>NC_132945.1:3750000-5000000 GCF_034638445.1 Ciconia boyciana
ATTGCTTTAGAACTTACATAGTATAAATAAATGTTAAAATACCAAAATATTGTCAAAGAGGAAATATAATTTAATATTTTCCTCTCTTCTGACATTTTTTTACTGACAGTGTTATATAGCTGTGCACTCTGATTTTTTTAGCTATGCTGACCAACAGCAGGGAAGGCGAACTCATTGATCAAGAAACTGGGACCAGCCTAAAAAAAATACAAAAGGAGAAAGGTAAAATTACAGACTGTTTTCCATCTCGGGCATTTAATTACACTTCCTATGTGTTTTATTCCTTTTTCTAGTATTCTGCATATGCAATGGCATAATATTACAAATTTAAGAGCGCTAAGTGCCTAATTGCAATGAATAATGTATCCAGTGAATTTACATGGCGTTCTCCTTAGGAAGTGTAAACAATCAGATCTTTGCTTCTTTCTGTTTATATAGCATGGGGCTAATATTTTGCCAGTCTTTTGACTCAATTATTTATGAACTTCGTAGCAAATATTTGATTAGTCACATGGTATTGTTTCTTTGCCTCCAGCGGATGTGTGTGCAGACTACTCTAATGCTGGTACGTAGGTGAGGGAAATAAGCCTTTTTTTTGCATCTAATAATACTACATTACCTCACAAGTGAGAGGCAGCGAGGGAAGAAGTGATGTTTGGACGGTTGTGATTGTCCTGTAGGCAGGGAAGTGCCACCTCTGCTCGGTTCTCCCTGCAGTGGTGGTTGGGTGCTGGAGAAAGGGAAGACGCTGGCGTACGCAGGTAAGCCCTGGGGAAGTGGTGTAGTGACGGAGAGCACGTGGCATCTGTGGCTGCACATCGAGGAAGAAGCAGCCATTTTGTTTCCTTGCAAATATAACAACAAAAAAAATCATCTTAATAGGCAAAAGGTTTATTCTGGTGGTACGTGCAGAAAGCACCATACAAAATGAGTGCCTGCAAAAAAAGAAGATGGGATATAGTTAAAGAAATAAAAGAAAGCTGATGGTAAGTGAATACTGGAAAAATACTGCAAAGGCATATACTGAGGGACATAGTAACGTTTCAGAGTGAAAAAGATGTGAAGGAAAAGGAAGAGAAGGAAGTGACCAAAAGAGGAGACAACATAAGCTAAATGTACTTATGTCTACTGCAAATATGAACATTTTATCATAAATGAAAACACAAACTGATCTATATTTTGATTGAGGTGATTTTAGGTTATCTGTAAAAATCAGACAAACTCATACGTCTTAGGCCTGTGTAAATGATTGCACTCTCTGTATTTAATGTATTTTCTGAGAAAACTAAAAAGGCAGGTATAGACAATTTTACAAGCTACTCAAGAGAATTTGGAGGCTCCATGTGCCTTGTGCTTCCAGAGTTATATAAAATTATTTGAGCAGATTCATGGTTTTGTATGATCAGCTCTATTCCTTAGACATCTGTGACTGATCCAGTTATGGGTAGGAAGAGCCTGAAACTTCCTTCCTATATTTTGTATTTTCGTACTCAACTCTCTCTCCTCTGGAAAGCAGAAGGAGCTGTTTTCTATTCACTGGTTTCCCTAGGCGTATAAGCACTTTCCTCATGAACCCCAAAAGAGCCCTTTTGTGCTGTTCTGAGATAATTTTCTGTCTGGATCATCATGCTTAAATCCTTCCCTCTTGACTCCTGTTGGCATCTATGGACCAACACCAGAGGCCAAGCAGTTATCAACCATAGCTTCATTCCTAAGATTAAAAAATTACATTTCTGTAGTAATTACATAGGTGAGTATTTAATCTAAATCTGAAAGTGTAGTTGATTTTAATTTTGTTGAACTGTGCATGGTTTCTTGCCACATGTTTAGTCATTTTTCAGAGAAACAATACAATATCCTATGGGGTTCGAAGATGCAAATCACGTAGTTACTGGTAGTAGCAGTCCTGTCACTCAGGACAGATGAAGGAAGATACAGTTTAAGAATCAGAAAAGACAATTCGGAAATCCCAAAAAGCGTGAAAATAATTTAAACCGCACCACCTGTGAACCCAATCACAGGCTCCCGTGATCACTGAACGTTCCTTGTAACATGTATGAAATCACAAAGACCTGATGCTAACATTTTGTGTACCATAATTCACCTTAAGATTAAAGTTTTATAGGTTTATTCATTTCCTGGTCTACATATTTGCATAGTATTATCTTCCTTCAGTTGATTATATACTGGGAAATATGTCTTTAGACATGTGTTACTTCTGCATGCACTTACAGGATTTTTTTAGGATGAAATTAGTGTTCAGAGATTCACCTGCATCAGAAAAAAAGTGCTTCAAAATCATGAGACATTTTAAATTATCATTTTTCTGGTTTTCTACTTGGTCTGCACAGGTCAAGTTTTTCTCTGAAAATATGAGAATGAGAAATTATTCCTTTTTGTCAAATAAAGAGGTAATTTTCAAGTAATCCCACGGCTCCAGAACTGAAACCTTTTGAGGACATTATAATGGGACAAATGCTGACATTTTAAAGGCACCAACGTTGTATACCCAACAATTCCAAGCTGATTTTGCGTTTGGCAGTGTGCCAGGCCTATATGACAGTCCCTGTAGGAATCTCTGTTTCCCAGGATACAAGCACCCAGTAGCTGACGGACTGCGCCAGCGGGACAGAGTCAGGACGCTGTTTCTGAAAATCCCCAGCCTGTGTGTGCTGGGCCTTGCGTCACCCCGTACAAGTGGTGTTATTCCTCAGTGACTTGTCTCGCTCCCATATAGATTCTTTGTTCCTAATACTATTAAGATTCTCTTGTCTATAATTATTTTGGGCTCTGGCGCACCTCAAACACGTTGAGTGTTTTTCATAGTCAGATGTGGACAGTCACTGAAGAGTGTGGTCTGTGCTGGGTTGCTCAGCAAAAAATATACATGTGATTTGTATACAGAACGAGCTTTGTTTTTCCAAACCTGCCATTACTTTTACTAAGGCAAAACATATTTACCGTGGAAAAGATTTTCAAAGTTATTAAGAAGGAATGTAGTTAAAATAAAAGTATCAACATTTATTAAGTATGACAAGTAAGCGGTTTATACAACCGTGGCAAACATATGTTTTCACATCTGTTTTGAGTAATATCATCATGATTTTAAAAATGATTTATAGCTCTGCAGGCCATAAAATGCCAGCTTTGCTGTAAGTTGGAAGTTTTCAAACAACAAAGAAATTATTGAAGGCATATATTGAACATGTTTTTGTGTTATACACCTTGATACAACTTTACAAATCTGAGCACTCTGTAACAATTAAGATAGCAACAAATGAAAATTAAGTAACTGAAATTTAGCAGTAGTACTACCTATGTGAAATCTTAGCATAAAAACCAATAAAAGTTATTGTAATTATTATAGGCGAATACTGTGATATCCCTCAGGATACACAATTTTTGTTTGCCATGTCCCATTTTAAGTGATCTCAGCACCAGACAAAAATCTGCCACTTTATTCTCATCAAAGTAATTTCAAGGTAATTAGGGCTGAAGAGAATATAGCTTAACAGTTTGTCTTTAAAAGACAGTTAATACGAGGTTGTTCCAATTATGTTGAGCTGTTTGCATGTGTTGGTGGGGCAGAATTTGCAGAAGTAGCGGCTGTTTCGGCCCAGAGGGGTTAGAGCCCAGTTACAGCCCATAGCTGTAAGCTTTTTGAAGGAGAAATGCCATTAAATCCCAATTACTCTGCATCCTTTCATCATCTTTTTAGGAAGTATGGTCAGGCTTAACATTAGAGGACAACAAACTCAAACATCTTTATGGGTCTGCAGTTTTATTTTTTTATACAAAATACGTTGTTATAGTTTTGTCAAACATCTTTAACCGTTACGGCGCACAAGCATTTTGCCTGTGCATCCATGTCAGGGTGTGAGTGGAAACCATATGAAGAGTAATCTGTACTTTATTTTGAAATCGCTAGTGAAAGGAAACAGAGTTAGAAAATCCCCCCCCAGAACATAGCCCCAAATGTTTACAGAAATTTAAACACAAATTCTTCCTGATTGTGCTTACTTCCTATGTCTGGTTTTAAGCAGTTACATTTTACCTGCACAATTGCTCACAGAAACTAAATTTAAAATTAATCTGCTTCAGTATATATCCTGGAAAAAATCTCTATTGTGTGGGAAAGGTTTGTGTTTCACACAGCACTGTTTAGGCTTTATAGAAGCCTCCATATGAATTCTGGCATTAGGAAGGTTAAGCGAGCCAGAAGAGATTTTGGCCATGCCTTCCAGTCGGATTTACATGCCAGTACAGTTATTCTGTTTGACTGCATGACACGAAATATTTCAAAGTCCTCATACAGGATGGAGTAATAAAAGGCACTGGCCCAACTCTTGCCACAGGAATCAGTGGGAATGTTCGTGATCTCCTCAGTGGGAACAGAGTTTGGCCAAAGCCTGGTATTTTGGAAGATCGCTCCCCCAGCTAATACCACCGGTTATTATTGCAGACAGGAACGGTACACACCCACGAGCTGCGCAAGCGCTGTACCTCCTGGACCGGTGACATGCCCTGAGCCCTGGTGAGACGCGGGCACACGCCAGCCCAGCCCCTCTGCTCTGATTTTAGCGGGAGGCGAGCAGGACGTGCGGGCCCCGAGGGACCACGGCGTGCTTTCACCGGGTGTTCACATGGGTGTTTGGGGCGCTTGAGGTGTGCTCCACCCTAAGTGAACCGGAGTAAAATCTCATAGGAAAATTTTGTAAATGATGAGTATCTTCAGACTTGGCCATTGTTCAAGCAGTCTTTGAGTAGGAATAAAGATTGTATTTGTTGAGAAAGTGATTTGCTCTGAATTTCCCAGAGCTGCTTGATGGCAGTGGTACCCTCCTTTAGCCCAGTTGTCTGCATCTTCAGAGCACGAGTCTGGACTCAAGGGCTGTGTGTCGTGTTTCCAGTAGACGGTAGTCTCCAAAACCGTGCATCTGGCAGCTATCCCTTTTCATTTTATTAAAGAACACCTTTCCCTTTATTACTTCAAGGAAATGGGAATTTTGCATCATTTCTGTCAGCTGAGTGAAATATTTTCAGATGGCCAGAGTCTACGGTAATGAAAGAATAACTATATTTATTCATTGTATTTCATTAGGGGAAAAGGGGTTTTATGCTGTTTAAATTAATCATTGCCAAAGGACTGGGTTACTCACGATGTGAGGGGAGGAGAACGAGCAGGTGCAGAACACCTGAAACAGCAACAGGCCCCGGTGGCAGGGGTGTCCTCCAGAGAGAGGACTTTTCAACAATTAATCTGAAAGCATCCAGATGGAGAGCGCGAGGAAAAAGAAGGAGAACGAAGAGTACGAAGCTGTAACACGCAGCGTGTATACAAAGTGTACGATAGGTGCCAACACTTCAAATGTTCACCATGCTGTTCTTTGACGTATCAATACTTGCATGTTAAAGATATAAGGAGAAAAAAGCAATTTTCTTCATGAATGTGCTCATGAATCTCCTCTTGAGATGCATGAAAAACTCCCCAAATGAGAAGTGAAGTCATGTTCCTTTTGGTACCTAAGTGGGTATATTAGAGACCCAGGGGCCATTTCATAAGCACTGGATGCAATAATACCTGGGTTTAAAGGTTGCAAGGGTTTCTTTTTCTAAAAACCGTAAGTGACAGGCACAGTGCAAATGTTCACTGGAAAATTCAGAGTTATTTTTACATTTTCTGTCCTCTGAGAATATTGAAAGATAAGAAGCACAGTGCTCTATTCTCGGTAAAGTCTTTTTCAACAAGTTGTTTTTGTTGTTAAATTTAACCTGCAAGTGAACTGGCAATTGTTAAAATGGTGGCCTAAGAGTAGATGTGAACTTTCATCAGTCAGTCAATCCAAAAAAAAACCAAACCCAAACCCATGAAACCAAGGCAAACTCTTACTAAACATTTCGATTCACAATATATGTAAATAGAAAGTAATGGTAGAGCTTTAATTTTTAAAGTGTCTGGACTCATATCATTATGATTATGTTTAACCATTGCTCAAACATTATAAATACAAGGGCAGTTATGCAAGAGATATTAATGAAGTATTCCAAGGTCACATCTTTTACATTAAGTTTATATTAGAACTTTGTTTGCAGAATCATTTTTAAGAATGCGTTTTTTGTGAAGAGTAAAATACCTGCTTCATAATTACCTTAGCAGCTGGACCAAGACAGTTTCTTACATTGATATATAATTTATTAATATGTTTTATTTATTAGATTTCAGTGACTTTAATGTATTGCTGTCTAAACACTACAAATTATGAGTTTTATAAACATGCTGAAATAATGAAATTTTCTTTACTGAAAAGGCTTTGAACCAATTTTTTAGTAAGGTATTCGTTTAAGTTCGTGGAATAGAATTGGCAAATAAGAACAAAATAAAACGGAAATAAGGTGGCTACTCTCCAAAGTCAGGTTGTCTCTTCAGAGTTTACCATTTCCACTTTTCCTCTAGTACTGTGAATTGAGTTTTAGATAGGTCCATATTATTGAGCTGTATCAGATTTGAAAGGCATAAAAAGGGGAGAAAAATTGCTGATTGGCACCCAGTGACCTAAGAAAGCTTTTGGATTAGGCCCAGGAATCTTTTCCTTAGAGTTAGCACTTGTATTAAAACTGACCCTTTGAATTCTCTGATTCGTAATGCCTCTGATGCAAAGTCATTAACCTGAAAACTGCAGTTGGTGACATTCTTAATGTCTATGAGTTATTTAATAAGTTTGCCTTCAGACCTCATTATGAGCAGTAAGATCTGAAAAATATGCATCCTGAAAGGTTGCTGAATGGTTTTCTCATGTTACAGAAATCCTTGAGATCTCTGGGAAGGCGCTGACAGGGGTTCAGCCTCCCCCTGCCTGTGCTCGGAGCCAGCCGTAAGCACCAAACCTGCTCCTGAGAAATTGTGGTTGTGCATCTGTGTGCCCAGGTGTGCAACCGTGCATACATGTAAGGAAGGAATAGGTTCTTCGAACTCATCCAGTAAGTCTTAGACTGTCACTGCTTGAAATTTTTGTTTGTACAGGCAGTATACATTACTGAAAAAAAATGTCGTTTCTAGCAAGGACAACAAAGTCTACCGTCAAGCACTTCTTCACTAAGAAACTGCTTAGAAGCCAGAAATTTCTGCTTTCAGTACAGGTGTCTGTTATAAGAAAAGACGTTTTTGGCATATTTCATGCATTCGATTTAAGCCAAAGTAAGTGAACAGATAAAAATTTAAATTAATAACAAAAATTATTAATCGGTGATTTTGAAAGTTTTGCAATATTTGTGTCTGAGGCAGACCTGCAAGAAATTCATAGAAGCTGCACTTCATAAAATATAGGTTTCTTTTCTAAGGGTTACTGATAGTGAGCTAGGCTTTAGAGTTTGTCATGTTGCCCATAGATGGATGTTACGTATCAGTGAAGTATTATTGAGTGACACAGTCACAGCTGTGGCCCTGGCTCCGGAACCTTTGTTTCAGTCAAGAACAGAGAGGACCAAAAATGCTCTTGATAGTGACAGCAATGTGTGCTCCTGCTGTCAGAGAGCAAATCCAGCCTTTATAGCATCAGGGGACTTTGCTTTATATAAACCTAGTTTCTGGAGAAGAGGACAACTCAAGAGAGCTGCAGGTGCTCGCAGGGGGATGCTCTGCGTGCTGCGCTCCTGGGCCAGCGGCCTTAGGAAGGCATGAGTTATGGGGAAGCCTTGGAGCATACCTAGTACAGGTGGATGGTATTTTGTGTAGCACTTCTACGTCTTCAGGGCTTTTTTCTAATTTGATCTTTTGAATATCTTAAGATCTGTGGAGTGTGTCTGCCTTCTGTGTAAAAGTCACATTAAGATGGCTATGAAGAGCTCTTTTTTCCTTATTGAGGAGGACTTGCTGCCCAGAGATTTCTGGTGACAGGAAGGCTGAGAACAAATGGTATGTTCATCATTTATGTGCATCTCCAAAGTGTTTGTGTACATGCTGCATTAGAACAAATATTCCTGATAATAAAAAGTTATAAATCCTTAGTGGACATATAAGGTAGTGAACTAACCTCAGATTGGAAGTGGAAGAAGATTATCCTCTTGAAATAGATAGGTAGTCATGAAATCGGAATAAGTGTGTTCTTCATTACATTTCAGGCGTTGCATTGAATTACTTCGGTAAAGTTACCTGATACCTTGTTAGCAGACCTGATATGACCCATACACTGCACTCAGAAGCCATTGGGGCTGCAGAACATGAGGAGGTCCGGACGACAGCCAGCTCAGGCTGTAATTTCAAGGAAATCGGATTTCACGTTCGATTGGTGGGGCAGAGGGCACCACTACAGTACTATTTACTGTGTTAGGTATTTGTTTATTATAGCCATATTTATTTCTGGGGATGGACAGTTCTATTAGTAGCTTTTTCATATTATCAGCTGTACTTTGGAAATTAAACATTGTATCTGAAAGAGTGGGAGGCCACAATAGTAAGCAATCAATATAATTTCAACTATTTTAAATCAAGCACTTTATTTTGAAGAAAAATGGCCCATTTTGAATTCTTTCCATGAAACTCACTGCACTTTTGAATAAGTTCAGTATTAATGTTGTGATGTTCTTTTAATGATTCTTCTTAATACAGTAGCAAGTTAGACGCATGGGTGAGATAGCATAAGAATTAGCTAGTAAATGAGATGCATATTATGTACGTTCCTCAAAACCTTACTGTCCTCACACAGAAAACCACACGTATGTAGAAATATGTCTGGAAACTTTTTTTACTTTTTTTTGTTCTTGATTGTGTTCATGTTTTTTTATATTCATGTTGTTGTTCTATATATTCTCCATAAATTACCGGGGGGGGGGGATGTGAAAAATAATCAAGGAGTTGTCATGTTTCTAAAATGTCTCCCTGCTTTTCTTCTCAACTTACCTCAATCGTAGGAGCAATTTATTTGCCAAAAGGATAAACAAACCTTAAATGACTGATTGTGAGATTACCATTATACAGTCATTATGCAACCCAGTAAGTCATGAAATAGCAGAATGAGAATAACAAGGAGGACATAATCATTCGTACAGTAGTGGCAACGTTTTATCACTACCTATCTCAGCAAGCTGGCCAGTGCTGGGAAGTGCCCACACGAGGGGCCCTGGGTCACTGCGAGGGGCTGGTGCCTGCTACCAGGTGGGAAGCAAGTGCTTACGTTTGCTGAAGATTTCCAGCTGTGAATATTCTTCTTGTAGCAGGTTACTTAGGATTGATCAAGAGATGGAAGGAGAGACGCCTGTGCCTTGCTGTATTTGGGACACCCCAGTCATTGGGGCACTCTGTGGGAAGTAAACTTCCTTCTCAAAACTCCTCCATTTGTAGCAGAAGATTGAATCTCCTCTCCTGTGTCTGCATTGCATCTATCACACTAACTCCAGTTAAAGCTGTTCCACTTCATCTGAGTGATTAAATATTCATAAGAGCAGGCTCCTTAACTAGGTCCCTTGGCCTGCTGCATTATCAGCTATACTGTTGAGCTGCTTTGTGTCTTTTTTCCCCCTGCCCAAACTCCTTTACTAAATAATCCCAAACCAGTATTCTGATGGTTTGAAAGCAGGACTCTTGTCTCTGAAGCGGCTACTCCATTTGGGGCTTATGGGACCGTCAGCTAGGGAGTGCTGTCATCCCTGGGCTTAGGGTCTATCTCAGATCCTTCAAATAGGATCCAAGTTCAACTTCACAGCCAGAATTCTTTTGTAGTCAATATGACAGTAGTTTCCAAAGCAGATTTTTCTTCTAGTTGACAGAATATGACAGGCTATAACAAGTAGTTTAAGAAATAAAATTCTGCTTCCAGGTGTATTTTGAGATGTTATAATCTATAAAGCATTGTGTAGTTTTGAATCTGTCTATTTTATCCGTCACCTGGACTGCTGTGCAATATTTTGATAGCTAGATTTGGCTTGTGTGAATTTGCTGACATATCCCATGGCTTATTCGTGTGAGTGTTGTCAGTGAGGGGATACAAACTGTAAAATTTTTAATGACGGTTCAGTGGAGTGCCTCTTCTGGTGTGGTAGAAGGTGCCTTTTTGATGTAGGGTATGTTGGAGGATGGAGCATCTCTGGCAGATGGCTGAGCTGGAGCAGAAAATGGAATAGGTGTGTGTACACGTGTCTATTCACAGAGGTCAGAAAATATGAATTGCTTAGAAAACAACATGTTATTTATACATCTGTAACCTTTGGAGACATTTTAGACGCTGTCAATTAGGAGATTGGCATGTATTTATTATTGCTGTCTTGTTTTTTGTTAGTTTTAAAATCTAGAAAGTGATTGTAATGAAGGTGCCCTCCAGGCAAAAGTGTGGAGAAATTCACATATTAAAGGAGGAGTCGCCAGAGCTGCTGTTTGACTCTTGACATTATTGTCATATAGCCTATGGCATTACAGGCAGAAGGGATTTAGATGGGAAGGAGAGCTTGAAATTACTCTATAAAAAGAGTATATTTTCACTGAATTTTCTTTTAACTGGTGTATTTGAAGGAAAGCATAATATTTTTGTAAAATAAAAATAACAGTAATAATAACAATAATAATAATTCCAACGTGCCATAATTCCTTTGTTTCTTTGTACGAAGCTTTTGATATTTAAAAAAAAGCCACTAATATTCAAAAACTATTCAATGAGTTCCTGAGAGATAGTTTTATTGTTTCAAGAACATTCATGACTAATCTCTCTCTATACATACATGTTGAAATCTCAGCAGAAAATAAGTTGTGCGCTTCTAGATTATAGTCTTACCCGTAATAAGAATTCTCTCTAATATACAAGATAATTTTTCAGCACCCTATTTTAGGACTAGTGTTTTGTAAACATCACTGCCTATATAGCATATATGATAAATCAAGCTGGAGTTTTAATTTTACACAACTTAGCAGCTCATATATCATCAGTCACATAAAATGCTGAAGCTAAATGGTCCCAAGTATCCAAAAAGTATGATTATAATTCTGTGATAGTTGTAGCTAAATTGACAGAATTTTTGTGGGTTTTTTTCAGCAATGAGGGCTAACCTACAAAGATACGTGGGTTAATAAATTTTAATGATCGATAACTGAAGTCTCAAAGTTGGAGATTTGCACTTTTCCTGTTTTTTTTCACGTCAGTGTTGCACTGTCTCAAAGGCAGTGCCTGGTGTCTCGTGCTGTAGGAAGCAGCAAAGTAGCGGGGCTGGGGCCTCCCCTCTTGTATTCTGCTTGACTTCAGTGAAATTCTCTTCTGATGTTCAAAGCTGTAGGTGCAAGCTGTTGAGGAACTGGTTTCTCTTCTTCTATGACTCTACAAAAATGTCTGTTCCCATTTCCTCTTAAGAAAGTTTACAGCCTCAAGGACCCTCATTTATTCCCATATCTTCCTTCTCATCTGAAAAGGAACATCTCATCTCTCTATACATGAAACTGTCTATCCGTCAAAATCCCATTGTAGTATACAGGGGTTTTACCCCAGAACAAAAGGGAACTGAGAAAAACAATGCACTTAGTTTCAAATACAGAATAGATAATTTACTTTCTTAATAAAGTTTACATTTAGAAATAAAGATACAGAGAAATATAGAAACAAAGAGATTGTCAGGTTCAGAGCAGCCTCTTCAGCCTCTTCCATGGGCTATTCCAGCTCCTCCTTAAAAATCTAATAAAGAAAGAAAAAATTTGAAGTGTCTGTTTCAAAGATTTGACTCATACCTTCACAGTTCTGCCATCAGTAGAATAAGAGAAGGTGACCTGGCCCGTTCACGTGTCAGCCTTCAGAGAAGCGGGTTCATCGGTTGTGCCTGCAGTGCACCACGTCCCCTAAAGAAATCACTGCTAGCAAAGGAACCGCAGTGGTGCAGCCCGGTTGTGCAGGGCCACCGTGCTCTCCTGGAGGAATTAATACATCAGAAATGGGGTATGCCTCGGTGGGAGCCTGATTGCGAGCGTGGCTAAACGGCTTGTAGCATGCAGGCTGTCTCAGGTCTTATTATATGGCACTGCACTGTGTAATATGGACACATCCTGGCTGATAAGTAGCTGTAGCATAGATTTAGAACGTTTTCATTGCTAAAATGAGATTGTTTGTCTAAAAAGAAATATTATAACAGAAGAAATACAGAAGGCAAAATAATACCTGTTAAACCTTGTTTTCCAGGCTGTTGAATCAATTTATAGTAATAGGTGAGTGAGCAGGAAGGTAACAGCATCTGGTAGCAATAAATGTTTCCTTTCCTGAGTTACCAAATTAGCTATGGGAAGGTGATTAGAAATAAAATATAATGATTTCTGATAGAAATAGGTAACACTGCATGGGCTTTGAGATAAGAACTTGACAAATGTGTAAAATAAATGCAAAACTGGTTTTGAAAAGGGGGGAGATTACCGTTTTCTATGTTGTGTGCCAAGATTTGTGCATTTCAAATGTTAGCAGTTGGCTTCTTTTCAAAACTGATAAATAATGATGTTTGTTGCGGAAACAATTATCCTAAAAATAATTTAAAAGGATTGTATCCCCTTTTTGTTTGCCTATAAAGACCACATTCAATTTATAAATAGACAGAAAGAGCTCCACTTGCATCTATAAAACAGTTCTTAAATAATTCTAAATTATTGATGTGCACAAAGAACTCTTTCCGCTTTTGTTTGAAGTTTTATTTCTGCGGCATTGTGCTTTCTAATTGTACTTTCAACTACTATGACATCTGTTATAGTTGTTTCAAAAACTTTCAATACTTTTCTTTTTTAATGATAGACAGTCTTTTCAAAGACAAACTGTCTTCATTTTGAGCAAGAAAAATAATTAGTTGAAAAAAGATCACTGATTTGGCCGGGGAACTCAACCATTTTATTTTTTTTTTTGCAAGTTGCTGTTTTATATGATTCCAGCACCTATTCAACAGAAAGCTGGCCAAGAAGAATTCATCTCTGCAGCAACTCAGAAACCATAGAGCATCAGCATATGTCCTTTGCTTCCCCGAGGAGATCCAGGACTTTATTCTACCAAAAAGAGTACCAAGAAAGTACTTCACAAACTGATACTCTCTCTATGTCTAACAGATGGAAAAGTAAGCTACTATTCCAAGCTGCTATGCCCAGCAATATAGGAAAAAAGCTCAGCAATTGCAGATGTGATTAATCCTTAAAAGTCTGCTTAGAAATCCTTTTTAATATAACTAGTGATAGGAATATGTGGTGCAGCAGTAAACTTAGTTCTAATGATCTATGACATAATTGCAATCTTCTCTCTGGCATAAAAATACAGGAGACATTTAAAGTAGCCCAGATTAGGAAAGCGTGATATGAAGACATTTCCTTGTCTTTTTTTCAATAGAGAGTATTTTTCCCCTTAAGGTAGAATAGAGTTTCAGCCTTGAAAAATTTAAGTCCAGGACTCTGGTCCAGTTGCAGTACACCATAACTAACCTTTAAATTAGAAGTTGCCTAGAATTCATATAATAATTAATACAATGCTAGGGGATTTAATTGACCACAAGATTAAACTATTAAGGAAAAAAATTCATCCTAATTGAGAATTGAACCCCTACCCTTTATTCATTGAGTGTCTGCTCTGCCACTTGAGTCGTGAATTGGGGGTTAATTGACTGTCTAGAATCTCCCAAGGAGCAATTATTTCATATAATGGTGCTAACACATACTGTAGTAAGGCAATTTTTAATGGCATCCTTTTTTCCCCTGGATTTAGAGAGATTTCTTGAGGACAGCAAGAAAAGATGCTCGATGTGGGGGAGGGAAGAAAGATGTAAACAAAAAAGGACTTGGGGTTTCCTTTCAAGTGCCAATTGATAAAGATCAAAACCCCGAAAAAGTATTGATGTGGATTTGCAGCTAGAGTGAGACCTCACCAATTTTTGGTTAATAACCCCCCTAATCTCTGTGTCCTGTGGGTCACACTCAAATCCAGCACTCTTCCATCTTTCTGTTAGGATTCAATAGTACTGACCTGCG
Organism: Ciconia boyciana; assembly: GCF_034638445.1. Taxonomy (NCBI): domain Eukaryota; kingdom Metazoa; phylum Chordata; class Aves; order Ciconiiformes; family Ciconiidae; genus Ciconia; species Ciconia boyciana. The sequence continues at coordinate 3,763,958 of NC_132945.1, forward strand.
GTAAGATCTCACATGGCTTTGACCGCAGTTGGGGGTTTTGAACTCCACTGAATGCATCTCAGTTTTGTTGGACAGATGATTAATTAGTTTTAGTCTCTGAACCATGTTTTGCTCTCCAGTTTAAGTATTTATGGCTACACTGTGTGACAGTGTCGCGCTCCATGGGACAGAAGGCAGTGTAAAGAGGCAGGGATTTCCCCAGTGGCACAAAATCACCTGTAGCTCTCAGCCAGTTTCATCTTGGCAGCTCTGACACTGAAGACGTATGTGTGTGTCTGCAGTGACTCAACTCGGGCAGTCCTGGACCAAAAGAGAGACTCTCTGAGGGTCCTTAGTCGCTTAGGACAACCTTGAATGCTGCTTGGGCTGGGCCAGCATTCATCTGCTGCAGCATGGAGGACGCTGTGAAAAAACAGTGTAATGCTGGCCCTTCCTCCTACCGCTGCACTTCAGGATTGGCGCTGGAGCTTGTTTCTCCTATGCAATTAACGTATCCATGTTTGGAGAGAATATTACTTCTAAGCCTGTGCATCAGGACTGAACGATTATCTTAAATCTTACCTTGGTGTAAGTGGCGGCAGTAACGTATGGTGTGAATTCTCTTAATTTTTTTTTCATCTCTGTACCACTGTCTCATTGTATCTACTTTTTATTCTCCCCGTTCTCTATCTGACTTTTTCAGTATGTAATTTTGCTGCGTATTTAAGTGGTTTCTCTTTTTCAGTGTTTGTGGAATATAAATTCATTGATAAAAGTTCAAATTTGCAGCAAAATTACAATTCTCGGCTCAAGTTGTTATAAAGACAGACTTAGGAATAACCTGTAAGTAATTTTAAATAAACTACTATCAAAATCATAAAAAGAAGGGGCTAGGTATACTTACATTTTTAACATTTTGTATCTACTTGCTTACATGGTAATTAATAAAATTCACTACTTCATAGTAGATTTTTCTGCTTCATTAGTGCAAATTTGCAGAACTTTTCTAATTACTATTCTCCTTTGAAGAACAAATAATAGCGATAACATCAAAACTTCTTAACTAAATGAAGACTTAGTTATGGATACAGTTAGGCATTTTTATACTTAAGTATATTCTGGTTTTTAAATGTTTTGATAAAAGTGCCGTCTTTACAAATACTTGAAGGAGCTGTCAGAATTTAGGAGAAACTATTTTTGTGTGGAATGATCAAAGATAAAAGGAAATGCAGAAAAGTTTAGCTTCTTAAACTTTCATTCTAAAAAGTAATTTTAAATCCTATGGGCAAGAAGGACTGTGGACGTAATTCATACTTAAAAATATGTAAAATCACCGTATGCTTAGCGAAGTCTGACAAGAGGTCTGAAAAGGAATAGCATGCCATAGCATTAAGGGTGCTCAGAAATAGAAGCAGTTTAAATATGTTTTATGAGCAGCTACTTTTAATGTAGTGCTATTTAACTATGGTAACATCTAAGAGGGGCTTTTGCAATGTTACCAGTAGTTCCCCATGCATCTAGGAGGCAACACATCTTAGCTATACGTTGCTCTGCTCCGGGATATGGAGGAAGATAGTGCTTTGCAAGTGTGATATGTAGGAGTCCCCACGGAACAGACAGCACCCCAGCTCATCCAGTACCCCCTTATGCTTGCATGCGAGGTTGCAGAGATGTGATGAGTGGGTCAGCTAGGGTCAGGACTCGCTTCTACCATAGCTCCTTGTTGCAGGGTGATGCATTGCGTTCACAGCTTAACTTCTGTTTCGTGTAAAAACATATGTGCTCGTATGCCTTTTGCTTACATTTGCATTCTGGTGAAATCCAGACCACCAGCCAGTGTCTGATCACAGACCCATAGGTTTCTACTAGATAGTGTAAAGCAGTGCAGTCAGTCGCACAGAAAGGCAAGGAGACACAAGCAGGAAAGCGGCGTTAGAAAGTCCGGGTGACTCCGTTACGCGTGCACTGGAGAGTTGTTATTTTAAAGGTGAGTTGTAGGTATATACACACACTTTGTAACCTGCTTTATCTGCAAAGGAGATTTTACAGATACTCTTGTGCTTGTGTGGTATTACAGAAATATCAGTAACATAATCTCTTACTCTTGCTGTTTTTGCTGGAGGTGTTTTAGAAGGCTGGAAGTGTGGAGAGCGGGCATGGCACAGACTGTCTTCAGCTGGAGAAACAGTGTTTGAGACTAAAAAAATTATTACTTCTTGCTTCACATTAGAGGTGAACAGGTAAAATAGATATAAGAAATACAAAAGGAAGAGGGGTTTACAGTGTAATTCAGATTTGAGTTGGGTTTTATAGTCACTCATTTTCATCTGGTCAGTAAAATCCTGAAGTAAAGACAGAGGAAACAAGATCTGATATTTCTAACATGAAAAATAAGCATAGTGTTTTCTGCAGTGTGAGGAAATAGTTGTCCCATAATAACAGCCTAGACTATCAAAAGCTGCCACCATCTGAGGAGGATGGTGCTCTGGTGAAGAAATAGAGTAAGAAAGAACAGCATTTCCCATTGCTTCCGCCTTGGGAAGGGAAAACCTGGACACATTCACAGTATGAACTAAGTGGCAAAAGCAGTATTTTACACTCTGGGTGTGATTCCTTTGCTGTTCTCACCTAGTTCTAACATCTCCCCTTTAAATAGAATTCTGTTCCACAATTTTCTCCACCTGCTGTTTTCTAAAACTCGCACATGTCCCCAGTCCACATACACCATCGTTCTTCAGTTGCACTCTATCCACATTTTACCCTGCCAATTCAAGCTCTGTCCAGCACCCAGTTTGCCTGCCTGCCTGCCTTCTTTTCTTTCTCTTTATGTCTTTTTTTCTACAGGAAACAAATAAATCCATATATTGACACAGAAATCTCCAAGGTCAGAAACCTGTTTGGTTTTGGTGGCTTCTTTTTTATTTATTAATTCTTTTTAAATAAGTACCACACCCCAAGAAAATTTTAAGACTGTTAATGACTTCCAAGTAAGTTAGATAATTGACCTTCTGTAATATCGCTGCCCGCAGTTAGGTCAGATCAACAAAAAAAAAAATCTAAAAGGCATCACGTAGATTCTGCTCTCAGAAATGTTCATGTTTTTTCCAATACAGACCCACTGTACAACTGTTTGTTTACATGCCTTGGCTTGATATTTGTTGGCAATTTTTCATGCTGCATGTGCAAATCTGGTGTGTAACCAAAGGTGGTGCATCGTCACTGCTCTCGTAGGAGTTAGTCCTGGCCTTACAAGCCAGGTGAGGTACATCCGTGCCACCTCCCTTTCTCAAGTAGTTTATTTGTAATTGCATTGCAAAATCACATCTTGTACGAAGCCCCTTGGTAAAGGCCAGTAAGCTCTTAAGAGCAGCTGCCACCAAATCATTTGGATGGACTTGACCCTGTGTCCTGGTTTCGGCTGGGATAGAGTTAATTTTCTTCCTAGTAGCTGATACGGTGCTGTGTTTTGGATTTAGCATGAGAATAATGTTGATAACACACTGATGTTTTAGTTGTTGCTAAGTAGTGTTCACACTGGTCAAGGACTTTTCAGCTCCCCATGCTCTGCTGGGTGCACAAGAAGCTGGGAGGGGGCACAGCCCGGACAGCTGACCCCAACTGGCCAAGGGCTGTTCCAGACCATATGGCCTCATGCGCAGTATAGAAACTGGGGGGAGTTGGCCGGGGGGCAGCGATCGCTGCTCAGGGATGGGATGGGCATCGGTCGGCAGGTGGTGAGTGGTTGCATCACTTGGGTTTTTTCTGGGTTTTGTTTCTCTCTCTCTCTCTCTCTCTCTCACTCTCTCTCTTTCTTTTTTTCTTTTCATTACAATTACAATTATTATTACTATTATTATTATTATTATTTCTATTATTATTATTATCAACATCATCATCATTATTATTATTTCAATTATTAAACTGTTCTTACCTCAACTCATGAGTTTTCTTACTTTTGCTCTTCCGATTCTCTTCCCCATCCCACCGGGGGGAGGGCGAGCGAGCGGGCGGCTGGGGGGGGCTTAGCTGCCGACTGAAGCTAAACAATGACGCTCTGAATCAAGGTTTCTTATGTCATGTAGAAACTGTGGATCAAATTTTCTTCTCATGTAGGTTTGAAGTAACTGCTTGGAGTAAGTGGAAGCCCTCTGTATTGTTTCCTAGTCAGATCAGAAGCTATACATTGAAGGTATTCAGCATTGCTCAAGGAGTACTTTAAATTATGTTGTAATTACGGTCAATTCATTTCCCTTTGGAAGCTTGTCTTTAGATGGGCATGGTCTGGCAACCTTCTCAGTCAGTTAACAAGCAAATAAAAACCCCAACAGCCCCCTCCCCGTGCTGCCATAAAGAGGTCTATTCTGAAAGTTATGTGGAGCTGTGGAAAGCAGTCGTTCTGCTTCGAGCATGCCCTTGCATGCAGCATTAGCCTTCACCTTTCTTTCACTGTTACCGGAGGAAGTAACTGATAGTGATCGACACGATTTCCTGGGCATAGTACATTCAGATTTTTATTATGATATTACCAGGACATATGTTTGTGGAAAGAAGATAGAGATATATATATATTTATGCTTAGCCTGAGAATATAAACTCTGTAGAAATAGTATATTACCTGCATGAAACTGAAAATATGGGTGACATAGTGTGCAGGAATTGGGCCCAGCTTTGCTTACAAATCAGCTTGATGATGAGGCTGCAAAAGTTATATTTTCACTGCTTTCACATGCTGAATTTATTAGCTTCTTGAAATTGATTTTAGATGCCTTTCATTTGCCATTGGGCTGAAGTCAAAAGCAAAACGATGATATACCACATTTTGCTCACTCATCTTTTTATTGCCCAACTATTGTTATTGAGTAAAAGACATTCAGTGTGTTTCCCAAAGGAGACAGAAAGCACATTTCATTTTCTTTTTAATTGACGGACGTTTAACTGAATGCAAGTCCTGCAATCCTCAACTTCAATATCCAGGTGGCAGTTACAAAGGGGTAGAGGGGATGGGGACTGGGATTCAGTTTAGATCAGGGCTGAGAGCAGAAGCCAGAAGGGCTGTCAAACTTTGTACTGTTTTATTTGCTTGGAAGGAATGGTGCAAAGTTAATATCGATGTAGCGCTATGAAAGTGTTCAAGTAGTTATCTCTGGGAAGGTAATGTGAACTCAGCAGTATCATTGCTTTGATCTTTGGTTAAAGTCTTACAAAACTAGATTGCAGTTTGATTGACAACCTTGTCAGAGAGTGAATGAAGACTGACACTCTAATATTGAAAACGCAGCGTTTACAAAACTTAAAGCCCGAGTTTTCTCATGACACTGCTTCTTTTGTGGAAGACTGAATTTCACATTTATTTTTAAATAAGTCTATACCTTGCTGTGTGGAGCTAAAACTTATGATTTTAGGCTGCTGGCTCACAAATACTTCTTACCCTAATATTCGATGCAGATGTGTTTATAGCAACAGTACTGTCATAATGTATTTGAAGAAGTAGGAGTTATTGTTTGAAGGCTTGAATGTGGTGGTATTTATCACAACTCAATACCAAATAATGATTGATCTGACACGTGGGTGATCGACGCAGTGGTGGCAGGTTGCAGCTTGATTTGGGTAGTGTATCTGCCAGTTTCTGAGCGGGTCCGATACAAGGGTTTAAGGGTTTCCACCATATAATCCTATCTTGAGAGGTTGTCTTCAGCTATTGCTTATTCCTTGAATTGTCCCCTTAATACCCTCAAAGGAACAGAGGCTACTGAAGGGAGAGTTAATTTGTGGAATAGACGTCTCCTTTCATGCCAGTAATCCTCTTAAACTGCCAGCCCTCTTCAGTCCTGCCTTAATTCTTTCTAACCAGTTTCAAATGTCCTGGGTTTGAAGTCTACCTTACCTTCTCTGCCCCTTAGATTTTTCAGGCAGACCTGGGCAGCCAGCTGTTGGTGGTGCTGCTTCAGCAGGGCGTTGGACAAGGTGACCTCCAGAGGTCCCTGCCAACCCCAGCCATTCTGTGATTCTGGTCATCTCCCAGATGAGGTTCTGCTCTCCTGACATAGCCTTGATGCAGTGACTTCCCATCAGACTTGCCTTTCTGCTTTGGGAAGTCTCTGTCTTGGTCACGTCAGTACGGTTGCTTCCAGCTCCTTGTGTCCAGCCGGCCGGTTAGCGCCAGGGCAGGCTGTTCTCCAACTGTCACCAGGGTGAAGCCTTGAGATGTCACCTACCTATACTCTGCCCATCAAAGGCTGCACTCTACGTGTACTTTTTCACACTTTCCTCAATTTCTTCTTTAAATTGGACAAGATAATATATTTTGTTCAGCTAGCAAACAAAAAAGGGCCTTAAACAACTACCACTCCTATTTTTATGTGAAATGACATTAACTGCCATGATTTAAGTAATGTCTAAGAATGAACCAGATTGTGTCTATTTCCACATAAAAATACCTTAAGCAAGGAAATGTCTCCCCAAAATAATAATCCTATATCATCCAGAGGTGTTAGTGAAGAGACTATTTATATGATGCAGTTTAAAAACAGGCATCCAAAAGATTTTCACAGAAGGGGCTGATGAGCTGTGCTATAGGGCGTGGGAACTACTTAAATTGGCTCTACTGTCAAAGCCAGTGTTTTCTGAGACTACATCATCAGTTTTTCCTGACCTTCTGATTCTCAATTTACTTCAGTGTTGGTAAATTCTGAATGCAGTTCTTTCCTTACCTCTTAGGTTGTGTATGTCTTATATGAATATCTGTGTGTGTGTATATAGCATTAAGAATCTATAGAAATATGCATAAACACTTGCAGACTGATATGTATGCAATACAATATCATATCTTTATCTACTAAAGTATCCTTTTTGAAAAACTATTAATTAAAAGCCAAGATTAAAGCCGCTTTCATCAGCAATGCAGCTTTGCTGAATAAACCTTACATTTGGCCATATTTTCAAAGTGGACATGTATAAGTCACGAGAATAATTACCATTTCATCAGTTGAAGTCTGCGAATGAGTGATTTCAGAATGAAAAGCATATGTAGCTATGCTGATTATGCAGAATAAATTGTTTTCAAACCCCGCATTTATATCAGTACATTTTTTATTGTGTGGAAAATGCATGTCCACAAAAAAATAATGATCGCCTAATTTTTGCTGTAAACATTTTTAAAATATATATCTGAAATTCCTTTTGGAAATGTCCACAGTCTGCTTCCATATTGCAACACATATGGTAAGAAAATCTTGCTTGCAAGCCAATGACTGTTTTTAAACAGTTTTCAAAATTGCACTGAATAATAGCTCATGTACAAAAATCAGTATGGTTTGTATTTTGTAACAAGCAGCTTAACATTTTCCATGCTATGACAAATTTCTCCCTCGATAATTTTTAATGTAATAATAGGATTAGTTTAGCTGTTCCTAATTTTTTTTATGTACGTAGGCACCGGTGGTATATTAGGAATACTTCTGAGTCATTCTAGTTCTGTCTTACTCCTTTCTTCAGTCTTTAGAGGCCTCTGTGGGCATAAAGGTTGTCGCTGTTGAAGGCTTTCTTCTGTTCTGTCTTTTTTTTCCTTTCTCTCACTGCATGTACATGTGTGTACGTGACACATAACGTAGATATTTAGGAACCAATTCTGTTGCTATAATTTTGATAAAGTATTTCTGGAACTTCTTGTATTTCTGTTAAAGATTTACAGCTCTCTTTTTGCCTCAAACCTCATTTTTAAAGGCCAGAAGAGAAAAGAAACCCCAGACATAAACATGTTAAGTGAAATATCCATAGTACCTTCAGTTAATGGTATTTCCTTAAAGCAGATAAGTTACTGAGCCCCCTTTTAAAACAAGAGTGTTAATTTACTGTTTCCTTTCATCTGTTGAAATAATTACTTTTCTTTTTTGCCTTCAATAGTTTGTTCTGGTCGTTAACATTTCTGTAAAATTAAGTTTGAAAGGTGCTTTTAATGTTCAGATAGACTGCAGTGCACATTTGACTGTTAAAATCAACCTACTTAAGGCAGAACTAATGTTTAACACTCGCAGCTATTTGAAGTAGTTCACTGCCCAGTTTAATGGTGCTGCCAAGGGCAATGGTCACATTACTTGCTATTATATTTTGGGGGGTTTGTTATGCTGGCAATAAAGACAATCCATGATATTTCTGAAAACATTGGCTTAGATCTTAAAGACATCATTTTTCTACTAACAAGCTATAAACTGTAATTTCTTGGGGAGTAGCGAGCGAGAAACACGAACCCCTGCTCTTGGCCACGTACTCCATCTAGGAGTCGTAGTTGCATGCTACGTTAGTATCGAGTGACTTGTCCTGCAAGCTCTGTTGAAAAAGACATCATCAAACTGTACAAAAACCATGGTGATGGTCAACTGCACTGGGAGAAGTGATCTTATATAATGGGAAGCGGGTTTTTCATGTTGTGTGGTATCAAGACAGTTTGAAGACATCTGCACTGGTAGGTGAAGAGCGACGCTGGGCAGCCCAGCCTGGCCTGAGGGAGACTTGGTGCAGGAGGTGGGAGGGGCACAGCGTGGAGACAACTTGGCTGCTGCGTTGTGAACCATCTCAGCTGTGGTCATAGCCCGACTGGAAGGTTCTGGTTCATTGCATTTTTTGTGGATTTTGCTTGTTTAGTTGCTACAAAAGTGGATGTCTCTGTCATGCACTGTTTGCAGTATAAAAATGTTCCTCCAGCCTTGCATTGAGAATAGACCTTCCCAGTGGCCAAATTCTCTTTAAGCCATTCTGCTACTAACACTTCCTCGATCTGTGGATTTTAGAATGTAGGTCAAATAAGATTATTTATGGGAATCTTCAGGCAAATAGTACAGAAGAAAATGTAACTAGCTCTTTGTGTAGTGGAGTTGATGGAAACTTTGCTCGAGTCTTCAACAAGTCCAATGGGAAATGCATAGTGTAGGAAAGCCCCAAGTAACCCACAACTGAATGAGTGAACATAGCATATACATCATATCTATTCCTATGTGAGGTCACCAATTTATAACAAAACAGCTGCTTTTTCTTCTTTGATAAGCAGGAGCAGACAGAGAATTTAAAGATTAAACAATACATCTTCTCAACCAGAAAAAAAATTATATATATTTACTAAACAGAGAGTAAAATTTTCCCCTTGGCTAGTCTAGTGCAATTTTACAAGCTTCAACAATGCTGAATGGATGTTATTGAGAAGTGAATTTGGCTCATTCTTTTTATGCTTTTAATAAATACCCAAGGGAAAGGCAGTTGTTCAAGGAAAATGAAATACAAATAAACATAGAATTTATTCTCAGTAGGCATTCTGGGGAACTTGGAGCTCGAGTTTTATGCCATGGGTTTTTTCCTGGTACTTGCAAGCAAAACTAAAATATTCATATAAGCTGTCAGTTCTCTAAAGCGAATTCATCCTTTTTAAAAAATAAAACTAAATATAGATTCAGTGGATAGAACAGAAACAATGCGAAACATAACAAATGACATTTCTGCTCCAAGGTACATCATTGTAATGGACCATATTATTCTGGACTGTGGATACAAATGATTTTTTTTTTCACAGCATCCTGTAACAATTCTTGAGACACAATCGTGCACAAAACATCATTTGTAATTATAGCAGTTTGCCATTTTCATCTGCTCCATGCTTATTTCTCATTTGATTGATAATCCATGTACTTCAAGCTAATGAAGGTTGTTCATGTTGCCACTTAATAAAAGTTACCAGTTTTTACAACCTAAATTTCAGGACGACATTGGCATTTTTTGTTTGAAGGGAAAAAAAAAATTTAGTTGCTTCACACTGCATTTTTTGACATATATTCCTAGGGTGCCATGGAGAAATACAGTCAGTGGAGCACATTTATTGGTATAAAGAAGAATTTAGACTGGGGATTTCATTTCAGATTAATCATTGCCCAAACTTTCAAACAGGCCTTCAAAAAATCTGTGATTCCCCACGTAGTGTCCTGTGGAGGGTCAGAGGCACCTTTTTTGGATCCACAATTATTTTGATTACCAGTTACTTAATTTTCTCTATTATTATGATTTCTGACATTCTGAATTTGAAAAAAAATTTTAGTTGCACGGTCTAATAATTGTCAGTTTAAACCTCATATAAAGAGACTTTTTATGGTTCTAGGCTGCATATCCAGTTTAGGTACCTTTGTCAGAAGCAATGCAGATTGATTTTAAGTCAGTATTCACTGCTAGAGAGTATAAATCCAGACTTTATACATCGTAAAAGCAAGAACATATTTTACTGTTTGAGAATGACTGAGCTGCAAAGGTTCCACAGTACCTAAACAGAGATTGGCTCTTGAAAAACATGTATTTTATTTCATTTCTTAGGAGATATGTGGCAAAATACCTTTCCAGGTAAGGTTCATGCTTCATTGATATTTCGATCCACTGCTTGTTTTTCATCGGCTACAGACTTGCATGTTTGCATAAACCACCCAGAAATAGCTTCGTCACCAGCTTCGTCACCATGGGTTCCAGTAACCTTTGTGAAAACTTTAGAGCTCCAATGGCAGTGTGTACAGCATCAATACCTTTCAGGATTGTACAAAACTAGCTGATTAAATCTGATTTTAAATACTACTTTCAGTCTAGAACCCTGCCTTTTTAATAATCAATTAAAACATTGTTTCATTGTGTTTATTCAGCGTGTATAAAGCACTGCTTGACATGTATTAGACCTTACATAGCAGTACACAGCTGTAGCCCATCCAGCATTTTCCAAATGAGTTTGCACAAGGAATAAAAGATTGCCATCTGAGCAACACTGGAGGGAGACAAGAGCAGACAAAAGGCAGCTAAGCACTACAAAAAAAGAAAAGACCCTGTTGAGATAGAAATTTCTGAGCAAATGCCTCAATTTCACAGGGAGCTACTGTAGCAGGCAATGTACATTGATTTTAGCACATGAAGCACATTGCATTTGGGATTCATTAAGCTTCATTTTGTGCACTATCATGAATGGGTATGTCAGCTACTCTCTCAAGTAATGCACGGTTTCAAAGCAAGGAGGTAGAATAAACCAAAGTGAAAATATAATGTGCCCTGCAAAGAGAGTAAGCCAGTTTTAAAAGGAAAATGCTTTGGTTGCTAAAAGCCGTAGGTCATAGTAGCAGTAATCAAACCCTAAACGTTTTGAAAGGATTTTATGCTTGTAGAGTTTTTAATGTGACTTGCAAACACCAGTAAGTTCATGCTCCTAGCTGACCTGCTGGAAATCCACTAGAAGGACAGATGCACTAATGGAGTGCAGAGCCTTATTTCTGTCATTTGGAAGAAAATTGGCAGACAACTGTGTGATACTTTTTAGTTACTCACTTTTTTACTGATATGGGTAAGGTATTTTTGGTTTTGGTCACCGTTGGGTTTTCAGCTTCCGTATTTGCAGCCGGAGGGTGCTTAAGATGCTGCTATTTTCTCTCCTCTCTGTTTTTCCTTGGGAGTCAGCTGCAGAGCTCGCTGGGGTGCCTCACCGCCTCTCCAGGCATCGGCTGCCAAATCTAGAAGGCACAGAAAGTGGCAGGTCCATGAAGTTGGACTTTTCAGCCACCAACCAAATGTGAGGCTGGTTTGAAGTCTGTCTGTGAATGCACGAGAGGTCTGGAGTACTGGGTTTTTGTGTAATTTGTTTTGATTTGTATTTTGGTTTTAGTTGAGAAGCATGTAAGTCCAAGAGATTTATCCAAAAATCTATTTAGTAGATTTTATTTAGTAACGCAGACACCAGTGGCATTTTTTGTTTGTCTTAGTCTACTATAAATTCTAGTGATTTAGAGGGAAAAGGTTCATGAAGTTTCTCAAAATTTTCCTAGAGTGATTGGTTTGCAGTGCCAAATCACTAAAAGAATGGGGTTGTACACACACATGGCTGTGAGGAAAAAAAAAATCTTCATTGCTTGGTTCTCCAGCTTTTATGCTTTGCCTTCAGCTGATATTAGGCTGTTACTAATGAAATTAGCCTAAGCAACAGGGCTTTACTGCCAAACTTTGCTATATGCCGCATTCTGTGGCAGAGCATAACTTGGTGCATCTTGCCGTTTCAGGTTGGTGGCACAGATGCTTGAGGTCTGGGGCAGAGAGAGGAGTAGCGGAAAACCGCTGGGCCGTTGCTGGGAATTGTACTCCTGCACTGCACTAGTAACGGTTAGAGGAAAGCACAGGACCCTGGAATTAGCCTCTTGTGGTTTAAATACTCGATTTCACGCTTTTTTTACAAGTGATGTTTTGTCTCCGATATGTAGTGGGAGTCACTGCGAACGAGGTGGTCACCGAAGAGGTGCTCCGCCTGCGCGGTCGGGGGCCTGGAGCCCGTGGCAGCACCGCTTCCCGCCTGCCCAGTGGCCAGGCAGCGCTCGGCCGATCTGAAGGGAGAATGCAGTAGATTCATGTCAGATAGCTGCTGCTTTCTGCAGAAAGTTTTCCTCTTTCTTTCCTTTCCCCAGTCTTTGATCTCTTAAAAGAGCTCAGGATAAGTGACAGCAGTAGACTTAACAGTTATTAGGTTGCAAAGTAGTGGATGTGGACTACTTGGTGGTTAGCTTACATTTATACTCTGATCGCAGCTGCCATTTGGGTCAGAAGGAGTTTTCCCTTTTGATAGATTGGCTGTGTGCTAGGAAAACTTGTCTTTCCCCAGAGCATCATGTAATTATTTGGTGGCAAAGAGTTGTGCTACGTTGCTATGGACATGCAGCTCTCCACACCGAGAGCTGCTGTAATGCTGCTATATATGAGTCTAATCATTCTGTCACTAAGATGTAATACCGATACACCAGGACAACATTTCTGTCAGAGGGCCTATTACTTGCCCTCTTAGTAGAAGAGTGGAGGAGGACTGGGATGAGCCAAATTCTGACCGTTGCGTAGCCTGAGAGAGGCTTGGTTGCATTAGGGTTCATTTCTGTAACCTGTAATATTTGCGGGAGATAGCGGCACAATCTGAACGGCGGCACGTAGGAGGGCTGCTGCGCGCTGCGGGCTGGCTGAGCCCGGGCTGGGAGATGGGTGCTGTTTTGTGCAGGACCCCGGCTGCTGTGGCAGGAGCCGGGCGGGCGGGCGGGCGGCAGGGGTGTGCCGCAGCCCGGTGCCTCTGCCCGTGCGGTGGGCCTGAAGGACGGGCCGCGTGCGGCGTGGAAGGTCTGAGGAGCTGGTAAGAGGTTGACGTTTTCCGTGGAAGTCTGCAACAGGGCTGTGTCAGGAGTCGTACTGGTAACAGCTACAGCACAGGACTGCTGCTCACCTGTAGATTTAAAACGGTTGGAAGGTAAATTAAAAAGGGATGAAGTTCTCATGCTTCTTGATAATCAGGGTTTATAAAATCCACGTGTAACCGAACTGAATTCAAACGCTAGGATATATAAGTACTTCTTTGTTGACATCTGAAGAATTCATAATTCATTCAGAAGGAAACTTTTAAGGTGATCATCTTTCTGGGTATATTTTCCTGTTAAGGCAATCATATTTCTCCTAGCGATCGGTTTTGAAAGTCATCTTATTTCTACAGTGCAAAGATCCCGCTGGTGAACATCCCCCAATTGCACTCATAATTATTTCTGATTAAAAGTGCCCTGGCCTGACAGCGCCAGGGAAATTAATAGGAGAAGCTTTCTACAAGTTTTAGAAGATGAGCAAAGACATATTCCCTCTTAAAATTATTTAAGCAGGTGCTGTGGGAAGCCATTGCTTTTATAAGGCTCTTCAGATGTTTACAGCAAAACATTTTTTCCCAGTGATTGAATTTTTCGAAGTACTAAAATACCACAGAGAAATATGTTTCCCACCAGTTTTATGGCTCCCTGGATGCATTCTATACAAACCTTGTATCTGCCTGGACACAAACACTCTATTGCAAAAAGATATCTTGCCATTTTAACAAGCTATACTGCTTTGAAAGGATACACTGCATCACCAGTGGGAATGTCAGTACCTTAAGAGTAATACTTCTTTAAGGGTACTATTTTATTAAAGCAGACCTCAGTAATTTGTTCCTGACTGTTATACACCCTTATTTTATTAAAGGTATTTTACATCTGTGGAGGAGATTACTACCACTCCTATTTTCTCCACTGCTTGGCTTTAATGGATGGTGTGGAATATAATATTTATTAAGCCTAAGCAGGGGAGGACATAATAGCAGAATTGTCCTTTATAACCTATTTTACACAGTTGTAAAATAAACCTTAATAAAGCAGGAATAATTATCCAGGAATATCCAGGAAATGGAGTACTCTGCCTGCTTCAAATATTTGGAGGACTTAACTGCTGGTTATACATGTACTTTAAGAAATTGAACTCAACAGTAATATTGTTGGTACTAGTTTGGTACTGGTTTAAAATATATTAAGAGATTAATTATCTTCTGTGTAATAATTACTATGTTAGCATAAATCATATAATGCATAACTATTTATAATATCTAGATAGTATTAACTGGGTATAATCTTACAGAAGACAAACCCATTACAAAAATATTTATACTTAACTAACTTTGAGGTTTAGAGTTCCTTTACCTTATTCTGATGGCACCCAGAGCCCCACAGCTGGCTCCATGGCTACCAGTCAGTTCTGCTGGTGATCACCAAGCTTTGACGTCAGGGAATAACATCATTCCTTGTTGCTCAGTTCTGTATGCCTTTAGATTTGCTTATGGCCGGAGAGGACTTAGGTTTACTGCCTGGACCCCAGAAGGCAACGAGCGTCTTGATTCCAGCCGGGTTTCGCCTGCGATTAGGAACAGAGACTTTGCGCCTGGCACGTGCACAGTTGACATTTGAATAGTTCCCTGGACCTAGGAAGACAACTTCAAAAAAGCCTTTCCTGGTGGCACGTTTGCAGCTTTAGCAGGCAGGTGGAGTTTTTCAGGTGCAAAATGAGAACACAAGCATATGTGCCATACTGGTGGAAATTTGGTCCCACTGATCACAGCTATCTGGCAGCATTTATATAGTTGTCTGAGTTTTGTGAATAGGAAAAATGGAATCTTTCTAATGAGATCTGTTTCAAGTTATTGGTTATACTACCAAATACTGCAATAAAGGGAGTAGATGATGAAAATTATTGAAAAGCATATTGTATATTTTTATTACAATGAGTGGGACATGAAAGAGATTGCCTAACTGTGGAGGCACAGAAGGCCTTTTTCTGGGTACACGGTGTTGCTTGTCAGTTCTTGAGTACGGCGTTTACAGACGTACATGGTGTCGGCAGAGCGTTGCCCACGACAGTGCGCCTCACCCTTCAGGCAGACCTGCGTAGGTGACTTTTGCAGGCAGCTGCCAGCTTCTCCTGCCCGTTCTGCAAGTTACGCCGACTGGGAGCTACCCCCTGTCCCGAAGCCGTGTAGCTGCAGTTAGCATGGCGCTGGGATTGAGTTATTACCCTTCTCCCTCCCCCTCCTTCCCAGCTCCCCCATGCACGGCTGTTGGATACACGCTAAAGCACGGTTTATTAATCTGAGCGTGATGCCTCACTAATCGCAGTTGTGTTGGGCCAGGAGCTGGCTTGCACGTGCTGCCTGAGGACGTGGCAGAGCAGGCGCGATTCTGCCTGCGAGGGGACCTCGCCGTCTGCCTGGGGGCACTGACACTCTCCAGCCAGCTCTGGCTGCCTGTGCTGGTAGGCTGACAGTTCAGTTACCGGGCATTTCTTCAGCTTGAACACCACCAACCTGTTCCTATTTATCTTCATCATACCCAGCCCGTGTTTCTTCACCTTTCTTACGCAGTAATTTTACTGTTTATTGTACTGCTTCTTGGATAGCTTTTTCAGTTTCTTGTATGATTTCTCTTCTTGGTGGCAGTCACCAGAATCTGTCTCTAAGGAAAAAGGAGAGATTTTGTATTAAGGACCTAATGCAGCTTTGCAAGAAACCCATTCCTGATCAGATATTCCAGAAGGACTGGGAAAGCAATTCCTGTCTTCCCCCTTCCTTCTTGATTTCTTCCTCCTGTTGTCCTATTTATATTTTTTTTCATAAATGAATATTGTGGAAATGATTTGGACTAAAGTTATTACATTAATTATCCAAACTGACATTTTTGCAGTGTGTGAAAGGACAGGGTGGTATGTAAAATAGATGCACTAAGAACACCTACAGTATGACAACAAGTACCAGGGTAATTGCTGAAAATGAAGTCTTTTCTGCTATCCCTTCCCTTCAACATCTGTTGTTCCATATGGAGTCATAAATATTTGCAATAAAATAGTTGAAGAAATAATCTCAACATTAATAGGGAAAAGCTGAATCCGCCAAGAAAATTGAAGAATCTTTTTTTTTTTCTTGGCAAGTTCCTCCTACCCATCCTCATCTGACAGTTTAAAATCTCAGTAGAAGAACAGTCAGACTACAGTGATGCTTAAAAATCACCACAAAAAAAGCCTTTGTGAATGTTAATAGGAGAGTTAGCTGAGAAAAAATTTATAACCTCTTGATGATGGCCATGAGGAGGATTTTGTTTATTTTGTTTCCTTTTCCTCCTTTCTTCCATGCCACAGTAATTTTATTACTAGCCTTTTATTGAATAGTTCACATTTCCACTTTTCTCTATTGTCAGTAGAAATCATGCTTCTTGTCGGTGTGAGGAATGACAGGGTACTATTACTAGCTGAAAGTAACTAGTTACTTTAAATTGCCATATGGAAAATGCAGATCAATAGTTCTTAAGCTTCTACGTAGATTAAGAAGCAACTTAAAGCACAGAACAACTTTAAATGTTTTGGAGTCCACATTACCAAAACCTGCCTGAGGAGCAGCTCATAGGAGAATGCAAGTATAATAATAACACAGACAAACTATAAATTGTAAATAATTGTTGTGAATATAAAATATAGCATTTTTGAAGGCTTTTTATATATTTATTAGTAGCCTTAATGGTACTTATGGTTCTCCTTAATGAACAGAATTTAATCAGGTGACATCAGTTGCATTTGTTTTTCTTAATCTGTACGTATTGCACTTTAGACTGAAGTTACTTGCAATGAAACATTTCAGTTCTGATCTCTGGCTCGTTATTTACTGCACTTCTCAATTTCATTTTTTATTATTGCAAACCTAGTATCTCATCTAACTCAGGTCCTTTTTTTTACAGTTTGAATTAATAAGATATTTTCAGGTGTTTTTACTGTCAGTGCCATGTGAACATCAGAGGATATTGTAAATATGTTGAAGTTATAAATAGGTATAATTTTCTGTGGTATTAATGAGAGTACATTGATGAAAATGTCAAAGCTGTATCTTGATAAAGCACCTCTTGATAAAGTGCACAGGTAAAGACAATTTGTAAGCTGTAATTTCAGCCTTTTCTAGTGAAGTTTTAATTTCTCTGCTTTTTGCCTTCTCCTATTCAAACACTAAGTTCCTGCTTTATGACGTCCTTCAGGAAAACACACCCTCCTCATTCCTGAGAACGGGTCTGTGGAAAGGTGGTGAACGCGTTGCTTGCGCAGTTTGCTTTCTCTTTTTTTTTACTACTCCAAATACTCAGTTTTTCCTAAGCCAGCACATTGCTCTAAATGTAACAGACATGGTCTACTTTTTGCCCGTGTTGAAAACAATGAAAAGGTTTTATTAAACACTTCTTCAGGATAAAACCGATTGATTTCAGAGTGTGTAGGTGAGAACCAGCTTAGACGCAAATACTGTGAGGCGGAACATAGTTGATGTTACTGGTTTCGGTAGTTTCCAAAAGCTTTTAAGGCAGCCTAGAAATGTATATATAATGATTAGATACTATTTCTACAGTGAAGTTTTTTTATGGCAAAGCTCAGTAGTGAAAAATGCTTGTGTGCTATCAAGTGGTATCAATCATTTGAAAATGAAATAAAGTCTGATTTAAAGCTAGTGCACTGGATTAATCAGCTACTCCCCAATTGCATTCATTGAACCTGTTCATTCAGGGACTGTAATTAAGAAAAACAGCAGTGACTTTAAATTTGGCACCTGAATCACAAGGTTAAAGCAGTAAATTTCTAAGTCTGATTGGTGCCAGGTTAGGAGGAGGTATCTCTTTTCTCACTGACGAACAGGAGTGCTCAGCTCCTGGCAGAGCAGCAATGAGTGAGAGAGAAAAAGGCAGACAGAGGTTTATGGAGGATTTTCAGAGTTATTAAGACACTGAAGACAGATAACCCTGTCCTTGCAGGCTTACAGATACAAAATATTTGAAATAAACAATGCTTCAGATTAAAGGTTTTTCATACTTACCTTATTGTAAAAGAAAAAAAATTCTACTAGTTTCTAGTTGAGCAACACAGAAGTTGCCAAGGTTTAAAATTAAAATGAGAAGTCTCACTTTTTTGGAAAACTGGTTTTTGCAGTCAAAAATTAGAATTTGGGCCCTAATTCTGTCAAAATACCCATGTTCGGACACCCCTGCCTATCACCGTTGTTGTGAAGTAGGTACACAACTAGAAGTCAAGGGACCTCTTGCCACTATAAAAATATATTGGTTTGGATGATTCTGTAAGATCTTCGGGCAAATAATGCGATTTCAAATAAAAACGTAGCATCTTATTTTCAGAGATGAGTAGCATGTACAACTCAGCTGGTGTTGCAGATCCTCTGTTTTATTTTATGAAAGGTCAAAAAGGTCCATTAGAGTGCCTAGGCTGTTCTTTTGTAACTATGGGCCGTTGAATGTAATCCCCATCACTCAGATACGAAGCTCAAAGAATTAGAATTGCGATAAACCATTTTAGTCCTTAGGTTTCTAAATTGTATGCCACAGGCAGGGAAAAGGAGTGACCCAGCTGCCATCGATGTTCAAAACCATCTTATTAACGCTGGCTGAGGGCTTTCTGAGATCCGATGTCTTGGTTAGTAACTAACAGATTAATAACTATAAATTTTGTATAAATTGTTACTCTCTTCTCCATATGCCACATATTTATTTTATGCATGAGTTATATTCTATAAGCGATTTGAGGTGAGGTTTACATGTAATGCTTATACAGCTCCAGACAGATAAAGTTTTGAAGTGTATGTGAAGAAATAACTTGGTGGTCTAACTAGTGTTAGGCAATATGTAAATTGTAGCTTTAGTATTTCTGCCGTGTTTTGAGCGGGATGTGACATGTCACGTGTATCAGGTACATGAATGATGGATTTAAAAACATGCCTTCTGAAACAATATAAACCAGCTGGCAAATAAAAATTGCCTGTTGGTTTGGGCCATGCGCTGTCACGCAGGGAGCAATTCGCGTTACTCGTGTTCCCAGTGCTGCATTTAGTCCGTAGGTTGATGCTTCATTTTCAAATCTCTATTTCTGCAACTTAGGCAGAAGACAGAAGATGAAATACTTTAGTATATTGAATTAAGAACAAGAAACTTTCTAGCAGATTTCCATGTGCTTTCCTGGGATAATATTCCATTCACTGTTAGTGTTTACTGTGTATTTCTTTCTCTGCAATATAATTCTTGCTTTTGTCTATTCATCTGGATGTCAGCTAGAAATTAAAATAAAAAGACTGCACTCTAAATGGATTCCTGAATGCTATTATAAAAGCATGGCAGGTTTAACAAACAAGCTCGATAAAAGTAGTTCCCACTTCGCTTCAATAAATAGAAAGGTTGTTTGTGTCCTTGGTTAGATTGTAGTTGTCCTAGCTTTATTTCTTGCTTATTCTGTTGTACTATATGTGTGAGTGCAGCTTTTAGCATTTATATTTTTAGTGTTCTTTAAAATCAAAATGCTTAAATCAACATCTTTTTTTCTATTAGAGATATGCATTTGGTACGATCCACAAAAAAAGCTTCCAGCACGTGCTGTTTTTAATTGCTTTACCAATTGTGATTTCTCCAGTCTAGCTAATAAATTTCTGCCTAACTGTGCACTTACTCAGAATATGGGCAAGATGTATACACCATTCAGATGTGAAGACCTATTACAAGATTGAAATAGATTTCTAATGCATTTATCATTCATCTTTGCAGAGTGTGATTTCAATCAGAAAAAAAAATGATGAATGGTTTGACAGTTTCCACCCATATACGCTAAAACATAATATGCTTCTTCTAGTTTTCAGCTATTACGGACTTTAACATGCAATGTGACCTTGGTCTGCAAAGCATGTTTGGTTAGCACAAAAACTTAATCATAAGAAGTCATAAGTAGAATCCTTCTTCTTTACTGCCCTTTTTCTGGGACCTGGAAATTTATTGCTTCTGGGACAGGTAGGATATGAACAATGGGCCAAATAGAGTCCAGGGTTATCTCATCTGTGTGAAAACTGCTGCTGAAAATCGATGTGACCTCTGCTACACTGTCATCCCAATTCCCACCCTCTGTGTCCTATTTGTCTTTTGGTAGAAGCTTAGATCTGTGCGCTGTCTCTATGTGTCTCTCTTGGGCCAGATTATCAAAATGAATCATTGCCTGCATACCTCTTATATTTCTATTTATTTTCCTGGTGTTGACTAGGTCTGATGAAATATGATGCTTTTTGCATTTGATCCTCACTGCAGCAAGCAGCACCTAATTTAGCTGTGTCTATCTCTTTAAAGAAGAGTAATACTATTTTGAAACTTCAATCTGCTGTACAGTAACATTACAAACCATAGACCATGCAACCTGTCTCCACAGTCAATAGTAATTTTCCTTTTGGCCAATTTAATGTTATTACTTTCCTCTCCAAATAGTAGAGATTTCTAAGCAGCTATGGTTTTGTTATGCGTACTTCATGTATTACTTTCTTTTTCAAATGCCACTTCTGTTTAGTCTTTTGTGACCCCATGGCTTCGATATTATTTCTGGATGGCATCATACGCAACAACTAATCGCTTTATTTCAAAAACTCTGCCACTGATACCAGAGATTTAAATATAAGAAATGGTGTAACTGAATCAGCATGAACTCCATGGTCTGAGTATGTTAACCAGCGTTGTTTTTGTTTTTTTTTTTTAAATGGATCATTTAAATTACATGAACACAGCTCTACGATGATAGCTACGAAGAGCTGTAGAGGTTACTGGCTTTTGTTGTTATTAGTCCTGAAGAATCATTATAAAGACGTTCCATTTAATGAACTCACACAGTGAAAACAAAATACTCCCTCAACAGAGATTTCAGAGAATACTTGAAAACTGCTAATGCCCCTGGTTCGTTGTCAGTAGGTGTGTTTTAGAAACACAGCAAAACGTGCCTGCTGCTCAACAGATCCAGGAGTTTGGAGCATCTAGGTCATAGTACTGCTGTAGAGACGCCGTGGCTTAGCTCGTTGTTGTCAGATTCTTTCTGAGGTTTTAGCTCGGTTTTTTTTTAATAAGAGAGGTGGGAGAAGGAGGCCTTTTGAATACGGTATGGTCTAATTGTAAATCGTGGCTTTAATATGACGAAGACACTTGACAAATGAAACTATCAGGACTGGCTGTGCAGGTGCCCTTAGAAAACATGTGCGTCATGAACTTATGGTCACTACATTAGTTGCAAGCTTTACTAAAAAGCAATTGCTGAGAAGATACTGTTCATGATTTCTGCAAGTGCAGGGACATAATATATGTAGACTGGTTTTCCCTGGAATGTTACATAGAAATATTTTTTTAACATTTCAGAGTAAAAGAAATGTACAGAGTTTGGCTCTGAAGACTGCTAGCAGATTTTAATTTTGTGGTTTTCAGCAATTAACTTGATGTTTAAAATGAATACATGGGGAAGAAGTACTCATAGGGATCTGAGAGAAGGAGATACATTTACTATCCTAAAATAAGTTTAAATTATCCTACTCAAAAATGTGAGTTCATTGGTGATAGTACTGATTAATCACAAAACTGAAAGGATTTTTGAAAAATAATTACTGATGGTGTTTCTTTGCGGATACACATTTCTACTGTCTGTGCACAGCTTGATCTATAACAACACGATCTATTTGAAACAGCGAGTGAAGGGGAAGCTACCAGGTCCCGATTCTACAGTCTGTAAGAGAAGCGTCAATCTAGTTCTGCGCGGTACATCGCAGGAGCGAGGCCCTGTGCCGCCGCGCCCTCTCCGCCCGGCCGCTCCTGTGCCCCCCCACCGCCCAGCTCGCTCCGTACCTCCGGTAGAGATCACTCGGCAAAGCCTTTTTGGCTGCTGCCTGTGACTAGAAAGGCTGACAGTAGCAAGGTACTTGTTAAGAAAACCTGTGCTGACACTTTACTGACAACTGGAGTTGGTGCTAGCTAAGCAGGAGGGGATGACTCAGTGGAGATTATTTACTGCTGAGTATGGGAAGGGCAGCGTTAAAGGAGTAAAGAGATGTGATGCATTTCTTGATTAGAATTTTGTCAAGGTTATAGCAACAAAAATGCACATCACAGAATGGCAAACATGATAGAATGAAGAAAGGTCATTCAGGTTTAATGAATTGTGTAATACTGTTATAATTCTGTAGAATTTGAGATATAATAGTCTATACTCTCTTACAGCTTCAGTATATTTATTATTGTTCTGTACTATTTTGCAAAATTACCCTAGCAACAATCACAGCTGCCCGAAGACTGAAACTATGTCAGTTTTACTAGTGCGCTTGTATTTTGACTTCCAGGTAAACAGAATGCTAGTTTCTAGAAATTACATTTACTTATATTTCCAATGCTTTCTGATGTTGCTTTTAAACCTATCTTTACAGAAGAGGTCCAAATTGCCATTCCAATAATGAAACCAACCTTAGATAAAGTCCAACTGGCTGGACAGGCCTTGCCTCCTGGATTTCCGGCGCCATTTCTTTTCGCTGATGGTCTTTCATCAGTAGAAACACTATTAACCAACATTCAGGTAAATTATTCTCTATAGGGCCAGGCTATGTCATGACAGATAAAATGTGTTTCTTTTTCAATCTCTTTAAAAAGTTTCAGAAACTATTTTGTATCTGCAATGCTAATTTCTTTTATTTAATGTAATGCTTAGGTTTCCACTATCTGACGTTATCGATCGTGAAAGGGTTTCATACATTGTCTATTTGACTTAATAGTTGGCAATAATGGTCATATTAAAATTCACCAGTCTCATTATTCCTCCTTTGCTTCTCCCTGCAGTTGACCGAGGTCAGCAATGATATGGCACTCCATTTGTAATAAACCACATCAGTAGGATGAATTAGCAAAAACTATACTGAATGATTCCATGCCACAAAATTGCTCATATATAACATTTAGCTACTTCAGATGCCCAGTTGCATTCCAGGTCTATGGGTTCCCACCTTTAATTTTTCTGTTTTCCTAGAGGGTGTAAAAGAAACAAATGGATGAATTCTGTCACTGCTGAAACAACCTGGTATTTTCAGATCTTACATTTGTGTGTGTTTTAGGGCCTACTGAAAGTGGCTGTGGACAACGCGAGAGTCCAGGAAAAGCAGATACAGCAGGAAAAGAAAGAGTTAAAGATGGAGCTTTGTAGAGAGAGAGAACTAAGAGAGAGCTTGGAAAGGCAACTCACAGCTGAGCTGCAAAGCAGAGGTGAGTGAATGAAAAATGGAGTTTAGATATCTATTAAATGTATAACCCTTTGGCATTTCCAGCTGGAGCTATTGAGGACTTGGAGTTAACTGACATTCATACTTCAGTGTAATGCAGCAGTGGACTAGCACTGGTAATGAAAGATTTAAATTTAATAAAAGCAGAATGAAGCACACTTTTCTGTAAGCAGACAGAACAGTGACTGAAGGATTATTTCCTGGAGGGCAGCTAGCTGCAGAGAGTTGTGGCTGGTTCTGTGGAGGAAAGCTGATTCAGTTTCATGGCTTTCACATGTATTATTACCACTCCGCCTGTGTATTCCCAGCCTGATTTCTTCATTTGACAGCTTTAATTTCTTTTGTTTTCTGCTATTATCCTCCAAGCATTGAGGATCAGTCTTACTATGAGAAGAGAGTATGTCTGTAATTTGGGTATTTAGTTGATTTTTTTTTTCATTACCTTACTACTTATCTAGCCCACATTTCTGTAGTTTAGATGCTAGTCAGCTAGTTTTTCTTGTAGGTAACTTCAGTGCAACAAAATAGGCAGAACTACGAGAAGTTGTCTACCCAAGTGCAAGATCTGAAGCAAATAAACCTAGATAATTTTTTTTCCATCAGGAGAGTGAGATACAATAGCACTCCCCATATGGGGCCTTCTAAGACAAAACCATGACTGTTCAGAAGCTTTTGATAATAATAGGCAATTAAATTGGTAAATCTGAATTTTTCGCTGTGATATTGCAAAGAAGGCAGTATTCTTTTTAAAATTCAAATCTGCATCTAAAGGAGAGGAATAGTACTTTATGTGCCAAAAGCTACTTTTAGATTATATCCATGAAATCAGAAAGATAAAACTAGATAAGACCAAAAATGTAGGTGCCAAGTACTATCTTCCTGTGTGTTTTGAATTGAAATTAGTGTGTGGAACAGAGCTGTCTGCAGCACCAAGTCTCAGTAAGAGGCACCAAAGAAGGGCACTTCTAAGTCGAGTTGTGAAGGGTCAGTAAATACTATTGAAGTTGTTAAATTGCAGTGGGCGCTCAGAAATGTTGCATCACCCCAGTCTGAGTGTGGATGAGACTGCTGTAGTTCTATAAAATAAAACTTATCTCCGTGTAGGCAGACAGCACACTAGGCACCTCCTGCGTCACATTTAAGTCAACAAAAACCTTAAGCCATTCGCAGACCTTGTTGGCTTCTGGCTCAAAAGAGAATTTCACCAATAATCGATATCCTCAGAAGTGTTTGTCTTTCAGGTCATCGCCACATGCACATCTTTATTACTACAGAAAGTCAGAGAGAGGCTTTTTCACACGGGTTGCTTAGTTTTGCAAAGTTACGTTCTACAGATTACATTTTGACATTCATAATTTATTAAGTCTCTCGGAGATTTCCCATGTAATTGTATACTGTTTTTTTTTTTACCCCTGACTGGAGCATTCACAAATCCAGAAAGATCTGTAAGAGTCAATAAGAATTCAGTTGAACAAGTGGTCGCAAAATGTTATGCAAATACTGTGGATTTTCCCAGAATTTTTCCAAATTTTTTAGTAAATTTTCTAACAATATTTTGTGATTTGAAATTCACAGGTATCTAATATACAGGAGAAGCAAATAAATAAAAGGGATTGGAAAATACTGCTTGTATAAATTCAACTTTCAGTTTAACAATACTTGTGAGCAGTATTTGCCTGAGAGTACACACTAGCAAACTTAAGTCTAAAATAGATGGCAATTTTAAAAGGGCATTTATGTTTAAACTCAAATTCTTTTTAGTCTGTTAGTTTTATCTACCTTTTCTGGTGCCATCGCTTCTCCATTTGTTTGATTCCGTAATGAATCCATGGGATTAAGTACTGCTCTGTGGAATTTGACTCCATACGTGAACTGAAGCAGCAGCAGCACAATGCAAAAGCATTCTTCGATCCTCTGCACAGGCTGCGATGGGTTGTAGAAATGTGCTTTTGTATGAGCTGGGGTATGCTATGGAAGTGGTCTTTGACCCCTTCCAGAGCTTGCTAGAAATGTTCTCCTGCTGGTTCTGAGAAAGTATGTGGGCATCAGCTTCCAGTGCAACCAATCTTCCTCATGCCATCAGACGTGCCAGCTGATCACAGATTTCCTGCAACAGAAGCTGTGCCCAGGAGGAGAGTATTTTCTGGCTGCAGGGTACACTCGGCAGAAGTGTGGTGATGAGACTGTAGAGATCCTACCAAGCAGTACAGACCAGGGAAGGGAGGTGCAGGTCATACAAAGAAGAGACGTAAGAGCATGTTCTTGCAGCACCGGTGAAAAAGCAAGTGTAAGAGCCCATTAAAGATAGTTTAATAAGGACAGTCTGTTAGCCAGCAGGAGCACAGGAAGGGTTGTTGTTGGCAGAGGCAGATATTTTAGATGTAGTTCTGGCCCAAGTAATGGTAACCTGGTGCTGGTGAAAAATAAGGTTAAATATGGGATTCAGATTCAGGCTTTGAAAAGGAAAAGGCTTAAAAGGTGCATTTTATTGCTTGAATTTATAGAGGTGAGGGAATACAATCATAGCCAATGTCAGCAGTTCCCAATGAAGATATTGATCATCTGGCTACAATTAATAATATATAATTCTCTAGTTATAGTTTTAACTTTATAGTTGGGTTTAAGACTCAGATTAGTCAGGAATACTTCTGTTTTCTGACAGATCTTAACATGGCTGTACCAGTGGCCTGTGGATGATCTTTGTCAAGGCACTGTTTCTGCTTTCCATCTGTAAAAACGAGAAGATGAGATGACTGTAAAGTGCATTGAGATCTAATGCAAGCTGTACAGGAGCACTGTACTATTGCATTGTTACCTGTCTTAAGTCCAAACAGCCAGCTACTATATAGCATTTTATTAGACGTTAGAAGGAGAAATTGCTAATTAAGAGAATATACTTGATTTACTTACCAGTGTTATAAGCTTGTTTTCAACCTGCTTTCTGCCTGGGAAGTTCCCTTTTAATTTCTCTCTGAGAGTCTCAACATACACCCAATTCTTTTTTGTTTCTCTCCTTTCTTTGGCTTTCCCTCTTTTTTCTCCCACTAGTGATGAAGTGTGAAAGTACTCATGCTACTCAGTACATATCCCTTCTCCACGCATTTGATCTTTCATTTGATTATATACCCACTTAACCCAGCTTCTCAGTAGCCTTACACCTGGCTGCTATCTTGGGCAGTGGTTCTTGTTATTTCAGTTATTCTGCTTCAAAATTCACCCAACTGCTGCTCCATTTTTACCAAAAAAATTCCCACCTAATTCCGTGGGGTTTCACTCTCTACACCGTGGCTACTGACAGATTTCAGATTCTCCAACACTGCACACAGGCGGTTCGCCCGCAGAAATAAATTTTGTTTCCTTTTAATGTTAGAAAACATGACTAAAACTGAATCTCTGACACATTCAGAAGACTTCTCCATCCATGAGGAGTGGTCAGGGGAGACATAACCGGTGTGTTTGGATCATCTTTCTAGATAAAACTACTGGAGGAGGAGGGTGCAATATAATTCTCAGCATTAAAGGAAAAGGTTAGAATGAAGGGTGAGAGATTTATTTAATTTTGAGGATGTACATTGCTGCTGTTGCTAGAAATTAGTTTAAGCCAATGATCTGCTCAACCAAACTCTGTAGAACTGTAGCTGGAATTTAGTCCAAACTGGTGAAGTCTGTAACGTGAACCACTGCCTGGCTCTGAGACTCTTACCTTCTGGTCAGGAGACTTAAATCCATGGGACTATTCCAGAGTGAGAATAAGGTTTAAGATCTTTAACAAGATCTGAAGCCCTTTCAGATTGTTCATTGTTTCACTACAGGATACGGCTTGGGGGTTTTTTTTGCTTTTATATCAGATTCATGCCAGATTTATTTTTTTTTTTCCAAGCTAGAACTAGGCCCTTGAACACTGAACATAAATTCATTCACTGTCTCCATTATATATTAATTGTGCTTTAACAGCCATTCTTACAATATATTTACATTTCAGCAACAATTCAGAAACGCTTGAAGAAAGAAAAAAAGGCAAAGAGAAAATTGCAGGAAGCGTTGGAATTTGAATCAAAGAGAAGAGAACAAGTGGAACAGGCGCTTAAACAGGCCACATCAGGTGACGGTCTCAGGATGTTAAATGGTAATGTCTTAGTTGGCCTTTCACAGTTAGCTTAAAATTATGTTTAATTGAGTGGAAAAAAAAAAAAGTATGATGCACAAAGCAAATTCCAGAATAAAAGACCACAGTCCTTTCCTGAAATAATTAAAAATCTATTTCAGGCCATGTGCTCTGGGTCACGAATTAAAAAAAATAAGTAAGTCTGCAACTAGAGAAACAGACAGAGCAGTTTACACAGACATGACAAGAAATGCTGAATATATTACCAGAGAAATCTGTTACAGTGCCAGCTAAGACAATGTGAAATTTGGTTCCTATAAGGTTCTCTGAACTCTTCTCTCCCAGCAGATTCATTTTTAGAACTGCTGAGCTTCATTTGAAAAGCCGTTTGGCTGAAGTTTGCTCAGTTTCAGGACATATTAAGTTTGTTAAATATGTATCAGCTTTCAGAGCTGACTAGGTTTTGAATACCTCCCAAATATTCTTGTGAAACAAAAGCAAATCAGTTAATCTCCTAAACAGGGTGATTATGTTTTGGGTAGTGGGAGGATTTGCCTCTTCTGCTCAATGTGGTTCTGACCAAAGTTTAGAGCTTTGGTTTGAATCTGTAAGAATTAACCTAGTTGAGTTTTAATTAATTTCAGGTTCTGTAGCTAAGGTTTAATCTGTGCATCCCTACCCCGAAGTCTCTGCAGAGGCTCATGAATCAGAGTTCCATTCAGTCTCTGCTGCGTTTGTATGTCGTGTAGTCTTTACGTGAACTTTGTGCTGCCTACTTTGGGCAACTGAGCCACAATAACATAAGCAGACTGCAAAAACTCCCTGAACTGCTGAGTAAAACTAATGAGTTTAGCTTGTCTTGAGTTCTCAGTTGTGAGGGCTACCCAAACTGTTTTTTAAAGTTAGGGCAAGCCTGTCTACGTGAACTGCCATCGCAACACTCTGCAGTGGACTGCGAGTTGTGATTTATCTAGAGCACTGGAGAGATATAAACTCTTTAAGCAGGAGAGCAACATCTTTCAGAGGCATTCTCATCTGCTGGGTTTTATAGGCCAGCATATCACTGTAACCAGGAACTGGCTGGCTTTTCTGATGTGCTGGCAGTGAATGGTGGTGATTCAGGCATGGATATACAGCTTGCAGTTGCACCGTGATAAGGGACAATGACCCAAGGGAGAGTGGGTGGACAGAGCCAGCAGAAACCTGTTCCACCGCCTCCACTGGATCAGAAAAATGCCCAGATCAGATCCCACAGACATAGCCAGCACCTTGCGATGAACGTCAGAAAAAACCTAACATCCTGATGTTCTGTAAGGTCATTCACCCAGATTCTGCCATTGCTAGTAAGCACCTGCCGCTCGCACTACAGTTAGGAGTACTCAGCAGTTCTGGAAGCCACAAATTAAAGGGTACCAACGTGCCAGCAATGTGATTAACAGATCTTTACATCTGCTATTGTGGGCCTGGCTGCTAACGTTTTGATTTGCAGGCACACTCAGGTAGTCATGTATATGTTAGTGCCTGCAAGAAGCTGATATTTACATGCTAATCTGATTGCACATGCAAATCAGGTAGCTCATTAGCATCTTAATCCACAATTTAATTGCAGGTACGATTTTATGACAACAAAATGTGAAGGGCTATTCTGAATATTTTTAATTTAACTCTGACGGTCTGTCTCATTTAACAGATGCTGTTATTAGTTACAGATGACTTTGTCATTTTACATATATACAACATGTACTCTAAAAGGTTTGAAGAGAAAGAACCTTTTTAGATTAATAGATCAGTGCCCTGAACTTTCCTTCAAAACAGGAATCTGCATAAGGGAAACTCTATGTAATAGCAGTCACTTGTAATTTTATAAGAAAAAATTGTATACATGAAAATATTTATTAGCCCATATATATTTATAGGGCTATATATGCATACATCACATATATTTCATTTACACATATATTACTAAGATATTACTCATATTACTCTTCTGTGTATGGACTATACGTTAATGGGTTGCCCTGCTTTGACATAAGAGTCTGGTCAGGCTGGAGGGTGACCAGCAAAATGTCATCTTTGCGATAGGTACTGACACCCCAGCTAAAGTGATCTGAGAAAGCAACAGTGCAGTTACTCGCTATTTGGGAAAGCCCAGAACAGGCTTCTACACGAAAAGCTTCAGAACTGTATACGCAGCTCCCTTTCAGGTGTGGGGTTTTTTCTTGCTGTAATTTCCAAGTGCTGTATTATAAGGGAAGCAGATGTTTCTCCAGGATTCGAGGTGCCATGGATTCAAATCACATACCCTTCATGCTAATCCTTGTTGGCACAAGGTGGATAATGGCATCTGTTATCGTAACACCCTGGGGTGTTTGAGCCCCCGCCCCCACCCTGAAGGACTGTGCATACAGAGGTATTATCAATATGAAACTAAATAGTTCAAAAGTGCATATCATTATGAGACTCTTTCTCAACTTGGAAAAAAGAGCACAGTCCATTTTGGAAAGCTCTTCCCAGAAATCTGGAAATGTTTTGCATAATATCACGTACGTAGTTTTGTTTTGGGTGATAACGCATGCTTACAACATCCTGAGCGGAGTCTTTTAAATGCACTCCTTATCTATAACATGCACTCATACAAACCGATACGCACACACACACACAAACGTTGACTGGCGTTGGCTATATTCTTTGATTCTGTACTTTGCAGGTGTATGGCTGGGAGAGTCAATGTAGTTTAATGTTACCACAGTTTGGTTTTGACTTTTCTTTTTCATATGTCAGAAGCCCTCATTCTCCAAGAGAATTTTACAGACGTATTAATATCATGTGTGGGTTATTATCTGATCGTTAGACAAATGTGAAGCACGTTAAAAATAATTCACTGAGACACCAATAACATTTGCACATTTTGGAAACAATTTACTACTGAAAATTCTATGAAGACCAAATGTTTTATGCAAGACCGTGTAACTTGGAGATCACCCTAGTTTGCTATAAATATTTTTCTAAAGATGCATGAGAGAAGGACAAAGGGGAATGCATTAATCTTCGGTATCACGTCTTTCAGATGCTGGAATCCCAGATATGGAAATAGAACACAACGGAACCCAACATGACAGTGCAGCAATGCAAGGTGCAGTATGTACCGCATCCCATCACATATGTGTTTATCATGAGCCATATTAAAAATTAAATGAATTGCAGAATAGTTTTTGTCTCTCTTTTCCTGCTTTGAGATAAATGTAAATTGCACAACTTCGTTTTGTTTTCCTGTTCGATATAGAAAACCTTTGAAAGATCAGTACTTTACAAGACCAGAAATTAAATTTGTTTAAATAGAGGTGTGGGAAGCTCATATTTAGCTATCAGATATATGCGCTTAGTCCAAAAGTGATTTTACATATGATTTATCTTTTTTAAATATTTTACCTCTGATCCTTGCCTTCCTATCAAGATCATAGGTGTTTTCAAAAAATACATAAACTGTAGGTGGAAAAGGAAAGTCATGTTCATGTTATGAGCAATTATGTAGTGCTCCATTTTCCTCACTGTTCAGTGACTGTTTGTAAATACGGAACATTTGCGTATTGTCTGGGTCCTTCCCAAAGAGCAATAGATGTGTTCTGGCTATAGGCCTGTGCAGTGAGGGAGCTGTGCAGGCATCATGTAGGGGAGCTGAGGTACAGGGGTCTTAAGGGTTATTTCCATTACTGTTGGAAGCCTGTTTGGGACACGCAGAAAATCCATAGTCGCCTGTGATAAAATTTGGTCTGAGCAATTTGAACACAGAAATTCTCTGACTTGGGAGAAAGTCCCGTTTTGTAGTGTTGATTTTCTATAAAATCAACCTTTTTCTCCCTTCAGTCCTGTGCCGAGTTCATCACACACCATTCAGTTCTGCGCTGGCTACAGCCTGGAGACAGCTGCCTGTTTCAATGTAACTGCTGCTTCTTAGGGCACTTCCACCCTTTCTACTGAATCACGTAATGGTCATGTGCAAAAACTGACGTGTGGTGAAGTAACTGAAGGCAGTCGCCTTCGGTGTAGACCGAGGAAGGACTGCAGTACCGTTACAGCTACAAACACAACTTCTAGCATTTCTGAACTGTTAGAGGCTTGACTTTGCATACCTCTGGTATGCATCTGTCGTCCATCTGTCATCTATACAGGAAAGCTTTCAAATATTTTTACTGCTGTCTCTGTGATTTTAGGTTCATATGGTATGTATTACAAAGAAGGAGAATCACAGCTTTATGGTAATGCATGTATATACATATAACATATGTGTGTATATATATGTACACATACGATTAGAGTTGTGCTCTAAATACTACAATTTTAAAATCGTTACTGCCAGAAATGGTCAAAATATTGGATAAGCACTTGGGACACAAGTATTTAAATTTGACAAGCAATATATTCCTAGCATTTATGATCTATTTATGATACCTGCTGAGATGAGTGCTCAGTGCTCTTCCAAAAAGATTCTGACAGTCAAAGGTGCATCTGGACAGAACCTGGTAAAAAAAGGAAGTTCATTTCAATTTTCAGTTGAAGAAAAGAAGTTACAGTTGGCTCACATGTGTCTTCCCATCAAAAATTATTATAAATAACTGTGGGGAAAGTGATGTGTAGCCACTTCCAACAGGCGTTTACTTACTAGAAGGAATTAAGAGAACTTCCTTACACTTCCTGTAGTCTTGATATATAAGAAAACCTTGTGATTTTATGATTTTTAATTCAGGTTGGTTGTGTTTGTTTTGTTGTTTTTTTTTTTAATCTGATCCCAACGACATCATTCTTTAGTTTTAACAGGCTTTGGATCATAAAGTTTTTGTTCAGGTTAAAAGCCCGAACAAAGGGAGAACTGGATATCCACTATGTTCCGTATCTCTGAGCTCGGTGCCCCTCTGTGAAAGCAGAACATGACTTGTGCAATAGGAGTTGTAAACCTGTCATACACTCCTCAAAGGCAAAGCATCTCTTGTCTTCACCACAGGAATGAATGACAGTGTACGCCGACTTCTCTGACAGTTTTAGTATGGCAATCCTGTTCGTATGTAAACGTGTGATGAGTTTAGCCAGTTCTTTCACTAAGCACTCTCAGCTGATAAAAAGGTTTCTGAAAAGCTCTCTGTAGAGCGTGTTTAGATTTCGAAGTGTTTCTGTCCTGTAGCGGCACCATGTCTTTCATTTCTGTTTATGCTGATACTGTAATATCTTTTATTCTCTTTTCCTTTGATTACAATTTTTGTACTTGACAGCTACTATTGCACTGCCGCCTTTAACAATTTGAGCACGCTGCCTCATTGCCCCCTTCATTTGCTGCCTTTGTTTTTTGGGCCCCGGGAGGAGGAAGGGTCAAAACACATGTCCCTAATACAAAGCTGTTTCCAAGCTTCCAAAACCTCTCTCTCTTGCACAGAAAAAAGCGTTAGCATCAATGCAGACCTTTTGCTGTTGTCAATAGCTCTGCTGGACAGAAATCTATCATTCGCACAGTGCCTTCCCTTTGAAATTCAATGAGTTTCACTGCCAGTATCTCCTTAAGACGGTTTAAAGGAAAATTACAAAAATACTGCACAGCCACCTTTCGCAGTCATTAAGTCATATCATATTTTATGCTCATTTCTTAAAATGATTTTATTAACACAAGCTGTTCATATACTGGGACTCTGATCTGCATTATAAATCTTTTCCATTTAGTTGACTCATTTTCTCTACGCTTTGTATATTAATTGAACGGAAGTTTTGTGCAGATGAGACTTAAAACTTTTTTGAACTTTACAGTCTAATATCTCCGTCCTCTGTATACCTGATCTTCTAATGCAGCATAGCTTGAGCCGAGAGCAACTTTTTAGCTGACAAAATGAGAAAGTAATAGTTGCAGTAGTCGTGAAGCCCCCTGCCTAGCTGAGCGGTGCAGGAGAGGGTGATGCGTGCACACTGATACCCTTCTGGTCTTGCCTCCATAACTCACTTGTGGGCCAGCAAGATAGTGCATCAACCATTTTATCAACCAATCTCCGTTTCACATAAAATAAACATACTGGGTGTCATTAAGTGCACCTTCAGATCAATGATTTTTGCAAATGACATTCAAGTACCATTCGAGTAGTGCATTTTTGCTGATAAAAGCAAATTAAATTAGCACAACTACAAGTGTGCTGATAAAAACTAAAACCGAACAGCAGCACCATTAGCTAACAAAGTAATATTTTCTCTTTACTGCTTTCTGCCATTTAGTTATTATCCTATTGGAAATCTAATTATAATCCTTTTACTCCCTAGTCAAACTTCACAGTTTTTGCAAGCTTAGCACTGACAAGTGATTTCATTACATTTGATTGCCCGCGCCCAGATTGACTTAACTTCACTCCGAGACCTAAAAGCCCTCTCAGTTTCTCAGATTCCCTGTTTGCACATTACAGCAACAGCTCCTTTAATTAATTAGCATGAACAGCAGTAACATGAACTGCTGAACAGAAAATAACATCATTTTATGATTGCAGGGAGACTTCTCCTTTTGCATGTTTATACCTTAGTTAACTTTTGTATTACTATATGTCATTGTTAGGGGATATTGGAACAATCAGCAAAGCAATGTTGTCTTAAAATTTTAAAAAATAGATGTTACCATAATACTTGATGATAACAATTTACAAAAAATAAAAGGCTCTAAATTTCAAGAAGGAGGCGGCAGCGTAGGCAGGCAGACTTTCCTGAGGTGAAAACGTGGTTCACCCTACCTGCGGCAGGAGGGTGACCCGGGGCTGCTGCTGCTTTTGTTTGTGAAATAACCTGGCAGAGGTTTAGCACAAAAGCTCTCAGTAACCGTGAATAACTTTTTAGTTTTATCTGTTTGCCACGGATGAAGGACTGTTGAAGTTTGGGACATACTCTGGTTTTTATTATTTAGAAAACCGGGCTATATTTTTTCAATATTCTGATACAACCAGTCAGTTTTCAAATCCAGCCTATGGTAAAAAGGGCACAAGGGGGACAGAAAAGAGAGGGGTAGTGTTTTTAAGAGGTCTAACAGCATTGTTACTGTATCAAATTATACCTTCAAATGCTGCAATCCGCTGAAACCAACCACGCTACAGAATTTCAGAGCACTCTACAATTGTAAGAGACAAATTCAACATCTTGGAAATTATAGTGCTATTGTCTTGGTCTTGCTTTCACTGAAAAAAATGTTCAAGCACTTACAATTTTACATAAGAAAAGACCAGAACCCTGTGATTAGAAACTCTTGAGATTAAACTAAACAGAGGCCTGGTATTTTCCTTGGGGGCGAGTTCTTCGCTATCTTCTTCGTTTGCGTCTTAGGCCTTTTCTTCTTCCTCCTGTCCATGCCGTGCTCTGGCCCTAGTGCGTGTCCTGCTCTGGATGCTCTGAATTATTAAACCTCTGGTAGTTACTTTGTGCTGTGTCATATTGCAGTGTTTCTAGAAAAACTCTTCCGAAGCTCGTGTGCAATTACCAGACTGTCATATCTGCTGCTGAAAGCCGTCTCGTTAGCTGCTAACCAAGACAAGGCCCCTCTTAGTAACTAGCCATGAGATTACTGCGCTGACTGACTACATGGCTCGCCTGCTGGTGATACAAGTGTAGGGCTTTAAAAGTAACAGTATCGCTGATCTTAGTGTTATTTCTACTTTTGGGACGCAGTGTTTTTCTGAGTATCTCTCTCTCTCTAAGCACATACGCACATATTGGGGAAGAAGCTGAGATTTTGTGATTTACTGGAGACAAAGGGTGGGGAAAGGTTCTCCCAGGAGA
The DNA here is from genome assembly GCF_034638445.1 of Ciconia boyciana. Taxonomy (NCBI): domain Eukaryota; kingdom Metazoa; phylum Chordata; class Aves; order Ciconiiformes; family Ciconiidae; genus Ciconia; species Ciconia boyciana. Next base: position 3,799,288 of record NC_132945.1, read on the forward strand.
GTGTTGAGTGTGAAGGTCCATACCTTTCTATTCTTACAAAGGGCTAAAACATTCATTCAATAATTCAGTGTCAGTAGGCTTGAGTATTTCCTAAGCAGGAACCACTACGTTATCTCCCTGTCTACTCAACCTGACAATGGCAATCCAGCGTCTGCATAGTTTGTATTCAGTGAACATATTCTTGTCCTTGGCTGTTGTTACTCATTAGAAATCCTATTTTCTGTACAAGTTTTTAGGTCTGTTAACATGGATGTGGAAGCGTGTGACAGAGTGGACTCAGCAGCCCTAAGCACAAAATAAGTGGGGAAGAAACCCCAAATGCAGCACCTCCACGAGTGCGCAGCACGGACGGGTCGGGGCCACGGTCCTGCCTGCTGCGGGAACGAGGACCCGCAGGGAGGAGAGGTCTGGTCCCGCTCCCCCGGAGGGAGGCCCGTCAGCTCAGGCAGCGGTAGACATCAGAGACTGCACATCTGCAGGGGTGGAAAAGAGGCAATATGAAAGAGCGAGAGATTAAAGGCAAGCAAACCAAACTTCATTAGTGCTGCTGCTCTCAGAAGCAGCGCTTATTGTCCACGTTCTTCCGTGAGTCCAGAGGAAACCACGCTCTGCTCACGGTGTGTTATTTTTTCTCTTTCACTGCTCAGTTTGGAAAATATTTACAGATAAATGGAAAGGAAAAGTTTTGCTGGACAACCAATAAACAGGCAAAGAAGTCACTTTTACGCGCTGTTGCCATTTGGCTGAATGACTAGCCCAAAACCATGAGAAGTGGGCGGAGGCCAGGCCTTTTTTTTCATGGTAGTGAAGGGATCTTTTTCTGTGTTTTTCGTAGTTGCTGTGGTCCTTACCCCACTAGCAGGGGCCTGGACGCGCCTCCTTCCAGGCCAGCCAGCGCTGCTGTTTGCTAAGAGATTCAGGGAAAGAGTTTTTTTCAGGGATTTCATCCACAGTAGAAGCTAATGCAAACTGTTCTCCGATTTTTCTCTTTTTTTTTTTTTCTGCAAAATAAGAGACTGATTCAAACTAATTAGCCCCAGCTTTGTAAGTCAGATTTCTTGTTATGGCATTGCATTTCCCATGTGTCGCTGCATCCAAAGCTCGGCTTGGCTCTGATCTGACTGCAGTGCTGACTCTGTTTCCGTAGCCCAGAAGGGTGGCGAGATCAGCTCCTGTCCGGCATACTGACGGTATCGTACAAGGCTCTCTGATTCAACCCCTCAAGCAGGAGTTGTGCAAAGCCGCTGAGAGTGCGCAGGTCTGGCACCTGGCTGCCCTCTTCCCTCCTCTGCCCTTCTGTCCGCAGAAACACAGCCACGTCTTGGCGCTGCCTAACCTCTATTTTAGCAGCTCTCCCAGCTCCTCCTGCATCTAAATTGGCAAAGTGGGATTTTCAGTTTATTATTTCATCTCTGCTACCCATACCCTCTGCAATAAGTAGTGCTGATTTTATTTTTTTAATTGCATGAGTAATTTACAGTTACTGATACAACAGATTTATCCTTGGCTTCTCATTATGTAGCAGATCCCAAATTTCCCTCCTCTGATGACTTTCTGCTCCAGTTTACAGTGTGCTGAAGGTACCTCTTCAGGTAACCAGTTACCTGAACGCTCCCAGGCGGAAGCTGTGTCGGTTCATCGCAGCTAGCCGGCTGCGTCGTGTGGCTCCAGTCCCTTCCTGGACTGGATTTGCACACCAGCATTACTGGGGCGCCTCTCTTTGTGCAAGCCGTGTGGGTACACACGGAAATTTTGTTTTAAAGTCCTTTTATGGAAATACAGCTGAATTACTGACTTAAAAGAAAGATATTGCAAACAAACCCTCACAGAGGATTCAGGAGAATGAGAGATGCTGAAGAGGCTGAAAAAAGAAAAGAAAAAAAGAAGAAAAATGTGGATAAATATGCAGGTGATAATTATTGCTTTTGATTTGTCCTTTATACACACATTAAAACCTTGAAAGAAGACGACAAACGATGACATTGTTGCTAAGAGAGAGTGCAAGAGATGAATGTATACCCTGGACTAGCAACTCGGGGAAGACAACAGCATCCTGAGGGAAAATTACAATTATTAACATAGGCTCTGGCTCACTGAGAAATTGTGGATCTTTACTTGTCTTATACATTGTGAAGGGGAAAAAAAATCCTTTCTAAATGTCTTGCTTATTAAGCCAGTCATGCATTTCACTGTAGGCTGTAAAGCAGTATAACATGCACAGGGGGCTCATAAGCATATTTTAGTGTTAGGGAATATCATTTATACAGTTTTTATATTGTCAATATTACCCCTAGAGAATGAGATTAGGCTTTAAACTACTGTAAATCTACGCTTTTGCTCACCTTTGTATAATTTCATTTTTTAATAGAATGAAGCCCACATAAATGAATATTTGATTAAGGGATAAACCTAATAAAAGAATACATTTATTGCACACAGATTTATTCAAATCTTTGCTATATAATACAGTAAAATGCTATAAAAAGGCCTGTAGCTTGCAGTCAGCTACACTGAGGAGATGGTGAATATTCTTCAAAAAGATGAATTTGACAACATCGCATTGTCTTTCATGTAGAAGTGGTAGCACAGATGCTCCTAACACTTTAATTCCTCATAGGTGGTTGCTGTATGACGTTGTTAATGCCACAGAGTTAAGTTTATTGCACAGCAACAAAAAAGTATTTTAATTTCTAGAGAATAATTGAGAGCTTTATAAAAAAGGAAATATTTAACTATGTACTTTCTGTTTACTGATCAATAATATCTCCTGGGTGGCTGCACTGTGCTTGAGCTTTGGCATTTACTTGCTCTCTTACAGATATTCCAGATACCTCCATTGAACTTCCCTTGGGAAACAAAGGGAATAGGAAGGCAAAATTGAAACCTGTTTCAAGTTTAAATAGTCAGTCCAGCAGCCCACAGTACCCTCAATGACCACCTCTTACCTTAGTTTGAAAAATAATTTTTAAAATACAATAAAAATACCAAGAATATAGAAAAATATTACTGATCCGTGCTGATCCCGTGTGTGATAAATCAACTCTTCCCTTGAATGCACAGCTGGATTCCTCCCCTCCTCTTTGCAGAGTCCTTGTTGCCAAACGCAGCCCCGTAAACGTGCGCGCATACGTGGTCTCTGTCTTACTGTCTGTACAAATATCAAGCATCAAACGTATCAAAAGATGGAGCTGACGCCCAGCGGCCATTTAAATAGAGAGTTATGTGTCTAATTTCTGCTGACTTCCATTGGTATTACATGGACTAATTCCCCAAGCACGTCTGTAAATCCCCCCCGTATAGGTGGTGGGGCAAGAAGATACCTGTGTGCGTCAGGCCCTCGGAGAGCGCAGGCGTGCGGGCGTTAGATGCCCGGGACACGCAGTCCTGCGGCTGCTGCCGTGCAGGGCGCAGAACCGGTGTGTTCCTGGCTCACGAGAAGCACGCTATGGCAGAATTTCAGCCTTTTGGACTGCCTATAAAGACTGCTCGTAGGGTTTTTTGAGGGCAGCCATGCTGACTTGCAGATTCTGTCAGTGGCTACCTTTTTTAGAAGTACAGCTTTAATATCGGCTAGGTCACCTACAGCCTGCTATGGGAAGAAGTCATGTGCAACTTCCTAATAATCAGAAGGAGAAAAAGAAAAAAATAACGACCAACAAAAACCAGAGTGTTCAATATTTGCATTTCTGCTTACCCCCTCCCCAGGCTTTTCCCCCCTAAGTTTTAGACTTAATTTTCCCCCTTAATATTTTCCCCACTAAGTTTAAGACAATCATTTTAATCAGCCAAAGGCCTGAAACTAATTTTATTCACTTCTTTGGAGGTTCCCGTGCTCCCAAACATTCCTCCGGAGATGTTATGTCCCTGGCTCTTCCGATCTTTATTCTTGTTTATATCCAAAATACATACTAAATTATCTCTGTTTGAGAGCCCGAGCCTCCTTAAAACCATGAAACATTCAATTACTAATTAGCTGTTTCCTGTTCCTAATGAAGTGAACATGTCGGATTTGGATTAAAATTCAGCTACCGCTCTCCTCTGTTTATGGTTCCAGATGTTTTTGTTTTATCTAGGAGGTTATTTTGACAGCTACTGCTAAATGATAAATCACTCATATTATAGCTGAAATGCATTTTGAAATTGAAATGTGGCAAACTTTGAGATTGCTCCAAGGATCAGTGTCAGTTAGCAGGTCAATACTTGTTCTTCCCTTATGAGCGTTCGGTATTGGCATATGTAAAACAGTAATGGGATGGATGTCAACATTATACAAAATGCTTCTCAATATTATCATTTTGCTATCATCGTCAAGATCAGTACTTGCGGGTTTAGCTGGGTGAATTCATGATTCATTGTATAATGAACAAGAATATGGATTCTTGTTAGCTTTAGTTTCTGTGGGCATTTTAATATTTATTTTTTCTCTGGGCTTAATGTGAAAAATCACAGTTGATAGGTACTGTAACTAGGAATATTTTTATGAAGGAAATAAGTGGCTTTCTACTTGCTTCCCTAAATAAAGAAAAATAATTTTAAAAGAAATGTGGCGGTTTCTGAGTGAAAGAACAGTTTCCCAGGAACAGATATTGATTTACTTATGTTACATTTTTTAATGCAATGCAATTTTGGTTTAACACACTGTTCCCTAGAAGGTTTTGCGCGTGTAATAATGGCATGTTGTAAAGCTGATGCCGTGTTACTCGGTCTGTCTTACGTGCAATACAACACAGGCTGCCTTCTGAAAAAAAAGAAGGAAAATGAGTGTTCAATATGTCATAAAGGAAGAAAATTCAAATAAAAATATTCATAGCCTCTACTCAGCAGCTGCTGGCTGGCAAGCACCATTAGAAAGGAGGCCGGTGGCTTTTTAGCCCAGCCGCGTGCCCACACCTGTGCCGCCGGGGGAGACGTGCATGACGTTCTCCGTGTGACGTTCACCTCCCCGGGGCTCGGCAGGGCTTTGTCACCAGGTGCCTCCTCTTCCATTGTAAAGCGTACTCACCTGAGGGCTGGTTCCTAGCGCTTGTAGATCTGATAATTTGGCTTGAGAAAAAAACAGTCTGCAAACAAATAAGGAAACCCACCTGAGTTTCAGTTAATTATAAAATATGTAACTGTGTAATTGACCTTTTTTCTTCTCTTTTTTTTTTTCCTCCAGAAAACAGAACATACATCAAACCCACTATTATGTACTGAAGGAAACACCTATTGCTGAAAAGTGTATAATGATCACTATTTGAAGACTATATAGTTCATGAAAAACGTCCCTTCCAACCTTTGATGCCTTCAGTACTGTGTGAAGAACAGGATTTGTAGCATGAAACTTGAAGGACAATTTCAAGCAATTTACTGTTGCTGCATCGAAAACTGCCGTATTGTCATTAAGAAATATTGAGACTTTTTACAAGCTTACCATACCAAACCAAGCCTGTTGCAACAGATCATTTTTAGGTCCCCGGAGATAGAAAGGAGTTTTAGTATTTTTAAGCACATACAGGAATTATTCCCCCTTCCCCCCAAAAAAGAACGTTTTTTTTTCCTAAGGAGGTAGCTATTACTGTATAGCAATGGCACAATGATTTTAAGCCACAAAGGTCCTCACTGGCTGTACATCATACAAGTCCAGTTTATCACTGAAACTGTTCAACATGGAGCTGTTTCGATTGTGTTTATAAATTAAGCTTTGTTTACTGAAGCAGATACTCGATATATATTACGTTTTAAAAAGAAATGTGTGTACATTTTTTAAAAGAATGATGTAAAAATTGTCCTTTCATTAGATGACCAATTCAAAAGTGTGAGCTAAACCCTAATAGCTGACGTAATACGAGGATTATAATTGATGCTTTTTTTTATGCTCAGTTCAGCTTGGCTTTTGGTCTTTTAAGATGAAAAAATGAATATGCAGTAGAGTGTTAGATAATGGAAACTTTTAAGTATGGTTTCTCTGTTGTACCATATTAAGTTAAAGTACACATTCTTTGTTAAAAATGTTCTTGCTAAAAATACAGTATTAAAAATTTTTTTGTTTGACTTTGGAAATCTTGTAAGATTTTTTTTTTTTTGACTGTGAATTCCCATAGTTATTGTACTAATGCAAAAAAATATTTTGCACTATATAAAAATACTTGAAGAAATTACTTAATAAAGAGGGTGGGTTGGTATTAAACATTTCCCTAATTATGGTGTGTTCCAGATTCCAAACTTTGCCACTGAAACGTTCCTTTCTCAAAATCCGTGACTGAAAGCTGGTTCGAGTCAAGTGGAATTAAGTCGTCACCTGCTCACGCTTTACTATCATTCAGGGTCAAAGGCACAGTGCTTGTTTACTTACAAACTCATGGCTATATACACAGACTGCGGTTTACACACACACCCCCGGAATTCAATCACTGTCACGTGCAAACAAAAAAACCCTTTAAACAGATCTCTGGGGAAGATATTTCCTATGAATATGTATACTATCTATATCTGTATGTATAGCGTTCAAAATTTCATTTATTTTTATCACTAGATTATTTTTTTTTTCTGGTTAACAGACTTTTGCTAACTTTCAAAGTGTAGCTTCCAACTATGCTATGTAATACAGCAGAAAAGAATCATCCGATCTTGCGTTCCTAAAAGAAATCTTTTCGCTTAACCAGGTGTCAGTTCAAGAAGACATGCTGGCCTCTGTTTTACAGGTGATTAAACTAATCATCAGAATAGTCTTTCAGCCTACAAACATGGTTTATTCCACATCGGTTTTTTTGCAAGCATTCTAATAACTCCATTAATCACACTGCCATTGATTAAACGATCAGAAATTGAATGATACGAAGAAAGCGGAGCATTAGGAATTGTGAGTGCTCCCGCACTCTTCATAAAAGCTCATGTGTGAGTAAAACACTGCAGCACCTGAACTTAAATTCTGCCTTTGGCTGTTTATTAATTTTAGTTGCTATTCCATCAGGATTCTCTGAAATGAGAGTTGGGCCTTATTTCTACATCTTATTTTTAAAAAGGACTTGAAACAGTCCTTGGGATACTGCAGCGTTCCTGACTGATTGACCAAACTCTGGTATTGCTCTTGGGAACTGCAGATTCTGAAGAGAGCTCTTTGATGCGTTACCCAGTATCACGCATTTTAGAAAGACTTAAAGTAACTAAATATTTCAGTCTTTGAAGTGGTAGCATTTTTGCATTTTTCTTTAGTCTCCATAAAGGCAATTTTAGCATTTTTTTTTTCCTCAATGCCCAATCTACATTTCTTAAGGCTGCATTGATACTGGGTGGATGAGCACATCATTGATCTCTAATTTGCCCTTCCCAGAATAGTTTTAAATGTCAAAGTACTGGCAAATGAGATTTAGGAAACTGATAAACTTCAGAGACTGAATCTGTTGTTAAGTCCTTATTAGGTAGCTCCTGATAAATACTGACAAGCCAAGACACTGAGCTTTTTTATGTGTCAACCTAACGAGTACACTTGTAACCAACACTTTCTGTTGGCGACCATACTAAACCCAGAACAAGCAACAGGTTTGGTCAAATGTGATTGAACAAAAGCGCAGATGTCAGTTTTTAAAAATTTCATTTTACTTCCTATCATCTCCTCAGTAATATTCCAAACGACACCCTCCCACAGAGGGATCTGGCTGTGAGTTACACTGACCCAGAAACTTCTGCGTCGTCGTTTCTGACTGATGCAGTACGAAATGGGGATGGTGACTGCAGAGCCGAGGAGCCGCTTCCCACCGGGGAGTCGGACCACGCAGCGGTCACATACTGCAGTGCTGCGTTCCAGCGTACCTCCTTTGCCCACCCGACACACAGACAGTTGGGGAACAGGGCTGACGCTGCATGTGATTTTTTTCTTTTTCCCCTCTGTGCAGTGTAAAAAGCCTCAGCGTAGACTTTGTCTAGTTCCAGGCACTGCAACTGAGCACGGAAGGCAAGAAAAGGAGGCAATGGCTTTCATGTCGTATCTTCTAGGTCTCTGTTGGTCTGGTCATTCGAAGGCAGAAGGAGATGGGTTGTTTACTCAGAGAAGACAAGACTAAGGGAAGAAATTATTGTCTTTCCTATGTAAACGTAAGCTATAAAGAGCAGGAAAGTAACCTTCCCTGTCCTCTGTGGTTCATGTCCAGTACAGGTCAGCATGTGCCACTTTCAGAAAGCTGCGTAGCCCCAGGGTGTCATTCCCGCCTGGTGGTACAGCACAGCAAACGCAGGCAACGTTGAGCTGGTTTTTTTAATTTCTCATGGACATAATTTCACATTCAGCTACAGTTATCATGTCTTGTCTGTTAAACGCTGGAACAATCTCAGTAGGAGAGTTTTGGAGAACCCATACCCCCCAGCCCAGGGGCAGAGCAGGGCAGTGGGAAATACCAGCCTTCACTGCGCTCCTCCTCATTCGAGGCAGTGAGCTCAGCGGGCCCAGCTGGCTATGCTGCTGGTAGCCCGAGAGGGACATCACCTCTTCGAGGTTTTGGGTTTTGTTCACCTGAAAAACACCTGCGAGGAGCAGGACTCCGGCTGTGCCCGTCTCCTCAGCACCTCTTAGAAGCGGCGGGGCAGAGGGACACTGAAACCCCCTGCGTCCATCCAGGATGCAGTGCGTGGCCACAGGAGGCTCAGCTGGGGATGGGTGTTTGCAGGCCGGGGGGGCACTGCCAAGGTTGGGGTGCGGCACCCACAGCCCCTCTGCATCTGCCTGTGACAGCTCCGCGTTCCTACAAAGCCTCGTTTGTTTTCCTTGTTCGTGAATTGCCTCTGAAATGGCGTTATGCCAATAAAGTTGGTGTTAGCTGGACACAAGGTGATCTTGGCTAAATGCAGGCAAGTTAATGGACGATGTATTTCAGCAGTTTTATGAATCTTGTGTAATGCAGACTGCTATCATAATAAACTCTAACAGAATCAATAGTGACCAATCTCAATTTAAAATCTGGATCTATAGTAATACACAGCGCAAACACTCTCCTTTAGAAATGCATGGCTGTGCATTTAAAGCTGAATGCTGGTTTAAGTAATTGCTATCTACAAGTAAGTGGCCCATTAATATATTTATTTACAGAATATTTTTGGTAACATGACAAAACGTGGCTAACCCGACCTGTTAGAACTTCCTCCGCGGCCTCAGCCGCGCTCCGCCACTGCTCGGCCCAGGCTCAGCCCTGAGCGGGACGTGCGGGGAGGCCGCGCCTCGCCGGCCCTGGGCTGAGGCGCTGGGCCTTCGCAGCCATGCTGACAGAAGCCTTCCCGCTCGCCCGCTGCTTCTTCCTGCGCTGGACCCAGCATCCTGCCCGCGCTGCTGCAGGGGGGAGGCCGGAGGGAGAAAGAAAGGAATTGACAGAGGTTTTGGTTTTTTGGTTTTTTTTCCCAAGCCAGGTCATGTGCTATCATCATTTGTTATACACACTACAAATGTTAAAGCACTTGGGGGGGGGATCAATCACTGTTACCAAACATTTTGACTTTAGTTCTGTCTGCAAATAAGGGCGTCTGATGATTTGAAGCTGGGCTGGAAGGGGAGAAACAAGTATTTTTTAAATGATGAATTTATAGCTGAATCATGAATTACTACAGCGTTATATTTGTACATCAAAGAAATCAATTGGAATGAGCCAATTCAGTGCCTGCACAGCACAAATGCTGCAGCTTGCTCCCTTTCCATCAGACCGTCATCCATTTCTGCTTCTGCTGGCCAGCTAACACTGGCATCTTAACAGAGCATCCTTTGCATGAACGTTGGAGTGTGGTAATCTAAGGTAGGGGAGAAAATTATTTTTGGAGCTCATGTTTTAAAACAAAGAAGAACTCCCATTATTCTGAGTTCCAGTTGGAGATACAGTAAGATTTTCCTATATATTCATTATGTGATTCTGTTGCCATAATCCAAAATTATGAAAGTAAATACAGCACCATATATTAAAATGCTCTTATGATAACTGAGACTTAACAAGTTGGATCTTTCATAATATTTAAATTAAAAAAAAAAAAACATTTGGCTTTGCAGGCTTGAAAATGTATGCGCTGCGTTTTCAAAAATGACATGGAAATGTGCATTCCCTGAGTAGTAGGTCCCTTTCACTATACATCAGCTCTTTGCTTTGGCTGTCTACAAAAGGGGTTAGCTGTGGGAAAAGGAGCAGTTTTTGCTGTCCCTAACATGTAATTGCTCACCTTCGTGCTCTCTCAAAGCTACGAGGGCTGCCCTAGCTTCCCCATTTGTATTCTGTGGCTAGCTACCTGCCCGACTAACTGCAGCTCTTACCTCTAAGAGCGCTCCAGCTCTACGCCAACACAGCTGGGACAGCCTCTGTGTTTAAGGTGATTATCTTTCTTTAAAAACAACAGTCTCAGATGGGTTAGGCCACACAATACCTGCTGCTCCTGGTAACAGAGCAAGTGCCCAGTATTCCGGAATGAATTTTGGCTGGTCAGGGGGATGGCGGAGATGAAACAGCCAGAGACATGGCACATTCACATTGAACGATACAAACCTGGCCCAGCTCTGATTAATCATTGTGTGCTTCAGTCAGCCAACAGAGACAGACATATTTATTTTTCACAAGAAAGGCTGAAATAAGACAACGGATAGAAACTTAGGCATTTTGAATTGTTAGGTGAAGACATGGTTTCAGCACAATAAAGTCTGCATCACAGTTCCTTCATACTAAACATTGCAATACAGTACATCTTATATTGGTATTGAGTGCTTGCGACGTATACAGCCGTACGTAAACATTACGCATTAAGCAGCTGAGTGTCACACTGGCGCACGCATACGCACGGCACCGGGGTGCAGACGCCTCTTGGCCTGTCCTGCTGGAGAGGCAAAGAAGCGGTTGGGGTCATGGTACGTTGCCCCCTGCCTTGGGAGGGCTGAACACAGGCATGGAGCCCCTGCATTGTTCGCATTTTAGGATCTGGGCTCTGCCTGAAGCTTTAATCTTATTACCAAAAGGCCACATGCCTAAAATGAATTGGTTCCCCCCTTCCACCCAAGTGGCCAAATAGAAAGGAAAACCCATTGGTATTAAATGAAACAAGATGAATTAGCTAAAAAGAGAAGAAAGAATAAACAGGAATGAAAAAGCAGCTTTAATTCGCTCCAGTGCCAGTAGGATTTGGCGTTTAACGTTAATCATATGTTTCAATCTGTATCAGGAAGAAATACCTGTTTCGTGTTTCCCCTGATGATTCCTGCCATTAGCTGAAAGTCTGTTTATTCCCAGAGCTGTGCTGCCATCAGTTGATGATGCTGGGGCACTTACAGAGATGTTTTGGCAGGAAAAATGCTTTATCATTCGTAACATTATTTTGAAACATATTTTTCTTTGTAGACCAGTCCAAAGCAATTCCGTATAAATTGTTGCATTCTCTCCCTTGGTGTCAGTTGGGTGGGAGGCGGGGGAGAGGGGAACCACATCCCGAAAAGTAAGAAAACTGACCAAAAAAAGATAGTAACTTAAATAACAAGGAATAAACTCCCTATTGGACTTTTTTTTTAATAGTTCTATAAAACTGGTGAAGACAGAAATGGTACTCAGATTTTTTGGTGTCAGATCAGTGCTTTGCATTTTATGTGATCATTTACACCTGTGCAAAATAAGTATTTGATAGCATTTGACAGCTGATTTATTAGCATTTGACACCTATATTACACATGTTGAAATGACTCTACAATGTGCAAAGCAGTGGAAAAACCACTGATTCCTTTCATGGCTTTTTCCTGGTAGCTTAATACTGAGATTCCATTCCAAAGGAAAAAATGAATTCCTCACACCCCGATTGTAATTCTTTATTTCTTCAAATATTTATTATGTTCAGCTCATACTAACTTGGAAAAAAAAATATAAAAGGAAAAAAGAGAAAAGCAGTTGTGTTTAATTCGCAGACCTGATTCACAGATGCTGGCTCTGAAACCAAATCAAAACCAGGCCACGCTCATAATACTGCAAGGAGTCACAGGAAAATGAGAAGTCTGCTGTTGTGATGAGAAACACTGCAGGACTAAGACTCTTGATTTATAACAGAGCTGGTAAGTAAATTGCATATTTTTGCTAGTTAATAGTTTTACAAATAAACAGAAATTTTCACCAAATGAAAGTTCTGCTTTCACTGAAATTATTTTTGGCTTCTTCAAAGCAAACCCTCAAGAAGCTTCAAAGCCACAGTGTTTCTTTTTCACTGTTTTGAAGACAGGCAGTAACAAACTGTTCAGAATCCGTACAAGAAAGAAGGGGTGGATCAGTTTAATACTTTCTGGAATGTAGTGGACTTCTCGGTTTTAGAATTATTAAAATAGTTGCACCCAGTGGAAAAAAAAATCAATGTCAGCAATATCACCTATGTGCCTAAAAAGTTACTGGAGCTCTGAGTTTACAAAAAGAATAAAAGACCCTTCCCCAACCCAGGCAATCAAGCCCAATAAGGATCCAGAACACAGTAAAAGGATAGTCTAAATTATGCTATACAATTTGTCAAGTACGCAATTATTTGAAATGCAATTGCCAATGTTATGTGTTGACAGGATGTGATATCCTAATGAAAATAATAATACTGTTTGCTCATCTGGTACCAGCCCAATTTCAAAAAGAAAAGCCTCTCAGATTTCACACATCACAGTAGCTTTTCCAGCTAAAATAATGTGGTAGCTAGTGTAGCATGAATAAGTTAAGTATCTGTGAAGTTCATGGACTGGTGAAGAGGGAGGACCAATTTGCCAAGCTCTGAATTACTGACAGACTGAATGACCCATGTCTAGTCTTGTCACGTTACTTTACATTACACATTGTAACACAATCCAGCGGAACGTAACCTGGAAAAAAATTACTTCAGCACTAGATTGCAAGATTTTCAAGGTTACAAGTGTCTGATTGTCACGGGGCCCACATTTTCTAGATCAATTTTAGTGGCCTTTCGCTGGCACCTATTGATAAGGCGCAGAAAGCAGCTGTTAGCTTTACCATCACTCAGAATTAAGCTCTCCCATATTTACCAGTGTATGTCTTTTGGGCTACACAACTTACAAAGAAGCCAAAGCTCCTAATGCTCGTTGCAACTGCCCTCTTCTGTGTTCACGATACTGGTTTTACTTTCAGTTCCTCACTCGGAGCAGCGTACCTAGCCAATTTTCATTAAAGGAGAGAGACAGTCTTAAACGTAAGTCAGAGGACAACAAAATTAGTTATTTTGAAAGAAGAAAATAAAGCAGGTAATTTTACTTCCTCAGCATGACAGCTATATCTGAGGGGGAGAGAAAGAAACAAACCCCAGCAGTTATTTTAGGTATCTTGTACCCAATAAGGGTAGCAAAGGGAAATAATTAAAGGTATCATTTGCTCAGTCTCAGGGAAGGATTGATTTCCAATGATAGTGGTTCCAGTATAGTGCGCCCCAATACATAAGATTTTACTTATTTTGTAGCTGTGATTTAGAAACAGAGAACTGACCAGGAGTTACTGCTGATGGGATCTATCTGCTTGGGCATTTTGAAAACTGAAGATTGAAAGATAATGAAGATAACATCAGCTGCTGCAAATGGGCTCTGGTTATTTTTTCCTTAAGTTTTATTAGGAGTTCGAACGTGACGTCCCTTCCTGATGAATACATCCACAGCCCATTAATGTCAATGAGAGTTGTGCTTATATGGCAGGGAGAGCAGATCTTTTAGTTGTGCATGCCCAGAGTCTGATGCACAGCCCCGACTTCTGTGGCTTGCTCAAACAATGACAAGTTAACGACGATTTACTTTGTGCACTGTATTTCTATAAAAGTAATTTTTAAAATAGATTAATATTTACTTGACAGCCTTTGCATCATTTATTCCATGGGTTCTATCTTACAGTCTTGTAAGATAGAAAGATAGAAATAAATATTTACTCACTCTTCATGCATGCAGTTTATTCTGTCTAGAACTGTAGCCAGCTCTGTTCACTGTGTTGCCTTTCAGCTAGCTGCTATAAAGAAAGGAAATTAATTGTTGTTAAACTTAGGTATGTGATAAAAAGAAAAAAAAAAGTTAGCGCTGACTCCTGTCCCCATTTTACTACAGGCGGCCCCCTCCCACCCCGTCTCCTCTGCCAATGTGGGGGGGTGTATGTGGATATGTGCGTGTAAAAGTAAGATTACCTCAAGCTCATTACTGTCCACTGACAGGGTCCTGCTGTAAAAACTTTTGATGAATAGTCGGCATCTAATTCCTGAGTAATAAAAAAAAGCCTAAGTTGCTTGCAATCATTATTCCAAATGGAAAAATTAATTGTAAATAACTGGAAGTCAATTAAGGCTGGGTTCTGCCGGGTAATGCAAATCTTTTATAGTTTTGTTTCAGTTAACTGCCTCATTAATGATTTATAGATGTGTATACAGCTGTGGGAACCATAGCATTATCTAATGCACTCAGAGAATAATTACATATGAAAAGAACTACGCAGCTCAAGGGAAAAACTCAGAAATTACTTACTGCCTTAACTTCAACCATATTAAGATGCAAAGTATTTAGAAACCGACTGCGATGTTTTATCCTATTCTTGAGGTTTTATATTCTTTTTAAAAAGGGAAAAATAATTCTTTCTAAAAAAATATTTGTATACTTCAGCATTACACCACGCAAAAATCAAGATGTCTCAAACTGAGAATGTAAGCCATTTATTTATTATTTAAAAGCCTAAGTTATAAAACATTCCCATTCCCTTTGTGCATCTGCTATACAGGGAAAAAAGCCATTTCTACAGTTAAACAATTCATGGGCATATGCATATATCTCCCTGATTTACATAGAGCTAGAAGTAATTTTGGAAAGCCTTCAGGAGTCATTTTCCTGGATATACAAATACATTGGTATTTGTTCTTTGGTGACACCATTGTTTGAAGTTTCAGGGGTTTTTTGTAAAATATTCTTTGCACTCCTGAAACTTATTTCACTTCTAATAGGGCAGTAAACCTCAAGTTTGCACAATTTGCTACTTATTTCTTATAAACTCTAATCCAGTGACAAACTGCTGTTGGACATTTGGAAGCACCACAGAGGTTCAAAAATCAGGCATTTGACACCCAGAACCTTCCCTAAAATTTTGAATACAGTTGGCTCTGTAACACTGCAGAGCCTCCATCCAAAGCTCCTGGCATCGCTAGGAGCAAATTCTCTCGTCGCGTGCCTGTGGGAAGAGGACAGAAAAGCAGCGCGCTCTCACCCTCCGTGCTCTGCCTCCCAAAAGCACCTTTCATCTTCAGCCCTGATGGAAATCGCCATCCCACGCTCTTGTCCATAAAGTGACTCCAGGAAAATAAGGCTGATCGTGGTCAACTGCTGATGGTGTGATCTGTTTCAGGATCCCACTTTGTTTACTACCTGGTTGCTTTTACGTTCCTTTGAGTTTCCCAGCTCCGTATCTGGTTTGCTTTTCACCCCCTGTCCCTCACTGAGTCTGGCTTTCCGTGGGTATTTCTCCCTGTGGTGCTGGCAATCACGTTTCCTCATGCCTCGCTACCCCTCTCCCCACCTTCAGCCCAGCCAAAGACTGGTGGACTAAAACACCCTCGCAGCCACCTCTTTCCCTATTACTGACACTGCACAGCTCCCAGAAGTTTCTTCGTCTTCTTGCTCCTCCTTCGCCACATTCTTCAGGACTCTGCTCCCACCTCTGTCCTCTAGCCCAATGCTCTTGATTTGTTTCCTCAATCAGATGTGACGTGATCTGTCAGTGCTCCTTCTTACACGTTGTGCGATTTAGGGCAAGTACCTTTTTTGCCTTTTATTTAGTAATATTAAAATCCTGGACCAGTTGTCTATTTGAACTATACATGGCCAGAGGGAGACAAATTAAATTATTTTTTATTTTGTCTACAGATGCTTAGGCTTTTACATAAAACCTACAACTAACCTGTATCACTCACTCGTTTCACAAATAATGTCAGCACATTTCACCAGCTAGGACAAAAAGAAATCAGCCTGATGATATCCTTTTGGGGGGAGGTGGGGTGAGGAAAAGACACCAGAACCTCATTCCGTGGTTTCACAGCAGCACTAAAACACAAATGCTGCTTGGCCACCAGACTGCTGCTCCTAGCCAACTGGGCTGTAGGATTAAATGGAGCACACAAATGTTCAGTATCCTGCTCGCTGTGTTACAGAGCTTGTTCCATATAGAGGATGCTCAGATGAAAATCCACAAGTTTTGTTTTTGCAGAAAATCTGTGCTATCTTTTGCATGCCTTTTAAAGAACAGGTTTACATGTTTATAATTATGCTTATATGTTTCTGCTATCACTGAAGAAAATTACTTATTATAGATCTTATTGACTCATAGAATAATTCAGATTGACGAGGTCTCAGGAGGTCATCTGTTCCTACCTCCTGCCCAAAGACTTATGCATCTACATCAGTGACCATGTGTGAAATGAAAATGAAGTCAAAAGCATGGGAATAAATTATTTGGAGATTTTATTGCCAGAGAATAAAATAGAAACAGACAATTGAAATTGTCATAAAATATTTGTAACTCTGCAGTTGTGTCTTACTTGGCAATGAAACAGTACGTTAGTCTACAAGAACAAATTAATGACTGCAAATGAAGTATCATTTAGCATTAGAAAATCATACTTTTAATTCTAAGCTTTTGAAGTTACACTGAATAATCTGCATAAGGAACAGCTAAATAAATCAAGACTCTGCAATCTGGAAAAGAAATGACCGAGAATTCATGAGACAGAGGTCCCTATAATCATTAATGCCACAAAGAAAATGACAAGAGAATGACTATTCAGCATTTAATACAAGAAATGAGGGCTATCAAATTGAAGTATCAGGTATCAGGGTAAAGCAATAGAAGGATGCAGTCCTTTCTGCTGTGAGACCTCAGCTGGCAAGCTGTTGCTGGGACACTAGCTTACCTCTGATCAAAGAGTGATTCCACAAATTCAGGCAAGAAAATTAAAAAAAAAAACAAACCAAAACCCAAAAGCTGTCTAGGGGGATTAAGCACACAGATAGAGCCTTTGGCTTAAGACACCCTCATGGGAGTCGTCGTGGATTTCTAGGCACAGAAATGCATAGCCTTGATGCATACTTGACCCTGCTCTTCCCTTGGCATATTCCTGGGGAGAGCATGGGCTCGCCGCCCTTTGGTTTGACCCAGTATGGCCATTCTCATCTTCTGCTATCTCTACTTGTGCATGGTATCCCAGTGCAACTGCCACAGCTCTTTCCATTAAGTCTTCCTCAACAGTAGCCAGTAATCTTTATGGCCATTTCTTAATTGCTCTTGGAAAACACAGTAAGGGAAAAAAAAAGAGGTAACATATTTGGCAAACCATCTTCTAATTAGCAAAATTGTTTAGTAATTGCTCTTGTTTAACTATAGTTTATCACACATTGCACTGTGAATTGAGAAGAGTTGAAGACTTTCTTAATTCTAGTTTTAATATACTTTATAAACAAAAGGGTAAAATAAAGGCACATCACTATGATTTAACGTATGGTGGAAGACAGGCAGAAAAGCTTTCCAGTCCATACCTGCTAACTATTAACCATGCCTCTGTCAGATCTCAGTGTTTCATAAAGATGCTCAATCAGAGACAAAAAGAAGAATGCAGATCAAATTTACGTCTTAGATCTTTTGCCCCTTAGAGAAAAACAGGAACACTGAATTATAAACTGGAAGTAACGTTTTATTGTGAATTCCTTTACCATCTGAAATTGAACGTAGAGATGTGATTGCTACGCACAGTAACTCTGCCATTCTGGTTCTTTATGCTGTGCCATCCTCAGATTTTGTAGATCAGATATAAAAATAAGCTAAAAGCCACCAACATTGTAGTGGCACAGGGAACGAGAGAAATGGAAGAGACACATGAGACCTCACAGGACCTCCCATCCCACCAGTCGGCCAACGGAAGACACACTGTTCATGAGATGACAAAGTCATCCCTTCGCAGGCACAGCTCGCTTTCTCATCTGTTTTTTTCCTAATCTGATAAGTTCTTATAACTGAAAAATCATAGCCAAGTAAGCATTTATTTTGTTTCCACGCTACATTCTTCATTTGAAAGATTTGTAAAGCAGACATGAAAATCACTCTCTCCAGGTTGAAGTCTGATGTTACAAAGGTTCAAGCTGGAAAAAAAAAAACCAAAATAAATTCTGATCTATTATCTTTACTAACATTCCAATTATGCCTTTCATTTTATACAATTCTGGGGGAAGGCAGGGGGAAATGACATGTATTTATCAATGTGGTATTATACTTTATTCTGCCTATATGCCTTTGGCAGTAACTTCAGAAGATGAATGCCAAACAGCTAATAACTCAAGAGCTATTATTCTGAGTTACGGACACCCTGAAGGAGAGCAGCCTCAGTGATCATTTCTCCTCCCGGATCAAATTTTTGAATTGTTCCAGTTGGATCAGTGTTTGCACAAGAAATGCTCCCCCTTAATTCTCATGACTTCTGCTGGCCATGCTCTCCTTCCCGTGGGGTACAGAGAATACAACAAATGCATGTAGTGAAGACTGCTTGGATGGGTTTGCAAAGATCCAAGCAGAGGATGAAAATTCAGAGAAGGCAGTACTTTACACAGTCTCTTAGGTTACAGTAGCTATAATTTCCAGAAACAGGTAAAATTCGAAGTTCAGCCTTTTCACAGGTCTGTTATTGTTCATGTGGAGAAGTCTGAAAACACAGTTGCATTTCTGGCCCGCAATTTCAAAGTATAAAAACTTTGCAAGAAGAAACTAGCTATGAATAAACTGTAAGTGAATTCAAGAAAGTTGATAAAAGCTATTAGCCCTTCAAGTTAGGTTTAGGGCATTTTTTTAAATTGACCATGAGTGCATGCGTACGTGTGCATGTGTGCGCCGCATTGCTCATCACCGTTCCACGGATTGCCGCTAGAATTTCATAAGCTCAAAGCAATACTGGGAAATTCGTAAGCACTGTGACCTCATTTGAAGAGCACCTAAAAATGCACTTACTTTTATTATTTAGCTATATACAGTATAACTTTACATGTGATAGCCAATTTTGAAAACAATATATGCAATTTCATATTCCTATGGATGGTGAAAAAAAGTGTTATTTTGTCCTTAGAGCTGTTATTCTCTTGCAACTTAATACTACACAAACCAGTAGCAGAGAGACTACACTAATAATGTGTACTTTAACCATAATAATTCCACAGTCCTTACTTATGCTGTAAAGGTGATGCATATAGATTTTATAGTTGGTACAGGCATAAAAAATACTGGTATAGTCTAAGATTTTAAGTGCATCAAGCTACAAAGCTGTAACAGAAAGTACCAGGATAAAAAAGATAATTTTGGGCAGCTGGGAAGTCTTCCTTTGATGCTATTTTGATGCTACTATGATGCTATTAATTGTAAAAAAATTAGTAATTCCAAGTTTTAATAGCAATTCTTTTCATATGGGCTCTAAAAGGGCCTGAAATATCACAACTGACAACTTTTCATAGCGAAGAACAGAAATTTTGGGAAAAAAACAAAATTCAAAGTTTGGTAATCTAGCAACGATCCCTGCATTTGTCTGATCTAAAGGAAGGATACACACATCAGATCTGAGCTCTGCCTTCATCCCCAATAACTTTACCCATTTTGTGGGACGATGTTTTGGGGCACAGACGTATATATGCATACATAAAGTGTGCAGGGGGAGGGAGTGGGTGTGGATCTACAAAGACCATCGTATGAAAGGTCCACCTCATTCTCATTTACAAATGGGAAAAGGGAGATTAAGTAAAGATTAAAGAAGTGACTTGTTTAATGCAATAGACAAATCTATGGAAGACTGTAATGTCCTCAGTTCAAAATGCAGTACCCCTCTGTGTCCACAGCCTTCCCAACTGATTAATACTATTAGCTGACTAATAAAGGTGGAGGAAGTGAGTTACCATAAAAGTTCGCTCTCTAAGATCTCCACTGACTCAATATAAGCATAACCATCACTCTGTAGTTGAGTAACTAAAGTTTTTACCCAGGATGGGTCTCCTCTTGCAATTGCAGTAAATAAATTGGTATTTTATTCAGCATTAACTGGCACAAGGAGTTATGGTTTGTATACTATTGTCCTTAGTACTTCCTGTTAGCTTGGCCAAACAACTTAGCATGCTTTCTGTTACAAAAGCGTTTTACACTGGATTCACCCACACGTAATGTCTAATTTTAAACTTCAGTTTGAAAGCGAGGTGCTTCACTAGTTGGCATG
Organism: Ciconia boyciana; assembly: GCF_034638445.1. Classification (NCBI taxonomy): domain Eukaryota; kingdom Metazoa; phylum Chordata; class Aves; order Ciconiiformes; family Ciconiidae; genus Ciconia; species Ciconia boyciana. Next base: position 3,819,502 of record NC_132945.1, read on the forward strand.
GCACTGCTAATATTCTTTGTGAAGCTGGACTAGGTTGACCACCTTAGAAAACTGTTCTTATCTACATACAACACATATATTTTAGATACTCTCTAAAACTATAATCTATCTGAGCACTTAAGTATGTACAATGAAGAGGCCTGTTTGTCTGAATAGGTCTATCCAAAACAAAAGCATAAGCATATGTGTAAACCTGTGTTGTATTAGAACGTACCTTTTTTGGGAAGTAACGAAGCGCAGATATACAAAAATGTATGAACATACAAAAGCACTAGGAAATGGCAAGATGCAACCGGGAAACCAAAACTGAACCAATAGGCAGATCGTAAAATATAAACCCCATGTTTAGAATGGCAGGACCGCTAAAAGCCTTTCTGGACTTGGAGACCATGAAGTCAAATAAGGGGACCACAAACTTCACGGTGAAGGTAGAGAACGCTCACTTAAATAGATTTTTCAAGCCCTTTGGTTTTTATTTTCAGTGAAAGGCATTTGAGCTTCATTTGGCTCACTGTCTATAGAACAGCTTGCAGAGAGACGCTACCTCTTCACCCAAAGCCCTCCCCATGTGCTTCCTCCGTGCGACACCCGCGTCCATATCATCAGGAGTGGTGAAGGTGCTTGGCAGACAGCGAGAGCCTTGTGGGGGCCAGGAGCCCTCTCACCACGGCTGACCAGCAGCACAGCCCCTTAGTGATGGGCTTCTCTCTGCACTGTAGACGAGACAGTAAGCGGTGGCTTGGTGAGGGTCCAAAAGGGAAGTGGATAGATGGCAAAAACTCCTGGTGCTGGGAACTGGTGAAGAGTATTCACTCACCTGTTAGCGCTTTTCATAGCTTTCGTGTCACAGCTATGTTTGCTGCAATAAGGTTTAAGAGAGATCTTAGCTGGCAAACACCAGGTTCAGTGAAGACATGGGTTCCCCTGAAGAAATGGTGAACGCTGGTGGCAAGGCCACCTCTCCAGTGGTGTGTACCATGTAGAAGCTGTGGATTATTGCCATGCTTCATAATAGGGTCAGGAAGGGGCAGGAGCTGAAGAAAACAAATTTACATGGTTTGGGTTGCTCCATGCTTTGACACGTGGCAGTGAGGTCTCAGCTGAGCCTGAACCTCCTGAGCTCATTTTAGTTGTGTGCAGTGCTTAGTCAAGGAAAGAAGATTATGGTCCACAATCAGGCTGGGAAACAACGGTGAGTTTAAATTGCCTTTTTGTTCCGTGGCCTCTTTGGTCTTCCTGATTTAGGAGGGTGGGCTAACTCTCCTGATGGACAGTTGATGAAAATCTCCTAATTACGGATGTCCAATAAAGAGATGATATACCTGCATTGGCCAGGAAAATAATCCGTGTAGTTTAAATTCAAGAAGCCAGTATCTTACTTTGTGCCCTTGTCCCTTCATTTTGTGCAGTGCCCAGAAGTGAGAGGACACCAAAAGGTGTCCCCATGCGCTGAAAATCCTCAGCAGTTGTAATGAGAGGATGACAACTGTCAGCGATCGCGAGAAAAAACAGAAGTGCAGAATCCAAACCATTGTAATTTTAGTGTTTCATTGGTAATATTTCACAGAATTGAGGCATTTTTTTGTCCTACAGGCTATAGACAGGCCACACACACACACCCCCCTCCATTTATGGAATGGGAAAGGTGGAGCTTGTGTGGGATCTGATGGGTTCTGCTGAGGGAAAACATTACAGGGGCTCAAGTGCTAAAGCATGATTGTAACTATAGTCAGGCATTCAAAAGAGAAATGCTTACCCGGCTGTATCTGTCAGCCTTCCAGGGCCCAGAGACTAGATGAAAAAAATGGATAAAGATATTTTTAAAAAATCTCCTGAGACCATCTCCTGTATTTAATAAGGAAAAGCACCTTCTGTGCAGCCAATAAAAGTTGAGTCTCTCATGAAGATTTATACCATATTACACACTGAAATTCAATGTACAACGATACCCTTGTGTATGCTGTTGTCAGAATAATAATCTTTGTCTGTCTGATCAACTTATATTTTATGCCAACAACACAGCATTTAATATTACACAGTTTCAGAGGAAGAAAATATATTTATTCATGCAACAACTTGCCCAGTAGCTTAAACAGACAAAGTGGAAAAAAAATAGCTTGGAGTTTTTACATTAACTTATGATCCACAATACAGATTTCTATACAATTTTAGCAATTTTATGCAGCAATATAAACTATGATTCTTAATCTAGTTTGTGAAACTGTCTCACTATTTTATACTGTCACGAGGAATAATACAGTTGGATATGACTGCTGAAGTTTGGTTTTGGCATTCTCCTGAAATGAGGAGACTAAAAAGACAAATGGTAATCAACAGCTTCTTTTCTATATTCTGCATTATCATATTCTGTGCTGTATTCTTAGGCTTTGTATCTCAAAATATATATCAAGAAACACTTATAAAGAAGATACACATGGACTCCCCCACAATTGAAGTACTCCTTGTCAGAAATCAGTATCTCTTCAGTAGAGAAAGTCTACCCACAATAGAGGGCTTGTTCCAAATGATGCAATGCTCTGCCAGATGGGAAAACTTAAGCAATATAGAAAAGCTCTGTTGTATGTGGATCCATTAAATCTATTCTAGCAGCCTGTGCAGAAAACTGATGGACTTTGAATGATTTATTGTTATCTTTTTAAAGGCATCTACTTTTTCCCTTATATTAATTTTTCTTTATATAACAATACTTGACAAAAAAGAAACCTGGTGACACCCCCTCACGCGCCCCCCCTCCCCAACAAGTTAATGGAAAGATTGTATGTAGGATTGGGAAGAGAAATAAAAGAGGATGGTTAGAAATGTATCTATACCCCAAGGTGCACACTCATAACCAAAACCACACATATAAAAGAAAGGCGTACTACAATCTTTTAACAATAGTACTTAAACTTCACTTAAAGTTAAGCTTACTGTTGCAGGGGAAAAGGCAAATTCTTGTGAGAATGTAATAAAGTGGGTAGATTTCTTCATGGATGGTAGACTTATCAAAACCTTCAAATCCTCCGGCCAGGCTGCATGCCTTTAGGGAAGTGTTGCCTGATAATCCGTTGGTGACTATTATTGAAACTTCTCCAAAATTATGTATTTGTTGCATCAAGACACAATCAAAGTTGCTGCTTCCTCATAACAGGATGTGGTATCAGTGCCTAAAGAAAGGGACTGATTCCAAAATACACACGTGCACGTGCGCACACACTCACACACAGATCATTTTTACGCAGGAGTTACTGAAATTTGTTGGTCAAGGATTGGCTGTAGCTCCAACGCGTGGCAGACTCGGACATTTCTTTTGCAACCGAAAAGAGGAAACAGCCATCTACTGTCATGTTAATTATCGTAACCTTCCTATTTAGTTTTCTGTAGACTAGTTTATAGATAAGAATTCATACACCAAGTCCATTTATATGAAATAAAATACACATGTGTAAATATGCAAATAGATAGCACATGACAGAAATGTGTATGAGAAACACACCCCCACACTATAGGAGTAGAAAAAGGCTAAAGGAGGGCACAGAATAAGTCCTGCTTTGTGATTTATAGGAATTTGTTTGCCCAGAGCACATTTGGAGTGCTTTGATCAGATTAACTATTCTATATAGAAGCAAATGAATGCTTAGACCCTACATTATATTGTCGCATGGGGGGAAAAAAAGTCAGTAACAAATGAGCTGGCCCCCAAAATAACTCAGACGCTCACGGACTGATAGTCTGAAACTATTCCAGAAAGGTGAGAAAAAGCAAAGGAATATCAAGGCATCCTAAAAGCATGAGAGAGATCTTCCATAAGACCAGCTCAACAAAGATATGGGGAGTTATGCTGATCTACATCAGCTGAGGAGCTGGCCAGTAGCTTCATGTTCTTGAAGCTCAGACTTCAGAAATATATTCAGTGAGTCATAGTCACTGTCTGAGAATTAGAAATGTAGATTGTCCAAAAATAGATGTGATCTATTTTTATTGGCAAAGGAAAAAAATAGCTCCCTCCTTCCTTCACCAGAAATCTTCAAACCATATCCACATGATATGAATGGAACACTTTTAACCTGGAGAGGTTTTATTTGTAACTCAGTCAAATGTACTTTAAAAATCTCTAAATGCTGAATAACACACCAGATTCATTACTGTTACAACAGGATTATGACTGATAGTATTGTACACATACATACAAGATTTGAAATTTAAAAAGATTATAATTCTAATAAAAATTATAGATTCTTCATTGAAGAACAGATGTCATTATTCAACAACTATCATTACCTAAATATGCTTTTGTTCAGTGGTAGATTAGTTAAACTGATGATCTTAAAAAAATGCAGATTTTTTTTTTTCTGTTTAAAAAGTATTCTACACATTTTAATGATCTGTTTAAAGGATTTCATACACTCCTAGTAGCTTCCAAATATATACTGTGTAGGATACTGTACCACAAATATCTACGCGCTGCAAATGCATTGCACATGAACATTTGTGCTTGTCTAATCAGGCACATTAAATTGAGCTACACAGATATGTGTCGTGTATTCCCCTCGGATGGTTCAAGCATGCTGCAGCTACAGTAAAATATCACCTGCCACTATTGCTCCACGGTCCCAGCCCTACTCCTATGGAAGTGGAATACTTCATATTTAATAAATATAATCAAGGTTTGCTGTAGATAGGGAAGAGCCTCAACAAACAAAGGTTGATGTTTGTCTGTATTTAGACATAGGCTTTTGGGTTCACATTATTCGTATTTATTAGTCTGTTAAATATATATTTGTCATATATTTGAGGATAGTGAATCTCAAAACAGTCAAATTTTGCAGCTGGTGGAAAAGAAAATTCCCTTATACATCTAATACAGCTGCATCTTAGGTTAAAATTGTGTAAATAAAGTTTTCCTGAGAGATTCCTTTATCCACTGGGAAAAATTTGGAAGATACCCAAGCATACATTAAATACTCCAGCATTTCAGACCTCATACACGGTCTTCTTTTATGATTTAATAAATTCCACCTATTTTTCTTTTCATAAAACAATTTGCTTATCCTAGCAGCGTATAATGAAAAACTAGTTACATAAAATAATGCTTAGATTTTATATTTAATGCAAAATGAAGTAGGTAAAAACAGCTACTTAAAATACTTTCGCAGAGCTTTTTTTGCTATAAAACAAAACAGGTATCCCTGTTTCCTATTAATCTTTCTTGATGTATTCTATTCAGGGTGGCCAGCAAACTGATAAGATCTTTCCTTCAGATTTCAAAATTACTGAATCTGGAAATAGTTCTCATTTATCTCATGCACTGCTGAGAAAACAATCTCAAATCGTTGGTTCTACTGATGAAACTTCCTTAGCAACACAAGGGCTCCAGAATTATTTTTCAAACCTTGTCAATGCTTCCTGTGAGGTTTCCGTCACTGTCAACATTGGGCACTTCGCAGATGAGGGGAAAAAAAAAAACCCAACCCAGAAAGCTGTGATAAATTAATAGAGGGTAAATTAATAGACTAAATGGAATTAATAGAAGCAGTGATAAATCTAATAGGGACATTCCGTAACATTAGTCCAGTGAATAACATTTTAGATTTACCAAGTCTTTTATCATTTAGATGAGAATCTACAGGGAAATGACTATGTCCCAAGGCGTTAAAAAAAGCAGGAAAAGCGAGCACTTGCACCTGTGCCTTTCTCTGCAGCACAACACACGGCAGCAGGGCTCTGCGTGGAGACGGCACCCCGGGAAACACCGCAGGGGGACCCTCACGTGCCTTTTCCTTTTGAAGCCTTGGCGTTAGACTGGAGACCCGGGCGGACACGAGGCTGTGGCTCCTCTCCAGAGCAGGGACTTCCAGACCAGCAGAGAATTCTGCTCTGCTGAAACCTAGATACTCGTCCCTCTGCCTTGCTGGCACTTTCAGATAGGACTATTCAGCCATATTCTCTCATGGTATATTATGTTTAGGCCACGGTTTAAACCTTTACCATATTTGGTTTATATTGATTAAGTCTCAAGTTTGCAGCTAGTTCCTTGAAGCTACGTTTCAGTATTTGCTGCTCGAGTCTGTAAAGTGTCAGCAGTGCAGGGATTTGGCTTTTAATGTAATTGGAATAGACTAGTCTAAAGCTACTTTATTTCAGGTACCCCCAGTCTCACGTTAGAGCGTGCTTTCTGCTGTGAAGATTTTTTCCCTTCCTGACACAAACATTCACCCGAGTTCTCAAATTCACCAGTACTCATCTGACACTTCACAAGTTGCCAAATGTCTCCTCAAACACTAAAAACCCCAGTTTCTGCCGAGTTCTAAACTAAGTGTTAGAGGATAGTGGAAAATTAGCAGTAGCATGTCTATCTAGGGCTGAGCAAAAGACACTGAACATTAACACTTTACTGACTGCTAAAAGCTGGCTGAGAAGCATGCTAGTTATCTTCTGCAGTGGTGCTCTTTGCTCTCCTCCTGTGTCCTGAGAAGCAGGCACTGACGCCAGGAGCGTGCTGGGCTACAGGGAACACTGCTCCTGTCCTAAGTCTTTAAAGAATACCTGGAGGCAAAGGAAAGGCATCCTCTGTCAGCCTGAGCTCCCTGTCACAGGCAGGTTGGATTTCACGGCAGAGTGTGAAGGACGAAGGCGGCTCAGGCTTCCACCTTCCAACGTGCCTCCCGACAGTGCCTTCCTCCGCTGTCCTGAGCTGTGTCCCTTGCTGCAGAGGCACAGCTGGGATGGTTCAGTTTTGTCAGGGAACTGCCCTAACTTCTTTTTTTTTTCTTTCCCTTTTTTTTTCCCCCCCCCAAATTCCTCAGCATTTTTTTAAAGCTAGATTGATTCCTTCTCTGTTTTACAGAGTGACTGTCACACACAGCTGTGTTGCCCAAACTAAAGTGGATACGTGCTGTATGCATGAAGAAGTGGTCAGGAAGGAAAGGAAACTGCTGCTGATATTGCACATGACAAACCGTAATATTCTTAAACTATTTGCCTTCAACTTTAAATCTTCAACTACTCCTTTCCACCCTTCAGCCTAAGAATAGCTTCTTAAACTTTTAAGAATAGCTTAAGAACTCTTAAGAATAACTCTTAAGAGTAGCTTCTTAACCTCCTTCTAGTTTAGCTGAGTGCTCCTCTTTTGATCCATTCTGCAGTGCCTTCAGACAGACTCTTTAAAGCCAAGGAGAATAAATCAGTAAGAGAACAGAATGGCAGATAGGATTTCAAATGTCTAGCTCTAAAACATCTACTGCACATCTACTGCACTGTTTAGATATAAGTTGGAAACATATGATACACAATGAAGCATTACCATTACTTGGTTCAAGGTCTTTCTCTAAAAAGTAGTAAAAAACTACATGGCCTCCTCAGTGAAGAAAATGAAAAGTTCATATAGTTAATACATATGTTGATATGTATACCATTGAGTAGAGCAAATTCACTTTGCCTTCTTGCTCCATCCCATCCAAGCGTTTTATCTGAGACAGTTCTGAGGAAACAGTCTGCACTGCTTCACCTTCAAATACGAGATTAACAATTTGAAATGAATCTATTGATGTGACAATAGAAACCTCTACCACTTCTTGGATTGCCTCCAGCAATGCGATACAGGGACACATGCTTTCAGCAGCTGGGAAACACCAGCTTTTAGCAGACACTAAATTCTGTAATGCATGTCCTCAGCAAAACAGGCTCACTAGTACACTCAACCCATCCTCCACTTTCTAATCTGGGTTTAAATAAGATCCGTATCAGATTCAAAGGTTTGTCCCTTATTTCAGACTACTTCTTGGTGCGGGTCCATGATGCCAGGAATGTTGGTCAAAGCAGTAGGTATAAATGGCATCTCTGCTCCTCCAACACAGTGGCAGTTTAGCTTCTACGAAACAACTAAAAATTGGCTGTACTGAGTCAGGTCCAAGGGAACAAATGCCTTTAGGCACTGAAGAGCACCACAGACTGCACCACGCTATTCCAGCTTTACATTTCTTATGTATCACAGATACATGTAACAGTATGGATATTCATTAGACAGGATCCTGACCCCTGTCCCCAGTCTAATTCAGAAATAAATCCTCTTCTTGAAACTTGAAGTTCAACTGCACAAGATCTCTCTGGATAAAGGACATAAGAAGAAGTAATACACCAGAGGCGTTGTTCATATACCTGAGGATGCTACGATAAGACCATTGCACGTAAGACAGAAGAAGCTGCACAAAACAAAATGTGCCTCAGAAAATACATGCACTTCTGTTCTGTTAATGGCTCTTACAGATGGTTTTCAATTGACTTATTTGTCTCTGAATTGCTTTAACCAGGATCTCAAAAACTGTAGAAGTATAGAAGCCGTAGTTCAAATTAAGAACATATTCACTAGATAATAAATAACATGATTTGTACAATAACTGTTTTAGTACAATAAGAGCTTTCAAGGTGGTAGCAGTGAGATTGAGCTTGGGTCCATGCCACCTTTTAGTCACTTACATAATGATGAATGTAGCCTATTTGTATAGTACAGTAAATATACCATAATCTATAATCACTATAATCAGCCTAATATATATTTTGGAACATAGCTAGACAAAGGAGTTCAGAGAGGCTAGTAGCCTTACATTGTACAAGCCGATATTTTAAATACTCAGCCCAAGATCCTCATCTACTACAGGCTGAACGGCAGACAAAAAAAATCTCAGAGAGGTATATAATCACCTGCTCTTGTAGCAGATCAGCAGTCCCCATAAATGTCATCTGGTCACACGTATGAATGTCACAATATACTAAAAACATTTTAAAAAATTGTGTTATGGAATTGAGAGGTATACAACATATCCAGAAGGCCATCTTATTGTGAGTAGAATCAGATAATTTAACTCTCTTGGAACAAAAGGAATATTGGAGAAAACAGGAAGAGTGGGAGTGAGCAAGTGAGTTTAACAATCTTCCATCCTCCTCCTAAGTGCTTAGTAAACGCTATTTATTTATTTGAATAGTTATGAACTATGGTATTGCTGCTGCCAAAGAGACAGACACTTCCTCCCCATACATAATTTAACCAATGAAACATGGCAAAGAACACGTGAAAGGTACAGTTCAATATTAAAAAAAAATCGAAATGTGGAACCCTGGATATTATACTAGTCAAGTATGTTTTTTAAACTTAAGACCATTAAAAATATTTCATATATAAAATAAGGGTTTCAAGTGACAATGTGACTAGTGGCTCCTGACATTAAGCAGGTTAGTTTGTTAGCTGACAACCTGAAAAATTAAATGCAAGAAAGTGAACAATGTTCAAAGGGATTCCTCAGCAAAGATGAGATACTATGTATTACAGATTTCAACCTTTAAATATTTGGTATATTTCTATATTACATAAATAATAACCTGTACTCTTCCATTCTGTACTATAAATACATTGCATGGATTCAGATAAATGTTTTATGTTGTTCCCTCCCTCATTCATACCTTTAAAAATATGCAGCTATGATTTATGCTTTTGAGGACGACATAATAGAATTTGACATTTTCCAGCTGAGGTGTGGCCTAGTTCCAGCTCCATGCTTCATTACATTGTACTCCCTTTGAGAGGAAGAGAAGAGTAAAAATAGCCAGGTTGTTAAAAATGTAAAAAGGCATAAATGAATTCTCACCAGATGTCCTCTTCAATTGTCATTTTCATAAAATTATGGTTGTTAAACTTTTGCTTACCATAAAACACTAGAAATCAATATATGCTATGAACCATGTATCTGGAGGGATTGTTCCCACATCACTAGGGTCCTCTCTTCTTTGGATTCTCCCATAATTTAAATGAAAGAGAACTGTTCTTATTTAAAATAGTACCAAACCTGTGTATTAATGTGAAGAAAACTAACAAATACAGGCCAGGTAGTAGAAGTCTGAACACCGACGCATGTACACATTTAGAGGCATCAAGAAAAAGAGTATTTGAACCCACAAGTTATTTCCTTCCTTTTTCAAAACAGGGTGAACTTGGAAAAATGCGGATACGAAAATGGAAGATGGCTCAACTACCCGCATTCCGCTCCTTTTAATAACCCACGTTTCAGGCACTAGAAGCTTTCACTACCCTTCTTCATTAGGATCAGCTACAGTGCGTTCCTGCTCCCTGGGAAGCTGTTCTTGAGCAGCTACTCCCACCCACGTGCGGTGCAGGCGCCAGTAAGCGAGGGCAGCATATTGCAGCCGTCAGAGCGAGAGCCAAGGGCACGAGCCAGCTCCTGGCAGCGGGCCTGGGCCATGCCCACCTGCGGGATGCGTATCCCTTTCCCTGCTCAAGGCTCCCCATATACGCAGATGTAGAAGCCAGTGGCTACCTGGCCTGCAAGGCACTTGCACGCCAACACACCTGCCCCGCTCCATGCTTCCCCGTGGCTCTCGGCAGGTACCACCGTCCCTCCCCAACTCACGCGTTCATGGGACAACTCAGAGGACTGCCCAGCCCTTGCCCACACACGCACTATATATAGTGGCATGTACCATCTTAGCATGCCCTTAACCAAAAACAGGTTACAGGGGTTATAAACACCACATGCAATCTGTAAGTTAAAAAAGTAAATAGTTTAATAACTTTTAACATACTGTCTTTTTGGCAAGGAGCAAACGAGAGTGTAAGCAACACATAAAATGTGTTTTCCTTATCCTGCTGGGCAGATTCAGGATGTTTTTATCTTAACATCAAAGCAGCTGGTTTTGGCACCTTCTCTGCCTTTCAACCGTATTGATGTGTAACAAAGGTAACAGAAACGCCTCACAATTCATTCAAGTCTGTTTTGCTCAATGCTGTACCAAATTACAATGTTCAAGTATCAAACCTATCTGATGGCTGTTCTCTCACTGTAAGATGAATGTAAAATAATTGTTTGAAAAGAAAAATGGGAATTATGCCACTTGCAACTGTAAAGGCTCCTGCACATGGGTTGACTCGCTTGCTGAACGTCATAGGAAGTTTGGGATGAAGATTTCTGCTGTCTGAAGAAAAAGTGCTGTTCTTTGGTCACCAAAGTTGTTACAAACAAGGCAGCCAAGAAAGATTTGTCAGCTTCCCTCTGAATGGCAAGAGGTTGAGTAGATTACTCAATATTTGTCAGACTTGAGGTGATTGCCTGTCACTACATAAGGAAGTAAATAGTATTGACAGCTTTATAAGATCAAAATTCAAAGCCTGCAAGGATATGTATCTGCATCACACCGTACATTGAGAAGACCTTCTGTTTTAGGAACCTGTTGGGCTCAGCTGTGAGGAGTAGAAAGAGTGCAGACAACGGCACGTGAGCGCCAGAGGATGATCCCTGCTGGGTAGTTATGTCCATGTTCTCCAACCACACTACCTAGCCCTGCCAGAACACCTTAACGATGCCCTCAACAGCTACTGGCAATATCCTAAGTAACTCTCTGCTATGCTGTATCGACGTATTAGCTTGTTCTGAGCCAGTTTGGACATTTAATGTGAAGCTGTATACCTGTATAAAGACGTGACGTAAAAAGCTTAAAAAAATAAACTTTATGATTTTTTAATTATTATTTTCCCTGCACGTCCTTATTCATCCTCAGAAAATCTCTGAGAAGCTGACATTTCTGAAAAATCCCTTGTGCAATACTGCTCTCAGCTTCTCCAGGCCAGGGTGGAAACAGCTATAGGAGAAAAGGCACAGGGAGCCGGGATCTCCTTTGGAATCAGTGATCCTATTACTAATAGCCATGGTTTCTGAATGGAGAGGGCATCTAATCTGCTACAAATGCAGAGGGGTGAAAAGCAGAATAATAGGAAGGGTCAGAAAACACTTGATTAAGTAGTCTGGTAAAACTGGGCCTGAACGTGAAGAGAAGTGGGAATAAATACAGAAAGAAAATCAGCATGCGAATGGAAAGGGAAAGCAGGAATTGAAGGGGGAAACTGGGCTCCAATTAGAGGAAGAGGAGAGGATGGAGCTTGTTTGATTAAAATAAAAGCGGACTGGTGTCAGCTCGGCTGAAAGGAAACCAGATCGGGTAAGTGGACTTGTTAGAGAGTGCCTTATAGACTGGCACAAGAGGCAGCACAGGATGACTCGTAAGTAAAGCTGGGATTGAAGTGTGCTGTAGATGAGGTAAATCAGACTGGTGAAAGAAGCGACAAAAAGAGACGGCAGAGAGCCGGGAGGAAACCAGGACTCTCCCAAACCAGTGGAATAAGCAGTATCAGCTAGGTGCAGTTGCTCTGATCGCAGCGTTGGTTTCATTTCCCTCTAGAATGGGAAAGCATACTTTTACTGCTGGTTATTCTAATAGCTCCTCAAAAAAGGTCTCTACTGGAGTTAAACATCCAAGCATGTTGGAGGAGCATGTGGTGAGATATATAACATATTCTAGATTCATACAGGAGGAATATCATGCCTATACATGCATGTACATATATAGGTCTATGGAGGAAAAGAGGAAAACAAATAGAAAACACTTCATAAAGTACAGAAGTTGTTATTACCACCTCAGTTAGTTTTGGAACCTGAAGATGTCATTGTAGATTGTTTCTACACTAAAATAAATTAAGTTTGTTTAGACAATTAGCATGCACAAACACTGCAACAGGACAACTATTCATCAACATGTTATTGTCTGAGCTGATTCAGTGTAAGCAATTCTATTTTCATTTAAATAAATATGCATTTGGTAACTGTGCTTTACAGTAGTGTATCCGACTACCTAAGTACTTCCAACAACTAGACATTGATGGTATCTGCGTTGGCATTTTCTTACAATAATGGTATCAGCTACGAGATCTATGGAGAACTTTAAGAGGGGTGTTGCTTTTTTGTGGTGTCTTTTATTTTTTTAAATCTACAGCTGTGCCCATACACAGTAGACGAGTAATACACCTTCATCTACTACCAACGTGGACAACACAGGCTATTATATCACCAGTAGGCTGAAAAAAACTAGCGGTTAAGAAATGGCCTGGCAACTCAACTATAGCCAAGAAACAGGTAACTTAATCATTGACCTCTGTAGTTTTCATTATTAAATTATACAAGGCTGAAAAAAAAAGAAGTGAAGCATATTTAAGTCTCCTCAGCAGAGGAATGCAGCTAATAGTCACATATTTTACTTCATCCCCTGGCTTTTACCTAGAAAGTTGGAAGTTTCAAAAACATGGATGCTTTTATTTCTCATTTAATATAGGCTTCAGCATGAACTTCCTCTAAGCATGGAGGTCAATGGAAAAATTCAGATCTTTCTGCTAATGTCACGATCTTTGTAAAACTAATGATTGTAAACACTGGTAAGCAATTTCTCTCTTCAGGATAACATGCTCAGAGAAGGATCATCTGCTAGAATCTTAGAAAATGGTGCAAAATAACTGCAGGCTCATAAACTTTCAAAATGCAAATACTAAATCATAAGAATATCCCTACCTTGTCAGTCTTTGCACCGGCAGCGTGCAGTATTATTCTGCTTGTTTCAGAAAGAGAGACTACTTATGTTACCTTATCACATTAGCGAGTCTCTTAATTAAAACTATATCTGCGTTATCATCTAACCTTCATTTCAAGTCATTAGCATGACTAAAATGACCTGTAAGATTTTAAATACAGTATCATAAGCGAAGATTTCAGGGACAAAATATCTATGACTTTAGAATTATTAACTTAAAAGCAAAAAATAATTAATTGTTTAGTTCTGTCAAAATAAACCTTAACTCCCTGAAGGTTTCTTTCCAACAAAAAAAGCAGAACCCACCTACCTGCTTTTAACTGATGAGAGCTTTCATTACAGAGACAAAGCAAAATATAAATACAAACCAAAATACATCCCACAAATCTTGCTTTGGAAAATATTACTGAAAAAAATCAGACTCTGAAAAGGGAATTAAAGATTTCCTGGGAATGGCAGGGACCTCAGTAAAGATATTATAATGTGGCATTTGATGTCCTAGAGGGATTTCAACAAGTTTTGCATGGTCAAATTCCATTAATAAGTTGGCTTTCTTCCAAGGCTGTGAGTGTCCCTCTCATCTGCCATAGTGCCCTAACTGTAAGGAAACCTCACCTCACCTGCTCAGTCACATCTTAGCAATTTTAATTGCTTTTTCGTGCTTGTTACAGTACCAAACAGGCTTAGAAAAATCCTACTATTTTATAACGCAGATTATGCAGGTTATGAGTAGAACAGTAACAATTTTGGTGGTGGTGTAAGAGGATTACAGAGCATATTGGTGAGGAAACGCCACGTGGATGGATATTAATGATGGTGTGAGGGGGAATAAGAGACAATCAATGGAACTAGGTTTTGCAAGTAACTATTCAGGGAGAACCACTATTGCAAGTATTGTCACTACAGTGTTCTGTAATGGATGGGTTTTATTCTGGAGCTACGCTAACGTTTGAATTATAAATACATATTTACTGTTCCTTTCATTTTGCAAAGCTTGAGTATGTGCAGACTTAGATTATAGCACATTCTGAGCAAGTCTGACTCACAGTTTTTTAGCAGATGACCTTTAATTAGTGGGAAAATATTCTATCCATATCATATTCGTTCACTTGTCTTACTGGGCATTAGATGGCTGCTGTGAAGCATAAAGGATTTTTTTTGTCCTAATCCCTGTGATGTGACATGATTAATGAGATGAAATTCCCATTTGGAGTTTCCTACCAATCAATAGGCAGATGGGCAGTAGTGGATGTCGAACAACAAGACAGCAGGAGTTGCTTAAGCTCTTGCTACTTTCATGGAGAAAAAATATTTAGAGACATAATTTAAAGGAACAGATAATATCCATTTTTCATATTTCTCTCCTCCTTCAAAAATTGTTTCCTTGTTTTTAATGTACATAGAAAGGCAAAAATCCTATCTTATGTGTACATACTATATTAAGTTAAAATAAGTATGTTTGAAAATCTTACAGATGTCACTTATGCCAAGGGGGTATACTGCATTGGTATTGAAAAACCATTTGCAAAACAGTGAATCTGATTTTTCTCCACATCCATACGGATATAAACAAACAGATACATCAGAGAAGCCAACAGAATTACAAAATGTTAGAATAAAACCAATATGAATATAAAATTAAGCCAGAGATTTTTTCTTTAATACTCCAGTGAAAAATCAAAGACATTTTGCATATCTCACAAAAGATACCCTTTTTCAGGAACTTCAACATCCCACCCCCTGACCCCATAGTCTTTGATACCTAGTAATGGACATATAACATGAAATAAAGGAATAATCTTCTATAGGTTATTCTCAGCTGTAAAAAATTTTGATTTAAGACTATGAAATCTGAAAAAATAATGTCATTTTAAGCCTTTACAGTTTAAGTCTTCCCTTTCTTGCTAGTAGAATTCATTTATTAGTATGGGTAACTTATTAAAATAAATTATGTTATACAATTTTACCTTTATATGTCTCAAGATTTAAAAAAAAAAAAGAGCCAAATACCTAAAAGGAAATCATAAACCAAAAGGCAAAATATGGCAGACTGGTGGATCTTTGCCAACCAGATTAAATCTGAGGAAACAATGCAAGTTTCCAAACAGTAGCAGCAACAGGTTTCAGGAGACTTCTTTCATAGCCCTCACATTGATGCTTATTTTCTTCTGCGCAATACTTTTCTGCTTCTGTTAAATAGGAGTATTGATATTTAGTTATTTTGTATGTGTAAATGATTTATCTTATATTTCCTTCTCACTGCCTTGCTCTCCCTCCCTCTCTCTCACAGACAAAGATGCACACAGAGTAAAATTCATAACACACTCCTCCTAATGAACAAACTCCCACCGAGCACCAAAGTGCTTAATGATGCTCAGCAGGCAGAGTTCTGCAGTTCCCCTATGTGAGCCAATACATAATCACACCACAAGTTAAAATAATATTTAGGTTGCCAAGAGAAACACTGGAAATGTAAGACATGCTAGACTTAAATTTTTCCAAACTTCAATTCTGTTCCTTTGTGTGTTCATCCAATGTCATTGGGAAAAAAAAAAAAAAAGGTACACTGGATAAAGTATACATGATTATGAAATTAAAATCTCCGCAAGACGGCCAAAGTAAATTTAGGCAAACTGCTTTAAATCAGCCTTCAGTAGTTTGCAACCTACTCTGTTTCAAACAGTTTTATATATGCAGTACTCACTACATATATTTATCTCATCTTTTTTTCCTTAGTAATGTCTATAGACCAGATTCTGCAATTAATCAGCTCTGTAGGTGTAATCCCACCCACAATGAAGTTTACAATTACTAAAAAAAAGATTTTTGAAGTGGTCTTTTATTAGGCGGTTCTTAAATTAGAACTGGCAGTAAGAAAACTAGCTATCGTGGTCCATTTACAGGTACTTTCTAGGACTGCTATTCAAACATATATCAATTTATCCTTGGAAGAGTAAAGCAAGCAGACCCTTAGACCGGATGGTGGTAGGCTGCAGCTTGTTCCCATCTGCTGGAACGTTATGAAGATTTAGTTGACACAGGTGAAACACTGCAGGTCCCCCTTATGTCCTCAGGCACCTGGGGCTCTCTCTGTTCTTCCCTGGGTGGGGGTAGTTGGTGAACAAGGTAAATATGTGCACTGTTCTGGCTTTTTCTTAGACCCATATCCTTGCGTTCCCTCAGTGTAAGGGATCCTGGAACAGCTTATTGTTTTCCAGGAGAAATTTATGTATACAGGTGCGGTCTGAAGTAAGCTACGGATTTAGGATACAAAAGGGATTTACAACCCGGTCTCTACCAGCGGTTGGTGAGGCACTGCATGGCTGGGGCACCCAGATTCTCACAACGATCACAGCTGGTGTCCAGCAACCACAAGCAGTTTAGAGGTGGGGATGCTCAATAACTTGTTGTATCTGCAAGAAAATGGCAAAGGCCAGGAGAAGAAGAATCAAGAGGCCTGTAAAAATTTGGCAAAAATCCCATCAGTTGAGACCAATCTCTGTCACCGCTATGGTCCCATGCCAGTGATTATTGTCCTTATGTGGGAAACCAAGGGTGCATCTGTAGCTACATTTATTTAAAGGAAAATACGTGGGACTATTACATGTTTACAAAAGAGCATCTTTTCCTCATCTGTTCAGTGATGCTCCTAAAAGGCGGGCATGGAAGAACACTGCCCCATGTGGACTGTATCATCAAAGCCGAGAGGCGAGTACGAGGTGCAAGAACAGCTATGGACAGGGGTAGATTATGAATGGGGCAGCAGACCATGCAGGCTTACAGCTACATACAGGTACTTATAGCAAAGGAACTGATTCTTTGTTAGGTGGTTTAAGAGATTATTGGATTAGATGGCAGGCAAGCAATGAATAAGATATTTTAAGAGGTTTACTTGTATAGTACATCACAGCCGCCTGTAAGGTCCCTTGAAATCAGACAGCCAAGAGTAGTATTTTCAATTTTTTCTCTGAAGTCTTACTTCACGCTCAGGGTTTCCTTCATGAAAAGACAATAGTCATTAGTGTGTCAGTTTAGCAAAACCATTAAGCATACTAAAAAAAACGCACTTAAATGTTTTATTTATTTATGGTAAGGCTCACTTATATGCATGACCACTTAGTCTGATTTTTTCTTTTTTTTTCTTTGGATTCTGGTGCAATGCATGGTTGCAAATTGTTTTACACGTTTCTATTCTCTAGATCCTTGACCATGTGAGAGCATGCAGCAAGTTCTGTTGAGAAAGTTCACACTATGAACGTCTTACCACTTTCTGAGCACTAGTGATTTTTTTTTTCCTGCTCTAAAAATTAAATCATTTAACTAAATGCTGCAAATTTTCTCCATTTCATATTGATTTAGTCAAAGCACTACAAGAATCACACAGCTGAAGAGCTGGATATAGTAGGCAAGGATGCTTTTTTGTTTCCCCAAGGAATGACATATTCAATTATATATTGGGGGTCTGATTTCCTAAAAAGGCTACATTCAGGAAATACTGGTATTTCAGTCATCTTTGTATTTGACCACAGTCTGAAGTTGGATGCGTTCCCAGAGCCAACAAATGCTTCTACTGCATTGACCACCCAACCTCCTAAAATGCTCCATTAAAGGCCAATGCTTATTATTTATCCAGTGCTCATTCTTTGTGTAGCCTACAATTTTCACTGTGGTAAAGCATGCAAGCTTTATCACAAATAAACAAATCTTCTGTGGTTTATTTTGTTTATTGATTTTTTTCTTTATTGGAGGAACTCAGGTTCAGTCCTCCTTCTCCTGTTTCATGATGACTGCAACACTTAACAGAATATAAGGCATAGTTTCCCCACTACTGATTACGTAATAGGCAATGCTGATATAATTCTCATCATAATGTAATTGTTCAGTACACACACGTGATGACATCTTGCAAATACCTTTGAGAAATTCTGTAAGCCTATCTGTTACTATACAGATTAGTTCACTTGAGTGAGGAGGAAGAGTTTTAGGCATGTTCCAATGTGATAGATTTGGACCATAATGACTGAATAAACAAATAGTTTGGAAAGTGAAGTTCATAATTATACATATAAAAATATATTTTGTGTGGTACACGGATTTGTTGAGAATGAGAGTCCATTCTTATCTTAAAGAAGTGCTCTGGAAGTATGTGAAGATGAAAAGCCCAAGTTTGAATATTAACTACAATGCCTCAGGTTAAGATGAATATTTATTGCAAACTTCTTTTGAGAAATGGGAACAGTCTAAGCCATGTCCCCCAGATTTTATTTTTTTTTTTCACCAGAACATAGCAGGAAAATACTAAATATTTTAAGGTATTTCAGTAGGTAATACGAGTATTTTTGCTATGCAAAAATATTTGGAGAGATGAAGATTCTGGTTTTCAAAGGGAAATGGAAGCTAGTTGCTTGAAAGAAACTTGTATTTATAAACATCAACTTTTACTGTTATAAGAGAAAATGAAGGTAGTTGTAAGGGAAAAAATGGGCAATCGCTCTGAACTTCTGCACCATTAACACTTGTGCTCCGTGGAAGAAAGAATAAATAAGGTTTTATTTTGAAGAAGCTACTTATGAGCTGGCAATTACAGCTACTGCCTCAGGCTCCTGAAGAAAAAAAGCTTTCAAGTGCCAGACTTCAGCTGAGGTTGTTGTATTAAATAGACGGTAAGTAGAAGGTATTTCACAGGCAGAAACAGGCTTGCTCTGCCCCTACTTAGCTAGATGACTAAAAAACCTCTGAACATTTTTAATACAATGCTGAACTGACTTAGTACACCCTTTTAAAAGCCAGAGTACATTAGCTTGGGCCCAGTGTTACCACTGAGGCTCAGCATGTACTGACTGTGCTCGTGTCGCTCTGCCTAGCTCGGAGCATGGGCAGAGCAAAACTGTTTCTGCCAACAAACTCATACGCAGACATGCTGATAGCCCAAGTGTGGTATGAACTGCTACTACGGCTCTGCTTGCAGAGAGATGCAGGAAGCCTATCTGCTCCACAAAGGTCATGCTTACCCTGGCAGTTGTGATAGGAAAAGTTTAAATATCCATGCTTTTCTCAGCTTTTTGGATTGAGCCTATCTTTATACCTCAGGAGCGTCAAAGAGCTTGTGGCACATACAATACTTGCAAGAAAAAGTTCTTTTAGTATTAATTTTACCTTGTTGTGAAGAAACAACAGCTTGTCTGTTCTCACTGACTAGCCAAGACCCCTTGGTGGTGGGGAAGATGAAGAGGAGCTCTCTCTATTTCCCTACAGTGACTTTTTAGGAGGAATTCTCATTAGCTGCCTTAGAATTCACAGGAATCCATCTATGTTCTCTTGTATGTCCATATAAAGCTACAGACTTCCCCAGCTGTGGTTTATTGTCCAATAGTCCTTCTGTCAGATGTCTCTGAACCAAAGTCCACTGGCCACTGCTTTCACTGGGTTTGAGTCATACAACCTGAATTACCAGGAAAACTAAGGAAAAAGGCTCGCCTCAACCACTCATCAGTGAGCAATCAAGAAAAAAGTAGAAAGTTCCCACCACATTCCAGAGAAGGTATACTTATATATGATTGGTATGTTAAATATATTGGATTTTGTTTTTATTTTATAAGCCTTTCTGTTTAAAATACCTGTGACTGTATCAGTTTTCGCATATCTTGTTTCCATAGGGACGTTGAAATAGAAGTTTTTTTAAAAAATAGCCACCTGAAAAGATAGTCCTACTGCATGTTTAGACATACAAATAGATGTCTTGATTTTCAAGTGCATGAAGCATCCTTTGGCTCCCAATAAAACAAACGCAAGATAGCAGTGATTAATGCTTTTAAAAATCAGATGGTCTTCAGGTATTGAACAGGCCAGCAAAGGAGTTGATGTGGAAATTCCTTTAAATCCAAAAAACCCGTGTCTCTGTTCTACTAAAAAGACAGACATCTAAGATTTGCTTACATTACTCTCTTCTTACTCAAATATAGAGCAGTCTACTTTAGATATCTAGTACTTTCCCCTCCAAGTAGAGGCTTGACTGGAAGCCTTAAAAACCCCATCCCATTAACTCTTTTTAATTTAGCCACTGAAGAGCTGAAGAACCAATAAGTCTCCAGCTAAAAACACCCTTCGTTCCTTTAAAATGCAAGTTAATACACTGGACTTTATAGTCCTCAATAAAAAAAAACAAACCCTTTGAAAAATTAGAAAAGAACTAATTGCCCTACTTAAGACTGTCCATGATTCGGGAAACAGGAAAATCTATAGCGTATTAAAACCACGCAACTGCAAAAGTTGAAATTGTGCAAATCCAGCCAATTTCCCACCAGGCTTGCACACACAGAGTTGCTAAAGCTCATTACAATGTAGCGTAAATGGAGGTCTAATTAACGTAAGAAACTGATCCAAAAGAAAATCCCATCAACTTACGTGAAAACGAACCTGATGTGTTTGAAATTCAGCCAACTACAAATTAATTCAACATAGATTACATATACAGGGAGAAAGAGACTCCAGCAGAGTAACTGGCATTGTATGGGTATATATGCCAGGAAGATTCCCTCTTACCCTGAATCCCCTCCCACTCACTAAGATGAATTATATTTGTGCACCATATGTTCCAGCAAGAAATGAAGCAGTGGTCAACCTCTTATTCTGGATCACTGTAATTTCTTTATAAATTAATTTGCATTGGGTCTCTCTCCCCTTTCTAGATTACTGATTCTGGGCCAAAGGCAGCTATATTGTGGTCTTGTGACAGACTGGACCCCTGAACTGTCATTTACAGTTGCTGATGGCCTTGCTCCAGGCTGGTGCCACAGCAGCGTACGTGGCTGCACGGGAATACCGGTGTAGCAGCAAGGAAGGATGTAAAGATGCCTCAGCTGTGTCTAAAATAAGAATAGGCTGAGAGAAGTGCTGTGTTGGCGTGGCTATATACTCCAGTACCCAAACTAGTTTTACTGTGAGCGTTGCTCTGTGCTACGGAGCTAACAGCAGCAGGAAGAGCAGATATAAGTGCTGACTACAGGCACGTCTACAAACTCTTATCATGCACGTGATAGCCAACTGTGTGAAGGATGTTCTGACGTAATCCTGATGAAAGCAATTTTGTCTGCTGCTCCAAACTCACACTACTATGTTAACTCTTAGGGTTTGTTTCTATGAAGTTTATGTGAAATAAAGTAAGGTGTGAACTCACAGAGCTCCCGTTATCCTGCAGAATTACTGCCCAGTACTACCTTGACATAAACACGCTTACCACATCATAAGTGTTCATATGAGCAATTAGTGCAGAAAATTCACACCGTAGCCACTGACAGACTTGTTTGCCAGAGGCTTTCAGAAACATCATTTCATGTGCCAAGTACAACCAGGTGCAGAGTACTCAATCACACTAGTTAGAGTACAGTGCAAGTACCTGAGCCGTATCATTTGAACAAAGTAACTTCGGAAATCCTGTTTCTACTCAGCCTGCTGCTATGTGACTCAACAGCAGATATGTGTGTCCTCATGCTGGAGGAAGAACCATTTTTCTTCTCTTTATTGCTATGGTCTCTAGATCTCAAATTATCTGAAATACTGTCTTAGTTAAGTTCATATTGCTCTGCCCTTCAGGTCACAGCTGATGCCAGGGCCAGAACATCCTCTAAAACACTGGCAGATGTTTGTTTGAGCGGACTTTTATAGTCTGAAGCCTCATTAGTTGTTTTCATGACCTGAATACTAATTTAGCAGGGTGATTCTTAGGCTCTGGATCTGACTACTCAGGAAATTCTGATGAATGTCACTCTATGGGTACTAGTTGTCATGATTTAGAATAATATGGATTAATTTAATAAATACCTTTTATGCCAATAAACATTCTGTTTGAGTATAGCATATGATTAACGAAATCCCTATAATAAAGCTAAGTATTTTACGTCAAGATGT
Source organism: Ciconia boyciana (assembly GCF_034638445.1). Classification (NCBI taxonomy): domain Eukaryota; kingdom Metazoa; phylum Chordata; class Aves; order Ciconiiformes; family Ciconiidae; genus Ciconia; species Ciconia boyciana. Next base: position 3,841,831 of record NC_132945.1, read on the forward strand.
CCCCATAAAAAATAAATTGTTGGGTCAAGTGGCAAATGAAAGATATTCAGGATTGGTAACACCTCATTAAAAACCATTTCGACTGCCCTAAGGCAAGATGTTAATACACAGTAATTGTCTACCCAGAGTGAATCTTTTTCCAGTTACATGAATAATGCAAAGTAACTATTTAAATATGCTTGTTTATATCTTTAGCAGATTCACTATAGCTTCAAAATGAAAGACTAATTTTTTAATTTTTTATGCTACTATCAGAAGTTCACAAATAGGAGAAAGAAGAATAAAAACACTCTCCTCTTCAAGTACAAACTTCCTTTGCAGAAAACAAAGTAAGAAAATAATTTAATTAGAATATCTGTGAATCCCAAGGAATTAGTGCTGCTGCTACATCTGCATTCATCTTGTTGCTCCAATAAAACTGTAAACAAATAACAGGACACCAGTAATAGTAATTTAAACAGCGTGAGTGATGTCTATCGCTGTACCACAGAAAATTACAAAATGTTTTCCAATTGCCTATGTAAAGTTTTGTGTGTGTTCAGCATTTTAACAGAGAATATCAGTAAGTAGTGGAACAAAAGTGGCTTTTAATGTAGGTTAGCTCAAATTCTGATACATTTCAAGCACCCTCACAATCAGAAGACAATCTCCCTCTTCAATGTGCCTGTAGAAAAAGATTTCATGCAGCACTATCCTTAACAATAAATAAATGACGATAATGTTGCTTTCATTATTCTGCTACATAGTGCATTCAATCTTCTATTAAATGTTGATTGGCTCAATCCTACAAGCATTCTGTACTCTAGTGTGCTGATCCCAATCCCAGGGAGCAAAAAAGCTCCAGAGGCTGAACCTGAAGTTTCCTGAAGGCACTAATACAAGTATAAAAAAGATGCTGGATTCCTTTGAAAAAAAGCAACTTCCCAAGGTGGGCTTGACTTGGTTGCGTCAGGATTCCAGAACACTGAAGGAACGATTAGGAAGAAAAAACAACTGATTGCTGTATCAGAGTGAGAAAACTTCCGTGAGACTCGTACTGAATAGTAAGTGAGGTTTCTAACAGTAACAACATACATATGTTCAAAAAACCTGTAGAGTTTTCCAAGTTAGAGATCATATGCAAAACTTGGCGTATCTACAACACATTACAGTATGTGATAATGCTTTTAATACACAGCACACTGGGCATGCTTGTAGTATCAAAGGAAACAGTATTATTTTCTTAATAAAGTGATTTTGTTTAGATTTAAGTAAGTACATTTATTATGATGCATTGTGCTAATTGCATCATGATTCTCAGCCTTTCATGTTTGAAAAATTAGTAATGGAGTTATGCTGACATCTGCAAAGAAATGTAGCAACCGTGCAGACAAGGGACGTGTAAAACACAGTACCAAAATATAACCTTGGAGGTGCAATGGGATTCAAATTTGCAAATAGAGCAGAACAGTTATAACAAAATCAGACTAAGCCAGACAATACTTAAATGGTTCATCATAAAGAGATATTCTGTAGGAGCAAATCTTGTGACAGATTTATGCATCTCAGAATAATATTTTGATGTTTTAGACTCTGAATGGCTGGAAAAAGGAAGTTTGCATTTCTGCTTGGATTACTATTTTGTAAACTATTACCCAAATTTTTGGAAAAACTGGAGTTCCTGACACTATTTCCTAAAATTGATACTTCACAAGATATTTTATAAAATAAGTTGATGTCTTGATATGCACTTAACGTTGAAATAAGTAGTTTACAGCTTGGGCCAAGAAAATTTGTGTAGCTCTTATCTAAAATAATTTTTGCAAAACCACTTTTGGCTGCAACCACTTGATCAATGATATACAATTTGTATAATGCTAATGCTGACTGTAAGTTGAAAACAAGGCTTAATACAGTGCTCCAGAATATTAGTCATACACAAAGATTTTATTTGTTATTCATGCCTAGTAATTAGTCCATATTACTGTTTCTTGTGTGTCCGCTCTACTGTAAATAGCTCAAAGACATGATCTCTGTTTTGCCATCTAAAATAAATATGCTGTTTCAGTTGAACAAGAATGTGTTACCACTGGATTGAGTTTTTCCATTAGCAAGAGACGTAGTGGGTGACAAACACTAGCTCAAAGGCTTGTCATTCCCCAAAGCAGCCCACTCTTTACAATTAAGTGAAATTTCCTGCTCATTTCTGGTAGTCTATCCTGAAAGGTTTGTATTAATTAGCATACAAATATAATTTAAGTAACTGTAAATTGTCTCAGTAAAGAACCTTTTATGCCCAGGAAAGACAATTTCCTCTAGTAACTACATTATCCTATTGACTTGTATGGGTCCTGTAACAATAAGCCACACAGGGCATGAATCCATAGCGTGGTATGTGGGGAATTTAAAATCTCTGTTGTGTTAGCAAACAAGCTGCTCTTTTAATTAGACTTCTTAAGCTATATATTTCACTGTCTATATTCTGAATTTATGATGTAATCAAATCAGGATAGGAAAAATAATAGGAGAAGAAATCATGAAGTTAGGATAAGACGACTGATCAGAATCCACAAAAAGGATGGGTTAAGGACATTACCACAAAGAACAGCAGAGAATGAGGGAGAAATATGCAGCCAAAGAGGACACTTGCCTCATCTCTAATGTGTTGTCTCTCCACTTTTTAAGTTAGATGTGTCAGGATGCTGCTTTACATAGGTGAAGTTTTTGACCTGTGCTCCACTAAAACTACAAGGGATAACAAGGGAACCCCAGGCTCAACTAGCAGATTCTTTGGTGTCATGAATCACAGTACCAATCTGCTGCTTAAGTTACTGCTTCCAACACAGACAAACCATGAAACACAATTCCATGTTTTATTGCACAAAGGTCCTCCCTACTATTTATTTTCAGTGTCTTACTGGACAGCCACCTATAATGGAAGGTTTCCAAGCAGAAGTTGAAAGGAATACCAAGTTGCTACTGTTTCTTACTTTTCTGTGTGAGTGGCATTTGTATGTCTTGGTCACCAATAACATTTTCAGTTTTGAAAGCTTTCACGGAACTACTGTTTCTAATATGTTTACATGACGCTATTAAAATTAGTTGGAACCTTTCTCTAAAAAAAACCCAAAAAACAAAAAACCAAACCCCACCCAAAGAACCCCCAGTACAAATCAGTGTCTAGTAAAAGCACTTTCTTGACAATTACTGACTTATGATTAAGCTTCTTGCAAAATGTAATAAACTAAGATAATTTGCAGGACTCTATTCAAAAGTGTTGGGGTTTTTTTTTCCCCAAATATAACAACATTTAATTTTCATATTACTGTCATTTTTATGATAAGTAATAGTGATGTAAACATGACTAAAGTGTAATCTGGAAATCCCCTGACTGCCCAAAGAGGCAATGCATGCCTTAGTAATAGAGAAAACCATCTGGGTTTGCACAGATTTTTCAAAATGTAGGTATCAACGCTAGAAATAGATATCAGGAAAGTACTGCGCAGTCTGAAGCCCTCTGAAGAAATCAGGAACAGTTGTGCTCTCTCCCCTATTGACGTGTTTCAGCCTTGATTTGAAAGGTCTGTTTTTCAGACAAGCAAGGACAGTTCATGCCTACCATACCCTTGGCCTTCCCTGCTGAGAATACCAACAAGAATGTCTCATCTCCATGTGATATTTAATCTAGACTGTAAGCCCCTCAGGGGCAGAGATCACATCTACTTGTCTGTAAAACCTAATGTGCACATATGGCAAAGAACAAATAGTAAAAAGGATCACAGGAAATATGTGATGCTAAGTTTTGTTTACCTTTCCAACATGAGAATATATTTACGGCACAATTACTTTCCAGAATACTTAAGCCTGACAAAGCCTGTGCAGCTCTAGTCAAAATGCACACAAGGGTGATGTGACACCATTCAGTACAGTAACATGAAGTTTTATCACCGGCCTTTCTGAAGCTAGAGTGTTCTGTTAATAGTGTTTGATGTTGAAAGCCTAGTTAGGAAGACTGAATCCTTTGTTTTATCCTAATGTATATCTGATGTGACAGCTGCTACCTGATTTAAGGAGAACTGGAGAAACTCCAAAAAATAGCAACAGAATTTAAAGTATGTAACGACAGAAGTTTTCAGCTTTTCAAAAATTTTTTCCTATCTCTTTCCCCCGTCAAAAAATAGCATATAGTAGCTGCACACTGTCAGCAACGCACGACTGAGAATTGTTAATCTGTGAATAGGGATCTGGAAAGAATGATGTTACTCAGCAGTGTGCTAATCACCTGACCACGGCAGTTAAAAATGTCTTCAACACAACAAAACCGCTCATTGCTAGCAGGCTATCACAGGGTGGGCTTGACTATTTTGTTTCCAACTGGAGGTTTTGCCAGGAAAAGCTAGCGTTGCATCTTAGAAGTAATTTAAACAAGCAGCCTGCTTTGGCCAACATGACAATAATCTGAAATAATGCAGGTGAAAAGCTAAAAATTGCCTTCCAAACGCGAACACCCTCTGTTGAAATCATAAAGTATGCACATGATCATTGGGTTAGAGCCGGGAGCCAGCTTTCTGCCAGAGCTGGCATAGCAGTAGAACATTATTTGGATTCAAAAACTATGTTAGATAGGACAACAACATTGTCTTTATGACTCATTTTTGTCAGACTGGATTCAAAACTTACACCAACAAATTTGACATTTCATACTGCTCTGCAGAAAGCAAGTAAAATGAGTCCATGTTTTAAAACAGCAGGGAAGCTTCCAGTGCTACAATTAACTGGTAACATATGCCACTGCTGCCAAGAGGATTTTTAATCTCTTTAAACATTAATGTAGCATTTTTGCTTCTGTCGCAATAAGGCAGCCATCTGTGTTTGAACCTGCTGGGAAACCAGGGATATGTTTACAGAGAGAGAAATAGAGAGAGGCTGAGAGGGAGGTAGACATCCATGTTTCTAGACCCAGCATCAAAAATAACAATTCAAACCTTTTAAATGGTATTATTAAGGTGTCATAGAGCAGTAGGAAGATTGTTAAAATGCTCAAACTGCTCAATTTAAAACAGTATGAAAAAGTAACCCCCAACCCAGCACATATTCTCCTTATTTAATATACTTGCTTTTCGGCATAACTGTGAACAGTTAATACAGGCTTTCACTACAGACTTATTTCCAGGAAAATCCCAGTTCTATGACTTTGAAACAAACTTCTCATATAATATCAAGCAACAGTAAAAAGGTAAGAGTTCTGTAAATCCTTTCAGCACGAGCCTCCAAGTCTGCATTTCTGTAAGCACTGTATTCTAACATCAGGACTCATTTGAATGGAGTACACCTTTTAAAGTGAATTCAACTCTTACACAATACAGGGCATTAAAATTCTGTACCCAAAACCACGTTCGGTATTTACCTCTACAATCTGAGGCTGTTCTGATAAAATATCACATCATCTGCGTGTCGTCTTCCTATCCGAAGCTCAGCTGACCTTCCTTCTAGTCTTTCTCACTCTGCACTGGTACTAATGCTCTGCTCTGGGCTTTAGCCTGCTTTCACAAATGCCATGTGGTAATCATGTCTCTCTGTCCTTTCCCCTCCTCCAGGGCCCTGATAAGGTTGAAGCCAGTGGCCAATTTTAGCTAAATAAGAGCCACTTCAGAGAGAATTATTACTCCAGAACCATCATGAAATGGAGAGATGGAAAGAAAGCCAAATTTCCCCATAGCAGGAAGGTCTTCAACCAGAAATAACCAGGCAATCGAGACATGTAAGAGCTCAGAAACAAGCACAGTCCCATTGAGTCCTGTGCTCTGCTGTTTAAGGAAAATGGGTAGGAGTGGGGATGCTCTGGACCAGGGAGGACTGAGGAAGGAGGGAAACTCAAGTGCTGGGGGTGGTATAGCAAGGCAGACAGCACTGGCACAAAGACACAGGAACCAGGATCTCTTAGCCATGTTTTTAATTTAATTATTTTTTATTAGGAACTAATGTCCTCTGAGAACCAGATACAAAAATGCAAGCTCACAGCTACCCTCTACAAATGGGCTACAGATTCACCCATCTTGGAAGAATGTCAGCCCTGCTTTTTTTCTAAGTTCTGTCTACACTCCTTGGGATGACAGCCTTCAAAACGTGAACAAGTCTCAGGAAAAGAAAAAGTGCAAGGCATTTGGCTTAAGTAGCACGCGCTTCACTCAAAACCACGTCTTAAAAAACCACAACCATTGATCTCTTTTGCTTCTGGGGAAGATCCCAAAGGAGCTCACAGCTGCTCGGATGACTGCTGCTGGCTCTAGAGCCAATGTACCCTCCATAGCACAAGCCAGCTGGATCCCACCAGGGCCAGCTACCCCACCGAGCAACACGTGGGACAAGCAGCCACAAAAATAACCAGTTGCAATGGCATGAAAACCATCCCAAACCAAGCATGGATTCCTGGTAAAATGCTAGCCCTGACACAGATTACTGTAGCCTTTATGAATTCACATGGTTAATATTTTTAATTTGGTGGACTAAATTGTTAAGTGCTGACATCCAACATCTTTTGATGAAGCTGCAGGTGCTCAGCAGTTTTAAAAATGTAGCCACACATATTTGGGCCCATTTGTTTTTCCTGGCTACAGCAATTCAGGTGGGAGATTTTAAAGAACTTAAGTATGCTTTTTGCTGCTGGGTTATTGCTGGTTGCTGTGGATATATTGACTAATGGATGGAAAGGGGATACAGGAGTGGTCTATTGTGTTATTAAGACCTGTCAAGCAGGAGATAAACCCCCTTTTAAATGGATATGTGCATAGGTTAAAATACATCAGCGTGGATTTAGACACAACTGTATAAACCCTGGAGTGATATTTTTGGCTACAGCTCCTAATTTAGTTTAAATGTAAAATGGCAATAAATAATAGTTATTTCTCACACAGACAATTAAGTACCTAATATTTATAAAATACTATGTAACACACAGACCTCTCAAGTCTGGGAAAAATCTTATACTGACTTTTTTTGGTGATTTATTACATCCTATATATTTCCTGTTACATGCCATATATTACCTAATGAAAGAAAACCTATATGAAAAGAATGACTTCCTTTCTCATAATACTTGTTTCAATTTTACCTCTTTTTGTTTAAAACTAGCCTATTCTGAGCCCCTTAGGTTTCCTGAACTTGGAACTGGCATGTACTAGCTTGTATCTTTATTATCTGTTGAATTCAACCATTAATAGATAAGTGTAATGCTATGACAAACTAGTTCACCTGCCAACAGTTAAGCTCTGGCTACAATTGTGAGCTGCTGAATTTTGAATCACTAAATATACAACTTAAGAGTTCCCTACATTTTTTGCCATTATACCTTAAGAAATATTTTATCACAAACCAATTCTCTGAGAACAAACTAAGGTAATCCAGGCAGACAAAAATAATAGCAAGACTAGTGAGAGAAACTGAAAAGAAGGACAGCAAAATTTCTCACAATGACAGTATTTATGAGCCATCTGCACAGCAGCAGTGTAATTTGTCTAGATGACTCATCACTGCGTTTTTTAAACTATTTTGTCTATCTGCTTTTTAGTACTTGGGGTTCCAGCTAGATTTTGGCTTTGAAATGACATACTGTGACTGCCTTGGCGTTTGCCTTCTGCAAAATATTTGAGATAAAAATCCTGCTTCAGAACAAAAATTATTTACTATTTTTGTTTCATAAACTCTTGCAGAATTCTAACTTTCCACAATCTCCATGTACAGAATCTTCCTGCATTACTGCTCAGTGGCAAAGAAAGGATGCTGATCCTGCATATACTTGTGCCTATACTTACTTGCTAAAAACATGACGAGTTTGATCGAGCTATTCATATGCCCAAAGCTAAATATACATGTATATATTTCCACACATAAACTGAAGGGTACTCTATTAGTTAGCTAACTTAAAAAAAAAAAAAGCTTTTACTAGATATTTAATTCAATGAACACCCATGGGTGGTAGGTAATAGCAAAAGAATATTAAGGTTTTGTGATGGATTAATTAAGGACCAAAAAATTAACTTAGAGAAAAATATTGATAATAAAAAGCCCAGCATGAAATCCACTGATAAAATAGCTACTAAAACCTATTTGTCTTCAACAGTGTTTAACGAAATACTGATATTCACTCAACAGCAAAAAAACCCGACAGACTAATAATATTCTGTATTTAACAGAGGTGGTCCAGAGAGATTGTTATTTTAGCACAGAAAGCAATCGAGTTGGTCACGTATGATTTGCTCCTGTTCAACCCATACTGATTTACCCCAGTCACCTTTTCCATCTTGTATCTGAAAAGGGTTTCCATGAAGACTTTCTCCATAGTCTTCTTCAGGCCTGAGGTTAGGCTGTCCAGGCCATAGTTCTCCACATCCTCCTTGCCTTCAGGAAGCACATAGCTATCCCACCTGTGAGTCTTAGAGCCAGATTCAGACATTAAAATAATTTCTGATGGCAGGAAGAAAAGATCTCTGCCAGGTGCCAGTGAAGGTTGTCAAATATAAAACAACACAATGGTTGGCAGTGCAGTAAACGTGCTTAAATTATTTTTTTTCTTTTTGAATTTTTCAGCCTTGACTAAACTGACCTCCCTTTGATTGGGAATGTCAACAGAAATGTTAAATAAATCAGCATATCAGCTTTTTAAAGGCATAAAAATAAATTAAAACTTGAAAATTTGGAATCGACAAGTTGCTAATAAGTTGCTGATCTTTTACAGAATGGAATATTACAGGTGTTCATAACTACCCTCCCTGAAGGCCAATCTCAGTTACATGGTTTTACCTCAACTAAATCTGAGTTATTTGATAATTTGTCAAATTGAGTGAGTCAATTTTCAACAGTCTACTCTATCAACTGTTAAATACACCTCTGAATATCTTAGTTTGTCGAGTACACCAGCTTTCTTATTATTGCTTAGAAGGATAACAAAGAATATGTCTATTGGCACATGTGTTTTCCTGTTTCAGTTCTACTTCTGCTTTGCCCCAATCAACGTTTAAGCTTCCTGGATGCAAATAAAGACAGTTCAAACAGCCCAGCCAGTCTTTACTGTAATAATAAATCAGAAGCAGAATCAAGATTTTCAAAGACAATTACCTATGGAATTAACCATCTCCGGTTAATTTTCTGTAAAATCTTCATTCCACTTGGTGAGCTAAACCACCACACACAGTTCTCACATTAGATGCAACAAGGCTCCCTTCTTCACTTAAATAGGCTTCCACACTCAAACAAACAAGATAATTTAGAAGGATAGCAATGTTTAATGGGTATACATATTGTTAAACACAATCATGAGTATAACTAACAGTGTGAATATATTGAAATGATTCGAGATACAGTTCTTACTCATTTTTATGTCAGAACTCTATCCGATTTGAATGGGTACAAGACAAAACCATGATTCTGCTCCCTATTCCACTACTGGAAAGCTAAACTCCAGCCCTACAGCTCTCAGACATATTCATTGTCTTTATATTAGCACTCAAGTGGGTTTTTTTGTTTGTTTGGGTTTGTTTGTTTGTTTTAATTTTTGGTCAATGCTGCTTTCCAAAAACTAGTAGTGTTAGCTCACATATGAATTACCAATCTGACTGGAAGTTTACTAGTGCCATCTCACAGAACAGAACACATAATCTTATCTCATGCAGGACACTTAACTGCTACAAATATCACGTTCAAAATCACGTCATGACCAAATTCAAAGTCCATTTCTTCTGTCATCAGTTCTCTACCATTGTCGGAGCTTTCTTTACACACAAATCAAACTGATTTTCCCTCTCTCTCTGGATCAATTTCCTTCCACAATAAAAATCAATTCTCAGTCACTTTGTCCTCCACAGTCAAAGTCAATTCCCCTCACGCTGACATACATATTCAAATATCTCCCTCTGTAACTCAACACCACATAGTGCATGCACCATCAGCATCAATTCAACCCACAATCAAGTCTTTATGAATTGATTTGGTTTACCCACAGCCAAACAAAATTAATCCCCACTCACACTTGCTGGATCAATTTCCTCCTCCCAGCTGAAATCTGTTTCCCTTCACTGACCATTCTGTTCCTCCCTTGATCACGCAGAAATGCATTTCTACCCTGACTTGTGCCCTTCAGAAGCTCTGGTCTCCTCCTCCTAGCGTGTCCCTTTCAAGTTTTTATTCCAGCTTTCCCCTTTCTTATTCCTTGTTCCCAACTGGTAGAAGTCCCAGAATACATATTCCATTCTCCTCTTCCTTTACTTTACATGTCTGTCCATGGTCTCTTACACAGTATTCCTTCCTAATTCAGTGCTCCGTAATTTTCATACATCTGTTGTTCTTCACTGTGGCTTCTCCATCCCTTGTTAAAACTCCACTAGCCCTCCTTTTCCTTAAAGCATCTCGTCTTATTTCACAGGGTGTAGATCTTACCGTGTTGACTCCAGTAAGTGGCTGAAGCCTGGACTGAGGGCTGCTAAGGCATTAGGGGCCTCTTCTTGACATGTAGGAAGAATAACAATCCATCCCTCTTAAGAAATTACTTCAGCAACAGAACTCAATAGCACTATCACGCCTACACATGAGACAGTCCAGCTCTGACAGGTGGAGTGAGAGTAGCTACATTTCACTTCCACGGAATTGCAGAAGGCCTACTATGGGTGACAATTTGGGAAGATATTTTCAGCTTTAGAAGGCCGCTCAATATTCCTTAAAACCCCTTAAACACCTTTTAATTTGCTGTTGGAACATGATAGGACATGGTAGGCTTAGGAAGAAAACTTTCAAATTCACATACGATGCCTCTGTAAAATAGTCTCATTGAGTCTCTCAGAATTATAAAGAGGTTCTTTTCAAAGTAGCATTTTTAAATTTTCTCAACATACATTTAGTACAATCCCATTTCACTTTATTCTGTTTCAACTATAAAGAAGAAAATATATAAGCTGTGTTCACAATGTTATCTTTGTAGTACCGATTACTAGTATCTTGGCAAGTAATTCCAAAACTTAAGTAGTGACAGAATAAAATGGAAAAGGATATGTTACGGAGTCACAGCACATTGAGTTTGAAGCCTATTCGTGTACAGGAATGAATTTCATTAAGAACATCCTACAGTTCTAAATATCTGGCATATCTGCCTTTCAAAAAAAAAAGACCTATGTAGTGGTCCACTAAGTTTAGGTAAATGGAAACTGAAATACTTCATTTGATCAAGTAATCTACCAAGTAATTCTACCTGTACCTTTTCTTCCCTTTTATTTATTCACTTAGTTTGCTCAAGGTGCTAGTACTTTCTTACATACTGATCTTTTGAGATTTCAATACATAGCTCTTGGAAACATATCCCAGTTGGTGCAAATTGTCACAATTCCATTAACTATCTTCTCTGAAGATCTCAGACCCAATCCTTCCCCCAACAAATATTTGTGGGATGTCATTTTTTTAAAAAATGTTTTACAGATGGACTCCGAAGAAAACCCACCCACTCATCATATGTCTCTCATGGTGGTTTTTATACCTTTTTGTGGATTTTCTTCCAGTCTTTTCTGACTATGTTTTGAGAATCATTGCTTTATAGCTTAAGAAGAAGGCAAAATGAAAACATAAGCAAATATTCTAAACATGATCCAACCAGAGTTTCACCGTCATTCAGCTTTTGAGTAAGACTTCAGCTGAAGTTAGACAGATATGATAGAAAAGTGCATGCAGAAAACAAATGAGATCAATATTCAAATTTTGGTGTGAAATATTAGATGTCATACGCAAGATATCTGAAATAAATTATGTGGTCTGATGATATGCACCTTGAAACTTATTTCAATGCATAAAAGCAGAAGACCTGCAACTACAGCGGCTACGCTGTGTTAATGTGCTAATGTAACATGCTTCAAATTTTTTTGACAAACACATAATGATACCGATCACAGAATTATACTTGTATCTCAGTTACTTCCAGAATACTAGTCTATTTGATACATAACTTCAGATGACTTTGCTCTTTCTAGCAGAACAAACAAAGGGCTTTCACCTTTATTTTTTTTCCCCAAATAAAATTTACACTATTTTAGCAGAAAGTAATTTTATTCGTTCATGATTGTCTTCAGCTATTGCCTCTACCAGCATTTAACAACTGTAATACTATTTATGTGTTCTGTTTGTAATTAAACTCAATGCAAAAAAGGGAAAAGCTTTCAACAATCATCGTAAGTGCAAACGACAAAACAAAACAGTTATTTTGTTGGCGTACAGCAAGTCATGGCTGACTGCTTTCCTGGAAACCTAGTGTATGAGGGTTCCAGTTCCATCCTCTTTATAAATGTATTAGTACCTATTGTTTTAGCACCAGGTGCACATGTTTGTCTACAAATTATTTTCCTTCTGAAGGCCAAAGGACAAAAGCCAAAAACCCCTAAATTGGAAAATAACCTCATCCAAGCTCATATACAGGAAATCCAACACTCTCAGCTATATCTTTTGAAAAACCACAAAGACAACGCAAGGGAACTGTTGTATATGCATTATAGAGAGAAAAAGGACAATATTTACTCAAGAAAACTCATACAGTCTCACTGAGAGATTAGGGGAAGAAACGTTCATTCCCTTTACAGCAAGCCGGTATGAGTCTTGAGCCACACTGCCAAAAGAAGCGAGGGACACAGAAGTAAGGGACTCTTATTTCTGACAGCAGGTTCACCCAGGAAAACTCCTGCAAAGCTCAGCGTGACCCTGGAGCTGCCAGCACTAACGGGGACATTCTCATTGCACCGAGAGGGCTCACGAGAGCTGATGTAGCCCCCAACGTGTTCTCAGGCACTGTCTTTCATTCATATAATAACCACTAGTAAGGTATCTTCTGCCTTGCACTGCACCTTCTAAATATGTTACTTCTTTAATTTAAGATACATCCGGTTACCCACTTTCTTCTCAAGTACCAAGTCTAATGTTGTCTTTTATTTCAATAACAGTTTGATCTAATTATTTAGCAATAAGATAAAAATCTGAAGTTGATTTTATCACTCATTTTATCATAGGTCTTGCTGTACAGTCAGAAAAATGAAATTCTTGTGTTAAATGACTGAAAGCATGGCATGTTTAAAATGTAAAGTTACACAATGCTTTGGTTTTGCCATTTTCTTTTTTCCTCTCCAGAGACTTGGTTGAGAGACTGCACAGCTGAAGCGTTGTGCCCATGTAAAAAAGGATCAGATTCATAGGAAGAAATAGATGAATGGAATGGCACTAAAAAAAGTGAAGATACTTTACATTTCATAGGAATTTGTACAGTTATCTCACTCCTGCAATCCAAATTAAATAAATCCTTTCAACTCCTTGTGATCACATTGTAATGATGAACAAGGGATACAATGATCTGAAGCAATTTTGGAAAACATCACACAGAAAATCTAGAGCAGATCTTCGTGCCCGAAGTGTTTCATGTCAGAAGCTACAGAGAAGTCCACTCAGCTATTGCCATTTTTCTGCAACTCTGGCTTTCCAATTTTGAATTATTTTAAAGAACACACTTAGAATATTCAGATAGATTTTTAACAACTTACATAGAGTCACCTAAGAGAAGAAATTAATCCTCTTACACTATGGTAGTACCACCAGCAGCACCAGTGCTATTAAGAAGCAGGTATTCATCAGGATATAACCAAATAAAGATTTCAATTTAAGCTTTCATATTTAGAGATCTTCAAAGATCTGACACTGTTACTCCTGCAACAAAAAGCTATGAAGAGATGCAAGGTGAATTAGCTGTACCATAAGAATTTGGGAAGGGAGAGACTTATCCTGACAGATCAGAACAGTGTCAAATCCACTGAGCAAAGTCACTCCTCCATAGGGAAGTATTTAATTTAGAAAGGGCATTTCAGTCCTATGTGAAGTCAAAAGAATACATCACTTGCGCCTGTGATCCCTTCTTGCTTAAAATCACATAGGTAACATCAGCAGCTTCAAACAGGAGAGCAGTGTGTTACAGTTGCCAACAGTGATTTCCACAAACACAGTTCACTGATTTCTATGTTAAACACTTTTTAGAAACCCTCTTTCCTGTTGAGGAGCATAGGCATGGGTTTAGTATTCAGGGGGACAGGTTCCGATAACATTGTGCATTTGATTAGCTTTCACTGAAATATGCTGCTTGGCTCAGTAATGACACAGTTTAGAAATCGACATCTAGAGAGTCGTTAAAGGTTTAAGCCATATGGACAACATTCACCTCCGAGGCAGTGACAGAGGAGTAATCGTGTGGAATAAAGGGGGAAAGCGACTTGGGAGCGGGTAGACGAGTTTGCTGCTCAGAGAAAACACAGGAACAAAGGAATGGGAAAGAGGAGTTTCTTGAGAAGGGCAAGAAGAGGCTTTAGAAGGGGAATGTTTTCACTTACTTTTTTACCCATCCTGGTTCAGTTTGTCACCAGTTGCTCACCATCCAGGGCCATCTCTCCTGTGAAGAACCTCCGAGCTCTTTCTCCTCCCATGATGAAGCTCTGTGTCCACAAGTCCCATTCCAGTCTCCAAAAAGTAGTCCTAGGTAGGTCTGTGGGTAAAACAGGTGGACGTTTACTCTGCATGTGCTTTGAACCACCTCTGTGTATAGGGATGAATGAGGCAGAGTAAGGAAAATGTAATGAAAGTCACAGCGAGAAGGCCCATGGTTGGGCAGTCTCTTCCCCTAGAGGTTCAGAACTGGGTTTAAATGAGTAAGTGAATCTTAGCTGGCAATAACAAGTAATGTCCTTCTTTGGTTATATGTAAAATAACTCTCAGAAATGATTCCTGCCTTCCTAAGTAAAATGATTTTGTGAAAAAATGAATGCAGAAAAAGGTAGGCTCCAAAAAAGTCTCATACTTGCTTTTTTAGGTGGAGGAAATAGGGGAGCAGGGGAACACTGCAAACTCACCTGAAGTGCAGCAGCAGAAAGCATAAAATGAAGCCAAAGCAATTAAGCATGTGTGCACTACTGCTAGCAGGGAGGATGCAAATTACTCACCTGTATATTTGACTTTCCAAATTATTAAGGAATGTTGGGAAGGGAAGTCATTGGTCTTGGGGGTGATGGGATCAGCTAAGTGGGAACCCAGGAGGGAGTAGAGGGGAGAAAGGAACGGTTTTCTGCCTTTAGAGGGTTTTTTCTCCCCTATAAAAACAGCAGTGGAAGTAACAGTAGGTGCAAGGAAGAACCTGAGAAATAAGGTACGATTCTAAAGTTTGATACAGGAGGAGACAATTCTCTTTTCTCCAGTCCCTTAAACCTCCCACCAGAGGAGGACGGTACTAGGCCAGCTGTGGAAGGCAGAGGAAGGGTAGCAGCTATCACGTGGAAACAATCAGGGCAGGAGTGGCGGCCAGCATTGCCCAGGTTCTGGGGTGAGGCGAGTTTACCAAGCTGCTGCCCAGGTGCGGCAGCCCGTACTGCCCGGGAAGGAAGGGCAGCGCCTCCGCCAGCCGCCTGGCTCGGGGCTCGCCCCTACTGCTTTGGTAGAGAGTCATTCGGACGGAGAAGACAGAGAGAACTGCAATCCCGAATTTTCCTTCAGAGGCCATTTCTGTTTAATTTAGGAATTAGCTTCTGTTACAGTCATCATCTGTATAATGACATAAAACTAAAGAAAATAAAGAAAATTTAAGAAAATAACTTGCTACATTCCCAATGTATTTGTATTTCTGTGCTACAATCTGGCTCTTAAATATTTAACTTAGATGCACTTCAGAAACAAATTTATTTTTGTTCCTACTTAGGGACTGTAACCGGGCCAATATGTGTTATTTTCAACTGTTTTCAGTATTACATTTTCCTCTCTTAATATTTGTTTTCAGGTATCATTGTTGGCTCAGTTTTCCAGAGCTCAAAGAAGTGTGGAAATTTCATATTCCATTCAGCACTTTCTCATGAGATATGAAAAGAGTATTCATAGAAAGCAGTTGTATTTGGGTTTAACATTGTTAGCATTTCCTCTCATGAGGGATATTAAATAATTTCATGCACAACTGCTCAAAATATTTTTTAAACTTCTGTAAACATAAGATTGCCAAAATCTAACATATGTTATGTGGTATTTAATCCTCAAGAGGAACTGAAGGAACAAAACACTTCTGCTAAAGTAATTAATAAGCACCAATACAGATACCTAGAAGCTGTTCCATCAAAATGAATCATATCCTCCTGTAAGTCACACCCAATATTTAGCAGTCTAAAAAAGAAAATTCAATACACAAGAATGCCGGCTAAAACAAGTGCTGAAATCTTATGTATCGAGATCAAATCACCAAAGCTGTGCTACCTTCTGGTGCTCCGGAATTAGGAAAAATAGGGAAGTTATTTGTAGAAAATTAATTTTGCCTATGAGAAATCTGTTTTGGCACAGCATATGAATCCTGTGGGGACTGGCGATTAAGGTTAAAGTGTATGCTGATGAATTATTGAAAGTAAATTAAAAACCAGGAGAGTTCCCTAACTCCATTACATTCGTAAAGGTATTTTTAGTTGCCACTTACAGAAGCGACAGATAAG
The DNA here is from genome assembly GCF_034638445.1 of Ciconia boyciana. Lineage (NCBI taxonomy): Eukaryota > Metazoa > Chordata > Aves > Ciconiiformes > Ciconiidae > Ciconia > Ciconia boyciana. Next base: position 3,858,330 of record NC_132945.1, read on the forward strand.
TCTTACTTTTCATTTTACTGCAATTTATAGTATGCAAGATTCTCTGGTAAGTGAACCCCATTATAATACTTAGTAAGTATTTACAGTACTTCACATATTTTGCCCTAATATTTATTAAGCAAAAATAGAAACAGTTGATAGTGAAGTCAGTGGATTAAGCTCAGGTCATGTGTGAATCTTTTAAATCAACATAGACTCCCTCAGGGTGTAACAAAAAGTTAGAGCTCTTTCTATCAGCTCAGTGGAAAAGCTCTTGCCTGTAGTTACTGGGCAGTGCTGTTTGGCGAGGGCTACGGGACAACACTTCCAGTTCAGGATCCACAGCCTCAAACCTTCTCCTTTCACTCCTTTCCCTTCAAAGTGCTAAACAGGACTTACTCTATTCTTGTGGTTTAACCCAGCAGGCACCTAAACACCACGCAGCTGTTGGCTCTACTCCTCCATCCCCAGTGGGATGGGGGAGAGAATTGGGAAAAAACCCCTCAAATTCGTGGGTTGAGATAAAGGCAGTTTCATAGGACAGAAAAGGAAGGGAAAATAATAGTAATAATAATGATAAAAGAATATACAAAACAAGTGATGCACGATGCAATTGCTCACCACCTGCCGACCGATGCCCAGCCCGTCCCCAAGCAGCGATCGCTGCCCCCCGGCCAACTCCCCCCAGTTTCTATACTGGGCATGACGCCATATGGTCTGGAATAGCCCTCGGGCCAGTTGGGGTCAGCTGTCCGGGCTGTGCCCCCTCCCTGCTTCTCGCTGGCAGGGCCTGAGGAGCTGAAAAGTCCTGGCCTAGTGTGAGCACTACTTAGCAACAACTAAACCGTCAGCGTGTTATCAACATTATTCTCATCCTAAATCCAAAACACAGCACTACACCAGCTACTAGGAAGAAAATTAACTCTATCCCAGCCAAAAGCAGGACATCTATAAAACCTTTGTGAAGATGCTGTTGGTGTTAGCAGGAATGCCGTCTTGCAGATTAGGCAAACCACTTACAAAGAAGAGACCAGATTCAATTTGCTTGTTAGGGTTGAAGATGGCACCTGTAGCCTTGGGACACTGCTCCACCTGGCCACAGGGGAGCAAGGGAAAAGGTATTTTCTCCTCCTTCTTTCTAAGTATAACAGCACAGAGAAAATAATTTAAAATTCAATGAACCAGAGAAGGAATAATAGGGAGAGTCTGCATCTTAATCGATGAGGTATTTCATTGGATTACCATTGCTATTTCTGAAATTAGAACTGCTTAACTGTTTTATGCTGCACTGAAAGAACACTTAAAGTAAAAAATACAAATCAACTTCTGAGTCTGTATTAGAATCACGGACACCTCCATAGGTGGTGTCACTAGGCTATAAACTCACGCGCCTTTGTTTTCTTAATATTCCCTGCATTTTTTTTTTTTTACTATTTACCATATGAAAGTTTTACACATAAAATCTAAGTGTTTATATATTAATATTTGTGTTTTCACTGTTTATAATAATTCCAATATAATTTTTTTTATGACTGGTTTGGATTTTGCTCTGTTCTTAATTTTAAAGTAATCTTTATTGAAAGGATATTTCTAAAAAAAAAAATTATTTTTGTTGGTCCTTGGTTTTGTTTTTGATAATCTTCTTGACACTGAATACAGAAGTCTGGATAGTTTAAGGTATGATTAATAAAATGCAAGGCCTTAGTAAAATAAAAAGCCTAGATTTCTTTGTCTTCACAGGATAAAGAATGGAAACTTCCTGCTTACAGCTTTAAATGCTGTCCAGGTCAATTGTCATGTAAAGACATTATCATAATTAAATAATGTAGTTCTTATGGTTCAATTCCAAGAAGCTATTTCATTCAGTTGCCATTATTTGGTCCTTGTTTTGGTATCCTGAATGCGATAGAAATTGAAATTTCTTTTTTGTTTACAGAACGTTCCTCCAATTCAGTATTAAGAAAATTAGTTGAACTGCATAACTAACTGTCGCTGCCTTTTTCATACGTGCTTCTGCTGTGGAAACATTCTGTACGCTTTTGCAAAAGTAATACATTAATTTAAACTACTGATACAACTACTATATTATTACACAATTCTTCCCACTACCACCTCTACACAGGCTCTATCCCTGTGGATCAAAGTCAGCACTCCTCTAGCTGGAGTTTCGCTGCTTGCTCTAGGGCACAATTTAGCTCACTCAACAGAAATATGTATAATTTATTTATTTTTATTCTTAGTTGAAGAGGCTCTTAAATATCTTTACCGCAAAGCAAACTAAAGCAGCCGTGAAAGTTTGGCTCATCAGTGGATGAGGTGTACATTAACCTAAGCTGCCTGGGATTAAACAGGCTGAGAGCAGAGCAAGCTTAATTAAATTGATGGAAGAATTTAAGAATCAGATTAAAGAACAGAAGATGAAAACCCCATCATGCTGAACCCTTTATTTAACAGAGTATTTATAAAACAGGTGTTTAACAGATATAATTTTTGTATCTTCTATGCAGGACGTGGTTCTGCAAAGTATGGTTTTGAAGGTTTTAGAGACCAAAATACACTTTTCTATAGAAAAAAATGTGGGAACTGCCTACTAGGCTCCTTTCAACTACATCACAAATTTACTTTTTCGCTAAACACAATGCATTTTTATAGATGTTCTTCTTATTTTTTTCTTATTTTGAAACAACCTAGCCCTTCCCCCAGCAACAAGACTTTTGGATCCACTTGTCAACTTCAATTCAACAAGCAGTAGAGGTCTCAAAGATACCAAATTCAAGAGCTATGAAAACGGGCAGCTTGACAGGAAAACCACTGTCCCTACAGAAGGAAAGCTTGAGAGTTCAACATTATAGTTCTCTTTCAACAAACAGTGTATTTTAGCTGGCCCGTGAGCGCACGTCAGCTGCTCACCCACCGCAGCACGGTGGTGCCTTCTCCAGCCGGTAGCGAGGGGCTGTTGGAACCTGCCGACACCATCTCGGGGGTTGGTGAGCAAAGGAGAAGTACTGGGCATGAGGAGAACTCTGGTTCCAGGTCTTCTGTTTTGTGAATGTAGGATACACATTTGCAAGAAATCCGGCTTCCTTGTTTCACAAGGTATCTTTCCAGGTTTTCATCACATAGCAATTCTTTGTTTGTCACAAAGCTGAAGCTGAAATAGTCAAAAATCAGGTTCTGAAAGAAGCTGCACTGAGAACTTCACATTTTTCCCAGCTCAGCAAACGCTGGCATGGAAAAGCTCTGTTAACATGGTCCACATATTTGTGCTGAAAATAACATTTAGCTGTAGACATACACATCAAGACAGAGATCCAAAAAATTCCAAATATTTCTCCACATAAATTCAGAATGACAAAATATAATCTGCTAACACAAAGCAGAATAAAAAGAATAAAATCTCATTTTGCTAGGTATTTAAGCTCAGTAACTGTCTAAATGAAAGGGCATTTTTCACTCCCTGCTTTTAAGAAACCAAAATTTATAGCAGTATAGTAGGAGTCTTCAAGGTCAAAGGGTATATAGTCTGCTTGCTGCAATATAATCTGACATGATAAATCATGTACAAGCAGCCAGCAGTGCTGCTATCATGAATTTGTAGAAGGAGAATAGAAAATGATTTTTACAAAATATTCATTAAACTATATAGCAATTTTCATTTTTTATGTGTTCTGTTTTACTGCTTTGTTTTTCCTTCACAATAAACAACCTTTAAAAAAAGCCCTTTCTCTTTCTTATCTCTCCTCCAACAAACGTTATGCCACAAAGAAAAGACTGCTAATAGAATAGTTTTAGGGAGAGTAGGTAGAGGCTTTCTTCGGGACTATACCAGTACCATATAAAAAGGATTTTTCATGAAGTATGAAAGAAGAAGTGACACATATTCAGTCTTTTTTGTTGTTGTTGTTATGAAAAAACACATGCATAACATTCCTGAGGATGATGGCAGAGGATCAGAGCTTTCAGAAACACCTTAATCTGCTGCTTGCTCTATTTGTGTTTCACCCGAAGGAAGAAATAATTAGAAGGTTGACAAAAAAAGTTATTGAATTTGTTTAGTGCTAAATCCTGCAGAGATGTTAGGATGGCTGAAAGCTATAAAGAACCCAAATCTCCACAGAACCAATAACATAATATGGGAGCACCTGAAAGATATGTTTTACAAGATACAAAAGAAGATCCTAAAACAGCCCATGCCATGACTGAAGGGTGGGAGTGGGAGGGAATTTGAGTCTAGCATGTAACATCTTTGGACTTTCAATACAAGCTTTTATGGGCAATCTAGACGAATAAAATTGCAATAAATACTAATTAAAATGGGAAAAATACACAGAATCCAGTGCATTGATCAAAACAAAGCAGCTGAGAATCACCTTACTCTCAGATAGGATGGGATACAGAGAATCAGAGTGAATTCCATTCCTTACAGTACTAGCTAACTTTTAGTTGTACCGCCACAATTGGCTCTCAAGGTGCTGTAGAAGAAGCACTGCTTTTTTAATCCATCTCCTTACACAACTTACGCAGTGACCCCTAAGAAGGCTGACTTTAATCCATTGCTATGTGAGAGGGAATTTTTTCACATCGAGGAAAAAGAAGTGGCCATAGCTCCTCGTAATTTAACCACATTAGGAAAAATTCCAAGACCTCATACCAGAATGAATCATCCACTAGCAATTTTTTCTTTCTTCCATTATTATTTTAAATTTTCAGATGACATCATGTCAGCACTTTATACTGCTATGTTATACTTCATGTTCTTGGTCATTTATAAACCAGTACTTTAAATTTCTCTTTACGACGATCTTTCAGTGGATTTAGATTACTTCTATCCATATTATTTGTGCAATGAAATGAGGGTAGATAGAGCTGGAAATAGTTACAAAGGTGGGAAGGGGAACACATCTCAAGGGATGAACCTGATCCATTCCCACTGTATTAAACAGCCTTTGCTACTGACTTAATTAAAAGGCTCTGAATGCGGGGAAAGGGTTGCCTATCAGTCTTCTAGAAAAGATTTTCCCCATCTACTTTTTTTATTTCACTTCTTGTGTGTATTTAAAGAGAGTTAAAAACCTTATGCATCTACTAGAAAAAGAATGAAAAGCCTAATGCTAACTGTACTTGTTACCTGTTGCAATTGATTATATGTAATTGCTAAAACTATTATCTTTTTTGTTGCTATTATCTGTTAAATTCAGGCATGAAACAAAGTAAATGAAATGTATCTTTTCTGTTTCTGTTTCATGAGAAATCCAAGGGAAACAAGTTAATTGTTTTTTCCCCTGTGAATTTTCCTAAGGACCTACACGTAGTTATTTCAGTACCTCAGAGTTTGGAATTGAACTCTCTGATTAAAAGGAAGAGGCTTATTTTTTCTCTTGAGTGTGCTAATGTTTTCAGGGAATACACCCTTTTCTCCTTGATGATCTGGATGCATATTTTGGCATACCTTTGCAGCTCGTACGTGGAATCATATAATGACAAGACTATTCTATGGTGAAATAGTAGGAGCTTGTGGGCGTAGACACCTGGACCTGGACCTCTGTAGAATAAGTGGACTGGATGCAATATTCTCGTGCAGCAGATATGATCTGTAAGTTATTTGACGGATCATTTAAATTTCAATAATACTTTAATGGAAGATTCTTCCTTTATTACACTTCTGAAAAATCGGCACTGTCCACCAAATGTGTTTTTTATTTACAGGCTAGCAGCTGATACAAATAGTCTGTTTTATAAATGTGATGGCTGGCTATTTGACTTAAATGTTTCGTTTATTATTATTATCATCTTTTAGGAACCATAAGATTCATAGATTAGATCCTTTGTTAGCTTGTCAGAAAGAACTAAATTCCTAATAAAATAACTTTATTTTATGATATCCATAGCCCCCTTATTTGACACTCTTTAATGCTATTTCCAGTGTTAGCTGGTGCCTGCAACTAGCAATAATGAAAATCAGTAAATGTTTGTTCATTCAGGACAACTGAGGATATTCACATTGGCCATGTCCTTTTAAAGAACAAAACTGTCTGAATTACTCAAAAGTTGGTAATTTAAATAAACATACGTAACAATGTTATTAATTCCAATATTTATTTCAGGAATAAACTATTTATTACACAAAATCACTGATTCACTTACAACTAATAATACATAAAGGCCAACCCCCCCAGTCTAGGAAATATCTGCCATTTCTATTTGGACTATCACTGATAGTATCAGCATTAAAAAAGGAAAGAAAGACCTGACTAAAACAACCCTTTTCCTTTATTTCAGGAATGGCAGGAGTGAAGTATTTATTAGCCAACTGTACGCATTTTGCATCTTACTGCCCATATCCGCTAACTCAGAACACCTGGGCCACATGACCATCTGCCTTTCAAGCTGCAACATCAAATGCAGGGCTGCTCCGCTCCCTGGGCAAACTCTAGCAGGACACCAGATTACGGATGTTAAAAGCTCTCATTTTTACACAAGAAGCCTAGTAGTGGTACTTATTAACTGAGAAACTATTTTGACTCTTTTTATATGGTGAAGCTTGAAAACATTATCCCTGTGAGGGACATATAAATGGAAATTAGATGCTGCTTTTTGCCCAGAAAGCAAGCAACTGTCAGCACCATTGAATGTTTGCTTTTCCTTTTCTTTTTAATTCTTTGGAACAAAAAGGCCACCTGGCATTATTTCCATTTCTATTATTTTCCCAAGATTTAAAGAGTAAGCCAAACTCACAATTACCATACATCTAGATAGCAGACAATCAGTGTGTAATAGATAAATCTACCAGCATTGATGATTAGCCTTTAGCTTTTGAGAAGAAATCCTGCTCACATTGCACTCATAATTTAATTTAAAATATATCATATGAAAATTAAATGCACCTCTCAAACCTGCTGTGATTCTTCATTCCACTTTTTTTCTCTGGGTGTGATCACATTCATTATAGTAACTGTGGGCTGCCATTTATGACTTTCCAGGTCTTTTGTGTCCAGCGAATGAGAAATAGCTCAACCCAGTTCATCTGACCTACTGAATAGGTGCCTTTACTATAATCAGAGGCTAACAGAGTACATTAAATATTATTTTGAGTCACTAAACACAGAAGTCCGCGGTAAATGCACGATGATATCCTTCAGGCCAGATTTACTGTTCATGCAGATAGGCATAATCCCGTCTTCAAAGACCGAGTAATTTGCAAGGAAACTAAAGTTCTGGTAGAACTGATAAATTTTGGGGATAGTACTGTCGTACCCATTCTGATTCACCCTCATAGGTCTAAGGGTCCTGTGCCATGTGAAAACTGCACAGGGACTGGCAGAGCCTTCAGCTCTTACACAGAAACCTTCTCAATTCCACAGAAGGGGGAAAGAAGTCCTGACTTAAGTCCTAACTTCCAAGCTCCTAACTGTAGGCATCCTGTTCTCAAGAACAGTATCTATAGAAGCAGTGCTTACAAGTTCCACAGAAGCCAGGACTGGGTGCTTTATTGCTCCCAAACACCTAATAATCAGTGGTAAGAGAGCAAAAATTTAAGCTCTTCTGAAACAAAGTACTGAATACCACTGTTAAATTCTGCAGAATTAGAACAGCTGCTGAAATTTTTGTTTCATGCTTTTCACTGGCAAACATGACCCTCACCCGTAGTTAACAAATAAATGCAGCTTGTTCAAGTAACTTCAGAAAACAGTCTTTAAAAAAAAGCCTAATTGCTAATTTTTATCATTCAAAATACAGCATAAAACCAGACCGGGTTGTATCTCTATGCTCCCCCAAAACTGGACAGCATAAGTTTTAAAACCAAAAGCTGATTTGGTTACTAAGGAAGTGGCTTGGGAACTGGACCATCAAGACTATAATCTGAGCTGTGTTACAGACGTCCTCGAAGGACCTGAAGGACGTTTCTATTCCCCATCCTCAAAATACGGGTAGTAAAACTATTCTAAGTCAGAAAGGTATCAAATTCCCACCAGTTAACATTCCAGCCAAAATGACCAGAAATGCCCATATATACGTTTTTGAAATTTATAATGGGAATATCCCGTTGACTGCAACAGTAGCTGCCATGAAAGAGCTGTGCCTGGTATCCGAGATCACCACCATGCCTCCCCAGTCTTTGAGTGGACAGATACTCCTATCTTCGGATTCAAAGGCCTCAGAAAAGCATTTTTTTAGTGATAACTGTTGACCAAAAATTAGTATGACTAACATAGTAATCAATAAACACTAATTCAGCAATTGTATCTTTTTTTGCTAGTCTACAGAACTACCTCTCTACTGCAGATGTCTCTTTTTTTTGTACAGACCAAAATGTATGTTGCTGTGGAAGTTGAGCTACCTTGCAAGTGCAATATGGCTAATATGCTTGCTATGTCATTAATAATAATGAAGAGAAATCCCATGATGCATTTCTATTTCAAATCCCAAAGAGAATTAAAATGTTAATGCAGAGGTTTCCAAACCTAGAGCTCAGCACATATAAATGGAAATGGAAAGGGAGTTCAACCTCACACACAACCAAAGATCTACAAAGGGATCTGGGGTTGCACCCCTCCACCTGAAGTAATTAAGGGCAAATCTGGAAACTGGCATCTTAACAGCAAAACACATTGCTGCAAATTTTTAGCTTTTAAGTGTTTTGGTTACCCATTGACCAAATGAGCCTGCAGCTAGTGATTTTCAGATGTAGCCCTTTGGTTTACAGAGTGACCACAGTACATGGAAATCATAACCCTGGATTATAAGTATCAAGAGTCTTTGCTCAAAATAGTACAATTTATAAAGAAAAAACACTTTATTGGTCATTACTGCAAAATTCTTTTTTACATTGAAACCTGTGCCTGTTCACCTGGGAATAATTTTAATACAGAAGCATTTTAAACGTTAACACCTACATAATAGCCTACAGAATGTGCCTAATAAAGGCTGATTTACCACCGTATTTGATTAAACTGTATCTCCATCCACAGAAGGTAAATGGATTCTTAAATTACTAGGGATAATTATAGCCCACAAACCTTGTAGACCCCTTGCATCAGTCCCTATGCAATGAATAAGGCGGCAGCTCCACCCCATCTTACTGTCTGCATACCCTGAGTTGTATAATGAATGCTGCCATGTTATCTCTAAGTATGAAATTAAACCCAACGAATCAGTTGAGTATCACAAGGTACCCCCTTTCCAAGAGCATTATAAGAAGCTCAGTCAGTACCCTACACCAGTGCTGACCCTCGGTGCAAAGCAAACATTTCTCCTCACTACGACCACTGAATCCCCTTTCGAAAAGAGAACAAACCCCAAAATACATCGCTGGATACATCTAAATCTGCACCAAAGATCATGCTGTGACAGTCACCATGACAGAGGAAAAAATGTTATCATATCAATATTTCGATCTTCTAAACTACCTATATCCCAACATCTTCAACAGTTACTGGTTCCCACATTTCACAAAAAAAGTGATCCAGACTTTAATTATTAAAATCAGAAAAACAAGACATGACTGTTGCTCTTTTTCCTCAATCTGTCTGATGTTTCTCTGCTTACACGTAGTAGTATTAGTAACATACAGCTACACTGCAATTCAGATCTGACAGATGATTTGTAACTCACTCTCATAACTTGTGCAGAAGTTCTGGTCTTCGAAACGACCCCAGAAAAGGAGACAATAGAAATTCATAACAGAAGCAGAACAATCAAAAGAGGTTGTGGGCTTTGGTTTTGTTTTGTTTTGGTTTTTTTTCCATTAAATGGCTAAAACACTGAACAGCCCAAATGTTCCAGTAAAGCTAAATTGAGCTGAAATTTTAGCAGGCAAATGTTTTGAACTCAGCCAAACAAGGTTATTTAAAGTAATTTCACATAAACATCAAGGAAAGTTTAGCAGATAGAAGGATAATTGTTAGATAATTATTGAAAAAACAATTCTATTTAAAATGGACACATCATCCTAAACTCAATGTTCCTGCATTCATGATGTACAGAAGCTGATTTTTAGACAGAATCAGACTAACATACAGATTGTATTTTGATATCACATTTTCCAACTCCAGTTAAAGAAGGCAGGAAGAGATTTGAGGACTTTTGAATCCCACTCTGCATGCTGTAGTCAGTCTTCTAGAAAGGACAAAGTGAGAAAAAAGGGGCGATAAAATGTTTTCTTTTTTGATAATGGGAGAAAATTGTCCAGTTTCCAATTTTGTTGTTGACTTTGCTGATAAAAAAATCTGCTGTTAATGAAACCTTTGATGATAATTAATTTAACAGCAAAAAAAGTGATTCATTGTCTTTTAATTTAATGCCAAAATTTACCCTTTTTGCTGGTATTTTATTAAAAAAGTCTGTTTCCCTTGAAAAGCCCCTAGGCAATAGTTTTAAAGACTACAGAAAGTAGAGAGAGGAAAAGGAAAAGATTTGGCAGGACACTAATATTAAAAAAAAAATTAAGAAGTTTAAGCCAAAAGATCTTGACAATAAATATCTATCAAATGTTTATTATTTTTAGAAAAGCTGTGTTAACACACTATGGGAAAGCTTAGGGTATTGCAGTAGCACTTATGCCTAACTCCACAGCTGTTACAACTATAGCAGAAACTTTAATATATTTGATTCTGCATCACTTCTGAAACACACCCAAGTATTACTCCTGTTCTATAGACGTGTAAAACTAAAATGCAAGGGGCTGGGTACATCTCACCTGGTTTTAGACATGTAAATGAAGCAACCGAGTTAGAATCTCCTGTTCCTTTAAGGACAGTAGAAAAGACAAGCACATCTAGAGTGCTAATTTTATGATTCAGAGGGTCTCCTGGAGACGTTTGTCCTCCTTCACTGACTATAGAGGAGACCTGTAACAGTTAAGCACCTAACTTAGACGCCCCAGTTCAGTACTTAAAAGTTAATCTGGGCCAAAGCAGCTTAGAGATTGTCTTTACGATATGACAACTGCAACACAACTGGGAAGAGGACCTCCTCAAGATTCTTGTCAGAAATGCTCCTGATAAAAATCAGTCAGGAAAAAAGGAAAATAACCCTCCCTTCTTCCCAAACTACCTTCTATAAGGTCACATCTAGAGAATGAAGTAACATGTAACTGCATCAGTGAGAAAGCACTACATACAGCACAAGCGATTCACTGTGTCCAGTCCTCACCTATCCGTGACTGCTGGGTTGTCCCATACGGTGCTAGTGCTCTTGCAGAATCATTTCAGGTACCTCCGACACCCACGCCCTGCTCTAACGTCAATCTGTGCAGCACTGGCTCTTCCACTCATACACTGCAGAATAAGGGACGTAAGCAGAATAAGGGCTAAGTGATCGCAGTCTGAACTACACTAAGTTGCTTACGCTGGCACTAAATCAGCCCAGATGTAGTTCACATTATATATTTCACTGATATATTTCACATTATTTAGCTCTGCAGAAAACAAGCTATCCAAAGAGAATTTGGTGCACATCTCTAGATGGACAAATTATGTTCCATTTTGTGGGGAAATTTCCACACAGCATGGTTCTTCCAAGCAAATCTGATCAGCAACTTTTGCTTGCATCAATACATTTTAGAAAAATAAAACAAATCTGAAGATCAATTGGCATGTAAGCAAAAATATAAGGAACATGACAAATGAAGAATGTGTTGGAAATAGGTTAGTTCAGGTCTCAGAATTTCATGTCAAGGATGTAGAATAACTGAATTCCTATTTTTAATTATTGTTTTATGTAGTACTCTCACTTGAGTCTTAACTCCAGAATGAGTGAATAATTAAAAAAAAAACCAAACCACATCAAATGTAGCTTAGTAGGAAAGGAAAAAAAAAAAACCTGCATTACTTTTTTGGTTTTGTTTTCCCTATGCCAAGTATTTGAGTGCTATGATTGAGGAATTCAACAGCCATAACACAAACTATGCAAAAAGGAAAAAACAAATTCCAGCAGATTTTAGATTGGAACAGACATTTAACTGCTGCGTTCCCTAGCACTGAATGAAAGATGTTCTGAGGGTGGCAAATGAAATGAAGGTTTGAGGTACAACATGCAACGTCACTACAAGGTACAGTGTGATTCTGGACCTATCACACAGATGAATGGCTACTGAAAGGAATTCCCAGCGCTTAGCTGAAACATTACTCAATGGACAATTAAAGCTGCTTGAGAATCTTCACAGTGTACTGAAATTATATATATTTTCCAAAATAATTTGGAAAATGATGCTATGACCTAATAGTTTTCATGCAATACATTTTATTTAATAAAAAAACCTGGGAGTTACTATGACAACTACAACATACTCTGATTGTTTTTCTAACACACAAGCACATTAAAGGAGAAACACACTCCTCAAGTCACATATGCTCTATTGTAAACTTTCAATTTTGCTCTAACAGATGGGATGGCTGAATTACAATAGAATCATTTATGTGTGAGGGAAACTGCAATTTCTTCTTCAGTCCATGTTTTATTTGTCATAGTAATTGATGCTGGGTCTTTTGACAACAAACAACTTTTTAGCCTGTAGAATTTTCTTATGCTATGCTAGAAATACTGATACTGCTCCTCATGCTGTGCAACGCCTACAGAGAGAGAATACAAAGAGGAGAAAATGTAGCAATGAAGTGAATGACCGATGAAATATGTTGACCATGAAATGCAGCCTGACATACATTTCACTCAGTTCTGAGTTATCTTAGACATTTCAGTGTCCTTGGTTCATGCTTGTGGCCTGACCTGGTACAACTGCGTGAAGCTTGCTTACACCTCTCTGTACTTTCTCAGAAAGTGGATGACCAAGTCCAAACACAGTACGTCGCCTTGCCATCTTTTCGCAACAGTCAAAACCAGTCATCTCTTGCAAGGAAATTAAGAACTCAAACGTGAAATAATTTTGTATCCGAGACTTCCTGTATTATTCACATTTGCAAGTTGACATCAGGTCAGCTTTAGCTAACACTAAAACATTTCTATGTATGACATTTTCAGGCACAGTTAACGCTCTTTTCTGCAACTAAGGGTCTTGAGGACATTTAAGAAAATTCCCCCTCCAAACAAAAATTAATTTAAAGTGTACATAGTTTTAATACACTATTTTGCTATTTTTTAAGGTCTTTTAATGACAAACATAGAATCATAGAATCATAGAAACATTCAACATCCCTGCCCTCCCTGAAAATTCAATGGCTGTTCCAACTTTGTGCTAAACTGTCTCAGAATTGTAAACTGCTGCTGATCATAAAAATCAACAAGAACCAATTAATGTCTAATTGTATGTAACACAACACGCTGCAGAAACGAACCACACCAATACAGCGTCTCTGGAAAGCTGCATGTGCAAAACGCTGCCATGTAAATGACGGCCTGATGTATTTCATTCAAGTACCAAATTAATGTGTTCAAAGACAGCAGGAGTTTTCAAGAACAGGCAACAGAGGAAAACAGAGCAAATAAGAGTTAAGTCGCTATTAACTGTATATGTATTGAACCATTACGTTTACTTCTGGATAGAAATATAATTATCAGCATGTATTCAAGCCAAGAGAGTCAGGGACATAAGGATGTCCTTTGCTAATGCCAACACAGATTACAGAAAACTACTACGAAAATTACCACATAACTGAAAAAAGGCCCAAGGACACAACGGCTTTCCAAATGATGTAAAGAATGCAGCGGTTGATCAAACCTAGCTCAAATCTAGCTCAGAAAGAGCAAAGCAGAAACACACAAAACTTTTAAGTAGGAAAAATATACTGAGAATTATTATATTAATCTGGATAAATTACTTCTACCAAAATAATAGAGGAAACACAATATAATTGCAGCCTTGTCCATTCTGATAAAAATAATCCTTTTCTCTTGAAGGTGTTTAAATGCCTTTAAAATTATTAATTTTTAACGTCTGAAAATAGCACTTCACCAATTATTAATTTTTAACGTTCAAAAATAGCACTTCACCATTTCATTGTGACACCAGGAACGAGGACAAGCATCTTCCTACTCTGATGAGTGCTACATAGATTCCAGTCTTTACTTTTTAGGGCAGCCTACAGTGCTTGCAAACTATTTCAGTAAGTGACAAAGGTGAACAAATGGATAATTAAGCTAATCTTTTACGAAGGACCAGATCCTCCTTCTATTAAAATCAACAGCAAAGTTGGTTTATCAGATCATAAATAAAGGTACACGCATTTAAAATTGGAAATACGACAATTATCAATGGTAAATGAGAATATTCTGCTGCAATAAATTCTGAAAATCCAGTGATAACACAGTGAAAAATTAATGCTATGACTCTGAAACAGCTGAAAGGAAAAAGGATTTTCTCAGCTGATTCAGTGAGGATTGAGGATCTCAAGGCTTTCCATTGCCTTAGCTATACTTTTGGATCTAAGAACATAGGAATTTATATTTAGATGATGCGTTCTAAAATTGTAGTAAGACTATTTCAAATCTTGAGCTCCCCATTAGTTAAATACTGTGTAGATGTGACACCTCCAAGATTACAGACGCCTTGATCGTGTATATGTTAGTCATTTTCTGTTTTTACAGAATTCTGTTATTCATCAGAATTTTCCATTTACGATGAAAAAATGCCTTTCAGGCCTAAAAAAAGAAAGCATAAAAAAGAAAATGCAGCTTTGAGTTTCCAAAAAAGACACTCTTCTTGAACCCCGAAACTAAAACTCCGTTATAGACCCTCTCCTATAAAAGAGCTGCATGTGTGACCGAGGGCGAGCCAGGGACTTTAGGGCACCCTGCACAAGCAGTGGGGCTGTCTGATGATGTCTTTCAGGGTGTGATAGTTCTGTTGGAGCAGTCCTGGGAGGCCATGTTACTGGTCTGCGTGTCACGGCAAAACATGCGGGTAGCGTAATGCACTCTGTGAATAACTCCATTTGAAAGTTAAGCTAACAGACTTGTTGGACAGTAGTAAATCACTGTCAAACAATGAGAGACACATTGATGGTTATAACTCTTTTCTCTGTTGACACATCAATCTGTCTGTCACCCAATTCAGAAAAGAATCCATTACATTAATATGTTTCCACAGGCAAATTGAGAAATTCTGATTTTAATCTAATCAGGGTGGTTATTTTTGTAAATATCAATTTTAGCTTGTTTAAATTTCCTCTTATAAGAAATGAAATTTTAGTTTAAGAAATGAAACATTTAGAGCTGAAAAGAACTAAATATTAGTGCAGCTAAATGACTTTTTTTTTAGTAATATTGCTTCTTCAGAAGGTAGTATTTTATAAAACAGAAATGAAGCTGCTACAAATGTTATCTTCCTCAAAACTACAATATTCTTATCCACAAGGATACAGATGCACCAGGTATTTCAGGTGTATTAAAAATTCACAAGAGTCTTTCGTTACTCATTCATCGAATAGAATTAGCTGATACATATTTTTTCAAGCAGATACATACTAATGCGCCGTCAAATAACTAACTCAAAAAGGTATAATTCTACTGAATCAATGGAGCTGCCCCTGTAGGCCCAGATGGAGATGAAAATCATAGAAAGCTGAGAGACTGGCTCCTTGAACTCATTTCTTACACCAAACACTGCACATTTTCCATAGAAGCTCTTTTTCCAAGTTCACACCTGCATTTGTGGAGGAATTTGATTCAGACAATCATCAGAACATGTGATGAATCTGAACTAGGTCCGTGAGAATTCAAACTTTTGCATCTTCAGAAAAAGAGTAAAGCGTTTCATGGTATTTCACCTTTAAAGTGGAGGTTTCTTCTGGTACGGACAAAACCAAACCTAAACACCTGAAATGAGGTTCTTTTTTCTCTGAAATTTTATTAATGATCTTTATATTTTCAGGTTAATACTGCTCTCTGAAGATCCTTTTAGTGCCCAGTCAGGTGTAACTCATTTCCTTTCTGGTCCAGAAGTACAAAAATACTCTTCCTTAATTCAGTCCACATGGTTAGAACTTGAAAGCTACCTTAATGAGACTAATATAATTGGTTTTAGCTTTTTAAATATTTTCATTAATGACAAGGAAAAGTGTGGACATTCACAAACTAGCAAGAGTATCCTGGGCTAAAGGAGCAAAATAGCAATTTTTTTTCAATAGACTGGATCACACAGGTAACCTTTGCCATTACTATGTATGTACTTTAAGAGAAGACAGCATTACATTATACAATGCCAGATACGTAGAAATAATTTCATACTGATATTATTCTCTAGGCAGCTTCTCTAAAACATTGGAAAGGTTATCTACCTTAAAAAAAATCATCACGTTTCTCGGTATGTCAATACTGTGTTGGGCCCTGCGTTAGCATTTTTATACACTTGTGGAAGACCATGGTGAAAATATATGGCAATTGCTTACAGAATAAAAATGTGTTACTGACTCCTATGTCATTTATTGTGAAACTTGTCTAGATATCATAAAGCTTACAAAATCATGATAGTTGCCCATGAATATTGGCAGATGTAATAACGTAAACTTTAAGGCTCAAGCAGGACAAAGAATTTATATTTGTCTATAGCCCG
Organism: Ciconia boyciana; assembly: GCF_034638445.1. Lineage (NCBI taxonomy): Eukaryota > Metazoa > Chordata > Aves > Ciconiiformes > Ciconiidae > Ciconia > Ciconia boyciana. The sequence continues at coordinate 3,874,813 of NC_132945.1, forward strand.
TGGTCTGTAACTTATTTATCTCCACATACACTTTTATCTTTGTGTAAATAATCTTGCATTTTACCCTGTGTCGTGGTTTAACACCAGCCGGTGTTAAACCCCCACCCAGCCGCTCGCTCACTCCCCTGCAGTGGGATGGGGGAGAGAATTGGAAGGGTAAAGGTGAGAAAGTCATGGGTTGAGATACAGAGAGTTTAATAATTGAAATAAAATAAAATAATAATAGTAATAATAGTAATAGTAATAATAATAATTTAAAAAATAATAAAAAGAATATACAAAGCAAGTGATGCACGGGGCAATTGCTCACCAGGACACCCTGCTATTTACTTTTTGGGCTGTGTCTTCTATCAGGTATATTTTAGATTACTACTCAGTACAAAATGCTTGACATGAACATTTAGGTACCACTGCTTTCATGGTAGGCAATCGAGACAGAGAATGCATATTTTTTTTCCTCTTTTAACCTAGAGGTGACCTGCCACTGGAATGCAGTTTCCTCTTTCATCATCATTATTCCATAAAAACGCTAATAGCACTATGTCATGCAACATTTTTAAAAAACCCAAACAAACAAAAAAACCCCTCACAGACCAGTAATTGCATTACTACTTGGCTAATAAAGAAAGGGAATTTTCCTTCATGGCTCAGAGGTAGACACAAATGTAACAAATAATGAGAAAGAAATTTAGAGCATGTTTTTCCTGTGACACAGTGCTCCAGACTGCAGCCAAGCAATACTAGCATGAACTTGGGGACGGCTGAGAGAGTCACGCAGAGAAGCAGAGCCCACATGCAGACGCAAGCTCGCCCACCAGAAGGGGCTGGCTGGAGTATGCTGCAACCAAAGGTATTTTTCAGAAGCTTAAAGTCTGCCTGCAAACACTCACTTTGGACAAGAAATTGAAAGAGAACAGAAGGTCTTAGGAACTCTTAAACTTGTGTCAGTCCACACTTAAAATCTTTAAAAAAAGTTTTGGTAATTGTTTAATACTGCTAGGTAACCAGAATTATTACTATTTTAGGTGTACTGGTGCAGCTCGTAAGCACCGGGCGCAGAGGAGGCCCTCTGTGCTGGCAAAGAGAAAACAGAAGCAGTAAGTGAGCTCTGATTCCAACTGTGACTGCACAAAAACACAGACAGCGAGGGACACTTAAGGAAGCACCACGGCGTTATTAATCAGCGTGACAGGCAACAAGCCTAGCACATCAGCAGCTGTTTGCTTGAGAAATCTCGAGGAGTTAACCCTGCGAGGTTTCACGTGCCAGGTATCCTGGTGGATGCGTGGCCTTTTGGTCCCCCAAGGTTAGCCATGTGGGAGGTGGGATGGAAATGAGGAGGACTGTTCTTCAAAGGGAAGCTACTAAAACCCACTAAAAATAACGGAGGGAGCTCAACTGCCATATAGTTCCAGAAATGTATAGCCATGCTAACAAAACTAAAACAGTTATAGTGGTTAGAGGGAGTGGATATAGAAGACTCTATGCACTCTATTAATTGGAATTTCTGCAAGCCTGAGACAGAAGTTGTTATTTCTTTTGCAGTATTTCCTAACAATTATTTGGGAATTTCCAACTCCCTGCAGGCTTACAGAGATCTCAAGAGAAGCATAAAATCATTGAATTCGTTTTCAGATATGCTAAGCCTTTTAGCTCACATTAAATCAATGGCAAATGAGGTACACCACATCTCCAAAAAGCAGATTACTCATCCAGGATCAAAATACAACCTCGAAATATCTGGAATAAGCATTTTTAAAATTCAAAATGTATCAGTCATTAATATTTTGGTAAATTCAAAAGTCTTTTGAGAGGGATTTTCATTAGATAAAAAATTCCACATGACAGTTTAAAATGAATACTACTGGAAAAGATAATAATAATTGCACATGTAATTTTCAGAATTTTTTTTTTTTGGCAACTAATACAAACTACCATAGCAACGACAAATAAATATATCATTTCCTCAATTCATAGATTTCTTTCCATTGAGAGAAGGAAAAATGGACTCTGTATGTAAATTATTCTTCTGTTCTATTTGTGTTAATCTTATGTTCCAATTTAAATTAAAACTTGTTTCAGAAGACTTGTGTAGTGAAACAAAACAAATTTTAGTGTTTCAGTTTCGGAGATACGATTTAGCATTCAAAAAGCACCTTTACAAACCAACTCATTCTGCTGCATTTTTTAACTTTTGTAAACAGATTGCAGAGAAGGAGCCAATGCAGATCTGGACATCTTGTATGTCATCAGGCACAGCTTTTGAGTTTTTTATTGCATAAGGGATGGATTTCTGACAACACATTTTAAAAATTGCTTCTTATCCAAAAAACGACAGGCAAGAAAATTACTCATGAAGAATAATCTTTGTTCAGTAAGCGTAGTCCCCCCACCTTCCTTGCAACGGCCGAGTAAGGTGGCTATGCACGTGGAACACCATACGGATCGGAGGGGACAAAATCTACCCAAAACGGTACGCCACAGTGTGTTTCCACAGCAGCTTGTGGCTTCCACTCCAGCCCCTGCGCTTGTGACGGAGCACAGACATCTGAGCTTTCCATAACCAGGGGTCTGTGACTACCAAATCTCTTTGTATAAGAATACAGTCAGATCTTTTAGATACCTATCACTGGACAATGCACTCTTACGAAAAACTCACAAATTGTATTGATTTTTCAATAGTTTTATGACAGTTGTATGGTTTATGATAGTTTAAAAATATTTTTAAAAAAGTTGTTAGTTTTTCAACAGCATTTATTAAGGAAAATAAATCATGAATGAGAGGGAAAGGTTTTTTAAAAATATCAACACTATCTAAGGAGCTGGAAACATTGGGTAGAAGTAAGCGGTCAATGTTCATCATGGCAAAGAATGAACAGAGTATTTCAAGGTTTGGTGTCAAGGTGTATAAAATACACTACATTTATAAATGTAATAACACTTGTATCAAAAAACTATTTTAGCTAGTTATCATAATATTTTCATAAGAAAAAGCAAACCTACGCATAGACTTTACACAATTCTAAATTGATGTCATCAGCTGTATCAAGGGAATTCAACTTCTCACTAGGCAGATCCAAAGCAGCTGTATTCAGTGCAGAGGTGTAATCAAGAAATAAATATTATTAGAGAATGATGTGGGAGAAAGATGAAACTATAGTGCTGAAAAGTGTATGCTACTTCATAAAAAAGTTCTGCTTTTATCTGTAGTAATAAAATCTCAGAAAGATGATATAAAAAATTTTAGCAGCATTTAAAAATTCTTACCTGAGGAGAACTTGAAAAGACTAGGAAGTCTACTTCATAAAGCTATGAATAAGGATACATCATAGAAAACTCACACTCATTAATTGTATATCTAGAATATATGCAGAGTTCCTTCCTGTGCGTTCAGGAGTGTATCTGAAGAACATCCAAATATCAGGTTTTTCCTCTCCACTAAGCTTGTGGTCTTGCCTACATCATCTGCACTATGTATTTAGTATCTCCGTTTTCTTCACCTGGATTTCCTAAACAGAAATCCCGTCTCACTTCTCTTCTACATAATAACATATTATTCAAGCCCTTCAGCACTTCAAATTCTCTGCAAAACAGACAATTTTTGCGAACATGAATCAGCCACAGTCCAGTGACAGCATCCATGTCTTCATGTATTCTCCTTTCCTATTTATTGGTCTTTGACCCTGCAGGGAATCTACAGTTACTATGAATGTATCAATCTGCAGCTGCCCACTTTCCTTCAGCCTTCATCCATGGTCTCACACCCCCAGCAATCCTCTCCTCTAGCAGCTTTCCTTCTTTCCCAAAACAGTAACACCACATACACTGAAACTCCTTTTCTTTAAGTACTACTAATTACAACCCCTCAACTACTTTTTCATTTATAACTCGCTGCCCTTCTCCAGCATGTTACAGTAGTGTAATTAACTTCCAGAGAACAGTGTTCCGACTTTGTCTTACCCTTTTGCCTTTAATCCATCTAACAAATTAATTCATATCTGATGGTCAGAGACCTAATCCTGGCCAGACCAGAGGTTCTTTCTGTTCTGATCTTTTGTAGATTCTCTGCTTCTCCCTCCTGTTATCTCTTCCCTTCATAACACCTTGCACAACTCTTACATATTTGTTCTTTGTATTACTTGACACTATTTCAGCTATAGAGTCAAAAATTTACCTGTCTTCTCATTAAAAAAATAAACATAATCTTTGAAATATAGTTAACTAGCAATCATCTAAATAGAACTCGAGTCATACAGTGAAAAAAAAACAAACCAGTTTCAATTCATGCACGGTATCTGTTACATCTACACCAAACAGAAGAATGAGCTGAACACAAAATGAGCTTCTTGTTTTCCAACAAATGCTACTTAGCTGTAGCTCATAACATTAGCTGAGAAGATTAGGCCTATGAAATCTCAGTTTTCCCAGTCCAACGGGAATAGTGGACACTAGTACATAACAAAATAATAAAACCGGCCTGGTTTTACTTAAAAAAAACTAACAGTGTGTCAACGTCCTCTTCCAGGGATTGAGAGAGTAATACGGAAGTACACCAAAATACCAGTGTTGCTATCATTTAGAAAAACAAACATATTGAATTCAATCAAAGAAACAATTGTACAGATAAAAAATACACTGACAAGGCAAGAACGCAATACAGTACAGAAAAGTATGGAGAAGTACAGAGATAGCAGCGGTATTCTGTTAGCTGCCCAACTAATCAGGAACAAAGTGCTGACAGGCCCTAGTAATGCAATGGAAAAATGCAGAAGTCAAAGCTGAAAATCCCCCAGGGCTTTTTAGGCCCTCCCTTCTATGATTGTCTTGTTGATAAAGATGTACAAGCTCCCATGAACTAGGGGCACATCTCGGGTCACAGCTCTTGCACAGTGCAGATGAATCAAGGAAAAGAAAGTGCTAGAAGGGCCTTGGCAGGCAGGCTGCAAGAGTTGTAGGGACAGGCATTATGCCCTAGACCACCCCATCTCGTGCACATCGGATGCACTATGGAAGTGTCTTCAGGGGTTAAGGTGTGGGCTCCAGCAGGATTCTTCAGCAAGATAAGTTTTTAATAAAGCAGCCCTTAGAAACAGTGTGGATGTGACTATGATGAACCAAACCCAGAACAGTTTTCAACATTTTAAAAGAAACTAAAAATAAATACTGAAATTCATAATACAGATCTGATCTATTACAAAAAGTCTTACTGAATCTTCAACTTCATTCCTATGAATCTGCCTTCTAAGTTTTGTAGCTCATTTATTAAAATGCTGAACTTCGGTTCAGAACTCCAAAAGCTATGTAAACGGATGCATGAATTCTTACACCTGCTATTAGAAACACCTGCCTTAGTCACAGCCTGGACAAGCATGAGCAAACCTACACAATGGTCATGGCTAAAGATGGGAATGGCTGATTTGGTAATCATGTGGACTCTTCTGTTCTTGGAAACCATCCATATGATTTAATATAGTTTTCCCTAATTTTGTATGCTGTCACATTCTTATTTTACTCCTGCCAGGTCAGGAGAGCGTTTGAGCTCTTTCCTGATTAACTTAATGGTTAATGTTTGCTTAAGTTCCAAAATGAGTGTGCAGTGCTGCGGGACTACGAATCTTCCCATAGTACTACAACGTTCTTGAATGGTTTTGTTACTGGAGAGAAGAATATTTAACCTAGAAGGAACAAGGTCTGTAAAGAACACAACAGAATTATAAACTCAAAGAAGTCTGGAAAAGAAAGGGAACAGTCCACTAACTCTATCTGACTTGAATGATAGCATGAGTTAGGAGAGAGCTATGAAGCAAGGCAGGTAAAATCAGAAGGAGATACTATTTTGAACAAAGGCAGAGAAGATATCAACTGTGAGAGGCTGACAGTGAAAAGGATCTTGTGCTGAGGACTCGGGTTGTCAGACTCCCAAGTTAGCTTAAAGGTCACCTCTGAAAGATAGCATTTCAAAGGGCAAGCATTATAAGGTTGCCCTCTCTGCTCCTACAGCTGAATTAAGCCTCCAAGAGCTCGACTTTGAAGGATAGCACTCTAGAGTTTTGCCCGAACTGGCCTCTTCTCTTCCATCATTTTTCTATGTTAGAAGACAACAGTTTATATATTTGCTTCAAGATCAGCAACGCAAAGAGCAGGATTACATACAACGATAAAGAACATATGCATTTGTCATGATGACGATCTACTACAGAATACCAGATCAAGAAAATTAGGTGGATGAGGCTTTTTTGTGAGATGCTGGTAGAATCGCTAAGAACGAGTTTGGCAAAACAGAGAGATTTTACATACTTGGATGTGTTGTAAAAGAAATAAAACACAAATTGGCCTGCAAATTCTTAGAAAGCATCAATGACAGCTTTTGCAACTGAAGGAGACAGCTACAAGAAACGCTCTTATTGTTTGCAGAGAGAAACTTGCTGAGAATGGGAGGGTATAAGGTAAGCCGAATGAGATGAGAAAGTTCAGACCCTTAAAAAAGAAAGAAAAGAAAACCAGCAAAATAAAATCCGTGGATTTTGAGCAGGCAGATCAAATGATGAATTCACTAAATGTGAATTACTCACTGATCTCACATAGAAGAGAGAAGCACACAGAAAGCGGAAATGAGGTCAGATGGCTAAGGCAATCCGTAAAGACTAACATGGAATTAATCTCAGAAGGACACAGATGCAAGTAGCAAGAAACATTAACGTTATTAAAGCAAAAAACAAGAAGTCATGCTGTAAGCACATCAGCAGTAGGAGAAATGCGGTTCAGTAGTTGAATATTCAATGGCATTATCAACAACTGACAATGTGCAGGCTAAAGCTTTCAACACGTGCGCCTACCTTCACACAAAGGCCAATCATGTTGGTGACTATCACAAATATTAACAAGAAAGAGGTGAAATCTCAGCCTGGAGTAGAGAAATAACAGGTGGGAAAGCACTCATTGAGAGACCTTTTCAAGTTACCAGGACCTGGTAATCTGCCAGCTGGTTAACTGTCCACAGAATCTCAGGACAAGTAATGGTATCTCAGAGGACTGAAAAAGGACAAAGTACTGAAAACCTGGCAATCAACATACATTGCCTAGAAATGAACAGGAAATGGGAAGTGGAGCTGGGAATTATAGCCAGATTCATTCTGTGGTACATAATTAAAGACGTTACTTGTAGATACTGGTAACAAGGAAATAAGAGTCAACAAACATTACTTTGCAGAAACAGCGTGAAGCAAATCCAGCTCATTTCATTTTATATAGCATTTCTTTACTGCATGTGACTTAAAAAAATGAAGAAAATAATAAAAAAATCTGGAAGGCTCTGACTTAAGAGACTTGCAAACGATTCTTAGGTTTCCAAAGAAGGGTCTTCAAAAAATTAAATGCTGTCTTAGGGAAATGGAAGTGCTTTAGCTGAGCATTAGAGACAGACATCTACAGGATGTGGCAGGGACCGCAGGGCAAGCCACTCCACATGGGAAATAATAGCATTGTGCAGAGATGTTTAATGGTCTTGAAAACAGTGTCTTGACTTTTAAACATTTGCTCTTACCACGAGACAAAACTCCTTTAGGATTCAAGACTGTATCATTCTAAAAGTTCTTTAGCATAAATTTAAGTGCATTTTTACACTGAAAAGTGACAAAATAAAAATGACATTTAACTGTCAGAAATTTGTCCTCTTGGCCCAAAACATTTTTTAACTGTAAAGCCTCCTTTTGACATTGATATAGTTCCAAGATATTTCTAATTTAATTTTACTACTGCTGTAAAAGAAAGCCAGGGAAAGATCCTGGTCCAGCACAGTGTTTTATGGTAAGCAAATCCATACTAAGTGGGCAGAGCATTTGGTAAGTGATCAGGAGATCACGTAGATGTTCTCATCCAAGGCAAAACCCTTCCCTACTCCAAATCCCCTATGAATCTCCTGATCACTGTCTATTTCTTCTTTTCACACTTTGATCACAAATTCCACTCTGCACCTTTGAAAATTCTCCTAATTCTTTTTCTAAGGAAAAAAACGTGTTTCTTAAACAGCTCCTGCTTTGCACTAATCATCTGGCTTCATATTGTCATCTTTCTACGCCATCTAGAAGCGTGCTTAGTCTGCAGAAATAGAGTGGGGAGATTTTTAATTCTCCTTTGAAATACCTGGCACTCAGCAACGTAAGGTGAAAGAAACTGAATTCTGTGGAATATCATTTGGCTTTGATACAATTTACCCTACGTTGTACACTAACTCTAAATTGAAAATCAGTGTTTTATCCAAGACCCCTTCTCCAAAAAAGATAAACTGTAGGCAAGATACCCTCTTTCTATGTTTTCTCACAAGTGTAGTCACTGACCCCTGAATATTTGTCCCCTCATCTTAGGATATAAATGGCTTAGTTAATAACCCTCAGAGTTTCTGACCTTGCCACTTTTGTGAAATAATAGCATAAGCTAGTGGAATTTTCTTTCAAATGAAATGTTTACTCTATAAACCTGTAACTGCTATATTGCATTATATTTTTATGTTTATTGTTATGAAATGATGTTATTTGTAAGTATAATTCTGTAATAAAAAGAAAACAAAGATTGATGCTGAAAGAGAATGAAATTTCAGAACATGCTATAAAATTAATCTAATACTGGAAAATCATAAAAAAGTGCAATTACTCTATTTACAGGTGAAAAGGAAAAACAATTGCATACATAAAAATAAAAGCTTTACTGTTATAGTAAAAAGCTTATGAATATCAAAACGATCGTGAAATCCTCTTACAAACAAAAGGGTTAATCTTAATTGTGCATCAGTTTTGACTACAACACAGACTTTATGTTAATGCTATAAAACCTCTTTCTTTACTCAAAAGTACCTTTGCAGAATGAATGTTGTAGCTATTGCAGAAGTTGTCTGAGTCTCTTCACGTAAATCACACTGCAGTCAACCTCAACTCCTTTTGTTTTGCAAAGCTGATGCTCAATCACAACATCCTCTTTGATGCCATTCTGAAAGTACCAATTGGTACTGATGAAAAGCAGATTTTAAAATTTACCTAGTAAATATATTTACAGCCTTCAGAAGTATCAAAGGAGGATGCAAAAAAGATACTTTGGTATGGGGATGGTTGGAACAACAGAATATTACTTGTTAGGGATGGAAGGGAGAAGGAGCAATTACGACTACTGATTTATCATGGGACACCTGCTAACACATCTGGGAAGCTCATGGGCTAGAGATTACTTGTTGAACAGTTTAAAAGACTGTAAAAAATACAGTCCACAAGAAACATTGATGCTTACTGTTCTAGCTATACTTTCAGTTTTGGACATTTCCTTGTTAGAGGAGCTACTCTGGGAAAGTTTCAAGGAAACATTTGTTGCAGTTTACTAGGCAATCAATAAAAACCACCTGTGATTTTACACCACTGTCCTCAAAGGACAAAGAAAATGCCTCCATGTGACACAATATTCATAATCAAGGAAACAGAAATATTTGGAAAGACCTGAGGGCAAAGTGGCATGCCTGTACAAAGCTGACTTTGGAGTCACATCCCTTCTCACTGGAGTGTACTTCCATGGCATAAAACAAAGATAAAAAGATAAAGATTAAAAAAACCAAAACACTATGCATGACTCCTCAAATTTACCCCTATGCCTACGTATAGCATAAGGAAAAAAAAAAACAAAACAAGTTCTCTGCCGAAGTTCTTGAGGTTGGGTACTACCATCTGAAATATCCACCAACCACTAATGAACAACAAAAAAAACAACAACAAAAGTGGCTGTGGTTATAGCCAAGGAATTTACTTGTAAGGGAAGATCACAGCTCATCCACCAGAGTCAGAACACTATATCCTCCTTTTGGAATTTAATGTCCAAAAAGATAAGAAGGAACCATATTAAGTCAAAGCAAAATGGAAAAAGCCTGTGGAAAGAGCTACTTCCTGAACTATAGTAATTAAAAGCCTTGACATATCTATGAAAGAAGGAATGGATAAGCTTTATTATACTGTAAGCAAGGCAAATGGCAGATTGATGTCCCTTGGCACAGGAATACGCTACTAAATATTTGAAGACAAGCTGTGACTTCAAATATCACATCCAACTGCAACTTTAATTTTTTTTTTTTTGCAGAAAAAGCAACTCATGCTGAGGAAGATATGGCTTATTTGAAACTTATTTACTGTCATAACAGATGGTGAAGACTAGAGAGAATATAAATGAAAAATATGGGGGCCCAATAAATGTCAAGGCTCCCAACTTGGTTTGTAAAATTAAAAGAAAAAAAAAAAAAGAAAGAAGCTATATCTATGCAAGATACAAAAACTTAACAGAATAGATTAGCTTTTTAACATCTTGGAAATAACCATTTTTCTGCCCACACAATGCAAGATTCAAAATTGCACTGATGTTACAGGCACGGCCATCCTGAAAAAGTTATACCGTTGTTCAAAGCTCCTTTCCAGGTATTTATCCCCAAACCTCTGGTGGACCATGAACATTTTATCAGTTACATCTAGCACGGTCGAGATAGTTTCCTGTGAATCCATGTGGCACGGTAGAAGGTTTGTTGGCCGTGTTTGTAACCCGAAGAACCACAGCCTGAGGAAGCAGGTCAGAGCTAGAGCCAGAGCTACAGATCCAGGGCCTTCTCTTGACTGGGAATTTTCAAGTCTGCAGTTCTCATTTCTAAACAAAACAGAATTTTAAAATAGCAAAATAGCAAAATCTTCTGCAAAACAGAACTGTTCTTTATGCTCAGCCCTCTCTAACACTCAGCTCAACATCTCTTAACTTCGGGGAGAACTGAGGACTCTTAGGAGTCTCTAAAAAGCACCTGGCATCCTATAAAATTGTACTTCAGATCCTCTTCACAGAAAAGGATGCTTAAATGATGCATCCTTCCTTATTTTCTGAGGTATGCAGGTGTAACAGGAACCACTGAAGAATGAACCATACCCATGCACTTATGAAGGGGAAACTGCATTTCCATCGTTACTGGAGCCATTATCATCTTGGCTATGCTTTTGATACAAAAAGCAAACAAAATTAGGCAGAACTAAAACAAAGTGAAAATGACATTCAGGAAAATCTGAAATAAGTTGTCAATGTAAACTTGCATAACGAAGCTGAAGCTGAACAAGCATACCTCACTGGAAAGCGGAGCTTGCACGGCTATGCTGTACAATGCGTTAACCCTGTAGTTCACGTAAGAGTACAAAGCCAGCAACAAAACGAATTGACATTATTCTATAGGTAGCTTCTCTGTTGCTGTTTTATATCACCTAGATGACTAGAAAATACACCGCTTGAATGCAACCTCTCATTCACTAAAATACTTCACAGCTAATTTTACTTTAAATCTAGTAAGGAATTTCAGAACACGGTAAGAAATGGAGTATTAAATACCCTATAATGGCACAAAGAAAAATAAAAACAGGAGTACATTTTTATATAGTTTTTCTTAATGAAAAACAAGGAAACATAGACAAAGTATTTGAGTTTTTCATGCTGCTACCTTTTATGTTTTCTGTGCATTGTATTTGAATGCTGTCCTCTTGATTATATTCTCTGAAATACTTGTTTGAAGTAAGATACTTTATTTTAATAAGTGGAACAAAGCTTTGAATAGCTTGGTTCAAAAAACAGTTTTAAATGAAAGGAGCTGTTGCTAAGCACAGGGATCTTTGCCAAATACTTTTTAAATGGTTTATTGTGCCCTAGCAATCCTGAGATTAAAAACATCTCTTGAATTACAATGACACATCAAAAAATAAAATTAATGTGGGGGTTTTCATTACAAGAATTGAGCCTCTGTGTGTTATTCTTTCCATTAGATAAGAAAGAAACATACTGTGGTACATTGTTTTTGCTGTCAGAGTGAGCTTTTAGGCAAATATACAATATCACACTATATCCCTCATGTATTCAATCACGTACTGTACAAGTTCTTCTATTAATTCAACTTAATGCTGTGGATTTAAGGGATAGACTGTATATTTTCACATATTTTTCTGTATTGGAGATGAGTTATTTTTAGACTCCATAAGTCTTCATCAAAATCAGAAGACTGCACTGCCTCATACGACTCCAATATGAATAATAGTATTGCCTCACTCTGTAATAAACATTTAATTTTCCACAGTTCTTGCAACAGTTACAAAACAATTGTTTTGCCAAGCTCTTATGTTGCAACAGTGCGGAGCATATAGATCTCATTGTCAATGAGAAACCTGAATGCAGAGAGCTAGACATTTTAAAGAAAAACAAAATCAATAGCATTTCCTAGCTAATAAAGATGTCCAAACCAGTACTCTTAACAGTGTTGGCCTCATAGTACGCAAATTATGATTTAGAATAGGGAAAAAGGAAGTAGCAAAGACAACAGAGAAAACAGCTGCTAATTGATTTTAAACCAAACTTGATTTCCACACCCTGAAATCCTATTTTAGTTTGTATCCGGGGGGCTGCAAATATATGACAAACCAAAGACAGAGCTCCGGATATCTCAAGCTGGATATGAAAGCAGGGGCATGCAGATTTTTGGGATTTTTCTTGAAATCACTAACTATTGTGTTCTGCCCAACATTTCATAAGACACCAGTGAACGACAGCACACGTACCTTGCCAGATAACACGTGTACATCAGTACTGTATGGCTTTAGCTCACAGGTTTTATTTGTCAAAATACACCTTCCTGCTTTATTCACAAGGACAAATAAAATAGGTCATCTGCAAGTTACAGATTACAGCAAATTAAAACAAAACACATTGTACATATTAAAACTGAGTAAAATCCAAACTAGGTAAATTGGTAGACATAAACACAATAATGATTGGAACAAGTGGGTCAAATTACATTTGTCTTGTTACTCGCATACATAACACCTCAAGTTACTCAAATAATAAATGCAAACATATCTAACTCGGAAGAATTGCAGTGAAATCCTGCCACTTTCAGATCTCATATACTTTCATGGATAATCCATTGTAAAGATATCTATTCAGGTATTTATTAACCCCAGAACATTTCTCTCTCAAAGAATTTCTATATTTTAGTTATTTTCCCCTGACATGACACTCTTCTTTTAACAGAATTGGAACATACAGGTAGACAGCTTTTTTTCTTCCCCATCTTAAAAAGGAAATACATGAGAAAGATAAGAGCAATATGTCAAGAGGAAAACCAAGGTCACCTTCTCAAATTGGCCACGGATTCTTTGCCTCTCCAAGGTGGTACAAGTGCTTGGGATTCCAGTGGGGACCTAAAATGGCCGGAAAGGTGTTCCCTTGTTGTAAGGGTACTGTCTGTTGGCACAACATTGGTGTTACTGGAGCTCCCATATTTAGGGGAAGGGAGAAGGATAGTGAGAACAGAGAAGAGGCATGAGCGATGAGATCCAGTGCATCTGTCTTCCACTGCTGTAATTTACAGCAACCTTCAGCTACTAAACATTTTCACGAAAGGGTGAAGAACGTGACTTTAGATCAAGAAGTCTAGAAACAGGATCCTGGTCCACTTCCCAAGCAGTCGCCAGTGCTGAGCCAAGCTGATGGGCGGACTCTGGCGATACAGCAAGACTGGGCATGATAGCAGTGGGGAAGGTGACTGCGGAAAAGAGAAGGCTTAGAGTATAAAAATCACAACAGTGCACACAGCATATCCTCAAAGCCAGCAGAGAAAAGGTGGCAACAGTGAAAGCAACAAAAAAAGGTAAATGCGAGTTCAGCATAACTGAATCAAAATACTTGCATTAGCAGATCCTGAGTTAACAAAGGACATCACTTGGGGATGATACCTTTTCTTCACAGAGGTTCCACTGGGTATTGTAAACTATTCAGAATAATCTTCTACAATGAAGTTTGCCTATAGTCTAGTACAATGGGTTCTACTTTCAAACAAAAGAGGAATTTCATATTAATATTGCCTCACCTAGCATTGCACAAACTATGCAACGACTGACAGGGATATGCATGTCTTTGTGTCTGAAACTCGCACAAGTTTCAGAAAGTGCAGCTTCAGACTCCCAAAGGCCTACTCACAGGAGTGAACTTAAAGTGCGTGTCTTTTAAAAAACAGATATTAAAGATGCTGTATGTTGGTCAAGTTGAGAAATACCTGTACAAAATGATATTTTTAAGACGGTTTATTCCAACTAGAGACACTCTATAGCTTAACTTTCCTCCTTCAGGAGATCCCTGCTGAATCCACTCATACACGTAATCGGGGTAATCAGGACTCTCGTTGCCTTCAGTCATACAGGACCAGGATCCTATTCTGCAATTCATCAAGCCCACACATCTCGGGGGGAGGCCAAAGGCAATGAATGCCACCAGGAAAAACATTCCTAAACCAGCCCCATTTGATTCCCTGCTCCGATAGGAAGAAAGAAATAAAACACTTTAAAAATGAATCAGATCCCTTCAACCTTTGCTGAAAGAAGGCCATCACAGTTTATAGCGCTCAAAAGGTGAGGAAGAAATATAAAAAAAGATGAAAACAATTACAAACCTTTACATGCCTCTTCGGGAAATATATACTTTTCTGGTTTTCTCTGATAATACTACATAACTCCAAATTTCTACAACACGAGACACACTCCAGTCTCACATAAAACATCCATCCACTAGGAAAGGCTTTTATTGGTCTCAGAAGCCAGATATCGCCAAAACCAAAATGCACCATTATTTGGACAAAGATGAAATGAATCGTCATGATGCTCTAACCTTGAAGACGATGCACTTTTAATTACCAGTCAATATTCAGTAATGCTCATTAAGAGAAGTTAATTGTGGAGGCTTTGAACATTGGCACTGGAACTCACAGACTATGGCAACTTCGTTTATTCCTATTTAGTTTTGTGGATTCTTGTGTATTCAGTATGAGACACGTGCCATATAAAGTAAGTCTGAGCTAATAATTTTATCATTTCCTAAAAACCTTAACTACGTTAATAATTAAGGCATTTTTTCTTCACACTGATTTAAAAAGGAATTAACACAACTGAGTAAGCAGTAATTCTTCACGATCAAATTTCCAGTATTCTCTAAAGCATGCGATTAATTTTCATGTTTGAGTTTTCTCGACTGACAAGGATCAGACTGCAATCTTTCCAGGCATCAATATATACCTCAAGCTTAAAAAAAACCAACAAACCTGTGTTGAAATAAGTATGTCGAACAAATTATGCAAATGTTTAATATATTAGAAAAAAACCAAAGGCAGAGTAAGTGAAAGTGGCTCTTTGCTAGTAATAGCCTACTAAGAGCAAATTGCCCATCCCCCATTAGTTACCCAAGATAAATACTTCTTTCTTAACCAAAAGTACAGCTTTTGGGGGAAAAACTTATGAAAATGGAAAAACATGGAGTACTTGCTGAGGCTATTTAATTGTCAGGAAGAGATTTCTGTATAAATTGTCCTTATTCAGACAGTGTTAGTTTTATTTTATCTCCTCAAGTAGCATGATAGTTTCTTATTAGGGTACTTGGCTTAGAGCTTATTTTTTAAATTAGATTTCAGTTATAATAAACTCTTGCATAGATTAAAGCATAATATTATAGCGGTAGCTTGTAGATGATGTTATTTCAGTGAAGAAATGTCGTAAGTTTAAAGTTTAATGTTTCTCTAATGATAGCTCTGTTAGTTAATTGAAACAAGTACTGTAGGGACGTTTCTCCTCTTTTGGCAGCTGCCGTTTGCTAACATTCAAGCAAAAAGTAAGCACGCTTTGGGTACTGGAGCCTCCTTACGCCCTTTTGTAAACCGAACACTGAAATTGCAAAATTAATAATAAATCGGATTACTTTTCAGAGCGTATTTTATCTTTTCCTTCACAAAGCATTTGAAGAGTAAATGAAGCACAGATGGAAAACTCGGCGGCAGGCGCGGGCGGGTGGGCACCGCGGCCACGGGGCTCCCGCGCGGGCAGCAAGAGCCCCCGCTGCACGCATTGACTGGCTCCGTTATCGCGGAGAACGATGAGCGCTGCCCGCTTCAGACGTCAAACACAGCGTCGGCCTTTTAAAATACATTCGCTGAAACCGTCTGCCGCGTCTGAGGTCTCCTGCAGCCCTTCAGCCAGTGGCACAGGCCACCAGCCCTCCGCAACCGCCGTCCCCACGGGCTGCGGGCACCTGCTCGCCGCTGAGGCTTTCAAAGGGGAAGAGCAATAGGTGCCCGGGACGCCGAGCGGCCGCACCGCTCCTGCTCCCGCTCTCGCTCCCGCCGGCTTCCGCCCGAAGGGCCGGGCCGGGCCGCGCCGCGCCGGGCCGGGCGGCCGGAGCGGGGCAGGCGCCACCAGCCGGGGCCGGGCCGGGCCCGCGGGAGGGGCGAACCCCGCCCCGCCCCGCGCGGCCGCCGCCGGCCGGGCCGTGCCCGCGGCGCCACCTGGCGGCGCGGGGAGGGGCCGCCGCGGGCGCGCCGGGCGCTCGGCCGGCCGGGAGCGGCTGGGGCAGCGCGCGGGGTCCCGCGGGCCGGCCGCCGCGCCGGGGGGTGCGCAGCCGCTGCGCGGGTGGGTGACGCTCAGCGGGGGCGGCCGGGGATGGCGTGTAAGCCCCTTTTCCCAAGCAGGCCAGGGCGCTTTGGACTGGTGACGGGGGGAGTTTGCACACAGAAGGACGATTTTTGCTAGCTGTTTTTGCTTCCGCATAGACTTCACTTGGGTTTTTGTTCTCCAGCTAGAAGTACTTATTTTCCAGTTATTCCGGGACAGTTCTCCATATTTCAGTATTTTCCATCACGTGTGGCCTTTAGAGCCGTTCCTTCCTTCCCGTCTCTTTCATAACACGATCTAATCTTCCCTGTCGTGTGATTTTGTGCGAGACACCAGCCAACATAGCTACTAAGGATTTTCCTTCTACTTATTTCTACGATGTTACATGTGACTTGTTTAATATTTTAAATAAAGTCTACAAGTACTAGGTTAGCTCCAGAACTTCAAAATATGCTGCTTACTAAATACACAGGGAACAAATTGAGTATATTTCCTTTGGATAGGACAACTACAATTCGATAACACTTCCGTAGACAGTTATTAGCCACTAATAATCTACAAACAATGCATACATAGCTCTAAGTATACAAGTCTGTTATGTGTAACTATATATAGTTTTTATACGGTATATACTATACATTGTTCAACAGTATAATAACTGAAAGTTATTAGTCCCTAATTTAAAGCGACAATGCAATATCCATTATGGAAGCGACCTGTAAAGCGATTTCCATTCTGCAGACGTATGGCAAGTACTCTTTGGGAGCACCATGACGAGACCCAGCTTGAAGTGTCTTCATGCTTCTGAAGTCAACACAGGCTGCTTTTCTTTTTTTCCTACAAGCATTAACGGATCCTTAACTTTCCCCTGCCTGCGCAAAGCCTTACAAAACAATGTGCCGGTTGAGTTTACCTTTATTGTACGGCACGGAAAAGAAATTCTGCTCTTAGGAACTTACCACAGTCAAATAGACTTGGGCAGGGAAACGGTTTTACCATTGTTTGGGCAATTACAAGAAAATATGCACTTCTCAACCACTCAGCAAATCCAGAACATCTAGTTGCTTGAACAGTTAGTTCAACAGGAGAGCGCTTGGGCTATTCTATTAGGTCTGGCTGCTGACTCCAAGCCGTATTACAACCCCGTGAGCCACAAGGCCTGAATCTCTTTGTGGATTCCGTATCCATTTTCCCAGGCTCTGTCTATGGAAATCAGCTTGGAAGTTGAAGATATTATATTTTAGGAAAATATTTCAATCTATTTTTTATCTATGCTTTTAAACCCATGGAATTTTAAAGAACTGTTCCTCACTGAACAAGTGAAATCAAACCAAAAGAAATCATACACACTAAAAACTACTAAAATTATTTTAAATATTTCCCTTAACCCACACTGCCTAATGATAGAACATCCCTGTCAGCCTTTTTGTGCATCCTTATTCCCTTGCTTTTGTCTCTGTCCACACAATCTACCTACTCTTAACTAAAATGATAGCTGCTTATCCGTCTGTACATCTTGTATAAATCTTTCTGAATTTGGCTGCATGACCTCTTGTTTTTCATGGCCTGCCACTCCCCTGCAACACAGAAACCAAAGGCTGTGCTATCCCTTGACTGTACGGTCTTTTCTTTTTTCCAGACCATTGGTTTATAAAATGAACAAAATTGGTCCTAATACTGATCTCCTGTAGCACTCCACTAATCACTTTCCTCTTTCCCAAGCCACTACCCACTCACAAATACCTCTGTCTTTGATGTCTCAGAAGATAATTTATCTATTCACATACCTCAGCTACTATAAAGTATCAAAATTACAGACCTTGCAGATTATTCTTTTGTGTTTTGCTCCATCAACAGATTTCCTAAATGCTAGGAAAATTATGTCTATGGACCCAATTTACCTTGTTACTGCATAGCAAAGATTTGTTAAACATAATCAAATTTTTGTGGCTGCCTTTAACTGTATTATTCCAGGTGCCTCCACTGGGGCCTGGTATAAAAATAGAGTAGGAAAAAAAATTAAACATGAAGATCATTCAGTGCACTTACTACCTGAGCTCTGATGGTAAGTATCATGTCTCAACAGTTCTCCTATATGGAAAATTAAAAAAAAAAAAACCCCAGCAAACAATCAACATCATCTCTTACATCTAGACAGAAGCGTGCAAGCATACAAATACATGCATACTCCTTTTTGTTTAGGAATCCATACCCTGACTCAAGTTATAGCACCAATATTTATCTTTATGACTCTGGAAAGGATTCTGTTCTACTCACAATACGGTTATGCTCTATCTTTACTTATACTCCTCTTATTTTCCTTATTCTACTAGTAACTTCAGCAGTTTTTCAGTCCCACTTACCCAGCTATTTCCCCCACAAACTGTTACTCCCTTGGGCTTACCCAATGTTTTCCACGCTGCATTTCCCCAAGACGTGTCAGAAATGGGCCCATTTACAGACTGGTCTGGGGGAGGGAGCTGAACGGGGTTGGCCCCATCAGCACAGGCTGGTGGAGCAGCGTATGGGGATTCTTGCCTCCTTCCGCTATTCCAGCCCATTCTGCAGGGCCTTAACTCCTTCCTTAAATCATTATATACATCTGCCTTAGAAGACCTTATAACATAGACTGTTAAGTCTATTGTTGTAAACTCATCTATTTAGCGAAGAGAAATGTGCTATTTCTGATGAGTACAAAGCAGACGATCCAGGAGAGATAACCTGGGTGTTTTCCTTGCACACGCAAGGTCTAAGTTTCACAAGCTAGTCCCCACCATACTCGTACCTCTTTCCCCACACAAGGCTTAAAGTACTCCAACAAAAGACAGGACCTACGTTTTCCACTTCACCCGGTAGCTATGTGTATTAGTCTGTCATTCTCCCACTCTTGCATTCAGTTATTGTGAAGCCCTCCGGGTGCTTCCCCTTGTGTTTAACTATACGTGGGTTTGGAAAAGGAGGAGTGAATGAAAAGTGCTCCCTCTGCTCCCACATCCTTGTTTCCCCGCCCGTGGTGGCAGGGTCTCAAGGAAAGCAGAAAGCCTTGTGTGTGCTCTCTGCGGCCACCTTCGCTTCACTGCAGCGGAAGACGGGGCAAGAGACAGAACGCATTCGGAAGGGATTCCCCAGCCAATACTGTGAATTATGAAAGCACATCAATGATCAAAACACGCATACGTTCTGCTCCACCTACCTTGCATTTTAACAATATTATTTCCCACGTCTGTGACCATCTGTGACCTGGCACAGTTCTTTAGGCAGTAACCAGGCCAGATTACATATCCTAAGTGCAGACATCATGCATAAGCATTCAATAGTATCATAATTTGTATATTTTACATCTCAGGATATCTTAAGAATGTACAACTTCTTCTATACCTCACTTCTTAACGTGCAAGTTGTTAAGCAGTCAGTGAGCAGTGACACACCGCCTCATGGAGTAACAACTGTGAAGCACAGGTAAAGATTTCAAACAATGAGTGAAGAATATTGATGGAAGGGTGTGCTCTGAGCTGCTGACATCCTCTAGCTATAAAGAAAAAATAAAACCAAAATAAAGTCTGGAGAAAAATAAAAGTTCTGTTTTATATTTACTCTGTGCTCACAAAATTCCTTCTTTCTTTCCTTGACTAGTCAGAGACATAAAAATTCTATTACAACAAAAGAATTTGTTCCAGACCCCATCAAATGTCAGAGGCATTCTGATACCTAAGTGCCAACAGAAGATAAAGATTAATAGATTAATAATAATGGCAGCAACCTCCTTTACCAAGACTTCTATAAAGAAAAGGGAGAGAGAATACCAATGTAGCCATATACACAATTCTTGGCTGCTACCTTTTCATCTGTGCCGATTCCAGTGTAAGCCTTATCATGAGTCCCTTAAATGATTGTCAAAATTCCTGTGGGTTATAATGACACGATATCACCACTTCAACCTTTTTCCCCTCAGGAAAAAAAAAAAAAAAAAAAGGGCTATGTCACAATGCAGAAATATTGTTTTGTATTCCAAACCAGTAACACACATTCCTGCAAACACAGTGACTATATGGACGCTCCACTCATGCATAAAAAGATCCTTAACAGGCTGTCTTTACTCACAGGGCCCTTCAACAGGTATTCCTGCTTATGTCTGCTAGTGATATGTATTGTAAACGTGTACACCATCTTATTTTATATTAAAACAGAAACAGATTGTTTCATATAGTTGAAATAACTGATAACAGAAGGCATAGCCATGCTAATTTATGTTGATCAGGATCTGTGCACATTTTCAAATCTTTGAAGAAAAGCAACTCTAACTTAAGCTGTTACGTCTAAAACCATCGCATGAAGCCCAATTGGAGAGAGCTGAAAAAAGAGTTGTGCAAGAAAAAAGATACCATAAAAAATAGTTACATTCTTGTCAACTTCAAAATTGAATCAAGATTACACTAATTTCTACGCTGAGATTGAGAAGCACCCCTGCATTTCGATCATGAACTAGAATTAATGGATAGATTAAGATGCAATGAATGAAGTGATTTCAAGTAAGCCAGAAACTCTTAAGCTAACTATGAATTTAGGAGAGAAAAGTACAAATATCCTATTTTAATTACATAACTGATGATGGAAATCTTATTTCTTCTAAGAAATTCACAAGGATCATTCCCCCCTCTCTCAATTTCTACCCTCAGCATTACTAATAAAATAATGACCGCTGTCCCCGGGTGGTAATGGAGTCATACTACTAAGGTGTATATACAAGTATTTCCTGCACTGCTATGGTATTACCAGTGGTAATTTCAAGCTCCATGAGAAACAAGACAACAAATCAATGTTTATCAAATGGAAAAAAAAAAGTAAGAAAAATTTAAAAAGCAGAGTTAGGGGGCAGCCTTCTGAAATGTATTACAGAGGGAGAGAATTACAAGCAGTTATTTGGCAACACTGAAAAGAATAGGAAAATGCCCTTGCGAAGAGCAGCGGCTGTTCCAGGATCGGTGGCAGCATGTCTGCTCTGTTTCTGACCTCCTCTGACTGTGCTGGTAGGGAATTACCAGGGGTTAATCCTGGCAAAGCAGCAAAAGAGGCAGCTTGAACAGGCTCTGAAACTTAGTCCTCCACGAGGCTGGAACAATTAGGACAACTGATAACGGCCAAAACTGGTTCTTATCACACTTCAAGAGTAAATTACCACAGGGATCGGAAGTTAATAGGCAATTCAGCAGCAGATGCTTTTTGCTGTGGACATAGGCACACTGAGCTAGGCTTGGGAGACAGCGTTTCATTCTTCAGTGCAAAATCACATTTTTAGATAGCTAAATATATTAAAGCATGCAGGCAGATACCTATACAAAACAAATACGGAAACTCAGGCTTTTGCTAGGATGGAGATTTTCTCATTGCCATCCAACCACCTGCTTCACCAACACAACACCCTGGCAGAGTACACAGTTTTATTCTCTGATTCCAAATATACTTTTAGAGTACCAGAGATGGCATCTATTTTATAAATGCAGGGCTAAAGAACCTCTATTCATGCATTACTAATGACTAAAAATGGCTGAGGATTCTTCCACACGAAGAAAAAGGTAGTTATTAGAAGCTGGATTTCTAAAGTCAATTATCAGGCCAAGAAAAACTTAAGATTTTAGCTTTCATAAGTATATTAAAATAAAACCAAGAAGCCCTTAAGTGCTTTTCTGTTTTCAAAAATATATATTAAAAAATTTCATTGACTGCCTAAAAAGCCCTTTGAAACTACTGCTTTCATTTATGAAGAAAACAGAATTTTCTTTCCCTTGCAGTGTTTGACAGAGGCCTTGCCCCAGCTCTGCCCTACCATGGGAAACACAGAAAAAAAAAAAAGGGATTTTATTAGAGAGGTATTAAATTAAGGTTTCAGTCCTTAATAATGAATGTAGAGGTGCAGAACCTGGTACTATTGAAGCATAAGCATCATAATAGGGATTTAAAAAAAATGTATTAACAATGATTTGGAATGCAGGGGTGGGTGCAGCCCTGGTCAGATGGGGATGGAGCTGTGTTGTTGGGGGAACGCTTTGTAAACGGCTAGCTGTGTTGACAGTGAATGAGACAGCTTTTCTCTCCTTGGTACCTCCCTGCTCTTTTATGTCCTCTACCAGTAAAACCAGGGCTGATTTGTATAAAGTAACTCAGAGCAGAAAAATAAAAGTGGATATTTTCTATGCTGCACATCACTTGAGAAATCCCCGACAGACTCAGTATTTACAGGAGACTGAATTGTTAACTTTTAGAATTACAAATAGAGCATCATTCCATATGGCGCTACTTTTCAAATAACTTTCCAGTAAATCACAAACAACAAAAGACTGATTCATCAGCAATGCCACTAACCGTGTCCACAACATGCACTCAAGCTCCTCGCAGAACTGAAGAAGTTAACATGTCCCAATAAGTGCCCAGTGTGAACTGTAACTCACTTCACTGCCTTCTGTGTCCCTGGGGTTTTTTTTTTGTTTTAAATCCACAGCCATTTCTCAAGCATGTGCTTTTATTTTATTTTTTGTGCCTTTTTTGGAACTCCTTGGCTCCCCACTGGCTCTTTACCAGGTGAATACAAGATCCAGTAATATTCAACCTAAGCATTTTTCTGTAAGTTTTATGCAAATGAATGAGGACATCACCAGCGTCAGCTGTACTAGGGTAACGCTACTGTTTTAATCTCACTTTCTATTGGTCAAGTACCAATTACTTAAGTAAGGTACCCTTATTTAAACTAAACATCTTCCTTCCATCACCCCTGTCACAGGACCCGGAGTCAGGCAGAATCTGCTTTCACGTTGCAGCAACGTCCACAAAAGTTTTCTGAAGACCGGCTGGATGTTTGCGCTCTTCCCAGCTGCGTACTGCGCTCACTCTGTACCGTGCACAGCTTTGCTGCTCTCGGGAAGCCTATGGCGGCTCAGGGAAGATGCCCTCCTCCCGCCAGTCCGACCATCCCACCTAATCGGGGCTGTAGCAGCCGGCACACACACCTCCTGGGTGCCTGTGCCTATGTAAAGAACGTACAGGACTGTTTGGACATTCATAACAAACCAGCCAACAGAAAATAAAACAGGTAACGCCTATAATCAAGCCTCAGGGAGCTTCACTCTGTGATATCAGAATTTCCTCTCTTCCCCAAAAGATTGCTTCTTTTCTGGGGCATCCAGACAATACTTTTCTCTTACATATTTATTGTACTCCATTGACGATTCTGAATATCCCTCCCCACTGCTTCATGTTTGGAATAGATCTGTGTAAGTTCTACGCCTATAGACTTCTAGCAACTAGAGTACAAAATCAATTTTTCAGCAGCACTAGTAACAAACCCCATTTAAGGTAGAGTGACCTACTAACTCAGTTGCAGGATCTGGAGACAAATAGAGGGCTTTGCTTTCTTCAGCATCTCAGGCTTTTCCAACACACGGACGTGAATTCAATATATTGTTATGGAGAAATATTATACCTATTATGGTTTTTTAGCTTTCCAAAATATGAAGACTTTCCAAGAATGACAGAATAAAATATCATTTTTTCAGTAATTCCAATTGTGAATTAGTTAAAATTTACAGTACAGTAGGATATAACCTTTGAACAACACAGTAGCATACCATTATGTAGTGAACTGTAGCATCCACATAACTCACTTCTGAGGTTATTTCATTGCCATCTGAAGCACGTATGGAGAGACGGGGCCTGCTCTAATTACAATATTGTAGTTTTGACTGACAGACAATATGTCTACAATCAACTCATTTGAAAGCCATGTGTTGCAACAGTTCCTTATCCAACTCCAAAGTGTACAGAATTGAGGCGAATCAGTGCCTTGTTACTATACACTAATCCCACAGTAAAAAAAAAAAAATCCTAGAAAACACATGTAATACAAAGAACAGCAACATGGGCCAACATGTACCCTAGGTTTTTTGTATCTTTTCCTAATTGTTATTATCTGTTGACTTTTTAAACATGGCCAGAGTCATGGAATAATACTTTAAAACATATATCCCCCAAACAAAACTTCTGTTTCCAAACTTCCTGAACTTCACATTTGTTATTCTAAATCAAAGTAAATTCAAATATGAAAATTTGAAAAACTCCATTTTTGAGATTAGAAGAAAAAACCTTTGATATTATGACACATATTACTAATGCACACAAAAATACAGCTGACGCTGAAACAATGTTTTTATTCTGACCTCACACAGGCCTGCATAAGTATAATTATTATGCAGCATAATATGACAGAGATATCTGTCATTAGTAGAATTTCTGGAATTTTGAACATACATTTCAATAGCCTAAGTGGACCTAGCTTGGCAATTTAGCTGACCCTGGAAAAGAGTGCCTTATGTTCATCTTGTGCAATCTGTCCAGTAACAGATGTACACCATTAAGATGTAAAGTGAGGTGGAGGAGGAGGGGAACAGCAGGGGAAGAGTCAGGCCATTTAGCAGAAGAGCCATGAGTTTCAGTAGGCCAGCATGAAGGAAGCACAGTAACGTACAAATCATTCAAAACAGGTTTCAAGTAAACCTGTGATAAACAAATTACTATTTTTAAAGTATTGCATTTACTTTATGTTAAATGATATGTAAACATTAAAAAAAAAAAAAAGGATCTGCACTGGGTTTGTGGCGAGAGCATGAGACGGGAAGAGAATGCAAAGAGATTTAGGTATAACAGGGGGCACCACTACAGCTGAAGGAGGAGCGTAGTGAATTCGACCAGCTTAGGAAGATACATTGGTGTCAGATGGAGACGCTTTCCTCCAGCACCGGGGACCTGGGTCGCCAGGAAGCATGAAGCCTACAGGTGGTAAAGTTCTCCAGATTAACAGTTTGTGTTGATGACATGTTCAGATGTTTGAATTACTTCGCCATAGCAACAGACACAACCTGTCATATTATTAACTCATCTTCCTTATTACTGCAATGAATATACTGGAAGAATTTTACTGGATTTAAGCTCTGTGTTGCCTATTGCTTTCTGTGAAATCTTCTCACCTGTATTTATTCAGTTACTACCAGAAATGTGTAAAAACAGACAAGACTTGCAATTAATTGTTTTTTAAAATGTTCAAAGTGCCACTTTCCAGGATGATCGCAACATAAAAATATTCATCATATCTGCCCACACCAAATGTTGATATAAATTATTAATTTAAGGCAAATGTGACAATTAAGCAGATTTATTAGCCTTAATACATCATGCAATTACTAAACGACTTCTTTTAAAAGCCTGTCTTCTCTTTTTCTCTGCAATCAAAACTTCTTTTGTTTTAGGCACTATATTTTATTTATTGATACACATCATTTTGAGAATGAGCTATCCAAGTTAATTATATGCTGTCACTACAAAATTTAACACACAAAGTACATACAGATACTTACTAGCATCACAATGGCAGTCTCAAGGGAAGAAAAAAGCCTCCTGCAGACCGAGTTTTCAGTAAATAATTAACACACAAAACGATCACCGTCACTGTTGCTAAAATGCACCTTTATTTGCAGTCTTAGTGCGTGGACCACTAATTGGCGGAGGCTGGAGTGTTCATACCTAAAAGTAGTCTCTTTTGCCACGAGGCTGATACCCACAGATGGGAGAATAATGGCCAAGTTTGTATTTCCCTTGCCTATGGCACGATGTCTACTCTGTGAATAATAGAGTAGAAATATAGAGGAGAATAGTAATTTTCAGGATTGTCCAGGATTAAGATTTTCATGTTTTCAGAGGTATGAGAGTCCCTAGTTATCAATATATTAGAAATATAGAAAATTTAAAAATCCACTGCATTATAATAAACACAGATAAAATACGGCTCATTGGACAACTCTGGTGTTTACCAGAAACACTGTTTATTCACCACATATTCCTTTGGGTGTCCTTTATAAAAAAATAAGTGTGGTTGGTTTTTTTTTTCTTCCCCCTCACACATTACATGTTGCTCTGGGAGCTTAGATATTGTTTTCAGCTGAGCAAAAGGAAATGTCAGGGATAATTTTGATAAATGTGAGCTATCTCATATTTTCTGTTAACAAGTGCTTTGTGTGTCTAATAGCATGCACCTGTGAAGCTGATTTTTCTTCTTCATGTGACCTCAAAGAACTAAAAAGAGACTGTACAGTAAAAAGAGACTATGCCTACTGCTAGGTCAATAGCATTGATGAAAAGACTCAATCAATGCAGAGATAAAATAAGGCCTTCTAACCCCCACCCCACTCGCTGTCCCTCACCTTATTCTCAGTTGTTTTCTTGTCTGCTTGTCGTGGTTAGCTGGCTAAGTACAAACCTGGACCCACAGCCGTTGTGCCGTGATGAACATGCCCCGACACAGCACTGAAGTGAGCACACCTCAGTAGCAGCCATTAGCGATAAGTGCAAAACCTTTAAACCGATACAAGACCTTTAAACTGTACCTCTACCAGTTTTCAAAGGAAGTATACTTTTTACATAAACTACTATGACAACCAATAATTCCTTCTTTCTAACAGACCCTTTCTAGGAGGTGAAAAATGCTACAGCTTATAATAAGAATTTATAATAATTTGTTCAATATTTTGAGTGCTATACTCATTTTCTAGTGTATTATTCCTTGTAGCTAAATGCCTTTGATAATGGAAACAGAATATCAAATTGTAAAGTCCAGGAAAATTCCTTGTGACTCCAATCTTCTTTGGTTTTCAATCAAACATACTTACCATGAACATACTACATAGGTTTTTCCTCATGAGCTATCAGACAGCATTGTTCCCCCTAAGGGATGAACTGTGGGCGTCTAAAGTTTTCTGAAACAGACTGTCAAAGTTTCCTAGGTCTACTTTGTTAAAGATGATTAGGGAACAGTCTATTTTCTTGTTTTGCATAGGTGGCTCTGGTTTGGTTCTGTTGTTCTGGGGATAAAACATTAGAAAGAAAGAATTATAGCCTGATCTGGAGAATTCTAATGAAACAAAAATATAAGACTTCATTTCTTTAAAAATTCAAATTTCCTACAGAACATCTATAGATACCTTTGTCACAAGCAAACAGCTTCAAAGTTTCTATTTTGAAAGGTGTTTCATTTTTTGTCATGTAAAGGCGCCTGTGAATCTAGGAAAATAGTAATGAGTTTCTTTCAATCATTTGACAAGTACAAAAGAAGTAACTCTCCACTGGCTAATATGAATTAAAAAGAAAATTGTAGTCTAGCTGGCTTCCTATAAAAAGATTTTCCTAAACGGAATCAGTAGAACTCCAAGTGACAAAATATTTTTGCTTTAGATGAGACAACTTTCTCAGCTTTAAAGCAGTTCTTTAAAAACAGTTAAACACATTTGATATAAATGTTCTCCCATACAGATCCTAACATTAAAACACTTCACAACTAAAAGAGATATGTCCTGTACTATATTAATTTGCACAGACTTAATCTTAGTCTATAAACCTAGACTAGGATTCAATGTGACTGTGAAGCCTGAGTGAATAGAAATCTGCTTTTTAAATTAAGTGGCTTGTAGTCAAATTTTATTCTTACTCAATCTCTGCTTCTGGAATCCTCTAAGCAAGGTTGTTCATTTTAGGAATGCTCTTTTAGTCAATTATTTAAACTGTAAAGCTATACAACAGGATACATATAGTCTGTGGGGATTTGTTCTGTACCAATGGGTCATTTATTTATTAAATTTCTGTGCTCTATGCCTCTTAAAATACTGGTGTTCTTCCCCTTTGCTCCTTTTTCTGATTTAATAAAATGGTAGGTATTGAATTGAATTAATTTACAGATTAGCCATTATAATGAAGTCTTATTTAATCATTAAGAGGGGAAACAAAAGAGGGTAGTCAAAAGAGGGGAAACAGAACTCTGGCTGATAGGCTTGCTGGAGAAGTACAGCTGTTCAGCCGTCAGGAATCCTGGGAGCAGTTCAGAACAAAACTTCAGTGAAGTCTCATCCACGTGTTGGTTTAAACATTGTCTACCTGGGTTATTTTTTCTTATGAAGGAAATGTCAGTGTCATCTGCATCACTCACTCTCCATCTCTCCCAAGGAGGTGACGCATAGTTTATAGCCTACCCTCACAGATGCATTTGATTTAGGTGCTGTAGTAAAGTGGAAGTGTCAAGGTGATTCATCTGTCTGCCACCGCTGACAGCTGTGTTACACAAAGTGCCTGTGTGGAACACATTGATTGGGCTAAAGAAGTAGGTATTCCAATATCAAAGGGAAAGGCTTTCTTTGTCATTATAAACATAACACTGGCTTTTGACCAGTGTAACAGATATAGCCTGCATGATCATTACGTTGCATATTCTGAATATGTTTCCAGGATTCTTGCACTACGCCAGGGACCAACAGCAGGCTGTCCCCTTGTAAGCTTGCTTGAAAAAGAAATTGTGTTGCCATGACTAAATTAAAAAAAAAAAAAAAGGGAAGTGATTACAAATATATTGGTTTCATAAAACAAAACCAAACCACTTGATCATTACCCTCTTGATCTGTCACAGGTTTTAAAACAACATCCACTACTAGGTAAAATGTTAAGTTAATTTAATTTTCCTACAAATCCTGCAAAATATCTAGTTTTCTTCCAGTGTGTTCCTGAAGTTTCTCAGCATATTCCCATTCATTTATGGAAAATTATCACCCATTATCTATTTTGTGAATTGCCACTGCTACTTTTACCAGACAGCTACTTGTACAAAGTTCTCATGTTAGTAAAACATTTCCTAGATACTACTGTTTTGTAATCTAATTCCTGTCTTTTCATCCATACGTGAGAAATGAACCTTGCTGGTCAAGTTGAATGATAGGCATGTATACATATATGTAGTCTGAGGTGTCATTTGTAAAAGAATGAATTATTAGAAGAGGTAATGGGAGCAACCTATGATGATACAGTGTCAACTAAAGCTATTTATCCATCATAATCCCTGCCTTTATGGATTAAAAATAGTTGTATATTCAAAAGTAATCTGAAATTCAGTGTATCGGTTGTTGATGTGTCAGTAATTTATCTAAAATAGTCCATATTTTATCATAATATCCCCAAAATATTGCAAGTTCATTTAATAGCGTGCTACACTTTAGAAAAATATGCAGTTCCATTTCAGAAAAACATTACATTCAATTTTTTCTTGGTGTCCTTGCTATTTTGAAAAAGACAAGAGACTTTGAAATTCTAATACATAGGTGTTTAAAGAGCTTCAGAAATGACATTTTGCTATAGTAATATGAAAAACAAATGCAAAGAAAAATTATAGTTTTCCGTAATAAAACTATAGAAATACTACAGTCTCTAGACTAAAATGCAGCTCATGAAATAATAAAAGAAAACCTTTATGTATATATTTGATCAGCTTTGAATTGTAAGTGCATAGAGAAAGTTTCAAAGATTGTAAAATTGTAGTCTGCACTTCCAACAACTTCTAAACATAGCTTATAATGAAAAATTGGATCACGAGGAAGCCTCTGGTTTCACCAAGAGGTTGGGAATCAAGACCTCCTGTATTTGAGTCAGGGCTTGACACCTGACTCCACAGTCTTAGGAAATCCGATTTCCTTTTCTCTTTCAATTTTCTACCTGTAATGCCACACTTCCCTTTCACCATCAAAGGAAGAAATATCAGCCTCAAAATGTGCAAGTAAAATCTGGGACTTACTGTTAACCATTAAATCCTAATTACGAAGATGTCTACCAGCTTAGTAAGCTGGCTGACAATGCAGTGTACCAGCACAGTTTGATCGCTAATTGTAATATATTCAGAGCCATCAAATTACTTCAGAATGCTATTATGATTTTTAATTCTGAAGTGAGAGTTAGAAACCTTAAAATACTATTAAAAAGACCCTTTTTTATCTTGCCAAAATAAGCTTATAAAAGTGATTAAAGGAAAATGAGGGATGAATGGACTGATGAAAGGACAGATCTTGTAGGATGCAAGCAGGAAAGCATATAGTGTCGGAATATTTAAGGATTTGCATGACTTCAGGAGCCAATTTAAAGTTTTTTTCTGGATATCAGATGACCTAGTGGGACATCAGTATAGCAGCCACCTTACATAGGTCTACTGAGGTAAGAGCATCTAGAGTATCTTGTTAGCTCTCCAACATACTTGAGGAATGATGAGTAGCAAGTTAAAACATTCCTTCTCTAATATTTACCAGTTGCTCTACTGATCACCTGCTCCATAACTTCAGTCCAAAATTTACCAGTTAAAACTTATGTAAACAAATAATGAAAATAATGACTGGAAAGTAAAAACTCCTAATACTAAATTACAACGTTCATTTGGTAGCAGCTCGAAACTGAGCATTTTCATTGTGTTTTAGCTCTTTAATTGAACATTAGATTCACTTTAAACCATTAGAATACTTATATCATCAATCAGAATTTGCAATTTAATGCAAATAGCAATATGTAGTATGATGAAAAATTCTAATGCTATGTTAGAAAAATAAGGCTGGCATTGCGTTTTTAGAATAATGCAGATCAGGAATCTGGCCATGTGCCATGCTATGAAAATTTGAGCTTGGTACAATCTAGATCTGACACAGTCAGCCTCTGGTATGGGTGCAGATCAATCGGTTATCTGTCAGAGAAAGTTTATGCAGAAGTGAAGCAATCAGGGACATTGGAGTCGGGGTTTGCTTACTGTATGGGAATGGCTGTGCTAGTGTGGTATCCACTTGCTAGGTACAGCAGGCATGACCAACTTGTAAGTTACACTGTACTATTATATGCTAAAATCTCACGATTGCAGTGAAACAACTTCACATGGTCTGTTAAAGAACCTGAGCAACTTCATAGAAGAGAAATCCATCAAACTTTATCCAAAAAGGCAAATCTCTGAGTAGCCTTTGGGGACCAAACTGCTGACAGGTGGGAAAATATTCTGCAGAAGTGTCAGTCTGGGCTTGCTCTAGTCTCATTATGAACATTGGCCTAATTTTGAAAAGTACCCTATTGTAACATGACGTTCAGTTGCCAACAACAAACCTGTTCTGAAATAAGAAAATCTTGAGGAAAATCAGAAATTTTAGTGATAAAGAGTGATGACGACCAAATTATTTTTAACTAAGAAAATGTGTCTCAACCTCTCTGAACAGTAATTGTGAAGGCAAAGAAAAGATATTTCACTGCTACTTTTACTATTTTTACTGTGACTACTAGCCAACTTGCTGACGCTCTTCCTTATGATATCTGGTTTCTTCCTGAATGAACCAGTGCTCTTACATAAAGGGGCACTTTGTTTTTCTGGTCTTCAGGGAAAAACCCTGGCCTTAGACCTCCAAAGATCAAGTATTCACATGACTGCTTATAAAATAGCACAAAAATTGTATTTGTTCATGTTCTCCTATAAAAATATTTTCCCTGTGCAAAACTGTTTAGCCTCAATGTTTCAGAAAGTAAGCATTTCATTGCAAGAATTCCTCTAATTTGGCAAAGAACATCTTTGATCCTGAATCTTACATACAAGGCACTCTCGCTATATCCTTTGAAGCAGCTCAGTTTCTTAACTTCTACTTATTCTTTTATATCGAGTCATATTTGACCATTCTTACATATTCCTTTTTTTAAATGCAGAAATATTCAGTTATTTTGCAAGGCTGGCTGATTTTCCACAGTTATCTTTTCATTTGCTGTTGGAACTGTAATAATTTGCACATACTTTTTTTGGTTTAAACTACTTATGTCCCTATAGCTTAGTCAACAGACAGTGGTTCAGAAATTAAAATTTCTGATTTGCTCTTTGCCTACGTAAGGAATCAAATCCAACATCTGGTGCACAGAAATAACATGCATGCATCTCTTTCATATGATTTTTCAATAAAGAAAGCTATTATTCTGACAACCATCCATCACGTAGTAGGGCTGTTCAAGGAATTCAGGTAACTAAAAATCAATAAAATAGTGAAAAATACTTAAAATTCTTTACAAATATACTAACTGACTTCAGTTCAAGCTGATATATTTAGACTGAAAATACCTTAAAATATTTCTGAAACACACCTTTCTTTAATCTATGCTCCATGAACGTTCTATCTACGCAGTGTGCATTGAATGGAACTTCACTCAGAATATTTTTACAAAGTGCCTTTATGTTTAAGCCATGGACAACTTTTCACTGAGACTAAAGAAAGGAATATGTTTTGAGAAAAAATTTGCTAGAAGTGAAAAAATTCACTGATACTGTATTAATACAGCATTACTAAAATTCGCAACTTACTATGCATTTATTTAAGGTCTTAAGCATATTTCAATTTGGCCATAAGATTTCAGCACAAATACATTCAAGAATCATCTCTCCATGATCAAAATGCATGAAGATAATGTTTCAATAGGCTGATTGTAAATGTTTGTGTTAATTCTGTAATATTTTTATAGCAATAACGTTAGGCTTGTTTTATGGAAGATGTGCTGTAACTTGGCATCTGAAATGGAGATTGCACAATATGCACATACGCACGTATGAAAAGAAATCTAAACTCTGATGTCTTATTCAAAAACATGTTATCACCCCAGATGTCTTATTACAAAATCCTCTGACCGACAAAAATAATTCTAAAAAAAAAATATATCTCTATACCGCTTATTTACACAGAAATTAAGAACTGATCAGAATATTGCTGAAAAGCCTTTTTCAAACTTTATCAGTCTATTAGAGTTCAAATTCTTTAGTTTTGTTCCCAAAGTTAAATGCTTATCATATTATTATGAACCCGTGCACATAAGTTATAGGCAGTAACTTGGGATAAGTGTACTTCATCTCTATTTTGTGGTTACTTTTGTGTTTATATTGCTGAAATGAGAAATCCACCCCATAGTGCACACAATTTAAGGGATGTTCATGCAGTTTTTTCACATTATTATCAGTAGTTAAAATGAGTGAGAGAGGAAATGCTTATCCAAGCTACAGAAACATGAAAGAGGAAAAAAAAAATTCCTTCATGTCTATTTTCCACATTAAAATAGCTTGGTCTGTTTCAAATTTAAAAGCAACTAATAGCTAAAATATGCATTAAGTTCTGTCGGATACAAAGCAGCACTGACTATTGCAGACCATCAATACAGATTACTGGTTCTCTTTTCTAAACTGAGTACTTAGGAGATGAAATCCCTTAGGTGATTCTGAAAATGTTACATATCATCATCGCAATGGCAAACCAAACCATGCCAAATCTACATTTCATACTCTGTTTGCACATATATTAGACCAATCCTTTTGAGGACAGAGATGTGTTTTCTTGGATGTTTGCACTTTGCTATGTAAATTCTCAACACGCAGCACAGCCAAAAACTGTTTCCTTCAGCTGAAACTGATATCAGAGGGATAATTTTTGTTTTGATTAAAAAGAACTTTAGCCTTTAAACCTGAGCCTTCATTATTTACATAAGCAGAATTTCCACTGAAGTCATGGGTGTTTTGCTTGTATATAGACTGAATCATAGTCAGTATTTTCACAGATATGAAAGAATTCTAATGAGATAATATTGGTTAAAATGATGTATCACATTTTCTAGAATTAAAATATAGTAAATCTTCTGAAATTTCAGAATAAAGTAATCCAAATTAAATACTGTCCAGCAGAACTCAGCTCAGTACCAGTTCAATTAACTGAATGTTATAACCAAGACAGATTTTGCTTTTTTCTTAAAGTCTGAGAGTTAGCATCATAAAACCAAAATTTCACCTTGATAGAAGGTGACCTTCGGAGACAGGCAATTGTAATTTAAGACTACAGTGTTGTAAATGTAACTTCCAAATGAAGCTCTGACAATTTTTTTTTTTAATAAATGAAACAAATAAATACAGCAGCTCAAACCACACTAGAGGAAAATAAAACAAATTACACATAGGAAATATTAAACAAACATTCATTCTCAATATTTAAATATAGTGTGCAAAAGTGTATTTCATCCTAACTGCTTTTGCATCTGTGTAATAGCACAATTAATGTGTCTTCCATGGATTACTTCATGGAAGATAACACTTTCAAGAGAAATTAAATATGGATACAACCTTCTGGCTCAAGATGTCCCTAAACTGCAGATTGCTAGACGTGTCTCTGGGGGAAAGGCAGGAGTGTCTGTGTGCTCGCTTTGCATTTCACAGTATTCTGAGACATCCTCTACGGTCCAGTGCTGTAGAGAAAGGCTGGTCTGACACAGTGTGGCAGTGGACACCAGTCACTTCAGTTCTCAGCAAGGTGACTCTGGAGTATTTTTGTGCTATACGTTTGTTCTTGAGAGAGGGAAGGGACCCAGAACAGTCTTTAATAAAGGGACACAGATGTTTGTGTTTATTGCACCACCTGAGCTAATTAAAATTCTTACCTTTTTAAAAAAGAAAAAAGTTCCCCTTGGGAATGAAAAGTGGCTTTAAAAAAAAATTACAGATGGGATAATGAAAAAAGATTATTTTCAAAATAAATTATTTGGTTTAGAATTTTTGAGAAAAAATGAGTATTGTGACACTGATGTCCAATTTGTAAACTTCCTTTGTTTGGATTAGGACATAAGCTTGTCTAACAAACCTGCTTCCTTATCAACTCTGCCTGAACTTCCATGCTAGCTTTGCAGCACCTTATGTTGAGCAAGAGCTTTCTTACTTAGCATTTAAGAGAGAAAAAACGGGAAGAAAGAATCCTGTCCATCTTGGACACTTAACGGTGGTAACCTTTGGCAGATAAATATTATCATGGTATTACATGGTATTACTGTTGTTATGTGATTCCTAAAAAAGATTAAGATCTTGTTGCATATTTCCCAGAGGTTACTGAGCTCTGCCATATCCAGAGGGATTTCTGAGTGAGACCCACAAGAAAATATCAGTCTCCCTTAAGTGATCTATAGTTATACAAATTTGTATTTCAGTTGGAGGTGCACCTATCCTACATTTTTTATTTCATGTTTTATTTTCAAGGACTAAATTGTTTTTGTAGTGAAGTAGTTGAATATAAATTGACCCTCCACCCCCCATGTATTTCAGTGAACTGCTCTTGAAAATGTCAGATAAAAGAAAAAAAAGCTTTAATCTGAATTAGTTTTAGACTCAAATTCTTTTGTAGAGATAAAAGATATCTGTTCACAGATAGGTTTCTGTGTTTACCTAACAACTAAGAAATATTTTCTAAAGGTCTGAGAATTTTCCATACCATCTTGATACAATTGAATAGAAGACCCATTTACCCTAATGAGCATTAAGATTAAATCATTTACTCACAGATCAAAGGAGATTTTAATTATGTAAACAAGTTGTTCAGAAACACAAAATGTTCCATTAAGCTTCACAATTAATACATACAATATTTATGAGTTCAGACTTTTTTCCTTGTTAAAAATTGATTGTTACATCAAAAAAGTTTCCCTAGATGCACTGATTGAAGGAAAAATATTTTAAGCCATAAAAGGAGCAGGCATGCAAAAGATTTTACTGCCTTTTGCTTTTCCTTCTCCTCTTCTTTTTTCCCCCCCTTTTCTTTTTTGTTGTTGTTGCTCTGAGCGTCTTGTCACCAGATGTTCATTATGTGTACAAAAATATTGAGTTCATATAACTAAGTACTCACAGCACAGTCATACCATACTGCATGCATGTCACTGGGGTCTCTAAATGGAACTGGTGCAAAATACAGCACTTCAAAAAATCTCCATTTAAGGTCTCAATGCTTTCTATTTCTTAGAATATGAAACAACAGTTACAAATAACATGGTGCAAACAAAGAATTGAGCTTTGGTCCACTGGTGTGCATCACAAATTCTTTTTCAAATTTTTTTTTTTAAGGGAACAACTTTAGGTAAAATAAAGCATAAAGCAACCATGCCAAACAACGGTCTCATCCTGCTTCCATATTCAGACAGACATTACCTTTTGGTGGCACAAACAATGCTGCACATGATAGATCATTAAATCACTATATTATTTCTAACAGGCAAGATTAAAATAAACGCAAAGAAAACAAATGATGGAAAGAATGCTGATAAAATATGCAAGCTGGATTAGTTAGAGAGTAATT
The DNA here is from genome assembly GCF_034638445.1 of Ciconia boyciana. Taxonomy (NCBI): domain Eukaryota; kingdom Metazoa; phylum Chordata; class Aves; order Ciconiiformes; family Ciconiidae; genus Ciconia; species Ciconia boyciana. The sequence continues at coordinate 3,911,288 of NC_132945.1, forward strand.
TATTTCTACTAGAAGTTCTACTTAGGAAAGCAAATCAAAAGAATGGAAGTCTGCTGACACTAAGTAATCCTGAAAAACACAGAGAACAGTTGTAGGAAAACTGATGACTACTTAAGAGGGATGAAAAATCCATTCAAATTCTCAAAGCCAGAGGTATGCATTAACAAAACTTTCTACAAGTTTATTTGCTACACTTAAAGAAACTTAGAAACTTCATTAAAAAAAAGATAATGGAAGAATACTTTTACTAGACATGCTGGGGCAAAATTCTACCCTTAGTTACAGAGTATGCTCCAATAGACTACAACAGGTTACTACTGATGCAGATGCATCTGAGAACACGGGCTGCTTTTAATGTTCAGAGTTAGCAGCTTAGTTCAGGCTACTCAGAAGCACTGACAAATGTGTAGCTTTGTCCAGAATAGTCACTCAATGATTCCATGTTAGATTTACACAGAAGAAGCATAAAATACTTAAATATTTTATGAAATCTCTACCATTGTGTCAGTGAAAAATTCCAACACCTTCAACATTCTGTCTTAACAGAGCAGCTGAAGCTTTTTTTTTTTCATATATTAGGAACTCATCATACTTTAGCTCTTTCACTCAATATCATGATCTTATGATTGATCTTATTTATTTTTGGTTCGTGTGCAACTTGAAGTTGATGCCAGAGTTATTCTAATTATAACACAGTCAACAGAATGACAGAAATCTTATGTCCTGGAACTCCATAAATAATTCAATGGAATTCAATAGTTTATATTCATTGCAATCCTAATACATCCACAAACTTATGGTCAGCTTTCAATTATTTTCCATGTATTTACCTTCCTATTGAATTACAACTGCATCCCAAAACAGAGTCATTTGCCATGCTCCTAATGCTCCTGCTTTTGGATACAGATGGCTAGCGATAAAAAGTTGAATTCACTATCCATCTATTCACTGTCTATCAAAATAAGTGTGAACGTAAATTATCCCAATCGCTTTCATGCATGGCATATGAAAACTGATAAATCTGAGTGTCTATTTTTCCTTTTGGTAGAGGAAAGAATCCACTGGCAACACTTTCAGTAACTTCTCATTACTTATTTTTTCATGCACAATACTCGCGTTTTCCATTAAGCTCTCCCTTTCCCCAGTCTCTACAGAAATAAACAAACTGTCACAATAGACAACGCAGTAACTCTGCAGCACATTCTCTCTCTCCACATAAGAGCCATATAAACTCCAAGGTGGAGGGAACTGTGGAAACGTACATTGTATGATACTTATCATATAGAGCCAAATCTGTGAAGTTATTACTTGTGGGTTCATGTCTGCTGTATACAGCTCTTCTGAAGAAGAAAGCAAAGTGCACAGCTGTTAAGGCTGAGGCTGAAAGGAGCCATGCCATTAAGGGAGATGATACTATGGGCTGGATTCGATCTGGCTGATTAAGATTTTCCCAGTGGACTTCAGCTGATAGTCTCCAAGCCATGATCCCTTTCTGCACACTTTGTAAAACTGGGTGCATATTCACTACTCCATCGATTTCATTTTGGTAGGCAGCATGTTACTCGGAGAGAAAACATATATCTCTTGCCATATGTTCAACAATTTTAAACACATTGACTCGAGTTAAGTCAAAGTAGTTAAGCATATAAGCTAGGTAGAAAAGGGTAGAACAGGGAGATTTTGAATGGCTTTGGAACCATTTAAATGACCTGAATTTCCTATGTGTGTGACAGACATGAGAAAGAAACAGAAACGGGAATGTTAGGTGGATGAGATCCTAACAGGCCTTTCAATTGCCTTAGGGCTGCCTAATGTACCAGAGAGACAGGACAAAATATGCCATCAGTGCTGCCTCATGGACTAGGTACGTCACCTTTGAAGTGCTGATATTCAAAACATGCCTTCCACGGTGTTTTTCCAGTCCACAAAGAATTAAAAGGAACTAGCTTCCAAAGTTATTGTGAGATGGGTTTTTTTTTCTTATATATTTGATAAGAGACAGAAAAATTCTATCTTTCAAAAATATCATTTCATGTTTCTCTGGGAAGGTGGTTAGTTTTTAGAGGTATATTTTAACATTCAGTAATATCCACTGCAAATGTAAATGCATAAAAAACCACTGGTTATATAAACATGTCATTGTTATTTCTACAAAGTTATGTCTTTCTCAACCCAAGACATCACCTGAAGACTTGACTTAAGCCAAATACCTATGTTTCAGAACATACTAGTATTAATGGCATTATTCAGAAATACAAAGACACTCAGAAAGAAGGACCACCAGATAGCAAAAAGTACAATATTTTTTCATTAAATTCAAACATCTTACTCTCTCATTTCTGCAGGATGCTGTGCTAGGGTGATGGTGGTTGTGTGCAGGGTACTGCTGTCCCTAAACCACCATTGGTCTCAGTGTCCTGCGTTCGCTACATGTAGACTAAAGCAACGGTACGCTTCTCAATACAGTAGCAAGTGTCTCCTTCAAGCACTCACAAAACCTGACAACAGTCCCAAACAAAACCAAAGACCATCACACACCCATCTTTCTCAAAGGCCAGAAATTAATTTCCTATTTTTAATATCTATCATTTACATATTCAAGTTGTGACAGAAGAAGGAAAAGATCAGAACAAGAAATATGGTGACTGAGCCTCTCTTGCTGTCACTGCAAGATTATTTTCTGCAGTATATTGTTTAGAGCTTTTCTCTGTCCACTCTTAAATTACTCCAAAAAAGAGCATCCACCACTTTTATTGGAAAATGATTCCATAGTTTAGCAGCTGCCAGCCACCAAAAAAAAAGTTTAATTTTTTCCTAAGTTTTAGCCCATTAGTCCAGAAGAAACTGCACCATCCCAGATGCTTGCTCTTTTTCTTTACATATATACACTCTCCTTATATTATCTGCATGTGTTCAGTCTTTAATCAGACCAAAAATCACAAATACGATATATTTGCTTTTAGTGCACTCTCTAACAAATCTTCATTTTCTTCTTCAGGGTGCAAAGATAAGTAGGGGGATAAGGAATTGAATAACGTATAAAATGAAATTTTAAATATTTACAATACATGGATATATTCCTTAATTCAAGGTGCTTTTATAACAAATATACTATTTAAAAATTAAAAATATAGCAAAAGAGAAATCATACGAAGCCTCCATCTGAGGCAAATTTAAGCATTCAGGCCCATCATTAACCCTTTTACAGCAGCTTGAACATGAAAGAAAACCCATTTTATCCACTCAAAGCCACTTTATACAGGGGGAATTAAAAGGAACATAGCTAAAGAGAGAAAAAGAGATAAGGCTACTATGAAGTTTAAAAAAAAAAAAATCACAACTGTTCAGACAGAAATGGAATTCGTTTGAAACCTGCCAGTTTATTGAATGAAAGAAATCTTCATCCAGCTTCTATACTGTTACTTTCAGTTGGATTAAAAACCAAGTAATGAGAACATTTTCATGTCATTTGCTGCTCCCTAGTGGAGATAAAACATAATTTCAAAGTTAGAAAACAAACAAAAAAAAAGCCAAAGACCAATTATTTGTAAAGTTTGGGCTATAAGGAAAATTCAGTTACTGAGATGAAAGTTTTCATTCCAGTGTCATATGGTCCTTGTTTCTGAGGAACAAAAATGAAAATTTAAATAAACATGGGAATATACATTTACTTATAACTACTTGCAACAACAGTTTAGGGTATTTAGACATTTAAAGTTATGATTTCATCTGGAAAAACACTCTTCTACATCATGGATCAAAACCCTCTGTTGAAAATTTACAGGCAGCATTATTTGCCTTCAGAAGAGTAGAGACCAATGCTTAATAAATTATTGTCACGCAATATAAAAAATCCCAGTTATTTCTATTGCAAAAAAAGAAACCTATTTGTAAAAATACACTTTTTGTTATCTTTCTGTATTTGCAACAGAAAATAGATGAGCAGTAAAACTATTTTCCTTTTATTTAATTTTTCTTGTCTGTCATCTGATTCCAGGCTGGCTGGTGGTACAACCTTATTTGCTTTGGACAACTCAGGAGTTACATTAGAACTGAATAAATACAGTGGCACAGCATAATTTGCATGAAACCAGATGAATTAAGATCTGTATCCAGCTATCTGCTGATGCCCTTTTGCCAATTTATTTTTTAAGTGCTCCAGTTCCTTCTTTTTGTGTTGTTTGTTTCTTTTTTTTGCTGTTGCTTTGGTTGGTTTCTTTTAACCAAAACCTTCAAACTGACAGGCTCATAGACCCAAATGCAGTTACTTCTTTTGCTCTCTTGATAGCTATGCTGCAAGATAATTAGAATTTCAAATAAATATTATCAAACCTGTGACAGTCAGTCACCATGGAAGAAACTGTAACAATAAAGGAGATTTAAAGAGATGACCACAGACTGCTTGTATCATCTATTCATTTTTTAAACTGTCCATTTGAAAACCTGAAGTGTGAAAAGAAAGAAAACAGGATGTTTTCTTTTAATTTTTCTTCAAAATTTGCTGATATATTTTCCTCTAGCCTGAGAAAAGCCATGCACAAAGAACACAACACTACGATGCAGTACAGAAAAAGCTTACTTCATCTGCAAATGACAAAAAGCAGGCAGGTGCCCACAAGTATATAGAAAGAAAGGTTTGGAATTTAAAATCCTGAAAAACTGGGAAAGTTATCTGAGTCCTCCCCCCCCAATTCAGTAAGTGACTAAGATTTTAACCTAAATAGAAATGGTTATGTAGACAAATACCAGTCTGGGAACAAACAGGTTATAGGCGATCACAAGCCGTGCCTCAGCAAAGTGCCACTCTTCCGAAAAAGGCCAATTGCTGCATCTCTTGCTGTGTTGTACAAACAATAACAAGCCCTGAGAAAGCATTAAGTCTTCTTTGTTAGTATTGAAAAGGCTTGAGCTGAAATACTAAATCCAGTTTAGACACTGCGTTTCAAGATGTGGACAAAGTAAAGGAGAGCAATGAGAATCTGCATATAATTTAGGGATTTACATCACCAAAAGGGTGGGAAGGGATTGCAATAATTAAGGCGGACATCAGATGATGCCCCACCATTCATGATTGGTTTCTTCTGCTTCCTTTCCTCCAGACCAACAACTTGATTTCATTCCACCATTTGTTTACAGACTATTTCCCCTGCTGTTCTATGAAGGTGATTGGAACTCCATAACTGCGTAGGGCACGCTTCAGCACATGCACTACAAGATATTCATGGCTGATCCAGGGATGGCAGAAATATGTTTCATAGACTTGAGAGGTTTGCTTTGAGTTCCATTTTCTCTCTACAATTTGCAAGTCTCATTTGGAACATGTTGTGCTCTATGGAGACTTTTGGATCCCTTCTTTGAAGTGTATAGATTGTCTTGGTTAGCTAATATATAATTTTTTTTTTCTTTAGGGAGGAAGAGTTTTTCAGTGACTCTGTACATTAAAATTATTTTGAAACATTTAGAATTCCAATGGCTATTTCACCTTATACAACAGAACGCTGCAGAGTCAAACATTGCTTTCTTGAATATAAATGAAAAGTTCATAATGAAATCACCAAGAGTGATGCTTGCGTATCAAAAACCAGAATTTGGCTCCTGTATACTGCTTCAGTTGATGAAATACACTTTAAAACCTAGACATTTAATAACCCTAAAAGCCTGTAGTGCAAAATGAAAAATCACGGTACAAAAAGAAACTTTTTTGCTTAACCTGCACAACTTTGTAAATGTGAATATTCCTGTACTAGCATAGAAGCTTTCTGTTTGTTTGTTATTGTTCCTTCCATGAAATTGATTCCCTAATTTCCTTGAGTGCAGAGATGGACTCATTTGCTTTCTCTAATAACAGAGGAAAAAAAAGGCAATAAATTATATACAACCAGAATGCATTTACAATCTCTTCATGCAATTGGTACAGCATGTGCATTTCTAGCTAATTCTTCCATTAAAATCACATCAGTGTTGCCAAGTCACCTTATTCTCAAAGCATATCATTCGTACAGGTTTTGCTTTTGGAGGGGCAACCAAAGTATCTCACTGTACAGTGGAATTCTCTAAACATCAGCTGAACTGTGAGAAACCTCCTAGATTGTCACCATCTGCACACTGATTTGCTATTGAGTTACACTTTAAGGGACGACTCTCAAGCGTATAGAAATTCCCCCATTTTACATGGGATTTGGACCACCTGATTTTCAGATGACTTCTAAATTAAATGAAAGAAAATTCACAGTGGAAAACCTGACTTGAAAAATTTGGAATTGACACTCGAGACTGCTCAGAACATTTATTTTAGGAGTCAGACACTTAAATACGTGTTTGGCCGCTCAACTGCTGAGAGACTGGGGGGCTTAGTCCTCTTCTAGTCCTACTCACAGTCACCTCAAATGTATTCACTATTTCCATTCTTCAAAGCTGTTTTTAAAGCTTGCTGTACTGATCAAGAAAAGTAATTCAGAAAATCTGATAGGCAATGGTTGAAGTGTGAACTGTATAATTTAGTTAAGAATTCCTCTACATGCATTCCCTCACTATAAGGACCAAGGGAGTGGACAAGAATAAGCCCATTTTGGATTCTCCATTATTTTTCCCTGGTATTACTCTTAGAACAAGTAAGTAATAATGTATTTATTAAGTACTTGCAAGTTTAAAACTTTATCTCATTTCACATTCCTACAAAGCAACTTGTGACTTTCTCCACAGATCTGTGCAGACACAATACCTTCGAGTAAGAACATCTACCTTGTTTATTGGACTCTTCAGCAATTTTCAGAGTTTGTTGCCCTGTGCAGTCATACAGAATGCAATACCTTATTTAATACAGCATGCATTTTATTCATTGTTTTGTAGTTTTTTTTCATTGGCAGTTTCAGTAATTACTATACTGTTGTGCAGAGCAAATGCACGTGCATAAATGAACTTTTCTGTGAGCATAGATAAGTAAAACTTATTCAAGAACTCAAATAAAACAAATTCAGTAAGAAATAGTCAGTTGTAAAAAATAGTGAAGAGGTTAAAAAAAAAATCAACCTGTACAATAGGAAGAACAGAGCTGTGTAAAACTTACTAAAAAAAGCCAAGAAATTAAATTTTCCAGTAGTAAAACCTTCTAAGTGTTCTCCACACAAAATTTTTATTTGCTAGAGTAGTGATTAGCTGATAAAGAATGTTGCAATGTTAGGTCCTCATTTCCCTCCCTGTAAGCAACCTACTAAATAAATGACATAAGGCATCAAAATCATCTGCAGAAACCATAGCCATTGCACCCTTCTGTCTCCCAGAACCAAGCTTATCTGCACTGAAGTTCACAGAATCACAGAATCGTATAGGTTGGAAAAGACCTTTAAGATCATCGAGTCCAACTGTAAACCTAACACTACCAAGACCACCACTACACCATGTCCCTAAGCACCTCATCCAAACGGCTTTTAAATACCTCCAGGGATGGCGACTCCACCACTTCCCTGGGCAGCCCCTTCCAATGCTTGATAACCCTTTCAGTGAAGTAAAATTTCCTAATATCCAGTCTAAACCTCCGCTGGCTCAACTTGAGGCCATTTCCTCTCGTCCTATCACTTGTTACTTGGGAGAAGAGACCGACCCCCACCTCTCTACACCCTCCTTTCAGGTAGTTGTAGAAAGCAATGAGGTCTCCCCTGAGCCTCCTTTTCTCCAGGCTAAACAACCCCAGTTCCCTCAGCCGCTCCTCATCAGACTTCTGCTCCAGACCCTTCCCCAGCTTCGTTGCCCTTCTCTGGACACGCTCCAGCCCCTCAATGTCTCTCTTGTAGTGGGGGGCCCAAAACTGAACACAGTATTCGAGGTGCGGCCTCACCAGTGCCCAGTACAGGGGCACGATCACTGCCCTAGTTCTATTGAAGTTCTATTGATAACCTTTACATCTCCTCTAATATTACCTACTACTGTTATGTTTTTATCAGATTATTAATTACTAATTTGTTCCATAGACTTAGCGCTTTCTTAATTTGACTTTTTCAATATATAAATGCTTCTTAAAAAAACCCAAACAACAAAACCAACAGTAACACTGGTTTTACTCTTCACTGTCAAACTGAGTTTCACTTGCAATATCATCCCTTCCTCCTTTCCCCTAAAACAGTTACAAGTGATAGGTATTTTTCTGTGGGCCCACATGACAGCAAAGAAAAATACTCAAAAAATAGTATTTTGTGACCGCCAATGAAATATCAATATTAAGCACAGAATGATATCAGAGAAACAACAAACTGTCCATCCTTGCTGAAAGAACTATCCAGCATCACTCTGTAGTATTTCCTTTAATAATGTTACCTGTTCCATTCAATGCTTAGACATGAGTAAAGCAGAATGTTCATTTTCTGCTCTCATCCCCTTTCTGGAGGGCAGAAGAGGTGACCTCCACATGCCCTTTGTGTGTCGAAGTACTTCATGTAGAATTGCCAGTTCCCGATATTTCAAAGGTTCGATTCAGAAAGCCATTGTTTCCTGAATCAGGAGGTGATTTCACGGTGTTTAAATAGATAAAAACACATCTCAAGGATAACAATCACACTATGGGAAGGACATAAAACAACAAAAGATCTGTGCAGTCTTCATTCGGAGGGAAACTCACCTCGTGTTTTAGGTGCTATTATTAACTTCTGAAGTATTTTTGCAAAACTGAGTGTTTTAAAAAAACCCAAACCTATCTTGAAAAAACAGAAAACCATGTAACTGCTTTTGGAAGGAAAGCGCACTGAAGCTGAACATACGATCTCTCAATCTAGATTTCATCTTGGCTGCTTGAACTGGAAGATGAAAATAATAAAGGACTGACTTCTCCGTTCTAGATCTAATCACTAGACGGAACAAAGAGACGCACTCGGTCACCGTGGGCGGCACTCAGCACTGCAAACTACAGATTCAGAACTGTCAGTTGGCTTCCTTCTTTTCTCCAGATGGCATTTTCTATTGCACATATTATTCACGTCTTACATACAAACAAACACTTGCTTTAATTGCTTTGTTCTTGCGTGGACAGTTTGTTTTTTAAACACCATGTCTTAGTGAAAAATGGAGGTTAAATTTTGAGCTTTGGACATAAATTCTTCCCTGTTTTCAATTCATGATCTTACCGAATTAAAAATCAGCAGGTATGTAGGTACAATATATATGCTAGTATTAGTGTTATTTGCAGCACAACGTATTGGAAAAGTCAAGATCAGCCTATACAGCCTCCCTACACAGGAGAGCATGGAATTAGATGTGCAGGGTAAATGTAATTTTTTATTGATTTATTGCTACAGTTTCAATAGTTGTTCTTAGGTGTATGAATTTTAATTTAAAGGGTAAATTTGTAGAGTGGTATAATTGACTAGAATATTGTGGAATTAGTACTGTTAGCAGCAATTTGTCTCGTGTCACCAAGAGAAAAATAATAAAAATTAACATTACACAGCAGAAAATTCCTGTTAGTTAAAGCTTAGTGCCACAGCAAACAATTCCCATTACTAAATAAAACAGGAGTTGCTATATATATATATATATTGAATATACCTTAAAAGAAATGATAAGCAATTAAAAATTGACAAGACTGCTCTAATGGAATGATAATGGCTATCAAGGGTAATACCCAACCAGAAAATAAGCAACTGACCTAATAAATCACTTAAACCAATAAGAAAAATTGTGCACGCTTTGTCACAGTGGTTGTTCCAAGAGAGGATATTCTACAGAGAAGAGTCTTCCATGGGCAGGTGGTGAACTGGATTTTAAAAAAACTCTTGCCTCAGAAATTCAAAGATAAAAAAAAATTGAGAAAACAAGTGTTTAACTATGTAAAGAAAAGTAGGGGTATTTTGTAGGAAGTATAAAATTTACTTTTGACCTACTGGGCTTCAGAAGTCATTTTTACAGAGGAAAGGGTTTTTTTTTTTTCTTTTTCTTTTTTTTTTCCTCTTAGCAAGTATATATATTCTCAGAAAGCCCAAGATATGTTTGGACTAAAGAGAACATTTAAATCCTTGGTACCTTCACTAAAGAAGCCTACACCTACATGCCAGCACTTGCTGTTAAGTAGTTGAACCAAACAGATCTACTAGTGTTTTATTTATTTTGTGTATTGCCAGCGTATAGGCTGCAGTTTATCACAATGACGGCTAAATCTATCATCCTCTACCTGGAGCTATAATAGGAGTGCTCTCAAATCAACAAGTCTTTCCTTCAGAGTAACTGAACTGTAAATTGTCCTTGACCAGTCAGACAAACAAAAACAACCTTCCCTGTTAATCTGCTGAAGACAAACAGTTCACTGTCTTTCATCCTCAGAAGAAGGATGCCAGTGACAATGGTGTTTTATATGTCACATCCCTCACACAATGCTATTCCGCTTTCAGGTTCAAAAGCTTAGTGAGATATTAAGAAAAAGATGCAAACCGACCTCTACCAAAGTAAATAATCATTTTGTTTCTATCAACATAGATTTTTTTTTTTTATGAAAATGACATTTCCCAGATCCTTAGAATATATTAGGGAAATATAAGTTTTTTCTACTAGATAGAGAGAACTTCCAATAACATGGGCATGACAGCTTGATCTTGTATCAAACACAGGGAAAATTTTATTCTTGTGCAGGATCAGGAACTCAGTTTCATAAAATACAGTTACAGAATTATCTGGGATGATGCGCATACTTCATCGTCGTAACTTTACGTATCAGATATATATATATCTTATAAAATTACTGGAAATAATAATTTTTATTTAGATTATTTCACATGTTCCTTGCAGCAACTGAGTGCAGATATTTTATATCTCCTCATCACTTTTTGTAACTAATTTTTTAAGGTATTTTACCGAAAAGCATTCCTGAAAGGCTCCATTAAAGAAATGCTGACACATTATGTTACAGTATGTTACAGTATCTTGGGTTCTATCAGTCACATTTCATTACTTTTACATAACATGGCTCTATTGATGCAACCTGATGTGACATGTCACACTGCAGTGTCAGCGACAAACTTTGACTAAAAAGTTTTTATCCTCAGAACCACTATGTCTAGATGAAACACATAAGAAATTACTACACATGTTCCTTTATTTATCATCACAAATACATAATGTAAATGAAGACTTTACCACCATGCCTGTATGTTAGCACTGAATAATTCCCTGTTGTATTTTATGCATACTATGTGCAGTCAAAATAGGTAGTAGTTAGAGTATTTTACTACTGGCACATCTTTATTCAGAACATCCAGGAGTGCCTGGGTCAACAGCTTCCTATTTATTCAAATTTATATTGACTAGCTTCAGAAGGCAAAGCTGACAAAATGATTAATTAGACTTTATAACTCATTGGCAGCCTGCAGTTTAATAGAATTAGTAGAGCTTAAGTTCATCTTTAAATACCATGACGGTTTTAATTTAAAAAATGTCAAATTACATTTTTCAGTCAGTGCAAAATACAAGATGACTTATTCCAAACTTACGGAAAACCAAAAAAGACTAAAATAGGCTCCATGTTTAATATAGGATTTTTATGACAATTAAAATGCCTAAAAGAACCGATTCACTTCCCCCCCCCCTTAAGAAGCAGTACTGCTTGTATAGACAGGAAGTTGACTGAGTACAGAGGTACTTGTGTTTATAGCGTTGGCACGTATGCATTTTTGTGATTTACTAAAAATATTTAAACTTGACAATTTCAACAAAAAAACTGGAAACTCTACATGATGAAACAGTTACTAAATTAGTAGTAATAGCAGCTTTATGATCTTAAATGTAAAAAGGTCTACGTGACATGCAACAGGGTGCATAGGTATGTGAAAGTTGTCACACATGCTTGTTTCATATGCCAACTCTTACTTGTAAACTATTAAAATTCAAATACAGTTTCCAATGAGCCCTATTTAAATATATAAAAAATTAAGTAAAATTTATACTGAATAATAAGAACATTTTTTTCCTCTTTATGCATCTTTGTTTCCACACCCAGATGCTATTCCGTGGCCTGACTTACAGGAAGACAGTAATACTTACTGTTCACAGTGTTTAGGGTTTGAGGTTTTTTTAATACACTTTCTAATATAAACAAACAAGTTTTCCACTATCTTTCAATTTTAGTAGTGGATGTTTCCTTTTTGCACAAGTATACATTAGCCAGAGAGAAAGATTATATTCATGTTAATCAGCATTTCTAACTTAATTTTAGACTAAGCTGTATTAAGTCTCAATCTCTATAAGGGATGAAGTTTGGCAAAGGTGGACAGCTCTAACAAGAACTGGTCTTAGAGCGCAAATCCCCGTAATGCTAGTAACGCTTAGCTGTATGTTACTCTTTCAGGCCTTATCTAGCCCATTAATTTTGAAATTATAGTAAAACAGGAAATACAAAATTCAAATCATGCTTTGCCTCTGGCCACTGAAAACATGTATTTTTAATCAGCCATTGACTGTTTATATAACACCCTCATCCAATTGAAAAAGCCCACTGTATTCAAAAGGTTTGTATGTATCCAAAGCCCAGACCTTTGATTACGGCTGTTTAAAAGATGAGAAAGTAGGGAGATAATGGAAAAGCAGCCATTGTGTTTAGATGTCTGAGTAGAAACTTAGTCCTTTGAAAGTTTGGCTATATATAGAAATATCTGAAAAGGAGCTACCAGCTACTGAGTTGCTTCAGATTTTAGTACCAAAAGTGCAATAAAACCAATCTTCACGTGAGTTTAGCAGCAAAGTCCAATTCCTCTGGTACTGAGTGCGTATCCGTAGTCACTGTAGCTCTTCCCACATCCTGTCAGGTAAGCATGCAACTCATTCATTTTTATCGTCTAAATTGGTACAAACTGTTTGGTGTAACTGAAATGGTGGCTAAACATTCAGCTGGGGATGCACTTGTTCATTCTTTCTGTGAGCCTTTCTAACATCACACCAGCCTTTGCTCCTCTTAGGGAAATGTCCCGCTTTTACATCCTGACCTTTATGTATTCCTTCAAAAGGGAACATTTCAAGGTATAATTATGTAGAATTCATGCAAACATCAAAACTTGTCATAGATACTCTGGTCCTTATGTTTGTGCAGTTCCTGAAGAGCTACAATAATATCACAAAAGTCACCTGCGGACTTTTATATAACTTTATAGATCCAGATCATCCAACCTTCATGCTGGTTCTTAACCTAAGTATTGAATTTGCTACGAATTTGTTTTCCTTATCCATTTCCTCTTTGTTTATTTTTGGTTCATGAATGCCGCTTGGCTAAGGAACAGGCATATACGCCTCAAAGTCATAAATTGTTTCTAGTTCATCTGCTTTCCCAGAGCATGTGTGATCATGCTTGCATGTATGACCAACTTGCAAGAAGAAGATTTGATATGAAGAATAATAATATGAATTTAGTATTAATCATGACTTGGCATTAATTCTAAACTTATACCATAGCGTTTTACTTCAGACAAATCCTGGTTTACTATACACACGTATAGGGTGTTCAAAAAAAAAAAAAGATGATGATTTACACAACTTACAGACCATGTAGATTGACATTACATACTGAAGCCCACTTAAACAATACTTGATGAAGAAACGATGTCTTAAAGGGAGGTTCTGCTAGGTAAATGACACAATCTTATTTTTTGCTGCATATTCAAGTTATGTTAAAACTGCCTGGGATGCATGAATGATAACTTAGTTTGCAAGTGATTGTTCTTCTTTCTCTAAAAAACTAAGACAGACAGAGTACAAAAGAAGAAGCTGCCATTCAAAATGGAGAATAAGTGAATGTATTTTAGGGGGCGAGTCGCATGAATCACCACTCTCCCCAAATCTAAAATTGACAGCATATTCAATCCATGGAATTTAAAATCATTTGGGCTTTCAATATACCTGCTACAGAGAGGAACGCACAGCCAGAGGTAATGAGATACCAATGACATAGTCTTCTCAACTAGGAATACTCAGAGACTATTTTATGTAAATGACATGTTACCACAGTGTGGTATATGTTATAACAAATAAGCAGAAGAAAAAGGTCTGAAAATTCAAGTTGATCCAGTGTCTAGAACTGGAAAAAAAGGACTTCTCTGTTTTTCATACTGACCCACCAGTAAATAGGCTGCACAACAAGCTGGGAGGGGACACAGCCGGGACAGCTGACCCCAACTGCCCAAAGGACTATTCCACACCACATGGCGTCATGCTCAGCATAGAAAGCTGGGGAAGAAGAAGGAAGGGGGGGACGTTCAGAGTGATGGTGTTTGTCTTCCCAAGTAACAGTTACACGTGATGGAGCCGGGCTTTCCTGGAGATGGCTGAACACCGGCCTGCCCATGGGAAGCAGTGAATGAATTCCTTGCTTTGCTTTGTTGGCATGCGTGGCTTTTGCTTTCCCTATTGAACTGTCTTTATCTCAACCCATGAGTTTTCTCACTTTTACTCTTCTGATTCTCTCCTCCATCCCACTGGGGGGGAGTGAGCAAGCGGTTGGGGGGGCTTCGTTGCTGGCTGGAGTTAAAACCCAACACACTAGAAAACCCCCAATGCTCTCCCCTAACTCCGAGCTGGGTGAAGTATGTCCCTGGCGAAGACAAAAAGTTCAGTTGCAACCGGCTAAGGCAAGCTGTAACTGCCAGAGGAACTTAACACCATGATGCCAGAAGCCCACATCAGATAGCAAAGGGAAACTGTACAGAAAGATCTCCAGACTCCAGATGGGAAAGGGGAGGATCAAGATGCCCACACTCTGCTATTTTTCATATGATTAACGGACATTAGCAAAGTCAGGTTAAGTCATCCAACTCCAAACAGAGATTGAATGAGAGGAGGTGGCGGCCGACAGCAAGAACAGTTGGTTCATTCTAATGTGACAAAATATAGTAAGACCAAAGGAAAAAAAAAAAGAGTGAGAAGCAGGATAAGTAAAAAAAGGATACTGGACTTAATGATATTCAAAACCCCCCATAACTAACTGAGCAGTACTGAAGAGATTCATTTGTTCACAGAATTACGAAAGTTTTGATGTATTTATGCATATAGTGTTCTACTTGCAACTCTTCACAATTTATTTGTCTACCTTCAGTGACTGGACACATATTTTAGGCATTAGACATAATGCATTAATACATCTGGCTTTTTCAAAAGTTTAGATCAGAAGTTTATAAAAACCTGATTTTTTTTTCATTCTGTTTGGAAACTACTTAGAATCAAGAAACTCACTAGTGGTCCAACACTTATTTTTGGGTTTGTGTTTTTTTTTTCCATAAACCAATTGTAAATATTTTAAAAATAAACACAGAGCTATTTATTTTTGATCCTTATTTACAAGTTCTCAAAGGTTTCAACAAAACAGTAGATCTCCAGAACACAGAAGCTGCTGGAATTCTAGATAGCCTTACTGATGTACCAAAATTAAAATCAAAGAGAAGTACTTTTAGCACCTGTATTATATCTATCTGAAAGTAAAGCATGCCACAATTTTAATTTTTTTTTTTTTAGGTTTTTCATTTTTTTTCAGGCAGAGTTAGAAAGTCCTCATTAATACACGTACAGTACACTCCCTTTTAGCCTTTTTTTTCTTTTTAAATTGTGTGGTTTATGCCTCACTTTATACCAAATTAAGTGTCAAAAAATCCAGTTTTTTTACAGGAAGCAGAGACTCCCCAAGATCTGCATCTTCTTAGTACAAATGACATTCTTGTCAGTTTTTGCAACAGTGAACAATGCCTGTGAAGTTCAGAACACTCCAAGGCATATAACACAATCTCAGTCTTATAACAGAAAAGTGCCATTTATGGGCTGCAACACAGACCTCACTGTATTTCAGATTTTTTTTTGTTAATTCAAAGTAAAAAAAAAAATACACACAGAACACCTCTTATATAGCCATAAATATATCTACAACATGTAAATACACTTCCAAGAAACTATTAGGAATTAAAGAGGCATAAAAATATAAAGCTAGTATATGCATATACATATGCTGGAAATCCAGGGAAAAGCTGCATATATACTCACATCACGTCTAACTAAAAGCTAGCCTAACTTCTGTGGTTGTAGTTGGTAGTTGTATACGTCACAAGACGTGCACACATGTGATTCTACGGAATGGCAAGAAAGCTATTTCCAATGTAAAATTATACATTAACTTTTGACAATTATTACGTTGCATTTCTGCGCGATTTATACTCCCTTCTCAAGTATGAGAATCCAAATTCTCTCTAAACATCTAGAATATTGGGAACAGATCTATTTTGATATACTGACAGAAACAAAACTGAAAACCTAGAGAGTTGCAGTTTCAGGGTTTTATTTCAGAGACAAGGCATTTTCTGCAACGCTGATGGAATTCCCTCCTCATTTCAGGGACTGGAAAGCATATTCTGCACAGACAGAATGGAAGTAGAAGAGTGTTTGCGATGGTGGGGTAATAGAAAATGGCCAGGGTATCTACATAGCCCTTTGTCTATTGCTTATTGAGAAGCCATAGGTAATGACACATGTAAGGAAACCAGATCCCTGTGAGACTAAATTAAATCTAGCAGAAATCTGCAGGTTGGCTTTTGGTCATGAACCTAGAAAGTCAAGAGGGAGCAGGGAAATAAAGCAGCATAGGCAAGCTTTGCCTGTTAGCAGTGAAATATTTGTGTATATATTTTATACAAAATGCCAATAGACAGGTCTGACAGTTCTTCAGGAATAGGTAATTTTCCACTTAAATGCATATGCATATTAACTTCTGTAGTACTGTGCAAATGAAGGCGGCAATCTATAAGAAACTTAAAGTAAGCATACTGAATGAGATTCAAAAGAGCCAATTCAGCATATATGGTATACATGACTGATCATAGAACGATAATGAATAACAATATCCCTTTGATGTTAATTAGTTGCACTTGATAAGGCAATGCTAAGTGGGTTTACAACAGTCAAGTAAGAAAAATCAAAATCTCAATAAAGCTTTCAGAATGCTAAAACCAATAAGGATTTTAAAAAAAGAAAAACAAAACAATAACACTACCAAGAAGTGCCTAATTCATTGGATTATCTAAATTCTATAGCAAGAGAAATGACTTAATAAAAAAAGCAGATACAGAAATAATGAAGGTACAATTTTGCCAACCAAACAAAAAAAACCCCAAACAACAAACACCACAACACAACCTGCAGGGCAGCAAAGAACAAATTTGGTGCCATTCAATTCAAACAATGGAGTCAACAGTAAGTGCAACACAAATTTATCTAAATTTTAACAAAATATAGATGTATGTACTCATGACTGAGAGATTAGTAATATGAAAGAGGTGAATTAATGCACTTTTTCTTATTTTGTGTCAAGATTCTTTCTTGGATCTCCTTCTCCCAACTGAGCGTATCTTTCTTATGATGTAAGACAAGAACTATACAAATTAGGTAAGGAGTAGCATTGGTCCCTCTCCTCTCCCCAGAAATTCTTCTGCATTACAGTAAAAACTATGTAGTGGTGGATTGAAGGACTTGCAAAAAGCTGTACCAGTGAACAGGGGGGCTTAATTGTGTTTGTCAGGCACCTCATTTGAGAATTTCTTTTTCACATTTCTCAGAAATAGAAATTGCTATCACATCTTGCTCCATCTTTCATAATACAGAGAAATATAGGCAGTCATGCAACATGGTTTTACAGAGACCCACTGGAAGCAGTTTGGAAAATGACGCTACTCTTAGTGTCATGGTTAGTGAGACTATTTAAAATTCTGCCTAGATGCCAAAAAGAAAAAAGCTCAAAAAGTTGCAAATTAAGACTTCCAAGTTGATATGACATGGCAGAATTTTTGTTGAAAATCACTTTATGTCTATATATTTGGTTTTTCTTTACATTTTAGGAAAAGTACTAGGCAGTTGCACAGGCAAACGAGAAGTATTACAGATATCAATAAAATACACAGACACTTTTTGAGCTTTCACTTCTTCAGCTTTGACTCAATACAGTCACATATAAAAATTTATGTTAAGTGTATTTTCTGAAAAAATAGGAGGTAGTGAGACTCTGCTTGCTTGACTGTTGTGGTACTCCTAAAAATCTATAGTTTTTTATTCTGTGGCTAACTACCCCTTTCTTTCCACATCCCCAGTACTCTTGCAGCAGTACGAACACAGACTGGATGATGCCAAACTTATGAGTAACAATCCAATTTATTATTCTGTCCTTCCAATCCAAATTGAGACATTATGCGTGTTGCACACTATTCAAACTCTACTCTGCAGATAGTGCTATTAATTTACTCGAGTGCTTTCAATCAGTCATTACTATGGTACTTGCATGCTTCACAAATGCTTCTTCTATTATTTTTCAAAAACCTTGTTAGATAAGAGGCGTTGTTATTGCCATTACTAAATAATAAGGTGAGATAAAAAACGATTTGGAGCAAAAATATCAGCTAATCTTGATTTTCTGGTTGGCACAAGAGTTCAATGTTTCAGTAATTCGTACTATAGGGTGCTGTCTGTTCAGACACAGCTCCCAATGACTTCGGTGGCAAGTACTGAAAAAGCCCCCGTACCTTAACATATGAGACTGCGCACCCAGAATGCAAGGAAAACGCAAGTAGTTAATGCTGCTAAAAAAGACTGGAATAAATGACTGGCTGGAATGACATGCTAACTCTGACACATTGAATGCCATTTCAGCCTTTACTTCAGTTACTTACTTAATCATGTGAAATATCACAAATTCATTGGCATGTATGGAAAACATTCATGCAACTAGAAATAATAATGCGTATTACCAGACAATAAAAAAGCCAGTGCATATTAAGCTTAAAATTTTACACTTGGTTAATGATATTGGTACTTTGGCCAGTTTCCTGTTTGGGTGAACTTCTACCCTTTTCTTGTTCTCTTTTCTCCATTTATACACTAAACCTTGAATAGTGTTAATAAAATACATAGAAAAAGCTACAGATGTAGTATAAGCTTGCACAGATTTGCACTCACGAATCTAAGGAAGTGCCAAAAGCTTCTCTCATAAAAGTCATACAGCACGGCATCCTGAAGCTGCTATGAAACATAAGTCTATTGACTTTCATGCCTTAGCTTAATTGAGTAGACTACTATGTGTACCAGGAAGTCTAACTTTTAGCCTACTTAATAATAGGTAACAGTAAGAATAAACCACTTTTAATATGCATTTTGAGAAATGAATGGGATAATACTAAAAAATGACTAACAATATTACTATTTGTATCTATTATAATCCATATTGTACTTCCCCAAACCCCAACAGTGCATGAACAGATATACCCAGGGGATGCTCATGGTGTAGCAGCTCACCATTGAATTAGTGAGCTTGCTCTCTGCTCTTGGATCTTGTTCCTTTGCTGTTCGTGCACAGTCATGGCCAGCCAGATATCAAAACATTCAAAACTGAGTATTCCTTCTTTCATATGGGATTTAAAAATCCTGAATCCTTTTGAAATTCAGGATTTCATTCACACTTCAACATTTCTTCCTGAGGACAGGCAAAGTAGGGGACGCTGCTGATTTATCCCTAACATTTGGTGTTCTCGGAAAACATCTTGCTGCTGCAGCTTTCCTGCCTTGGCAATCCTATGGGATATCACAACTAAGTGTTACTAGTATAGGAAGGGAAAAATACAGATGTGGAAAATTCAAAAGCAATGTAAGCACAAAGGAATAAAACCATTCCATAAATATTCCAACTACTGGATCACCAAAATATTTCAGTGAAGGAGCTCTAAACAAAAAAACCCCCACCCTACTAAACCACACTTTCAACCGTGATATTACAGAAAATGTTATCAGTTTATAAAACAAGTTAGTGATCTTAAATATCAAGTAAAAATTAAACTTAGAGGTGAAAAAGCCCACGTTCCTACTGTGTTTAAATTTCTGATAGCTCATCATATCTGCAGTGATTATTTGTAGCATTAGGTTGATCAAAAAAATAAAGAAAGCAATCTTATGCATTTCCTATTCAAAAAAAAGGAAAAAAAAACAGATCATGCTTTGATTTAGGTTCTTATCATCTGATAGCCTTAACTTCATCGCTATGTAAGAAGATGGAGGAAATGATTTATTGTTGACTGTCATTCTTTCTGGAGATGAATAATCTTCTTCCTCAGTATTAAAGTGGCTTTCAGGCAAATCAATCAACCGTAGATCATGTCATAAGACTGTCTTCTGATGTTAATAAAGCATTTGGTAATAAGGAGCTTTATGTGTTGTATTTATAGTCGCAGAAATACTATAATATCCTGTTTAAAAAGGGACAATCTTGCCTGTGACATTGTTTTAAATTAAAGTTTAGCACACATACATAGCCATAAGTTTCTTAATTCTCCAACATACACTGTAAGGGAGCAACAGTTTGCTAAAATGCTTCCCAAATAAAGGGACCAAGTTCGGATGACAATAGTCAACTGAAGGTGCAGCCTGTATGAGTAATGGACATCATGTAAATTCATTAAGGTATTTCACGTTGAAAATTAGCATTCCCATATATCCTAATGTTCCTATATAACCAAAAGACTGCCTTTTAGATTATAAGGAAGAGAGGGGTTAATCTGGAACAGCATATATAGTTAAGCCTTGCTTTAAAACTGCTTCTTCTTCCATTGTATATATCATAATGTGACAACATAATGAAATGTCAGAACTGAAGAACACACAACATCGCTTGTGCCGAAGTTAGCCTAGGCAAAGGGTAATTTTCAGGTCAGGTATTCACAGAAGTGGGCAATTTAAATTATCTATGAATTCTTTCAAGTTACTGAAAATTCATTACTTCCATATCTCCAATAATGAGGAAAAATGACATTTACTGCAGAATTTAAATATTTAGAGCAACGACTGAATAATGACTTATGCTGTGGTCATCAAATTCAGTTTTGTAATTGAACAATGAAAGAATAAAGAATTAGAAGTACATCAAGAGGCTTCTGGGAAATAAAGAATTCACTTTTCAAAACCTAAAATTTTGACAAATTATTTGCATGTATATGTCAAATGTTTAGCCCTGCAAGCTAATCTTTGTTGATCTTAATGGTTTGGACATGACATTCTACTATTATTTCTTCAGTAGAGGCTGGCTACTAAGGAATAGCTGCAAGTATTAAAAAAAATGATTCATCAGAGCTTCCTAAGTGGTTGTCATGATCATGTCTGTTTAATATTTGCAGTGATATGGCTATTGGGTAGGGGTTTATACGTGTGCCATGAAAACACAGGCACTTTCCTTATTGAACAGAGACTTCCCCTGTGGGAGTGAACAATCCAGACCTAGAAAGACTGACACCACAGGGAGAGATGGATAAGGCACAGTTAAAAGAAGTGACCATATTAGGAAGCTCCTTGTAGTAGTACAAAAAATGAATTTTGAACCTCATATGGTGGAAAATCAGATACTTAAAGGATTCAAAAAATATTTGCAGGGACAGTGAAGTGGGCAAATAAAGTGATCTGAGCAGCTGTGGGTTTTATGCTCATAAGGAAGCAATTTCATTGTTGGTAGTTCAAGGATTAAGAGACTGCAGTGAAAAAATAGGAAGAGATGATGGACTGTTTAACGATTTGGTTGGATTTGGAACAATTATGGAGAAAGCAGCCATATCACATTTAATCTGGTGTGCTGCAATTAATATGGGGGGGAAGGGTTAAAGACTTTAAATTTGCTTGTCTAAGATAAGTAATTGCTTGAATCCTTAGCAATTACTAGCTAAGACCACAGATTTTGAGTTGGTCAGAGTGTGATGAATCACTACTTTTAACAGCACCTAAGGTTTTAACTTCTGAATAATATAAAGTAGCAGTTCTTACAATATTTTTTTCCTAGCTGAAACAAAAAGTGAAAACATCATTCAGCCCATCTTCTAAGGGTTCTTAGAAGTGGTGATGTGAGAACACTATGCCAGCACAACCAGGCCTCCAGACATTTGAGTTTAATTTTACTTTGAAGTTTTGTTGCGCCGTTTTGCCTTCTCTGCAAACCTTACTTGGCTAAAAATTTCATTCCAATAATTTCTTTCTAATTAATGCTTTATTAATCTTTGTTATTTTGTTTTCCATTTTCATTCGCGAGATCATAGTGGGATAGGATGTAGTAGCCTCATATGTGTGAATTTGGGTTGAAGAAGCCAGTTAAATTAGTTATCTGGTTATACTGCTGAGTTATTTGCTATCTGGATGACACCGAATTAGATTGCTAAAGTGCAACCTTTACAATCTGTCACTTTTCCAGATCTTTTAAGTGCCATTGATATCATCCTAGAAATTTCAATCACTAGAGAGGAATATCTTTGGAAATTATTGATGTCTATAATAAGGTAATATGTCACAGCAACAATGTCATTTTTGTATGGATTCCAGCCTGTGTAGATATTAAAGGAAATGAAATGGGAGATAAAGCAGTCAAAAAAGCTTTGCAAAATAATTCAGAAATCATTGAGAAAAGAGTATTTGGTCAGTCAACAAACGGAAAAGCAAAGCCAAACAACTAATTCTGGCAGCTGAAGGTTAAAGAAGGTTAATTTAATTTACAATAGAGAATATTCTACTTCTGTGCCCAGTTACCAAAACCCACAGAAATGGCAATAACACCATGCCTAAGAACCAGGGGGTGTTTATTCCTATGTACTGTATGGCAGATTAATTATACCTGTGTGCTAGAATCCTTTTTGTTAGGTGCGAGTTCCTTTCATATTCCTTTCCTACAATTAACATTCTCATCCAAGACTGCTTCAATGTCAACTTATTACAACAGTCAAAATATTGTTCAGCAGTGTACAAGATTTTATATGCAATTTAAGAAATCTAATATTTGTAGGAGTGGACATGTTCTCTTATTTGAATAATTGGTATTAAATGCAAACACAGAAGATACAAGAAGAATGAAAAATCAGATAGTACCTTAAGCTTGCAATTACTGGAGCTAAAACTGTCTGTCATACTTTCTATATTTTTTCAACTAAAGTATAAGTAAAATGCTAATACCATATCGTTTGCAATATATGCTTTCTTTAATGACATTATTATTGAATTTTACTTTGAGTTACTGAAAACCCAATAAATAAATGGCTGACTGAAGCACTGTCAACGCAACGTTTAGGGGAAAGAACATCACTGCTAAAATGCAAGTCAGAGCTGACCGTTCTCACTGAATGTCATACTTCAATTATAAAATGTATCCCCAGTCATACTGGGGAACACTCCCCAGTGAGAAAGAGTATTTTTAGGATACTATGATCAAGAATTTTAATTCCTTTACTTATGGGAATAGTTGCTTAAGCTAGGGGGGAAAAAAATTAAAAAAAAAGAAATCCTAAAGACAGTGAAACAAGATACAAACATTGTGTATTGTTGAAACAAAATTCAACAATATATACTACTGTAAGTCAATAGGTAGATATTGACCTCCAGTAATAAATTATACATGAAGTATGATATCTATAAAATTGTATTTTTATGTATAAACAGTATGAGGCATCTTTATATGCATGCATATATGTAAGTTGTACATGTTTTACACCAAACAGTAGAAAGTACATTTGCAAAAATGTAGCTAAGTCTCATATACCATGTATACTATGAAGTTTGCAATAACATAATAATACTGGATGATCTGTTACATGTAGAGTCACACGATGTAGAGTCACATTTCCACAGAATGTGTCAATATTTTTACTCCAATAGTAATATATATGCATTTCCAATATAGTAATAATTATAGAAAACAAGAAATAATAGAAACTGCATTGATATTCATACACTTCTTTCTCTTTCCATTCTCATGTAGTATCATTATTTACCTTTATAAAACAGTTAAAGAGGGACATTAAGCTCAGCTACAGGCATCTTGGGTAGCATTGCAGTAATAGCCAGAAAAATTGAACATCACTATCTAAAGATACACTGCCAAATCAGTCCTCTGACACTTAATGAAAATCAATATGCATAAACACACACAGGAACCTAAATTTAGGTGCAACGTAGATTTTTGGAAGAGACTATTGATATAATTTTTCGGTGTCCCCCTTTCTGTATGCCCACCTGGAGATATCTTAATTGGGCTTGGTTTCCTGGAAATGATACTCTGAACTGCTGAGCACCCATCATTGAAGGCTACTGTCCTTTCTGGTTTTGGTGGCACACATATATGATAGGAGCACCACATCCCTGTCTGAAAGGGACCCACTACTTCATCCAGTCTTCAGCAGACTGGGTCATGCTCAGAGCATGGTCCTCTTCACTGTCCAAGGAATAGTGTAATTAAGGAAGAGAGATTGTATTTAGAACCAAAACAATCCATAGAAATGTGGTATGTAAAAAGCTTTATTTATTTTTAAAATCATGTACTGGGAGCTGACACCTATCCGTGCCAATGCATCATTTTCAATGCCCTTATGCCAGCACCAAAGACTTCGCATCATGGAAATCTTAATAAACATTTGACAGCATCAGATATGGCCTCTTTTCTTCCCTCTACCACGATCACAGCAGGCATTTCTTACCCCTGAGTTTGCAGAGTGCTGCTTGCCTAGCTGCAAGGAAGCTGAAAATACCTGTCTCCCCTTTGCCTGTCTTGTGTAGAGGCACTTAACACATCTTGCCAAAGCGAATAGCAAGGGGAACTATGCTGCTGCGATTTGTGTGGACTACCAGGGGACTTCTCAACTTCATAATGCAGGCAAGACTTAATAAGGCACGATGGTTCTGTCTTCAGGGAATGGGAGGCTTCGCCTCGAGGCAGGACAGTGCCTTCTTTCTGTCTGCAGACAGGACCAGCAGCAGGTCCTGGACAGCAGTCTCTGCTGGGGAATATGATCTGCTGCGGAATATGATCTGCTGCCACTTCACCATGCATTCAACACTCAGGAAAACCCTCACCATTATTTCAGCGTATGTCTTTACTGCTCTGAAATTATAGTTTACCTTTCAAGAGGGGAATGGAAACCGATGACGGTGGTGATCTATATTTAAGCCTGAAGCACTCTCCCACACCTTTTGCAGCGGAAGCACGTCAGTACAAACCCAACAAGTCATAGCAGTATAACAGAGCCCGAGGTGCTCACACTAGCAAACTCCCAATCAAAACCTTTCAAAATACCTGACACACACCATTTCATACACACACAAGAGCAGGAAAGAGAGATCTATTAGCAAAAGCGGAAAAATGCTTATGACTTATAAAATCTGGAGAGAGAGAGAGAGTATAGTACTGTGAAAATCACTTTCAGAAATAGGTATATGTTTTAACAGGAGTTCAAACACTAAAAAGAAAAGAAAAAAGGAAAAACGAAAATAAAAGAAAGGAAAAAAGGAAAGAAAAACTTGAAAATATTTTACCACCCTCTAGTGGCAGAATGTGAGATGGACAAGAGCAGGAAAAGTTTTAAGGCGTGTACGTGTATTTCTTTAGCTATCGAGAAGAAATTTTAAAAAAGCCATTATTTTGTATTTTGCTGAATCATACTAGGTAGTATAAGACACAATATGAAGACAAAACTCACACTGATTTAATTCTTACAGCTGCTAGCGTAGAATGCTTCTTACTATGAGTTTGAGCTTAAGAAAATTTGTTTGAGATATCACTGAACAATGGGATTGTTGCAGATATTTTGAAATTTTCATTTAATATTAATCAATGAAACTAACCCAATTTTTTAAACCCCATTTTATACTTAACTGAACGCAATCTTTATATCTTGCTTAAGGAGCAACACAAAGTTCAGTCAAGTTCATTTTTTTTTTAATCAGTTTTACACATTCCACTGATTTCAAAACTACTCAAAATATTTCAGAGCTTAGAAAATTAAAATATGTTTAAGATTAGAAAATAAAATACATGTATATATGTGTCAAAACATAGAACAAGTATATAGACATATAAACCTCAATGAACGTCTGCAAGTCTTTCTGTCCTATCCCTAGTTCAGGCAATGGATTCCTAGCAAGTCTGCCAGGATATCAACTTTTAGTATGATCTTGAGATATTTAATCACGTGTTAGGTTTTTTTTTTCCTCCTACTTTTTTTTTTTAAAATAGGTGGATAGATGGGAGCCTCAAAAACATCTTTTGATCTAACATGAAAGGCTTGAAAACACTGGACTATACTGATGCAAATTAACTGAACCAGTACACTCAACATCGAAGCATCTTCATCTGCACCAACATTGTATCCTCATGCCAATGCTCAGTCAGAAGGTTCCCGGGAAAGGTCTTTCTAAATTGTTAATTATTGAAATACAGGCTGACCTTAGCAGATACTTTCCATAAATCACTGATACCACACTATTTTTTAGCTGACCTTTTACAATTCTTAATGTGGCCCCTCCAACAATTAAAATTAATCCATACTAATTCTTCATCAGATCTAGGTCACTGCTAGGTAGCCATTCAGTTAGCAAATTTGCATCAGACTGTTTTGGATCTTGTCTGAAAATTAGAGATATCTTTAAATGCCTAATCAAGTAGAAGTAAAATAAAACAATATTTATGCCCATTCCAGCATCCCTAAATGCACCAGTTCTTCACTAGAATAGCGGATGCTGAGATGTGGAACATGGAACATGGGGAAAACACCCAGCAGTACAGATCTCAAAAAAACACAGTATAGTGTGCTGCACAAACATCTGCGCGGCTCTGCTGGAAAGCAACCTAAATCCCAAAAGGTTGACTCCTGTGGAACCAGGTCAGATGTCTGAAAAAATCAACTGATGAAGCCCGTGAAGCTTTCCAGAGTGCTAAATAGTACAGTACAGACTGAATGGTCTTTGTGGTGCTATTGCAGCTTAGTATAGGGCCTGAGAGAAAGACTGTCTAGAACTGAGCTGCCTTGGTGCTACTGGTGTCCAGAAATACATATGACACACAGACATTTGAGATGTCTTTCCATTTGAGTCTTGCATAAAACCTGCAGTTTATTAATTTGTCATTCAGCTGTGCAAAAACATCTATATCACTTTCAACCCAGGCTGTGAAATGGCCAAGAAAACAAGTCTTCACTTCTCTGGGAAAGACCATACTTCCTTTCCTCAAAATGCTCCAAGGCCCCTGCTTCGGGGGATATTCCACTATCGCTCTCCTTCTGTTGAGACATATGACTACAAACCTGCTCTTCTCACAAGCAGATAAATGTTTCCTCTCAATCACAGTAAACTATGTCTGTCAGCTGCTCATTTCCTCACAGTAGTTCATTGTATATTTTGTATTGAATTGTATTTTTGCATGAAATTTTCTTGCCTTATTTAAAACGGAAAAAAAACCCCAAACAAAACAAACCGCTGAAAAACTCAAGGAAAATCACTGGGCTATTTGATTACTATGGTATCTTGTTTCTGTTAGTAGCTGCATTTTACAAATAGCTGAATATCCGTACAGAATCACAGAATCATAGAATCATATAGGTTGGAAAAGACCTTTGAGATCATCGAGTCCAAACGTACCAAGGAGAACACCAGCTATCAGGACATACCTGTAAATAGTTGACAAAGTCTGTTCTTCTGAGCCTGAAGTCCTTCTCTGAAGCTCTCTGGACTTGGCCACTCTGGAAAACGAAGGACAATTTCTCATTTTGCATCTTTGTTATGGTCTGCTGTTCCTCCAACAGCTCCTGCACTTCTGTGACTGGGCCACTGCTCACTCATGGGTATCCTTCCATTGTTCCTGACCGTCACATTTTCTCACTCACAAACTATTCACAACTGATTCACTTTGTCACCACTCCTGTCACCTACAGCGTTACAATCTCTGTTGTTTCTGCTTCAAATCTATCATTAGAGAAATCTTATATTTTTATGTCATACTTCCTTACCTTGTTACTGTGGTCCTGCCCTCCCTTTTTGGAAATTTCAGTCTTTAACAGAAAATTTTCTTTCAAGGAAATTCAAATAGGTATAATATACTCCTTGGCAAAAAGATACTAGGGAACTTAAAGTGTGTGTTCCTTCAGTCAACTTCCAATACAACTACAGAATATTGTACTGATTAGCTACCTGCAGTCAGTGACTACCTGCAGTCTTTAATTTGCTTGAGTCCCTAAAAATTTCCCATTGTTCATATTATATGCAGCGTTAACAGAAAGTTGTCTTTTCAAGCAGTTTCTGAACCAGTTATACATATGAATTGATCTGAACTTTTCAATTAAAATTTAGGTTTTGGGCAGATTCCACCCTCTATAATCATTAACTACAGAGCAGCAATTGCTAAAGTTCCTTTACCAAATCCCATGCGTTACTGTAATACAATAATATCACACACAATATTCTAATGCAAGCAAAGTACTGTATGTTTTCAAATAGTTCTTTTACACCTTCAGTAACAGAAATGAGAGACCACAGTAATCTTCCGATCTCAGAAGTATTTGATCCTTTGTAATCTTATTCCTATTGTAGTCTATACAACAGATACAACTTTGATTCCGTACAAACAATTTTTCTGCCACATTTTTTCTGCTCAATCGATTTGTCCTTGTGGAAATGACAACTATCAATTCCACCTGGCTAACATAGATGTGCTTGAAGAAAACAAAAATGTCACTACTTTCAATTACAAGAGCAGAAGATAAACGTCAACTCATTATAGATTACTTAAAGCTTGAGTCTAAACTTACTATGAATTACTTTCTAAATCTAAATGCCAATATTATACTTAGGTTTATTGATTTAGACATATAAACCTATTTACCTTTCTGGGTCAGAGTTTGCTTTTCTTTTGTAAGTAACTGGTTAATAAGGCAGGGATAACAGTAGTGGTTTTGGATAATAGAAAGAGTTTGCCCCAGGTGTCTGGCTTCATTAGTAGGTGACAAAAGCCTATCTGGGTGGGTTTTTTTTTAGTTTTTGTGGCATGCAATGCATACAGCACTTCAATGCATACCAGACCATTTTTATATTTTACACAATGCTCAAGTCTGAAATTAGATGCTGAAACTCCAATTCAAAACAGCACTTTGATGTACACAAGCAGTAAAGGGACTTCAGACCGTACTTGAAGCTAAACAAGTTCTTCATGTATTGAGGCTTCAGAGAGACCCTATCTAAACTCAGTTAATTGGGCAAGAGTCTTTGCATCAAAGACAAGCCCACACAATGACATTCACATTTCTTAGTTATTCTTTTCTATTCCTTATGTAATTACCTGTTTTGCAAATTCTAATGAGAATCATAAGTCTCCAAAAGACAGTTTCTACCCCTCCTCTCCCCCCGCTTCTGATGCCTCTGCTACATGTTCTTGGCTGCAGAAATGATGATGGTAAAGGGTCTAACAATTCCCTTTAAAATCTGAGATATTCTCAGAAGCCCAGGAAAACTAAATTACTTTCCTGAAGCCCCACAGACAAAACTTGCTACTAAAACCCAACATTACCAAAATTTTAAACAATAAGAACTTCAGCAGCAGGCAGAAGGATGAGAGAATAAACTTGAAGAAACCAATAATTAATGAATATCTTATAAGTAAGACTGATACTCACCAACAAGCCTCCTTTCCAGAGCTGTCTGTACCCAGCACAACCCTGCCATGCTCTGGAGTGCAAACAGATTCAACCCAGCCCTCAGCCCAAGTGCTGAACCCACACCTGCCCCCCAACAGACAACATTACAGATAACATCCCTCACAGCTGCTGGCAGGAACGCTTTAGGAGCCTTTATCAGGGTAAATTGGGTGCAGGTGTCAGACTGGCCATGGGGCTGCAGCGGCAGCCTCTGTGAGGAGAGGTCGAGGTTGCCCCATGCCAGCTGCCACTGGTTCCAGCTGGTTCCAGCCGGTTCCAGCTGGTCCCACCACAGGCCACAGCTGAGGCAGTCAGTGGAGTCGGTGGTGCCGCGGGGAAAGCACGTCCGAGGAACGGAAAACGCTGCTGGAGTGAGGGGAAAAGTGTGAGGATCGGCCCTGGGAACAGCAAGGCCAGGGAAGAAAGAGGGAGAGGAGTGCTCCAGGCCCGGAGCAGAGATTCCCCCATGGAGAGAGAGGCCATGGGGCAATGATGCCCACGCTGCAGGCTGGAGAGGACCCCATGCCAGAGCAGGTGGCTATTTCCTCACAGGAACTCTGGCAGAGGGGAAAGGTATGAGGAGAAGGGAGCAGCAGAGAGGAACTGTTATGGACTGACCACCATCCTGCCCCATTTCCCCTGCACTGCTTTGGAGGGTGGGGGGAAGGTAGAAGGGTTGGAAATGAAGGAGTGAAGTTGAGCCTGGGAAAATGGTGTGTACGTGTGTGAGAGGAATGTGTTTTACATTGTCTTTGTTTCACACTAAGCAAATCTATTTTAATTGGTGATTTTCCCCAAGTCAAGTCTGGTTTGCCCATGGTGGTCATTGGTAAGCAATCTCCCTGTCTTTAACTTGACCCACAAGCTTTTTCATCATATTTTCTCCCCCTGTCCTGTTGAGAAGGGGAACGAAGACAGCAGCTGGGTGGATGTCTGAAAGCCAGTCCAGTCAACCCACCACACTCAGCCAGGCTTCACGCCAGGACTTTGGCCCTCTCCCTCTGGCGCTTCTGCACATGGGTGTCAGCAGAGAATTCATTTGCTGATGCAGCTTCTCTCCATCTGCATTCTTCAGATGCTCTAAAATGCCCACCTGCTTCAACAGCAAGTGGTAATACTCAGTTTCCTACTTCATATCAAGCAGAAGATCCATGCTTTCTTCCCTAGAGCAACCCACTTATAAGGGAAGCGGTAGATGATAGAAAGCACACGACACAGGGCTGCTACTTTTTTCCCCTACCTTGTGTGCTTCCTATTCCCATAAATAGCCTAGGCAAAGAGGGATGAGGAATTAATTTTCATCCCCATAGTACTTGCGACCACATGCTGGAGGAGGTGTGTCAGGCAGGTCTCTGGTAGCATCTACTATATTTACCTATTTTCCTTAGTCTTCGTTCCCCTTTTTGCTAGAAACACCCAATGATGAGTAAAGCAATGTACATTTGGAGAAGTACTCTGTAACATTCCAGGTATTTTAGTTTAGCCAACTTTTCCCCCAAAGGGCAGCACTACCCAGTATAACTGAACAGTGCTGAGGAGTCTTTACACACGCTCTGCCTTGCTGATGTCTCAAAGGAACATTTTAATGAGTGTCAACCAGTTTGCATGATCCAGCTCTAAATGTAAACTCGTAGGAGACTTAACAGCATGGCTTTCAGCTTCTGCTGCGCAATCAATTGCTGCTTCCTTCTGATGTGTTCCTGCCTGCCCAGTAAATTCAGGTACAAACACTTCAAACAGTGGGAACCGAATACTTACGATGGAGATTAAACAGAGATCAGCACTTGCCTTCTGGAAGTTCTGAGGCAAAGGAGGTTTTGTTTCCTAAATGCTATGGCGTTTTGGTTTTCTTTTCCTATCAGGAAGAAAATTATAGTCTACAAGTAGTAATTAGTGTTTACTCTTGACGTCTACTCTGATTTATTTTTGATGATTAGGTTTACAACTGACTTCAAAGCATCTCTCCTGATTGAAATCGTAACCAACCAAATAGTGAGCAGTAAAAGTGTTATATTTTGGTTCCTATTACATATTTATGATACCAAATATAATGAGTAATTTCAGCATGGAGATTATCCATGCAAAATGATATCTTGAAACATATGGTCTACAGTAACCAGCTGATAATTTGCCATGCTATTGTGCAGTATTTCTAGGCTGGGATGCAGAATCCTCTTTTGCTGTCAAGGTAAAAGGTCTGGAAATAGCAAAAAACTGACCAGTGATCTAAACAGCTGAGATAATGGCACATACTGACAGTATAATGGTAATTCTGTCCAACCTGAACCTTCTTTTGACCTTTAGTTTTAGAGGAAAGATAGAACAGAAACATATAGAGGTGATGGTTTTCACCCAGCAGAAGCTGCTGGAATTGAGGGCGAGGAGGAAGGGGTTTTTTTCATCTTCATGCACTCTGGCAGGTTATTTACACTATGCAATTATATGTAGATAACAGAATCATCCAAACCACTCAAATGGCTCCTGTGATCTGCTGCTGAGTTAATCCATTTTTGCTTTCACCTTTCTTGCAATGTGAAGAGCTAACAAGCCGATTTAAATTTTGGTGCTCTACAGCCAGCATTTTTATAGAAATAGAATGGGAAAACATCTGACAGCATAAAACACAACTGTGGTGCTATCTGTAGGCACACAGAACAGTCCGGTAAAGAGCACAGGCTGTAGAACATCTCAGCATCTATTTCAAGTTCTTGGCTTTGTATATCCTAATCTGGATTGGAGTCAATAATCATTGGGACAATAAGGTCAGGAAGAACAAAGGACAAACCTACAATACTGTAGGCTGTATCTGGAAAAAAACTTTTGATAAAAGAATCTTTTTATGAGTGGGGTTTTAGACACCAGTCATCCAGGATAGGGAGAAAAATGACTTTGTGCACTGGAGTTCTGTAAAGTTGACTGCACACTTTGATCCTTGAGACAGGATCCTCACAGATCTGGAAAACAAAAATGACAATGAGAAGCAAAACCTATCAATAGTCACATGCACCCTCACTTTCTACATATTTCAGACAATCTGCAAAAGAGAGAGAATCAAGGGAAAAGCATACAGAAATCTTTCAAAACTTTTCAACCAGAATGGCATCTGATAGAGATTCCTGACCCTGTTTTTTAGCAAGATGTGTGACACTTTCTTTTGGCCCTGGGAGCAAACAAACTTATTGCCAACTGGCTCTATTTGTGGGAGCTGTCTGCTCACATGGACAAGGATTCCTTTTGAAACTCCTCACTCATCTCTTCCAACTCTCTTGTATGTGAATTGTTTCGAAGTGTGCTTCACTGGTGACATTCTACACTCACAGCTTTGTTGCTTCTCAGCAGACTAGAATGAACTTACTTTCCCTTATTAGTTTAGTAATGCATGATGGTGGAAATGTCTGTGATCATCTCTACATGGTTATTCAGGAGAATCTCACACACGGTGTGGACGTAACAAAGTCTGAACATCCTGATGTGAAGGAACCACTACTCAAAAAACTCTGACCTGAGCCAATTGCTTGTCTGAAGAGACTCCCAAGCTCTGATGAATGTGTTCACTGTGAGTATTCTCATCAGTGGAGGAGGATATAATTGTATATATCTGACACAGTCCTGATACGCTACATCAAATCTCCAAAGAAAAGAATGATAGTTGGGGAGTGATCATTTGCTGAGAAAGTGACAGTCATTCTGACAAGTAAACTGTATAAAGCCACAGCTGCAGGACACAGAGATGAAGCCAGGCACTAGATAACATGAAAACACACAGCTCCATATGCTCCATCAGAGACTGGCAGGTTTATAACGTAACGGGCTGTCATGTTGAATGGAAGGTGATTAGAAGATCTGTTTACAGGAAGAATAAGTCTTTACAGATGGATAGCATATGATTTTCCCAATGAACTCTGTGGACTGAGCCAGAACAGGACATGATTTTTTAGAACTGTGTCACTTTTATTACTGGCCCAAAATGTATGAGTAACAGCAATTAGGGCTGAATTTGCTGAGCTAAATAAAAAAAAATAAATCTTTTTTACTTGGATACTTATCATACACAATATGAAATTGCTATGTGATTCATTCAAAATTCCATAATCCCATTTTTCAATAAAGATCATTCTTCAAAGGTACCAGTTTCCATTAAAAGGAGTTGCACTCAAGTTCTTAATATGGTAGTGGGAAACTACATAACAGTTAAAGAATTCAACAGAAATCCTTATGTTATTGAAGCACTATCTATCTAATTATCTCTGCATTTCAAGCATTAATATTGGCGTTTCAGTGCTTTTTACATAAATTCTAATCAAACCCACCTAAAACTGAACCTACATCTTCAAAAGCCCAGCCCAGTGCCAATATTCATATTTAGAACTGACCTCTCATGTTCATTAAAAATATAAATAATATTGATAAACATTAAAATTTCATGTGTTACTCTTCTAAATATCTTTGACAGATTTATAGGCATTCTAACTCATACATGGAATTAGGCTCTAAACAAAGTCAGGGACATTACTTCACTCAGGTAAGTTTTTTTATCTTAGCATTCTGCTTCCAGTACACTTTTTTGGCCTTTTTAAAAAAAATCTGTAAGTCCTTAAGAGAGAGATATTAGCCTCCTTATAATTTTCTTCAAATATAGTTGTCTTACATTGTATTTTATTTATCATTAAAATATCATTAGAAAAAGCAAATGAACTTTTTCTTGGAAATGTCTTCGGAAAACTAATTTCTAAAATCATGTGAAGAGAGCTACATTCACAATGTAATGAATATTTATTTGCATAATTATGAAAATGCTCTGTATTACTAATGGTGCACTTGTATTTCAAACATAACACCCGCCACCCCAACCTGTGCAGTGAATTATGAAATGATCCAGCAGAGGGACCCCTTCAGTTAAAAATTAAAAATCATCCATGAATCAACCCTTGAGTCAAAACCTACAAGGGTTTTATTTAGGCGCACGGTCCCAGATAGTGCCTAAATTAGTAAGATCACACAAAATGTAGCAATATTTCTGATACAAGACAGAGAGGTTTAAAACACAATAATAAATTCTCTCTTTGGATTCACACATTTCCAATAAAAAGATGTATAAACGTTACTTTGCTATGTGATATTTTAAGAATACCATTCAATTACATATTATTTAAGCTGACTGGTACCACTGTCTCCAAGTTGCTAAATAACACTATGTCAGTATTAGAGGTAAGAAAATTAGCTAGACAAATTGTATGTTGTTACCTGGCCGTAAAATAGGACACAGTGCTATGGCAGGAGCATAAATTAACATTAAAAAAAGTCTCTTCCTTATTTAAACCATTGCCTGCCTTAGAATTAAACAGGATGTCCCTCGGAGTTGGACCACATGAAAACAATCTCGAACTGAAGTAGCACAGAAGGAATGTCTGAATTCATAAAGCATCCTATAATGTTGGAATTGAAGCATGTTCATGACTGGTACTGAAATACTTATATTTAGAAAGTACGGTTCTGAAGCAAACACTTCCTAAGTGTATCTTTCATTTGAGGGGAAATTTTCTCAGGGAATGTATCTTTTGCAATAGTTGCCATGGCAGCTTACCCAGTCATGCCGTTGTAGAAATGATTAGTTTTTCACATTACAGGAACTTGGTATTTTATAACTTTCTGCTTTTTATTCTTAGGTTCTGTGAACTCCCAGAATATTATTTCTATCTATTCATAAGTGGTAAAACCTTTGTAACCAATGCTTATTCACCCTGCAATATGACAAAACCCCATGCTTCTAGAACATTTATTCTAAAAAAATATTGTGAGCTATGAAATTCTGCTAACACAAATTCAGAAAAGATAGCTTATTGTGCTGTCTCTTTCACAGTGCTTTACAATGTTCCAAGATGTTTATTACATGTAAAATGCTACTTTACAACATGGGCCATAACATAGCTATGCTATTACATCGAGACTGAAAAGTAAATCACGTTCCACCCACTACAAATTTAACCAGGCTGTATTTCTTCAATATATACTAATAACACTGAGATATGGTTTTGAGACACAAAACAGCTGTGGAGAAAAGAATTTTGTTTTATAATCACTATTACTGTTTCATAAATTAGGTTATTTACACATAAAAAGGTAGCCTGGAATCTGTGAACCCCTTACCTTTCAGGGTATGCCTCTTTCATTAACAGGCAAAATTCACAATCCAGCAACTTACTGTCATTAGACAGGAAACTGATGGCAGACTTATCTTTAAACCTATTTATTAGTGATGATATAAAAAGACCCATTTTTCTGAATGTAACAGTGATATTATAATAATTGCAAGACACAAGGAAGCCATTTCCTTGCACACAATGTAATAATTTCACTGTGCCCTTTGTCTAAAAATTCATCTCCTTCCTCATCAGGCTGTCTTGAAGCTTCCTTCCTTCTCTCTCTGCAGTTCTCACCCATTCCCTTGTGTTATCTTAATAACTCAAGTTCTCCTTCAAACATTCTTACACCTGCATGGCCTTGCAGCATAAAGTGATTGTCAGGATATCAGCATAAAGTAATTATATTTTTTTCAATTTTTCATCAATTTTGATGGACATGTAAAAATTTACCTAGAGCTAAAAAATCATTTGGCAAAATAATTTTTTAATTAAGTATGCCAAGATGATGGAGAAGTTTATAAATGTGTCAGAATAGCAACATGGGAAATAACAGAAAGCAGTTTGCAGAGAATTATTGTATGACAGGACACAGTATTGATAATTTTTCATGATAAAATTTTCATTTAGTGTTTCAACAAAAGAGACAACTTAAACATTAAAAATAAATGCTCTTCTCTATTCACAGGCTATCTTGATCTCCAATTTTCATGTTCCTAATACTTTTTGCGTTCTCCTTTTCCCAAGCACTGCTAGAAAGAAATGAAATCCAATTGTATCTACCAATACAGACACAGGATTTTTTTTTTCCCACGTAAGCAATGTGATGATAACTATCACGCTGAAGACAGATGGCAGATGCTAATTTCTACCCAGTTGACACACAGCGAGTTTTTGATCACCATGTAGGAAAGGAATTCGACGCCTTGTAGGTTAGTTGGAAAGCCTCATTAGATGACCTGAATTTGCTGGGCAGAAAGCATATGGTCAGCAAAACTAGAAAGAAATGAAAAGGTATGTGATTACTTTTCCTGTCTCCTCAAACCTGCCTATTTGAGTCTATCTGAGTATTTCTACAGAGGTTTCTTACCTCACACGTCTATATATATATAGTTAAGTAAGTAACT
This sequence comes from Ciconia boyciana, assembly GCF_034638445.1. Classification (NCBI taxonomy): domain Eukaryota; kingdom Metazoa; phylum Chordata; class Aves; order Ciconiiformes; family Ciconiidae; genus Ciconia; species Ciconia boyciana. The sequence goes on from NC_132945.1 coordinate 3,948,014, forward strand.
GTGAAGTTGAGGAACTCTAAGCGGTATATATATATATATATATAAAAATATCTATGTAACTACATATATATAACTATATATATTAGAATCTCCACCCACATTTCTAGTTCGTGAAGTTTCACGGCACTTCCATAGTAATAGTGGCTAAATTCTTAGCATCTTGGGATTACAGAAACTCCTCACTTGTCATTGAAAGTTACATTTCTGGAGCACACAGTTAAAGAGAAAGGGAGCAAAATATAAATTCAGAACTATAGGTCTATAAAAATATTTCTCATTTTTTAAAGGTTATGGTCTGACTGCGCTTCGTTGCTGAACACTTCAGATTTGCAGTAATGCTCAGCTCTACCGCATAGAAAATATATGCCACATCTCATTTACTAAAAACTGAACTCACAGTACATCAGTGTGCTTGAAGACCATATCAAACACCGCGGTTCCTGCAGCACAGGTATAACAAATTTACTTCCAAATGCACTTAAATATGGAATTTCTTCCTGTACATTATCTCTACTATAAAGCTGTCCCTACTATAAAGCATTTATACCAGAACACTGCTTTCTCTCTCTCATCAGCAGGTGGCTTCCTTTCTCCTATGTTAAAAGTTCGAAAGCTTAGTCCTACAAGACACCAAGTATTTAAACAAATGGCCTTTATGAACGACTAAAATTTGCTTTAACTAGCAAATTAAAAATGTTTAAATTATTAATACTGGGAAAAAAATGGGGTAGAAGAAGTATGACAAAGTAGAACAAAGTTTCTTTCTTACAGAAGTCAGTTGTGATGTATTGTGTTCTCACAACCTGAGAATCTCAAATGCAGTTCCAACTCCTTTTGTGTAGGTTATATAAAACACATTTAGCATATTGCTGTGAGATGGATAAACAGTATATTCAGGTAGATAGGCATTAGTACAAAATCAAGACACAAAGTAATTCTTCCAGCCTACTCAGTAAAGCTTTTGCAGGAATGATTTTGGATATTGCGTTTCAGGAGGAACATGGAGAGTGTCTAGAGGACAGCAGTGAGACTGATTCAGGCCTACAGTATCTCATAAGTGAGGAAAACACATGCAAAAAAAGAGTGCAAGAATCTGGTTTACTCTAGGCTAAAAAAGAGAAGATATCTTTAAGTCTCAAACGCTTCCATGAAAAAAAAGGGAATAATCTACAAATACATAGAGGATGACCAATAAATAATGGGCTTAAATTACAACAAGAAGGATTTATTTAGCCCTTGAGAAAAAAAATTATTGTTAATGACAGACAGAACTGTCATGGAAGAGACTGTGGAGTCTCCACTGGCAGAAGCTTTTGAAAACAAATCAGACATCATCCATCAGGAATTATAGTATTTGACCCCTCCTTGGTATTCAAGCTTGCTAACCATTCAAAGTGCCCTTTAATCTTACTTTTTAAAATCTGTAAATGGCTCCTTTATGTAAACAACACAAACATCACTGCATTCCTAGCTCAGTAAGAATTTAAAAGAAAATACACACTTGTGTTTGCTCAGCAAACCAAAAATTTTGTATGGTCCCCAGACGTAATCTTTCTCATAACTTATCTCAGTTAGTAATACATATCCAAAACACTATGATAAGTAAACAGAAAGAAAGAAACATGGAAATAGGAGACCATGAATTCACCCAAGGGAACCAGGAAATGATAAATATTTAATGTGTTTTCAAATCAAAATCATGAAATCTAATAGTCTGAGGAGCTATCTGTGGAAAGCATATTGATTTTCTTTTTTTTTTTTTTCCCTTCTTTTTCTATTTTTCAGCTCTGGATATTTATATTTTATTACAATCTAGCTATAATCTCCTGTATAGCAACCTCTCATGTCTGCATATTAGATCTTTTATTGATTGGACTGGCAGCCCTGGTGATTGCTAGAAGTTTTCTTAGTGAAATAAGCCAGAAGATAGTGACAACAATCACATTATAGCAATGCTTCTTGCTATTTTCAGGATCAAAAGCATTCTGAAGACTGTAAAAAAACCCCAATAAAGCTAACTACTGGTAGCATAGATAACAAAAGACAGACAGCTAACAAGATTAGGCAATCATTTAGGGAACCGAAGATGAACAGTGGTGAACGTGTAGCTGGTATGCTGTGAGGAAGAGGGAACAGGAGCATCTTTGTTGTTTTTACTGGCAATATCTAAGCTGGTGGCTACCTCCAAACTCAACATCCAAAAGAAATAAGTCATCAAAAACATTTTAAAAACCCCCAAAGAAGTGGAACCACTAAATAGAGAACTGTGCTGTTCTTTTTTGTAGTGTCAATCTGTACTGGTGTGAAAGTTTGTGCAGTATCTATTCTCTCTGCCACACTACTTTGAATCTAATGGCAAAAGATTTTTTGAAAGCTCACCTGGAGAGATGAACTTGCTATAAATTATTTTCAATGGTATTGCTTGACTTTTTTTTTTTATTTCAATGGCATTTATTTTTCCCCAAAGCAATTTCAACTATTGCCTTACATACCTTTTATGTAATTTAAAATCAATAAAACAATGGGCATATACCCTCGGTATTAAAAAATGACATTTCTCTTTTGTTGTTACAGCACACAAACCAAACAAAAATCAATACTTTATCTTTCTACACTTGAATAAAAAGGGTAATAAAGCAGCAGGCTCACAGTGCTATATAATATTGATTACGGAGTCTTTCAAGATAAGTTACTAAGATTTAAAAATAATTCTTGGTAAGCCACGACTACAGTTTTTTTATCAGTTGCCACAACAGTTTGGGGGAATATGTGCATCAGTATATGAGCTAAAATACATTACGTTAGGTGTAATTCTTTGTAACACTCTTCAACGAAAAATGTACTCATAGACCACGTTTGAAAGTGAATATATTTTACATTTTTTTTGTAGGGGCAAATGATGCAAGTTTCATGATCAAATTCATTGATGACAGTCCAATACTCATGCAATATATGGAGAATCATATCTAACAGCACAGATTAGCATTCATCTGGAATCAAACCGTGCTTATTAGCAGAAGAGAAATTTAGGAAAAGAAAAAAAGGTTATTCTGAAGGCATTACTTCTTTTTTAGAAAAAAAACCACCGCTTTTCAAGATAGGCCTTTTTGGTGAATCTTACAGCACACTCAAGATCTACCTTAGTATTATTTATAAAGTATGTTTTGGAGAGAAATTTAAGCTAACAAATTTTTATGTGTCAGCTTAAAGGGCAACCTTTTATATGTTCTCTTGAAAGGATTGCTTTAACAGATTTTTAAATTTAAAGTTCATTCCAATATGAATATAGCTCACTTACCAATTTTATTTTCACAGTAAAACTCTAATGAATCATTAGCTGCCATTGAAATGTGCACATAAAAACCTAAATTTTAAATGTTGTAAATGCAAAGTTATTGACCAGTTTGGCTCAGAGCACAATGAGCCTGAACAGAAAATGGTTTTAGCAGACTGGAAGTGGTGGTATATTGCTGAATATTATTCTGTAAAATAAATGAAAGCTGTTATCAAACAACCTCACTATAATTCATGTTAATGTGTTCGCGGGTATCCTAAAATACTAATTGCCTACCAATACTGCAGCATAAAATAAGTAACATTATACCATGTACTTTATCGTGATCCTCAAAGGACATTCTTAGTTTACAAAAAAATAAGCCCAGCTGTAATTCTCAAGAATTGTTATTTCGTAGCTTTGCAACTATCTTGTAGGAAATCTTTCTATCATTTCAAGGAGGCTTAAGGTTTCTGGAGAAATTTGCTAAGGTATTTAGTAATTTTACTTGAAAACTGGATTCTTCCATTTACACAGGGTAGTGGTGTACTTTGCACTACGTCCCATGGCTAAATAAAATTTTTCTTGGATAAATTACTGTATAATGTGATGATGGCAAAACCTGGCCTACAGTTTTCTTGTTAATTACTCTATAAACATGGGGGTCAGGTAACTTTTCTTGCTAATTTCTCTGAGATTAGTGCCGCCAACTATTTTGGAGCACATTTTCATTTGATTCAAGGGCATCATTAACATTGACCTCAGGACTGATGCCAGTGCCATAGCAGTCAGAGAGACACCACGCTAGGCGGCACCAAGGTTGGCGTGCTCATAACCTGAGTGTATAGCCTCTGACACACGTCAGGCTCAGGAGGTCAGATTGTCTCAGCAAGGTGTAGAGCTCCACATGTATCTGCAGGAACCCAACAGAGCTCAGCACAATAGTTCTGACTTTATACCGATTCCTTCTCACAGCTCAGTGGACACACCAACTATGAGGAATCTTTTTCCACTTTCAAAGGGGTTGTGTGACCTTTTACAAAGCTCACCAGTGCACACTAAAAGTGTCCACAAAAGGAGTAAGTAGCTATGCAATGACATTTTCCCCTTTAGCTAACTGCAAACTAACTCCCCCAGACAGATACGTCATTGTAATATTCTGAACCGCAATGTAATGTGCAGATGCTTCTCTGACAAAAAGCTTCATGTTCTACCAAGATTTTAACATTTCTTCAAGGTTTTCTCTCAACAGTGAATATGGGTTCAATCCAGATAAGGATTCCTTAAGTCAAAAGCTTACTCACTTTTTCCTAGCAAACATAAAGACTATATTAAAAAATAGCCAAAAAATGTACCCTCCAAAGGTGAGAGTTTAATAAAAGTCTGTTCTGCTTTGAGACTTATAAATATAAGTCAACGTTGATATCAAATGAAGGAAAGCAGAATAAAAATTTCCAGATTTCTGGAAAATAAAAATTTGCATAAAAATCAACAGAATTTAGACATCTAAATCCCAATTTCAAAAATCAATAATTGATTGAATTTAACAGAAACAATAAGAAGGGATTTACATTATTGATTTTTGATGCCCAAGCAATAGGAAGTAAGGAATCTGAGTGTCTGGTTGATTCTTCATTCTTTTCCACTGTAACGTGTGATTAAGAATTTTATTTTTAAAGTATTTACAGGAATTTTCATTCTTTGTTATCACTATTGGCTCCTGATTAAAAAATGAAGACTTAAATAATCTCCACGTTTAAAGAAATGAAAGTTGAAGGCGATGGACCACATAGTCAGCAATGCTGATTTCCAGCAATTTTCTGTTGCAAAATTCAGTTTACACATCAAGCTTTGGAAGGAAAGATGAAAAGAAGGATTCCTCATCCCTCTAGGCTTTTAGATGCAATTTTAGGCAAAAAACAATTATAAGTTCCAGTAAGCTTTTATAGTCCATTTTTGTGTCTGATAATCTCAACTTAAATGAAGGTATCTGGCACCGTGAGCTTGACCAATGGTTAGCTGCTTTTCTTTTTTGATATATGCTTTGCAGAAAGCAGGAATGAAATTCAAGGCTATATTTACCTTTCTCACCTGGCTATGTTAATCCAGAAGACATTTAAGTAAACAGATAAAAAAAGTCAGAGGTACACACAGTATTCTATCACATTTCTATTAAAATCACCTCAGCTTCTGAAAAAACCCCACACTGTACTTTACACAGCATACCACTATTACAGCCCTCACATACGAAGCAAGGGAAAAGTGCCATCATATTCTCATGGAGAAATTTAGTCATGAGTGCTAATGCTAAAATCTATACAGCTCAGATGGTATTTAAGGGATCAAAACTAGTTGGATAAATTTTGACATAACTGTATCCTGGTGGAACATCCTTCCAACCAAACCGGAAGCATGCAATAAAAATTAAGTGGAATTTTCTTTCTGACATCATCCTGTTTCAGCATTTTCCAATTTAAGTATCTCCATTGTTAGTTCTAAAACTGCCACAGATTTTTCATTCAGTATTATAGGATTAGGTAAAAGATTAAATTAAAATGGAATTAAAATTAAATTAAAGTTAAAATTAGTTAGCCCCCACAGAAGAGTAAGGTAAAAATTTCTGGAGCGATCTCTGAAATAATTATATTTAGAGACTGGAAAATTTCCTGCAATCCTAAGTAACACACAGTGGTAGTGGGCAGGCACGATACAATCTTGAGGCTACATGTTGTTCAGAAAGCAGAAAGTAGAGACCTCAGGAAATGATCCTTGGCAAAGGCGTTGTTTAATGTAGATGCTGAAGGAAGTTCAACGGAAAACATTTATCAGAAATTTCCGTCCAGAGAGGAGATATGCTGTTTTAGGGAAAAATGCAAATATTACTCAGCAGACCAAGGGCAAAGGAAATAGGAAATGGGCTAGAGAGTTCTCTGAAATAATCTGTCACTGAAATGTGAGAAAACATACTCGTGTGTTGGCAATTCTTTTATTTTAAAGCCTTCCACAACTCCAGAACCTTTTGCAGCATTGTGCCATTATCTGAAAGCTGGCTACTTCCAATTCAAACTTCTTAAAGGTAGGACAAAAAGCTTAATTTGGTTCCTATCTTGACCTATCATTTGCATGTTTATTATTTGAGCCTTTGGAATAACTCATAGGAAAACCATGAGCTTATCACGGAAACAATACATCTTAGAAACGCTGTAACAGTTGACTTTGCTGCTTTTTACAGCCTGCAGAGAAAGACCAAGGATTCAGTCAAAAGCTTTTAGGAGTCTCTCTCGATAAAAGGGCAGAGTACACCTCTGCGAAGGGTGTCACCTCTCAGCCTGCCAGTGTTCGGACAAGGGGTGGAGCAGTCCTTTTGGTAGCCGATGCAGAGAAGAGGAAACGTTCTCCTCATATGCAACACTAAACTTGTACGCGGGTAGAGGAAAAGATTGTGCTTTGAACTCTGCATTTGTAACCTTGAAATACTTGACTATACAGGCACTAAATATCACGAATGCCTTAATTACAATTGTGTCTTTTAGAACAGGTAGATTGTGGTCAACTTCCAAAGAAATTCAACCTCATTAATAATTTAAATTACAGGTAATAAAGCTGCTTGTGTGAGTGAAGACAAAATATATGCTTATTAACATTTAACTCTTGATATTGCTATAATAATATTATTGGTGAAATGAACAGAACAGTAAGTCCTTATACAGGGGAATATATGAACAACCCTTCCTTCAGCCATATCTTTTATTCTCCACTTTGATGAAAAAAAATAATACTTTCTCAAAGGTAAAAATGAACGTTAGAAATCCTAGCTACTGCAATTAGAGTTGCATTATCTTTTGGACTCCAGTATCCTTGAGTTCTTATTCAACAAAATATTACTGGAATTGTAGTAATGCCCTCAGTGTGACAGACACTTTCCAGGCTTATCTGAAAACACAGTGGGAAAGAGAGAGAAGTACATTATATGGAATATTCACACTGTTTAATTCCAGATACCAATAATATGAAACAAAACTCTCTAGATGCCTCAGCAGAAAAAGAGGCTCCTCCAGAGGGTGATTTAGGGCAATTAAATTAGGCTCGTTTTTCTGAATTGCACTGGAAAGGCTCATAAAGCTAGTCAAAGTGAGTCCTGCAATGTCTGGTATGAAGAATACACAAAAAATTGCAAGCCAGGAAAAAGCAATATGCTAGGAAAATAATCAGCATGACTGCAGTCTTGCACTCAACGGGTGCTTGTCTTTGTATACCTGCTCTCCTGTCTCCATTGTTCACTGTTCATATCTTTTCCCTCACACTACTTTCTGGTTTAAACTACAGTAGCATGTGTTCCTCACCATTTCCTTAATTTATAACATAGATAAATAAATGACTTCATCAAGAAGGATTCAACTAGATAGTGTACTCACATGCCTAAATGCTTACAACATTTCTGAAGTAGGCTTTAATTTATTGTACATGAACAGAGGAAGTGGATCTTTATAAAGCGTCTCCTCAGTAAGGTAAAAAGTTTAAAAGTATCTCATTCATAAAGCTTGATAACATCAAGAATGCTGAAAGGACCATGGCTGATACAGATAAATGTGACAGTAAAATAGTGAGAATGCAACACAATTGAAGAGCAGGGCATAAGTACAAAAGCAATTTAAGCTTGGTTTTGTTGAAAGAGAAAGGAACAAAAGAAATTACGCAAATTAGTTTGGAGATATGATCACATCAGAAAGCATTAAAGATGTTCTCAGTAGCTTTGTTTTTATTTCTGTAATTCATTATGCTTCACTTGGCAATACTGGGAGGACTGTGAGGGGTAGGGAACTCGGGGAGAGTCGTATGGCCGGATCTCTGGGTATGTACTGATTTTGCAGGGCGCAGATGCTCTGCGGTGAGCTCGGCAGCCCTGGCTCCAAGACACACATCCTGGTGGCATCTCAAAAGCAGAATTGAGAGCCCTGAAGCCCTGAACCTGCCCGTTGCGCATACTGGGGGACTGACTGGAGTATTACAGTACTGGCTTATTTTCCAACTGTTGCTTTGAAAGGAAACCTGAGTGCACAGCAGAGCAGGGCACCGCGTGGTTTCCTCCCATGCAGAAGCAGGATGCAGCAAAGCATGCCTGGAGAGCAGCATGCGGAGTGCGTCAAGAACCGCTCTAAAGCATGGACTCAGCCTGTATTGCCAAGATATATCATAGCTCTGCCACATCAATAAATGAAAAGGATGCTGAAGTAATCTGTATATTGCGCTTTGTGTTTTTATTAATAGATAAGCCAAATGGCTTGGCAGAGGTGAAGGAGTTAAAAAGGGGAGAAGCTATATACATGAAGAAAATAATCCAGTTACCTCCAAGTTTCGTGACGTTTATATATAATTAGATACTTCCATCTTTTTTTAAACACTGGGTGTCTTAAAACTATGTAGGTAGTGATGACAGCTAACTATTCATATGCCTGTGTAAAGTGAGATATCAAATTCAGATAAATTTGATAGGAGAGTTCACTTAAAAAACCCACCACCTTGCTGGTAGTGTCCATAAAAAGCACTAATTTGCCTAACTCTCTTACCCAGTAGAGCTGACCCCCCTTGGATCAGGTTTGGGGAATAAGTTTGGGAATATCAAGGGGATGAGGAAGTTTGTAGTCCTCTTACTGTTCCTATAAATCCTGCATGGATAACCATAAGGTTTAGGTTCAATTGTAAGAACCAGTTGTAACAACAATTGTAAGAACAATTGTAACAACCAGTCTGGTGGTTTATTTTTAAACAGTCCATTATTTGTACTGTTAATTGTTTGTAGTTATATTGTGCCACCTACTGAAAAACGGCCAATATATTTATTGCTTTTTAGTCCTCCCATTAAGAAAGGGATTTATCTATTTTTGTTAAGATCTGAACAATTTCAGACTGTAATAAGAACATATCGCCTTTACTCACACTTAGAGCTTTACTGTCAAATAAAACCAAACAAAAAATACCCCTCAGAAAACACTCAGCATAGAGCAAGATAATGCATCATTTTAAGTATAAGTTTCTGCAAATACCGTATCTAATAAGGCTTCTGTATTCATATGAGCATACTCTGAGGCAGGAAAACAAGAACTGACCATTTTCCATTTGGAAAGTGCCTGTTAACACAGTTACAGCCATGCAAAGCAAGGTTCCTTAACACTCTGTCTGTTCTGATGAGACATAATTGATTTCAACCTGTATGGAGTCAAAGATGCTCTCTGTAAATGTAGAAGGTCAAAACAGGCAGTGATGCCAGGATACGTGGAACAACTGCATCCACAGACATCCATTTTAGGGAACAAGCAGCAAGTTAGTCCTGGGGCACAGAAGACATGCGTAATCTCTCTATAAAATACACATATATATACAGCTATTATAAAATTCCCAGTTAAACTCCTTTTACAATATGGTGCTATCCTACACTGGTACTACATAAACAACCTTAGAAACCATCATCCTATAGTTGTCCTATAAGGATATATCTAAAATATTTTTAAAAGTATTAGGTGGTGGTAACTTGTCATGGCATCCTACCACTTCATTTTGGACCAAACTGTGCAACACCTATTTTGCGCAGTTTAGCAGTACCTACTTTGCCACAGAATATACAAGGATAAAGTAATCCTTAGGGGGTAACTATGTGTTCAGCAGCTATATTAAAAAGTTTCACGCAATGAGTCTTCAAAACAACCCGATGAGGTAGGATTTAATTATTTGACTTCAATATCAAGAAATAAAATTGCATAATCTAAAGTGTGCAACATTTGAATGTTTTGCTCAGAAAAGGAACAGGATTGTCTACTTCTGTTTCTCTTAAGAAAATATGAATTCTTTACATAAAACCTGGTTTACTACATGCTGGATAATTATCTTGTCAAATAATAAGACAGTGTCAGTTTTGTTCCCTTAGCTGAAGATACTATAAATTACATGGAAAGTGTCCAAGGAATCATAATATCTAACAACACCATCCCTTGGAGGAATTTTGGGGTTTTTTTCCCCTCTCTCTCTCCACTGTATATTCAGTGTAGAGAATTTTTAGACAGAAAGGCCCCCAAATTTAGCCCACAGACTGAAGCGTAAATACCCAGAAGGGGAAATCAGCTCCATCAGAGTCTGTATGTCATGTTCTATTTACAATCAGATCCAAGAGTATGATGATTGGTATAACATAATCTAGATCAGGCTCACTGAACAAGGTCAATGGGATGGAGGAATTGGCATCCTTCTCACTTTCTCTTAGCAAAGAATATATATGCGCATCTGTTATAGCAGCAGATAGTCTGGCCGACACTGTCATTTTTCCCTGTATGCAAATCCAACATAGCACCTTCTCTCAAACACTCTGGAGTGTATACTACAAATAACTCTGTACTATAAATAACCTGCAAAAATATGCACCAAAAATTTTTCAGTATCTTAAGGCAGTCTGCTTAGTTTTGATGAAACTCTAGGAATTCTTAAGTATATGACTTATTCTCTGAACTGAGCTGTGGGCCAATTTTACTCTCTACTTTTTTCCCTGTGCCTACTGTTCATGCTGTCAACATTTCTGTGGTTCATTTTGGTTGTATCAGTATCCTTAGAATTACAAAATAAATGTACTGTATCAAAAAGCCCGAGACATAGAAACTTGTATAACAGCTTGTATTACACTACGTCAAAATGGAAAAGAACATGTGACCCCGTTATCAACTTGCAATGGCTGATATAACACACATTAAGTCTCTAGAGATACCAGGAGCATATTGGAGCTACTCATGTAATACAAGCAGCAAATCATATGCTATCATTCATGAAACAGGGAGCTAGCGATAGTCCAAGTCAGTGGTTTAGAGCATGCAAGATAACTTGTAGCAGATAAATAATCTACAACGGCTAAGAACTTTTGTACTTGTGAGGATATCCTATTTAAGTAATTTGAAATACAATTAGATCCTATTGTAATTTCCATTCTTGTTTTGGAAGGCATAATGAAAAAGTATCTTTTAAAAAAGAAGAAATTTGTCCACGTTCCACTTGTGAATGTTGACAATCCACACGTCAGTAAGTCAACGAAGTGCTTTTTCATTTTATGCACATAACTACTCAGTGGGACTTCAGGTTAAACACATTTGAATGCTTTGTGAGGTGAAAATCAAAATAATGATGATACATCTATTTATTTCCTTTTCCGTACCTATTTAGTTAAACTAGTTCCTTTTCCTCAGCATTCCACTAACTGTTTTTCATTCAGACTTTACAAAAATCCTTTCCACCCCACTGGCTCAAAACCTTGTCATTCCAAATTACTCAGGACATCACTTCCCTCAACATGCCTGCCTGTAGTACTGTAACATCTTCAGTTTACTGTCTTTCTCCGCTTACCTGGCTCATTCTCTGTATCAGTCTTGCAGAAAGGAGGAAATCCTTTCTAGCCGCTTCTCGATGGGAACAAGCAGCTTGCAAAGGAGCAGAGAAAGAGTAGAGAGCCAGGACAGAAACCTAACATTTTCTGCACGCTTCACAGTTTTACAAACTCCTGACGATGGTAAACCGTTTGGTATGACTGAAGCGAATGGAGATGGTGAGAGCAATTGGCAACGAGTATCCAACCATGTGACAGTGTTAGGAAGAAGAAATACTGTAAAGTTGAGCAGAGGTAGAAAACATGTAAGAAGTAATTCTACATAACCCTAGAAAATGTCGGGAGGCTTTTTTTGCAACATGGTTTTCAGTACTTTTCCAGAAGTTTTGTTCTTTGCTGACAGCAATATTTGTACCGTTTGGAGCACAGCATTTATTATTCATCTTTTACTCAGTTATTTGGAGTTATTCTAAGTTATTCATATTTGGTTGTTTATTCATCTTGTAAGGATTACAGTCTTTCAGTAAATGTTAAGTAAGAATTTGAATATATCACTTAGTTTCCTAAGTACATACCCACTACAAAACCTCTATTAAAGAAAGAAAAAGCTGCATGGTTTTAGAGAACAGCAGATCAAAGCTGCCTGTGAAAAGGAATGGTGTCTTAATAAGAGAACTGGGATTGCTTTCCAAAGGCCAGTCTTAATCCTTTCATATAAAATTCATATATGGAAGTAAGCTCGGGTCATGCTTCAAATAAGTTATTACAGCAATTAAGTTATGAAGTCTAACTTGAGTATTTGTCTAAAAATACTAAACACGTGACCGTAAAAAGCTTAAAACTGTCTTCCTTTAAATCCTAATGCATTATGGAGTATTATTTGAGATAGTTGGAAAAAAGGGCCATGAAAATGAATGCAGTATTGCTGACACAGTTTGATGACAGATATTTTTTGTTTAATACACTGACTTTAAATAATTAATTTCTGAACTGTGACTTTACTGCACTAGAAAAGCTGTACACAAATTGAGATCTCTAACTATGCATAGTGCAAGCGCTCATTTATTCGACCACAAACGTTTTCAAGACTTACACATAAAGACATTATCATAGAACTGGAAAACAGGAAATAAAACTATTATCTGTCTCCATTTCTATTCCTAGTAGCATAAAATCTCTTGCCAGAAGTGAGATCAAATACAAAAGATGTGCCATGATGTAACCTACTAAAGATACTAAGTGCTTTAACAGCAAGTTATGAACAATTATCCTTGGCTCTTGGATACTTATTCTCATCCTAAAATTGGTTGTTTGTTTTTTTTTTTAAGCCTTTAAGAGCTTTTTAGCAGGACTAAGGCTATTTGTAGTATGAAACGTATTTAACTAGGCCTCTAGTACTAATGCCATTCTTACAAGCAGTATTTTGGTAAATAATGTCTCCCGTTCAGTGAGTATGTAACCCTAAAAAACTAAAAATCAAGCCTAAGGTATGAAAAAGAAATAAGCTGCTAATCTATCCATTAAATAAAAGATTTCACTGTAACTACTCCATGAGTTTCTGCTCACACTTTCACTTTTGTCCTATTAGATGCTCCAATTAATAAATGGCAATTTGTGGTTCAAAAGAATGCTGTTCTATCACTTTTTTCATACTGTAAGTATATGGAGAATTAAACTGATCTTCCACTGTTTCCCACTGTCTGCAATTATTTCACACTCAAGCTTCTTTATCTATAGGTTCTTCCCATTGAGAATTTAGCTGGTGTTATTACAGTCAGGTAATTATGTTGATAAAGTTTTACCAGTAAAGTGTCTCATCTCAGAATTTTGAAAATTCATTTATACTCTGGAAGGTAAAGTGCACAATCTTTCAACAGCCTTAGGTATTTGGCTCTATGCATCCAAAGTCAGATAAAAATGATAGTAATTGAGAAAGGATAAAAATAGCTATGTTTTCTTATTCAATAAAAGACAGAAGTAGAAGGAATCTATTTTATATGAAATATACTTCCTCATTATCATTTAGAGTTTGGAAACATCTTCATGAAGAAGGGAGATATTTAAGTCCTGTATTGCTTAAATAGATACTGAAAATTATTTTGCTGGTATCTGTTACTGAATTGCTAACAGAGAATTAGCTTCCAAGAGGAATCAAACAGTTGGAGGCCTTATTTGAAATGATAAGAAATAAAAAGTCAGTCATTTAAGGAATCTGTAAATTTTCCCTCCATGTAAACATCTCAGTGATGCTTCTTTTAAATATATTTTGTTTGAAGCAGTATTTCCTAGATAAGAAACAATAATTACATGTCTTTCATCTGTTTGGTTCATCTGCTCCTGTAGTTAATTTCTCCTTCAGCATTTTAATTGACTGTCAGTACTCTTCATGCTGTGGGAAGCGTTAAGTCACAATAGATTTATAAATGTTACAACTGTATTTTAAGAGGGACCAATAGGGTGGTTATTATTATTATGTTGTAACGGCAAAAGAGCTAGCTTATGTTTAAATGGATTTGTTCAGTTTAGAAAACTCATTGTTTGGAAACAACGTATTTTAATGCCTCTGTGAAACATAATGCAGAGGCAGGAAATGGCAGCATGCTTATGAAACCATTACCGGGTGTCCCATGGTTCCCCTCATCTCGCTCGTGCCCTGCTCTGAGAGTTCATTATCATCACACAGAATTAATGTGCTCTGTTCTGCTGAACTCACAACACAATATGCTGAGCACAAAGCTCTGTGAACAGCTCATGGCTGAGCTAATAAATCCAGCCTTTCAGCCGTCCCAGTGTTTACGGTGTAAACACAACCCAACTGTCCCCTTGTCCTTGCTTTGACAAAGGATGTTAAGCATCAATACCACGATAACTTCTAAAGCTCATCCCGCTCCTTGGAGATCTTTTTCCCTAAAACTTGCTCCTGCTTTTCTGTAAGCTGTCAGAGGTTCTGCGCCTCCTCTAGCCTGGCGTATTTTTAAAAGCCAAACAGAAGTCTCTGTCTCATGCTTCAGTAGACCTTTGTGTTTTTTAAAGTCATTGTTGCACAAGCTTACTATCTCTAGAAGGCTGAACAACAGCTTCCTGACAGCTTGTTTTGAAGAATTTTCTACTTCCTGCAATTTTTTCTCAGCACCTTGGTAGATTTATTTCTTAACTGATTACATTACTATGTAATATAGACACTTCAAACAAAAAAAGTTTCATTAGAAAGACTTACTTGCCATGAAATCTTACACAACAAACATTATTACTGTGTTGAAGGAAAGTACAAACCTGGCAACAACTTCTCTACAACTTATTATCCATTTAGCATTCTACACCTTTGAACTTGGAACGATTAACCTGAAATGGGTGAGAATAGACCGCTATTTTTTTCTTGTCAGATATACAATTTTTGTAATATAACTGCAATAGTTCGGGGAAAAAATTGTTTTCAAAATGCATTATCTATTTTACTTATATGAAGTTACTTCTAGAAACTAAGACAAGCTTTTGTATTTGTTCCAAAGGCATTTGTATTATTTAAACAAACATTAACAGCTAGATTATAATTTTTATGTGTTTTAAAAAACACTCCAAGTTGATCTCACAGTGGTTCCTATTTAGGGAATCACACAATCCTCAAGAAACTGTGTTTATAAACAAGGGTACAGTTATTCAGATGAAGAATCTACAGCTTCTTCTATTGAAATGCACAGTACAGCTAGAACCTGTTTGTTTTTAACTGTCACTGGAATGAAACCAAGAGTACAGTTTGCCTCTGTTGCAAATACTAACAAATAGGTAGAGAGATGTACTTTATTTTCATTTCATCTCTGTTTTATCCATCTGAAAACGGAATGTCCACCTCTGGTCTTTTTCTTTGGAACATGCTGGGCTAGTGACACACTTTCTCCTTAAACACTACTGACTTTGTGAAATATTTCAGTACTACAACTACTGCAGAATGACCTTTATGAGAACCGACTGAAAACCCAGGACCATTCTGTCATTGCATCCCCTAGAGGACTTTTGTCCACTATTTCAGTCAGCTTCAACCTCAGACACCATCCAACTCCCATGCCAGGAGGTGGGCAGAGCTGCGAATGGAGCACCAGGAACCTCCACTTCAAGAGATCCTTAGCTAGAAAGGCCTTCATTGACAGATAAGCACCCAAACAAAGGTGGTTGCAGGATTTCTAGGATTATTAGTGCTGTTAGTACTACTATCAGGATTAGCAATGCTTCCTCCTATTTTTCTTGGCACTCTCAGGATTGAAGGAATGGTAGTAAGGGCAAAATTATTTTATTCAGCCAGCAATATCCCAAATATAATGCCAGAAAATAACCTGTTCAAGGACAGAAAATCCGACATTTTCTGCTGATGTCTAACTTAAACAAAGCCATTTAGGAATATTTGGGTCTGGGAACAGACATGGCAGTGGACCCATCAAAATCTCCCCTCACCATTAGGAATTCAACGGACTAAATGAATGCCAGAACATAAGCCTACTAGATGAATTCCTACAGAAAGCCCCAGTGATTGAATAAAAACTGTTTCTCAGAGAGCAAAAGAACTGTTCCCTGGACTGTGTTTTTGTCACCTGTCCATCTTGGTATGGAGGGGAAAAAAAAAAAAAGATATTGGTGTATGCTGAATGGGAAAGGGCGTGACAAGCAAGACTGAATGAGTTCTGTGAGTACAGGACTGCTAAAAGCCTGAAAGCAAGAATGAGAATTGGTTATGATTGGAAACTTTAAGTATTTCTTTAATGAGGTCCATATGAAAATTTGAAAATATGAGTCTCACAAGCCATGAGCTACGAATCCACTACCCTTCTGAAGGATCTGGTAATGACAACAGTAACTAGGATTATCATCCTGAGATCAGTTGAAATTGGATCTCTTTACACCACAGAACAGATGAATGCTTTGCAGCAGCAAAGTTGTTTCTAAACCCCTTCTCTAATTTACATAAAGCAATTAATATTCTGAAAGAATGTTGTCTGGTATATTGGTGGAAATATAATTAACAAAATCAACACAGCATTTACATCAGTATTTGTTTTGATAAACAACAAAATGTGCTGAAGACAATGTTTTTGGAACAAATTGGTATTTGTTTTTTTATGGATGGCATGAGTTGGCCTAAAAGCTTGATTATCATTCAGGATTTTAATTACAGCCATAGCAATGAATGCTTGCAAATTCCAACAGTAGCTGTCGAGTTTTTTAGTCTTAATCACTCTTGCCTCACTGTAGGGAATATATTTTTAAAAGTATTTATTGTTTAAACAGCAGTTTACCTTATAGTGCAGGAAATCCCTCAGAAAGATCAATAAAATTTTAACCCTAAGGGGCTTGACCAAGGCTGACTAGCAGATAAACTACAGATGATGCTCAGAACCAAAGTCAGTTTAGTACGAAAAACTAAATTTAACTTAAAAAACTCTCATGGTAAAATTACTGCCTTTAAAATTCTACCTGCTTTAAGCTCTACGGAGGATTAATGGCTTTCTACTCCTGAAAAGCAACAAAAGCCTCGCTTGTTGTCTTAGGGAAACTCACAGAACATTTCAGATCATGTACTGTTTTCAGGTCCTTTAAATATCCTTCTTTTGTTGGCATCCATAATGATGATAATTTTCAATACTGTTTGTTCTATATTAAAAACTGGTGAGGTTTAATATTCTCCACTAAAAGTACATTCATAATTAATTTTCTACCAGTTGATACATTTTAACAGTGCTTACAGCATTAATCTTTGGACTCAGCTGAAAGTCATAAAAAATAAGAGGAATTCTTGTATTAGTACTCCAAGATATTTTGTTTGCTGTCCTTCTGTTTCATTTGGTTTTGTTGACTTGAACAATGTCAATGTGAATGGAAAATGAATTATAAAGAGTATTTCTGAAGTCAAGGAGGGAAGGATGTAAAAAATAAAGAAACCCGGGATGTTTCCTTAGTTATGTTCTTTTTTTTAAACTTAAACATGACACATTTGTTGCTTTAGTATGTATTATCCAGCTTGTGCATACATCTTTATGCTTGGCCTAATTATTTTTGGCCAGAGTATGCATTTATAAAGTGTACATGGCTTACACCCAGGGATCTCGGAAGAACTACAAGTTCCTTTTTTCTTAATACAAGAATTGTTAAACCAATAGCTCTGCACAGTGAAATCTGAATCTGCCTTGAGTTTCTCTTTTCACTTCATACATTTCGGTCTGAAATTAGACAGAAATGTAAAACTTTCTCATTTACTTCTGTTCTTACACTATTTTTGTTTGTCTTATACTGGCCTGCTTTAGAGTTCTTGTTTTATTCAAGTCTATCTTCAAACTAGTGAGCAACTCCATAGCAGGATCTGCCACTGTGAGAACATGAGGATGGTCATTAGGGGTGACACCAAAGGTTTCCTCTCGCAGTAACCAAAAGCAGGTATCAGGAAAGCATGCAACAGCAGAGCAAGCATACAGCTGAACGTCCCCAGAGCTAGACATGGTTTCTTGTATTTAGTAATCCTAATGATTCTCTCTCTGTAAACTTGTCCGATCTTTCTTTAAGCCCGTGTTAACTTTAAGCATCCCTAACACCCTTTGGTAGGAGTATTACAGTCTAATTCCTTCTCATCTAAAAACCCACTTCACTAGTTCTGAATCAGAGCAGCACATAGTATTCAAGAGGGCCACAATGATGATGAGAGGGATGGAACACCTCTCCTATGAAGAAAGGCTGCGACAGTTGGGGTTGTTCAGACTGCAGAGAGAAGGCTCCAGGGAGACCTCATTGCAGCCTTTCAGTACTTAAAGGGGGCTTATAAGAAAGATGGGGATAAACTTTAGCAAGGCCTGTTGCAATAGGACAAGGGGTAATGGTTTTAAACTAAAAGAGGGTAGATTTAGACTAGATCTAAGGATGAAATTTTTTACTATGAGTGTGGTGAAACACTGGCCCAGGTTGCCAGAGAGGTGGTAGATGCCCCATCCCTGGAAATGTTCAAGGTCAGGTTGGACAGGGCTCTGAGCAGCCTGATCTAGTTGAAGATGTCCCTGCTCTGGCAGGGGGGTTGGACTAGATGACCTGTAAAGGTCCCTTCCAACCCAAACTATTCTGTGATTCTATGATTCTAAGAAGCAAGTGAATAATAAATTCACTCATTGGCATAATGTTTTCATCTCTATTTATTTTCAAATTATTCCTAATTATGTAGAAATCAATATTATTATTAATAAACGTTTTTGGGTCACTTTTTTTTTGGGTCACTTTTACATTTTCATGGGACTATAAGCATAACCCAGGATCTTACTCCTGGGTAGTAACACACAACTCAGAGCCATCATTTCATCAGTGCATAATTTGACATTTCTCTGTACTGAACCTCATCTGCCATGTTATTGCCTAGTTACTGAGCTTTGCTGACTTGCTGTTCAAATCTACAATACTTCACCGTCAGGCCCTGACTTTGCTAGCCTGCTACTCAGCATCATCAGGAAATGTTAACAACTTATAATTCAAATCCTTTTCCCAATTATTATAAATATGCTGGACAGCAAAGGTCCAAGCACAAAGCCTCATGTATCTCTACTAATAATTTCCCCCAAGGTTAAAAATGACCTTTTACTCCTACCCTGTTTCCCACTTTAGCCCATTATTTATCCATTTATGGGCCTTCCTTCTTAACCCATTGCTGTATAGCTTCCTCAAAACACTTGATGATGATCTTTGTCAAAAATTTGTTAGGAATCTATGTAAACTACATAAAAAAGGACATGCTTTCTGAACCCATCAAAAACCTCATATGTATTGTGGGTCATAATTTCCCTTCTTCCCAAATAGAGAAAATTTATCTGTGTGTGTATTAATTCTATTTTTAGAAGTAATACTTCTGACAAAAACATGAAATACATAGGCCTGTATTTCCCTGAATCTAGAAGGTCTCAATAAGGCATGAAAAAAATAAAGAAATCTAACTGTGCAATAGGGAGTGGAGAGTATGACAGGCAAGCAGCAAAGTAGCGGACTGACTAATAAGCAGCATGCCTGTAGGCTAGTTATAGACTGACATAGTTCTCTATAAGACTTTTTCTGTTATTACATACAAGAGGATATGCAGACCAGGAAATATCCAGATGTGATGCTTGGAAACAGACAACAGGAGCTGTAAACACAAGGATTCAATAATTATTGGTGCTTGTGTGCATGCTTAATGTAAGGATAAAATGCGTAATCGATCAGAAACTGAGGTGCATGATAGATAATAGCAGATAAGAAAGCATGGGAAATGAAGAGCTGTAGCCTGCCTTCTCTGGCTTATAGATGAAAAGTAAGACTTACAATGCTGTTCATCAGTCACATTCTTGCTACCTCAGATGCAATATCAGATAAATGTATTTCCATGGCAAATCCAACCTTGAATCAGGTTCTGCTATTTTATAAGCCTACCTAGGCCTTTCCTTGAAAAACTTTCTGGAAAAAACCTGCCGTATTTGATGCCTGGCATCTAGATACTTCTCAGGACTACAAAAAGAAGAAGAGTTGTTTTCAGTGCCACGATGACACATGTGGGACAAAAGGCTGTATTAATTCACTATCAAGTGATTTGGGGAGCATCTTGGAATAACCAAACAGACAAATCCAACTACAAGTGGTTTTTTTCTGGGCTCTTTTAGAAAGCTGTGTTGCCCTCCACCCCCTAGCTACAGGGTTAACATTCATGATTTCTTTTCCAGCTTTGTCCCTTACTCTCTACTGACATTTCTATAAGCAGCCAACAGAAAGATTTTTTTTTTCTGTTAGGCATCTTTCCTAAATATCAATTAATGTCAATTTATATTTAGACATTTGTTTTGAAGAAATCAATACCATTTACATTTTTATTCTGAATGATATAATTGTATTTAAAAATGTCAAAACTTCTACAAGGAATCACTGCTCTGTAATTAGATCATTTCTAAAATGTCACTACTCATCAGTGCTTCAGCAAATGTGGACTGGTACAGCTATCACAGTTCTAAGTGCTAAGGCTTTTGCTAGTATTTGATTACCAAAAAAGTTTCCTTTGGTCATAGAAACTACTAATCTAGAAAAACATTTACAAATCATCTCACATTAATATTCTCTGGCTTGGAGGCATTCGAGCATACTTGCTCAAATCAAATATTAAATAAGAACCCAGGACAACTGTATTCTCAGTTTGTCCTTTGACTTTCATGTGAACAGGGTTAGGTTCTAATAGCTGAATTTTAAAGAAAAAAACTGATGGTCAGAGCTGCTAGCTTTATTAAGATAAAACTACTCCTACTGAAATATAAGACCTGCTTCTTCTAGTTACAGCCACTATTTAATTTTTGTACCTTTTAGCCAGTTCTCCCTCTATCATGTGTGCAAATGAAATACAGTTTACATACGTAATTGAATTAACATGAAATTCTCATCAAATAAAAAATTACTTTTAGTCAGACTTCAGAAGAGAGCCCTTGGTAGAATTGCAAAGATAGCATGTTGAATACGTGAAGTACATGAGGTTCTCACTCAAAGTGCTATTTTCTCACCTATCTGAAACTCAGGATTCTCTATCACACAGAAAGATGTCTGACATGTATCTACCCAAATCCTACTATAACACTACGAACCCCATTTACAATCTTTTCATTTTAATTTAAAACATGTTCCTGAAGAAAAAACTCCCTTTTATCATGCCGGTTTTGCTAAGACTGTGATCTTTCTTTCACCATTTATTATTGAGATTGAAATTGAATAGCCTACAGATGCATCATAATGAACAGTAGCTATATACAATCTATCTCCAGGCTGTCCAGCAAGGTGACACTGAAAGACTTTAATTTTAAGTTGTATAAAATGGTCTTTCTTACTGAACTCGAAGGTATGAAACAGTTCATGTTTTGACAGCTTATTTAACAGGCTTTGCTAACTTCACAGGAAGTTTTATCTTTGGCCATAAAGCAACGTAACTGGAGTCAACCAGTTCCAGAAGGAAGAAAATGATTGAAAAAATTACATAAGAAATAGTAAAAATGCATACACTATAAAAAAAAAAGAAAAAAGCGCTATTTTCTAAAATAAAATAAATCATTTCAAGCTTATGCTTCACTTTTCTTCTGCAACAGCTCTAACATTCAATGCAATTAGCTGAACCTCTTGTTATTCTAAGGCACATACCATGGCTTGTGTCACAGTTTTCCTGTCTAATTAAATGGAAACAGCTTTCGGAGTCATATCCAAACGGGCATTGCAGTCTTGCTAATACACTCTCACATGTGCACATGTTGGAAAGGCTTTCACTCTAAAATAGCCTTTTATCTATTCTCACGTGGTGAAACATCTCACATCTCTGTCCGCATTTCTTTTTTCAGAATTCCCCTTTAACCCTTAGTTCAATATTTCATATAGCCTTGAAGAGCAACCTTGAACATTTTCTTTCATGGAAAGTTTTGTATTCTGTATATGACTTAAACAGGAGATTTAAGATTTAACTATTCAATTAGCCTATGTATTTTGATTTTCTCTCTAGTAATATTTCAGAGTTTATAAGAATTTTCCCTGAATGTTTCATGCCAATATAACAATAGGTTGTATTTAAAAAGGTGTTCTTATGCATATGTTCTTGAAGTTGTGATGCTTTCATTGTATACACAGCACAGGGACTACTGCAAAAATATCACCAGAATAGGGAAAAAAAAAAGGAAAGTATAGCTATCAAAATAAATGAACACTCCTCTATGCTTTAATTTTATTACTGGAGACAGTTCATTTTATGCAGTTCATATTATTTAGGAAGAACAAGGAAAAATTATCTGTAGTCCACTTTCTGTTTTAAAACCGAAGTTCCCTACACATTTAAAATACTGCTTTGTACACAATGTTGATATTTTGGAACAGCTGAGTAGCTTTGATTCTATATTAAAGAGACCAGGACTTTCAAACTGGATGTTTTTTAATCTGTCCTCTAGGAAGGAAGGATCTGGTACTCAGAACACACCAAACATAACATCTATGTTTGTTTCTGGACACTGTCCCTACATTCTCATTAAAAAACAGACCAGAATAGGAAAAGCAGTATTTGCACCTGCTATTCATACCAAACTAAGTGGTTAAAGTATTCCCCCCAGGTGTGATGACCTATTCTATGCTGTTCTTAGCTTGATGCAAAGGTGTCTTTCTAGGAAAGGGCTGTATATAATCATCAGATGTTATAATCATGAGATTACCAACTGCTCTGGGGTAAACATCACTAGCCTTCCTGTACCCAGATGAATGCACAATCAAGTGCATTAAATGGACTAAGAAAGAAGCAAGGCTTACAGCAGTCATGGTGCTTATCTTGGAGAAGAGGTGGACCTTTTCCGCATTTGCCTTATGATTATTTAATAAAATACACATTCTTGGAAAGTGGGTAGGAACCTACATAGCACTTCCAAGACAAGTGTCTATCCACTGAATCAGAGAATTACACTTTTCAGTTACGCGCTTTCTCTGGCCCAGCATTGATTATTTTCAGCAGTTAGAACTGTTTTAATTGGAAGGTATCTGAGACCAAATCTAATCATGGTGACACAGTACTTTTGTAGGAGAGGAGAAATTAAGAATTCCAATTGATTACCAACTCAAGGTTGTGACTAATTACTTACACTCTTATATGATGTATCCAAGAAAATGGTCTAACTCTTTCAGCACGATGAAAGAGTTCATCTGGTAAAACTCTCTCTTAGGTAGTGCTCCATCTGTATGAAAGGTGCACTTTGCAGTCCAAATAATTTTTAACAGGAACAGACTTTATCTCAAATGAGGCTGATAACAGCTTCCAAGGAACTGCCTTCTTCACAGAAAAATGAGACAGAACAGCAAGAAATGTTCACTAACTGTTCTCTAAATAAGCAAAGCAGGATGGAATGGCAGTTAGAAGGTGGTTTGGTTTTTTTTTTCAAATATAATGATGTTTCCATGCTGTATAGCTTCAGAAAGCTTAAAACATAACAGATTAAATAACTGATCAATTTGCAAAATATATGTTGACCTTTCTCAGCTAAACAATTCCTTTTCCAAAATAAAAATAGATTTTTTTATTTTTTTTTTAAACTAAGAATCAATGTATCATAGAAAAGTGCTGAATCAAAGTTCTAACAACATGGTAGGTTCATGCAAATATCACAGAAAAAACCAGATCAGATTCCAAAGCTTAACTTCAATTTTCATCTTCTGTGCAATTTCCACTTAAAAAGCTCAGTTTCATTGAACAGAGTAAGACTCACTCACTAAGTACCTTCAGGTATGAGAAACTTGGGAAATAACTGAGACTATTATGAAAAACTACAAAGAAATAATATGTAATCTTTCATATTACTGAACATCAGTGGTCAAATCCCTCTGCAGCCATTGTCATACATTATGCAAGGGTTATAATGAACTTGTACACAAATGTTAATTAGAAATTTCTTGGAAGTTTTAAGAACAGGAGGTGTTTACTGAGCTCTGACAAACACTCTGCTAAGCCACGTGTCCTTTTCCTAGCATGACTTACTGACAATATTTATTCAAATGCAAGTACTGGGGGATCCCTGATGCGGATCAAATTTGGACCACCCTGCTCATGCACTAAAGACTAAAGTTCAGATGTAACTTAAACGGTTACATACAGTTATATTAGGCTGTATATGTGGCCAATACACCTTAAAATAATTTTATATAGATTTCCAAAATATCCATGCCAATCCGCTAGGAAATACCTTTGGTAGTACCACGGTTCCGTTTACCATGAAAAGCTAACTTATAGGAAGCATCATCCACATGACTAACAAAGTCATTTAAAACAAACTGAGCTCAGTAACTTCACTGTCACCATAAAGACAGCTAACTAAGCAATATGCTGGACATACCCCAACAGCTCTGTGCTAACTCAAATAGGCACTTATTCCTATTTACCAAAGTTAAATACAAACATTCTTCCAACTCAGATTTTCAAACTACGTAAGCATGACTTGAGCTATGCCTTGTCAATACTTTGCATACATCAGCACTTTACATATTTTTGCATGACCTGTCCGTTTGAACATTTGCCTTGGTATCATCTAATTTCTTTACGATGCAAGAGAAAGACATTCCTCTTGAGTAGTCCCATGAGTCTTAATTATTCACTTCACTAATTTCAGTAAAGATAGAAGTGAGATATCTACCAGATCCAAAGTCTTGTCTACAATTAATCAAGCCTGTGGAAGAGATGTTAAATGCTGCACTACTGGCTAAATGTTCTCAGCAGCCTATATCCAGGTATGCTCACTGTGCCCACTACTACTTGTATACCAACCACCATCACCGTGAAAGGAAAGAGCAAGCTTCAGATATAACTAAAAAGGCTTTTATTTCCTAGGCTTTTTTCTTTATAGTTTTTTTAAAAAACAAAGACCAAAACTAATCAAAGAGACTACAAATCCCAATAGTCGCTTCATATATTTATCTCTCTTGCTCACTAAAGTGTAGACTTTAAAACATGGAGATGGGAAGCAACTCAGGAAGCACTAAGCTGCAGTGTCCGTCACCTATTTGCAGCACATACCTGGTACTCTGTTCCAATCCTCTACGTCATGGTAGTATACTTAGGAAAATTGGTGTCTGCCTGCTCTGTAACCTGGCCTATAGTAATAAGAAAGCTTTGCAGTTAACACTTGCTTACATTCTGGGAAAAAATCCCCCCCCCCAAAATAAAGAATATTTTTGAGGATATAAAGAAACCTGGCATTTCAATTCTAATCACAAAATCACAAAAATTTATACATCACATCCACATTTTGATGTAAAAATATTTAAAAAGAAAGCAATGAACACAAAGAATAACAACATCCATTTCCATTAAATTTCAAAGCATTGTGTGCCATAAGTTTTAGCATGTTCTCTGCTTTTAAACACATTTTCTCATATAGAGAAGCAGCACTTTGAGCCATGTCATTTAGAGAAACCTAAATTAACAGATCAATGGATGTGTCATTAATGCCTAACATGTTAACGTAGAATCACTGGTCCAACCAAAACCAATGGAATTCTTAAGATTGCATGGAGAGAAAAAAGAATGAATTTCATTATTTGTGATTTTAAACAATGGCTGCGTATGTCTGAAAAACTTTAAAATACTGCCGTGTTTTTTCCCTCTGCTGACATTTGGTATATATTCCTTCACAGACGCACTTAATTGACTGGAACAATTGTAGTTGGCTTCAGTGATTTTATAATTTGTCATAGCCACCTCACTAGCTGTTGAGGAGACAGACTTCTTCCTCATACTGCCAAAACAATCCTATGAAATATGGTTTGGTTTAATTAAAGCATAATTAATGCCTTGAATTTTAATTACTTCTGCTGTGATCTGGAGATGAAAATATTCTTCTGCCAGAATAATACGTTTAATATGAAATGGACACGCTTAGTATTAATACCCGCTCTTTAGCAACTTCAGTAATGAGTTCCTTTGATTGAACAGGCAGCATTTGGAAAAAAAAAACCCCAAACCCGACAAACCTACAGCTTTTCTGCCTGTCAGAATATAAATGTAGTTCCTGAAAATGGAACTTATTCATTTTACATGGCTTGCAAAAATAAAAGTGAAATCTGTTTTTTGAATGCTAAAGGCTATCTATTAGTTTTTCCTTTTTATCTAGTGATGTGACTCGGAAAAAATATTTCATGGTTAACAGGCAAGGAATGTTGAGCGACATGTTGACATCAAAATATTTTTGTTAAATGTACATGTTTTAAATTTTAATTCCATTCTGGAGGGATGTGAGAAGGGAAAATTCCCTACTGAATTACATACAGAGCACTTTCTCTTTAGAGGAGTGATCCCATGTCAGGTTACTTGGAAAATATGGTGGAAATATTTATTACACAAATTGCTAAGTGTACTCATAATTTGGTTGTAAGGCATCATCATTGTCAAATATGACACGGTTAACATATGGTTTACTACTGCTGACCAGAATTTACCAGCAGACAAAATACTGGAGCCAGGGGGAAAAAAACCCCAGTTCATTCAGTGTTTACCAGTTTACCATTAGGGAAGCTTATTGTTTCTCCTTTTTGAGCTTGTTAAATATTGTTCATTTAGGAAGAAAAAAACCATACCTTTCAAACACATAAATAGAAGCAATTCTAATAGCAAGTCACAGAAATGGAAGATTAAAAAAAAAAAAAAAATCTAAGATCTCTCATAGGCATCACCAATTTTCTGTTGGTGCGGAAAAACTTTCAGTTTGCTTTTGAAGATTCATGGGGTTTGAGAGGTGCTCAATCCTTTAACATTATAGCAACATGAGAGAGAGTTTCAGCTGGAGTAGTTAATTAGGTTTTTTTATTGGCTAAATTTCATGGCTCAAAACTCTTTTTGTGAATGGGAAAACATCGTGTTTCTACATCTTAAAATGACTATGGGGTAGATACAGGATTTATAACACACAGTCTCCTCTGTACTAAATCAATGATCTAAAAAAAGGTGTGCTATTGTTGCCACCACCTTCCTTTCTTTCTTCTCCTGCCTTTGTTTTCATTTATGCCTCCTTGGGATTCCTTCACTTACTCCCAGAGGAGAAAGCTTAACAATCAGAGCTAAAATGAATTCAAACAGTGACTGTAAACATTAACTCCCTCCAGGTTCAGAATGAAATACCAATATATGCAAAAAAATCTTACACATTCAGAAAAACAGAACTACAAACATATGCAGTAACATGCCTTAAAATGAACAATACAGTTATTTTAAATATTGAAATATTTTTATTTTTTTAAGACAGGAAAATATCTTAACTAGTAGTAGCATCATTAAAAATCTGGCAAACTAAGTTATCAAATGCTAAATATTAAAATTTATTACAAATGCAACAAATATAGACCTAACATACCCCAGCAGTAATCTACATTAAGCCCAGATTACCTCCGGTCTTTAGTGGGAGCTTTCCTTATAGGTACTGAACAAATGTGAGAATTGCAAAAATACTTGAAATATTCTTGGGCATTTGGTTTAAAACGTGAATTTATTAAAACAATGAAATGCCAATATTACAGCAAGACACATTCCATCTGCCTTAGTGTGCAAGAGGAAAGTTTTTCTCAGCCTTGCTCTCCTCCAAAAGCTGCTATTGCATCTGAAAATCCTCACTGTGTCAGAGCTGGCTCAGCCCCTCAGCAGCAAGACAGCAAAAATCAGTTTTGTTGCTCCAAAGATGAGGAGCAGGGGCCTGTATAGTGAGGGATGGGAACAGGCTGAGTTTGAAGCCAAAAATGAGACCCAGATAGTCCCAGTGCAAAGTAAGAAGCAATTACTGCCTTTCAGCAAGCTTGCCCAGCTCTTGGAGTCACCAGCATAACTGCATGCAAAAATAGCGACTGTAGCAATCCCGGCTTGGCAGAGCTCTCGCAGGCCATCTTTCATGGTTATTTTGCTGTCCCCAGCAACCTCAGCCTCTGTCCAGCTGATGACTTTTCCTGTGTCTAAAACTGTCCGTGTCCACAGAATACCAGAACTCAGCACTGCTTTCATGATTACATGGAAGTGGGGAGTGATTGCATCGAGGACACCATCTAACACAGGAAACAGCATTTGAAAGTTGTTTTGCTCATCCCCAGTGCAGAGAGAGAGATCTTTGCTCTTTGTCCACTACTGAGATGTCCTTCAAGCTGTACAGCTATGAATCTCCCAGACAAAACAGCACATGTTGTGCACTGGGTATAGGTCGAGAGCTATTGAAACTGCTGTAGAATCTTAAATAGTAAATTTTAAAGGATAAAATAGCTCATGTGTTTTATATGATACTTTACCATATATGCATTCAATTTATTATGGAAGCTGCTGAATTTGGCAGGCTTGCATTGGCTCCCATGGGACAGTACGTCCATTTATTTTTCCATGTATTATTCTATATGATAATCCTCACTAATACAAAAGCCCTCTCTGTTAAGAGAGGCTAAGCAAAGACGAGCTTACTAAGGATTGTCGCTCTCCCTTAGATTCCCAGCTGCCCAATGGAGCAATGAAGATCCATACGTTCAGTTTCCTAACAAGTACAAACAAAATTTATGTCAGGGTAGCTTGTAGATGGTGGGCGAGCCACTTCAGCTATGTAGTAAACACCCAATTTTTAAAATTGTTAAAAAAAAGGGAAAAAACCTGAAAGAAAGACTGATCTAAGCAATGCGATTTATAACATGCCAGCCCTTGGCTTCTATTTTGGCTGCTTTATTTAGTGTAAGAAGCCTTATTGGGTCAGCTGGAGATTCCCTTGATATTAGGTAAGCAGCTCTGAATCAGCTGCTGTTGAGCCCCTCACTTCCAGTGTCGAAGTTGCAGCAGGGTAGCAGTGTTCCTCGGACCGCTGGGACCCCACGGTGGCTTGCCAAATCCAGAGCAGCTTTCAGGCTACTTGAGCTTTCAGCAAGCTCAAAATCCTGCAGTGACAAAGGTGACTTAACTCCTCTGCTTAGCACTGTTTAAGTAGAGCTAAGGTATAGCTCTATACCTTAGAGGTATATAAAATTCTATTTTCACGATATCTTCCAGAGCACGATTTCAGCAAAAAACAAAAAAATTAAACTTTTTTTTTTCAGATTTTGAGTCTCCTGCAGAATGAAGGATATAAAACTAAGACTACATTAAACACATCTGCTCTTCAGTAACTCAGAGAAAATATTCCAATTTTGACAATGAGTGCTCATCACTAACGTTTTTAGCTTCCAAGTAGCAGAAGTAAATTGAGAATGAAATTCAGGTGGAATTCATGTTTCATTTGTTTAAAAGTGTTTAAAAGTGTGAAATCCAAGGAATTTTCCTATCCCTCCTACTACTGCAGTACCTTTGCATCAAAAGTCAATGTTTTGTTTCAATTTCTTGCACCTGGAATCAAACAGAAATTCTGCCAGTAATCCACAGGTTGGGTATCTCTTCTGCTTCAATCTCAAATACATAAGAGAGCACTCTCTCTGCCTTAAGCAGTAATCTTGTACTAGGTTTGAAACATAAATTCTCAAAACTACTCCTCCACACAGAGATCGCCCACAAAGTTACTTTAAAATATTGAAAATTTTATATATATAAAAACATATATAAAAGTATATGTTATGTAATCTATATAAGCTTAATGTATATATACATTATATAAACTACATTATACATATAGAAATATTTCAGCTTGTTAAATGTAGAACAGAAAAGTCAAACGATTGGAAAAAAAAAAGGTAGAACCTTACTGGTAACCCAAGTGACTCCTCTTTTAATCTTGTATTATGGATGAACCATAAAAAGCTTAATCTCATGAGAGGTGTGGTATTTTATTAAATGGTGCCCATATTAACTAGATCATGAGATAAATAACAAAAGAGTTTGTGTAAATATGAACTGAACCTTGTTCATTTCATACCACTGAGTGGAAAAAAACCCCCATCCAATCTAAAAAAAAAATTTGTTTTTTCTTGCTGCCAGCAAGAAAATGTTATTGGAAGCTTTGATGCTTGTGGCAAATCATATCAGTCACCATTAATTTGAATGAAACTGTCAGTTTTGCATTAGTTGACATGCATTTCTCGTTGGGGCTTATTTTCTGTGCACATTTTGACAAGTGTATCACAGTACAAGTATTTCAAAACAAAGAAACAGTTTAGGAAGCAATCATAGAGAGGTGCAGAGCAGTAAGGTATTTGGGCTAACAACCACTTCACACAGAAGTCTGGAAAGTGGAATGCCAAAATAGATACAAACATTTCCAGAGCAATAACAAACATACATACAGAAAACAGTCCTTGAGATTTAGAAACCTGAGGCTATGAGCACAAGTCATGTAAGTAATTCTATATTTTTTAGGGTTTTTTGGTGACCAGCACTGTGCTTATTTGTGAAAAAAATGTAGGAAAGAACAGATAATACGGAGGACTGTAGAGGTTAAAAATTGTCTGGACTGAGGATACTTCACTGAAACCAGCTGGCCAGATTTTATAAACATAACTCAGAAGCAGTAGTAAAGGGGTGGCCAACATGCAACCCTTAAGGCGCACGTAACTCACAATGTATCTCCCACCCCAGCATGGCACCCTGAGAGACGGGCAGAGCTCTGAGGCTGCTCTGCCGGGCAATCTGCATCCCCTGCTGCGAGAAGAGATTCAGCTCACACAGGCTGCCAAGGCCAGTATCACTGTCTTACCCTGGAGTCTCTGCTAGTTTTATACTACAGTGGGACTACTTCCGCTATTATTTCTCAATGCTGACCAAATTTTCCCCTCCATTTGAGTAATAAGATGGTGTTGGTTTTAGCCAGAGGAAGAGTTGGGAAGGCAGGCTGTAGATTAGCCTGTTTTCTCTGAAGCCAACCTAAAGACCTCCTTTTACTCTGAACTGAAGATCTGCAGTACCTGGTCTGAGGACCCCTGTATTGTAACTGGATTCCAGTCTCGACAGCACTTCCCAGCACTACTCTCAATGCAGGAGGAATGAAGATGACAGCATCCTGAATTTGGAGGCTATTCTAGAACAAAATGCATAATCATCCTTCTAACTTAAAATGTCTGTGAACCACCTCTACTCACTATAAAACACCCAATAGTTTAACCGAGATGATGAAAATTCACTATCAAGATAGAGTGTATTCATTGACCTTTATAAAGGGAGAACTTTTTTTTTTCCTTTTTTTTTTTCCAGATAGCTGTTCATATTCTCAAGTCACAGTCTATTTTTGGAAGGGCCTGCTGAACTGTTTCAGGACAGAACATATAATACCCTCTAAGGTTGCCTTCAGCGTTCAACTGTGGATGAACTGGCAGGAGGTTCAGTAATACAGTGTTAGATAATGGGTTGCCATGGCAACATTTCTGCCTCTGCCAAATTTTGGAGCTCAAGTTTAAAAGCTGATCTCAAACCAAGGTCTCTTCCAAAAAATCTCTAAGCTCTTATTAAAAAAAGCAAACACACAACCATATTCCTCTCAAAAAATCCATCCCACATAAAAGGCGGCAGTCCTTTCTCGCTCATTTACTTCCAGTGCTATTACTCCAGCTCTTCTGACCACAGTATTGCCTTCTCTTGTATTAAAATGCTATATTTCCACTACGAATTTGCCTGCCTTAAAATCAAGCATGCAATATTTATATACTTCTATTCAAGCATGTAGAAGATATGAATGCCATTTCTTAGGCAAGTAGCAGAGTAAAAGGCAGTTCTTTTACTGTGACTTTTCAAAGCACCTTTATTCACTGCCCTGAACGCTCACCTGCAAACCTTAGCACAACTCAAAATAGAAATCTCC
This sequence comes from Ciconia boyciana, assembly GCF_034638445.1. Taxonomy (NCBI): domain Eukaryota; kingdom Metazoa; phylum Chordata; class Aves; order Ciconiiformes; family Ciconiidae; genus Ciconia; species Ciconia boyciana. The sequence continues at coordinate 3,979,917 of NC_132945.1, forward strand.
AAATAACTAATTTTTCAGTTTCCTGGAAGTTCTGAAAACGCAGTAGAAAAGGTTGCCTTAATTTTATAGAATTTAGGGGAGTGTGAAAAAACTCTAGACCTATCAAACAGGTTTTATCAATACAGAAGGTAAAGCAGTAATGAGTTAAATTTATAATAGGGCTTGAATGTCATTCACAAACTGCAGTGACAGCACAATTCTAGCGTTATATTCCAACTGTTAAAGCATTTGAATTTGGGTTTCCATCTCCCAGCTCTAAGTTCTCAGATAATATATATTTAAACTGCATCACAATGAAATAAACCACAACGATCTGCAACAACTCAAAAGCCCTAAACAGAGAAAGAATGACAGGAGATACAGTACATATGGGGTTTTTTTAAAAGAATGTCGATCTCTTTCCACTTGGTCTTCAAAAAGGGCCCACACTTGGAATGGGCTAAAAATAAGAGATGCAGTTTAACAATCACTGGCACTTCAGATAAGAAAGATCATCATCTTCAAAATCCCTCTCAGTGATGGATATGCCTATGGATTTTCTCAAACTGTTCACTGTCAAGCAAATGCAATAATCCCTACATCAACTGGCAAGGCATCAGCAGAGCAGAATTTCAATGCACATGGTCTGCCTTGCACATCTTGCTTTTTCAAGCTAGAAATGAAATGCCTGTGTAGCACCTTTGCACTGTTCAGCAGCTAGAAAATCCTGCAGCACAGACCAGTATCCTGTCTTAGTTATGATAAGTAAAAGAGGCAGTTTGTGTTTTCCAAAGAGAGGAGCACAAATCAAAATGAATGTGATGACAAGTCTTCAAAAAGTGTGCTCTACTTCATTCAGAAGATTTCTCAAAAGCAAAAATATACAGATTCTGAATCCAGCATTTGCTCTTGCCTATTTTTCTCTTTCAGAACATGATGGTTCTTTATCACTAGAGTGTTTCTCTGCAGATAACATCACTATATCAAAGTTATGTAATGGACTACAAATAAATTCAATTTAGTCACAACATGAATGGTGAAATCCTACAAAGCATGAGGAAGTTGCCTTTAACAATTTCATGTTGTGGTATATAAAGCTTTCTCCAAAAGTTTTAGATCATTGACATCCGTTTGCTGCAAAAGCAATGTAACAGGGACAAAAATCATAAAGCACAACAGGTCTGGCTGATTCATGCATAAAATATAAATCAGATTGCCTCACAAAATATTTTTAAAGAAGTATCTTAGTGAAATATCTTATTCTAGGTGGCTTATTATACAAATAACATTGACTAAAAGCAGAATAATTGTTTTGTTTCATCTCTTTCTGCACTGAGTGCACGCATTATTGTTGTATGTACTTTCCTAAAGCAAACTGAATCTCCTTCATAAGCTACAAAAAAAAAATCTTTTAAACTACTTAAATCATAAACCTCCCCGATTCTCTGTTGTGCTATGCTTTACACAGGGGTCTTATTTGTACTTCCTGTAATTACATGTCTGCACATCTGCAAATGTGTTTATTGTTAACAGATTATGGCAACACACTTGAATCTTTAGAGGAAAGTTCAAGGATAATGTTCCACACACACAAGCAATACGGAAGAAGACTTTTTAAGACTCACGTTATTTCCTCTGCAGTAATTTTAAGAAATTATTTTGTCTTTAATACCTTAGTAAAAATCTTAAATACTCATAAATTCTAATGACATAGTGGTGTCCACAAGTTTCACTGGTTTCTACAAGTTTTTGAGCATGTAAAGTCTTTATAGATTCAGACCAGAGAAGAAATGACTTACAACCTCCCAAAATATATTCTGGAGTATAAGCAAAAAAGTCCTCACAGTGTCATTTTAAAAATTAATTCCAGAAAAGAGATCAGTAGAAATATTAGCAGGTTCATTCACAGCTTTTCAAAGCAAAATAAACTCCACCCTATCCCATAACAGAACTAAAATTGTGGCATTTTAGAAAATTCTCTCATTATTGATGCAATCTGTATGCAAAGCTGCCAATGTCTCACTGACATTGTATATCAATGATTTTCTTTTTTTTTTTTTACAAAGACACATAAATTTTACATGGTATATTAGTACTGCAGAGAGGCGCATTTGCCAAAGGAAACAAGTATCTTCTAACTTTGGAGATGCTATGTTACAAGTTTAACAAGAAAGTAGATTTTTTTTTTTTTTTTTTTAATACAATCACGAAATAATACCTACTTTACTTTCATGGTCCTGATCATAAGACAGTGAAAATACATCTCAGAATCACTACAGCTATCCTTAATGTAGTTAGTTATCCACCTGAATCATTTGGATAGTTGATGAAACCACACAAAACTTTTGAGCTTCTGCTCTCTCAAAGCTAAGACTGACTTTAAATGAGGGTATTTACAGAATTGTGTTTCCTATTGGCATCAGCCATATATGAAAGCACGTACACAGCCTGACAAGCTGGCATTACATTCTCCCTTTTGACTAAAAAATGACTGAACATGTGTTTTTATAAGGGGAGATATTTACCCAGATGAATTTATTGGCAACGAGTTTTTCTGAAATACAAAAGTGTATTAGGCAAATATACAGTAGTCAAAGAAAAGCTATGTAAAATTGAGTACCTTATAAGTAACTAAACTTTAAGTAGCTTAACAGTTACACTAATCTGTTCTGGTCCATTGCATTATTTTCCAGTAAATCAAATATCCTCTGCCCAAAAACCCTTCCACTAAACTCACCCTACCCAATGCCATGATGAAAGCGTGCTGGTGAGACAGAAATATTGCATTACTTTCTTCTGAGATTTTCTTCTACTCACGGATGTATTCTTGCTAGGTATTGGTTACCCAGTGAAATAGAAGGGAGAGGGATTGGCTTTGGCATATAAATGTGGTTTGGGAGCACGGACACTTTTTGGTATAGTCAATATGTTATCTGTCCCAAAGTACTTCTTTCCTGGATGATACACATATAAGGACATGGACAATGGTTAGGCCAAATTAATTATTGAGGCAATCTGTTCTCTGGTCTCTGCTTTAATGAGAGAAGAGTCACGGAGAGCATAAAGGTAATTTATATATTGTAAAGCAAAGACAATAGCATATTAATTTTCTAAGAAATCATGAAAAGATTTCTGAAGAGGTCCTTAGAGCCTTAGATCAAAGACACTGAAAAAATACCCAGTGCATATTATCATTGTAACTTTTAGACCAATACTGTGACATTTTTGTCAGAAAAATCTTAAATTTTTTGACAGATTGCTTTTGCTTATTAGGAATTGAGTTGTTTCTTATCTGTACCTGCACAAACTCACAGACCTGATTTTGTACCCGTACAAGGAGACAAGTGAGAAATTGAAATCTACCCCAAATACTTAAAAATAACAGGAAGTATGGGAAGTATCTTGTTACCTTTACTTTTATGGCTGATAAAACAGAGCAAAATATAGTCTGTAGTTGTTGAATACGTAGTAAGCTTATTTCTCTCCACCCAAAAATGTTTTCACAACTGCATGTAAGTAATGAGAGCTGTACCGTAAACTAGCCAAGAAAGCAAGTCTGAGACTTACAGTTTTGTAGCTTCAGTAGCACAAATAATCACTTGAAACCGTGTATCCCTGACATTTTAAATTACTGTACAACATCTGCAAACCGACAGTCCATGCTATGTAATTAAGAAATAAGAGATGTCTGGCAAGATTTATGGGTTGGGGAGAACCCACTGAAACCTAATAGGTTTTTGACAGGACTGAAAAAGAATGGACCAAACTTAATGACTATACTGGTGGACCATATAATTTCCTGACTAAGGAATTGCTTTAAAAGTTTTTATATTACGTTTATTTGCTTTAAAAACAAGCAATTCAGGAGACCGTCTCAAACTCAAAATTGAACTATTTATATTAGTCAGGCTATTAATGGAACTGTGTGGATTACATAACACAACACAGGAATTTCCACCTAGTTGTGGTCATATTCCTCTGCCAAACTGAAGAGGTGGGAAATGTGCATTCAGCCTAGGGGTAAATAATGTAGGAAAAAATATCAGAACTGGCTTTGAGGAAAATCAGGAAGATAGAGAAAATAAAGAATAAAATAAACTGCCTTGAGCTAAAAAAAATAAAGTAAGGAAAGGCTTTAACCATGCTATGGAATTCAGCACTGAATTCTTTATAGGAATGACAGGACAACCATGCCAAAAAAAAACCAAAAAAGAAAGTTTAGTTTGCAGTGAAAGAAAGCTACCCTGTTGATAGAAAATATTACTTCAATGCTGTCTCTTTTACAGGGAAATGGATGATCTATTTCAATTACTTTACAGCTTGCTAAAGAGAACATAACGTAAGGACAATTTTGCACTGACCTGGACTAGGTGCCTCAGATCTTCCCATTTCAGACTATCTCATTAAAAATTGAGATTGCAGCTGTGATCCATTTTACATCATTTTACACTGCTGACACAGTATTTTGAACAGGTTTCAACAAAGAATCAGATATTTCTTTTTCATTTCTTTTTTCCAAGCACTTTTTTTTAATCCTTGGGCTGAAATGGTTTCAAATCTGTGTCTCACAGCCCCCCTGGGAGGGCCCACGCAGCATTTCTAACATGTCTCATTCCCACTAGGCAGAGCCTGTTTGCATGGTGATGGCTTCAGGTGCCACACAAACCATGTCCAATGGTTTAAAAGTCTCTGAGTTCTGTCCTTCAAACCCACACCCCTCCTTCTGAGAGACTCAGCTGGGATGCGTCCTGCACTGCAAAGCTCTCCATGGGTGTTATGTGCTAATTTACAAAACCTGGGCTGGGCTGAGTATCAGCAGCAGTTGATGAACACTAATTAAAATTTGTAAAGCCTAGGATAGACCTATTAGTTTTGCCTCATTCCCTCTTTACTTTTATATTTTGCTGCCGTATATCAGTATCATGTGTGAATAATGTCTCCAAACAGTTCTGCGAACAGCTATACAAACGGTGACACAAAGTAAAGCCTATCCTTAAATACCATAGTAGTACCAAGTAAAAATATTAGTTCCTACATGCTGAGAATTCAAATACTGTATTTCTAATAAATATATACTTCTTTGTCCTGCCCAAATGCAGCCAGGCAATGAGCTTGCAGTTCGGTTTTCAGGAGGCAATCTCCTACGATAAAGCCTTCCCGGCGCTTCTACTAACGTGTATAGCTAAGGATGCAGCTCTTTTGTGGTTTAGGTCTCAGCTTTGCAAAAGCTGATTTGTGCATCTAGCTTAATGAGTTAACTACATGCTGGCAATTATGATGTTTGGTAGAGATAGATGTTTTTGCAGGATTGGAGAAGCCTCTTTTCCTCACTCCCTGTGGTGGGGGAGCAAGGCCGTTACACACCTGCTGCAAAAGGCAAAAAACTAAGAGACCTGCTGTGTTTCTCCTACATTTGGGCTCCTGATAGGGAATGCTCTTAATGGTTAAGAGCCTAAAATCCTTTCTGACTGGGGGCCTCTGAACAACTCCCGGCACAGGAGCCCACACTGACCCAAACACTGAAGAGTCACTTCTCTGCAGGGTCACTGCACAGCAGGGCCTTCCCTCCTGCCCTGCTTTGTGCTCCAACTATTGTAGTTATTTTGGGGACCGAAAAAAATCTAAATTATCCCTTTCACCCTCCCTGCCAGGTTTCTCTTTCTGTCACCTTCCCCAGGCTCTCCACAGAGCTGCCCCCGTCCCCGCTGCCATCAGGGCTCTGCAGGGCCGTCCCTGCCCGGGCGTGCCATGGCTCGGGCCTGTCCCCACAGGTCACCCCAGGCTCAGCTGGCCAGGCAGGGGTCCCTCAGCTGCTCGGACTCTTTCAGACAGACAGCAAACATGCGGACAAATGCAGTAGAGGCCTCTGCCAATCCATGGTCCCCAGCCATACCTTTGTCCAGTTGGCTGCTTCAAGCTGCAGGGGCCTGGCAGAGTCCAGCAGCAAGGCCTCAAAGTGTTGAGGGGACTGGAGAATTGTCTAATGTTGAAATCAGGCACATAATAAAAGCTAAAAGGGCAAACCTGGAGTCATGCTAAAGAGGCAGCCTAGTTAGTAATGTATGGGGAGAGCAAGTCGGATACAGACCAAAGAATCTTACCAAGAGGGAACCAGCAAGTATCAGGAAGCTGCAATTTTTCCTGAGGGATGCGAGCCTCAGAGAGGCAGTGTTTTGACTTTATACGTTCTTTACTGAAGGAGGAGGAAAGATATTGTCCAGATACTTACAATATGTTACTAATTGCAGAATATGTGCAATGTACACAAAATACAAAACTATATTTAGGAATTACAGATTATCAGAGAATTATAATTCTTCTGTACTCTCAAATTAATTAATTCAATTAATCCAAAGGTCTGTGCCAAAATTAATAGATTAGAATTTTAAATGTCTAAAACTGGACTAAATAAGAAAATGTGTCATTCTCATCTATATAAAGCTCAGCTATACATCTTCAAGTACTTTAATAAAGTCTGCAATCTTCATGCGGTTGAAAAGAACATCAGAGAATCTACCACCACACAACACAGCACAAGTAAAAGGCAAGAAGCATTATGTACTTAAATTAGCTTACTGTCTGAAATAAACTACTTAGCAAGATACGGGGAGGAAAAACCTTATTTGTTTCTAAAGGAAGGAAGGATGTTCAGAATGGAGAGATGATATGCAACACATTACATCAAATCATTAAGGGTACTCAACAGACTGCATAAGTAGCTTGTGTTATATAAACCATCTAGTCTTTGTTATAAAAAGGGTCTCTTTTTTTTGGCTTTTTGTACAAACTTCTGGGTTAGTGCAATAGATACATTAATATAAGTTAACCAATATAGACTGTATACGTTTACAATCTTAAACGTAAATTAGAAGTCTCTCTGTGCAAGTGAATTTATCTGTCTCCATTTTCAGATGCAAACTATCGTAAGAATGAGACTTAGATGAGTTGAACATTACTTCCAGAAACACTGAAGATCTTGGAACCACCCCAGTTCAGTATTGATTGTAAGAATATTGCCAAAGAATTTAAAATGCACTCTGGTCATCAATTTGATTATTAGCTGTATATTTTATTTTGCTTTTTTAAAGAAGGTTTCCTTCAATATGCCTTAATGGATGCTCCTGGAATAAAAAAACCCTAGTAGGATTAACAAATTTCTTCAACATTTAATGCTTCATACAAATGTATTATAAGCATATAATTATATATAATACCTAAAAAGTAAAAGAAAACTGAAAAAAATTAATAACAGTTAATATAAAAGGTTTTGTGCAGTGTTAATCAAAATATTGACAAAAATGAGATACTAAAGTTAAAGAATTCTCCACTTTAGAGCTAGGTGAAAAGGCAACTGTAAATTTGCAGGTTGTTGCAGAAAGAAAATAATTCTTATAGTGGTGCAAAAAAATAGGCAGAGTAATCATCACCTTTTTATTAAAGCTTCTTGGACTCTACCAAATCTGTAAAAAGAATGTGAGTAAAGATCCTAATATATAAATGATATGAATCACAGAACAGATTTTTAGAATTTCTGTATTGTTTCCTTTAGAGGATAAAATATGTGTTATTTTCAAGAGGACTATATGTCCTAGTAATAGAGGAATGCCTTTGCTGTGGCATGTACTTGTTATTATGTAAGTTAGAGGTCTGCAAGCTAGAATGATTAGACTGTGTCAGGCAGAAAAACAATGAGGTGTGTTCCGCCATACAGAAAGCAATTTCAGAGGGAAATAAATACCTAAATGGATCAGCAAGTCAGAGTTATTAAGTAAGGAGAGGCAAATAGCTTTTCTTTTCCCACTGATTTCTCCCATATTTTCATTAACATGAAACATAAAATTATGAAATAAAGCATAAAAAAAAATAATCAAGCGCTAACAGTGATTAAGAGGCAATGGCATCTCAAAACCGTTTCAATGGTTAGCTGAATCTTGTATTTTAGAGCAGTGGAATTTGGTAGGTATATTTTTTCCAGTGATCATTAATTCCACATTAACACCACCACAATTACAGACTTTGTTCTTTAAAGTCAATTGTATTTTACATTAAAATGGTGATAGCATCTAGCATTCCTAAATGTTCACTGTATCAAGAAAGTGTAAAGCCATCAGCTACTCACTAGCAAGAGGTATTATCAATAACTTAGTTTATGAAATTCAGTAAGCCAAAATGCCAAACACTGTCGCTCCAACTGTATCAAGCACCTTAAAATGTGTCCTGAAGCAAAGTAAAAGTACCTTATGACCCTTGATGTTAAAATTGAGCCCTCAAAATGATTTGACGTAAGCAGCCTTTTAAATTGACATAATCAACCAAGAGCATCTCTCTTGTTTGTGACATATGCTAAACTATATTAGTTAGATAGTACCAATTTATTTCAGCAGAAGTTTAATTTCAGGACACTTGCTAGGCTTCATTTCTTCTAGAACAGCTCTCTGCTAGTGTATTTGCAATATGACTTAATTTATTACAACAGTGCTCTGTTTGCTATCTCAAGATCTTCTACAGTTAATGTATGCAGCTGCAAGTATTTTCCTTAATCAAAGAGAAGACGGCTACCTTCTGTTGCCAGATCTCATTAGTACACATATATCCATCAATGATGGGGTATTTCTCTTCTGCATCTATTTCTACAGTTCAACCATGGACCTTTCAGGAAATGGTGCTACCTGACATGATCACAGAAGTGCCAGAAATTCCTGCTGACCAGTATAGTACTGTAGAGTTGCTGTCTTCCAGACATGCAACATAGACTATCTGCATTTCACTCAAACATCCAAAACTGAGCTGGAAACTTAAAATGGAATTAAAGTTTTTGTCTTATGGACTGCTTGTCTACACCCTGTAACAGAGAAGCTCTGATTGTTACACCTACAGAAAATCCTCTCACATCATTAATGTTTGGGATGGCACAAGTCACAGCGAAATTCATGTTCAGGATTAAGAGATACGGGACTCGATCAAATAAGACTATCGATGAAGTTTTGAAAAACTTTAAGACAGCATAATCTACACTAAATCAAGAGATCCTATTCTCCATCACACCCTTGTCCTAGTCTGTAACTGGATTTTTCAACCATTTAATGCTAAATAATCAGATTTAATGTGTTGGGTTCTGTTCTCTCTCTCTTTCAGCAGGCTGTATTTCTCTCTTCCTTTGGGACTCTGTCATTAATAGGCTTTGCCTCAGAATATGGTATGTTATATTCAGTCATCTGTGCTTTCTGGAGGTTTCATGTTATTCCTCTCTTCCTGAAATTCGCTGTCACTTGCAAATTTGGTCACTATGTTGTTTAGTACCTTTTTTATTATTAATGAATATATATGAAGATAAAACATACTATATTTTACTATCAATTCTCCAGTTTTCATCTTATGATACAGTACTCATATGTACGACCTCTATGGTTTTTCCCCAGAAAATGTGAAAACATTTACTAAAAATTTCTTACACACCAAAATATAGATGCTGAGCCTGTCTATTCTAAAAATTGCAAACATGGCAGAACTAAAGGTTTTTGCATGAGAAGAATAGGACTTGGATGGTTTAAATGTGTTTTTGTGTTTTTATATTCTGGGCTAGCATCGCACAGTAAAAGTGCAGCCTCAAGGCATCTTGGCAGCTGACAACAGCTAGAGCCAGGCTGAACGACAATAATATTGTGATGTGGATCTGTATGGCTTTTTGTCAAAGTAAAACTTGAGTTATTGTGTACTTTTACAGGTGACATGACCGAAAGGATGGTGTTAGGATGCTGGGAGAGAGTTTGCTAACAAGGATATTGATTTACAGCACTTTTTCAGATGAGCTTTGACTGTGATGCTTGTAATCATATGATTTTAAAAAGTATTCTGTCCCTTGCGTTCTTATGGCATCACAAAGGAGAGATCAACCATCTGGGAAAATTGATAGGAAAACTGATGACAACTGGGCAGGAAACTGAAGGTAGAAAAAAGGTTGATGGATCATTATGCTACAAAAACCCAACCGTAACAGCCTCAAACTTATTTGCCTTACTTTAAAAAATTGCATGCTTCCCTGTGTTAATCTAAAGGTAAACCAGATGGTGTACCAGAATGCCTATTTCCACACTTGTAGATACAAGCCAGCTTGTTGAGTCTTCAGCTTGGGTGTGTGTCTGTGTTCAAATCAAGTTAGATTGTTAGGAAGTTAGATAAGTCATTAAGGAGAAAGACTTGAAGTGACTGCCTCAGACCTCTCAAACACCCGCCCCAAGGCAGGTCATTTTTCCATGAATAATGAAAGAGCTCTGTAACCTCTGATGTCAATGATTCGGAGGACATGCATGGCCACACATTTTAAGGATTTTTTATTGACATATATAGCGCCTTTCATGAGCCTTAGCAGACATTTGTGGGATTAAAAACTAAATGCATCTAAGAATCATTACATTCTACAATGCACAGAAATACAACTGCCTCAAGGGCCTCCCTCTCTTGAAATTAAAGGCAGCATTTATTACTTTTTAAGAGACAATGAACAAGAGTTGCAATCAAAAACTTACCAGAGGAGACTGACCTTGGGCATAAGTCCTTATTCTGTCAAGGCTTTGAGATGGCATATGATACAGACCTATACTGACAACTGTCAAATCTAAATACTGGGTTTTGTTGAGGGTATGCCATATCCTTTCCAGACTCTTTAATATCCATAATACTCTTTAATATCCAATAATAATTGGTGGATAAATAAGGGTTGTTATTATCAGTGAATAAGCAGAAAATTCAAGTATTTTCTACATGAACTTCACTATCATGATCCTTTTACGGTTATGGAATATACGTCATCATATGCTAAGAATCAATGCTTGTTTTGATACAGTTGTGACATGTAATAAACGCAATTAAAAGTTGCATCTACTATTCTACTACATACTAGGTAAGTAGTAGTCATCTTTTACTCAGCACTCATTAGACCACATATGGGATAGTGCCAAGTTTGCACACCGCCCCCCCCCCAACACCACAAGAAAGATATTGATAAACTGAAGTGAGTTCAGCAGAGGGTCATCAAGATGGTTGTGGGCTGAAGCACTTGCCCAAAGCGTAAAGGCTGAGGGAAAAGAACTTGTTCAGCCTGGAGGAGACAGTTTCAGCAGCCTCCCAGTGCCTGCAGGAACGTCATCAAGAAGACTGAGCTAGGCTCTTCACAAAGTGTGGTAGGAGGAGGAAAGACATCAGGCAGTGGGTATAAATTAAAACAAGGGAGGCTCACACCCATTATAAGAAAAACTTTTTCACTATTAGGACAGGCAAGCACTGGAACAGGTTTCCCAGAAGTGTTCTGACATCTCCATCCTAGAGGTTTTCAAGACAAAAGTAGATAAAACCTTGAGTAACCTGCTCTGACCTCATACCTGGCGCAGTGTTGATCAGGAGGTTGGGGTAGAGAGCTCCTGAGGTCCCTTTCAACCAGAATTATTCTATGTTATTTATTATTATAGATTAATGAATATATTCTATATTATTATTATCATATAGAATAATATTATTCTATATTATTATTCTACTATAGCAGAAAAAGACAAGGGTATGCTTTTCTGTGATACAGCCTATTATAGATTTACATAAAAACTATAAATAGTGTTGTTTAGAATATCTCCATAGCTCTCAGCACTGCGTTTTCACAATCATGTTGTGTAGGTAATTGTTTTCCCTTTTGATTCAGATTATTAGTAAAATAAAAACTTCTATGCAAATTCACACAGGAAGCAGTGTAGAGTTAAGTCGATGGCATCTAATAAAGAAACAATGCAGACATACTTGCATTTGCTTCAGTTTCTATTTGTAATAACTGCTTTTGTAAACTGGAAACACTGCTATCAAAAAGGAGAATGTCATCTCACAGTGAAATGGAATTAAAACATACAGCAGTTTGCATTTCACAGTATATAGCTAAATTTCCAATTGCTTGGTTAGTAAATATTTTTTTTTTTGACATGAAGAGTAATGAAGACGAACTATGTTTAGATCATAGCTGCCTACCTAGTGTTCAACGTTAGTGCAATATGGGACTAACAAGTTAATTCATGCATGCATCTTGCCAATGACCTGTTCAGATCTGTTTTCGTACAATAGAAAGGCTTACCTTAATTCGAACTCTATAGAAAATACTCTTGCAGAAGATAATTAAGGGCCAGTGAGAGAAGAATGAAAATAATTTCTTCTGGAGTACTTAAACTAGTAGGATACTTCAAGAATAAGCAAACAAACAAACCTCCAAATAAAAAAACCCCCAAACCGACAGACCCTTTCTAACTCGACAGTAGATACATTAGGATTCAACTTTGCACTTATTTCTAGGAGGTGTGATGTTTGCGTGCTACTTGGAGTTAATAGGGGAAAAGGGATGTTTCCTGCATTTCTAAAACACAAGACATTTTTTCTAAGTACTTTGTACAGTTTCCAGAAAACAACATATAAGCTATTAAATCAGTTATACTGAAGACAAAAGCTTGCTGTCCTCTCACGCTACAAAGATGTGGCATGTTATATGGAGAGTTCAGTGGTGTCAACACATTTCTTTCGTGGGTTCTTATTAACTGCTAAGTAGCAGGGAGGGTTGTTTTTATTTGGTTTATTTTAGAGGTCAATAGAGGCAACAAGACATCTTATACAAACTACATTAAGCAGGTCAAACTTGTGGTGATGTTTGCAATAAGAAATAGGTTTGAGAAAGACGTGTTGTAGCTTAAAGAGATGAACTTTTAAGACAGTTCTTACAGGAGGCAGCCTATTACTAGTAGACTAATGTTAGAAGTGATGCTGAAATGGTAACTGGTGAGAGATTCAACTGAATAAAGCTACTTGCTTGAAATATTTTGGGACAAAGGATTTAGAATACTGCATGTGATATATTTATTATCATCTAGACATATAAAATTGATTATATTAGAATAATTGAACTCTCTGACCAAAAAGAAGAGAGACTATGTCACGGTATCCCTCCTGAGCTGAACTTGGATTACTGATGATGGCTTTCACTACCTCCTCAGTCCCTTGAGAGATTATCCTTACGTTATTTGCAGTAGCTATGTGGTTGTATCATAGTGTATCACACAGTGACTTATAACAGCTTTATGCTAATAATAACAAAACTTGATTGTCAAGATCCCATTCTTTTTTAATTTAGGAGCTTGCTTAGGATACAGTAACATTGGGCCCCTCAGTACAAGAAGGACATTGAGTTGCTGGAGCGTGTCCAGAGAAAGGCAACAAAGCTGGTGAAGGGTCTGGAGAACAAGTCTGATGAGGAGCGGCTGAGGGACCTGGGGTTGTTCAGCCTGGAGAAAAGGAGGCTCAGGGGAGACCTCATCGCTCTCTACAACTGCCTGAAAGGAGGGTGTAGAGAGGTGGTGTTGGTCTCTTCTCCCAAGTAACACCCCATAGGACAAGAGGAAACGGCCTCAAGTTGTGCCAGGGGAGGTTTAGATTGGGTATTAGGAAAAATTTCTTTACTGAAAGGGTGGTCAAGCATTGGAAGGGGCTGCCCAGGGAAGTGGTGGAGTCACCATCCCTGGAGGAGTTCAAAAAATGTGTAGATGTGGCACTTCAGGACATGGATTTAGTAGGCATGGAGGTGTTGGGTTGATGGTTGGACTAGGTGATCTTAGAGGTCTTTTCCAACCTGAACGATTCTATGATTCTATGACTGTGAACATTAGTTTTAATCTATATAGTTTATATTGACTGTCTATGAAGTGACAGATTGATTAGTATGTTGTTGATCTTAAAGCCATAAACAGTGCGTGTCATGTTTATATCCGTGCTTCCCATTGATTAGTAACAGCGCATATGTCATAATGTCTTTTTCTCATGTTCTCAGTTGGTGAATGACCATACTTACTGGCAGTAGGAAACTAATCGTAAAAAAGTATTTTCCCCTCATGTCTTCTCTTTTTTTTTGAAATCCAGTTTAAGATTTTTCTATTACAAATACAATTATTGGTTCTGTATTAAATTGTTTTGATTTTGCATAGAAGATAGTTTTTATGTTTTGAACAGTTTTTCCAATTTTAGGTCATAGATAGGCCTAAGTCATATTTCCCTTCAACAAAGATCAATAAAATAATATAATTTATTTAAATACCTGGCAGAACTTAAAAGCAAGGGCCTAACCAGCCAGACAAACAATACAATTAAAAAATTAAATTCAGGCTAGTATCTCTGCAGACTATAAAGTTCTGCTCATACTTAATTAGTAAAAATTGAAAACAGAGCAATAGGAATTTTTATGAAGTCATACAGTAAAACACCTGTTTCTGAGACATGCAGAACATAACATTTCCTAGAAATGTAATTTTATCCCCCCAAAGAAAAGCAATATTAAGTTTGAAATTTCATCTTGGAAATTTCATAAGGATTTTTTCATCTTGAGTATATTTAAAGTTATTTTAAAACAAAAGTTGCTTGTTTAAGCCACTTGGAAAAATGCTTTCTTGGAAATGGGCTCTTAGAAAGTCAAAATACACCTATTAGCTTTCTAGTCTACATATAATAGTATGCAAAGCACCATTTGTACATGCAAAACTACAGCTTGCCTTTTTCTGGCTCTGCTAATCCTTCTTGATAGTTGGGAGTGTTACTCTTCATAAGGGGCAGATTTTCTATAAGAGTAGTAGTTCTGTATAATTTCTCTTCATAAAAATTCCATGAGTTTATACATGTGCTATATCAAGAAATGCTGCAGACTTCATAAATAGTCAGGGAAGGAGCTGAGGAAAACCGCCCCCAGCGTACCTCGTTCCAAACTCTCCTACCAGCTGGCAGAGATTTAGAACAGTCACTGCTCCAGCAGGAGGGAAGTGAGTTTGCAGCAGGGCTGTGTTACAGCTGCACCACATACCTGCAGACTGAAAAGATGGATGCTGCAAACTGGCAGCATGTTTCCAGTACTGTTTTCCTTCTTAGTGTTGAACAGCGTAAGAATCACAGAATCACAGAATGGATGAGGTTGGAAGGGACCTCTGGAGATCATCTGGTCCATAGTAAACCTTAAGGGAGAAGATAAAATTTAGACAAGATTTTCTAAACTGAACAGTATATTTAACTGTTCAACACTGTACCACTTAAATAACTGTGCTTTGGAAAGTGCTATGTTTGTGTTTCTCACATCTCTCAAATAAGGCACCCAGAATAAGTAATACTTTTGGAAAGTCCTGGCCCTAACCCTTTGCTACCTTTCTTCATTATTCAAATCTGTTGGCACTTATCTTCTCTCTCTCATCTGCCTCAGTCCCTGACAACCAGTATTAGGTATATTTTGATGGGTCGAAAGGACTTGTTACCTTGGGCAACTGATTTAATATTTTTGTATACAGCAGAAGAACAAGTATGATAAAAGGCTAAATTCCACACTCTCAATAAATTCGTAATTATTATGAAGTTTTTGTACGTCTTCCATTTTATGATGTGGTATTCTGGTCCTTGATTTTACCAGTAGGTGATGAAATAATTAATGTAACAATTGGCTTTTCTTGAGCACAACAGTTTGAAAAACCAAGAAAAATATCTCAAACTTTACAAAATATTATAAAAACGGTATGAAATATTTGTATACTTCTTTGCATCTATCCACAGTTTTTCCATTCTTTTGTACCTTGTTCTTGACCTGTGACAGGAGTTTCTTTTCGAGTCATGTGTCTGAGCTTACTTTTGCTGCACTAGTGTCATCACTTGCAAGTCCTTGCTCATGGGAGACCCTTCCCTGTTGGCTGTAAAGTGGATATTTGCTCTTTCTTATTTCACTCTAATATTCTGGTTTCATTTTGAGGGTGACAATGTTCTTCTTGTTTAGCAAGGTCTTAATCAGACTTACTTATACCAGGCTTCCTTCTCACAGTTTTTTCCTTAGATCTGGTAGAAATTCTGTGATTTTTTTCCAATTTTGGCATACAGCTTTGTAGGTGGGTTGCAATCTGTAGTACAGTTTCCAGTTATTTGAGGAAGCAATTGCATTTAAATGTGTCAACACCTTCCCTTAAGTGGATCATCTCCACTGCCTCCTTTAGTAGGGAGTATCTAAAGTAACTGATTGTCTTAAACTCATTTGCATTTGCTGGGATTCAAAGTTTTCTTTTAAAAGAAAGTTGAACTTTCCTGCAGATTTTAAATATAGCTATTTGTTTTTGTTTTTGTCATGTTCCTTTCCATTTAACTTTGACTTCTGTTAATGCTGGTGCTGTGCTATGCAGATGTTTCCTGGAATATCTCTTTTACAAGGAAGGACTAATGGGAGTTCTCTTGAAGCACTATTTTCAAAACAGTGTAATAAAAATATTCAACTTCTTGTTCTCTTTATCTGGCCTCATATGCAGTGCTAGGTGTGCTGAGTACACAAACTGTGAAGACCCTGTAGAATACACTGTTTGGGTAGAGAGCGTACAGCTTTTTTACATAGGACTTTATTTACTTATCAACGATCTGTACATATGTAGATCTTATTATGATGTTTTCCCCAAATGCAAGCACTGTAGAATATACAGTCTTGATACGAGTTTGTAATTAACTTGACTTTCTAAAAAATGTAATGTCAGAATGGACACCAAATATCTTGAAAAATATGAGAAAACATTCTTAACTTTCTGTGCCTAGCTTGCTTTTTTGATTGTCTCATTCAGCATATGCAGATTTTTCCTATTTGGGCCAGGGAGCTTGGCACTGAAGACCTCTGGTCCAAAACTATCCTTGACTTTTATCTAATAAAAAAAATCCACTTTTTTCTGGTCTGCCTCACATCCAGCAAAGATCTACTTC
The DNA here is from genome assembly GCF_034638445.1 of Ciconia boyciana. Classification (NCBI taxonomy): domain Eukaryota; kingdom Metazoa; phylum Chordata; class Aves; order Ciconiiformes; family Ciconiidae; genus Ciconia; species Ciconia boyciana. Next base: position 3,996,672 of record NC_132945.1, read on the forward strand.
ATTAGCTCTTGCTAGTAACCTAGTCCCTGCAGTACTCCTGGCTTCAAAGTCTGCAAATGGTATCTTTCTTGAATTATTCTACAAGAAAGTTAGAGGATTCTTTTTTATTATTCTTTGCTAGGCTTGTGGGAACAGAGAGAGATTTTTCTAATAGGCTTTTCATACATGCACTGTACTACCAGCTCAGGGCAAACAGAAAAAGAATAAGAAATCATTTGCCATGTCTCTTTTGAGAGGAGAATAAACATTACATAACTGCATGAATATATTCCACTTGCTTAAATTCTAAAAAAAACCCCAAACCTAAGTTATTAACTAGAAAATCCAGACATTTTGAAATGCATTAGAAAACTCCTTTCTATAAGGTGTTTTGGTGGCAGATGAACATGGGAGGCAGCTGTAGTTAAAAGTCATTTTTGAAGCCTAATTAAAACATGGTTTGTGACAGAAAGAAAATTCTTGATTTCTTCTTACCGGTAGTTTATGACAAAAGTAATTTTATAATTTGCTAATTCAAATGTCGTATTAGGTATTTACACTTGTAATCTTAAAATTATTATAAACACCTATTTAGACTTTTACTATTAATACTTATCTTTCAAATTATCTGGAATTTCAACATGTTCATACAAACCTTACAAACCTCATACAAACCAAAAGTGATGCCCAATTTCCTGCTAGATGCCAGTCTACCATCATATTTAGTGTGATTTCCTAACCTGATCAAAGATTGTCCTCAAAAGCTCATACCCATTGAATCGAACGGAGGTTTTTCAGAGAATAAAGGCTTCTTTTTCCTCAAACTACTAGCAAGCCTCCTATGGGATGAACAATGAGAAATCCCCCACAACTGCAGCCAGTAATACTTAGCTGTTTTGCTACCAAACTGGAGTTGAGATTTCTAGAAATGTATTTCTCTTTCATAACTGACAACCGCATTAGTTTTACTTGGCTCTACTGTAGCCATTAGATAAACATCTCAAACGCTCCCTGGCATGTCACGCAGTCACAGAATACCAGGCTGGAAGGGGCCTCTGGAGCTCATCTAGTCTGACCACCTACTCAACGCAAGTCCAGTTAGAGCAGTTACACAGGACCAAGTCCATTTGGGATCTCACCTTCTCTGAGGAAGGAGATGCCACAGCCTCTTTTGGCAACCTTTTCCCACCTGCTTGATCACCCTCATGGGCAGAAAGTTTTTCTTATATCTAATCAGATTTTCCCGTGTACCAACATGTGCCTGTTGCCTCTAGTCCTGTCACCGGGCACCTCTAAAGTAGCCTGGCTCTGTCTTCTCTGTACTCTCCCATTAGGTACCTGAAGGCAGCAATAAGATGCCCCTGAGCCTTTTCTTCATAAGGTTGAACAAATCATATTGTAGCAGCCTCCCCTCACCCATCATATGCTCCAGCTGCCTGACCCTCTTGGTGGCCCTGGCTAGACTTGCTGTAGCCCTAGGAAGTCCTCTCCTTTGGAGATTTCCAACTGTGAGGGGAAAAAATAATGCTGTTATGGTGGATATTTATCTAAATTAGACCAAACATATTAAATTAGGACTAGTAATAACAGAAAAATCTTATATCTTTTCACATTTAGGAGTTTGAACCCAGTCAGAGATACACCTAAAAATATGTTAGAGATTTAGAGAGAAATCAAGAAGTAAACACTCACATTGTATTCAGTTTCAAGGGAACTTAGTTTTCTCACCAGAAGATGGATCTAAATGATTAAAAGCAGGTATGTGGCATATATATGTATAAACGTGGTGCAGCTTTATGCCACATACCTGCTCCTAATAATTTCAGGCCTGAAGTTTTGGATTATCAAATCACTTATACTGTCCTAGTGCAGCACACTGAAATTTGAGCCAGAATGGTAACAAGCTGTGTGGAAAATAATCTACTTATGCCCTACCTGAAACATATTCTGTGCTGACTCAAGCTGACTTCTTGAGCAAGACAGTCTCTTCAGCAAATGTCCAGTTTTACTATTTTAATTTTAGCTAGATACACTTTACATCTGCCAAAACATGTACTGAGTTAGTAGGAAACAGAAGTACTGTTTGTACATTCTCAAGTAAAATACTTTTGATGATATCTTGGAGTAAAGGATGAGTTCTGCAAAAGGGATTTAAGGAAAGGAAACCAACAGAAGCTTTGTGACATGGTGAAAAAATATGGAGCAAATGTATCATCAGAGCTGTTGCTAAGAGGAACTGACAGAGCTGCTGAGATAACTCAATGACCTGATTAAGATAGTAGTGAGAAACAGTGTTCTCTGTCCACCACTACAAGATTTCATCATAAATTATTTTATTAACTTGGTATGTAGAGACTCCCTCCTTAAAATAGATCTCAGATTGCCATGTAGGCAATCCTGAGGAATATACATCGATACCACTAAGTCTCATTACCTTTATGAAATTGAAAAGAATAACATCCATAGGTGTGTAGGCTGAAATTGAAAAATTAAGAAACATTATATTAAATATTATATCGTTGTAATGCAAGAAAAAAATACCTGAAACTTTTGTGTCTCCAGAAAATTTCAGATTGTTATACGAGGTCATCATTAAAGTGTGAAGACATCTTACACTGCCTTCTGGACATATAATAATCTCTCTGACTCCATGGCCAGCATTTTCATGTATCCATTCACTCCCTATAAATTCTTTAAAATCCCTGAAGTTTGGGAGCAGCTTCTTTATTAGCTTATATTCTCAACAAGCTTAAACTGAAACCCCCTATTAAACTCACAAACAGGCCTTTATATACCTTCTTCTTAGTATAACTTCTTAGAAGTTGAACAAGTTTTCTGGTTTCTGTCCATTCCTATAATACATAAAATGAAGTCTTTCAAAAATATGTTTCTTTAAGAACACTTACAGCCTGATATTCTAACACAGAAATCCTTCTTTCATTTCATTCTCAAGTAAATATTACAGAATACAGTTTGTTTTAATGAAGTATTGTTAAATGGAGTATTACTTTTATAGGGGAGCTGCACCGGTTTGGGATGTCCGTATGGGACAACGTGGCAGTCTTTGCTGTTGTGTAAATCACAGCGCTGGGCAGAACAGCGGCAGAGCAGAATGGTTCTTGCCTCAGAGCTGCTGAGACCCAGAGCCTGGTGTCTGAGTGTAAGCCAGCCTTTGCTGGATGGTCAGTCGTGACTTTTAGCTGAAGCAGCCGAGGCACATGGGAGTTCTGACAACTGCTGCGAGAACAGCAACCCGTAGCAGAGGACTGGGGTCAGCGATGGGAGCAATTATGCCAAAGCACTGCAGCGAGGCTTGCGGGGGCTTGTATTTTAGCTCCCACAAATAGTTTATGTTTTCATATAAGAAAGGATTCTTATCTGCAACCAAATTTTTCTTGTTCTGTCTGTAATGGACACTTACCCTACTATCAAAATCACATGTTAATGGCATTTTATTGCAATAGCTCAGCCTCAATATTCTATATAGCAACAAAGATGCATTGGCTAGGTCTGTCAAATATCCTCTTTGCTCAACTTCTTCCCTTCTGCCTTTTATGGCCAACTCTTCCTCACAGGTTTTCTTTTGTATGAAGTCTTTTCTTTCCCTCTATGTATCTAAATAGTATAGTATCTTTCAACTATTTTACTGTTCTTCACTTGTCCTGTAATTTATCTCACATGCATCCAGTCCATGATGCTGCATATCACTTGCTTGAATACCATGAATAAGATAGGAACTTGACAGCCCAGCGTAAAGGCTGACAATCCCTTAGTCCTATCCTCTCATTTTGCTTTTTTTTTCCAAAACTCTACTTCACATTTCTCTGTTTGCATTATATGCAGCCAAAAAAGAAAAGAAAGCAGATTTTAGTGTTTGAAGGTTCAACATCCTGTCAGTAGAGTTTAGAAAAAAAAGAAGAAAAAAATCACAACACAGACAAAGAAAAAGGAAGTTAACATGGGAAGGTCTGAGGAGGAGATGTAAGAAGATGCGTTGGAGAGGGGTACCCTCCTTTACTTCTGAATCCTGTTTTACTGACTCTGTGTTACAGCTTTTTTTATTTCTGCACACTGCTTGCAGTTGTATAGATCATCAGTAGCAAACTGTGGAGAATATAACATAAGAAAAAAATCCAATCCATTTAATTATTTTCAATTTGCGTGTGAAAACATTCTGTGCACATTATTTCAAAACACACAGGGAACAGTTCTCACAGCCCTGCCTATTAACAAATGGATGGGAATGAGTATATATCATCTATTAAATTTGCTGAAAACATGTTACAGTGTACACTATCAAAAGAAAGGTGTTTTCTAAAAAAAATCACACTCGTTTCACCATCCGTGAGAAATTAAGAGCAACATGGCAAAGGGTGTTTACACAGGCACTTAGCCAGGAAACAGTGTGTTTTCCACAGATACAGTCATTCGGGGAGCACATCTCTGATTTTCACAAGCTCCCTCCCTCTGTTCTCATGCCTCTGTAATTATATCGAGAAGTCTATCTGTAGGTGAGAAAATACATACAGTTCTGCACACTGTATTCAAATGCTGCCTCTTTCCTTTAGGTAAGTGCTACCACACTGAGGCCATTTGTAGGAATTTTACACAGCAAGATAAACAAATGCGAACCCCTTAAGGAAACACATGAACTGCAGGATAGTTTCACAGTGAATCGTTACCAAAAATCTGCATAAGAAGACTGGAAAAGAATTCTTTATAAATCTTCTGTGAAATGCAGCATTGCTTATTAGCAGGCTTGATGGAAAACCTTGTGAGATAGAGAGTCCTGTCACTTCATTTGTATGTGCTTTCCTGCATCTTAAGTTGCAGCTTAGGATCCCTTAGGATCATGTGAGGCTAGGTTATATATTAGAGAGCTGTGCTATAGTGCTGTGAGGGTGTAAGCCTAGCAGCTGGGGAGTGTTATGGTTGCTGCTTTCCTGTGCTAAGCTGATTTACTTGTTTAAGGTCTGACCTCATCATCCTGTCAGTATGGATTCCCACCTATACAGTTAGCAGCAGCTTAGCATCGGCTTGAAGAGCTTGCAGTATATTAATCAGAAGAGAGAGGGAGAGAGCTACCGGTATTTGTTCTTTTGTTGTCTTTTCTTAAGAAGAGGAGTTGAAACACAAGAGATAACAAAGAATCCATTTCCTTTCTAAAAGAATAGGCTTTTGTCTTTTTTTTTTTTTTTCCCCTGAAAAAAATGTCAGTATCTGGAAAGAAAGAGTTTGATGTGAAGCAGATCCTGAGGCTCCGCTGGAGGTGGTTCAGTCACCCCTCGCAAGGCTCCACAGGCACGGGGGGCTGCCATCAGCAGGAAGGATATGAGCACAGAGGGACACCGGTTCAGAACAGGTTGAAGAACCACTCTCGGGACAGAAATGGGCTGAAGAAAAACAGCAGTCCTGTCCACCACAATATCCTGGCACCCGTGCCAGGTCCAACCCCAGGGCACCACCGATCTATTCAAACCTGGCATCAACAAAATCTCATAGAACAGCTTCGATCAAATGAGGATATTCCCAAAACAAGCACAGAGGAAAACTGTGTCAAAGAAGATTCAAGTAAAACCACACAGGAGTTGCAGATGATCACGGAAGAAAATTCAGATGAATCTGCAGAGAGGTAGGAGTTTTAAAGTCTGCACTTAGAAAGCCATACTTCTATCCAAGTTATTCCCTAAAACTGTCTTGTTTTTAACCAGAGTTCCTTACTGCATTAGTCTCACTTTATACATGTGCACACCCACACTCAAATGAATAGGAACATAGTCACTTTAAAAAAATGAACAGGAACATTGTCATGAAATTCTGATCTTTGCTTAAGATACATAATTTCATAACCATTCCATAAAAATAAAATCTGCCAGTTTGTCAAATTTTCTCTATTACGGTTTACAGCGTATTTTTTTTGTCTTGATTTATTATGTTTAAGTGCAATGAAAAAATGAGCCTTCTGAAATATTGTCCTCATTCTGACTTTATCAATGGGTGCAACTTTGACAAATGGGAACTGCTGGAGGAGCACAGTCTGTGGTTGCCATCGGTCTGTCAAATTTCTCACTGCTTTTTTTTACTGCCTTCTTGACAAGTATAATTAACCTTGAACTAAGTGGAAAGGAAGCATCATTACTTGCTTTTTTAAAAGCTTTATATGAAATCACATTACTTTCACAGCTTGTTTAGTATACCAAGAGACAAATACTTTCTACAAGGTCAGGTGAAAAAACATTACGGCTATGAGACCTTAAAGGTATAAGCACAATGGAAGAGCTATTTTTAAGATGTTAATACAGAGAAGAAAATATTAATACCAGTTGTTTGATTAAGCATGCCTTTTAATTTTTTATGATTTTTTTTCAAAATTGATGTCAGTATTATTAGCTTGTACAGCAACAATTTTACCCCACCTTTACCCCACCTTGGACTCAAATTATGCATTTATAATGTGATTATTTCCACCATTTGATGAGATTGCCATCAGTCTTTGGGAATAATTTAGGTTTCTTACATTGTATTTAAATACAAATCTATCTTACTTGAAGTTATAGTTTCTCTCAGTAAAAACAAAGCTGACAGTTTGTGTATTTTTAGCAGTTATTATTTTTCAAGTTGTACATCTGGTGTAGGGAACACCTGCAGACTGAACAGAAAAAAAATGCATTCCAAAATGTCATTTTGAAAACAGTACCAGTAGTCAACATGGACTACAGAAAATCATTACAGAATAAAATCAGTGAGGTAGGAATGTGGTGGTTCTGTATGTTTACTAGTGTAGTAGTTTGTAATGTGTAAGAAGCATACCCTTAGTATAACATTTCGAATGACAGTACAAATTTCCTGAAAAAAAAAAGGCAATTTTAGGCACACCTTAGAAAGAAAGTCAATTTCATTTGAAGAAAAAAAGGAACGCTGAATAATCAAAATAAGATTCTATATCAGGTGAAGAAGAAGGTAAAAAAAGCATAATCAATGCAGTTTGGAAGGTTAATAAGCCACTGTCTTCTAAAATAAGATGTGACATTTTCTCCAGCTATATATAAACTTTCTGCTAAGACCTCATGAAGTTTTGTGCCTTCATATTCATTCAAATTTAAGTTGTTCTCTTGAGTTGTTTAAATTTGCAGCTTTTAGAAAAGTTTTGGGAATGTATATATCTTATAAAGTATTGTTATATTCAAATAAGTGTATTTTCTGTAAAGTTATCAGTAAAAGCTTTTTATGCATGTTCTAGGGTAAAACCTACCTTAACATACACCTTAAAAGGCTGAACTTGTAAGAAATTGTTTAGAAAGTGGTTCATGACTATGAGTTTCTCTATAATTAAAATTTTATTTCAAGAAAATAAAATAGATCATTAAAGACGCCTTAACATAGCTCCAATTTCTTAAATATCTACCAACAGAAATCATTAAGTAAATCACTGTTCTCTTCCCCTATAGCATCCAGCACAGGCCACACACGAATTAATATGCTAATTGATTGGGTAGAAATGAAATACTGAGAAGAAGAAATAAAGAGAAGCAGCCTTATATCTATATCTAGTTGCTGGATATATTTCCATCTCTTCAGAACAATGCCTCATCTTATACCTTTGAAATCATCCTTTTAAATCATTTTGGGCCTCCTTTTTCTTTAGAAATTTTGTATAGTCAGAAGCGATTGTAATCAATGGGAACTGCTAGTAATTAACACATCTGAAAAATCAGGCATTTGCAGGATCCCCTGAGTCCATCTTCTTACATTACTACAGCCACTGCGTAATGAACTATACAATTATTGCAGCCAGAAGCTCTTTCGCATTCACACCCGAGGACACCAAAGACTATCTCATACAAATTTGCCTTTTATTCCATAAAAGGAATCCTATCTTCAGAGCGGTTGTCTCTAATCCGGCGAGTTTACCTCTGCCTGTAGGAGTCCCATTTTTAGCTGGACTCTAAAGCAAGACACTGCTACATGTCACTTGGACATTGAAAATAGTAGAAAAGGATGGGAGGAATCAGAAATCAGGCCAATACCTCAATCTTGAGCAGACTATGAAAGCAAGTTCTACTAGCAGCTTAATGCTTCCTGTGAAAAAGCTTTGGAAACATGAAAACAAAATTCTCAATTTCTTCAGAAAAACTTGAGCTGTCTTTCTCTAGAAAGCTCAGGACTCAACGCTTTCAGTGATACAGATGTAGCACCCTGGGGTTTGATGAAATAAGGCTTGTTTATTGAGGAGGAAAGGTGAATAAGAAAGTTCCAAACAGCAGTTCCATTTTGAATATACTATCACCGATACCCTTGTTTCTGCTTTCTTCCATCTTTTTAGGTACTCCTGTACCCAAATTAAATAGTGCAAGACCTAAAGAATCCCTTCTGACCTACGGGCTTGTTCCTGAATGATCTCCCATGACAAATGAGACAAAGTAAATGAGGGCTTGAGTGACCAAAACTCATTAGTTTTGTAGTAACAGTAGCCAGTTAAGATGTGACCAACCAATAAATGCTAGGTGCATAACAGATCAATGAATTGCTTATTGGCACAAGGTTAAGTAAAGCCTCCCAGCATGCCTGGGGACTGTCTTATCCAGTGTTGCTAAGGGAACATACTCAACAAGTATCAAACAGTCTTCTAGAAGCATCCAAAATGATGGATGACCTGTTGATCTTGACCTGTTATAAGATCCTTATGGAAGTTGTGTCTATAGTTTTGAAAAAAGCTGAACAGTGGACGATACGCATTTCATTGGCCTAGTCTGATTCTCCCCAATCTACTCCTTGAATGAGGACTGGGACCTTTTCACAGGTGAAAAACAGATAAACTAGCTAAAACCTGAATAGATACCAAGTTATTTTGTTTATTTGTACACTATATTTCCCACTATAAAATATTATGGTATTACTGGGACGGTCAGAAAGCTAAACCCGCAGAGTATGGCCATGCAAATGAAGAGCAAAAACCTTCAAAGATTTTAGGTTTGGCTTAAAGTAAGTAGGAGCTTAAGTAACTCTGAAAGAACGCATGGTAAATAAACTGTGAATTGCTTCTGGTTCAGGAGGCATGGTTGTGGATTTTTGTCCACTTTAGGTAGTTGATCATCTCTGATCTCCTTTAACTGTCTGGAATCTTTTGAATTTCAGGCTTCTCCATCAGGGAGAGACCTTGAAGCAGTTCAATTTCTTTCAAAGAAAGTGATCTGGCAGTGGTCCAGAGACAGGAGCAAAAACTCAGAGGATTTGATTGCTAGATTTTGTTTGACAGTCGACAAAAACTTTGCTTGTGTGCAACACGTGAACACACGCTTGTGCACACACAAGCTGAAAAAGCACTGATACCTCCTAATAAGAAGAATCCGTGATATTGAATTACCTTGATTACTTCCCTTGATAAAGTTTGGACTCACAGGCGTGACTGTATTGACCTTTCAATAGAAGCACTATGCCTGGTGTTTATTAATATTATTCTACATTGCCACATCAATTTGTGCATGCTTGCTAGGAGATATATGATGATTCTCTAAGTATACTATTGAAGACCATGTGTGCTGGTAAAGTATGCGTGTACCTCTTTTCCTAGTTGCCCAAAGGCAGTTAGATTTCAATAATGATTGTAGCATACATTCATCATTTTTCTCTTATGCATTTTTTCTAATTATATGGCTGAAAAATTGCTGACAAACTCTAGTTTGGTTGAAAAACCCTAGTTTTGCTAAAGATACATGCTTTCTAATTTCCCATATGAGACAAAATATACTTCTAATTAATTTTAATAGAATCTTTTGATGTCGTAATCCAAGCAATCGGTACTAATGTACATGGAAACAGATATTTGGGAGGAGTATCCTCTTAATTAAGGCAATGCATTTTCTGTGGTTACTATTTATGATGTTCAGTTATTTTGATAGTTCATCTTAAGACATGAAAAATTATCTAATTGTCTTTTTTTTTTTTGTCAGCCATATGGAAATAACTAACAGACCATTTCCCTTACTGTCTCTGACATATATACACATACGTATAAATTACTATTTCAGATATTATCCCCTATATGAGGGTTTTCCCTGGAGTTCTATTTTTATTTCCAGTAGCAGATGACAGCCTTGGCTCACATTCCAGTGTGAAATAAAGGTACCACAAGGAAAAAATACCCCTTTAATTGTAGCAGTATCCCAGAAGATATTGAACAGGTGGAAATGAATAAATCAGTGTGCAGTGCCTGACCCCAATTTCTTGCACATACGATGCCATTTTTTTGGTGAGCTAATGTGGCACAGATCAAGGACACATGCTGTTATGTTTCCTTCTGCTGAGCACTTTTTTGGGGAGAGCCATTACACTACACATTCATCATGTCCTCTAAAGTTTGTAACAGATACTCACTGAAATGATGTCTGCTTAATTTTTCACTACAAAATATCATTTCCAAAAAAGAAAACAGGTGATAATTTTCCTGGTGAAAATGGAACATATGAATGATTCTATGAAACCACGGGTCCAACCGCATTGAGAGGGTTTTTTGCATTAAGAGTACAGTTCTGGGTATCCAAATAAGCGGAGTCCTACCACTGATTCATGAGAATGACTGATAATGAATGACAATGCATCTAGGAAACGGAAGGACTACGATGTAGCCTTCGCAGAGAAGATGATAAAGGGCTGCATTCAGAGTAGTACATCATGACACTATTTTCCCCTCACGAGTAAGAATTCAGTTTCATGAACTATCTCTGATGCCTAAGGTAAAAGTTTAGAAATTATTGTTCTTAATCTCATATAGCAGCAGCCTTTCTTTTTAAATGAAAACATAACTGCTCCAATTTTGTTTTCACTGAACTTCCAACATTTTGAAAAAAGGTTTCAAAAATCTTAACTTTAACAAATAAAAGGTTTGCAAACATAATAAAGAATACTGGACATCTAGCCAGAAGGCACATCAATCCTTCTATGACAAAGTTGGATCAACTATATTTAGGTGCTTCCTTGGTTATCTGTAGTACAATTTAAGCTCATTATTTCATTGATCTTTCCCCCATGGATATAGATAGCATATTGTTCCCCTTATTCTTCTTATTCCCACACTATTCCTCTTTACAGCATTCATTTATATGTTTGAAAATTGCTGTAAGTCTAAAGAGCTGCAATTCTTGCAATCTTTGTTCACAAGTCCTATGCTAGACAACTATGATGATTTTCATTGCTCTCCTGACTTTCTCCAGCATGGCTGTCTGTACTTGCAGTACTGTGGTCAGATCTGGATATATTCTGGTTAAAGCCTGACAATTCTAGTGCAAAGGGAAGGATTACTTACATGTCATTCTGACTAAAAATCTGTTTGAATATCCTGCTCGGTGGGGTTTTTTTTGTCAACAACATGGTGCTGTTGCTCATGCCTGGTTTGTGATTCATGAGAAACTCCTGACCCTGCACCAAAGACCTGTTCCCTAACCATCTGTACATTTTTGCAGCTATTTGTTCCTAAACATAGTACTTTGCACAAATGAATTCCATGTTATGTTTATCAGATAATGTCTCTAATTTGCTGAGTTAATACTCAGTTCTGATCCTATTAAATGTCTCTGATTTACTAATTTAATATTCAATTCTGATCCTATGCTCCAATATACTTGCAGCGCTTCTCAGCTTGGCATGATGTTCAATTGTAATAAAGTTCTTATCAAAGCTTTCTCTTTATTTCCTCCACCCTCCAAGTAATTTAGAAAATTTATGAAAAGTCATAGTGGAACTTCAGTGGAAAGTTCCGTAGGAACCCAGTTTGATTTAGCTTCCTATATCAGTGAACCACTGATAATTACTTTAAAAGTGCGATTTCAAACCAGTTGTGCACCCGTTCCGTAATGGTTTACTCCAAACAGTACTTCAGGTTGAACTTAGTACTACCTGATATGAGACAGTGTCAAATAATATTCTCATGTCCAAGATACGAATGACAACTACTTCTTTTCTGTTCTCCATAATGCCTACTACAATCTATAAATGAAGGACTTCAGGTTTTTTTGACATGTAATTCTCAACAAATTCTTGCTAACTGTTAGTCTTCTCTTTTATTTCTAAGTGCTTAGAAATAATAATTATATTACTCTTACACTGCAGAATTTGGCAAGCAGAAAAAGCTAGGAAAAGTAATTCTGTTTCTGTCTTGTGGAGAATTTTGCAGTTTCTTTAATACTTTTAGTACTGTAATATATACTTCAGCAGTGTATTTAAAAAGGTGATTTTATGCCAGTCTGCTATGGATAACCAAAATGCTTCATTGCTACCTCAGGGACAAGCAAAAACGAATTGTCTTCTAAAGATGACCTTTAACTAAAGGTCAAAATATGAATTTGAAACTGGAGACATTTGAAAAGGGTTATTTAAGATATCGTAGCTGATCTCCTCTCAGAAGTGATGCCTGAACAGCTCATGTGGCCTTTCAATGCTTTAGCGCAGTGGAAGTGCCGTTTGCAGCAGGGGAGCGAGGGTGACGTTCTAGGCAATGCTGGCTGATGCACACCCCATTGGCATCATTGAGATGTTGCATCTGCTAGAGATTACGTTGCCAGATTACGTTAGTTTTACGTGCCAGATTACGTGCCAGAGATTAGTTTTACGTATGAACTGAACAAAGGCACATGTAGCACAGGAGATAATTAGTGACATTAAGCTGAATTTTAATAGCATTTTACTGAAATTCACTCACAGCTTGGGGAAAAAAGATAGGTGAGAGTAACCAAGAACATTTTCCTTTGATATCTAATGTTTGCTAAGTGTAGAAAATTTGGGAAGTTATTATAGTGGTTATTTGTGAAGTTATATGAGCAGACGATTAAATGTTTTCTTCAGTGTTTTCTCAGCTAACACCCATTTTGGCTAACCAGTAGCACCTGATGCAGGATTAAAATCTAAGAGCAGAATTACCTTTTTGCCAGAAGTCGATAATTCACAAGGAGCGATAGGACTTTTTAGGCAATGTAATGAACAGTGACCAATGAAGTCATTCTAACTAAACAAATGCTGTTGCCAAATACAAGAGCTCTTGGTACAGAAATTAGAATCAATATGTCTCAAAGGCATCCTCAGCAGATTTTATCCCTACTTCCTCTTTCTATTATGACATCTGATGAGGAACTCGAAAAGGCAAAAAGTATGTGAAATTAAAGTGGGTTGAAACAGTTATTAAAAAATAAAGGAAGAAGTAGGTTTGTATTTGGAAATTAATTTTATATTTAGCCTGTGGAAGAAGTGGATATTTATTCAAAATATTTTTTTTTCATAGCTACATAAATAGAATCATAGAATAATTTAAGCTGAAAAGGACCTCTGGATGTCATCAAGTCTAACCCTGTCCCCCACCCCCCACCAAGAAGGCTATAATGAGGAATAATATGACTTACTAAAAACACACAGTATTTTACAGGCTTACATTTAACATGCATAGCTTTCAAAGATGAATTATTACAGGCAAGGGAAAAAAATACCATTTAATAGTAATTTAAGAAACTAGGACAATTCTATTCATTTCAAAACAATTTCTTTATGATTCAATTATCTTCTCTTTTCCACTCCATACAGCTTGCTCTCAGCGAAGACAGCTGTTAAATTACTTTTTAAAGACTTATTACTGTTCTTAAAATCACTTCTTAATGTCTCCAGAAAAAGTTAAGGAGATGATTAAACACATGCGACCAATGCAGAGCAGTTTTCACAGACAAACTGAGCATATGCAATTGTAAAATCAACAGGAAATCGTATGGTTGTTGAAGCGTTCTTGGAAAAGGGGGAGAGAGTTTGCTTGATTTGAAAGTTATAGCTAGACAGCATTCTGAAAGAAATGACAATTTATTTTCACCATTGTTTTGTGGCTGAATTGTTTACTTTGAACTATTCGAAATACTGTCATGAGGAATCTTTCACATTTAAAGAAATAAAGGGATTTGTTTGTTATAGCCAAACAGCTAAGTTAGCCCAATATATACCAATTTAGTTTATCTCCTTTCGTTCTGTTAGAATAAAGTAATGATACTATATTTAGAGAATGACAATATCAGGTGATAAGATAAAGAATAGGGCTTGTGTATGGCATACCTGTAAGTATGCAGGCTAAACAAATACAAAAATGAAGCTGAAGTACTGTCGGGATTCACAGAAAGAGCTTAAGGTAAGTATAGGAAATAAACTTAAAAAATAATCTCTAAAACAAAGCTATAACAAAATTTCCTCCTCTGTGAAATCAGACTCCACCTCAGTGACTCTATCGTCAGATACACTGGCACGAGAACTTCCCACACAGCTCTGACAGCAAATCTCCCAATCCGCCCCCTTCCCTCCTTTTACAAGCAAATGCTTAATAGTCAAAACTCAATTCAAAGCTTATTGAAATAGATAGAACAAGACTTTAGAGCCTGGCTCTTTCCAACACTTCTGCCCATCCAGTACTTACTAGCATAGAACATCTTTCACTTCATTCTAGTGACTGTTTCCAGTCTGTATGATAAGCCAGGATATTGCACTGAAAGTCTGCCTGCTGCTCACAGGTAACAAGAAGGATACCTAAAAGTATTTAAAGGAACACCCTACTTTGTAGCCGTTACTTCATTTGAGGTTGAAATATATGATATGGTATCTAAATACTAGAGTTTAAAAAATGTTTTGTCAGGAAGTAGGTACTGTAATCTCATGCTGTGTTCTACCGTTGCATGAGGCTGCCTTATTTAGAAATGAAACAGCACATGAAGAGCAGACGACTCAATGTTTTCTTCAGTGTTTTCTCAGCTAACACCCATTTCGGCTACCCAGACTTATTTATTGGAAAAGAAAGCAATGTCTGATACCTGGTTCTTTCTTTGGTTTTGGTATGTATAGTTTGAAAATCTTTGGAGAAGAATCTTACCTTTATATTAACATTTGATTTAATCAAATTCAAGCTCTCTCAGCTGGCTTCTAACTTTTTAAATGTACGACTTAAATGACTAGTTGCATTAGGATCTGAAAATCAATATCCATGGGTTCTGTCTCAGATTTGTTGCTTGCTTCTTATATAAACTCAGAGAAATCACTTAGCCTCTTGGTACCACAGTTTGCTGGTGTTAAAGGTAGCATTTGACACCTATTTTCCTAGGGACACAATAAGAACTGATCAGTGTTTTCAAGCACCATAATTTGCCTACAAACTGCTACTAAAATGCAAAGTGGAATGCATGTTCATTATCATTGATGCATTATACTATATAGTTGCACAGCTTATCTTCTCATGATAATAATATCCCGCAAACCAAAGTCGTCTACTTTAACTAGAAGTTTTCTGTTACAATAAGCAGTAGAGACCACCAATATACTTATAATAAAATGTTTTGAAGAGCAAACATAAAGGGAATACATTTGATAAAGTGGACAGCCACTGTCATCATTTGCTATGCTTCAGTTTACCTGATAAATTAGAAGTCAAGAGCAAGGGAGGCATTCTTGCAAGAAATGAGCATTTTCAAAGCTTGTTCATTTTAATAGAAGTTGCGAAAATGAAGAACCTTTTTGAACTGGGCAAATATACCTTGATTGAAATGGAAATTGTGAGCAAGCCACTAAGAAATCCTAGGAGTTGGAGAAAAGCTATTTTAAGCGATTACATATGGTTTGCGTTGCTAGGGAAACCTCTTTTACAGTGCTCATTTAGCACAGATGCTCAGGAAAGCTCTGTGACTCCATGTCATACCATTTCAGAATGCTTCAGAACGTGAAGAAATAGAGTTGCACATATACACACATGCAGACAAAAATATCTGTAATTTTATCTTAGTCATGTTCTATGTCTTTGGTGGAAGTTAGTTCTTTCCATTTCTGCCATGACCACAATGATAAATCAAAAGCTTTGTAATTAAAAAGCTCTGTTTCCAGACTGAGGATATTTGTTCAAACATTACCTTCTGTTTTGATCCATTTGGGTTCATATTTTAGATAGGCATCTCTTTAGAGCAAAAGATTTGCCTTTCCCAGATACGTAGTGAAAACGCAAGACCAGCTCTGGTGACACCATTTCTGGCCCACCCTCTTGACCCTAGGGCAGATGTGACTTGCCAAAACATATCGTATGACCTGCTCCGTGCAGGCTCTCCGGCCACAGTGTTCTGCATTCTCCTTTCACCTCTCTAGTGCCCAGGTAGGTGACAGCCTGGAAGGCAGCTGCGGTCTGCCGTGATCAGAGACACAGCTGCCTCTCTGTTGAGCGGGCAGGAGGGCTCAGACCCTGAGCATGCCACTGAGCATGAAAATGTGTGCTGGCTTTTCTTTTCTTTTTCAGAGAGCAACAGCTCCAGAAATTTAGAAAACATAGGATTTGAATTATCGAAAAATAATTACTGTTTCAAAATTTGCAATATTTCAGTCTCTCAGTTTTCAGAGACCTTGTTTATAATTTGGGGAATGGCATATTGTTACTGTATGCCATTATCCACTCTTGGTGCACTCTCGGATCCCACTACAAAGAGGGTGCATTCTCAGTGTCTATCCAAGCAAGGTACTTCGAAACTGCATTCAAGCAATTCATGAATTCAGCTCCGTGAATTGTAACCCCTGTGCAGGATGGACCTGCAAATACATGCAGAATCACACTGGGGGCCATGCGTACATGCAGTCACATAATAGGTATATAACTTATGTCTTATGAGTATGCTGCAAGCTCAGGAAGCAGCTTTTGAGAGGTTTTTTATTGGACCATATGGTATGCCAGGAACCAGTATTTTGAGTACTAAACCTCTAAGGCCTTGAAAGTTTTACTTAGAATTTAACAATGATTTGTAGTTTGAACCCTCCTCAACAAAATAAAAAAAAGCCAACAGAAAATGTTTTTTTAAGAAAAGGTTTTTTAGAAAGCTAAAAAGTAAGCCCATCTATGGATGTGCTATTGAAGGCACCCGATAATGTGCTATTAAAGGCACTTGACTTTTGTTTATTCAATCCAAAATACAAAGAATAAACCAAAAAGATACTTCCTGATAAAGAAGAGAATAAAGATATACTCTGAACAAAATTATGGTGTTCTACAGCTTAAAATTATGTTTATAATGGATATATATTGATCTAACCAAACATTAATAACTGTAGAACCCAAACTTGCTAGTATTGCCTATTTGTGAACCATACTGTTATTTACATATCAGAGGGTAAAGTAAGAAAAAGAGAGGGGTAGCAGGTTAGAGATTTGTAGGGTCTTAGCACCACCAAAATAGGTTTAGGCCAGGTAGGAAAGAGGCAGAAATTGATTCTTGCTACAAAGTAATTTCATTGGAGTAATGAAAACCATCAGTTCTTTTGGACATCACAACTACAGCTTTCTGCAGAAAGTTCTCTATTTTGTCCAATACACTGGAGAATTTTGTGCTTCTTTTCTGGGTCACACAGTGTAATCCAAAACATATGTAAACACTGAACTATGATTGTATCAAGAGTTTTAAACCAAACATACATAACTATCTTTTAGCACAATACTTTGTAAAAAGCATTTAAAGACTGAAATGCTTGTTCTGAGTCATGATTTCCATGACTGTCTCACAGTGGACATCCACAGAAGATTGCCTCCAGTCTAGCTGGCTGGTCAGTTTACAAAAAACTACATGTAAAGCCGGAAATTCCCTCCTATGCCACTACTTACACCCGCCCAGTCCCCCCCCATGTGCTAGTACAGTGGCTTAGGATGGGCTTTTGATCTTTCTGTCCGAGATGCTTGACCTAGTAAAATCATCCAGCAGTACGGCCAACTCAGTCTCTTGATATATCTTGTCATAGTGGATTTACAAGCAGCGTAAGACAGCTTCCTGGGAAGTTACAGCGTTGTGATCATTCAGGAGCCCAACTGATCAATCAGAACACAATGAAGCAGTGAGAAAAGCACAGAAAGGAACAAGGTTGTAAGTCAGGACTAATTTTTTGTCTTAATTTGTTTTTTTCTTTCACTTGAAGGATCGCAAATTCATCTATAAAAGAAATTTAGAGTGGCTTGGTGTTACAATATGCCAATAAAGTTGCTCAGCATGAAGCTCCCATGGGAAGCCACAAAGCAGTAGAGCTCCTATGTGCCTCTTACTTCCTCATTCAATATGTAGCTCAATTACTAGTCAGCTCTTTAAAGTTTCCTTATACTTTGTCACTTAGTGTTACAGTGAATTTGAACCTGAACTTAACACAATTAGTAAAAGAACAAAGTCAGGACTGGAAGGACAGTTTGGCCTGTTCAGTGGAGCAATAAAGCTCTGATATGTTTACTAGCAAGCTATTGAGGTTTTATTCTTCATCTGGAATCTGGAATTATTTCCGTATATATTTTAAACAATACATCAGACTGATACCTCATATTTGAATTTTCACAAGTTGTTTTCTTTCAAGTCTCTACAATTCTTAAAACATCCTTTGTTTTCCCCGTATGTCAAGCCATTAAGTGAAAAGGCTGTTATTTCACCTTTACTGGCTACTGCTGTGACATTTCGTAAATCAATTGATGGTAAAAACCACAAATTTTTACCTTTTCTAATAAGTAGCTTTCAATCTTAACCATATTTTAAAATAATGTTGGAGAATAACATAGCTAAAATGTGAAATTCCTAACTTCTAGAGTCCTAACTTTCTCAGCTGTTACTTTTTTATTCTGTAAACTGTTGCTGAGGTCTTTTCAGTTTTCCTGTACCTCAAATACTCTCTCTCAAATGCAAAACCAATTTCTAATGTAAATGATTTGGAGGAAAGACTTGCAATATATTAAGGTGATCTGTACACTTGTGGCAAGATAGAAAGGTAAGACCCCAGCAAAAAAGGGTCCTGACCCAGAAGCAACATAAATATAGTTTTAGCTTTGCCTGTTCAATTTAATACATCAAATTTCACATTGAATTTGGAGGGAACATCAATTTTATTCAATAAAGAGGTGTTCAGCAGACAGCGTCTAGCAAAAGGTGAGCAGGAAAGTCTGACCTACCCTTAAAACATTTGATTAGCTCTCATTTGATCTTCTCGCTGGTGGAAACATGGTCAGTAGGAACACAGTAGAATATGTTATGATATTGCACAAAGATTAAACAACTAATAGCAGTTTTCTACAGTCATAAGAGAAAACTCTGAGAAACTGGGCAACTTCCCAAAAGAGAAGGTAGATCATCATAATTTCCAGAGACGGGAGCATCAATGCTTTCAGGACAACCTTGAAACATTTAGATAGTAACAGATAAGTGTTTACATTAATCTACTCAAAGCCTTTTTACTCCCCAGTTGAAATCCTCATTAAGTATATTATTACCTCTTTCCAGATATTCAAGTTACCAGGAGTCATAGGATCATAAGATCACAGGATAATTTGGGTTGGAAGGGATCTCAGGAGGTCTCTAGCCCAATCCCTGCTCAAAGGAGGGTCAGATGTGAGATCAGCCCAGATTGCTCTGGGCTGTATCCGATTTGGTCTTGAAAACCTTTAAGGATGGAGACTACATGACCTGGTGAATAGTCTTAAGGCATATCTCGTAGCATATTTTCACTGAAACAATACAGATTGCAAGCAACCTAAATAATCAATTCCTTCTTCAGGAGGCAGAAAATGAATCTAAGGAAAGACTTGTTTTTTCTATCAAGATTAGCTGTGTTAGCATATTATCACATGCTTCATTTAGTTATTGTTATATTACAACCTCCGCAAAAGTTGTAATACATATTTTATTGAATAAATATGATAAAATTGCTCTGTTGTTTTTTGTAAGATCGCATTCTAATGCAATTTTGCCTCCCTCCAGCCTAGAATAGTGAATAATACAGGCACTCCAGGAAAAAATCTGTCATAATAATACTGTAAGCAATATTTTCTGCAATTCATATCAGTTCCACTTGTACTTTTCAGCCTTTCTTTATTTTTCTTTTGATTTCATATACTACTATTATTTAGATTTCATGGTTTTATTCCAATTCAATTACAGTGAGCTGACATTGACACAGACCCTGGCTTGTTGGAGCAGTTATCACTATTATCTGCCAGGATAAATGCCAAGTCACCGATGGCATCAAGAGTACAGGTTTTCTTAAGACATATTGTCAGAAATAGTGTTAAATACACTTGATACTGTCAAATAAAAGTAGACCTAATAGCCTATCTGTAAAGGTTGTAAAGACAATTCTCTTTCTATCTTGCAAAGATGCTATGGACTCATGAATGGAGGTTTCCTCAATAAGCAATTATTGTAAGCTGCTGTTTCAAAAACCTACTTTTCTGAGGAAGCACACAAGATGTTCAGTGGACATTAATTTCTGACATTAGCAAAAATGCATATAATAATGAACACTAAGATATTTCTCAGATATTATAAAAGTGAAAGTCAGTGACCAAGGATAAGAGCAGGAGATAAAGCACAATAGTCTACATAATTTATAGCATTAACAATTCCTTCCAGTATATGTGGGAGGGTATTCAGTGTATGCTGTATTTCTTGTATTGACTTCAAAGCAAATCCACTCAACTGAGCCAGATATGAATACAGTAGGCTAAGTTATTTTAATAACTTTCTAGACCTAGGTTTGAGTTATGTTTTCTGGCACAGAAAACCGGAAGATAACAACTAGCTGGAGAATACTTTGGTATCAGGATATCTGTACCTATAAACACATAGAAATATTTGGCTGTAACAGAGGGAAACACTCTCAGGGTATAATTACACAATTAAGAAGAGGGAGGAATTGGCCATATATAAAATTATGTAGCTAACAAAACCTTATAGAATAGAAAACTTCAGTCTACCTCTCAAGTGTGCTTTCTGTCTGTGAGGCTGACCATACCTTTATACACATTCTCTCTCACTCTTTTCTAACAAATCTGTAATTATGATAAGCTAAAAGGAAAAGTACAAAACCAAAAAGTCTGAGGATCCCAATGTGAAACAACCTCAGGTCAGTAGTCTCGCCAAATAAGTAGGTGATTTTGGTTTTAATCACTTCCTTGTTGTATCCTCTGTTAATCCTGAGCTTTAAGTTAAGAGAGTAATAAACATTGCCTTTCCCCTTAATTTGGAGAGAAAGAAAAATCAACAGTAGCTTTGAGACTGATCTGTTAAATACTCTTACAGCATACCTGTCTAACAGGGCACACTGGCTAAATCGGTTAAGAACCAGACTTTTTTATCCATTGCAGTAATGTTAGCCTTGAATGAGACATCCAGCAGATCAGCTGAATCAGGTGAGGAGATATTGTGGAACAAGCCCATGGAATTTTACATTACTGGGGAAACATCACATAAAGTGAAGAGAAATTTAAAGTGGTGCCTTCAGCTGAAGTGGGGATTATCACGTTTTCCCATTTAAGTGAAACATAACTCTTGTTATTGCTTAGTTAGAATCTAAACAGATAGAAGTAGAAAAGAAAAAGATGCACAAAATGAAATGGTCATGGCAAGCACAAGAATAGAGTCCCTTTGCCTTTGATGAAGTACAAGCAAGAAGTGAGAAGCATGTATTAAGGTATTATGGCAGTGGTTTGAGTGTTCATAAATCAAGAGGTCTTAAAAAAATCTCACAGCAGTATCCGTACCTGATTAGCTGCAAGGCTCAAAACGGTAGGGGCAAGGATAGTTGCTATTGAGACTGTTACTCTCCGGCTTTTCAAAATTCTGTTCACTGCATATGGAACCACTTCACATTCATTTTTTTCTTATACTTGTATCTCCCAAGCTCCCTTTTGTTCCACTTTTGCCAACAACAGTGAAAGGGGATAGCATAAAGCAGGTTTTCTCCCCAACTATCTCTCCCATCAGGAGTCTTTCTGAAAGGTGCTTAATGAAGTAAGAAACGTGGACTTAATTAGTTTCAGCTGGCAATAGTTGTGCTTGGATTTCAAACAAAATTTTTTGCCTTTGGCTTGTATTTTTTTGTGTGTGTCCTCTAAAAATGCCACAAGCTCATGTCCAGCATTTAGTTAGTACTTTTCATGTTTTACATTTCAACAGCTTGAGATAGTGCTATATCATGCCTTCTGGTCACATCATTTTTTGTTCTTTAGAAAGATGCTATGAAATTATCTAACAATATTATCACCAGCTACAAGAAAGTTGAGCAAGAAGTAGTCAGCCTCACTGAATTTCTCCTTCATGACTTTTAATTTCCCTCCAACATAATCCTGTAATATAAACGTTGGGTTAGAAATCATGCATTGCAATGACGACTGCAGAATGCTTCTTGTACTGTTAGAGTCTGTGTTAATCAAGACAACGAAGTATTCCTAATAGTTTACATTATATCACGCCTTGCACGGTAGATTTCAATGTACAATGACTTAGTATTGATCTTCTTGTTTGTCTTAGGAAAAATAAATGTTAATTAAAACATAACTTTGTTTTAAAATGAGTTATACAACAATATTCACCATGCCAGACATACAGTGTTGCCATACAGGGAAATACTTCCTTCTTCTGCAGGAAAAGGTTGAATCCGTGCATTAGTGGTTAAGCATGCTGGTTCAGAGAAAAGGATAGGCTCTTGGTTGCTATAGTAAATAATAACCACAGGTCCTAATCATCACTGGTATAAACAACATCATGGCTAATGTCATCAGTTTCTATGAAGCTGCTGCTTCCTACATCAGTATTTAACCTAGTATTTTCTAATCCAACTTCTAAGTTAGTTCAAAAACATCTATTGATATTAGTGTATGGAAATTGATTTTATTACTGATGAACCATAGTTACAGAGCAAGATTCAATTTTTGTAATTCAGTTTTTGTAATTTCCTTGTCCTTATATGGCATCTGCTTAACTTTGTGTAGTTATCAAGGTAGTTATAAAGGAACGGCATGCAGACTTTACATCTGATTAATTCTAAAGTAATTTTCAACAGTTACTTGTAATCTCAAAATATCTACTTTAAAACTTTCTATCTGTGAATAGTAAGATGACAGCTTATATATACATGCAAAGACTAAAAAGTGAACTCAAGTGTTGTTTATGATCAGAGAAAAAAGGCACATGGGTATTTGAGATCAGTAGCCCCCACTACATTTGGCACTATCAGAACAAGGGTTAATTTTAAGATGGTAATATACATACTTCTATCTTTCTACCTGAAACGTTTCACTTAGTTATTATTCTCTATTACATAATGTAAATGAATACTGTGTTAATTCTCCTGGAGGATAATGTTCTTGAATGGTGTTTTAAGGTGGCATTCATTTAAATGATTTGTCTGAGACACTCCATCATTGAATATAGACATATATCTATTATAATAAAACACTCATGGATGTACAGGCAGCATGCTCTCCAGACTGATTAGATATTGCTAGAGCTCCAATTTTTAAGAAAGTATCTCACGCTATGGAAATAAGTGTTCTTAAATCATGCCATTACAATGTTTATAGTAAAGTTTGATATTCAGATTAGTCTGAATCAGGAACGGAATAATTATTTAAATTGAAAACTCCTGCTATATTACAAATTTTAACACTGACAGGTCACTGTGATAAAGTCCCTAGTTATACTGTGTAATCCCATAGCCATCAAATATCAGAAGAAAGAATTGCTGATTTTTGCTCCTACAGTCCTTTTAGTGAATTCAACAATTTAAGCCGGCTCACTAGAAACCTCTTTGTTCAGCCTATGAATATTGCACTTTGGGCATCTCTCTCAGAGCTGTGGATTTTCTCCCAGCGGAGCTGCACTACCACCCTGAGTCCTTTTGGGAAGGCAGTGTGGGGCACTGCATGCAAAGAGGCCCACAGCACTTGCCCCATGGCCTTTCCCAGCCTATCATTCTGACTTAAGAGAAGTGGAGGCCACTTGACTCCTAATTTTAATGTCTCTTGAAATGTGTGAATGGGTCTGCAATAAATTGCTGAGCATTTTTCAAAACTGAGCCCCAAAACTCAGGAACAAAATCCCATCGATAGTGACTCTTGAATAGGCATTTATATAACAGTGAAATTTTTAAATGTTTGTCTTCAGCAATGAAACAAAAATGATTCACATAGTACTATAGTGCAACCAAAGAAGATCTGGACCAGCTCTTGCTGTGCTTTTGCATGGTAATAAATTACAGAAAATGCTTTCTATGTACATAGGAACATCCCATTTCCTAATTATCTGTATAAAGCAAATTGCGAGCACAAAGCTCTACTGTAGACACAAGATGCCAATAAAAGAACGCATGAAGCTTTCACCAAACTGTCTTCCTAGTAGCAAAAGATCAACAACTGAGGGAGTACACATGCTAATAAGAACAATCTGCAGTGCAGTGAGCCTGGAAAATAATTTTATAATTAACCTCCTCTGTTAAAAAAATAAATATACAATTTCCAAAGGAAAGCAGCTTACTGGGGAGAGTGTTTAGATCTAGCCCTCTTTGTACCATGAAATCATGACGTGTCCACAGCTGACACCAGCATAAAGGGACTGTACGGTGCTCCGGGGCTCTCCAGTTTGGTTGGAACCTCTGTTTTCCAGTGGAATTACCCCACCAAATACGTGCTTTCTATTCACAGGAGAATTCAAAATATCCTAACCCAAATTCATCCTGATAGGAATCGTAATGGCATTCACCTGTATATTATCATGTCTGGGGGAAGAACAAAACTCAAAACAGCTACAGTACTTTCAGTGGTATGCTGAAGCTCCTGTGTTTAATGATATACACACTTATACTTGTAATCCCAAACGTAAAAAGTTATTTTAGCTAATGCCAACTGAGAAAAGTGGCAGGTTTATGTTAATACTAGCAATAAAAAAATATTAAAACCAGGAAGTTTCAGGAGCTCCAAGTTCTAAAGGAATTGTCAATATGAACTTTCAATTTAGATAGAAGTCAGCAGTCTCTCCACTAACTTAAAGAATTATACATTTCAGTTGCTGATTTCTTCGTTTGCTACATCATTTTATGTCATTGTTAGTACCTCAGCAGTCATTAACATATAGTACAATTTTCCGTACTCTTTTGGATCAAAGTTTTTTACCCATATCCTAAAAACTTCAACACAATCTTTAGCTGTTATATTTACAAAGAATAAATAATAAAGGAGACAACTGCAGTAGAAATTTTAAGGCAGAGGTTGGGACAGTTACTGATGTGGCACAATTATATCAGCAAGCAATTAGTACAGGTGCATCAACTGTATCATTATTTTATCTGTGTTCAGAAATGGCTTCCTCACTGAAATATTTTTCTTATTTCTCAGCCGACTGATGTGGTTTATCTCTAACAGATGCTACGGTCCTATGATTTGACCTAGGGAAACAGCATCTCTCAATCTCCCACCCCACGAGACTGCCCAACAGACAGAGGGTCAGAGCTCAGACAGCTGCCTGGGAGGGAGTCTGCCTGTGTGGGGGCTGGCTGCAGTTTTCTTGAATAAGCAGAAAGAAATGAGAGAAAAAAAAAAATGAGTTGCACTGTAAATATTGCTGCACAAACAAACCGAATTGATGAAGTTGCAGTTTTGTCTCGTGCCTTGTCACCGCTAAAGCACATAGAGTGCACCGCAGAGCTGAAGTCACAGTGGTGTTTTCAGCTATGAGCAGGTCCTTGGGATGTCTAATGGCTCTAACTGGTATCCAGTTTGCTGCTCATGGCTGGTGTGATTTACAGTGCAGAGGTAAGCTGATCCAAAATCAAAATCTGTAGGTGACACTGATAACTGAGCTGTTACTTGATTAAACGGAATTTCCCAAATATTATAGCAGGTTAATTAGGTACATGCAACAAATATCCAAAAGGACGTGGTCACCATAAAAATATAAATAATAGCCTTATCAAGAACAACAAAATTAAAATACTGCATTTCATCAGCTGATTTTCATGCAATATTATGCTTCTAAGCTTTGTTATCATCAGGTTTACTTTCTGGTTTTTGGCCATAGACACACTTAATGAGGCACTTTAAGAATATACTAAATTTTTTAAAGGACATGGCAAATAAATGGCATTTATGTTTTATCATGTTCTAATTAAATAATGAGGAAAATTGAATTTATCCTTTATATACTGGTTAATGAAGAGTGCTGTGCTGATTAATGAAGAGTACTTTATGAAGACAGAAAATAATTTTAACATAATTCAGAAATTTAAAGCATTGTAGGCCTGGAATGAACCACAAAAGTAATCACATCAATTCTCCTGACCAAAGAAAAGATGAAGTTTTACCTCCACAACACCATTTTTGAGTCACAGCTTGTTTGGGGTCCAATATAATCTAGCTGTTACCTCAACTGTCATTTCTTAGCCTGTGTTTCTTTCAGGCAATTACTCACACGCAAGCGTGAGCAGGTCTTTGAAAATTAAAAATTTGCCTAAAGTTCAAAAAGGACAAGGGCAAAGATGGCTCTCTGAATTTAAATTCCGTTCCGAAAAAGTTTGTGACTTGCTATCATATATTGATGTAACAATTAAACCTTATTTCTCTCTTATGCTTCTCTGTAATAAAAATATGGAGCAGCATCAGAAGCAGAATTTGCCTGGAATGCATTCAGAATATCGTCTGCCTTCGAAAGTGAAACCCTGATAAATTTTCAAGAGTAGCTATACAAGTTGTTCATATCTCTTATATTTGTTACACTTAAAACGTGCCATCCTAGCTCGATTTTGACAATGTCATGTGAAATAGTGTCGGAGGTCATCCAGAAGTCAAGATGACTTCTGACATCTAATGTTTTTCTCCCACTAAGCTTTGTTATTGTGTCAAAAAAAAAATTGCTATGACATGATTCGTTCTGAACTGCAATGCTGGCTGGTATTTATCTCCTTGTTATCATCTAGATGTGTAATGCTTTTTGATTATTTCTTCAGGTTTTCAGTTTCTATTGTCTGTTTCAAAATTTCATGTTGCTTCTTTTTAAAAATGGTACCATATTTTTCCTATCCTTCACAAATCCTTACAGGAAAACTCTGAAATTATTTCACTTGGCTCTCTGCCTAAGATGAAATTCATAGAGCTCAGCTACTTTGGAATCATTGAAATATAGATTTATCTCTGCTCTCTCTCAGCTAATCCACGTTTTTAGGCCATTCTGACTAATGCTAATGGTGTTAACACAACTCAGCATCCTAGTGAACACTAGCACAAAGATGACATTAAGCAATTTGGGTTTCTGATTCTTCAGAACAGTTCATTGACAATTTTCCCTCTTGACTGAGCGGGATACTAATTCCTTGGTCATCATAGGGCTCATGCACTTTTGGAAACTTTTATTACTCAATATTCAGATTTTGTTTGTCCAAACTTGTACACATTTTAGAGAAAACAAATATTTCTCCATCTTCTACACACTTCCTTTCTGAATAGGTTCACATGAAGCTTGTGTTCTCTTAATGTGTTGTTCTCAACACATTAACCCATACCACACAGAACAAAATGTGACAGGTAGACATATTCATGCTAGCACATTTGCAGCTAGCTTGCCTATCTTTGTACTACAGTCCACAGCATCCCCTATTATAATTCAACATAAAGGCGTCAGACAAGGATATTTTTACTGACTTCTTTCTTCAAGGTACTTTAATCTCTGTCTTTAGTTTACTGAGCCCCAGTACTATATTCTGAAGGTCATTATTTGAATTCTCTGCAGTGATAATCCTACACTAAGGAAAATATATAAATACTTATCTTTGAATTTAATTTTTCCCTTCCACAATATACTATAGCTACCATTTTCAATCAGCTGCTGAAGATAAACCAGCAATTATAATATTAATATTAACAAAGTTAATGGAGCATTTTTTTTGCTTCCAGTATTTTCAGTCTCTGAAGACCTTTTCCGTTGAAATAATTAATTACGTTAGTGGTATTTCTGCTGTAGGTAAAGGTCACTACAAAACATGTGAAAAAAGTACCCAGGACTGAAGGAAATTATTAGACTTTAAGTCCCTTTGTAAATATTTGCAGCTTAAAAATGATTGCTCCACCCACAAATATATACACACTATAGCAAATTATTTATTTCAAGAAACTGGTACTGGGCATTTGCAGTAGGGGTGGTTGAGTATTATTATAGTTGACTTCTGCAAACATCAAGTATAAGTGCAATGTAATACATACTTAAATACAATCCTTAGAGTGGATATAATGAATCTGACAAAAGATATTTTTGAAAAAATAATTTTCTGATAAATGTTAAAGAAAACTTAAGAGCGAAATAGCAAAACATGAATGTTACAGAGTATGAATTTGGCATCGAGTAGCTGATGCAAAACTAATGAGCATATAATCCAGTTTTGCAGCTTCTTCATTTTCAATGAAGCATTGAAGGAAAACAAATAAAGAAGTATAGTCATTAAATTCACTGAGACGAATTAATTTTTGTAAGCTGTAAACTACAAAGGATACACATTATAGGTGAACTTGATTTGCTCCTTTTTCTTTAAAAAAAAAAAAAGAAAAAAAAAAGCATTTGAAATCGTAATAAAGAGCTTCAAAAGAAAGCTAGAGAGGTTATTGCACCGATTTGGTATCTCTTAATGTGTTTGCAATTAGCAGTATAATCTGAGGTTGCCTAGACAGAAACACACGTGCGCATACTGTGCACGCGTGCAGCGCATCTGAGGGTTTCAGATGCGTCAGGTCTGCTCTTTCTCGGGTGACGTATACATACACCTCAGGGCTGACATACCTCGGTTGTACCAGAAATAACGTGTCTCTGCAGACTGTCAATGGTCTTACATAGCCAGCGAGTCTGGCAGGGCCAGGCCTGAATGCCTACGTTGAACTCTGGTGTGTCTGAAAGGCATCAAATGCTCTGGGGATCTGAAGGCTTTTGACATACCGGTGCCCAAAAGATGCCATATTCCAAATGGGCTGTGGGATGTCTATAAATGCAGTACAGAAATCCAGAAAACATCATATTGATAGATTTTCAGATGGAAAAAAGAGATATGTCTGGAAAAGCCCAGACATACAATAGCCATACCAACCGTGATTTTGTTCTGTAGCATTCTGAAAAGCACTGACATACAGTCACTTGCTTGTATTGCAGAGGGAACAGCAAACTCTACTGTGTCTCAATTCAATATTACATTATAATTTGATTTCTAATTATTCCCCTTGAATTCTGATTAGCTATTTAATGAGGTATGATCTTTGAAAATGTATGATCTAACTTATCTCTATTTTCTGATAATATTACTGATTCAACCTGATTTACCTATTTTTATTTCTATGTTTTCTGCACTAGGTGTTCAGTTGTGACTGTCATCCAATATTCTGCCAAATTTAATACGTTAATTTCATGAAGAGATTTTATCTCTCCTAATCATTTATGAATATGCATTAACAGCATCAAAGACAAACAGTAAATTTAGTTAACCAGCTGCCATTATTTCCCGTCTGGGCTTGGAAATTTAAAGAACAGGTGCTTTATATTTTAATCATATATGATAGTAAACTGAGAAAATGTTTTTCTAAAAAAATCTTTAACTAAAATAATGTCGAAAATTGCAGCATTTTCAAGATATTTGATAGACATGTATATCAACAAATGCATTACTATTTTACTAAAAACAGTTGAATGTAAAATATTTTTCTAAGAAAATATCAAAAAGCCATTTCAATCTGTGACATAATGCGTATTAACAGGCAGTAAGGAAGGATGTCTTAAAAAACCAGTGAGATAAGAGAAATTGTGTATATAGTTCTTATGGGTATTTATAAGTGGAACAGCTAACAGAATTGTGGAGTGGGAGGAATATATTTATAATGTACATTTCCATGAAAAGGCAGAGAAATTTGTCTTTATTATTTGCATTCAGATTCTGAAGGCTATATAATGTACTGATTTCGTCAGCTTTTAGTTTGGTAATTTGTCTAGAAGTATATGGTCCTTGTCAAATTGTGTTCTGATTCATTCCCATTTACTAATGTCATTTAATGTACAAAGTACGAAGAGAAACAGAAATAAGACCTAAAGACATGTAATTTCCAAAATTTCATACCACAAGATATTTTAGCTATTAGTATCACAGGGAAATAGGTTTGGTTTTGTGTGTTCTGTTTGTGAATGATGAGGAGGCTGCATTCATCACATGTCAATGCTGTGCAAACAGTGCGTCATTGACACTAAACTGATAGGAAGTAGAAAACTCAGTAGCAACCTACTACAGTTGACTGTAGTAACCTACAGTTTACCTGCAGCCTTATAAATGAAAACTTCCAGATACCAAACAGAAAAAAGTGGAAGAAGGCCTAGTAAGACCAGGATCATAAGCGCTTTATAATTTTAAACATTTCTCTAATGCCATTTGAAGAAAAATTATATGAAGAATGTAATCAGCATTTATAATGCTACGCTCATCACACTGCCTCTTTCCCTTGCAGGCTGTCAACGACCAGTAGCTCACTGCTTGGAATGAACACCAATGGCTCAGATGAGTATTTCCAGTCTACAAACCATGCAGAGCAAACTTTCCGCAAAATGGAGAATTATCTGCAGCAGAAGCAGCTGTGTGATGTTCTTCTCATAGTTGGAGACCAAAAGATTCCAGCTCACAGGTACATTTCCCAGTAGGCTTCACATGGCTTCAAAGCCTGAAATTTCCAAATGCTAGGTCAGTTTATGCCTACCCTGTTTAGCTATGAAAGAACGGTTACTATAATTAGGGCATCAACTAACAACGGAATAAAATGATGTGATCATTTCATATTCATTATTTCAAATAGAATGAAATTAAAATATGAACCATTAATATTGTCCATCTTCCCTTCTTGCTGCTGTCAAACTATAGTGAGATCAGTGAAGAAAACCTGCCCAAAGAAGCACTATGGGAGAAAATTAGATTATTAATTGCCCTCTTAACTTTATTGCTTACTGCTATAAGATTTGAATCCTATGCTAATGTTTCTATAGCACAAACAATTTATTATATCATAATACTGAATTTTATGCTTGCTGTTGAGATTATGAAGTAATTTGCAGTCCTCCTAAAACGCTTTTGTTTCAAGGTTGGTTCTCAGTGCAGTGTCTGATTATTTTGCTGCAATGTTTACCAATGATGTGCGTGAAGCAAAACAAGAGGAGATCAAGATGGAGGGCGTAGACCCTGATGCGCTGAAAGCTTTGGTGCGCTATGCCTACACAGGTAATTCCTCCTCCATTGCCCTCATCGTTGTTGTAAAGGAAGATAAAATCTATTCAACGCATACATAATTGTCGCTTCTTCCATTTCATACTAGTACATAAATACATGCATAAATCATGCATACGTGATGTGAACCTTTCTCTAGAGAGGATGAATAAATATTACTGTTTTATATAATAACTTATTCTAGAAGATATGCAGAAAAGTTAACATATAAATTCATATTGGGCATCTCTCTCTAACTAGATACAAATTATTTTAGGAATTTTAATGAGAGAAGAATGTATTTTGCCTGTTGCCCACCTCATGTAGTGACACAGAATAGCGTACTATGAACCTTCCTCTCATCGGTACCTATAGAAATGGTCTGCCTCAGTGGCAGTTATTTGGCTCACTCAAGGCTCTTGAGTAGGAATAATGAGAGGAAAACAGGAATATGATCCCACCCACGAGCAGAGCAACTTTTACCATGACAAAGTGCCACCACATTCTAGAGGAGGTTTACTTATGCTCTCTTGAAAAAATATAGAGATTTTATCTTAATGAAATTAAATATTTTATTTTAATACCAGGATTCTGTATATATACTTTTCCCCTAATTTATTTTCTCCCATTTTCAACATTTACCCCTATGTTGCTGAATCTGAAAGAGTTGAACCAAATACCCAAAAAGACCAAGCCAGAGAACTGTGAAATCCCTTTCATCTGCTCTATAGTGAACAGGGAAAAATGCTGTAGAACATGACTGCTACGTTAGTATATGTTACAATTAGAAACATCCAGATCATTCAAACCTATGCAGATTCTGGAAGTTGCAGATTCTGGTGCTTGGCAAGCCTCTCAATGCCGATGGCAGCTGCTCCAGCCAGAAAGGTAAAAGCGAAACCCTTTCCTCCCTACCAAGCTGTGCAGTCCTGTGACAAAAAGACGCCCAGATCTCAGAAGGAGAAAATTACTTCCCCAGGAAGTAACAACACTTAAGTGACCAGAATAACAACTTTCTGAATTTATGAACATTTGCTCGTAAAGTGATCCATCCCCTCAGCTAACAGCTATTATCAATAACATTCACTAGATCCTTGCCATCTGATGTCCCACACAGGACATTGCTTGTTTGCTTTTGATTGAAATAACACAATTTCAATACTGAGACGGGGAGGTTGGAAGATGTATCACAGGTATCTACTGATATTTTTACAGTCCTGTAAAAGGGCTTAAAAGAATTCTTTTTAAAAAGATCAAAGTAAAACAAAGACCCCGTTATAGTCACCATATTGGCATTAGCATAAATGTTAAAAATAGGAGACTTCTTCACTTGCTAGGTCAGGCACTTCATAAATCTGGCCTGTTGCATAAAGACAGAAATCTTGAGAAGGTTATGCAATCTGCAACCCAGATCGGAAACATAAGCTTCTATGTACAAAATAGACCCTGTGTGTGGGTACAAACAAGGGGATAAATACAGAGGGCCAGAGGGAATGCTGCATAACATGTATAATGCAGTGATATTGTGGCACTGAATTAGCATACATTACCCGAGGAAATAGATTAGTACAAGCACAAAGAAGCTGGGTGGTGGGCTGCATACTATCCACATGTATCTCAAAATCATCCCACTTGATTGAACTTCATCTCTTTCAGTTTACTTAATGCAAAAACATGTGAAAGAACATATATAAGACTACAAAAGCAAACGCCAGACTGTGAAGTAGTGTAAGTTTGTGTCGTGGTTTAGCCCTACTTGGCAATGAAGTACCACACAGCCACTTGCTCACCCTCCCACCCAGTGGGATGGGGGAGAGAATCAGAAGAGCAAAAGTAAGAAAACTCGTGGGTTGAGATAAAGACAGTTTAATAGGGAAAGCAAAAGCTGCACGCTTAGGCAAAGCAAAGCAAGGAATTCATTCACTGCTTCCCATGGGCAGGCAGGTGTTCAGCCATCTCCAGGAAAGCAGGGCTCCAGCACGCGTAACCGTTACTTGGGAAGACAAATGCCATCACTCCGAAAGTCCCCCCTTTCCTTCTTCTTCCCCAGCTTTATATGCTGAGCATGACGCCATATGGTCTGGAATAGCCCTTGGCCAGTTGGGGTCAGCTGTCCTGGCTGTGCCCCCTCCCAGCTCCTTGTGCACCTGGCAGAGCATGGGGAGCTGAAAAGTCCTTGATTTCGTATAAGCACTACTTAGCAACAACTAAAACATCTCTGTATTATCATCAACACTGTTTCCAGCACAAATCCAAAACACAGCCCCATACTAGCTACTATAAAGAAAATTAACTCTATCCCAGCCAAAACCAGCACACTTTGCTTGTGAAATCAGGATGCCCTCTTTGCTTTGAGGCATTATATTGCAATCTTTATGTACAAGAATACCTACCAATTTTGCTATATGCTCCATTCAGTAACTATTCTGAGCTGTATAGTAAAACCCAAACCCAAACATTGCCCTATTCTGCACCCTGCCAGCCCCTCCTCATTTCTTGCAGAAGTTGGAAGGTATTTAAGTTACAAAGCAAGGGACACCAGGAAGAGATGGGATTGTGCTAAGTTTACACTGCTGAAGACTGCTATGGGAAACTGAATTTTCCTACTGCCTCTGTTATAGGTTTTCATGTGACAATAACCAAGCCCCTAAACTGAGTGCTACCTCTTTCCTAGGTAATGAAATATAAATGTGACTTTCACAGATGAGAGCTATAACTTTCAGAATTGTTTACATATTCTGCTGAAATAAATCAGAAGTGAACTTTGGACAAGAAACCTCTTAGAGTTCTACTCTGAAGATAATTTTGACTGTAATCTCTCAATACTACCCTTCTCCATGTGTTCAATGGAGATGGTGCATATCATCCTTTCACAGAAGAAGCTGGAAAAGAAATTAATGTTTCTGAGGCAATTGGATGTTGTAATGATAAATGGAAAACACAGTCATAAAAAACCCCCACAGTTCTTTTTTCAGAATAGGATTGTAGCAACTAGGGAATTAATCCATCCACTGTCAATAAGAATGGAAGATCTTATTAAAAGAACACCTTGCAGTCTATCTATGAACATAACAAAATTGTCATGCCATGTAATAATTTCATTGAAAATTTAAATGCATGAGTAGATGATGGAAGAAATCAGGTTCCCTGCACACACTGCTGGCATTTCCTAGCTTTTGATACTGAAGTTCTTGTGCATAATATAAACTTATGATATATATTTTTATGAATTAATATATAAATTTTAGGAAAGGTTTTTCTCCAATCACACCTTTCTTTTTACTTTACTTTTTTTTCAGGCAAAATCAGATTTAATACTGTTAAAGCTCCAATAAAAATGTTCCAATCATTGTATTCAAAATCCACCAAATCCTTTAAGTCTGTTAAAACATATGTTTAAAGAGTCCTTCAGCAAGAAAGGAAAATGAATTTGTGAATCACAGGACACTTCTTTTCAAAATTTTTCAGAGGAAGAGAAAAATTGGGGAGTGGGAAGCTTTCAAGTAATAAAAATACAAAGACAATGACTGAAACCTTTTTTTCCCCCCATATTCAAACTGCACAGGTATTCTAGAGTTAAAGGAAGACACTATAGAAAGTTTGCTAGCTGCAGCTTGTCTTCTCCAGCTGTCCCAGGTTATTGAGGTATGCTGCAACTTCCTCATGAAGCAGCTCCATCCTTCCAACTGCCTGGGCATTCGCTCTTTCGGAGATGCCCAGGGCTGCACAGAGCTCCTGAAGGTGGCACACACGTACACTATGGTAAGACCAACGATCTAACCGCTCTGCAATTACAATGCTAACAGCAAGTGTGGATACCCTCCTGGAAAGCCCATGGGCTTTGGCGAAGCAGAGCCAGCTGAGCGGGGCTCAGGGCTGCTGCTCTCAAAGACTGATGCAGTGGCTCCGCTCTTCCGATGCCGACAGGGTCAGTTCTGTAAAGTCCCTGACACAGGGACATCTCTGCCCAGCTCAGTCACCAAAGGGAAATTTAAGAACTGTGACTCTTACAGAGGTAACTGTATTTGGAAGGAGAGAAAAGCATGCTTAGAAAACCAAATTTTCCGTTCTGTTGTTTCCCGTTTCAGTTTTGCCTTGTAGAAGGATATACTTATTGAACTTACATTTGCAGTATGATTTGTATGCATTTCTTCCAAAAAGGTAACAGGGCCTTAGCATGGCTAATGTCAAGAGGCAAACAGCAATGGCCCATTCTTATGCTTTTGATTCAACACAAAGAAAATTCTAAAGCTGATTTTAAGGTGAGACACACATAAAAAGAGACAAAATAAAGAACGTATGGGAAAGATTTGGAATGCTAAAAAGAAGCACACCCCTGACTGGAACATAATCCTCCTCTGGCTCAAAGCAAGAAATGAATATTCAGAGCGTGGGAAACAGAGAAGCACGATAGCTTGCTGTGAAACCAAATCAAGGAATAAATATTCAGGGCAACAAGATGTGCTATAGCAACTTTAAACACAAAAAGAATAGCAACTGCTACAGCTAAATAGATATAAAAAGCACTACTTGTTAGGAGACACATGGCAGCTTTATGCTTGAAATATTAGCGTAGTATGTCAAAACCAGTTTAGAGCCTTCATAATGCTGAGAGCATTCCAGCGAGAGATGGTACACTTCCACATGCTGAAATAAATGAGCGTGGCATGTGCAGATTGAGGGCACTGGCTGTGCTCCTTCCTGTCGTACTAATGAATGGCTTGTTTAGCAGCAATCTAGATTCCTTTTATATTTTAAGGTTTGAAAAAAGCCACTTAAGATAGAGGTTCACTCAGCCTCTATATAATAGTTTTGTCCTTGCTGCTCCACACCATTTTGTACTCAGCCAAAATCAGGAACTTCCCCCTCCGCCGTTGCCTCTTTTCTCCCACCAGCCCTAGCACACGGGCATCAACTTTAAGCATTTAAAATTCATGGTCCAGAGTTCTGCAAAATTGAAATAAAATCATATGGTTATTAGACATATGATTTTATGATGTCAGACTGTAAGAGGGCCTTTTTTGGTTAGATTTTTTTCACCATTTGAATCCTCCAGTCTTCCCTAGGAGTTAGACTTTTACTATTTTTTAAAACTGTGTGTCACAGAAATGACAGTTGGGTCTTTAAGAACACTGTCTAATGTGAAGCATCATAGCGAATCCATGAGACTCAGCAGTACCGTGCATATATAGGCTTTACACTTATGTCTTCCTGAAAACAACCGGGAGCATTTCCCCCTCTAGAACCACCTCCTGCGTCTTGCGTGCAGCACAGATTGAGAACGCTGCCATGAAAAGGAGCTTGCATGTCACAAAACCACCTACCAAGTTTGCAGCTACTGACAACTTAGAGACAGAAAAAGAAACCTGCACCTCTTTGAAATAACCTTAAAGAAAATTTTATTTTAAACCCTTGAACTGATTTTTAAAAAAACTGTGGAGAATAAGAGATCATAAAAATCCATCCACACACAAATGTTGTGGAAGAGGATAAATAAAACATTCTGGTTTGTTTCATGCCATCCTCAAGCACTTGAAAACGTGTACCTTAGGGGAAAGTCTCTAAAGTCATACTGTAAATATAGAGACCACTCAAATGAACTAGTAGTATTTAAACGTTTTGAGAAGATAATCAGCTATAAACACCACATCCATTCAATAAAAACAGACACAATGGAGACCTTCCCCTTCAATTACTGTAGCCATTGATGCAGAGTATTAACAGTTTCCTGCCTGATATCTTGTCGTGCAGATAGAGCTTGTTCTGATAAACATCTTGTGCTATGTTTGTAACTAAATGTGGACTGGTCTTCCTGTCCCTATTCTCTGAATGTCTCAAAATATTAAAGCAGGATATGCATAACAGAGCAAAGTTAACATCTCCTTTAATCACTGATACTTCTATATTTACATCCTTGTTACTCTTGAAAAGAGTTACAGAAAGCTGAGAAACTACTGAAAACAAATAATACAAATATCAGTGCCTAAAATTTCTTCATCTGTCCTATTTCAGTCTGGTTCCCAAATAAGATATATCACTTCTACGTACATAAATGGAAATTCACATTTCAAATACAGACATGAATTCCTACATGTATTTCTTTGCAAGTAACTTAAAAGCCCAGTCTCTCTTAACAAAATTTCTTTTTCCTTTGGAATTAGCACAAGCAAGCATACTTAATATATTCTAATATCAATTCTAATATTGTTGTAACTCGACTGTACAATATATTATTTTTATGAAAAATAATTCTTTGAAAGATTCCAGGGTTTTAATATTCGTGGCCATTTCTGGAGCTGGTGAGTTTTATCATAGCAATAGCTTAAATACTGAGACCCCTTTGTTGGGACTTGTCCAGTTTTCTATTGCCCAAAAAGTACTGTTAGAATAGTGAGTTTAATTTCCCTTGCTGTATTTTCTGCTACCAAGAGCGGAGACGTCCAGTCAACACCTGGCACAGCTTGCTGCAAAAGGATTGGAAGGTTTCAATGTAATTTGCTTAAAACTTTTGAATCTGATTGTAACAAAAATTACACAGTTCATTTGAACGCCCACTTGACATTCTTAAGATAAATATTATATCTTCAAATGGTTTTTCTGTTAAGCTTCAGTGTTAAGATCACATCAATGACAAAACTGCCAGTGTCAAATCCCCAAGACAGGACATACTGACGAGGAGCCTGACAAACACATCTGTAAGCATGATAGTGTGAAGATGATCATTATTCCTCAGTCCTGCAAGAGTAAGGCAGCATAAAGCAACCAAAATCTCCCCTAAATGGTAGAAGGAGATTCAGTGATCTTTAGAATATATATTCCATTTCCTTATACTGTAGAACAGAACAAGAATGAAATCTATGCAAAGCCTACATGCCTAAGAAAATGTTATTTCAAGGTGTGAAAATCATCAGTGCATTGAGATCTTTTTTCTTTTCAGGAACACTTCACAGAAGTAATAAAAAATCAGGAATTTCTTTTACTCCCTGCTAATGAAATTGCAAAGCTCTTGTCTAGCGATGACATCAATGTTCCAGATGAAGAAGCCATATTCCAAGCGTTAATGATGTGGGTGAGGCATGATGTGCAAAACCGGCAACGAGACCTAGGAATGCTTCTTTCTTATATTAGACTGCCTCTACTTCCACCCCAGGTATGAAAGTGAAGGGCTGACCGGGAACTTAACTACCAACGGAAATGCTTGCCTCAAGCATCATTAAGGCAGAGAAAAGAGTACTGTAGAAAGGTTCTGGTTTGGGCTGGGTTTTTTTGATGGAGTTTTTGGTGTTTTTTGTTTTTCCTTTTATTTTTTTTTTTAACTGTATAATAGGTATGTTTATTATTTGTAAAGACAGATGAAAAAAAATCCCGCAATGCCATTGTAATTACTAGGCTCAGAATTACCTCTATAAAAATGTCAGCCTAACGGTATTACAAAAGTACAGTTTCTTTATTGGGTAGCAACAGTAGTTTTCCTCTAACAACACAGCAACTTAGATACCATGCAAAAATATTTATTTAGATTTACCAAACTGCAGGAGAGATAAGGCACAATACTTATTTCTTTATTGCCATAAAAAGTAGACAAACCCCAAAGGGTCTAGAGTATTGCTGACTATTCTGAGCCTTGACATTACTTGTCCTTTAAGACTGTAAGAGACACTTTATTGAGTAAGTTCCAGAGATGGATATACTGTTTTATAGTAAGCTGACACTGTTGTATCTGTGTCATAGAAGAATCTATGTATCTCATCAGAAAATGAGAATATCAGGACTGTCAGGACACCACAGCTACTTTATGGATCTCCACGAGTGAAGCTGCAAATATTCAACTTTGGATTAAGTATCAAAATACTATATGCATTTAATTTTAAATATATGCCTCATTTAATATATTCTAATATTCACAGAGATGTCCAGTACTATATGTTAGGTTTGCTTATACTCACATCAAAAGGAGTTTTGCATTCAGAGGGTGCAGTACTACTACTACGTTAGCAATTTTAACCTTTTCTAAAGGTGAAAAGATAGTTTTCAGAAAAAATAAAGCAAAGACATCATACCTAAAGACGTTTTTTCCCACCTTTATATTGTTTTGCTTGCATTAAAGCAGAGTTTCCAGCAAAGCTTGAGTGAGAGGTGAACTGAAAATGCGTGTTTGTAGCTACGAACACTTTAATTA
Organism: Ciconia boyciana; assembly: GCF_034638445.1. Lineage (NCBI taxonomy): Eukaryota > Metazoa > Chordata > Aves > Ciconiiformes > Ciconiidae > Ciconia > Ciconia boyciana. The sequence continues at coordinate 4,035,874 of NC_132945.1, forward strand.
CTAAAGTACATACAATTTTAATGATTTAGATACACATAAGATCCTCACTTTCCATTTCTTAGTTACTAGCCGATCTAGAAAATAGTCCAATGTTTGCAGACGACCTAGAGTGTCAGAAACTTCTTATGGAGGCTATGAAGTACCATCTTCTACCAGAAAGACGGTCCATGATGCAGAGTCCTCGAACTAAGCCTAGAAAATCTACAGTGGGTGCACTTTATGCTGTAGGAGGTATGGATGCCACTAAAGGTAAGTTCAGAAATTAATTTAATTGTATTAGTTAATTGTCTTACAGACACCCAGAGAATATATGACAATTATTTAAAGATTTCTGTTAGGAAAACAGCAATTTAGGGATGAAAAAGAGGGGAAAAAAAATCACAGAACACAATCCTATGTGTTAGATGTTCTTTCTTCTTGCAAGAATCATATGTTTGTAAATGGTATACATACATCCTGCAGTGCAGACTAAAGAAGTTTGATTCAGATGGTGATTTTAAAATTAAGTTTTGTAAGAATCTGTGCATATAGTTTGACTTCACAAATCAGAAGAAAAAATTAATATTCAACCTATTTCAGGATTTGTTCAATGTTCCTTTAGAATCCTGTGCTCCATTTTTTGACAAAAGTTAGAAGGCTAGAAAAAAATTTAAAGAGGAGGAAAATAAAATCAAAAAGGATTACTGAACTATTGAGAACTCTTAGCTAAAGCTTATCAACCCTTATTATAACATTTCAGATGGAAAGATTTGCACTTTTTCATGAGTGAACAGTATGTGCAGCTTTTTTTCAGGACTTCACACGGAGGTGTTTTTCAGGTTTGTGGTTGAAAGTTAAATGTTATAAATGTACTCCAGTTTTTATTACTTGATTTTCACAACTCCAATCAGCTTACAGCTTTACACATTACACTATTCTATTTAGTAGGCAGTATATTAAATCATTTTCTACAGGAACCTTGACTTCAAACCCACAGCTTGGAGCTAAAGAACTATAATTAGTTTAAAGTCTAGCGACTTGCTGAACAGTATTACTTTTAGCTGTGCGAGTTCACTTTTAATAGAATCACAAAGAAGCTAATCCATTTCATAGTTTGCAAAAAGTTGCTGAAGACTGATTTTTCTTATATGAGAGATCTTGCAGTACTACCTTACTGTGTCTAGGCAATCAAATCAAGTGCAAAATACACATTCATCGCCATCACAACACGAAAACACTCATTCCTAGGACAGTTTAGCAAAATGAAGTTAAACTGTAGCAATTAGTGTAGTTTCATTAACGATACTCATTATTTATGAATTATATAACACAACCAAGAATTCACGGTAATCTTTAAACTAACTTCTACCAAAATAAGAATAAAATCCTCTAATAGGTTTTTCTCAGCAAAGGTTATGCAAAGAAAGGCCTATTTCAGTCAACATCTGCACTTCCTGTTGGCGCCTCTTTTACTTATTACCTTGGAATAAAGCCAATTGTTTGAACTTTTGCCTTTTGATGGTTAAGAAGAACAGCACTTCCTCTCCTCCCTGCTGTCCTCTACAGCTCTGACTCATACTTTGAGCTTGTGCTGGGTTGTAAGATAAAGGAAACAGCACCTAAGAGAATATGATGCACTGGAAGAACAGCTCTGAGAAGGGAGTAACTATCACCTCTGGCAATAATACGCTTTCTGTGATAAAGAAAACTCTCAGGGAACGCCAGGTTTGGCTTTGTGCTTATCTCAGGTGGTATATGAAGTCAATTCTCAACTTCAAATGATCAAAAGAAGATCAAAGAGCCACTTTTGGGCTGGTATTTTGAAAAATGTGAATGTGCCTAAAACACGTTAACTTTCAAAACCTACCTTCAAGCCCCTGTAAAAATTCCAGCCTACAGGGCGTGTATGAACACGCTGTATACCTTAATGTATTTTTCCTGTTTTTTAGTTAGTACGCGAGATGCTTCTTTTGAAGCTGAGAACTTTGGGGCACTCGCATATTAGCATAGAATAAATGAGAAGGAATCAAAGCAAAGAAGAGCAAACAGACTAACAAAATGGAAAGAACAGTCAAAGAAATCCAATTGCTCAGAATAAAAGAAGACAGGAAAGGGCAAAAAGTAGAATTTCTTTCTTTTATTGCAGATGGCCCTGGTAGGTTCTTTCCCATGCATCCTATGCACCTGGAAAAGCATGTAGAGGAGAGAAAAGATATCATGAGATAAGCTCTTATTTCACTAAATTTATTGAGTATAGCAGATGATCTCTAGCAGATCTCTAAACCAAATGCTACCTTTCTTTTCTGCTTTATTGCATGGTTGTTTTGCTGCTGTAAATCATTCCTTAGCCGCTAACTGCCTATTGCAGTTCTCAGAATACTACTTCTCTAGTCTCACGTCCCAGCCAAGGAACAGGCAGGAAATCTGCTCCCTCTTTCGCATCTGGTTGCCTTCAGTTGAGCTGAAGCTGAGCTCCAGGGTGCACTGTATGTGCAGCTGCCAACTGCCTCTTCTACCTTGGTTGTTACTCGGCCATCTCCCCACTGTGCTAAATCAGCTCTCAAAGGAGCAATTACGGCTGCTGAGTGACTGACAGGAGCCAGTGCATGGAAAAGTGTCAGTTTTGAATGACAGAGAGCTAGGGCCTTATGAATAGTTGCAGTAAAAACATTACTAGAAGTTCAGTGACCTGAAAAAAATTGAAAATACAGCTTATATATTACAGCAGACAAGCAGTTATTGCAAGGCAGCTGCAAAGGTGAACCTCAGGGAAGCTACTGTGGGAGCAAGTGCGTACACACACACAACTCAGCCTTCTGCCTGTCTCCATCACAAAAAGGAAAATATCCAAACTATTCATGAAGATGCATGCCCCAGTCCTAAGTCAGGCAGACACATGGATACATTTTCAGTTTTTGATGTCACTAATGGTTTAAGCACAAACATGGTTAAAGAGTACATAGTTGTGAGGTACCATATTCATAAGGAATTAAAAAAACATGAAACAAAACCACAAACCACAAAAAACCTACCCTCATGGTACTTAAATGAGTAACGGATTTAACTTATCTCCAAAATTTTCAGTACTAAAGAATTCATTGGCATTTAATTTTGCATCTTCTTGCCACCAGTTTATTCTCATAAATTTGACAATTATATATGCGTGCAATTAGTGCAGCTTTCTCACTAGGTTCACATTTCATAACTGACGTTCTAGGGAGCCACAGTAAAAGTCCACACACAGAATTTCAATGTTTTAGAATTTAATGTTTTGGGTTGTACTCACTATTGGCTGCTGGGCACTGATCAGTTCCTGGTTATCTCACAATACTTACGTTTTTAACAGGTACCACTACAATTGAAAAATATGACCTTAGGACTAATAGTTGGATACAAATTGGTACCATGAATGGCAGACGATTACAGTTTGGAGTTGCAGTAATTGACAATAAGCTCTATATTGTGGGAGGAAGAGATGGTCTGAAAACTTCTAACATTGTTGAATGTTTCAACCCTATCACCAAAGTTTGGACTATAATGCCTCCTATGTCAACACACAGACATGGCCTAGGTAAGAGGTGCTCTTTCTTTGTAAATACCTCAGATCATATACAAATGAATTCTGATTGACACAAACACTGTTGACATAAATTTTAAAGCATTTAATAATGTGGCAATATTTGTAGAATAAATTTTGCAAAGACAGAATTGCCTATTGCCATAATTTTATGACAGTGATATTTATTAGTATTCACCTAACTTGCACTGGTCTTCCAGAGTTAATTTGGCTTTTGGAAAATTCCAGTATAAAAGCAACGGTGAAAATAATCAACTTTTTGTCCAATTTAGTGGTCAAGAGATATGTTTGCAATAGAATAACAATCTGATTTTCTTTTTTTTTTTAAAATTATGACTTAAGTTAAGCCCATAGGTACCGAACACCTCTGAAAATCAGATCAGAGAATTACTCACACTGAAGAAAACATTGCAGTAGGGAAATAAGTACAACCTCACTGATTTCAATGTTGTAATTACAAGAAGTTTTACAGAGCTCTGCCATGGCTTAGTACCTATGGGTCTTTACTGCACAATAATCCTTAATAGTATTCACAGCAAATGAATAATATGAATATGAAATCTAGAATTTATTTCTGGAACTATAAAAAAATAAGGATAAGTTTACAGTTGAGGAGACTGTAAGGGAGGGAATATGATAATTTCTGAATGATTTGTATAGCACAATTCTTATGAAAAAGCTGGCTTCTCTTAAGTTTACAGAAACAGGTATTGCTTGAGATCATTGGTGAGTTCAAATGACATAGAATATTTTTATTTTAATGAATAATAGAAAAAGATTGATCCAGAATTATTCGGTAAAGCTTTGTGGCCTATATCATCTTTTCCACCACTTGGTGGAGAAAGTATAGTGTAGGGTTCTTACCAGCTAGCCTGTCAAATTTATAAAAGTAAATACTAGTAGGTAGCAAAGGGAAAGAAGACAAAACAGATTAAATAATTCTCATTGAGGTCTTTATAATTACCAACTGCAGGGGCATAATTCTACCCAACAAGTAGGTCACAGCGGTAGATTTGAGTGCCCAAAGTTAGGCTTCTATCTGTGCATCAGCCTGGTTTGCAAAGCTGCCTTACACTTACAGCTCCTATTAGCTTCAGTGTGATTTTGTGGAGAGTTAGCACTTTTGAAAAAATCAGGCCATGTATATTTAGGCCTGAAAAGACAGATTCAGAAGACTTTTAAGCAGCCAGATTCAAACATTTTGCCTTACCTAACAAAGGAAGCAAACAGCAGCGGCAGCAGCAGCTCCCCAAAGGGGAGGCACCAGAGCCTTTCTCTCTGGAGAAGGACAATGACACAGGATACATCCACACAGAGCTTTGCAGAGGCAGCCAAGTTCACTCTGCTGTGCCTCAAGGACAACAGGTACAAGCCAGCTCTCATCCAAAAGTGTGTTCCCCTCACAGGCATTAAAATGTTATGGTATTTTAGCTCGTAAGGACAGCCAGCTACCCACCCACTCAGGCTTCATGCTGGTGGGACTACAGAGCTTCAGCTGGCTCAGCATAAGGGATAGTTGGTTGGTTTGGGCATTTATTTCACTGCCTGGCTCAATCTTTGCCTTTCTTTAAAAGAATAGCATTGCTTCTCATTTGAGGGATCAAATCGATTCAGAGCAAGGTCAACAGAAGTGGAAGAGATAAAAGTCCAAGAAGAGAACATCAGAACTAAAGCAGCTTTCCTCTAATCTTTTGGCAAAAGATAATGCCTATTCAGAAGAATACTGAGTATTTTGTTTATATTTGTTTATTCTGCCAAATGACAACACAGCTTTTAGGTAGTTTAATAACCAACTGAAATTGCTTATCTGCATACAGGGAATTAAAGTATGAAGTTAATACACTATTGGTCACGGAAATTATTAGATACTGTAATTTGTCCCTAATTCTATCTTTTAAGGAGTAGCAATGCTTGAAGGACCAATGTATGCTGTTGGTGGCCATGATGGATGGAGTTACCTTAATACCGTAGAAAGATGGGACCCACAAGCACGGCAATGGAATTACGTCGCTAGCATGTCAACCCCTAGAAGCACCGTAGGGGTTGCAGCATTAAATAGCAAGTATGTCAACAGGAAAAACTCTCTTTGGTTTTTCATTTGCTTCCTTCCTTGGAAATACAGTTTCTTGATTTTTCTTTCCAATCTTATAGTAATTAATCACCTCAAGACAACAAAGAGAAAATGTGATGCACAAAAATAAGAAAGAAAAGCTTTTCCTCTGTTGTGTGGTAAATTGTTTTCAAACTTGCAGTCATGTTTTAAACATATTTCAGCCCTTTTAAGTTATAGCCATTTGAAAATGTTATTATATGTGTATCAGAACTTTACCTAGAATATAACTTATGGGGATATAAGATCAGCTACTTTAAAAAAATATTCCAAGTTTATGGAAGCACCATTTGGAAGAACTTGTACAGAAACAAAGTCATTCCTCTCATTTTACATCTCCTGCATGCATCTACAACTTTAACATACAAGTTCACAGTCAAGAATAATTTTTGAAAGGTTAAATGTATTCAATGTGTGGAAGACAAGTTTAATAATTAGGTATGGAATAAACAGCCTTCTACAAGTCTTATCCTACCCAAATTTATCCTGCCCTTCATCTATTGCTTAAATATACTGAGATCATGTGTTCACTGTACATTGGTTTTCCCAACAAGATTTTCAAAACTTATTTCAACATCCTCCTAAGACACTAAAGCCATTCCAGCATTTTTACATGGGAAGAGACACATGTATGAATCTAGCGTGCAACCTGTGTTGAACAGTGCGTTACATCTTGTTGTACGTTCCTATTTGAAAGTAGTTGTACTTCAGCATGAGGAAGAACAAGTCATAAATTAATGCCTAACAGAATTCTGTTTTCCTTCTTCAGCAACTTAGTCTGGTGCTCGAAATACAAAAGCCTTGTAAAAGGCCCCAGGTTATGTTGGAGAGCATGACTTGAGCCAACCTTCCTTCTTATTTAGAATAGAATAGAATATTTCAGTTGGAAGGGACCTACAACGATCATCTAGTCCAACTGCCTGACCAATTCAGAGCTGACCAAGTTAAAGCATGTTAAGGGCCTTGTCCAAATGCCTCTTAAGCACTGACAGGCTTGGGGCGTTGACCACCTCTCCAGGAAACCTGTTTAAATCTGTGGAAAGCTCTTAACAACGACAGTTTGTAGGGGCCGGGAATATTACAGTTGCAGGCAGACAACTGCAGTGATTCTGAAACTTTATCACTGGCTACCCTGTTCACTTCTTAAATTTCAGAGAAAGAGAAAGAACAGAAAAAAAGATGTCCGCAAACAGATATTTGCAAATGCAAAACTTCTTCACATACAAGTCAGGGTTTTCCATTCAAACATGACATGGTGTTAATCATTAACTCAAAAGTCCAAGAGAGGCAGAACTGCCTGTTTGAGTCCCTGTTGTATCTCAGAGGAAATGTTCTCAGCATAAACTTCACCAGAAACTGCTGTTGGTACCTTCCATAGCGACATGCAGGAAACCACTTTGTCAAAGAGGAAATCCAGCCTGATCCTGACTCTGTTCTCAATCTCTCCCGATAGAAGCTGTCTCCAGCCTGGCTTAAATCACGTCTGTTAATCTAGTGATGCAATTTCTGGCGTACCAGGGGAAGCCGAGATCAAATGTCCATCATTCGGTGCTACTGCTGCGGTCTGACCAAGCAGAATGCTTCTCCGTTTCCTAAGTCATGCCATATTTTTTTCTATTCAACCCCACCAGAAAAAACTTTAAGTTTCTGTGGAGCAACACTTTTTGACCAATAAATGGTCTATTGAAAATATCAGTCAATAATGGTATATTTATTCTTTTCCTTAGAGAATGGGAAACACTACCATTTTTCTAGACACGTTATGGAAAACAAAAAATCTCAACCAATCTCTTTGTATATACAGTGATTTCCTCTCTCTGTGAAAGCTGTGTAAACAAGTAGACTGTATCTAATGGCATGATGTGAAAGGAAAACAAATCAACTCCTCAAGATTTTTATGGGTCAAGCAACAAACTGCACAGCAGAACTCAAGTCTGTCTTCCATTCACAAACATTAGGAGAGAGCTAAAAATTTGGTATTCTTCTAACAGTGGTCAAGAATTTTCTAGTTAAATTATACATCAGAGCAGTCTACAAATTCTTCCAGTGACTGGAGAAAAACAGGCACTTCTCAAGCAAAATTCAACTGATCTGTTTTAGGTGACTTACTCTGGACAAGTCCATGTGTTCCCTAGGTCTCTAATTAGTTGCACTAAGTAAATTCCATTTCATGCAGTAAATAATAGCCAGGATTTGAAAGGGACCCGAATAACTGGCACGCTCAACATCTAAACGCGTCTGCTATTACATCCAGCATGCATACTATCATAGCCTAGCAGCATCCAAATTAGCTTGAAATACAAAAGAAATTCAGGCTTTGTAAAATTCATTGACAAAAAGCCACAAAACGCCCATGCTTCTTAATGTGGATTTCCACCATTTATTCTTACACGTTTTCATCATGTTTACATCAGCTGGTTTAAATCTCCAGTTGTTTGCTAAGTGCCTTTAGGCTGAACAGACAAGATGACATACCTGTACGGTAACTTCTGTCCAGCAGATTTTCTTCAATACAAACATTGAGGAAAATATATTTAATATATTTTTGACATATGTTTTTGATCTGTAATGATGTTATTAAAGTTCATTTACATATTAACAGTATAGGAAAAATGCTTAATGCGATACTAAGATGTCAAATACTCCATAAGCCTGTCGTAGGGAACACTACCCTTATGTTTCAAACATATGTAGCATCTTTCAATTAAATTCCATCTATAGCTCATATTTAAAGAGACTGACATGCATTTTTAAGCTTAATTTTCATATATGACTTCTTGAATATTTACACTGCAAGTGAAGAATATAACTTCATTCATACAGCAGGCAAAACCCTTTGTGCAAAGAAAGTTCCAGAGCGTAGCTGTCAGATAGCAAATAACAGGCATAATGGTAGTTCTAAAGTGGTCTGAATGAAGTTACCCAAATAAAATTCCTATTAAAATGAGCAGCTAAAGACTGAAATTGTTTGCCTTCTTGTGGGTGATTATCCCAGACTGTATGCTGTTGGTGGACGAGATGGGAGCTCCTGCTTAAAATCAATGGAGTGTTTCGATCCTCACACAAACAAGTGGAGTATATGTGCTTCGATGTCCAAGAGAAGAGGTGGCGTTGGCGTTGCAACGTACAATGGGTTTTTATACGCCGTGGGAGGTCACGATGCACCTGCTTCCAACCACTGTTCTCGACTTTCTGACTGTGTAGAAAGGTAAGGAATTTCCCCCCCCCCTTTTTTTTTTTTTACATTCCAGGAAGGAAATATAAAATAATTTATAGCAGCAAGGGAAATCTCTTCACAATTGGAATGTTAAGTGTTAAGTTTGTAAAACATATTATGCTTTTTCAAATAGTATTTTGGGGCAGAATAACTGATTTCCAATGCTCTTATGATAAGAAAACAATTAACCCTCAGAAGCTAATTCCTCCCAGCTCCTCCTTCTATTTGAGCTGCCCAGGAGCCAGGTAAAGACAACACGTAAGACAAATTCAGCATGTGACCTGTCTATTTGTCAAGTACCAAAAGCCAGATTTGGGCTAGTTGTGTCATATATTGTAGGAACTAAATACTTTTCAATTGTCTCTTCCCCCAGTAATTTGGCTGATATTGACTAAAAGGTTAAAAGTATAATAAATATCACATACTCCAACAGGCCGTAGTCACTACACAGGTATTTTCTGATGGAGGAGTCTGATAGGAAGAGCCTCGTTTCCCTAAGAAACTATGTTGCTACAGGAAATCAGGCAAAAACATATGGTAAGGGTCTGATTTAGCAAGCAAAAAAAAAAAGTAAACATGCACCAAAGCAAACTACGTTAGCTTGAATTCACACTTTAAAACTACACAGCACATTAATACATTGGCCTAATGATTTTGGTAGCACACAACTGTAAGCAGTGAACTCTTGGCTTTATATCCATTTCTCAAAGTAATTACTTTTCAAAATGAAAATACTATTTATCATCTGATCCTTATTTAATCCCATTTTTGTATTCTCCACTGATGAGCACAGTTCTTAAGAAAATGCAAATAGTGGACATTTCTTTCCAGAAACAGAAGTATTGTGTGTCCAGTGTTGCTTTGCCACTGTGGTGGCATGTGGCACAATGCAGGAGGACACGAGAACACTCGAGCCCTGGGTGAGAAGGGAACATAATGAGTGGGGACAACTCCTCTGGCTGTTTAATGACACTCTTGTGTCATTTGGGGACAAGAAAGGAAAACTGAGCAAGCATTCAACTCCCTGTTGTGAATAACAATGTCTAAGTTTTGTTCTCAGTTAGATGGTGTAAAGCTGGAACTACCCCGGAATTCACTTGAATTTATATTGGAAATTGACTGAGTACGTATCGGAAATAAAATCAACCCTGATGTAAAATACTGCCACGCATATTGTGTTACAAACTTTTATCAACTATACGAGATATTTAACTTCTTTTACAGTGAAATTTTCTGAAAACATTAGTTCTGTCGAGAAACAGAAAACAAAAATCTCTATGGAGAAAGAAAAAAGGATATATTGAAATTAACTTTGCTGAGTCAACTGATGGCCATGCTATCATTCCCTCAGGCCTCATTTATGTTCAAAATGTATTGATTGTTTAATCCAATTGAAATGGAGAGACTAATCAAAAAGCAAAAATATGGGCATTTTTTGTGTGCTTGAAGACCCCTCTAGTGGCTAAATTAAATATTTAATCACGTTATAATTCTCTATACTAGTTCATGGTCTAAACTGAACTACAATACAGGAGAAAAGAAGTAAATGTCAGTAATTTATATTTGAAATGCATTTCTGCAATGTATTTTTCTAATTTTGATCATAAAACATCCTAGGTATGATCCTAAAACAGATGCTTGGACAACAGTGGCCCCCTTGAGCGTACCTCGGGATGCTGTTGGAATTTGTCCCCTGGGGGACAGATTATATGCTGTTGGGGGCTACGATGGCCATACGTACCTGGATACCGTGGAGTCCTACGATGCTCAAAATAATGAGTGGACAGAGGTAATGGGAAGAATTACCTAATAAATAATAGGAATTCTTCCTGCAGATAGGAAGAATTCTGTCCAAATAACAGGCAAAGCAAAAATGATTATGTTGCAAAATTATCACTGTTTTGTGAAAAATGATATATTAGGATGCAGTAATACCGTAGGTGGGCTTGTGTAAAATATTGGTTGCCTCTCCTGTGAAATAACTGTATACAATTTTTCAGACTAAAGGGTGGAGGCAGTGCATGGGCAAGCGAACCAGGCTGCACAAATCATTTCGTGGTTTAAGTGCTTAAATTTGCCGTTCTTAGAGCTGGCATGTGTTGGCCAGCAATGCCCTCTACTGGAGGCACTTTTCAAGTGTTCATATTTATGACCATCACCACTGAGACCAAGAGGAAATGTTTAAAACTGTCAAGATCCTTTTGTAGCTACACAGTCCACGGTTTTGGAACATAGGATATGAAGGTCTTCTACAAAAGTTAAGAGCAACAGCACCAGCCCACACTCCTGTAACTCTCAGCAGCTGCTAAAGCCTTTTCCCAAAAAGCCCAAACGGTGTTTTCAGAGCTCTAGTTAAATCTAATTTTTTTAGCATTACATTAGTTTGAATAAACAAATGTCTTTCCTTTTAATCTGCAAGTAAGTTCTTCTAGTCCTATCCATAGGAGTCTACTAAAAACGTTTCCTCCCTTTCCTTTTCCTTTTTTTCCTTTTTTAGGAAGTTCCTGTCAATATTGGAAGGGCTGGAGCATGTGTTGTTGTTGTGAAGTTACCCTGATGACTATAAATATTGTGAAGCTAAACTTTGAGTGGAGATTTATGAAGATAAGAAACATTTCCAGAAAGCAGTACAGACTACACACATCTTAGCAGCCCTCCATTATAGAGAATACTTGTCTCTGAGCCATTATGCTATTAGAGCACAAAAGTGTCTTCCTGCATTACAAAAATCAGAGCATTTTGCATAAGTGAATTATTTTATTATGCCTAATACATTAAAAATCAATAATATGTTTAAATGGTTCAGGTTTGTTACAAAAGTGTATCTGTTATTTATAAAATGCAGTAGTAAAGTGATAAATGGGTGTATAAGATTTCATGAACTTTTTTCTTTTCTATGTTGGCAGTAATGCTAATGTTTATAAAAAGAGCTTTTATATTTTTAGTAAGTGAAAATGAGTAAGAGAGAAACACCTTCAAAAGAGAACCGCACAGAAGGAAATATTTGCCCATAAATATCACTGGCAACAGAATATTCTCTGCAGAAGTAACTTCATTTCTATATTCAGAAATTAAATTACTAAATTAGCTTTAAAATCAAATCGGAGAAGCATAGAATTTGGTTGCTATTCAACCTCTGGCATTGCTAATACTGTGACAGAATACCCATATTTAGCAGTATATTAAATTGAATAGTAAAGTTAAGAAATAGTAGGGCTAAGGTATCGTCATGTTATTAAGTATGTGCCAACAGAAAGAAATCTCTTTTGTCAGAACACAATGCTAATATAATTTGCAATCATTTTCACAGTGCATAGATATGCGATATTTTAACGCTGATCCGTGTGTCAGGTTATTCACGGACTTGTCTTTGCCCACTAACCATCTGTCAGTATGTGTTAAACTAATTTGACTATTCTTGGGATAACCACCATGCATTAAATTTTAAAACAATCATGTAATTACATTCCTTGAATATAACTTACAAAAAGAAATTTTTATATCATATTGATATGACAATCTTTGACCTCAGCTGAAGATTACCAGCTTTCTCTCATGTACAGTAGAAATATGGTAAGAAAAAAACCCCACATCCACTGTGTAATGTTATATACCATTTATACAAGCATGTTTATGTTTTATTTGAAATTAAGGGAATGCTAAGAATCAAGAATAAACAGGAAAAGAATCACTTAAAAACAGCACATAATATTCCACATGCATGATATTTTCTTTTTGTGTGCCAATTTCTAATGAAGGTTTTGATTTGTTTTGCATTAATGTCATTTTTTAATAATTTCAAATGCTGAAAGTGTATTTTAGAAAAAGAATGTATGTAAGATATTCTATGCTGTAAAGCGCAGTATTTGGGCAGTATCTACTTTAGTGTTTGTTATGTTTTTTTGTCAGTATCAGAAAATTCAGGACAGAGATGAAAATTCTCTGAACATGTAGACTAACTTTCCTGATAGAATACTGTGTTTTCAGAATTCAGCAATATGCTATTTTAAAAAATTTATAGTATTAATCCTATTGAATGCTTCTAAAGATGAAATCTCATAAGCATATTTATAAAAGGAAAAACATTTTTAACTTTAAAAATCAATTATGTTTATATATAGCATGCTACATTCAAATAAACTTTCTCTGCTAAGAAAATTTAGACTATATTTTAACAACTTTGTGGTTTTTATTTTACATCTTTTCAAGAATAGAAAGCACAGAAGTATCAATTTCATTTTTGTCCTGTAAAAGAACAAAAGATCCTGTCTTAGTGTCCTCACTGCATCCGGTCCACATAAACTTAAATTTACCTACCTTCTAGCACTTTTTAGATAAAATTCATCTTTTTTCCTTCTTTGAGTCAAAAATAGTTACCAATAGTGTCATGCCAGGATGCCCTTCCTATGAAAGGGGCTCACACACCTCAGCCCTTGGCAACCTGGGTTGATCGCCTGCAGAGGGCTGAAAGTACAGTACATTTTACGATTATTTCTTTTGGGGCCATTACATGAGGCTGCCCTACAATAGAAATTTATCAATGTATCACCTTAGAACTACCTTCATTTAGTTGTGCATTTCTAGATCAACACACAAATCTCTTGCTAGCTTGGTGGGCCAGGAAACAAACTATTTCATGACTATTTTCATTTTGTATCTGTTTTTCTGGAGGGGGGACCCCCCCAAAAAAAAACCCCCAAACAACCAAAAACCGAGCCCTACCAACCTGAAACAACACGAAGAGCCAAGCAAATGGGGAGCAAACCCTAAACCTGCTAGTGGGTCACGGGTTAGAGAATTCACATCAGAGGAGGAAGGTATTTTTATTTCCCACCAAATCAATAATCTGAAGCAAGGGGGCTATCCACCAAGCTTGACAGTGAATCTGCATAGTAAGACATTTGTGAATGTGAGGTCGATGCTAATTTTCTCTCTCTCTCTCTCCTCTGTCCTATAGGGAACCTGTCTGACCACCTACCTAGAACATCTTTTTGCAGCAAATATTAACTGTAAAACATTAATAATAAAAATAGTAACATTTTTGCCCCATTCATTGCCATCCCTGCTTTGGTCATGCAACAGCCAGGTGCACCCTTTTATATAAATAAAGACTTGTGTGGATCAGAGGGAGAGGGTCACTATTGCTTAGCATTCAGGCTCTAAATCATGCTTTTCTCATGTTCTCCTGTAACAGCACATCACTGTTTCAAGTAACCAGTATAACCTCATTTATTCTACTCTTGTTTGGAAAGCACTGATATTGAATGCCCATTTTTCAAACTCTACAACAGAAATTATACAAACATTGTGCAACTAATGTCAAGATACGTGCAAGAGGGCCATCAGAATAGACACTGATAAACTGGCAGTACCAATGTGTCTTTCTCATAGAGCCTTTGCTTGGAATTGGAAGTTTGCTTGGGGTAAAAGAAGGCACACAGCCTCAAGTGAGAGAAAGCAGGCATGGGTCCTTAGCTAGTAGAGTGGTTTACAAAATATAAAGCCATATCTAAAAATCTAATCAAGTCTACAGTAAGGAAAGAAAATGAAGACTTGAGCACAGAAGAGGTCAGGTTTGAAGAACAGAAACCGTGGGTGAGTACCTTAAGGCAAACACACAGGACCAGCCTTTGAGAGCCGCATGGCTTGCAAATGTTATGACTGCAGAGATGACACAGAATTCCCCTGCCTTTGACCCCTCCTCCAGCTTGCAAATTTTATTAAATGCTTTATCAGTAAACGAGGCATGAGACGCTTAGGAAAAACACCTAGATATAAACAATCCTCTTAAACATATCTTTAAATATACTACCATGTCCATAGTTTAATAAAGTCTCAAAGAGTGTTAGAAGAAAATTACACTTTCTGTATTTCTTTACTGTTCTCTAAAGAAATCACATCATGAGGTTTGCTTCTTTACAAAATAGCATACGAAAGAAAAATTGTAGCATTCTTTTAGCTTGCAGCAGGGAGCTACATTGATCATTTTGATAAATTCAGTAGCTCTCCCTACCATGAACCACAACCACTGAGACAGAGTATGTGAATATTTGCATGTGTGTGTTATGTGATGAGATGGGCTACTAATTTCTATGGCAAGGCTGTGGTAACTAGTAAATTTCTGAATTTTAAATTTCTAAATTTTCACTTTCTACATTTTAAGTTTAAGGCCAAATCTTCTTTGCAAATAGCTGTTGATATGAAAGTTCATTTCAACTTGTAAAGAATAAGAGCAATATTGCACACTCACATCCTGAATTAATTCCAAAATAATCTATTTTAGGATGAAATGATGACAAGAATGATCATGAGATTAAACTCTTAAGTGCAAGAAAACATCAAAAAGTTTGAGCAGATACTTGAACTTAAGTAATAAAATGGCACAACTGAATTTTCTAGAGAAAGCAGTTCCTCTGTGTTTTTAGTACTAAAGTTTGTTTTAGGTTTTTTTTTCTGCCATATTATTTGTACAGCAGTGAAAAATCATGTGAAAGGAAACTAGCAATTCGCAAAAGGAAATTGGACACCTAACAGGAAGACAGAAGAAAAGCAAACTGAAGAGAATTTGGAGATGTTTGGACATTATTAAGTGAGAGGAAATGCTAGAGATACTGTCTGATGAGGTGTCATCCCTTCACGTTTCCTCTGTTTCTCCAACCATGAGTAGGTGCAACAGTAATGTGGCATCTTTGCCTATGAGGTACCCTGACAGCTGCAGGCACAGCTGGCTCGCTCGCAAAGGGTGGGGGGAGCCATCCTCCCTTATCTCTGACCTTGTACTGCTCTGTGCATGGCTCTCGCTGGCGGAATATTATTCGTGCTATTTCTTTTTTGCCCAAATCATTGTGTTTTCTTTCTTTTTAAGCCCTGGCCCTTAAATCACCTTTTTCCTCTTTGGACTGGGTGATAATCTCTACATGAACTGGACCAGCAACAATATTTGATATAATGTAATGTATGGGCAGCAGGGATAGCACTCACCCCATGAAATCAGTTCTAGGAAAGACTGAAGGTTCAGCTTAACCCCTATCATGTCTCTGTTTACCAGTAGGAGATATTTAGGCAAAGAGCATAAGAACCAACTAGCCCAGAAAAATCCCCTCCATTACTTTAGCAATGTTATTTTCAGTAATGTAACTGCATTACTGGAGAGTTCATCTTCATAACACATCTACAAGGTAGGAAAGCAGTACTATAGCTATTTACAACGGTCACAGAAAAAATAAATTATCTCCCTGATGCCATAGTAGAAAAAGTACATTAAGGGAACAACTTAGGAGCAATTATTTCAACAGCCAGATTAGTTAATAGGCTAGTCTGTTTTGGACAGTATCTCCACTAAGCCAACAAGATTCACAGAAATTCAAAGCTTATTCGAGCTACCTAGTCAACTGGTTTGTGCTGCCACCTTCTCTTTTTTCTGCCTTCTGGGTTGAGGAACTTACAAAACCAGCTTTTCTACGGTACATGCAGAATTGGTTGAAGAGTGAAAATAAATCTTTTAACATGAAAGGAGACAACTGGTTGTGCATGCCTGGAGACAACTGGTTGTGCATGCCTGGAAGGAACGGGTAGGGTAATTTCCTTGAAGGGAATCAATGAAGTGTCATGTGAGGCTAATCCTCTCTCTTTCTACATATATATTTCTGTACATGGTTATTACATGATGTAATTTTTTTGCTTCCCACCTGACCCTAGACTCTTTTAGAGATGGGACGCATGATGCTAAATACATGCTAAATATCTGGGCTTCAGTATCTGACTCATCAAAAGCAAAATCCTGCACTGAAATGAGCTCATTTTCTCTGACCCTGGACATCATCAAAATTGCATGCTGAATAAACTGCAGTGAATTTATTTCTACATTTCAGTGCAGGTTCTTCCCATGGGGAAATTTCATTTTATTGACTAGAATTCATTCCTGGAGAGATTGAACTGAACTTCTGTCACAGTCACCACTGACATAGTATTTCTAAGAGATTGTACGCTAAGAGTACCCACAGTTGATATTCAAGCCTCACCTCTTATTCCATCTCCTCTTACAAGGAAAGGGGGGAATTTTATCAGAAAACAAATCCTTTCACTGCCACTTCCCCCCACAAAGATGAAGGTCTGCTTTTTTCACAGTAAATCTATATTCTTTTTATCTTTAAAATCTCTGCTGACCTCATCTCTTGCCAAAGGAATCTGACAACAAAATGCTACATTCAACCATTCCCACTTTTCGGTAAAGCTCTGCTACATCATTCGCACATAGAGTCATGAAAGGTCACACGCCTTCTCTTCCTCATGCCCACATCCCTGAAGACTTTTTTCTCCATCGTAATTCTACGTATGCAAAAAAATTTAAAAACTCTGTTCTTTTGCACATGAATAATCATCTTTATGGAGTGTACAGAAAAGGATGGTATGAACTTCACATTATCAAGATTTTCACAAGCCCATCATATATGACTAAGAAGAAAATATATCCTCCACTTACTGCTTGGACAACTCATTTGGGAAAGACTGTCCAGGACTGATCTTTTAAATACGGTATTTTAAGTATAGATTAATATTTTATACTTAAAAATAGCAAAACTGTATGTGAAAGTGTGTTTGCATGTTACTCCAGCAGGAAGTTTAATACAAGACACTTTCAATTCCACTTGTCCTTTTTGGTGAGAGAATGAATCTGTTTTAATCAAACCCAATGTCCAAGAAAGTCTCAATTTACAGGAATTGTTAAGAAAAGACTCTAAGGTTTAACCCGAATTATTGCTGCATTTTGAAAGTTACAAAAAATGTTGAGGAATGGGGAGTGGATATGAAGACTTGGATAATTTTGGGCAAGACTATGTGCAACTGGATACAAACCCAAGATATCATCTAGGTGACTGTAAGAATTTTGGCTTTTCAAGGCAGGATTTCTCCATTTTATGTTTAGTCTTTGTTATCCCTTCTTTTGTCTGTAATTTAGGTGGCATTCCCTGATCCATTGAAGAGGTGGCCTCTCACATTCTCTTCTTCATTAGATGTAAGCAGAAAAATATAGAGAAAATAAAAACCCAACCAACCAACCAACCAAAACCCAGCCTTGGTTGCCATAATAAATCAGAGTGCTTTTGAATTGTCAGATGACAGATGGGTGTTCTGTTACGAGATTATTGCTTTATCTTCTGTTCCATAGATAAGCTCGGTAAAAGGAGACTGTCCCTTTCCCTGAATAAATTTCACAACAGAAGCCGAGTAGATTCCAGGAAATGACAACAACTAGTAAAAGTCACAACAATCAACGGAACACCATCTACCTTTAACTGCAGTCATCTGAAACTGAAACGTCTGCTGTTCTCCTTCCTTTGAGAGTGAAGCATCCTTCAGAACAATTGTATGACTGATATACACATAGATTATCAAAATAACACACTTGTAAGGCTTTCGTCGCTAACCAGGTTTTCTCTTTTCTGCTGGAAATATACCTTTCTTCTGAGCTTTACAACTTCGTATGCATATTGTTTTCAGTTTTTATGTATATGAGGCCACCTGAGGTAATTTTCTTGTACGCGTTTTCTAGATTTTTTGCTCTTGGTTTTCTATAACCCCTTCAATTGGTGTGCACTTATAAAACTGCTACCCTTTGGTCACATCATTTTCAACCTTTAAAGCATCATCATAAGCTTTAAAGGATGCATCATAAGCTTAAAGCATCATAAGCTCTATTCCATTGCAAAACAGATGACAAAAATATTGCAATATCCCTGTAATGTATTGCCAAATATATAGCCCAGAAAAAAAATTGTGATATTAAGAGCAATGCAGAAAATATGAAGAAAAATAACATAGGCAAAAATAGAGTATACTTTTTCATTTCTTGCAGAAAACATTTCTCTAAACCACAATCTCAACTGATCAGTGCTAGATGTCTTAGAATTGCAGAAACCAAGGACTGAATAGCCTACATTCAAAGCTTATAGGAACTTTCTCAGGGTTCTGTCAATCTGTGCAGTTAACGTGGGATCTTTTTATCAACAGGGTCACACCTACTTCATTTTCTACATAGGATTTTCTCATTGTGAATTTCCTTAGAATTACTTGGTGTTTGTCAGTGAATTTTTCAGTTAGGGAAGATATGAACCTGTTAAACACAGACCCACTTCTTAATAATCCAAGTCCTCTTCCTCAGCAAATTGGGTACAAGTTTGCTCATAATTTAGTGCTTGAAAAGTCAGGTATTGAATACTGAGGTTTTCTCATATTGCTTGAGCATACAGAGACCATGGCAGCTCATTAATTCCGTTTAGGCTTAACAGTTTGCACTACAGGGTTTGCTCAGAAGATGGTGCTATGTGACAATTTTTAGAGAATCCTGGCTCTTACTAAGGGAGTCTGAAACTACCTTGTAGTAATATTTACCTTTTAAATATGAAGTCTTCCCTATTTCATAATCTCAAGAGCCTAGTACATTTTTTAGTGAAACTGTCTTCCATTCCTCCACTTTCACCAGGTGCACAAACACACACGCTGCTTAAGAGCAATTTTGGAATCAAAGTTACAAAATTACAGCAAAGCACCTTCCGGAAATATTTCCAACGCAACAGTCGGTATTGCTGGTCCTGTGCCTGGCCCGTGGTTTTGGCACATTGAAAAAGTTGCTTGTTTTTTCTTTTGCTGAGCACAAGTCATGAAAACCGTTTCTTTAGCTGCAAAGGCTCAATATGAAAAGCCAATGACATATGGACAGACTGACGAAGAGAAGCCTGTGTTTTCCAGTTGGCCCATTAGCCCACATCAACTAGCCGGGTGCCCTCACCACCTTTCCCTGACTTAACCCAGACACCTTCAAGATGCAGCCCCTGAGATGGGGTATAATCTATACATCTCTGCCTTTGCTAAAAGGGATACGTTTTCTACGCAAGACAAGTCCAGAGATGTTAAGACCATAAATATAATAGAAAATGTTTTTTCTTCTGTTTCCCCATTTTCCATACTAGGAGAGTTAGGAAAAGGGGGCAGAAGTGAGTACAATGTGCTTTACGTGAAAGATAAGGAAACTTCACATAAACCTAACATTTCTTTCTATAGGGTATAAAGCAGGGCATCATCCCTCCTCTGTAGCAGCGAGCAGAGAGTCTGCTCCCAGATACTGGATGCAACATTTCCAGGATTCTCCAACAGTCTCATCTCATCCCACTTCTCTGTAAAACTACTGAGCTGCAGCTTTCTTTTATATATACAAATTATTTCTCCCTATCACCTAGAATTAATATACAATTCAATGATATTACTTCTGGAATTCAGAAAGAGGTTCTGAAGTACAACATTAAAAAAATAGAGTTTATGAATTCTTTCTTTCAGAAAATAGACACCAGTTTACAATCCACTTTATACAGTTTATAAGACAGCTCTAAATAAAAATTTAAAAATAAAAATGTTGGGGAAGGTGAAGTATAACACCTCTTGAAAACTACCCTTTTCTCTTCCATACTTTAATCAAAGGGATAACTATTCATTACTGACTGACTTGTTCTGTCAACTCAAGGTGAGTGGGAGCTCAGAGATTTTTGACTATGCTCTCTCTAGGCAAGTTAAAACACCATAAATGTATTAACGATCTGTTCTGAACCACCAGTATTATACGGGAAAGTTTGCTTTTGCTTTTTTAGGACTAGCCCCCCCCCCCCCCCCCCCCCGACATTGCCTCAATAATTACAACTGTGGGGCAAAAGAAACCCCCAACGGACTTGATTTCTGAGGTACACACAGTAGAGATGGAAAGAGATCCAAAAATCCAAATGGGTTCAATGCCTCAGCTTCCCAAACTGCCCAGTCTCCAACTGGTCCCTTTTAAAAGCCAGAGCTAATATTTGGATGCAACTGTTTACATCAGCAGTCTCGGTGGCTGTCTTTCCCTCTCTCCCTTGTCCTTCTCATCACCAACCAGGAGCTTTCTTCCAATTTCTTCCAAATTTTGGAAGCATCGTTTCCCTAGAGAAGGCTAGGCTATTCTATCCATTACCTGCTCTTCTATTCTCACAGACTGCGTAAAAACAAATATCCTGCCCTCAAATTCCCCAACCGTCTACATGCCAATTGCCTGGGCATTCCTGCCTTTGAGTTTTTCCTTCAAAAGATTTAGTTCAATAGTTATGTGACAGTGCTTACATGTAAAATCATGCAAGGTAAAATAGTGCCAGTTGTCAAGAAAGTAGTCCAAGTAGGAACAGTTTTCATTTCAAGCATTCAAATGTAAGTTAATCTTTCTTAAAATAGAGATAAAATCAGCACTTCTAGATAAAAAAAAAAGCTTGTGTACAGCTACTGAACAACTGCTGATAATTGAAAAACCACATTCTGCCCAAGACATTTCTGATAAGAATTGATTATCAAAGACCTCATTAGTTTCTTTCACTCCACACTGTTTGTATTGAACAATAGTAAATAAAAAGTCTTGTGATGATTGTGTCTTTACAACTTTAAGTATTACACTGATACTCAGAAAAACATGTGCTCGTCAGATTCACAGTTGGGAAAAACAGTTCGCCATATAAAGAAAAATTCATTTTAATCACACTCAGTAATCAGATTCTTTTGTGAAAAAAGGGGCCTGCAGCTGCTAGATGGAGTCAAACACACTTTAAAAATAAAGAAAAATCACTGTGGCATGTTTTTCCCAAGCAACATTGTACACACTTCATTAACAATATTCTATAAAAATGAGTAAGATTGGAGAGAATAGGTCAGGAGCCAAAACAGACACTAAAGAGCAGGGAAAAAACCTAAAAAGGAAACTAGAGGGAATAGATTAGAAGAACTCTGAGGAACCTCTCAAACTCCATGTCATCCTTTAAATACAATAAAATACAATATAAAAATCTCATTTGATGATTTACTACACGGAAGTCGAAGGACCGTGAAGCAAAGCAGAAGCAATGAAGCTATAAGTGTATTCAAGAGTACTCATTACAGACTTTTTTTCCTGTTTTCTTCCTGCCAACTAAATAATTTTGTCAGATCAGAAAGCAATGTGGTGTTTGGAATCTGTTTCACTCTATACTTAGTATCTTAGAGATGAAAATTGTATCTATATTCATATTTCAATTATCTAGCGTGCAGACATAGCAATAGAGTTAAAATTCATAGTGATTAAATGCCAAGAGGTTTTTATTCCATTTAGCAACAGAGGATTTACGAGCCTCAACTGATTCTTGGTTAAAAACCAAAAAAGTCCAAAATGCAATAGGATTTTCTTAAATTTTAAACACCAGCCTCAGCCTCTGTGAATTTCACTTTACATACACTTTAGTTGTCTGTTAGCTCCTTGTATTTGTTCTCTTTTGTTCACAGTCAAGCCTTTTTTTTTTTTTTTTCTTTCCCTTCACTAGGTTGTCATCATAAAGCCCTTATAATTCTCTCGGGTCTGTCGAGTTTGTTCAGCCCTCAGGAGACAGCTGTAATGCAAGTTCCACTACATATGTTGGCATCTTGTCATAAACATACTGTAGCTAGAGATGAAAGTAAACTTTTGCTACAGTTATTTCAGGAGTATTGTTTGGAAACTGATTCAATAATTGTAACTCTCTTGAAAGGTTTATAGTCCCATAATTTATTTATATTACTTTTTATTTAATTATTATTTAAAACAAAATCTTCCCAGGGAAACAACCTTGAAATGTCTTTATGTAGTCTGATCACTTATTTTTCCTCACAGTAACTCCTGAGGCAACCCACTTTTTTCCATGTAGTACATGTTCATATCATCTCAAAATGGTTGGCAAAATGGCATTAAACAGACGTACAAGAGAAGAATTTGTTAAGAGCCCCCCAGTATCTCACATCCAGCCTTGACCAATGGAGCATGTTTTAAAGAAAGATAAAAAGTTAACTAGAAACCAAACTATTGCCTATTTGTTTCTAACTGTACTGCAGAGTTACATGTTTTATTTAGACAGACACACAAGATGCACTGGAAAAGTCTCAGCAGAAATTCTCATTTGAGAACAGACACTTGTAAGAGTACAAACACAGGATTTTGTAGAATGGTGCTTGGATATTGATTGATAACAACAAGCTGTTGATTTAAGCGTGCAACTAACTTCTTGTTTTTCAGATGCTAGAGTTATAGGCTTCCAGAGGAAATTGTTGAGTACAGCAGAATAATAAAAAAACCCCAACAAACCAAAAACCTACAAAAAACCACCAAACCCCCCAACACTCCCCCCGCAACCAGTCTGTAATAAAATGCTGCATTCAAAATCTTTCCCTATTATTTCCCAGGTGCACATTTTGGAGATGCAACATCAGCTACATCAAATACTGCACTTGAGCGCAATGACTGAGCAACAGTTCAATGTGATAGATGTAAAGCCTCCAAAGGGAAACAGGAAAAAACTTCTTAAAAGCAACTTTTTCATACCTTACATGTTGCTAGAATCAGGACTTAAAGAGTCATTGCAAGAATCTAAAAGGGATTTCCAAATTAAAATATACTTTCTGTGAATTGTATTAACAGTTTCTCTTTGCCACTGTTAAAAGTTCATTTGCTCTTCTATTATAAACTGCTGTTAAGTAAAATAAATTCAAGCTCTATGGTTCATGGAGAAATAAATCTGTATTGTAGACATCATACTGTGCCTTAGCCTTTTGGTAAACAGATTTTATTTTCTAAGTTTCATGACCTATGAGAAGTGCAGATGCACTTCATAAAACAATAACTTAATTTTTAAATAAAGTACCTGGCAGACATGTATTCTAATGTGGTGACATTTTTATTTTTTTGCAGCCTACTGCCAGCCCCATCTCTAGACATTGCAGTAGTAAAATAAGGAATTTGTGTGTTTATTTATTTTATTTCTCAGTTTTTCAAAACCTAACCCACTAAGAAGATCAACTTGTTATTACTATGACTGGAATTGATTACAGACCAAAACTCTGCTCCCATATCTAAGTAGATATGTGGCTCATGTTTCCAGGTTTGAGATATGGGTAGATTGTAGGTGTTAATTATAACCAGTACTAAAATGTGCCATCTTTACTTCTGTAGAAAAGTTATCCACCTATTTCTGTACAGATTAGCTGATAAGAATAGGACAGGGTTGTTTGGTTTCTGTGGTTGTGAACCCAGGTCATGATGACTGAGGTCTTGTGTTGTCCTTCTGTGGGGTGCAGACTACTTCTTTAATCTAATTCCTGTTATTACACAATGAAAACATGCTAATTTAGTATCTTCCTGACATTTCACATAAGTTTAGGAAAACTTGAGATACTTACTAGTTTTGTATCAGTGCTTTTGAACCATAAACTAAAACAAGCAGAGCTCAACCAACTTGGAAGTTTCTAACTGAACTGAAACTAAAGACTAAATCCTAAAGAAACCAAATACTGAAGAAAAGCATCTTTCTTTAAGATGATCATGTACACAAACCTAAACTGCATGTATTTGGTGGCATTTCCTAGAGTTTGCCTCAGGGAAATGGAGTGTGTGTTAAGAGACTGAGCTTTTCTGCCCCTAGCCAGCCTTTCTTCCCAAACATGAAAAACTAAGTCACCAGAACCACTCTTCCCATAGCAGAGTTCAAAGACCTACTGTTTTTATTGGAGCCCATAGCACTAATGATATGGTTGAAAATAATGATGTGTATGTGAGATGAGGCCTGAATGAAAGAAAAAGGGAGGAACCAATAAAGCAAAATTAATGAACTGAAACAAATGCACTCCAGGTGATAAATTACCTGTATAATGTGTATATACATGCCTATACATATTACAGTATATATCAGTGACTACATGGCACATTTTTCACTCTACCATGAATGTTTGTCCTTTGTTCTATTTAATACTCCAGCATTTTATACCCTCAACATTTCTCTACTGTAATTTCCTCCTCCTCTATTGAATATTAAACACTCTTTTGAGCTAAACATATAGTGTCACAGTTTCCATATGGATATGGCAGAGAAATATAAATATTTTTTTGAATCTTGAAAATTGATAATTAGATGCTATAGTTCAGTTTCCTGATTTTTTTAAAGTTAGTTTCTTTGTATTCTGATTAAGATATTTCCTTTGATTTCAGAAATTTCTCCTTCTGCAGTTTTCGTAGGAAGCAAGTGGACATTACTAGAGGTTAAAAGAAGTGTATTACTTCTCACAATCAGTCATCAGCTTTTTTACTAATATCAAGAGCCAAAAACCAGTGGGGAGAATAAAACCAGTTTAAAAAACCCTGTAAACTCCTAAATTAAGACTATAGGCCTCTGAAATTGTGACTGCCAAAGGAACAGAAAAGTGAAACTCAGTCTCTCACTGTGGAAAACTAACGAGGATGAAACAAGAACAAACAAGCAAACAAATGATTTGAGAAGGATCAACAAACACAAAAATATGATATGCCTTTTGACTTCTAATCTTTTATTAACCAATACTAGAATAATCAATCATTCAAGCTGAGATAATGAACTCTATGACTGAAACCATTCAATAAAAGCAAGAAAGCACTCAATATATACTGTCACCCTTCTGAATGAATGGCCTTGGGATTTGCTTGCATTTCAGTCTTAGGAAAAGTTTGTATTGCATTAAGCAGTATATCTTTAAAACTCCCTACAACTTGAAACTCCTGGCATTTCATCTCTGTCTAGTGGCATGCACAATAGTCTTGTAATTCAGTACAGACAAATTTTATTTTTAGTCTCCCGCAGGTGATATCTCAGAAAGTCACACAGTCTAGCCAGTATATCTCTAATGGCACTCCAAGCTATTTTTAAAAAGCAAATCAATTTTTAAATACGGTATTGAATTACAATATCAGTAATTTAATTTTGACTTGAAAAAAAATACCACAAACAGCAGACTGCTTGGCTGATAGCATAAAGGAAGAGAGAAGAAAAAACTGCATTTGAACACAAGAGAAACTGAGGTTTGGATTATATAGAAAATTCAAAATAGGTCTGAAGCAGCATTTTAAATGAAGGAAACAAAGATACACCATATCCCTGACTGCATATCCATTACTTTTATGTTTTTTAAAAGTTTAAAAGCTTGTTATGTGTCTCAATAGTAACAGATTTAACAGCAGAAAATGATATTACTGAAAAAAAATAGATGCATACAGCTCTTACAAAAGGGAAGTACTGTCTGTGTATGGTAATTTTACAGTGGACTCCTGTTTCTTTGGGGAAGGGAAGAGGTGACCATTTACTCAAAATGCTAATGAGGAAAGGGATTTGGTTGGAAAGATAACCACATTAAAACTTGATATGCTAATTAGGATATTGAAATGCATAACAATTTTAAGAAAAAGTGGTTCTTTCTACTGCATATTTATTTATTTGGACTGACTTCCAGTAACTGGATAATGATGATATAACTGACTAAATTCAAACTGTCATGAAATCTTTGTCATGTTTACTAAATGAAATTACTTTTCAGTTACCTGTTAATAGGAAAAGTATTACTATGACACTGGGCTATGATTCTAAGCATGCTATTTATTTATTTACTTATTTTTATACCTGTTAAGAGCTGGAATGGCCACTGGACTTCAGTAGCCTTTTGTTTTGAAAAGAGAAAAGAATAAAGATTAGTGCCACAAGACAGTAGGAACTTTAGGACTTCAAAAAACTCAAATTCTTTTAGGGAAATTCTTTGGTTTTCTTCATCCCACCATTCTCTTACATTGTACAGTACAAGCTTACAGTCTTTATGGTCTTAAACAGAAGGAAGGGACAAAAGGAGATGTTTTCATGACTTCTAAATAAGGGGGAAAAAGCCAACACAACAAATCAAATGGGGAATGAGCCACGGTGGTGTTCTGCACTATTTACCAACCATCGAGGTGAGGGTTCTGCACCATTCATCTTCAACATTCAGACTGCATCATAAGATAGATAGCTGCCAAGGAAAGCTAAAAACTCTATTATAAGATGATTACCTGCTTTAAACTGTTAAATATACACACAATTTTTAAAGCTCAAACCTATAAATTGTTTCTAGCACAACCCTGTGTTTTAGACATCCCTAGGAAAAATTCTTCCATCAAATCACTTTATAAATCAACATACCAGTCATCTGGGAAAAGCAAATAAATCAATGGTCTCATTCTAAAATGCTTCTGCAAGGTAAAAATTTGAAAAGGTCAGATACTGCTAAAGATTATCTTTACAGTCACAATTAGGGAGATTCTCAGCAGCGTTGGTTATTCAGACTGAGTGTAGCTGTATCAGTTCACAACAGCTGAAGACTTGGTGCAATGAGCCTCTTTGCAGAACAAGGACTAGATACCACGTGTGAGACCCGCAAACCACTGCTCTAAAAGTTAAGTGTGCTTCAATATACAGACATAAGCAGTACTTAAAAACTGCTTGTCTTTTCAAATGCTGGGAATAATTTGGGGAGTCTATAATCCATAGCCTTTAATTACCGATAGTGCAGATCAGGATGGAGAGCTGGATGTGGATGATCAGTCCTTAGAGGCTCTTGGGAAAAATTGAGAAAGATCAAGAAAGGCCACGTTGGTCTTTACATTTGTTTTACTATGTCTGAAGCACCAGCCTGCCCATAACGAAGGTGCTTGGGGACTACATTTAGGTCTGCTGCAATGTAACGACATCAGCGGGAATGCAGGAGCAAAGGGGCCAAACCTGTGCTCTCTATGAAAGACACAAAGACACAAGTGAGACAAAGCTGGCCCAAGGCATGCTGAAACCCTAATTTGTTAGCTAGCACCAATTAGCAGCAGATACAGGTTTGTATAATCAACGAAACAAACATTAAGAAAGGTGGGATCTGTGTCTTATGCAGGCTTCCAAGAACAGAGAGAGCAGGGGAATCGCAGAACCACTGAGGTTGGAAGAATTGGAGTTTGCTGCCCTTCTTAAAGCAGGGTCAACTAGAGCAGGTTGCTGTGTCCAGTCAGGTTTTAAATATCTGCAAGGATGGAGATGACACAGCCACTCTGGGCAACCCATTCCAGTGCTTGACCATTCTCTCTGAAATACATATGAAAAAACTTCTGTGTTCTATGGCCATGGCCCTGAGCAACCCAATCTAATTTCAAAGTTAAATCTACTTTGAGAGTCTATGACATGAAGTGTTCCGTTATTGCATTATTGATTTTCAGAACAATTCTTGCATTGGACGTGAAAGCTTTTTTTTTTTTTTTTTTTTGTACAAAACTTGCTGTCTCTGTGCATACTTGGAAAACACAGGAGAAGTTCTGGACTTTAAAGACCAACATACTTACCTGGAAATTTCAGAGGGCTGGCAAGGAGCTATAGCTCCTGGCTCAAAGGTAAAAGCAGAGTGCTCTAATCCTACTCTTTCAGAATCTTTACTTCAGAAAAGCAGGAGAGGATCTAAGTTTCAGATGGAACTACATCAAGACATTAAAAAAAAAAAATAATCCTGTTTTAAAGAATTTTCACACACCACCGAATGTTTCTTTGGTCTTGATCAGCATTAAAAATGTTACAGCCTACAAGGAAAGGAACTCTGACAGTTCAGTGATGTCATATCATGATGTCATGCTGTGATGCTACAGGTTGTAATACAAGCACCAGAAAGTACCAATAAGCTGTAACATTAGTTATAGTAAAATCAGTAGGATCTGACCTCTCGTGTACTAACCTCATAAGTGGCCATATATAACCAGCCAGAAAGACTGGAGCAATCCCTTGATATCTCTACAAGATGGTAGCTAACTCTTAATTAATGCCTCCTCATCCTTCTGTATTAGGATTGCTCCTTTTGTACACAACAACAATAACACAATCACAACAGCTTTTAAATAAACTTATAATTTATTCTTCAGTACATGAAATTCTGTTAGGTTTTCAAGTTTGTCTTCACAAGGAAGGGCAACTATTTTTCTGAAATCCCATGAAACAGAAAATGTATTAGCACACGTAGCCTTAAAGGAGGGTTACTGAAGCATTAATTGTTATTTGTATATTTGTATCAGTTCTTTCTCTTACTCTGTGCCTATTACACAGAAATATAATTGCAGCTTAATAGACTTTATGGATAGTATAATTTATAGAATGTATAATTTTTGATGTAGACTGAGATTACTTTTACAAAAAAAGGTAAATTAAACATTTTAAAGAGTAAAGACTGTAAGCAAATGGAAACATAATTCAAAGCTGGAGAAGAGTTATGCTACTTGTTGGAAACTGAAAAGTACTAATTTGCATTTCTGTAATCATTAATAGGGGTTATGAGGTGTCAATTATGTTCCACATGTGACCTTTTTAGTTTCTAGGTAATGTACCTCAATTAATTGTCTGTGGCATCATAAAGCACCTTTTTCACTGCACCATGACTATGAAAAGCAATAAAATTCTTCCTCTGCAGCTGAAGTATGAAATGCACAACTGACCTTAGCACTTAGCAGTAGCTCACTGATGCTAATGCAGACCTTCTATTGGCATAAATTACAATGCAGTCAAAATCTGAGTGCTCAGCTAATGCTTTCCTAGTTCATGGTAGATTTTTGTAAAGTCACAGAAATGACCATGCTTTGAAATTTCTGTTTCAGTCCTCTGTTGAGCTGCACATTGAGAATTTTGCTTTAATGAATCTGAATAAGCTGCTTTAAATTTCAATGTAGGTGTTGCTATGAAAGGCAAAACTATGATTTGGTTACACTGTTCCTTTCTTAGGAATATAAGGCAACCGAAAATCTTGATATTGACAGGCCTTACAAACAGAGATTGATGAACAAAATCAGATGGGTTTCATGCAATGTTTTCTACCCAAGAGCCTTATGCTGTAAATATGATGTGTAAATGTAATGTGTGAATTAAAATCTGTCATTAATTCATTCAGTATTTTGCAAACATTCATACGAACAAATTCTCATACGCATTTTTTTCATTTTTCAAAAACAACCCAACAACCTTTAATTAAACTTATTGAAGCAAGAAAAACAGTAAGTTTTTCAGCTTTCCAAGTTATTCACTTCCAAAATCATACAGAAGAAAGAAGAGGAAAAAAAAAGAGGGGATGGAGAAAATATAAGAAAATGCTGAGTTGTGAAATAACTGAATGTTACAGTGGATAAGATGCAAGAAACCTCCATAGTAGATCTGTGTCTGTAGCAGGTGTGTTGGTTACTAGAGGGATGATCTGGACAGGGAGAGGACCTAAAGTCAGTTCTGTTCCCAAAATGTTCAAAGAGTTTTGTCATGATTTAAATTCTAGATTGTAATATATTAACATACTCTGTTTGCTAAATGGTAAGGTAATTCAGTGATAATTTTTATTTCCTGAAATATTTTTGAGAAGCCTAAATTGTAGTTGTACTATCATTTTTAAAAGGAGGACATTGTGAAGAAATGAATAACTATAAAAAAACCCCTGAACTTTCCTCTCCCTGCTCCCTAAACCTGTACTACAGAAATGAAAATCTAATCACAAACAGAAAGTAAACTAAATCCAACATAATGTTTTCTCTTTCTCAGCTTTCTACAGCTTCAAATAAATGTTATATGTAAATATATTTTCCAACCTGACAAAGTCAAGGTGTAAGAAATTCTCTAGGGCTTCAAGCAAATGTTTTTTGATGCTGACAAAGACTCTATGAATCAATGGTGAGATATCTACTGAAGTTTATATTTATCTCAAAGATGCTTTTCAAAGCCCACCTGTCAGTAGTAGGTTTTTTTTGTTTTCATTAATTATTGACCCACATGTCTCTACACAAAGACAGACATGGCAGAGAATTTATCTCAAGTTCAGAATCACAAGGCAGCTCAACAATTTCATAAAGTACATACTGACACGCATATAAAGTTGGCATGGCTGGAACTTTTAAAAGAATAAAATTATATTAAGTGAGCTGAAGTACAAACATCAACATTTCATAAAAGCTTCCAGCAGTTCTATGAAAACTAACATGCTCAAGCACATAATAATTGTGACCAGTATTTATCCAGATTAAAACAGACTTCCCCAAAAGACTCATTTTTTTCTGACATTTTGACCCTAAGAAATAAAAACAGTTAAAAATGGAGATGATTCCAATATTAAAATTGTCAAAATGTCTAGTTTTAGAAGTAATTATGAAATGTATTTAGCTGCTTTATAAAATGTTGTCTTTGAGTCCTTAGCCTGCCCAGTCTATGTGAAAAAGAGAATACACTCTTTGCATATGCAATTATATGGCTCTGAAAAAATGCAGGCATACAAAGTCAGACTTTTGTCTTTCCTTCCCACAGAATAGTATTCAATCAGCTATACTACAAATAGGGAATTATATTTAGGAATATACCTCAAGCACTGGCAGAACTAGTAGGTGGCTACCATACTTAGAGTGTCTTAAGATTTTGCCTATTAAAGCAAGATTTAACAGACACACACAAAATGTACTTTACGTACTCAAAAACTACCTGGCATTTCAGTATAGCATACTTATTTTGCTTGTTGGTTCACTGTTACAGCACAACATAAGCCACGTTGGGCACTAGCGCTCTCTCACTGGTAAGTCTTTATATAACAAGTAAAATTAAGTCTATTTATTGAGTTACTTATGAAACAGAAAGTTTCCATATGTGTCCTGTAATAAATAATATGGTTGAAGCTAAACGATCTCAATTCTCATGAAAAAAAATATAACTGTCTTGGAGAAGATAGCATATTGATTTAGTGGGCCCAGTATTGACCAAGTTGCTCTACTTTGAACAGCTCCAACAACTTACAGACTAACTTTTCCTCCAAAATACTGCATGTGACATTGGAAAATGTCCACTTTTAAAAGGAAATCAGTACAGGTACAGTAAATGATGTGTAAAATTGAGTAGAAAGATCTTCACTTTTTCTCCATATTTATTGTTGCCAACTATTCTCAGAAAGGCAAGAGATTGACAGAGCATTCAGTAGAAGTTTCCATCCATCTGTAGCTTGTTTTCATTAAACAGTATAATTTTATGTCAAAGGAATTTATGTTCTGTTCTGACATTATACTATATGTCTTAGATATAATAAAATGGTTTCTGATCACCAAAGTTTGAGAGATATTCATTCATTCCACTTACCTTATTCAGAATATGCCCTTCGTTTCCTTCATAATCATTTCTGAAGCTTTTCTTTTGGGGAACAGCGATTCTGCTAGTAGGACAACCATGAATCTTGAACTCCTGGTGATTATGTGGAAAAGTTTATATTAATATTGAAAATTAAACATTTTATTACTTCTAATTACAACAGTCCTGAAGGTTTTATTAGATTATAATATCTCAAGTGAAAATACATACAAATGAATCATGGTTTTGCTGCATTGTCCCTTCATAGACAAATATAAAGACACACATGTATTTAAATATACTTAGAAGATAGTTGAAAAAAAAAAAAGTGTTGTGTAACACAATTTGCCTTTTTAATTTTTCAAGAGTTATTCTAAACACATAAAAACTTTTAATTTCTAATAAAAGTGCACCTGAAGGAGATGTAATAATTCAGGATATCCATTTTTTTCAGAATTTGGGAACGACAAATATATCTGTTCCAGAGAAAAGACATCCATTATGGACAAAACCAACAATCAGTCTCAGAGATCAAGGTGAGCTGCTAGGCAATGGCCATAGCAGATGAGGATACTGATTCACAGGAAATTGTAAAAGGTAGGTCATGGCTATAGAGTAATTAGCTGCTCTGAAAGGAAGTTTTAAAACAATGTTTGCGTAAATAATTCTGGTAAAACAGCAGTGCTACATTTTGAACTGTGCGACGATACTGCCTGTGCCAAATACGAAATTAAGAAAAAACAAAAAAGAAAATAAAAAATACTAGCTGCAGAGATCCCCTAATTACTTCATTTGTCTAAAGAAGGTTACCTGGGCTCATTATTAACATGTTTTTAGAAGTCTCCAACATTGAAATCAATCTCCCCAGGAAAAACTATTCCCAGAGTTACACTATTAGGAAGTTTTCCCTTATGTCTGAATGCTTAGTGTTAAAATTCAAGGTAAAATATAGCTTATCTGGGCAAAATGAACAGATCATTACCTTGTTTTTACATTAGCTACTATTTAGGTGTCTGAAACATGTTGCGTCTCCCTTTGAGGCTTCTCCCTTTTAATTGCCAAATTACTTCAGTTTTATAGTGTAAATCATATTTTCTAGGCATTTAATCACTCCTACTCTCCCCTGGATTCTCTCCAAATGTAAGACACCTTTCGTGAAAATGAAAGACAGGTAAGGCCTTATAATCCGGCTCAGAAATGCTAAATCTTGCAGGTCTGTTACAAGTCCGACTATAAATATGACTTTCCCCAGTACAGAGAAATTACAGATTCACGATCAGGTTGTGAAAACAAATAATCTCTAGATAATTTGGGTTTTTTGGGGGTGGGGGGAGGACTATTTGGCCAATTGTTCCCCAACTGTTTGCCTTTCACTGATCAATTCTGCTGAAGTGGGGTGTTGTGCATTTAACATATTTAGCATATAGGAACAGCTGAACTGGGTCCAACCTAAGTCCATGTTGGGGTATCTAGGCTGGAGTGCACTCTCCAATGTTGGTAAAACAGATTTCTGGGGGAAAAGAGGACATGTGTATGAGATACTACATATCATATTGTTTCATTCTATTGTGCACACTGCTAATGAAAAATAATTAAATTAAGTGGGCACAAGCCAGATGCTATTATTATATCTCTTTCTATTTTGACAGTGAACAACAGACTAGGTAATAGCATCAATCAGTTTGCACCTGCTCTGTATTATCTTCTGCTAAACCATACTTATTTTATAAAGCTTTATTTAACAACCTATTTACTGATGCAGCTTATATGCCAATTGAAGTATAAAACACATTCAAGGCCATGCTACCACTAGAACGATGTAAATTTAAGTATGTTGAATATAAAAATATTTCTCATTCCAATTTTAATGAAATATTTTAAAAGTAATAGAACTAGCTCATTTTATAAACCACTTCAAAACTTCCCTTTGGGTAGCTGGGGAAGGAGGTGGCTGCCTAGTTCTTTTGACAGCAAAATGAATGTTATTAAGATGACATAGGGCTCCTTTCAGATACATTTTGCTGTATGTACAAGTTCTGGAAATTAATAGATGATTAAAGTAGCACATTACCTACATACAAGAATTTGAACTATTTTGTGTTATCTTTTCAAGGCAGGTAAGTGTATAATGTGTACTCAGTACCTGCGATTCATTTACACGTGCTCAATACTCCCTATACTTTCAGACACGCTTGATAAAACCAAGGTCTCGTCAGGTAAAATACACGTGTGCTGAGTAATTTGTTTTGGTTCTCCTTTACATTTAAAATGATTGGCTACTTCAGTCACAGATAGTTTATTGCAGTACTTTTTTTTACCATTAAAAGTTTAATTCAAAGTCTTTAAGCAATCTAAATTGGTAGACAAGGATATTCTTAGCATTGAGATGTTTTCCATTTCTCTTTCATAAGAATGTTTAAGGCTTCACTAAGCAAATAGAAAAAAACCTTATTAATTTGTTTCTCTTCTCCAAAAACACAGTATGAGATAATTAATAAGCTACCCTTAATATATCTTAAAAGAAAACAAGTTTTTTAAGCAAAACAAAATGAGATTTGTTTTTCGTGACCATTTCCATGACACCACGCACATTTGCACTTCCATGTTTATGACAGCCTCACTAGCATGGTATGTAAGGATCCTTCAAGGCATCCAATATTTAAAAGCATGTAGAGGAGAGAAAGGACACCTCACGTAATAACAATTTCAAAATTTATGATCTGGTCTTTGATCTTTGTATGATAGTGAGAAGAATTCAGTACGATGGTGTTACAATGAAGTTCTACCAATGTATTACTGAAAACTTATAAAAGAGAGGAAAAAAACCCCAAACAAACCCCAGACATATCCAGAACCTGGATATGTTAAGCAAGCCATGCACTGGACACGGTAATCAAAGACCTCCTAGCAGACAGGGGAAGGACAAGACTCCTTCCTGAGATGGAGATCTGGAGGAAAGAGGGAGGAAGCTTTTGTAGTTGGGAAGTAAGAGAGACTGGTGCATTCCAGGTCAGAACAGCTTAGAAGAAGGGTCATTACTTTTGCTCCATACACTGCTCTTTGCTTGTCTGTGGAAGAAGGAAGCTGCAGCTACTTTGAACACTAGAAATCTGAGAGGAGATTTAAGTTTAACCTGCAGTAAGGTGAGTGCAAATAAACTGAGATGTGAAAGCAGCCACAGAGGGTCTTTAAGTCTAGCCTGGTAATGCATTTTATCTTCTGTAATGTTGTTTCATTATTGCAAACTCCCATTTTAAATAAATCTATACCTTCAATCTTAAAACTTGTCAGGTGACAGAGATGAGCATGAATTATTTCAGCATGCAACAGGGCGCTCAGTTCTTACAGAGGGGGGCATCCTTAAAACCTGGCTACAGGACTGCCTAACAGGTTTCTAGGCTTACTTTTTGAAAAAAACGCATACTGCGTAAAGCAAGACGTGCTTCCAGAAGATTTGCAAAGGCCATTTAAGCAACATGTACCAAAGGGCTCCAAAGAGGAATAAGCAACTTCAGCAAACACCCTGTCACCTTTTGGCGTGTTGCAGTGGAGCTGGGGAGCCCACCTGAATTCGGCGGCTCCCAACAGAGGGATGACACATGACAACAACTGAACAAATACTGGTTCTGCTCTGCTAAGCAATCTCTTCCTACGTGCTGTGAGCCTCTCTGAGGATTCTGAGGATTTTGTGCTTTTCTTCTGTCTAGAGTTTCCCCAGGAGCAAAAATGCAGTATAAAAGACAACCCAAAATCTTCATGGAATGTTTCTTTATATTTATAGCACGGTTTTGATCACATTCTTTATGTATTTAGAAATTCATTAGCAGCATTTCAAGGTTGTTTGCCTAACTTGCTTGGTAAATCACTTCATGTCAGTAACAGCCAATGAAAGAAAACAAAATAAAAAAGCCAGCTGTGGACACCAAAAAATAAGTATTTGCTACTTTTATCTTCCAGAATCCTTCTGAATTTTAATCACTCTCAGTACAAGATGTCGGTCCACATGTAAGACCATCTTCTGACCTGTATTAACTCAGAACCTATGCTATGATCTGAGAAGGGAAGAGAAAATAGAAAAGGACAGGAGTTTTTTGCAGGCAGTTAAACTTGCTGCCTGTGTTGATGCCCAGCCCTGCGAGAAGTGGCAGGCCAGTGAATTTCTGCTTCATTGGCTTTCCCATGAATAAGCACAACTAGATGATGCTTCTGCATAGGATGTAAATAATGGCTTTTTTTAGGTACATGACATTTAACTGCAGGGTGCCCTGACTATCTTCCCTGAGGGCTGAAGATCAATTACCGAAGTTTTAGGAGAGCCATATATATTTACGCAAGGCTTCATTGGGATCAAGGCCAAGATGACAGCAAACGAAGGTATTCTGTAATGCCAGCGTAACTGGCCACTGGGCAGTCCTACAGGCAAGGCAATGTTTGAAGAGTATCTACCAGCTTTTAAACCTCTCATACCTTTCATTGCTTGTACCTGCAAATTTCAGTTAACTGTGCTGCCATTCCAATGATCCAACTAACCATTTGATGAAAGACTTTATTCATTCTTCAAATTTGATCCTTTTAAACAGAAGGGCTTTGCAGACTGATCCTACTTAATCAACTGCATACTTAAAACTTTAATTGTGTGAATAGTACTAATTTAATTCCAAAATTACTAGTGAACAATTATCTTATTATTGACTGTCACTTATGTGCAAATCACCCACACATCCTGATTAACTTTACAGTGCAGTTTCCTGTCAAGGGTCATTAAAGCTATTTCCACGTACTCTGTGATATCTCTATTTTTATTGTAGCCATAATGAATGCTTAAATTCATAGTAATGAAGCAAGATTTTTTTTCAGTATATCTGGATGACTTTTTCAGAAAATATCCTTGGACATAATCTAATAATTGAAAAAACCCACAACCCTCTATATTCTATATTTCATTTTTTTAGAAAGACAGTTTAAAAAAAAAAAAAGACATTATTTTCATGTCATGAATCAGTGAACAGTCCTTTTTTTTTTTTTTTTTTTTAGAAAAAACATTGTACGTGGGGCTGGCAGCTTTGTGCCTGTGAAAATGCCGTATCATAATCCACACTAGTAGATCAATGAACTGTTGGACAGAACCACTCAAAATCACCTCCCTTCCCATTATCATGCTTTCTGGTCTTCCAAGCACAAATTACCCATCAACCTCCTTGACCTAGTTCCAGAAATGCTGCCGTAAAGAGCACCTGTCAGAGTGATGCATGTGCAAGCCCGGCGCAGTGACAAATAGGAAGCAATAGCAGTTATCACAAGGAATAACAATTTAGCTACAAATCTGGCTCAGCATCAGACTGGTTTGATTTCCCACTGCAAAATCTCAAAATTGCTACTGGATAGGACATTATCGTGCCAAATCTTCATGATTCACCGTAAGACAAATTGCTAGCGAGGTGTGTGACTGCAGGAATATCCTTCAGTCCTTTAAACACCTGACACCGGATTATTTTCTCCCTCAGCCAAGCCTGCAAAAGACAGCACGGAGGAAATACCTCCCTCCCCCCCCCCGCCTCTTATCAGATCAACTTCTAGAGTCAAATTCACAGCCTGACATCCTAAGGGTACTCACCACTGCAGCCCTTAGTATTTTCTCTCTGTTCAAAAATAGTGCTTAATTAAAAGCATATGTGCTTCCAAATTGTAATTAGTCATATGTGAAATCTCCGGAGATGTAATGTTTGGCTTAGATTTTATGCTTATCTACTGTTTCTAGGCTAGAGGGACAAACCAGAAGATTTTCCTACTTGACATTTAGTTTTGGCATTAGCAAAGCTATGCAAGGAGAAAGGATAGACAGGAAATTAATTGGCTGTGTCCATTACCATGGAGCCCTGAAGTTATCACTATAGAAACTATTATGGGGAGTCTGCCACAGTGATAACAGGCTTGTGCATTGCCGTCACTTTGTAAATTGCCAGGGCACAGGCCAGGGGATGGAGCCGAGAGAGGCGAATGAGCTACTCATGCATAGTAGTGAATGGACTCTCACATACTCATTTGTGGTTTTAGCAATATGGAAATTAAAGTCTGTAATAAAGGCTTCCATTTCCTTTAATGAATTACTGACTTAAGTTCAAGGGGGTCTTCTGAAGTCAGAGTGATTCTGTCTATGGTGACAATTTAACCCGCTCTTGAACTCAAATGAGTGCTGTAAAGTGGCTTGCAGCCTCCCATGCGAAAGGAAGGGTTTGTTTCAAACTCAAGCCTAGTGCTTAAACTCTAGCCTTCGGGAATATCAAAGCCTACAGGACAAATGTCCCAGGCTGTGCACAGAGAGAAATAGTACCCAGGACTCGTGCCTGGGGAAAGAACATCCTCTGATCATGCTGAACCCATGAAAAGGTAGGGCAGGATGGCAATTTTTACAGAGAAATTCCTGCCACAATTCCTACCTTATTCTGGCCAACATTTTAAAGTGACAAACTGCTTTCCAGAAGGGTGATTACTGGTTTCATTCTGCTCCTCCTTCTGGAAAGGAAGGTCTGTCTCTGGAAGGAGGAGGAAAAGGAAAGGCAGTGACAGCGAGAGCTGGGGAAATCTCTCCAGGTAAGCGGGCAAGAGGATGAAGTGACATCACATCACAGGCACTTATAGTTGCTCTGTCGGGGGGGAGTGCGTGTGTGTGTGTGCGTATGTAAGCTTCAGAGCTCACAAGAAATACATCCATACCTCAGCAGAATTACCTAATTCCCTCCCCAGTCAAGCAGAACTCAGTACTGTATCATCCAGTTTCTCATAGGCAGTGAGTGAAAATGCTTGCCAAAACCACAAATTCATAGTAAGTGATAGTAAATTCTGCAGAAATTTGTCTAAAGGCTTGGCATTTAAGACATACGTTTTGGCACTTCTCTATGTCAATTTATTGAAAAAACAGAAGGCAAAGGTAAGATAGATTGTTAACACCAGAACACTGTTCTTTAGATGTGACACGTACAGTATGTGAATTCACGCCAAGGAATAATAATTCTGTGAATTATCAACTAAGTGCCACAGTGAACCTGCAATACACACACAGGACATTGATTGAAACTTTTAACGTTTCCATCAAAGTCTCTAGCAACGATTGCCAGCTTCCAAAGTGCACGCGGAAATATGCATGCGGAAATACTAGTGGCTGAAGTTTTCAAAAGCATCTGCCTGATGGAGGAACAATTTTTATTACAATATCCAATTTTCAGTTTTATGCCAATGCAAAATGACATTCTAAAAATCTATTCCTAAAGCACAGGTCAAGAGCAGACATCTATGTGAAAACCTTATGGACATTGCAGCATTTCTTAAAAGATTTTTAAGTTTTAGCAGTGAATCTGCAGGAAGGTGAGCTGAACACTTTCATCTGGTGTCCAGTAGATGGTGGCATAAGCTAAAATACTAAATTATTTGGTAAAAAGATGGCAATAGTGATAAAATGACAGCTTTTGTTTTTAATAAGACTTCACATTTTTTATCTGGTGCTGGGCTTCTTTCTACTTTGTTCTCCTTATTCCAATCGCTGTCTTTAATTTTTTTAAAGTTGGAGAGAAAGGTGTATTTTATTGTCTTCATTCAAAACTTAATTTTCATATTCTTTGATATCATATTTTATGTTGCAATTCTACTGAATCAAAAGGCCTTCACTTTTACCACTCCTGATCATTCTGTTTGTTACTTATTTAAAGTATTTAATGCAGAAATAATAATAAAAGAAGAGCAATACCACTGTTAGCTTGGCTCACCCAGAGTTATGCATTAGCAGGACTGGGCATGATAGACCCTCAGACTATAGCAGCATCGCCATTGCCTTAGCACAGGCCAAAGAAACAGCAACAACAAAAGGACTTTTCTGCAGCTGTTTGCTCCATAGTGTTATACACTGTGGTTCATAAATCATTCCTGTTCCAATACCAAGAAATGGTGAGAGAAACAAAAACAACCGTATTCTGGGCTGCATTAAAAGAACTGTGAGGTCGAGAGAGGTGATTCTCCCCCTCTACTCCGCTCTTGTGAGACCCCACCTGGAGTACTGTGCTCAGCTCTGAACCCCCAACATAAGAAGGACATGGACCTGTTGGAGCAAGTCCAGAGGAGGGCCACAAAGATGACCAGAGGGCTGGAGCACCCCTCCTATGAAGACAGGCTGAGAGAGTTGGGGTTGTTCAACCTGGAGAAGAGAAGACTCCGGGGAGGCCTTATAGCAGCCTTCCAGTACCTGAAGGGGCCTACAAGAAAACTGGAGAGGGACCTTTTACAAGGCCATGTAGTGATAGGACAAGAGTAATGGCTTTGAACTGAAAGTGGGTAGATTTAGATTAGATATAAGGAAGAAATTCTTTACTATGAGCGTGGTGAGGCACTGGAACTGGTTGCCCAGAGAAGTTGTGGATGCCCCATACCTGGAAGTGTTCAGGGCCAGGTTGGATGGGGCTCCGAGCAACCTGGTCTAGTGGAAGGTGTCCCTGCCGTTTGCAGACGACACCAAGTTGGGCAGGAGTGTTGATCTGCTTGAGGGGAGGAAGGCTCTGCAGAGGGACCTGGACAGGCTGGTTTGATGGGCCAAGGCCAGTTGTATGAGGTTCTACAAGGCTCAGTGCAAGGTCCTGCACTTGGGCCACAGCAACCCCATGCAACGCTGCAGGCTTGGGGAAGAGTGGCTGGAAAGCTGCCAGGCAGAAAAGGACCTGGGGGTGTTGGTTGGCAGCCACCTGAATATGAGCCAGCGGTGTGCCCAGGTGGCCAAGAAAGCCAATGGCATCCTGGCTTGTATCAGAAACAGTGTG
This sequence comes from Ciconia boyciana, assembly GCF_034638445.1. Lineage (NCBI taxonomy): Eukaryota > Metazoa > Chordata > Aves > Ciconiiformes > Ciconiidae > Ciconia > Ciconia boyciana. The sequence continues at coordinate 4,076,555 of NC_132945.1, forward strand.
GCCAGCAGGACTAGGGAAGTGATTGTCCCCCTGTACTCGGCACTGGCGAGGCCACACCTCCTGTTAAAACCTGTGTTCAGTGTTGGGCCCCTCACTAAAAGAGAGACACTGAGGTGCTGGAGCGTGTCCAGAGAAGGGCAACGAAGCTGGTGAAGGGTCTGGAGCACAAGTCTGATGGGGAGCGGCTGAGGGACCTGGGGTTGTTTAGCCTGGAGAAAAGGAGGCTGAGGGGAGACCTCATTGCTCTCTACAACTACCTGAAAGGAGGCTGTAGAGAGGTGGGGGTTGGTCTCTTCTCCCAGGTAACAAGTGATAGGACGAGAGGAAATGGCCTCCAGTTGAGCCAGGGGAGGTTTAGACTGGATGTTAGGAAATTTTACTTCACTGAAAGGGTTGTCAAGCATTGGAAGGGGCTGCCCAGAGAAGTGGTTGAGTCACTATCTTGGGAGGTATTTAAAAGCCGTTTGGATGAGGTGCTTAGGGACACGGTTTAGTGGTGGACTTGGCAGTGCTAGGTTAACGGTTGCACTTGATGATCTTAAAGGTCTTTTCCAACCTAAATGGTTCTGTAATTCTGTGATTCTAATTTACTGTTCTTCATTTCAGACTATTAGCAGTTGGGAAGCAACTGATAGATTTGGTGAGACTGAATCAACACAGCAATGCTCAGTCAACACCCAGCCCCTCAGCTCTCTATTAGGTAAAGAGCACATATAATCCTTTAAGTTTTTCCCGATATTAAGCCAAAATTGGCTTGTGATTTAAATAACTGCTGCCTAGGTGGATCAAGGCAAGGTGAAAGCAGAGATAAAACAATCTTTCAGAACTTACCACTGCTACTCAGAGTATCTCTCAGAAAGCAACAGAATGATCTAATAACTGGAGGGCCCCTTTGTGCTCTCTCCTATTACTTGGTGGCCAAATAGGAACAGGAACAAAACCCATCCATTTTCTCTCTCCTCAGAATGAAGATTGTACTAAAGCTTAACTATATAGAGCATTGCAGCAAAAAGGTAATATGAACAAGCACTAAAAAACTTGGCCCTTTCAGCAAGGCAAGGCACTGTGCAACTACACAAGAAGCGCTTACTCTAACAGTATTTAGCTCAAGATTTCTTAATACCCAATATCTCCAAAGTTTCAATCAGGTCCAGTTCCTCTTTCCACAGAATTGCCTACAAAAATTAGTTGCAACCATGAAAGAAAGAAGTTTCACAGAGTCAGACTTACAGTACAGAATTCACTTCCAGGAGTTCCACTTCTGATTCAAAAGTCTTTACTCAATTATGTCTATACACATGAATTAAGATATATGACACGCACGCTCACAAACATAAATAAGTATTGCTTTACAGTTCCACAAAATAATCTCACAGGAGTATTTATAGTGATTTTCAGGGTATAAAATCTGAACACGAACCATCATTGGGATTGTTCTCAGATGGTTCACGCTATGAAGCTGATGCACGTGCATGTTTCAAGTTTGCCCTTGTGATGCAGTCCCATTTTCATTGTCTCTAAATAGATACTTGCACAATCAGAGAATCTGACTTTGAATGTTGTGTTCTTCGTTGAGAAATTAAGTTTCACAATCTCTGTCATCTGGATCTAACAGGCAGCAAACATATCTACAATGCATTTAAGTCAGGAAGAAGGCTTAATGGAAATGAGGAAACTAAGATCTCATATGCGTAACAATTCACCTAAACAAACACATTTAAACAGAAACTGTTCTTTTCTAAGGAATAAAACAGGAAAAGAAGATATAGGCAAATTAGCAAGAAATGAGCTAGGTGAAGAATCAAAATCCACTGAAGTGAAATCAGATTGGTCTCAAGGGTACTGCGCAGAACACCATTCCTACCGGTACCAAACCACAGTTACCACTGAGGTAATCTGACAGACAACTGACAACTAAGTAGAAATATGACTATTAATTTTTATTTGAAAAACTAACAATGGAAACATTTTCCCCAAATTGCCTCTATTTTCAAAGCTGAGCTCTAAGCATTGTTACTATATCAATATGTAATAAAAACATGAAAGGAAAGGTATGTCCAGTTAGAAGGGACCAAATCAGTTATATTTAATTAGTTTTTAAAATTTCTTCCAAACACCCCCATTTACCAGTATATACATGTAAATGAATGCAAGTCTGAATTTCTGTTCTTATTAACAGCCTTAAGAGAAATAATTATAATGTCAATATTATAGAGAAGTATGATGGTGTATTTTTTTTCAGTAGCTTTAAGGGAAATTTGTACTACGTATTTAAATAACTAAATATCATACAGAGGAAAAAAAAAACCCATGCACTGGGAAGAACTGCAAAATCGTTGTGAGGGAGCAGGAAAGATCATCACGAAAGAAAATACTGAACTAATTTAAAATGCTCAGCCAACGGTGAATAAAGAGTGGAATAACAACAGTGGAAGTGTTTTAAAGTCTTTTCAAGCTGAGAAATATTTATAGTCCATAGTTCACGTATTCAATGACATTAGACAAAAAGGGTATGTTAGACTTTCTACAGTGTGGAATTCTTCCTCAAAAGTCCATGAGGGAAAATGATCCATTGAGTTATTTAAAGTTAGACCTAATAAAACTCTAGCAAGTTTCTGATGAAATACTTGAGTGTTGACAGGAAACTAGACACCGTTATCATCAGTAATCATCTTTTTCCATCCCCAGTGGTTGACTACTTTTTTGACTCTAATAAAAATCACAGATATTCACTCTGTATAACTTTAGGGAATAAGATTTCCTCAAAGCAAGTTACTGAATAATGGCATAATTAAAGGATTTAATCTCTGTTTATTTTTAAATGATTTAAAAAATGGAGATGGAATAGGTTAGTTTAGGCCATTCTTTCAAGAGTTCAAAACTGCAAGTTTTTTTCCTATAATGGGATTGCAAAGAAAGGTTTACCTTCAATTCTCTTCCTCAGCTCTTATTTGGATATTTAGACTGTTAATGCACATCAGCACTTACACATTTCTATAGAGTTTTGACAGCAGCAACATTTTGTTTCTTAATACAAATACTTTTGCATCTACCATAGGACAGAAGCTATCTTGCTAAGACTGAAAAAGAAACGCATCTTTATCTGTGGCAGATTGGCTTCGTGCATCTTCCACATCAGAAGAGAAAAGGTACCATCCCACAGTATCATCTCCAGCAGGAACGGCCCCTTGGGCGGAAGGTCGGCAGGAAGAACAGCGGGGAAGGGATCGGGGTGCTGAGAAGAGCAGCATGTGACGCTCGGCACATCGAGCTTCATGAACCACAGCCCACGTTGGGTGGTGGTGGTGGCCACACAGAAGCCCAAAAATACAGGAGCGGAAGCTAGTGGGGTAGCAAGGAGAAGCCAAATCTGCCTTTGTTCCTCTGTTAAAGCTATGTTAGAGAGGATAATTTAAAAACGGCACATTACCACTAACCACGTGTACTTTTTCAAAATACAAGTCTTTGTAACAAACAGAGTAATGGAATAATTGCTCCAGTAGCAACATCTGCTGCATAACAGATTATTTTTAATTGGGATGTGTGTGTCTGTGTGTTAACGCATGCACACACACACAAACGGACATCTATATTTCATTTTGCTACTTTGTCACTGGAAAAAAAATAGCTTTTTTTTTCTCTTTATCTAGGCCAGTTCTGCATTACAGAAACATGTGTCCCAAAATGAAACGGTGTGAATACTTGTTAGCTACAAGACCTTCCCAGGTAAGTCCCAAGCCACTGAAGTTATCAAATTTCAAAAGCGAAACATTATTTGTCAGTCTCTGCTTCGGTTTTAAAGCTCTGCAGTACCTGGATTTATTTCTTCTTGTCCTGAAATCAGAAGGTTTTGCCTAGTTGTATTTCGAGCAAGTAAGCCTTGCTATTTTCCTCTTAAAACGACTAGATTCCTATCTTCAGTAAATGACCAATCTCATACTTCTATTTTGACATCTAATATTTCTCCAAGTCGAAAAAATATCAGCTTTGTCTTTTCTGATGCTGCAGCTATTAAACTCTGCCATTCCCATTTAATTTTGCGGGGGATGCTCTCCCCCCCGCAGTAGATGATGCTCTTTCCCAGGTCAATCCGCGTGCTCTGCAGCATCTGTATGAGCGCCAACAAAAGTGCATAATCTGTCAACTTCACTTAAATGTTGATCGTTTACTATCCCTTAATGTTTTGATGCAACGGCTACAGTAAAGTAAAAGGTGGCTACATCTCCCTGTATATTGCAATGATCCTCTCCTCTTGAGTGAGTAACTGCTGCAATTTTCGTTCTCTCTTTTTTTCTTTTGTTAGTCATAGGGTAATCACAGCAACCACTTTTCACCATTAATTCAAGTGGTACGATACAGTTTCTGGACAGAGAATGCACAATTCATTTTAAATGACAATGTTTCCATTTGAATACTTCAGAGTGAAAAAAACATTTCTAATCTTTTGAAGCTACCTACCAGAAAGGATTACAAAAATTGCTAATGTAGAGGAATAGAGAAACAAGACGTGATGACTATTGGAAAAGAGGTAGCATGAAGCTAGTGCCCCTCAGTCATCCAGTGAACTCTTTTTAATACACAACTGAATTTTATACTATATATAAAATATATAAAATCGTATAGTGAATATATAGAGAGTGTTGTGTTAAAAGCAACGTGTAAATTTGAAACCACTAAAGCAAGAACGAAGAACTGCAAATGAGATGAGGCAACTAGGAGAAGTGGTTATTCTAAATGGAATAGATAGTCTGTCATCCCTTTTCTTAATTAGAATAAAATTCATTGTTAAAATGCTATTTGAGCTTTTTTACTTGAGTTTCTATTTCAATCTCAAATATGTTTTATGTTCATTAAATGTTTATTTAGGGCATAATTATACATTTTACTGAATACTCAACACCTAAGCCTGCAAGCTAAGAGTTATCTTCAATTAAAACCCAGGAGGTAATTGGTGTATGCTATCGGAAAGGAGGAGGAGGTGGCACAAACCTTTGTAGATTTTTGACTCATCAGACCGGACCGTGAGGGTGCAGAGATGACTAACCCTTGGGACTAGACAGACAATTCTTAGGACAGAAGGGGGATCATTACCATCTGAGAATCAAGCCACTGCGTTTTGGGTAAATTAAGTCACCACACAATCTGGTTAGGCTAAATGCCTCCATGATGCAAGTCAGAGATGGCCTTTGACTACATCTGCAGTCTGGATCACCACCAAAACTCCATCTGTTTCTGCTTGTATTACAATAGTCTTGATCAGAATGAAAATGCAATTCAGGATGGTATAAAAACTGCAAAATAATTAGAACCTGCCTACTGAATAGTTTTTGTTTGTTTGTTTGTTTTTTGAAAGGCGGTACTTTGTTTCTGAGGTCCATTTTATCCCATAGTAGCATGCTTTTAACAAGCTTAAACATAACCAGCATGAGTGTAGGTGCTGGCCTTGAACTTCGGAGCCGTTGCCCAGATTACCATTTGTGCAGCTGTAGGATGCTAATCAGGACTAGTAACCAGAATAAAAATGCAGGTCCAGAGTCACTGCCACAATGCACATGGTCACATGGGACTCCATGATAAAACGTGAGCAGGAAAAGCAGATCAGAGCAGAGCATCCTTTCCTTGAGCAGTAGGGAGCTAGAGCAAGCAGCAGGCGTGCCATCCCTGCATGGTACAACTCAGTCTGCTTCACTGAGCCTTGTGTTTATTGTGTCAGCAGGTAAGAACATGTCTGTGCTCCTGCAACCTGCAGCCGCAGGATGGAAATGAGCATCTGAATGCAATGCTGTCAAATTTTACTGACTCACCAGCCAGCCTCCTACTTCTTGGAATCTTGTACATTCCAGTGCTGGCAGTAAATGTCATGAAATCATTACAAAATGTTAGAGACCTATCAAAATTAATGTAGATATAGGCTGGGTATTAATTGTTTTTCAGTGGTTGTCTAATGCCAAATCTCATCTAGCTCCTGTATTATAGACATACTATGGATACAGAAAAGGAATGGAGCGATGATTACATTACATCGAGCCAGCAGTCACCATACTAGAGCCCAGTAAAAGACTGCAAGGGGCCAGAGGACAGAGTTGTTTAGGATTTCCAGTATTTTCACGTTTTTATAATTGAAGTATATTATTCTAAATTCAGCCTTGTTTTTCCTTGTTGTTACATTAGTTTCTTCCATGTGACCCAATTAGCATATAAAGAGAGAATGAGTTTAAATGGTGAAGTTTATTGACCTACCCTTAAGTTTGAACAGGAAGGTAGCTGAAATCTGAACTAAGTGAAAATATTTTATTTCATACTAACAAGTTTTAGTGATAATTTCTCGCATCTGAGAAATACAGGATGTATCATGGAGGTCTACATGAGCTGGCCACAAAGTTGCAGTTTTCACAGAGCATATCTATAAATTTCTATGTATTGCATGAAAAGCTCCAGAACGAATGATTTGAAGTTTTATATATTCGCACAGAATAAATCACATTAAAAATGGAAAACTCCACAATCTAATCAAGAAAATCCACAAAAACAGGTGTTTAATGCTTATAAATAAATAAAACAAAATTCAGAGACACTAATCACTATTTCTGATCTGCATTATAATTTCCTTTTCTTATTTAAACCTCCTTCTACAGCTAAACAGTCATAAGTATTTCTGGTATTTAGTTGTTTTTCATTAGCCTACTTTGGGAGTTGAGATTTTTTTAATTTGAACATTAACCCAATTTAACTGTTACATCTTTCAGTACTTCACATGGTACCAAAGCAGATGTATTTAAGACGGAAGCTCTTTTAGCTGCTGTCAGTCATTGGCATCAGTTAATTTGTTTTTATAGTACCTTTCTCATTAGAAGCTTTTTCCAACTCCCATTCAAGTCACAGAATCTAGCTAATAGCGCTCATCAAAAGGTACTATGCTGTACTTTGTATTACAGGCATTTTTAAAAATAACTCTAATCTTATGTAAATCTAAGTTCTAGTTGATTATAAGCCCTTCACAAAGATAAATTATTGCAAACCAATCTTCTGCAAATGAAAATTATTGCAAAGCCAATTTTATGCATACTACATATTCTACCACTAACTCTTACAGTCTAAAAGAAAATAACTTGTTCTTTTCCATTAAAATATAATTGAAAACATACGGCATTCTTTCCCAGTTAATTTACGTAGAGCAAGTAATGAATGTACTGCAGTGAGACTGGGCTTCAGTTGGAAGTAATATCAGAAAAGTAATGTCATCACAGCATGGGTCTAATTACTCAATTTTTAAACTAATTCTGAGGGCTTTTTAGTAAATGCCTGATTTAATAGTTTTAACGTGCTTTGGTTAATATACGACTCAGATGAAAAAGAGCAATTGTTTTTAAACATTATAACAAAGACTCCCTCCAGAAATGTATCCACCCCGTCATTTTGAGATGCTTTTCAGATACAGCTCTCTCTTTTCTAAAGGATCTACATACAGGTCAGCTGCAGCGTAATCTGCAGGAGGTTTTGAAAAGAGGCTGGGCTAACATCAAGGTCTACATGATACTCTAAGAGCTTAGGCATAAATGATTCCTGGGATTCCTCTCAGCCCTACGTTTCTATGGCTATACAACCCGTACATTTCCACTTTTGTTTTGAGAAAAGCATGCTTCATACACTGGATTTAATACAGCAGGTCCGCAATAGTTAGACGCTAAATAAAGTTACTTGTTAATTACGCTGAAAGCGTGACTTGTTAGGAGATGACTGTTTTAAAAGGTATTAAAAAAGAATTACATAAGGAAATGACATGTCACTTTATAAATCTTTTTTTTTGTGGAAGTGAGACTGCTATAAAGTAATGGATGTTGCAGCTCTTTGGAAGCGCTCTTAGAGGGATTACTGCTTGCCCTTACTCCGTGAAGAACTTTAATGTGCTTTAGCTTATACAGTGACTTCATGCCTTTAGTTGAAATCCCCTGGTTATACCATAACTCACTCTGCCTTGGAGATAACAACCATATTTAAAAGAGAATACCTTTTATTTACTGGTCAGTATATATCTTGCTCCCATGTGTAGATTTACACATGGTTTCAAGTGACAATTAAACACCGGAATCAAGATTTCAGTGTAGTAAGTTATGATATACACATTTACCGTGTATACAAACTCTTCAGTTCATTACATCTTTTTCTGCTAACAAAGCTCTAAGTTTTCTGATATTATAGCAATATAAATAGCTACAAAATGAAATATTTGCAATAGCCTCTGAGTGTATCATCTCTCAACTTTCTGTCAACAAATTTAACTGATATCTGATGCCTATTTCGATTTTTCCTTGAGACAGTGTTTTCTCTATTTAAATATGTATTTTATTAGCAAGTGATAAACAGAGAATGGCTTATTCCAGACAATTTGTGCCAGAATGCTGTGTGGCAACAATCCTAGCTACCTTTAATAGCAGGAAATTGATATTATAATTTTCAATAATCTTGAATAGTCACAATCTCAAATGCCTACCCACATAACTGCTCCTGTTCCATTCCTCATGCCTCTGCACCTAAGCAGTTTCTTCCTCTGAATATCTGCTTGTACATGAGTGTTTCCCTATTTTCCTTTATGATATCCAATTTTCTTGCAATATTGTATAGAGGACAGGATTTCCCAGCTTTCTCTTTTAGCATTCTGAGGCAAAAAGCCCAGATAAAAATTCTTTAAAATGACTTAAGACTCATTTTGCACAACTGTATAACAATTGCTGTAGTATCAGTGCTGTTGGCATCATGACAAGCAGTAGAAGCTCTTTGGGATCTACCTACAAGGCCACTGAACTAGAATGAGAGTCCAGTGAATTGAGATGATCATGTATTCAGTGAGTAGAAAACCTGGTCATTCACTTTTACTCCTAATAAATTCAGATCACCTCCACGGTGATCATAAGTTGCTGAAGCTGCATTGAATAGTGGATCAGACCTTAAACTTTATATGCAGAACCTGCATATGAGATGCAGTTGACATGTGAACACCTTCCCGGGCTTATACTGAACGTGTCAGAGTTTGATGTTAATTTCAGTCAAATTTAACAAATAACTAATTTAACCAAACATGCAGTCAGTTAATAAGAGCTGTAATCATGGTGATTTTAGTGACATGAAATGCTTAACACCAGCGTATTTCACATTCAGTAGGCAAACCAGAAGATAATTTCTAATTTGCTTAAGTCTGAAACTAGTTATCTTTAAGAAGTACTATGAAGAAATCATTATACTGCTTTCTGAGCTGTTATAGTTTCTCTCTGAATACACAGTGATTCTCTGTATAGACAGTGAAAACTGCAGACAATTTAAAATTGTTGAACTTTTGAAGTGCCTCTGGTAATTGCATAACAACTACAAAAATAAAAAAGAATTCACAAAATCAAAACAGAAAATAATCTCTGGGAATTCTGGACATTACTCTTGGTTCTAGCACTACTTTTCTTCCCACTCTTCTTTTCCAGCACTAAAATACACAACAGCAATCCCTTTTCAGACGATTCCCTTGCCTATCCTTCTTTTCTCTTTATTGGCAACCAGCGATAAATCCTTGAAGCACAGCACAGGGACTATGCACCATAATCCTTTTAACAATCCTTTCTGGGAGATTTAGCAAAGAGAGGCAGCTGCAGATTGTTACATTGGGCTTGGAGGAAACAAAAAACCCAGCCTCAACTGTAAGTTTAAGCTGAAGTCCAAGGCTATGGAAGCCCTAAATGAAGTGAATGGTGAAAGACAGGAATCAGACAGCAAAGCACCGGATCATAGATTATTCTCTGATCATGTTTTCAATGTTGTCTGTGTAAGCATACAGAATCAATGCCTCTCCGAAACCATAAGCTTGGGGGAGAAAAAAAGAATCTTTCTGAAGTAGACAGAAAAGCCTATTCTGAACCACAGACGTACTAACAGCCATTTCTGCTGGATATGGAAGTTTCTTGTACCTATAGCTGTCTTCTGTATGATGCCTTTGAAAAATGACTGTAAATAGGCACATATTTTTTTCCCCCGAATGTATTTTCCCTGATGTTTAGTCAGTGAATCTTCCAATTATCAAGCTATTTACTTCCTGACTAAAACATGCTTTTCCTCCACATTTTATAACATTTGCATTTATTCGCACAGGGTTTCTGCCTGTGAGGAGAATCCACTGTTAAAGGTTCTTCTGACCTTTTAAAATTACTATAGAAATACTGGCTTGTGCTTCTTTCTCTTCATTTCCTATAACAGATTACTAATTCCTAGTACCTTTTACTGTCAATTATGTGATGGAATTAGAAAAATAAAACCCTAATTGTGGAGTGAAAGTTGATGCAGCTATAGCATTCTGCAAATAACCACAGCTACTTGGAGTCACGCAGCAGAATACATTATGCTGTGCTCTGTGCGTGCTGGAGTGCACTACAATGCTTGCTGATTATGGTATAATTGACATGACCCTTCCCCACACTCCACAGTCTTCAGTTAACATTTGAGTTTTATATCACATAAAATAGAACACGAGTACATTATGCATGTATAAAAGCAACTCGAATAATAGTAGTTGTTAAAATTGTATATCCCTCAGTGCATTCAAACATTCCCTACCAAGAAATATGCTGTGAAGAAGGGCTTTTGTGATGAAGTCCATTTCCTCCTCCTTCCTCTACTGTCTTAATTACTGTAGAATCAGAAATTAATTGCAGGAAATATTCTTGCATACTATCTATTTCACCAAATATTTTTACTATCAAAAATAGCAAGCAAAGGCTGAAGTTGAGTAGAATAATATGAAGATATGGGTAAATCAGAGGATTTTTTAAAAACTACTTTTTACAAATTAGGATTTCTAGGAACTGTAGATTTCTTAAATTTAAAAGTTAAAATAAATAGCTGATATCCTTAGTAAATAATAAAGTTTTGTATGACTCACATCATAAACTCTTCAGCACAGAGCATTTTGATTGCATTGTGCTTAAAGAAAGGCCTTGTTCCATGGATATGATAAAGGATAAGATTAATTGTTAGTGACCAAAGTCTCTTAAAATACTTCAAGAAATAAAGCATCAAAAATTCTATTTTAAATCATAAAAATGTATCTATATATTCTATGATCTTCCCAAAACAGGAGGAAATTGCAAGTCCTTGTGTGTACCAGTTTACAAATTAAACTTCATGCCAAAGAGCACCGGCCTATCGGTGACAATGCAGATCTAACGGTATGAGTGTATAAGCAGTAACACGTCCTGAAGTGTCAGCTCAAATAAAAATACAGATTTTTTTGTTTTTCCCCCCATTCAGTAAACAAAGATCACTTATAAAGGGCAGCATTAACACAGAGGTAGAAGAACATCTTCCCTTAATGGTGCTGTCAGAAAAAGGGAGGAAGGACTGATTAAAAATCTAAACGCCAGGAACCCAGACATTCCCAGGACATGCAACAATTTGTAACAACTAGAAGAAAAGAATTTTGAAGGAGAAAATAAGTCAGACCTGTCAGATAAAGGCAGTGAGTTCAAGATTCAGCAATGGTTCATTGTTAGCCCAAAGGTCAAATATGCAAGAAAAGATATTTTCTTTTTTCACTTTATATTCTAGCAAAATACTAAATACACATTCACAAAACCATTAAACTTAAAAGCCATAAATTAAAGCAAGATAGCACAGCCTCCCTACATTTTGTTGCCTGACTGCACTGTGACCAAAGGCAGCAGGCTTTTTCTTTCCTTTTTCTTTTTTTAGCTAAATTGACTATGAAAACCAGCCTGTAGCTCTTAGAGGCATCTGGTATCCAAATACCGATTCTCATTGCATCTTGACTTTTGTATGATACGATCGTCATTTGAAGATTCTTCCTGCTCCCTACCACCAAGAATATAAAATTACTTTATCATTTTCTCTCAGGATTTTGAAAGTATTTCTGAATTATGAAAGGTTAAGGGTTTTATCATCAAATTGCAATTTGCAGAAGCAATCGCCTTGATAAAAACCTAATAGTCAATACCAGTTTATGCTGAGTCTCTCATAATCATGCCATTAAAAAAAAAAAGGTAAGCAAGATCCTGGCATTTGACTTGACAACTTTATTGAAACATTATAGTTTGTCATTGGGTTTACATCAGAATTTCCCTGTTAGTGCCTGGAAGGGTCACACAGAATTTCCAGCTGGTTGGTGAGGGCTTTATGACTACTACAAGCAGAAAACAGCATTTGGCCCCGTTCAAATACATATATGTCTCTTACCTTACAGATACTGTAATGTTTATAAATGGAGACACACAACAAACTGCAGGCGGCTCTGGACATAGGAGATTCTAAGTTATAAAAGTAATTGGCCAAGCATCTACTCATTTAAATACAACAACAATTTATGACTAGAAAAGAATAAATTAACTCAATGTAACTACTCAAAGCAGTTTCTCTTTTGTAATCTTAAGTAGATGTATGTTTCCCATAGTTGAATAACGTGAAGGTATAGAACTATGAATTATGCTATTGCGACTGGGTAAAAGATAGGGAAAAAAAAAAAAAGAAACCAGACGACAACCTAACACAGCTTGCTTCTCAATGTTTGCAAAGAAAAATAAATCATGACTTACATGAGATGGTTAAGATCTCTGCTACATAGCAGTCCAGACATTAAGCATTTTAATGTTAAGGGCATTAACAGTATAAATAGGCTAGTATATTGAAACTACTTATTTAAAAAATTAAATTAATCATCATAAGAAAATGTAACTTGTGCATGATCAACCAGAGAGGAAAAATTGTAGGTACGGCAATAATCAGAAAATGGCTGCAGCAGCTTTGGTTTTTTTCATTTTGTTTTGTTTTAAACTAAACCATCTTGGTGTAGCATTCTCACCCAAATGATGAGTAATTAAAGGCAGCAGCCTTTCAGAACTGCCATTTGAAATTGTCAAGTTGCTACAGACTAATAGTACAGATCAATGTAAAAGTAAAAATGACAGTGTATTTCAGTCTCATTTGGTGACAGCAGGTCTTTCTAGGCATCCTACTAAGGTTGTAAATGATGTTGGAGTCAAACTAAGTTTTTTGAGCTGAATTCATATGGAAGAATATTTTGTTTTAATTTTACACTAAACAAATTACATTTCTAAGGCAACAGTAAGTGTCAACCATTTTTAAAATTTAGAGATCTAGAAGACCTTTCAAATAACTCCAGAAGTAATTCTGGTTATCAGTGATATTTAGTGGCTGGGTAGTGTGGAAGACAGTAGTTAAAAATAACTTTGCATTTGAGTAAACAACATTTTGGTGGACATTAGCACCTGTCCATCAACCTAATGGGAATTCTTTTGTTTTTATTTACTTACAAATGAAGAATACTTTAGGTTGGAAGGGGTCCTCTACTCACTGAAAGCAGTTAGATCCAAAGTTAGTCCATGCTTTTCAGGATCACATCCAGCTGAATTTTGAATATCTCCAAGGATGTAGATTCTAACCATACCTTCAGTGATGGATATTCCTGTAATTACTCCAGATATTACAGTTTACTTTATGAATGACACAATACTAGTTACAATAGAATGTAATTCATATAGAGAAAGTATTTTATCTAGTGCCAAACAATTGATATTTGTAAACTTCAAGTAATATTGCTTGACAGCTAAATGCAGAGCATGGCTATAGGTGGTCCCACTGGTTATTTGTGAATCCATGCAGGGATCAGACTACCTTATTTACAAAGTCTTCACCAAACTACATAAAAACTTTTAATCTTCTGCTGTGATCACAGCTAATAATGTCATTCATTTTGATTTCATAATATAATCAGGTGACATCCAGATGAAGCATGATCAAAAACAAAGTAACATTGGTTTAATTGGGAGACAGACTCACCTGAGTAGCCTCAGAACAGTAAAAATAACATGTTTAAAAAGACTTGACTAATATTTGGTTGCAGAATTTAGCTGTAGGCTATGGTCTCAGAGATAATTACTCATAGCCCCCTGAGTCAGAAGATACGGATGGGGACCAGAATGGAGCCCCCATAATCCAGGGGGCAATGGTTAGTGACCTGCTGCACCACTTAGACACTCCCAAGTCTATGGGGCCTGATGAGATCCACCTGAGAGTACTGAAGGAACTGGCAGATGTGCTCACCAAGCCCCTTTCCATCATTTACCAGCAGTCCTGGCTAACCAAGGAGGTCCCAGTTGACTGGAGATTAGCAAATGTGACACCCATCTAAAAGAAGGGCCGGAAGGAGGACCTGGGGAACTACAGGCCTGTCAGCCTGACCTTGGTACCAGGGAAGCTGATGGAGCAGATCATCTTGAGTGCCATCACATGGCATGTAGAGGATAACCAAGGGATCAAGCCCAGCCAGCATGGGTTCAGGAAAGGCAGGCCCTGCTTGACCAACCTGATCTCCTTCTATGACAAGGTGACCTGCCTAGTGGATGAGGGAAAAGCTGTGGATGTTGTCTATCTAGACTTCAGTAAAGCCTTTGACACGGTTTCCCACAGCATTCTCCTGGAGAAACTGGCTGCTCATGGCTTGGACGGGTGTCCTCTTCGCTGGGTAAAGAACTGTCTGGATGGCTGGGCCCAAAAAGTGGTGGTGAATGGAGTTTACTCCAGTTGGAGGCCACGACACAAGTGGTGTTCCCAAGGGCTCTGTGTTGGGGCCAGTTCTGTTTAATATCTTTATCAATGATCTGGACGAAGGGATCGAGTGCACCCTCAGTCAGTTTGCAGACAACACCAAGTTGGGCAGGAGTGTTGATCTGCTTGAGGGGAGGAAGGCTCTGCAGAGGGACCTGGACAGGCTGGATCGATGGGCCGAGGCCAGTTGTATGAGGTTCAACAAGGCTCAGTGCAAGGCCCTGCACTTGGGCCACAGCAACCCCATGCAACGCTGCAGGCTTGGGGAAGAGTGGCTGGAAAGCTGCCAGGCCGAAAAGGACCTGGGGGTGTTGGTTGACAGCCGCCTGAATATGAGCCAGCGGTGTGCCCAGGTGGCCAAGAAAGCCAATGACATCCTGGCTTGTATCAGCAATAGTGTGGCCAGCAGGACTAGGGCAGTGATCGTGCCCCTGTACTCGGCACTGGCGAGGCCACACCTCGTGTTAAAACCTGTGCTCAGTTTTGGGCCCCCCACTACAAGAGAGACATTGAGGGGCTGGAGCGTGTCCAGAGAAGGGCAACGAAGCTGGGGAAGGGTCTAGAGCAGAAGTCTGATGAGGAGCAGCTGAGGGACCTGGGGTTGTTTAGCCTGGAGAAAAGGAGGCTGAGGGGAGACCTCATTGCTCTCTACAACTGCCTGAAAGGAGGGTGTAGAGAGGTGGGGGTTGGTCTCTTCTCCCAGGTAACAAGTGATAGGACAAGAGCAAATGGCCTCAAGTTGCACCAGGGGAGGTTTAGACTGGATATTAGGAAATTTTACTTCACCGAAAGGGTTATCAAGCATTGGAAGGGGCTGCCCAGGGAAGTGGTGGAGTCGCCATCCCTGGAGGTATTTAAAAGCCGTTTGGATGAGGTGCTTATGGACATGGTGTAGTGGTGGTCTTGGTAGTGTTAGGTTTACGGTTGGACTCGATGATCTTAAAGGTCTTTTCCAACCTATACGATTCTGTGATTCTGTGATAATGGAACCCTAATAAAAATTCTGTGTAGTTCTGCTCTTTTTGTGCATTTTAAATTTTAAAATGCACTGCAAATGAATTAGCACATTTAAGCACACATGGCAAATCATACAAAAAGAATTGCACTTTTTTTTCCTAATGTGGAATGTAAGTCATTTCTTGCGAACAAAAGTAGTGTCCAGATCTAGAGTAATAAAGACAAACAGTTCCTCAACTACTATTCACAAACAACTTATCATACATTTGCTTCTATCTTATAATGATGAACAACAACATCATTCATGAATTCCATCATCTGTTGTAATAAAAGTTTAAACAAAACCTCAGTTATTTCTATAATTTTCAACATATCTTCTTGTTAAAGTGAATTGAAGATCTGAATTCAGTTCTTATTTGCTGAAAAAGCCATATGATATGGTAGCTTCAAAGAGAAATTTTTTAATCTAAAAATAGAAGTTGCTGAAATCCCCAATTTTGCAAAGGAGGTAATGAAACCCATATTTTGCACATGTTTACTTAGTATCTAATATAGAATAGGTTCTCTTCCTAGATTTTTCATGAAAACCAAACAAAGAGACCTCCTGACCACAGCCACAGCTCAGCTCACGCCAGTTTGTAACTGGATACACACCAGCTGAAGCTGAAAGTGACCTAGATCCCATTTGTTTTTCACTGGTTTTATTAAAAAGTGTTAAAAACAATTCTACTCTAAAATGAGCAGTGATATGTTTATATTGGACATTAATAGAGTTTTTTCTAAAACTGACTATACTAAAAAAGTGCAAGGGTGCTCACCACTTTATTTCAGTTTAATGGTAGAGCACAACTAAATTAGGCCCCTGTAAAGAGGCGAGAGCTAAAGTATTCTAGCAAAGAAGCAGATCCATTCAGGGCTGAAACACAAAAACTATGGTTTATATTTTTTTCCTTTTGTAGATAGACTGTTGGACTGTATTTTTTCCAGGGTCAAGTAAACAGACACTGTGTCTTCTGAATTTCACAAAGGAAAAGGAGTGGTTGTCTTCTTGTAGCTGCCACAGGGAGGGCACTAAGATGGTACTTTTACTTAGTTTTGGCCAAAGATAAATTATCATTCAGTTATTCACCACTTAAAATAGCTCTTCCAATGGTGTGACACATTTTTAACCATATCCTCATGAATAGCAACACTGTAATTACATGTAAGAATTCACTGAAGTAAACATCTAATTTCTGAAGTGTCAGACAATAGGCAGCATCACGCAGACTACAGTTCCACATTTTAGTAGTAATCAATTCAACTAACAATAGAGCTGATTGACAGGAAGCTCTACGCTATTAAAAGCCAAACATAACAATAAACAATTTTGTCTAAGCAATGAAAAATGTATGGACCATCTACACTCTCTCCTCATGTTGTCTTCCTGCAGGAAAAAATAGTAACACAGCTGAAAGCTGAAGCAGGCTTATTGCACCATCTTTAATTAACCTCCAAGTCTGAACCGTTGCACAAAAGAGTAACCACTGGCCAATTTCTATACTACGTTTTTTGTGAGCTAATATTCCTTGGGCCAGGAGGAACTGCAAAGGAATCTCCACATACAGAATTTCTTACTCAGTTAATACTGGCTAATAATTACTTTTAGTTTGATTTCTAGAGTTAAGAAGCTAGCTGTAATCATCACCTAGGATGTGCAACTGTGAGAACAGTAGCAGAAACAGGCGCCAATTGTTACTACCACCACAAATGCTATTCTTTAAAAAAATACCTGTGGTTTGTTGTGATTCTGGTACACAAAGGCTAGAAAACAGCAAATAGACAAACTGCTATGGAAACAGAGTTAAACTAAACCACAAACTCCTTCTCAAACTGAGTTGCGAGGTGTGTTTCTCCCTATTCACTATGTATTCGCACACTGCAAAGTAAACCAAACAAAATCTACTATGGCAGTGTGAGGATCAGCTATAGAAAAACAGTTGTAATAACCTGTAACTATTGTCTTCTCCTTTTGACCTTAAAGGTACACTGCCATTTTTCCATGCAGCAAGAATAACCTGAGACATTCCATCTTTCTATGACATGATGAATGAGCTTCGATTAAAAGTAGCTAAAAGAAGAAAAGCTACTAATGTGTTTTATACAGTCACTGATCAGTTCCTGACATGTAATATTTCATTTGCTTTAGGACATTAAGAAATGTTGTGTACCTAAAAACAACAGCTTGTATGATAGTACATCTATCACTACATGCATCATAAAAACAAGGAGGACATAAATTTGTTTCTGCCTGTTAAAGTCTAATTACCTGTAAAATCATTACTTGGCACTTTAACAAATTGACACAATCAACTTAATGATCCTTAACATATTAAAATTTGCAATGTGTTTCTGCTTGCTGCCTGTCCAAACCACAGTAAATGTTTGCTGGTTCAGATGACATCATAGCAAGGGTCAGATCTTAAATTTTTCTGCTAAGTACAAGTAATTGCAATATTGTCACTTGCTATATAGTACCTGTATTATCTCATCAGTCCTACAGCTTGGGATGATGCTATAGAGAGAACTTTGTAGCATTCTTTCTTTACAATTATATTAAACACTACTGTCCCATGCAGTGTTCTTCCTTAATGGTTGGAATGACATGTAACAATCATGTTCACAATATGGCCTTCAGGTAACGCTCTATGTGACAGTATCATCCATAATAGTTTACTATCACCTTTTTTTAACACCTAAGTAAAGATAGCCATGTTATAAAACTCATGTGATGAGCTGTAAGGTGGTCCTCCTGACCACCCACCTTTAGCTCTGTACATTGATTTATTTTCATCACAGCATCTTCTAGCTGTCCAAGAAACATGACTAGACATAAAGTTTACGTTTTTCCACTGAAATAAAATTTTTTTTCTCTGTGAAAATTACAATAGTCAGATGCATAGAAGAAAAACCAAACCACCTTAGAACAAATATACAAGTTGAAAATCTTGTGAGTCAACATACGCTATTGTACCTGGGAGACAGTAACTTTCTACAGCTGTTGATTTTAACTCTCAAAAGTCCTGTGTTCAATGCTGGAATATTTTCAGGCGTGGAAGACTACTTAAAAGTAATGAAGTGACTTCAAATAAAGTTTTCTACTCCAAAGTCATGTTGTCATGGTTTCATCTCAGCTGGCAACTGAGCCCCACGCAGCCGCTCGCTCACTCACCCCCCGGTGGGATGGGGGAGAGAAGGGGAAGAGTAAAAGCGGGGGCAGGGAACCAAAAACCCAAACCAAACCAAAAAACCCCTCGTGGGTTGAGATAAGAACAGTTTAATAACTGAAATAAAACAAGATAAAATAATAATAATGATGATAAAAGAATAAACAAAGCAAGTGATGCATGATACAATTGCTCACCACCTGCCGACCAATGCCCAGCCCGTCCCCGAGCAGTGATCCCTGAGCACCCTCCCAGATTATATACTGAGTCGTATGGTATGGAATACCCTTTTGGCCAATGTGGGTCAGCTGTCCTGGCTGTGCTCCCTCCCAGCTTCTCGTGCACCTCCTGCCTGGCAGAGCATGGGAAGATGACAAGTTCTTGACTTAGTATATGCACTGTTTAGCAATGACTAAACCATCAGTGTGTTATCACATTATTCTCATGCTAAATCCAAAACACAGCATTATACCAGTTACTGGGAAGAAAATTAACTCTATCCTAGCTGAAACCAGGACACATGTAGAGATAAACTCATTAGATATTGAAGGAATGTAACTCTGCAAGTGCTCTGCTGCTATGACATGTGCCACCTCTTCTGAATTCCAAAAACTGTGCAGAGCCTTTAAGTAAGGTCTTAAAGCTTTGGTATTGCCTGGGAAAGAAATCCAAACCCAAGAATAGATAAATAGACTGTTTCGGGGAGAGAGAGCAGTATACAATTATCAGATGCTACTTCCTGGAAAATTAAGGCTTTTGTAAAGAATAGCCCTATCAGAAATAGGTACTAAGAATGACTATTCAATGTCGGTATATTAATTACAAGTATGCTACAGTATGCCCTTGTAAGTCTCTCCCTCCTTGACATTATTATGTTATAGTTGACCACAGAGGGTCACATTCTTCCATAAATACCTTTACAGAATATTATACTGCATAATGTGTGAAATTACAGAGGTAAAATATCAATAAAAGATAAAGAAAAAATCAGAATATATTTTACTTAGCCTGTAACATGACAGATGTTTACTCTGTACACAGAGTAAACATCAAGAAGAGATTATGTATAAATTGGCACATACTAAGCAGTCATTCTCTCTTATTTTTCTGTTAACTCTGTTTGAATAGGAAGAATTACCCTGTAACAAGAAAAAATGAACTAGGAAATGGAGGTTCATCACATACATGTGTGCTCTCACCCAACAAGTTCACCAACTGAACAGACTGCAGTTGTGTTAACAATGCTACTATAAAAAATATGATATGGTACCATATGTGAAAAGTGATGTGAAAATATGACCTGAAAGAGGCATAAATGAATACAAACAATATCAAAACTATAAAGGTAAAAACTGTTAAGAAATCAGCCTTTCTTGATAATTTGTACACTTCCTTTTGTCAGGTCTTAGATAAACAGATACTGGATGCATCTTTCTCATTACTGCTCAGAACAGAAAATTTACATTTATAGCTCTGTGGATTATATCCTTCAAATCTATGCTTTCCTTCAGAAGAACTTAAGTCTCTGATTATTACCCAGCCCAGACTCTCAAGGGGAAAAAAAAAGAAAAATCTAGAAGTTTTTTTGTGCATTCCTCCTCTTTCCAGAAATAACGTGCTCCATGAGAGACCAGAACTGCCTTAGTAGATAGTGACAATTACACAGAGTAAACAATAGATTTCCAGTAAAATAAACTAGCTCTCGCTGACTTCAACCTATGTGTTGAAATGCTTCCAGGAGAAGTGACAACTGCTATTTGGAGTACCTGCACTGTGCTGACCTGTTTAATAGGTATTAGCAGTATCTATTCAGGACTAACTTTGAAAACACCTTCAGGAAAACTAATTTCAGGCTGATACCCACCTTCAGTCTGACCAATCGCACAAAAATTATCTGCATTTCTTATCCCAGCATAAAATTCTAATTAACTTGGAAAGATATACCTAAAGAAGCATTTTATGGTTTTACAGTGTGGAATTACTGCAGTCTTTCATATGTTACATTTCAAAAGCACAACATGAAACTTGCAGGCAAAGGACAGTCCTTAGTCCCAGGCTATGTTGTAAGCAAGAATTCTCCAAAGAGAAAGGGATAAAAGAGAGAAAATTAAGGAAAATCTACTAAAATATCCAGGTACCAAGTATTCCAAGACATCAATGCTCCCTTGGGCACTAATACAGTTGGAAAGAAGAGGAGGAATAATGCTATGAACATGAGTGCAGGCACTTTTGTTTACAGTTTTCTGGCTAGCAAAAAAGCTTCATTGAAATTACAGACTACTACCAGAATGACAGTACAGAGCAGACAGACTCTGAAATTCTATTTATGTAGTTTTCACATTCCTTTCCAAGTGGCAGTGTTTGCAACTTTAAAAACAAGATTTGGATCCCCACAGCAGAGACCTTGATTCTGCTCCCAACTCTATCTTAAATGAGATACTGCACTGAGTCACAGTGTTGGAGAAGGAAGCTGCTTTCTGAATTAGGATAGTGTAATTATTGCTGATAAACAAACATGTCTTTAGAAAAAAATCTTTGAATGTATTAGTCGATACATGCAGAGAATCAGTACTTCACTCCAGGGAGATTTGCTGTGGTAGTAAGTGATTACCAGCATAAGGATTATACAATTTAGCTATCCTTATTTAGCCCCCTTTCAAGAGTTCTAAAGCTACCTTCCCAATAATTTTATTCCACTCACATACTGTTTAAAATTTTGATTTTTAGGTTACTTTAATGGACCTTTTCCTTGTATTTAGAAAGTACAACAGAACACAAAACTTTTTCATTTTCTTTTGCTTGTCTCTTTATAGTAGTTCCTTGATTTCTCCCCATAGAAGAATTCTCTTTACATTTTCATAGCCATTCTCTGAATCTTATCTATTTCTAATATATATTTATATCAAAAGACATAATTAAAACCAAAATCAATGGAAGACACTGAAGATCACATGGCTGCTTAATGAAGGCACCAGAGAAACCCCTTCACATTTCAAAAAAATAAAAGCTGACAATACAGCATATAACCTTCTAAGGTTTCTGTGATCTTTGTTTAGTCATATATAAATGAAAGGGAGAGAAAAATTGTACTATCTTGGCTTGAATAACTTTTTTTTGGGGGGGTTATTTTGAAGCTATCACACTACAATAGTAACCTTCAAATTAGAAAAAGAAAAGTGAAATATTTTGAAAGACTGAGTTTAAGATAGTAATTCTGGTATTTAATCTATCCTTACACTGACATATTACCAACTTATCTTCTAATTAAAACAAGACGGTATCTTGATCAACAATTAATCACAGGCAGAAATATCAATATAAGAGGGTCATTATGTGATTGGATTTGTAACCTTCATAATTTTTCATATCTTTTTTATCTTCTCTATAATAAAAGTCATCTAATAGATTATACAATTTGACAAATATTGAAATATTTTTACCTTTTCCATGCTAACTATGTTCTTCCTGCATCTGTAATACTGGAAATATCGCTACCAAATTCTACAGGTAAGAAAATTACCTATTTACCTAAAGTTCATCCCTAAAAGAACATTCCAGGTCAAAAAAATGGGTGTGTTTGCATGCTTCCCATGCTGTAGGCTCTTCTGGAAGATGCACTAAACCGAAAGAGGCACTTCTACCACTAACTACATTATTCAGACTGGACTAGAGGCAGACCCAAGTCAAGTCCCCTGAAACATACATAAGGACACTAGCACTACCTGTTTTTCTCTTCCCATCTGCTCCTCTTAGGAAGTGCTACTTGCTAACGTAGACAGAAAAGTTCAGTCTGCTAATATGTTAGCCAAAGATGCTGTAGAATCCCCTCCATAAAGGTCAACTATAACTCAAAGTAGCTTCCCCCCCGCTGTATTTCTACTAAAAGACCATTCTGTCAGTCAGCCAAACTAAATTTATTAATAGGCAGTTTACAGCCAATTGTTCTTAACCTGACATCATACTTCATAAATCTCTTTCCTCCATTTCTACTAATTACCTTCATTGTATTACGATAGATATTTGGAGGGAATGATTTTTTTTTTTTTTTTTTTTTGTCAGAACAGCTTTTTCACATTTTGCTTTTTGTTCCATATGTCTAGCAGTTTGTATTGTGTTTTAGGAACTATGATTTTTCACCAAATGTATTTCTAGACATGGTAGAGCACTTGTTCCTACGGCTGCACATATTCATCTCAGAATTAGGACAAAATAATTTAAATTCAGTGAAGAGGCTGACATTTTTCTTGGAGCATTCTGCTTTAATCCTATTTGCACTTTCATAAGAAGCCAGTTCCTGCTGAACAGCGAGATGAGACCGGTACAGGGTCTCTTAAGGGGCTCTTTCTGAATCCACTCACGGAAAAACTCACTCATGGGAAAGGCAAAACTTTATAATGGATTTAAAACACTCAAAATAGGAAAGCAACAAATGTGCATGTAATGCTTAATGAAATAGTATACTTTATGAAAATTTCAGGAAGGGAAGTAATTTGTCCTCATTCCTGCCTCAACTGTAAAAAATTGTACTGGAGGTGAATCCCAGAAGTGCAAATTCTGGCAGTATTTCTTAAAATGCTGGGGAAAAAGGAGGAGGAACCCTGAGTCTGGAAGTCTCAAACATGAGAGCAAGGAAGAGATTTTCTGACTGGGAATTCTCTTGCCATTGAGAGAAGTTCTATCCTCTTTTATGCATAGACACATCTTAACACAAGTACCCAAAAGGAACTCAGTAAATTTAAATTAAACACTTGTTTATTAATAAGAATTTAGTCATTACTGATTAATTTAGAAACTACTAGATAGTTTGCAAAAATCAAGATGTCCTCACCTATTTCTAAGAGGAAGTACTGTTTGGTACGTTAAAGGAAGGATCATGAAATTAATTAGAGGTCTTTTCTCTAGATAAGTGCATGTGCCTCATTAACATTAATGAGAAACAGCCTTTCGTAGTGATGGGAGAAGAAATATACCCCATATGCAATTAGACATACATGGCTCAGAGAAAAAAAAACAAACCAAACAGAAGCCTGTTGCCTCAGTTAGGGTCAGCGATAGTTACAAGGAATAGGAGTGATAATTTACTTCTCAGAAAAATGTAGAGCTGGTACGTGCTGTCCAAGCACACAGGTACAGTTCCTTGCTATTTCATTTGTATTTTGCTGTAACAATGAGTTCAGGCCTGCAGGCTCTAAAACGTGTAATAAAGAAGGTGAAATTTGGAAGTCACATTGCTTTCTAGTGGGCAGCCTGACACAGAAGGCCATGAAGAAGCAAAATCAGAAGGCTGAGGATGAAGCCATACTAATAGTACGCCACAAGCTAGAGGCAGACTGTTT
Source organism: Ciconia boyciana (assembly GCF_034638445.1). NCBI lineage: Eukaryota > Metazoa > Chordata > Aves > Ciconiiformes > Ciconiidae > Ciconia > Ciconia boyciana. Next base: position 4,100,670 of record NC_132945.1, read on the forward strand.
CCACTTGAATTTTGAGTCAGAAAGGTCCCATTGCTATCATTTCTGTGATTACACATGTTTTTCCCCAGCAATTTAGAGCTAACATGATAGATTGATGACTGGGTATTTTTCCCTCATTTCATTTTGTTCCCTCACTGTCCATTGTGTTTGATCTCTCTCCTTGCCTTGCCATTCACTGCTTTTTTTTCCTATGTTCAAAATTATTCTCTACAGAGCATTTCACTAGATATTAATCCAGTCATTGCTTCTCAAACACACATCCACAATCTTAAAAACAGAAGAGCATGCATGCTACACTGGAAAAGTTGATCATGAGTACCTGCATTAATTCAGATAGGTAATACTTTGTCAGCAACTGTGCATTTGAAGTTGCTTTCAGCTAGCTGGAATTTAAGACTAGACATTCAAGAGGAGCTTATACAATCAGTAGAGGCTGTGGCTCCTGAAACTAGAAAGGTAAGCTTCAGGCTGCTTCTGGAAAAATATCAAAATGAACATACTGGGAAAAATATTTCTCTTCAGTGACTGATTTTCCTAACGCATCAAATGTTGCCACACTACAGACTCTAGGACTATTACCAATGATGAAGAAGAACACAAAACAACAGCTCTGACCTTCGGCGTGTCTCATATGCATGCTGTATTGCACTGTGACGCTCTTCTGACGTTTTTCAAAGAAAAAGTAGAAACCATATGTAAAAGGAAAAGGAAAGAGCTGTGTCATCACAACCACTTTTAACCATTTGGAAGAGCAATGTAAAGATCAGGAACTATCCAAATGGAGGAGAAAACGTAGGCCGAGAGGAAATCCACTCCAAAAATGATAGCAAGATTGCACATGGCACTAAGGAAGGCGTATGGCCTCTGTTTTATAGAAGTACTTCAGTGCACGCCAAATTTCAAAGTCTTTCTTTGATATTACTGCAGTGATTATCATAACCTGCATCCCTGTCATAAGAGCTCCATATGTGACATTTCTTAATTTGCCTAAATTTACATGGAGGTTTCAGCTCATACGTGTCCTCATAATTGGTTCAGGGTGGATCCCCGAGATGCAGTGTTACAGAAGCTGTTTCATGTGTCATAACTTTCATATTTTTCTATATTTCATTCACATCAAATACTTTGTTTCTTTGCTGCATATGAACTATCAGGCTTTTGGTCTTGCCACTGAACTTTCATTAGATGCCTAAAGAAAAGCTTAAGCAGTATAAAGGGTGTTGCATTTAATTTTACATCATCCTTGTTCACCACTATTACTTCTTAGTAAAATAAACATGTTTTATAGTTCTAGAACTGAGGAAGTCACTCCGATTTTAAACACATGAGCAGAAAAAACAGTAATAAAGTCCTTTAACCACTACCGGTGTGAATTAGTTAAACTTATTAATTTTTATTTACAATATTTTCCCTATTTTATTCATATATCTTAGGGAAAAAAAATTAATTGGAACCTGAGGTACCCATATTCATTAAAAATAGTAATACTATCTATCTATACGAATATGTGTATATATATTGCAGTTGTATCTTGACTACAAATCTCCACGTGTGTGTGAAATACTATCTTGTTCCACACTGGCTGCTCTGTGCCACTTCCCTGAGCCGACTGCCCCAGGGCGAGTGCAGTAATTCTGTGTACTGCCAGGTTTGGAATGGCAACAGGTAAAATGGCATATTGGCAATAGCCATAGCACTGTATTTCACATTGGCAATAGATAAACTGACAGTGCTAAGTCATCCCCTGACCTAATTGAAAACTACATTTAAATCTACATGTTTAGAACTGTATACTAAATAAAGAATTGTTGTTTACCCTTAATTTGTTGTCCGTATAGATATGGTGACTTCCTGCACCCCATTTTTCTTAGCTATCTCATTTTGTCAGCAAGAAACCAAGGAAAAGTTGCATTCCTTTAGCTCTTCTTGCCTTTGCCTGGGTATAGAAAGGCACAGAAGATATGTGCAGCTCTACTAGAATTTGTAGTTCAAGAAAAGAAAATAAAAGAAAAGAAAGAAAAAATCCATGCCTCTAACCTGTCAGATGTACTATACGTTTCACATTCACTAAAACTAAAACCTTTCACATTCACTAAAAGTCATTATAGATTAAAAAAAATAAAAAAATCAATGTGATGCCTTTTCCAAAAGAAATATCACTTCAGAAACTTCAGAAAACACTCCTTTAAAATACAGATATGTATACATTAAGCAAATTATAGCCTATCAGCTTTTTTTGATTAAATGTTCTTTTGAAGGGAAGACTGTATGTAAAACAATTCATACTATCAGATACAATATTTAACATGATTTTATCAAGAAAAGCTGGACTTCCAAGAGTAAGCTTCCTAGATTATACCACAGAAATTACACCAGACTTCTTTCGGAATTTGATTAGGTGAAGAGACAAATCTTAATCAGTGCTTGTTATCACTATAGTCTATTTTTATTAACAATAACCTTCCCAACATGAGCAATAAGCCAGAAATCTGAATTTAAATTCAGTTATTCTTAATCTAATGAAAATACTGTCTTTTAAAGCATCATGACTCAACACAGCAGTTTTTCTATTTCTTTTTGGTTTATACTGAACTCATTACTTCTCAGAGGACAGATTCTTGTGACAATGCTTTATTCTGCAAAGTACTCCAGATGATGATGATCATCTGTACAAGATCTATTATTGCTTTCCAACAAATAAAACCAATGGACTGGATTTTTGAATCCAGATGTTTAGCATTACTCATAAACCACAAAGGACGCAGTACCTGTTAAATCCCAATCATTCCCATTCAATGTAGTCATTTTGTTGCCTAGTATATATTACAACAACCAAGATGTGTTTTAGACCAATTTCCTCTTTCTACACTCATAATAATGAATGAATAATAATGAATAATATAAAAAACCCAACTCATCCAACTCACTCAGCTGTTAAAAATGAACCAGATTTGGAATACTAGAATTTGCTGAAAGTATCTCCTTTCTATAAATAAAGAATTGAAAACTATTAAAAAAAGAATAATCATACCTATTAAATTATAAAGAATTACCTAGCTAATGTAAGTTTAATTAAGCATACACTCCTGACACAATATTTTAATGTTCTACATTGTTTATTCCAGTGTAGAGAGACTGCGTTATAATAAATTGATAGAGATTTCTCTTGTCATGAGTTGTCCTAGTCCTTAATTGGAAATCATTTATTATACTTACCAGAAGTTGCAGTTATAAAGGGAAGAAATACTAAGTATCTCACTAATCATAATAATTAAGTAAACACTGGAGCACGGGGTTGTGGGGTTGGTTTTTTGTGGTTGGTTTTTTTTAAGTGCCTTTTTTACGTGAATTTCTTTCTTTAAAATAAAAGCTTCTGGAATTGGTTTAAAATAAGCAATGATAAAATAAAATATTGGGACGAAGATTCTACTCTATTACCCTTTTGAGTACATGTCTCCACAGCTTATTTCACAAAGAGAAAATAAAGTGTTTTAAGCAAGAGAAGCAAAATACCTGATGAATTTCAGATTTGTATTTACCTAAATGGATCATTCAAGACAATACTCCAGAGCTCTGAGTATTCCCGTTGCCCTGCTCTGCCAGCATTTTCTTCCAGTCCTACCACCTCGAGCCACAGGTGGTACTAGAACTTTGGGTACTCTTAAGGATATTGGCAAACCAGAATTCCTATGGGGACACAATATCTTCAGTTACACTCTCAGTTTCTGTTGGATATCTTTTTTCAGTTTGCTTTTCTGACTGCAATTCAGGTTTGAGCTTATATTCTTATTATCATAACCCTAAGTCTGCTCTCTACACTAAGAAGTTCATAAGTATTTTCTTCTGTGGGTTCTTTTGCATTTACCTACAGCATGTTCCTCCGCCATTGTTTTGCTTTGTCACTGGGAAACTCGTAAAGTCCTTTTGCCATTCCTCCCACCTGGCCCGTGGCGATGCTGCGCTGCGAAAGAGCGTGGAAAAGCTCTTGGTTGCACCAGGCTGTCAGAAGCCTGTTTGCCTGTGGACACTATTGTAGAGGTGAATTTGAATTAGATGCTCTGTCTGCTTGGGAAAGCATTCCCTGTCTCCTTTTGTAAGCCAGGCTGTCCAGCCACTGCTTTTGGGCACATAGGTGTTAGATAATGTTGCTGAATTTTTTTTTGGATGCAGTCTCTAATTATATAATCTGTTTAGTCATGATTTTATGAGATGTAGAGATTTTATTACTGAGTTACATTAAGGCCATGTATGTTGCTAATCAGAAAACGGAATAAAACTAAATTAAGAAAAATAGGAAAGAACTGATCTGGAATTTTAATGCAGTTTTTTTAAAATCTTTATCCACTTAAAAAAAAAACTCTTAAGAGGTTGAGGACACCCTTCACTAATAATGAACATAAAGACTAAAACAATACAAAGAACAAAAAGTACACTATTAATTGCTACATGCAGTATCTGCAGCATTAGCTATGACAACTGCCACTTTAATATTAATAATCATGTTTAAACATCCAAATACAATGCTTTTTCCTCATAGTAAAGCAAGCTATGCAGGGAAAAAAAACCAACACACAACTATCAGGCTTACAGAAAAAAAAAAAATCTGATCTTTCATATTTTTAGACACCTGTGTAGTGGCAAATATTACAGAATCACAGAATCGTATAGGTTGGAAAAGACCTTTAAGATCATCGAGTCCAACCGTTAACCTAGCACTGCCAAGTCCACCACTACACCATGTCCCTAAGCACCTCATCCAAACGGCTTTTAAATACCTCCAGGGATGGCGACTCCACCACTTCCCTGGGCAGCCCCTTCCAATGCTTGATGACCCTTTCGGTGAAGTAAAATTTCCTAATATCCAGTCTAAACCTCCCCTGGCACAACTTGAGGCCATTTGCTCTTGTCCTATCACTTGTTACCTGGGAGAGGAGACCGACCCCCACCTCTCTACAACCTCCTTTCAGGCAGTTGTAGAGAGCAACAAGGTCTCCCCTCAGCCTCCTTTTCTCCAGGCTAAACAAAATGTTGTAAGGGTTAAGTATTCACGGAAACAAAGAAAATACTAGGAAGAAATGTGGCTTGCCAAAGTCAAATGGATCAAGTGTTCTGAATTAGCACATGCCATTTAAGGGACCGTGCTTAGTTAACTCTTCCTGTACTGATCATCCTGGTAACAGGCGAGTGCTCCCAAACAGTTTGTTCTTTGTGTTCAAAATAAATGGTCTGGAAACACCTGGAGTCCTGTTTCACCTCATACCAGAATGAAGAATCTACTTTGTTTTTAACTGTTTATCAGGTACGCAACCTAAATAAACAAGCTGAATATGCTGGCAGTGATACGGCCTTAATTAGTATTTTAGCTACTACTAAAGCAGCATGCATTACACTTTTTTTATTACAAATTAAAAATTCAAGTTTTAATTAGAAGTGAAAGAAGAAATGGAAAAAGTAACTCTACAATTGAGATTGAGGTTGCCTATACCTTGCATATTCAAAGCCCACAGCTTGGTAGGCAGGAAACAGAATGGATACAGACACAGATCTTGAGAACATGCCATCAACAGACAGAGAGCACACAAGGGAAACAGGCAATAACACATGCCTGGTGGTTCCTATCAAGGTCATCCTGCTGCTGCCTTGCCCGCCCCCAGTATTTAAACTATAAGCACAAGAGGAAAAAAGATACATTTTCAAATATGAAACAAATTCACAAAGCAGAGAGGATCAAGAGAGAAGGAAAAAGATCAGACCTTCAATTGCTGGGTCTTGCTTACACGCCCAGGATGCTGTCCATGTGCCTGCTACAAGCAAGCTCTTCCAAAAGAAAAAACAATCTCTGTGCTCTCTCATTTCCTTGGATAGAAGGAGTATGAAGATGAGCATATTGTTTCTACTTTACTTGATACATTTTACTGAAGAAATACAATGTCAGATTCAAATCAAAATCTGTAAGCAAATGCATCGGATTGCTGAGATGATGTACAAAGTTTACAGATGTATTTTTTCAGTTTTGCTTGGCTGTGTCTTACGTTTAATCAGCCTAGATAAAGCAGCAAAGCTATTGGTGCTAAGGACTTGATGTCCATCCTACATGTAATTTGGGGGTTTTATTCCGGCATACTTCTGCGATATTCTACTTTCGATAGACATTTTATTTCCATTCTATTGCAATATTCTATTCATCCTGGTGACTGAACATTGGAGTACATCAGGTATGTCCCTGGACCATATCTTTAGTTTCATCCTAAAGAATCCAGTTAAGCACAGCAAGTGAGGATGATCGAGAAATTCACTGCCAAAACACATCTCTAATCCAGACTAAAGTGCACATATAGGGACTATAACTCTGTTAATAAGTAGTGTGGAGCAATAAATGGGGATGTGTGTAAGGAAATGGTGAAAAGGACCCGTGGATTTCGATTTACTTTGGACTAGCTCTAGTCCAGCTCCCATTAGCGGTTGGAGCACGTTACCAGATCCTTGGACTTTTTTTTTTTTTTTTCCCAGTCTAGTTTCAGGCAAGAGGAATTTAGGGTTTTTTTCCTGAGATTACTCCCTGATGGATGTCAAAGCATGGTACGTGAGAACACTCTGAAAGACGGCTTCAAAAGGGCAATCCTACTCTGAACTAAAATACTAGGTAGATGTGGCCTCATATCATCGGTACTTGTAGCACCTGGCAGCAGCAATAAAACTGTAGTTTCAATTTATTAAAATTTTACATATCTGCATAAAAGAAAGAGCTGTAATAATTATGAGAGCCTTTGTAAAGATCTTAAACAATGACAAAACCCCATGAATTTTATAAAACACTAAACCTTCTTCAAGTAATATCTTTCTTAATCCCTTAAAAAGTTTTGATTTAAGGATAACTTTCTGATACTGGAGATACATACAGAAATAATCTTTGTTTTTCATATCACTTGGAAACTTCAGTTCTCCTCTTGTGTTTTTTTGTTTGTTGTTTTGTTTAGGGTTTTTTTGTTTGTTTTTTTCCCCCCAAAATGCATGAAATAAAAATTACTGTAGCCATGCAGTTTTTTTGAGATTGATACATTAAAAAATAAACCCAGAAGCTCCTTTTTGCTTGTCTTAAGGTGAAAGCCATTTGGATCATATACACATACACTAATAACATACCTATAGTCCAGTATTTCTGTTCCAGCCTATTTTGCTGGTCATTAGGATTTCGATTTATTTGATATCCTAACATAACACACTAGTTTTGTTTCACACAGAAAATTCTACTGAGGAAAAGCAATGATAAAAATCACCAGTCGCACTATCTGGGTAGTCAGTGCTATTTTTATCTTTAAAGCAACAGCTCTTGGTAACTTATTCAAATAATGTTAAGGGCTATTTCTGACTTCAAAGGAAAGATAGTTCTAATCGTGAGTGCATGTCTCCAGTTTAGCCTATGAATGTGAACTCTTCATGGCCCTGCCCAGCCCTCAGGAGGTGAACAGCAAGTTCACATTCAACTCTTTGCAAAGAGATCAACCAGCCCTCAGCTTACGTTAAGATGGAAGCCAGCACCCAGAAGAGATCCACTACTCGAGGCACAACTCTTAAATCTACCCCATTCATGAACATCTCTTATTACATAACTGTCTCTTAATTTTCAAAAAATGAAATGATCAGTTTGATAAATACTGCAGAATGTAAGCTCAGCCTTGTCATGAAAAGATATCCTGGAGCTGAACTTGTATATCAAATAAATACAAAACAATTTTCTTCATTGTTCACACTCAGTCCATTCCACAAAACATAGATCACTGAACCAAACCGTGAGTTATTTGAAATTCCAGAACACAATTCCGATTGGAGAGAACTATAGCTAACATAATTCTTGCATTGATTCACTTCTATGGTAATTATATGAAATTCAGTAAATTTTCATTCAGCAGTACTCCATTTAATACATTTGCAACACGTATTTTTCTTATTTATGAAGGTAAGTGCATGGACTCAATATCTTGGCAATGCTTTCAAAGAAGTCTCCAGAAAAGCATTAACTGCTGAGGTTTAATAGAGAACATGATTTATGTTAAGTCCTTTTGATAATTGCTCTGTCTGAATTAAAAACTCAATTTCCTGTCTTTTTTTTGAGAATTACTGGAGTGTTGTATATTATATCGTTACGCTATTTTTCTGCTGAAATTAGAGAAGATGACTGGACCGTACCTTTGTTTCTTGTGTATGCTTCATTATATTATGACTGTAATCCATTTTTAATTTAAAATTTGAGGATATATTGTATTTTTCTCTTAATACATTTTCTTCATGATTGCAGCCAAAGTTATGCATTTTAGTACTTGTCTTGCACATAGAGACTGGATCCAGCATACTGGGGTTAAAGCATGGGGCTGAGAAGATGGGGTCAGATATAAGAAGAAGAGCTGAAAACCAAGATATGTTAATGAAGTACTTTAGGTAAATTAACCTAAAGCTGTTTAATGGAAAAGGCAGGAAAGCAGGAGTGCCACTCAGTCTTCCCCTTCTGTTCATTTATTTGCTTTTCATTATTACCTTTCTGTCTTGAGTATCTTTTAGTCACAGACGTCTCTCTGCAGCTTTAATTACTAGTTTCTATGGCAAGATACGGTATAGGGCAAACCTGCTGCCTTTGCTTATGAACACAGAAAGTAATAGAAATTACTTTACTCTCAGGCTTTGAGCTCTTTCCATGAGAATTTGAAAGTGTAACTAAACAGGTAAACTCCAACCAAGTTTCCCAAATGCAGGATACTTAAATTTAGCAGAGGCGGCACACGAAGAACTAGCATCTCCTCATGAACTTAAAACAAAAACTTGGTAACTTGGTTTATTTGCATGTAAGTGTGAGAGATGTAAGAATTTAATCTTTGCTTTAAGAGAAAATATTCAACAAACCACTACCTGTGGAGCTGCTCGGCCCTTTGTAGATTGGGTCAAGCTAACCTTGAAATACTGATTAGATAAAATTAATAATGTATTTGCTCCTGTAATCCTAGTTTTTCATGCTTTAATGTAGGAAAGGCCATCTTCAGTGTTTTTATAGACTCACCAAGAACACGTATTAGCACAGCAGTATGTCTGGTTGCAGCAGAAATACAATTATGTAAATTAGATATGTGTTCCCTGAAGACTGCTAATAGAATGATTGACCTATATACCGTTTAATTTGTTCTCATGCTTTCTTTTTATTGTCTTCCAGCTGCACAAGAAATTAAAACTTGTTAAACTGCATCACTCCCCAATTATATATCAAAGGTGCTTGTGTCACTTTGTGTCAAAAGCAATTAATAGTTTGCATACTCCTTATCGCCAGCAATGCATCGAGGTTTGGTTGGGGTTGTTTTGTTTTGTTTTTTTGTTGTTGTTTTAAAAGCAAACAACCAGTGCCTCTATAGACCCTGTACATTAAATACCTTGGAAAATATCTCAATTTATAGTTGCTGCTGCTGCTGTTAATAATAACCCTAATAAAATTGTTTTTAGAAATATGCCAAAGAATGGGTAGTAAGTTAAAGAGAGGAATTTTTCTTTAAAAAAAGTAGGAAAGTTGTTTGCAACTATTTCACGAACTGAGCTGGAAGCTGGACAGTTGTTTTTATTTAAGAACTAGATTTCAATAAACAGTCTCTGTTAATGCATTGGGGATACTATAACATTATTTATCCAGTATATTGTCCTGAATGAAAGTCCAAGCAGGGCAAGAAAAGTTTTTCTGTAGGTGTCAGTGGGGCATTGGTTAAGCCCTCACTAATTGTGAGTAAGTCTTATTTTGCTACACTTTAGCAATTTGTTAAAAACAAGGGTTTTTTTGGTTGACCCCAATAAACATTTGCAGACAGATAAAATGCAAGTGCTAAATGAAATACTAAATTAAACACACATTTAACTCTAGTTCCTAGCCAGAAAATGGATCTACCTTTAAAACAAGTCAAATTACCTGGTCAGGAGTGGGGGTGGGCATATCCAGGGGAGAGATGAGGTTCTTTAGGGATGCACAGGTATAGGTTTCAACTGGAGTTTCTGTCAGTCTTAAGTGATAGAGCAAAGCTGCTTCTAAAGGACAGAATGCTTTTAGTTTGTCTCAGAAAAGTACAACAAAAAACATTTCCACAAAGCCAGCAGTACTATGCAGATTGTAGTACTAAGCGCAATCAGTATCTGACAGCTTTTTGATGTGCCTTGCACCACCTCCCAGAAGACTGGGGACAGAGAAGGATTACTTACCGATATGGATAGGGTTGTAAGTAATCAGACATGTTTATTCTGCTTGCAACCATAGACTCTCCAAGAAGAGACAACAGAGAAAGCAGAAATGCTATGCAAAGGTATTGCAATTTTTCTGTTAACTTTGCTTAGCATTAAATAACAAGTTCTGGATAAAAATGAACAGAACAACTTGACTGTGCATAAGGTATATGATAGGATATATGACAACATAAGGAGAGCAAAAGTGTATTTCTTTTACTTCACCATTTTCCATGTCCGTAGCAGCAATATTTAGGACCACATCTCTCTCGAGGGCTCTCAAACCACATTCAGCCCTTCAGAATCCTAAATAAGGCTTCAAAAAGTTGTGTGAATTACACCTATCTTTTGAGGTTGAACAGGTCAAGAAACCAAAGCAGCAAAGTTAGTGAATAATTCTCCTGTAGTCTGGGGAGCTACAACAACAGGCACCCAATTAGTTTTCAAAAGGTGTTTGCACTTTGACATTTTAAATCTGCTGTCACTGAAATTAGTGCCTGAGATCAATTGTCAGTTTCTGGACCACACTTTATGGGATTATTTGCTGAAAGTATTTTTCAACCAGCTTTATTTTTGTGTGTTTGTTTGTAGTAAGTTTGCTTTTCTTAAGCTGTAAATATTTGATGGGGAACAAAGCAAAAAGTGAAAAGGACATGTAAATGCTTATACTAGGCTGCAACATTCAGCATAGGTCAGAAGGTGAAGGAACATGGCACTGAGGTCTGACAGCAATGCAAATTGGTACACTACAATGACAATATTCAAGTTAGATAATTACAAAAGTTTTCCAAGGACGTCTATGTGTTGTTTTTTTTTCCCCAAGCTATATTTTTTAATGCAACTCTGAGAGTCTTTTCTCTTCATCAGGCAATATAACAAACACAGCAGAGCCTCTGGAGCCTACAGGGAAACTCAATGTGCATGTAATAAGAAATGGAAGTGTTTCACCCTGATTGAGTTATGTTTTGCTGTAGATAGTCTTTAATTGAGTATGACAAGTTTCTCCCCAATTGCAAGTGCTTCGATTCATGTTTCAAAGCTGTTGTGCCAGGTGGGCTTTGTGATCTCTCACTGAAGTTTATTGAGAGTCTTAGCTGAGGTCTTTTATTTATTTAAATCACATTATACTTAATTGTTTTTAGGAAGAGAATATAAATAAAGATAGTAAAGAAGGCTGCTACAGCCAGGACAGGGCTGATGCAGAAAAGAGAACACGTTTCATGATCTCAGACAAGTAGAGTCAGATACAGGTTCTGAACAAAATACTTGTTTTGGGGGTGCTTTTTATTGTTTCCATGTTCATATTTGGACTAAACTTGTGCTCTATTACACAGCTATGACACTGATTGTTAAATCTTAGTAAATATGAGTAATATGGGGTCAGGCTCATGACCTGACACATCTTGCTTTTCATTCTGTCATTTGTTTACAGTTTAAAACCTAGGCATTAGGCTGAACACCAAGACTCTACCTCTATGAAAGAAAATACTTTTTACTTTGCAGATTAAATTATCTGCTTGGATTCAGTCATAATTGTCTACTTCCAGGAAAACAGAAATACAATCAAGGAGAAAAAAACAAGGTTCCCCCTCCCACCCCTCTAATATCTATGGGCATATTAGGTATTATCCAGTTAGCTTCCTGTAATTTATTTTCCATAAGGTAAATAGAAAGTGTCTCCAGTTTCTTTCATATCAAGGATAGACATTCCTTCAATTAAAATTTTACATTTAAATGCAGAAATTTAAAATTTTGGTTCAAACCATATATGGTATACAACCGAGACTTACTTGTTAGATAAGGTATCTTCCTATTCAGCCTATGCTCTATGATCTGTCCCAATTATTTAACAGATTCTGACGATTCAATGGACATTGATTTAATTTGTAAACATTTCCCAACACCTGCATATCCTACTGGCCATTCTGTATGTTGCACATTCAGGAAAAAAATTAAGTCATTGCAAAAGTAAATCACATTTGATACTGCAAGAGAAACTGGAGAGGTCTGAAAATTATAAAGTATACTGTCACAACTATAAGGTAAATAAAACGTCATACATTAAGCAAACTCTTTCATATGTCTTCAGTATGTGTAGCAGAGAACCTGTTGTGAAGCAGTATTTTTCATCCATTTGAAATTCTAGTTTCTCTGTCCTATCTGGTTGTACTTTTTATCCGTGTACTTACTAGAACAAAACAATGAGCAGTTCAAACATAGGACATAGTTGATACAGAGGTGTATTTCCTCTTATTCTGAAATATTTAATGGAATGCAGCAGGTCTACAAAAAAAAGTAGAAGCATGCAAAAGAGGGAAAGGAGATTTAACTTCAGAGGTCAGTGACAGATATCCACATGGCTATCTTAAACTATTAACTTTAGGTACTTCAGAAAGAACCTAGTGTCCTAACCTTGCAGTCTTGTCAGCGGAGAGATGAACTCCTCTGCTGGGCACCTACATTCAGGGCACCTACTTCAATTTACCCTCTAGAAGAGGCTACTGTTTTCTCTCACCTGAATCCCCCCACTGAACTATGACATTTAATTCTCTTTCTCATACATATTGAGAAACATTCTTGATATGAACTCCTAGCTCAGACCAAAAAGTATTTGTATTGGGAGAGAAGCATTTCAGACATTGAAATTGTAAATGGAGATAAACAGAGGAAAATGTCAAATGTATCTGAAAGAAAAATCATTTGACAAGATAGATTCATTAACTCTTCATTCTTCTTCAGTAAAATGATTTTCTGTCCTGTTTTTCAAGCATTCACACCTCTCAGTCTGGCAAAGATGTAGTTTTCAAACACTGGCACTTATTAAGGGTTTTTTTTTTTACCCCCCAAGAAAACAGCACTGACAGAAATGCATCTGTTAACTCATAAGCTGTGTCTCAGGATGCCTGAGACACCTGGCAGAAAAAGTATGTTCATATTAACATGTTCTGAATAGGTCAATAACTTTACCAACATGCTGACAGAAGCAAATACTACAGGCATTTCTGCAAATGGTGATCTACATGTAGAGATTTGTAACAGAAATATCAGAGCTGGTGTCAATGAAGTATGAGTGGAAATTCATGTTTAGGAGGATGTCAAAAAGGCTCCTCAACAGGAAAGCAGATGACAGATGTATCATTCAAACGCCTATTCAAACAAGCAAAAACCAGACAGTGCATAGCAGCCTGCCCTAAGATTCATGGAAGGTGAAGTAAGCAAGCTTCAAAGGCAAAGGACCACCCATCACAACTGATGACTCCAATGAGATATAAACGATCTGTCCAAGCATTAGTTTGTTGTCGCCAGCGAAAAGGAACCGAAAAGACACAGGCAGCGCTTGCGAGCTGGTATCCTTGTCCACTGTGTTGTGAACAAATTATCCTTGTGGGACTGTTCGTATGCATACACCACCCTGGTGCTTGTGGGTTTGTACACGTAAGAGTGGATAAAATCAACTTGCCTAAAGATTTTGTATAATAAGATCACCTTCCCCTTTCATAAGATCTTGCATTTAATTTATTAGAGTGATTTCCCTGCAGAGAAGTTCAAAATACATTTATTTTTGCTGTATTTTCTCACTTCCTAAGGACACCATAGCAATTGAGAGTTATTGGTGGCAATACTTGTAAAAAGTGAAATTTAGGCAAAATAGTTATGTTTATTAACTGCGATGTCATATAGTGTAGCTACACAATTGTGTGAATTGTCAGGGTGTAATTCAGGCCATACTCTTTGTTACACTATAAGTCTTCTTAAGAAAAAGAATCAATCCCATATGATTTATGCAACTCATACTTAAAGTTTTGAATATTCATAACAATGCCCACAATGTGTAGGCAAAATATATCCCTAATAATTCACAAATCATTTAAAATAATTATTACGTTGGAGGATTTTCATTCTGTGATCAATAATTGAACAGTTAAAGGGGTAAAATCTGTCAAATGAATTATTCATGGTAAATGTCTCACCCAGTACAAGCACAAACTTCAAAGAACACAGTCACGTTCTGTTCCTTCAGAAAAGTAACAGTGGATTAACTGCACCGGTGTTTCAGATCCCACAAGGAGCTCCTATTTAGTATGTTGTGGGAATCATATGGGAAATAATATATGGTTCAGCATAAGCCACCTAAGCCAAGGTTAAATTGACAATAGCAACTTTATCAATAAACCTGATTTTGATAGCTTCAGTGCTAATATACTACATTTCCACTAATACCATCAAATCAGAGTCAAATCTAATAATCCTACTTTGCAGCAGGCACGGATAATGCTACACAGACACTCAACACTCAAACACACAACATACAAAGAGTCCACAAGATACAGACCAGCTTCTGATGCTCTCTTCTAAAGGGGAAAAAAATAAATTTTAGTTCTTTGGCAAGCAGTATAAAGTGTGATGGCTTCAGACAACAGAATTAAGGCTATTTTCAGTAACAGACAACCTCTCTTTTTCTTTTTTCAAGGGATCTTTTTGCTATAGATGTAGCAGAGATTTTGAATCATTGCTTTTAAATCAATGAACTATTTTATGCTTTTTTTCCTCTTCTTTTTTTCCTCTTCCAAGTGCTATGAAGTATCATTATCTACTGATTAGATAAAGAGTACGGAAGTCTGGAACCCTATGCTGGGGGCTCCAGATTTTTTTTAAACTGATCTTAACAATAGTTGCAAATATCACCATTTATCAACTTAATAATATTATTTTGAAATGTAATTTTAATAGAAAAAATAACTTGTCAATGGAGATTAATAGAATACCATTAGAAGACATGGATTTTCCAGCTTTATTAAATCAGTCTCCTAGGAGCAAATTACGTTAGAAGAAGATCATCTCACTGAATATTCCTGTGCATGTGTTGAAGATTATTTTTTTTATTAGCTCAATATATTAAGGCTACGGTAATACGCAAGAATTACTATCCTGATTTCTTATCACAAGTGGTACAGAGCACTCAAGCACTACTCTTTAATGAGTGCTGTGCTATGAAATATCTTATTCATGGTTTAGAGAAGAGGAAAGATTATGATAATTTCTAAGTTGCTAAATTCATTTTAGAAAAGAAACAATACAGAACAGGAAGCAGAATTGAAAAATATGGAAGACGGTATACCTGTACGGCATAGCACAAGCTACACATAATTCACTATACCTCTGAAAGCAGAGAAGTTTCCCCTCACCTGACCGCCATCTAGTCACTCTGATGAGTAGGAGATAGAAGAAAATGATGGATCTTCTCTCATCCTTACTATTTTCTATTTCATATTCTGGAACTAAAAGATTAAAATCTCATGTGATGAGATTTTAATGTAATGAAATATGAAAGACAGTTAAGATAGGATTCCTGATCTTCTGAGTACCTGAAAACATTAAAGTACAGCACTGCTCTCCAAAGCTTACTGTAATTTAAGATTTTAAAATGCTTGTAGATAATTTTCACCTATATTTCTGTTTTGGAGGAAATAGGTCTTACTCTTAGTTTAATAAATTCACTTACAGGGTAAAAGGAAGCATTAGGAATAGAAGTTTTAAAGGAGTATCGGGAATAGTTCTTTACAACGATATACCTAAAATAAAAACCACTGTGAGGTGCTGAAATGCAGACTGTTTTCTCAGGGCTTAACCAATACTTAAGAGTTGGCATCTGTGACAAATTGGTTCTGGATTATTAGCCAGACTTCAGGCTATCGTTGAGGCATCAATCTCTCATTCCATGGCACCTGCTCATTCACTAACCTGTGTAGCTTTGTGTCAGATAGTCAATTTTTGTCCAAGGATTTGATAGATGTTAATGTGATTGTTTCAGCTACCATCCTTTTGTTCTAGTGATGGTGGTTCAAGCTTTAGTTATTGAATCTTTTAAGACTGAAGCTTGATTGGATAATAAGACAGAAGTTTTGAATTCATCTCCCCCTCTCTTCTGCCAAAGAACAGAATTCCCTGTTTCAGATATAATCAGTTACTTAGGTTTGGTTTTTTTTTCCCCTGAATTGTAACTTTTCCCTGTGCCAAGCTGGAACATTCCAGCGTTGACAGATGTTGCTCTGGACTACAGAAGGAAAGCATCTCAATTCCATAACAGTAATACAGTGTCTGTATCATGATCGGAAGTGGGGTTTTACTAGTCTCTGAAGATTAGTGAAAAAAAAAAATTATCTTTATCTTAATATTTATAGAATGGTAGGTTCTAAACACCCAGTCTTAATCAGAGCGGGTTGGGAAAAAGAGGTGAGCAAAGCACCTCTATCAAGCCACTTACAGTTGGGGGGGAGAGGGGGGAGTGGAGAGGGAGAGGAGGAGGGGCAGGAAGAAAAATACATAAAATCTCAAATTAAAACTCACTTACTTGGGAAGGCAATTCTTGACAGATTGGTAGCTCTGTGAAATACAAGTAAGCTGGACAGTGAGGCCATGTTCTTACACCCTTCCCATTGGTAAAGACTGAAAGGACTGTTCAAAGCTAGCTGCACCCTTCATCTGACCCAGTATAACCATACTTGTATTCTCTCTCCATGCCTTTGAAAAACTCTTTTCCCATTAGCTAATTATGGATTACTTAATAAATTTAATTCCCTGTATTTGGTATCTGATGGTTGGATTACTTGTTCGATTCTTATGCAACTCAAAGTGGATGCTAACCTGACTTGCTTACCCTAAAGCTCCAGACAAAACCTTAACAAGTATTTCACCAGAGCTACTCTTTACTTAAGTAGGTAGCATCAGAAAGTATTCTTAGTGTTGCTGTTAAAGTATCTGATGTAATTGAATAACCACTATAAAGCCTGCAAATACTACGGCTGAACAAACTCTAATCATTTCCATAATGACATTTATTCATTTGGGTCTATAAAATTCAGCACCCCTAAAATTAAGACAACCGAGCCAACCTAAAAGAAAAACAACCCCAAAAAACTTCTGTATGGCAGTTGTAATTAAGCGCTTGCTAACAAATAGGCACGAGGACAGCTGTATGGCAAATCTGTACTATGAACTCCAAAAAAATTTCCATGCTAATAATCATTGGAGTCAAAGCTATATTCACTCTAAAAGATGACGGTATCCAAGGATACAGAAGTTGAATGGTACTACCATCGACTCCTTGCCAGCCCTGGTTGCTAGGTTCTCAAATCTGTTGTCCTATAGACATAGACAGTATTTTATCATCACAGTCCTATAGTGCAACAATGTAACACAAAAAAACCTGTGAAAATTTGGATATTTGTTTTCAGTGTATGTGTATTGTATCATTAATCTCGAAAAACCCCACCAAACCCAGCTCCTAAAGAAGACATTGCTCTTACACATTATAGCTATTTAAAGGCCCAAGAGATTGTTTCTGGAAATCTTTAAATAGCACCAAATTCTACAGTCTTTAATTTCCCAGTGGTGTCTTACATGTTGGGCTTTTTTGGTGTCATGGTTTGGTGCCATGGGATTTTTAGGGTGTCTCACATGAAATACGCTGCAGATTACTACAGTACACAGAAGTTAGTTGTCCCTTCAACACAAGACGATTAGAAGTAAAAGTATCTGGAAATAGAAATGTCCAAGAAAAAGTACCTTTGGGTAGATGATATAATTCCTGACGATGCCCAATTTCTTCTCCCATAGTCAGAAAAGAAAGATGTTGTTTTATTGACTTAATATTCAAGTTTTTCTTGTGACAACAGATGCATAAATGTATTTAATTTTTATTTGTAGAAAACTGCTCCCACACCATTTTCTTCTTCCTGAGATCAGATTGGGAAGCGTTAAGCTACCATGCCCAGTTAAGCTACCAGACCCACTGCCCAGTGCTGCACTGAGCAGAGACTCCCAAAATGCAGAGAGACAGGGATAGCATCTCCTATGCACAGCGTTATCAAAGAGGTACCGGCTCAAGGTAGAACCCTAATGTATTGGGATTAAGGATGAGGTGAGCTGGAAGCAGTAAAAAAATATGGATTTACTATCATAAACTCGAAGCCAAGTATCAGAACCTTACTTCATTTGGGCCACTGGCAAACAAATTAAAATAACATCATGAAACTGTGGATTAATGTTAAAAGTTCTTGTCACAGTGCAGGGCTTAGTACAAACATCAATGAGTCCCTAATTTGTCTTTTATCTGAAGAAGAGTGCAGAGATTCACAAATCATTTATTGTCAAACAGATGAAAATGACTGACCCTGAGATGAGTCCAGACATTAAAAAAAACAAACCAAAACCCTAACCCCCACACCCATGCTTAATAACTAGTTAAAAGCTGTATACAGCTCCTATGTTAAAAGAGCAGGGTGAAGGCAACTGCCCTGAGAAGCTGAGAGTAAGACTATCTGTATGGAATTTAATCAACGATTGTAACTATTGCCTATGTGTTTGGTGATGGAGTGCAAGGCTTATGGATCCCACCTTAATGTCTCCTGGTCTGAAAGGGGCCTGTGATCCAGGACCCTGCCTGCTGACAACGCTTCTGGATTTAGATTTATTTTATTAA
Organism: Ciconia boyciana; assembly: GCF_034638445.1. Classification (NCBI taxonomy): domain Eukaryota; kingdom Metazoa; phylum Chordata; class Aves; order Ciconiiformes; family Ciconiidae; genus Ciconia; species Ciconia boyciana. Next base: position 4,119,397 of record NC_132945.1, read on the forward strand.
ATATTGTGTTATCGTAACTTGGGCAATTATAGTAAGAGGGACAATAAAAGTTTTGGAAATGTTTTATTTAAAATGGGATAGATTTTACATGCTTTTACTTGGGTTACCCTGACCATAACATAATAATATGGTTTAAAAAGAAAAATGCTATTTCCCATTCTTTTCCATTATCACCCAGTGAAGTAATTTCTGGTTTTAACTATAAATACCAGTTGACAGCTATTTGATTGAATGACTAACCAAGTATTAATGCCAATTTATATTACTATCAACAATTTGCATAACCATATCAGATAAATTATATATTAATATAAGGTAGTTTAATCATACCTGATCCCCTTTTAAAAAGACAGACTCTAAACCAATAATTTTTAAAATCAGTATCATAAATGATAACTAATTTTAATGATCATGTTCAGCATTGTGAAATCAAAATAAAAAAAATACATAGTGGAAAAGGAAACCTCACCTGAAACAAAGATTAGATTTGAACAGTTAGATAAACTATGTGACTGATAGAATTCTTTTCTAAAACCTAAGAATTGATCTTACATTTTTAAGGAGATGAGACATGTTTCATATAAAATGATGTTCACTGTGAAACTATAACACACGGAATTTTTTTAGTTTTCAAAATATCTCAAACAGGGTTACGTGCCTCCTATGGAAGCGTGTGGTGCAAAACCGTAGGTCCATAATAAAACTAATATCTGTTTGGTGCTATGGTTTCTCTAATTAGTATTGCTGCTATTACATATCTGTCAAACATAGGATGGACCAACAAAACCTAATTAGCTGTTTAAACTCATTTATGTGCCACATTTATTCTTGTGCCTGTCACATTTAAATTTGTTTAAACCTTAATAATATTCAAGATCATGCACTTGTATTAAAGGCAACATGTGTTTGAGCCATAATGAATTGCTGATATTAAAATATTCATTATGGCTCAGACAACTTTTTTTCTTTATTTATCTAGGTGAGTCATATATCTTTCCTATAAGATTTATGAGGTGGTTTTACTCAAACCAGTGAAAACCAAAATCTAATAATTTGGTTTGCATTTCTTATGTTGTTAATTCAGCCATATTCCTGATCACTAGTCCTCTATAATTTTAATATAGAAAATGAATCCAGCTGACAACAAGTGCTTAACTTAATAGAAATATTTAATTCCTATTTCACATAAAGCATATATACTAGCTTTATTGCATTCAAAAATTCTAAAATATCTGGGAAACAACTTACTGGAGTTTCTTAACTTCTTTATAAATATTTTGCTAAGGATCTGTAAGAGATATGGAGCTACTTTAGCTGTCAATATCAAGATGTAATAATTTCCTGTGATAAAAAGAGATGTTAAGAAATGCCATCATTTAACCCATGCATCTTTGAGTTCACATTCTGAAAAGCGGCAGCATATGTTCACTATTCTGAGATGTCCTACCAGTCCATTTTAGGCATTGGTAATTTAATAAATACATGTTATTAGGAAGCAATAGACAGTTTTACCAAAAATAGAGTAGCGGTTACTATACAAGTATAATACTTGCATTAAAGTTTGTCCATAAAGACTTGTCCTGGTAAGAAGAAGCAGTGATAGGAGGCAATTGTCTTGTGCAAAACCTTGATGAATGCAAAAATCAAAGAATTCAGACCCTACCTCCTGCCTTTTAGAAGTGTTTCCTAACTAAACTACTGCCTACAGTCTGGGCAGGATCATTCATCAGGGCTGTTGTATTTACCACTATGTAGTCAAGAATGCAAAAAAGTGAATCTAAGTCAATGATTAAATATCTCACCTAGAAAGAGAAGGAAATCTTCTGTTTCCAATCCCATATTGTAAGGACTGCTATAGTATTTTAAAATCAAAATATTCATTAGTTAAAATATAATATTCTCAACTAAATTTTTTTTTTTAAAAGACACTAACTTTACACAGTGGATCTAATCGATACAGCTTGGATAAGCCTATACTGACTTAACAGTTATCAACGTCCAGAATCAAAATATAGCCCATATATTTTTCTTATATTAATATGAAGGGGGGGAGGGGAAATAAACCTTATCTTGGAAAGAGTAACGGCTTTCGAGTGCAATAGTTTTAATGTGTAGACTGTAATAACCTTGTACGCTAGTGCTAATAACAGGAAATAGTGCTAATATACTGTAAAAAGGCTACTTCCTGTTTTCCTAGACAGCTCCTAAATAAATATATATCTGCAAAAATTTCAAGCTCCAAACAATAAATACCATTAGCACTTTGTGGCGAACTGTGCAAACAGAAAGAAATTCTAGGTAAATACTTTTGTTTATCCACCAGCCTTACACACCTTCTGTCATCTGTCACATAAAACAATAAAAGACATAAGTGGCTATCTAAAAGAGGATCTTTTTCTCCTTTTCTGATTAGGTAATATTATTGTACATCATTCTGGATGAGGATATCTACAAGAAGGAAGTCAATTAATATTTATGTCCTACACAGGGGCATGTATATAAATATTTGAGTACATGCATTGACGAGGGATAGTGAGAAAGTAGTAGTATTACACTAATTGAAATCAATTGGTAGAGATTTTTGCCTTAATGAAATTACTTCATGTATCCTACTTCAAGATCTTCAAGGAAAGAAAAATAATAAGAAATTCAAAGATAGGCAAGGAGTATCTACTCACAGGAAATGAGAGATAAATGAGATAAGATTTCCTCCAATAAGTTAGAATACATATTCAGAATGAAAAATCAGAGAATATATCTATCTTGGCATGATATCATTAACGATTTGTTTTCACTGATAGCAAGGCCAGTTTTCTTCATGTTTAGTAAATCTTTTTAAATAAGAAAGCTAAGGCAACAGTTGAAATATTTTTTTTTCCTCTTCAGTTCTCTCTGACCTGGAATTTGCCACACAAAGGGTCCCCATGAATCCTCTAAAATTCTAGACTAAGTTTTCCTGATACAACTAATATTGTGAATTTGAAAAACAGAAAATTACACACAATGTTATTGATATTCACGTTATGACAAAAGCCTAATTTTTCCTTTAGACACTACTAAACTTCTGTCAGGGAGGAAGACACTTACTTCCATGTCTGTGTTAACTACTTTGTTTTTTTCCTCTCCTTTTAATTATCTTCCCTGATTAAAGAGGTCAATTCTTATTCTACGTTTGGTGTACAGAGAATAAATTCAGAATTGGCCTTGTCAATATGATTCTTTGTAAGTGGCAAGTTGCAAGTCCTTTTGCACTGATCTTTGCTGTCCAGACTAAGGTAGCCCAATTTATTCAGGTTATTACATTTTCTAAGCTGTTACCCCTCTGGCAGCCATCACTCTCCATCAGAATCATAGGCCTAAACCAGCACCTTATTATTTCTATCTCTTTAGACAACTGTCCTGTTGATATGGTTGCAAATGAGATTCATTCCTTACAACAGAAACCCAGTGTTGATTCATTCAACTTTATGGTCCTACAATCAGCAGGAAACAGCTATCAGGTAGTCCCCATTTTATTTTAACCTGGGTTTACTACCTCAGCTCATGCCTCTCTCCACTGAATATAATGAAAACCTGAGGTGAATAGCTCTCCTAGATTTGTGCCCCATTTAAATGCTTAGAGGTAGATAAGATGAAGGCTTTAAGTATGGTTTAATATACAGTCTATACTAAATATATCGAGACACTTCTTCAGTTTGCTTTTAAGATTGTTATATAGACTGTTTAAAAGTCTGATTAAAATACAAAATAAAGGAATTGGAAAGTTTATGTTATGTCACATGCTTTCAAGCCTCTTCCTTTTAGTAATGAACAGGCTATGTAACTATCATGATATAACTATCACAACACATTTTTCATAAATGTTTTCCTGAGCTGAAGTCCATTGACACATCTGTCTTCTGCCAGTTAAACTATAAAACTTGTATACTTAGTGTAAAAAGCCATAATTCTGCTATATTTAGAGCATAAAAAGTTATAAAATAGTCTGCTTCCCCTAAATGTAGCGAGCTCGTACCCGCTGATGCTGAGCTGGATGGTTGGTTGGTTTCACCTATAGAAATATATCGGAGAACGCAACTACGATGGTACCACATGAATTGTGTTTACAGCTAGTGTAGCTGCTCCAAGGAGAATGCAGTTTTTTCAGCTTATGTGTGGTGCAATGACTAACAGGCCAAAGAAGTGTTCCAGAAATATAACAAATTGGAAAATGAAGCAGAAACTGAAAAAAAAAAGAGAGCAGGTAGTAACAAATATGAGAGAAAGAAGCAAACAAGGGTATATAATTTCTTTGTATCCAGACTAACCATGACACTGTAGGAGTTCCCTGTCTTAAATCAGATAAAACAGGCATTTAATGCACTCCCTCTATAAAACAGAATATATAATTTATAAAAAAATGCAGCAAGCTTTCTCAAGTATTACTTATAAATCAAGTAGCAGAAACCTAATTGGAAGAGTTGTGATGATCACACGTCATTTTGTCATCTATGCGTTCTCGAACAGAGGACTGGAAATGCTAACCCATCTCCTAAAACATGCTATTGCAGTAATGCAGTTTTGAAAGTCATATGAATATTGCATCTTACATTTATCTTATCTGCGCAGACCAGTGGCATGATGATGCGCTGCATATGGAACAAAGAAACAGCATAGCAAATCTGCATAGCAATGTTCTATTCCCACATTTAGGCTTCTAAAATTGTCACAAAATAAAATAGCACGAGCATTAGAATACACCATGCTTCTTAGACAATTTCATCATAATTTGTCATTCATTCTGAGATATTCATTTGTCTAAAAGCAATTAAAGCTTAATTGCTGCATAACCTGAATAATTTAGAAATGCAAATTAGGATAGCAGGCAAGCAAGTATGTGTTCATTAATTTCTTTGTTATCACCATCTGTTTAATTAAAAAAATGAGTTTTACTGAATGACAGCTTGCTAACTATATAAACGTTTTCCTTAATTGAAAATGTCTTTTGCAATTGAGGTCAGCATCTGACAAAAATTGTTTGAGCTTGTGCAAAAACATTTTATCTAAACAAATTGTAGTATTTTTAAATTCACATTAAAAAACATTGCCAACATATGCAATGTAATTCAAGAAATGACATCTTCACTTCTTAATGCAAAGTCATAATTTTAGAAAAAAATCATTGCTTTGGAAAAGTGATGGTTATTACAGCTGATTTCTCTTTTCTCATGATAACTATATGCGATTTATCATCTTTATTATAGATTATTTTGAAAACTTTTATAAAATGCAGACTCAAAATGTGAGTACCTCTGCGAAAAATAATCATCTTAAGAAAGAAGGAATGCTTGAAAATATGGATTATATGATGTGGTCTTTGTATTAGGGAACTAATATAGTTTTTCAAGTAGAATCTTCTTTACAAAGAAGATAATTCTTTACATAAATACACAGCTCTTCATACCTGATATTATATCAGCCCCCTTTATTAATTTGGGGGGGGCGGGAATCATTCTACTACATCAATGCACTTTTCAATGTCCTATGACTACTGGATCTTACATTTACCTTGTCTGTTTAGACCAACTCAAAACTGTGTACTTGAGAGACAGATCTATAAACAAATAATTACTGTGCCTGTAAGCCCACTATGTTTCAACTAAGATTTAAGCTAACAGTACCATATTTTCTAAGAGATCAGTAAACTAATTATCTAGGACTGAAATCCCAGAGAAGTGAAGGACGGCAATGTCACACTACCGTACTACAAACTCAACAATTATTCATCTTATGTTGTTTATACAATTAATTATATTACTTTGTTATAATTTAAGTTATATTTGGCTTTTACTTTCTCTTACTACATTTAAGAGAAACTTTATATTATGGCCTCTGCATCAGTACAAACATATTTACTGACTGCAGCAAAAGACCTTTCTCAATTGAAGGCAACAGTGGTTACAGGTGCAGGTAGATAAAGATGACAAAGCTTCAGTGATTTGTGCTGAAAACAAATTCTCAAGATTGCACTTTCTTTCATGCTACTACTTGCTGTATCCCCTTTTGTCATAAATTACTGGGTAACTGTGAGCTATATATTGCCTTTTTAATATTTTGTTACTGGACTAAAAAAAATAAAAATCATGCAAGGTCAGGGCTGTATCTCCCCCCCAAAAAATAAAAAAGTTAACTGACCAATCTCATTGTGTAACAACATAAGAATACGAAATTAGGGCTAGACTGCATGCTCAGTCATGTGATTTGGCAATTCCCTTGCGTGTAGTCTCTCTATACTCAATTAAATGATCTTTAGATTTTCTAAGTGTTGTATAAACATCATCTAACATTTGCAGGCTCTTCCTAACATATGGAAATGACATTATGATTCTCACTGAACACTTTGGGTAACACACAAAGATTAAGCAACTTTTCCACAACAGAAGAATCCAATGGGAACGCACATTAAGAATCCCAAACCTGGACGTGGGCTGTATCCGTCAGACATACAAACTTCCACGGTGACTCAGTTGCACGTTGTTCTTGTGGGCAGATCCAGAGTTTTATCAAACAAGCAAATTCCTTATGAACCAAAAAATTTCCTGGTAAATAACTGCAAGGTTTTTATTTTCTTATGATTTGGAGCCCTTCTCAAATACGAGTATGGAAGTCTTTATGAACACGTTCCCATGGAAATACAGTGAAACCACATGGAAGATTTAGCAGGTAACACAATACAAACACCTATGCAGGAAATACAGGAGGGTGAAAAATAGTGGAGAAAAGCAGCAAATAATCCCACTGAATAGGATTTGGGGAAAATTCATAGTTTTCCCTGGTTCTATACAAGAGCAACACTGAGCATCTGATACCTATTTGGAAAACTAAGATTTGCCTCCCCATCAGAGTGGTATGTTAAAGATAGGTAAGTAAGGATGATGAAATACTTTGGCTCTATAATTATATTATAAAAACAACTTCCATAGAAACAGATAATGAAATAAAGGAAAGCATAGCTTAAAAATATAGCTTAAATAAAATAGCTTAAAAAAAAATAAAAATAGCTTAAAAAACCAGAGATACTGGTTTGATTCGAAACCAGACACTTCTAATTTGCAATGAAAGATTAAAACTCAACAGCTGTTATAAATCTGTTATACCACAGTACGTGACAGTATTAAAGCTGCATTAAATATTTGTAAATAACCAAGAGGAACATAATACGCCTTTACAGAAGAACATATTTTAAACCATCAACATTTGTTTGTCCAACATACCTGACTATTGGGTGGCATTGTTTGAGTTTTTCATTCCTCCTGTACCAGCCAGTACCAGGAATATATTCATGGGCCATGACACAAAATCATCAGATTTCTCAGCAGTATAAGAGGCTATGTAAACATAATAGTTTCACCTTAAATAACTTCTACTATCCCCCAGCCCCTGCTTCCATGCAAGATCTGTGGCAATATAGACAGTAAATAACTTCAAAAACCAACCAAACAAGAAAACCAAACCACAAGTTACAAGTTCTTATCAGCACTGGTTTATCAAAAAGCTGCACACTCCCAATGTTTAGAAGTGTTCAGCTGTAAGTACCATGTTTATGGTTTTATGTGTCAAAGGATCAAACAGCTTGGCTAGATATTTTTCATCCTTTCACTAGATGGCAATATTGCATTACGTTCCAGTACATAAGTAACATGTTTCACTAAATAAGACACAAAGAAAGCCAAGTAAACTATATCAGTGTGTTGAAAAAAATTAAGGGATAATTGAATTACAAATTAATTTTAATATCTTGTATTTCTACAGATTCTCTCACTAAGAATATCGCTTCATTTTTCTCTTTGATAAACCATGCCCCAGTTCTTTGACTGTATAGTGAGATTCTGCTTTTTTCCCCCCCCTGAAAATGATATCAATGCTACCTTTACTAGTTTGCATGGAGAACGAATGTCAATTCCTATTTCTATATACATGATAAGTAAAGGGAAATCGAAGTCTAAGTGAAAAAACATTTAACATTATTCAAAATCATTAGCACACTTTCTTCATGACTCCTGCTTATGTGGTGGCATTGTTTGGGATCCTTACCATGTGACATTTCTAATCCATATAGCTGGCTGAATTTTTCCCTACCCTCAACCATAAATCACATGGAATTAATTGTCTTGATCCTCAGTTTAAAAATGTGTTTGTTTGCACTCTTTTCTGTATCTTTACAGCAAGAAATAAGTGAAGCAGGAAATATTAGATGAGGCAGAAGAATGATTTAATGGTCAAAGGGAAGGAAAATGTATTTCGAGAAGAAGAATGAGAAAGTTACAGTGACAGGGCCTGCTTCTGAGGTGTGTTCTAAATATTAATTGGACCAGGAAACAGAACCTCAGTCAAGCCTGCATGCTTAGGTCATTAGGCAAAAGATTTATTTTTAGGTTTTTTTCAGATTCACTAGCTGTATCACCTCAACAGGAAAGATTGAGAGTTTGATTTCAGATGACTGAACACCCATATGCTTCAGGCATATTTCCGGTTGGCAGGAATAAGGTATTTAAGATTCAGTTTTTGAGAGCTGATAAGAACTAGTGCTAGTGCACACAACCTGCAGAGTCTGGAGAAATTGTTTTAATGATGAAAATTGATTAAGAACCACTCCTGATGACAGTAGCCTTATTTTCCTTACACAAAGCTGCTCTCTTCACTAGAAAACTTTTACAGGTTGGCAAATCAAAGAAATCTGAAAAACAGTTCCCTACCTACTGGGCCACTGGCTATCAAAAGGACTTGGTAATTCTCTCTTTGGCTTTTAAAAAGTCATCTTGTTTGATCCAGATAAGATTGACTGCTGGGTGTTCCAGCTGGAGCATTTACTGTAATAAGATACTTAACTTTTTACAGGGAGGGGAGCACTTCCGCAGAATTAGCAGGAGCTTATTAGAAACAACAACCCGAGATACATACATCTCTCTTGGGCATATTTAAGAGATAGCCAAGCAGTTAATTCCAGTAGGCATCCAAGAACTTACAGTCCAGCATTGACTTACTAATGACTATGCATGTAACAGCTGTAAACCAAGGCAATAAACCTTGTATTTTAGCTTATTATAAGCTATTCATTTCCTGACTGAACTAGAAGATCATTATGCTCTAGCAGATATGATAATTTCAGATGTGACTCTTTTAGGACTCTAACTACCTCCTTCTACATCTTTGAAAGCAATCTGTCGTTATAACAGGCAACTGTACCATATAATCCATTTAATATCTTTTATTGACCTTTCCTCTTATTTGAGTCTTTAGTTAGATCATCACTGCTTTCAAGATACTCTAATTAATTTTAAAATTCTGATTTACAAGCTAAAACTTTTTTACGGTTTCTTTTTAACTTTATGTTCTTCATCCCCACAGACGTATTAGTCCTTTTTCTTCTCCAGTGTTTAATTTCTGAATATATTTTGAACCAACAATTGAATCTACTTTAAAACAAGTTCTTTCTCTCTCTCTCTGTTTTTTTTTTGGTGGCTTTTTGGGGCGGGGTGAGCAACCCAAATTGTTTACAAAGAACACTCTTCCCCCCGCAAGCATCAGTCAGCTGCTGGCTGATGTTGATGAAAGTAAAATGGAATTTATCAGCATGACTTCAATCATGTGTTTGGGAATGATTTTCATATGGAAGAAGTGAGGAAGTATGAAGAATTATTAACTAGTTTTACCACATATCACGTATGCAAGATATAAACAAATTTCTTCACCTGGATTGAAATAAAAAATTTAGTAGTCATGACCCATCCAAATATCCTTAATCATGGGGTGGTTTTGTTTGTTTGTTTGTTTTTGGAAAACGAGTATGACCAATTTCAAATATGAGAGCCTACAAATTGTAATTTTTCTAATCCATGAACAATCGCACCTGCCTTCATTATAACATCCAAACTACAGCACCAAAATTATCATATATAGTCAAGCTCTTGTTTTGAGGAAAAATTTGTTATCCCAATAATCTAAAGATGTTTAAACAACAATTACACTCCTCTAGGAGAACAGAGGACATTTTTGAGAGAGTCATAATGGAATTTCATTTCAGTCAAAAAATTAAATTCAAGTTATTTGACATTCTTGATTTCCACATATCCTGGGACTTGTATACAGCAATACAGGAAAAAAAAAATAATTGAACAGTTAGTAGAAGAAGATTATACCTTCAAAGAATACTTCTCTGTGTCATCCATCCTAGTTTTCAAAAATCCCATCAAACATACATTTATCCCCTTCTCCCTGTAACCAACATAATTTCCTTTGGTTCGCTTGTTCTTACTACTTTTCTTTCAGGTGTGGTCTAACAACTAGTCTCAACTTAGTTGAGACATCAACATGTAACAACACTTAACATCTCTTACATTTAGCATTGGAATATGCTGTTTTAACTCCATTTAAAATCCAACAGAGAGCCGTTTACGCTGGAGATGTCCGCCTTTGGTTTTAGTGTTTCTTTTTTCCCCCCTCCAATTACATCAGTTGCTATAATAAAAGTCTACTAAATAAAAGCTCTGCCTGTAAACCTTGTCCTACTAAAGATCCTTTGTAACAGCAAAATACCACTGATATCTTTCCCTGGAAAGTGATATAGTGAAAATTCATGGAAATAGAATATATCTAATCTCATTCCTTACTGCCTTATGCAATAACATCATCCATTTGACCACAGACCAACAAAAAGGTAATTAGATTTTTGCTCCCACTAATTCCAGTGAAAGGCTGTAGAACCTTGCTACTAATCAATTAGAAACATCTTTGGCTTCTAGTGAAATTTTGTATATGGACAATCCACTTATTTTTCTTATTTCTTCAGTAGCATTTATTCTGAGCTTATGCAGTATTCAGGAAAAGCAGTCATATCTTACAAGGCTAAAGAAATCTTTGGTTTTTATACTGTTTGCATAAGATTGATCCATTCCATTTCATATGTGTTCCAGTTTGCATGCATGTGTATTGAGCATGGAAGACAAGTTATAAACTGTGTTCAAGGTCCTCTCTGCACTTACTGTGCAATGAAATCAGTTCTTCCATATTTCTGGTAGGAATACTTTAACTAATATGGCTTCATAATCCCATAATACACCGAAGAAACAATGCTGAAATAAAGATTTTTAGGAACTACTTATTTGCCACAGTGACCTTGGGCATATTATGTACTGCTGGATTGTACCTCTGTGACAAGCACCAAGAAAAAGCATAGCAAATAGTTGTAGCATTCAAGAAATTGTTCAATGACTGTATTCCAGTTTGGGGTTCTAATGTGTCATCACATCAGTTTCAGTCATGGAGGGTTATTTCATTCTAACACATTTATTTTCCTCACTGCTTCCTATTTTCTTATGGGAGAGAGAGAGAAGAGAAAGAAAAAGCCTCATGAGTTTAAAGGCTAAGGATATGTTTTACTCTTTTGGAGAGGTTAGAAGAAGGTGAGGTTTAAGGAGTAAGCTTAATGTTCTCATTTTTAGTATTCTATTTGAATAAAATTTAAATTAGATAAGATGTATACCAGAGTATTTTTGAAGTGCAAGATGCAGGATACTATTGAACTTCTCCCTTTGCTTATTAAATTGGTAATAGAATAACAAAGGACAAATGCATCCTCATTTAAAACCATATTTAGTATGCAAATCGCTAATAAGGAGGGTTTGCAAAAGCTCTGATGCAAATTGTATATCAACTTAAAGCGTAAAGTAGTCAGAGAAAAAATGGTTTGGGTTTTAAGTACTTTAAAACCTTTTACCAAACTTAGACATGCTATTTATTATAGCTATATAACATCATCTTTACACCTACAAGTGCTTTTAGTGAATACTGAAAATGTTTTCTGCATATCAAACATTTACACATCAAATACAAACGGTGAATGGGCATTCTGGTTGCAATATACATCAAGAGAGCACTGCAAAACTCTGACGGCAGCCTCATTATTTCAGAATCCCGACTTGTGGCTCAGAAAACTAAAGGAACTGAGAATGCACCCAACAACTCATATTGTTATATACGGATATTTGGTTTTAGTAAGTTACAGTAATTCAAAGCAGGCTCTAAGCAGAGTTCTCAAACATGTCTTGTTAGCCGTAAATAAATAGAAGGTAATAGACCAAACGACATGCCTCTTGCTGATGTAAAAGTAGTATGCTAATATTCTCTGGAGAGACTGTACTGACCAGATGGCTGAGGTACAACCTGATAGCAATTCTCTTTCCTCTGCTCCAGGCAGTAAGGAACAACTGCCCTTTTTCTTGACAGTACCACCACCAATTACACTGCAAGGTACAGTTTTATGCAGACTCTTACAGGCAAATCAAAAAGAGAAATCTGAAAACTCCACATTTCAAAGAACAGTCAAACTACCATCTCAAGACTTAAATTTAACAATTACCTGTCAGAAAATAACTAAAAAGGACTACAATTTTTATTATAGGTTGGATTTATAATGAATTCTTGAGAACTCTCTGTAACCCATGATAATGAAAAAAAAAAAAAAATCACATTGCAGTCAGATGACATTTCTTTCATTTAAGGTCAAAACCTCATTATTTCAATATAATGAAATCTGAAACTAGACATTGGTTTCGATTTGCCTCTAACCTAAAATTCAGCTCAGAACATAAAATGAAGTCACAGCTTAATAGCTGTACCTCATACAAATGCCGGAAAACATGGATGACCAGGGAAGCAAATGCCATGTCTGATTTTTAAAATACTCAGATAATATTTGTTAGATTCTGAACTAAGTTTGATTTATTCTTGTGAGTTCAACGCTGTTTCCTTACCGCACACCAGTTCCTTTACTACAGTGATAACTGCTATTTATGCACGCACTGAACCTTCAAGGAGTTTTTCAAGACAGAAAATATTGTATCACAATTTTTTTCCTCATTAGAGAAACAATTACAAAATTGCAATACAAAGTAATTATTTAAGATTAGATTAATCAATCTTACACCTCAAACTACATATCTGATTTCAATTTTATGTGAATGATCTGTAGAACTAGATCTATTTACTGCTTCCTTCACATATTTATCTGTCCCTGAATCAGGATACAAATTTATAATTTGTCAGAAAATATGGACTATATACACACACAAACCTAAGAGAAACTTAGAGACATAATATTTACCATTTCCAGTAATAGACACTTAATAGACGGGATTGATTATTTAACTACTTCTAATAGCAATGAAGTAAAACTAATGCTGTATTTCTTAATGTCATTTTACTTAATTACTACCTTCCACTCAAGAGTGCCAACACATGAGATAACACCTGAGCCTGATAGGACAGTGACAAAAGAAATACTCGAACTTTGGTTTTCTGGCAACTGAGGAGGATCCAAGCATTTAGGAAGAACTTAGGCAACTCTGAGGCCATCTGAGAAATATGTACTTATTTAAACCAAACAAACCAAACCAAACCAAAAAAAGAACAACCACAACAGACAATCCTACTTGTAGTAGTCTTTTTAATGTAAGAATCCTTTTGGCGCAGCCAGACAGAATTTGCATTCTTTCCCATAGAGAAATAGGAATGTCTGCAAGAGGGTAATGAATGTAATGTATCTGCTGATCTTTTAAAGCCCTTATTGACAAAGAATATTTAAATAATGCTTCAAGCAGCAACTTTTGTGTGTGCTAAGAATGACTTCTCCAGCCTGCATATTCAGTTAATTTACTAGTGGTGAAGGGACAATTCAAGAAACCATTAGCTACTCTAAACAGCCTGCCAGAGCCCCCACTGTTCCTTCACTCCTCAGTCTTTGGCTGATAGTGTCCCCCCAGTCCATGCTGTTCCTGCATATTGCAAGCCTCATAAAAAGGCTTCAGACAATCACCATGTTCCTGAGCTCCCTGGGAAGGAATGATCGAGGAGAGCAAATGGAGCCAAGGAGACAGAGTTCATAAATTAAATTAACAGGTATTTTAAAGCAGCAATGTAATTATATATTATGGAACTTCAAAGCTCATACTCATGTAATCTTTCCCACTCTCCAATAAAATATATTTAACATTAAAAAAAGTCAGGGCGATCTAATCCCAAGTCTCTTCAATTTTAAATAACCTATTGATATAGGATGACTAAGGCATTTCAGTGTCATAGAATCACAGAATCATTTACGTTGAAAAAGACCTTTAAGATCATTGAGTCCAACCATTAACCTAGCACTGCCAAGTCCACCACTACACCATGTCCCTAAGCACCTCATCCAAACGGCTTTTAAATACCTCCAGGGATGGCTACTCAACCACTTCCCTGGGCAGCCCCTTCCAATGCTTGAGAACCCTTCCAGTGAAGTAAAATTTCCTAATATCCAGTCTAAACCTCCCCTGGTGCAACTTGAGGCTGTTTCCTCTTGTCCTATCGCTTGTTACTTGGGAGAAGAGACCGACCCCACCTCTCTACAACCTCCTTTCAGGTAGCTGTAGAGAGCGATGAGGTCTCCCCTCAGCCTCCTTTTCTCCAGGCTAAACAACCCCAGTTCCCTCAGCCGCTCCCCATCAGACTTGTGCTCTAGACCCTTCCCCAGCTTCGTTGCCCTTCTCTGGACACGCTCCAGCACTTCAGTGTCTCTCTTGTAGTGAGGGGCCCAAAACTGAACACAGGTTTCAATATGAGGTGTGGCCTCACCAGTGCCGAGTACAGAGGGACAATCACTTCCCTAGTCCTGCTGGCCATGCTATTTCTGATACATATGTCTGTAGCTAAGTAGTGCAGAAGGGGATTATATCAGCACCACCCGACCAAACACACGCCATTTCCTCATGCTCAGTTACCCATTCACGTCTGGTTCAATTTGGACAGCTTTCATCATTGTTGAGGGAAAATTCTGCTCAAAGCTGCACTCCCCCTCTGCCCCCCTCCAAATCATAACACTTCTGTTACCTCTCCCAGCTGCAACTCCTTTTGCATTAGAAATTAATGGGGGCCAAGGTAATATGAAAATCAAAGTTTTAGCTATGTATTTAAGTGAGAACTCTTGATGTAAGGAGTTTGGGGTGTGGGGTTTCATTTTTAGTATTTCTAGCAGTAGCTAGATTTCCAGATGGAAAGATGATGCTACAAAGCACAGCACATATTTGCCTCCAAGAATTTCTGTTGTTATGTCTCTGGCTGAATATTCATTATGAATTGATCAGCGTATTTTATTGGTATGTATCACTTACACAGATTGGCTCTGGCTCTTACTGCCTATCAACACGTTGATTCACCAACTGGTAGACCATTTTCTTTATCAGCTCTTTTTATGCTTAAGCTTTTTTCACGGTTAATATTTAGGAAAAAAAGCCTAAAAAAACCCATGAAAAGAACTAAAAAAATGGAAAACAGGAAAATAAAAGAAAGCCCTTATCAAATATGGGATTCCATCCAATTCTATTCAGTAATTGTAAAGAAGTGCATCATTGTCCAAACTTGGCCTAATCAGTACCCTGCAGTATTGGTATTTCCATATTACTGCAATCAGCTTCAATTGACCCAGGCAAAAGCTTATTGAGGCAGCACCTCCTATCTTCCTTCCCCAGACACGCATAACGGAAGTAATGCTTATTTGTTTCTAAAAAGTCTATTAACTTAATATCCAAGGTGTCCTGCACTATACTCGGAAGCCGCTGCCATATGTCAGAATGTACACTGGGCCAGCGTGATGAGGCTCAGCTCTCTGAGGTTCAAGCATTATTGATGGCATTTACAAATATAATCGTATATAAAAGTATATCTCAAAGTCTATTTTTGAACCATTTTGATAACCACCTTATTATTTTTACCAGGTTTCCTGCAAAGAAAGGATAATACTGACTAGCAAAGATATCGCTGTGTGTTACACTACTTTTTAGTCAGTGATCTGTGGCGTTTTACTATTTTCAGTGTCAAATTACAGTCAGATTATGTAGAGATCATAAATCACTTGGTATTTTCTTACATTTGTCTCTGACTCATACTAACTAACACTTCCAAACCAATTCTTCAATCTAGTCAAATCATTTGACATTAGGGGCCCCCAAATGAACCTTGGATGGAAACCTGCAATTTCAACAGACTTCAGATGTATTAACCTACCCCAGAATCAGACAGCAGACAAACAGGAATGAGTATGTCAGACCAGTTGTTCAAGTGAAGCTATTACAAGTCTGGTCAGAACTACAAAGTTCCATATAAATCTTCAAATTAATCTTTTCCACTTGGAAAAAAAAAAATGTTCAGAAAAAGAACGGAATGAGTTTAGCCCTGTGCCTAGTAAAGTTAGTATCTCACTTTTTGTCTTAAACCCATAAGACACACACGTCTGAGGAGATATCTATTTGACAACCAGTGTCTACTCCCATCTGACTGCACCTAACCTGTCTGACTTAGATGAGTTCAGCAGCCAGCTCCAAACGTATTTTCTTGGGCATAATGAGACATAAAGAAGTGCTATACAGAATCATTATTCACATTCTTTGAATATAGACAATTCTCATTTTCACAGAATACAGTGAAAAAACATACAGAGAATATAGCTGATAGTTGCTCTTATAGTACCAGCTAAATACTATGGGCTGAACCCTATTTTACCTAGGGATTAATTAGTGAGGGATTTAATTCATACTGGAGAGTCTTTTCAACTTGAAGGAAGAGGGTAGAGGCCTTGCATAAATGAGATACTTAAAAAGGGTTGCGACGTATCATTTAAGAACTTAAATTTTAGGGACCATTTTTTCTTTTTAGTGACACACACTGAAATTTATTATCACTTGCAATATGGATAACCTTCCAGGAAAAGAATATGAAACTGATAAATGAAAGATAAAGGCCACTGTCAAAAAAATGCCAGTCTTACACCCATGAACTGTGTGCTGCAGGATGTATAAATAAAATTATACAGAGAGAGTCAGTACACCTTCATAATGACAAAAGGAAGTTTGAATGATAACTTAGAAGAACTGGAAAGCCACTTCCATGAGAAAATGAGCAGCTCCTTATTCAAGTTTTACTAGTTTCCTGTTCTTCTCATGCACCACAGCCCATCAAGCACATCCTTAAAAGGCAGGTCATTTGCAGTACTGAAAACACAATGTCGTTGTTCCAGACAAATAAATAAATAAATAAAACTTAGGTTAGATTCTCAGACATGCTACTTTAATTACTCCTTAAAGAGTATATATTTTCATTCTTGGTAATAATAATTTGAAATTTTGTTTAATTTGTTTCAGCTTAGATTTATGTTTCATGTGAGAACTCTTAACTGCTTTGCTGAAACATTTATATAAAATCAGCTTCATGGAACAATAACTAAGAATTTTTAAAATAAATGCTACGATTTGACATTTTATGAGTGAGCAGCACTTAAAAGCGAGAGCAATAGAAGTTTATGCCCAGAGTGCTAAAATTGCTTGCATGTCCTGCATATAATTCAGGTTTAAGAATTGATTACTATAGCAAACCATGAAAATCCAATATTTAATTTACTTACAAGGAATAACTCACAAAAGCTGATACATTCTGAAAAGACACGTGTCTGTTGCGCTCGCAGACAAATCAACATTTTTGTATGGAAATAAGTACAACATTTATTCTTCACAATAGAGAATGAAATCCTCAAAATATCTGATGGTTTAGCTCTCAAATATTTCACTGCTCCTAGCTGAATGTACTATCTTGCAATCAAACTGAACACACTATGCATTTTGCTATGTGTCATACATGTTCAGATCCACATGGTCATACACTGTAGTCATTCTAAATTGTATATGCAATTCAGCACATTAGCAATTGTTTTGACCTTTTTTTAAAATTACTAAACCAGTAAAAATGATTATAATAAAATACATATGATTATTTTTATTTAATATAGAATTGTGTTCACATTAAATGGGCAAAGGGGACGGAAAGATTCTGCTTTTCCTTGAAGAAAGGCTAAAGGACAGAAGGCAATTCTAAGACTTAGGAGTGCTGGCACAGCAAATAACCCACATTCACCTGGAAAGTATGCTTTAGTAATGCAGGAGTAACAGTCCAGCCATTCACTTTCTAATAACTGAAATTTTATGAAGATCAGATTGCATATAGTGCAGTGACATTGTGGCATCAGCAATACTTCTGCCAGCAATTTTTTTGTCCTTCTCTTAAAGCAGCATATTTTAGAAGTGTGTTTCACTGTCAAGATTATGAGGACTACTTCAAATCCCCATTGGGCATATTATTTCAGCAGAGTAAAGCAGTGAAATAAACTTCATATTGAAATGTTTGACTAGAGAACCCGCTCAAATAGCACGCTCAAAGACAGCTTTTGGTTTAAAATCTTGGAATCTGATCCTGAGGATGTTCCTTTCATCAACAACGCTCAATAGTATAAAAATATACAGAGCAACTCAAACATTAAAAGGAAATTCAGTGATTTTCCTGAAGTGAGTCTTGCAAATAATTTTCAGCTGTACCTCACTCTCATCCAGCACCAATCCTATTTTATCTAATTTGGTAGGTCACACAGTTATGAGCTCCTGGTAGTACAACTGATAGAATGAATCGAACGTCTTAATTAACATATAACATACTGCTTACTGTACCAGTAGTGTCTATCTGATTTAACACAACATACATATCAAGACAGTGAGTGAGATGTTTCTAACATATTTGCTTCTAATGAGGTAAACATAAAACAAATATTAAAGTTTCATATATAGAAGTGTTTTATTTCATTTTTTTTAAAAAGAAAATGTGCCTTTTCGATTCTAACTGAAGTTCACAACAGCCGAGTTGATTTTATTGAAAATAAAACACAACATCCCCAAGACCTTTTAAAAGAGATTGTCTAGATTTTATTTAATAAGTATGAAAATACCATGTCATAAATTAAATATTTTTGTACCCGTTAAGCAACAAAGTAATAATATGGTATAGTGGCCTCATCTAGGAAATGGTGATGACATTTTAACTTACATCAGTAAATAACTTGGGTTTGCTTCCTGAAGTGCTGACGTATCATCCTTTCAGCACAACTATGAATACCTTTAGATTTTTTTTTTTTTTAATTTCATTTATTCTAACAGTTAAGGGGCTATTTCCTTACCAGACAGCAGCTGGTTTCACATTTTTCATGTAATCTAATAGCAAATGGGTGCTATGCCTCTCCATCCCTGTTCTGTCTTCACAGGAGAAAGGAATATGTTCTTATCCTCAGCTACGAGAATCTGCTAGTTCAAGCTGTATTTTTAACTCCTGATTTGTCTAGTTCAGTCCCTGATCTGTCACTAAAGATACTGGTTATTACACTAAAGGCAAAATAAAACATTAAAAGCACATGCCTATAGCAGAAAAGAGCTTGCTTAATGTTAATACCATTAATTTGTCAGTTCAGCTTTAGAAAGGTCTTCTGCATGATCCAAGAGTGTGACGAGCCTCTCGTATCTTAATAATATTAGATTTTACTAAGGAACAATGCAGTCTTTCAAACAAAATATTTTTTCTCTTGTGCCAAAAAAGTTTTCCTTTCTACTAATTTAGTATTGTAGTTATATTCATTGTAACTGGCTGCAAGTTGCCACTACTTAAGCTATCCCAATGACTTAATTTCATTTATCACTATAAAAGTGAAATTCGGGAAGTGAAATTCGGGAAGAAAGAATAAAAGTTCTGTTTTGTATCACTTACTGTTAGGAAGAACTAAGAGTTACAGAATAAATTTTCCTAGGTTTGTTAAATATATGATAGAGTTCTTGTTTTCCTCTTTTTTTGAAAAAAAGAGAGGAAGTGAGCTTATTGGGAGGTTTGTGGGTTTTTTAAATTTTGGATTAACAACCATGTTGAAAAAATCTGTGTTATTAATTGGAAGATTATTTCCTCAGTAGAACAGAAGTGTAGCATACATCACTTGGTCAAGTGACTTCACAGTTTTCCAGTTGTATAAGCACTTCATGGACTAATCAAATGTGTTCTTGGGATACTCTGCAAAATGGGCAGTAAATATTCACTGCTAAATTTGTGTGTGTGTGTGTGTGTATATATAGATATACAAAAATTAAAAGGTTCTCAAACTTCAATTTCAGCTAGATTTATCCACATGATCTCAGGCAATATCTTCCCCCAGCTTGTCTTGTCTGTACTAAAGATTACATAAGAACATTAAATAAGAATAAATAATGTCTCTGATGCTAAAATACAGGTATACATAACATTTTGTACACATGCAATCTGCTCTGGAGAAGAACATACCGAATCACTATCAGAACCCTGAGTTTTTGCTTCGACATAAGTTCCAAGCAATGAGGTGTTCACCAGGTAGTGAGAGACATGAATACCTGGTGTCAACTCAATTAGACGTGTGACAAACATTTAACAGTGTTACGGAAAACAAGTTTTGACTGCTTTATTCATTTTTTGATTGGCAGAAATATTCAAAATGCCAGCTGCACAAGTTACATTTTACTAATACTTCCATTATGCATCTGAAAATAAAATAAATTGTGCACAGCAATGTTTCAAAACTGGATGAACCCAATCACATCATTCTGGGAACATAATTTCTGGATAGTTGAGATGATTCTCACCAGATAAGTAGACATAAAAATTTAATACCTTGCAGCACTTGTTTCTGCACAGAAAAAAATTCAGGATCTGCTGTAGCTAAATATGGGATACATTTGTAATAATATGACCACTATACCATCACTTTAAATGTCAGTATTGATATTCAGGATGATTTCCTATGTATGATGGTTCAAGTCAATTATAATGACAGATAGCATCCTACTGGCTTATCTGATTACCTCTGACCTTTTAACAGCTGCAGAAAGCCAAAACAGCCTGAAAGAAGAACTCATGCATATATGACACAAAGCTGGAATTTCATCTCTGAGCCACAGTCAAGAACACATTGAATGTCAGCAGATTTCTGACAAAGCCTATAGCAAATAATTTCTTGGATGGTTTGGCACCGCAACAGCCTGTCATTTATTATAGCTGAGTACTGACAGGAGACATAAACTTGATTAATTTTATATCAATACATGATATAAAAGTCATTACAACACACAGTTCATTTTAAAAACTTGGAATCCACTACCCAAAGTAACCATTCATTTTGATTATTATTTCTTTTATCAGAAGCTTGGTTAGATGATTTAAGGCTGCATGGGCTCCACAGTGAAACAAACAAACAAACAAAATCAATATTAAGTGCAATTGTGTATATTCAAAAGTAAAGCACATATTTTTTGAACAACAGATTACTAACCAACTAGTCAGAGAAGTCTCTCACTGCTCAGGTGTCCTTGCTCATTCCTCAGAGATAACTGGTCAAGTGTTAGTCTGATAACTAATCAAAAGATTATCTTTGTGTTGTTAAAAAATCCATAACCACCCAACCCAAATCCTGTTACTTAAAGGAATTAACCAACTAGATCTCAAATATTTCCCTCTATTTCAACCAATAGTAGTAAAAAGGTAGAAGTAGAATGAAATAAAGTGTGTTTTCTTTTGTATTTCCAATGTAATATTATCTTCAGTATCTGCTGGAAGTAGCAGCAGTATGTTGACGCGTATTTATAACAGACCTTGTCTTTACACCATAGCATTATATGACAAAATCAGAGAACATATTCATTTCCTAAGGTAAGGAAGCTTTACAGCCCCAATACATCCCCATCACCCATGCTCCCAGTCATTATTCTGAAAAAGCCATCCAAAATTAAGCTGCATTTGCTTCTGGTAATAAGCTGGTATTAATTTAAATTATTTTTGTAACCTTCAATTAATTTTCATGGAATTCTTCTTCAAACTGGTAATATTGGTTAGAAACTGTTTTAAATCCTGTCTACAAAAAAGCTCTTAACTCGCCACCAGTAATAGAATGATAGAATAGCACTTCCACAGTTCTACAATTAAGATGAAATCTCAGCCGTGCTTGAGCAAACACCACTATTGCCATTATCTTTATCTGGACCACAGTTTTACCCTTAGAAATCAGTGATACCATAAGTTACCTCTATTGGGAGTAAACTGAGAGAATGAACAGTACAATACAACTCAATGGTTACATTTATTGACAAATAAACTTTAAAGCAGAAAAACAAAAAATAGAATCAATTAACTTCTAAAATTTATGAACTACATTTGTAGTACCTGGCTAACTGGGAACACTAAAGAGAAAAGTGAAATATCTGCTGATTTTGGAAGGTGAATGTGTGTTTTTGTCTACACAGGAACTATTACAAAAGAAATTTAATGCAGACAGTTGCAAAGGTCAGCCTAAGAGGGCAGAAGCCTTTTGGGGCCTGTCAACACTTTTGGCAAATTTAATTATCCCCAAAATAGAGAAGTTTGTGATGCTATGGAAAAGTGAAGGAAGAGCACAAGGCTTATGTTGAATTTATGAGTGGGAGACAGAAGAGGGGAAAGGGTAGATTCTGTGCTTCCCCATCATCTGTGGTAACAAGCCTCAGTGTGATGGACAGCATGTTTGATGTCTTTTGTCCAATGTGTGTGTCTGTTCTAGGAGCAGAAAGTCAGAGCAAGAAGGTGGGGTTGCCTACAGCTTGAGGCGAAAGCCTGTTGAAAGGAGGGAGCCTCAAAAGATAAGAGGAAAAAGGGCCTCTTCCTTGGGCTCAAAGGGGGCTGTGCAGCACAAGCCAGAAAGCCATTGAACTGAGTGAACTTGAGCTGAGGGCAAGGGTCTTTTCAAGGACTGGGATAAATCAGGATTCAAAACCTTTTTACTTATATTTTGTCTTACCAATTGACTTCTAGTTGCCCCTAAAAAACTAATTATGCTAGTTCATCCTCTGAAATGAAAGCTGTTATTTCTTGGTTGCTTGGTTTAATTTAAAAACCTTTCTGATCTCTTTGGGAGCTCATTTTAAAAAAGGGTCTCTCCGGGTCCTCTTAAAGGTCCCATCACACCCAGACATCATGATCTCACCCTCAGTAGCATCAGCTGCACATTTCCTAGGGCTCTGGCAACCCAAGTGCATTATCATTCTCTTACTCTGAGGACTCTGCTCCGGCCTACAATGTACCCACAGTAAAAATAATGACACCTGATTCAATGGAATGGGGACCTTCTCGCCAATGAATTTCAGAAAACTAAATATTTAAGAGATGACAGAATGCAATTAGGATAGTAATACATATCAAACAATGTTAATAACCTTTATAAGCAGAGAGAATACCCGGTTTATTCAGCTATCATAAAACAAATATTAAACATACTCTGGGAAAAAGAAAAGACATGTTATTTCTGCTCAGAAAAGTAATTAAAAAGTGAACAGAATGGCCTGGCAGCTGCACAATAATCCCCTCCAATATCTCAAACAACCCATAGTGGTGTAAGATGCTCCAAGCAGCATTACCTGATAAGAATATTGCTGCAATCAATGGAATGCATCCAATTTACTTGAGGTGTTCCTACTACAGAGGAATCAAAACAGTAATAACACAAGTTTCAAGTGAAAATTTGAAATATTCACATATTACACCTAAAACCAGTAGCAGAGGAATGTGCCAGAACCTATTATTGTGTTCCTTCAACATACAACACAAGAACTTACTGATTCCAAGACCCAATGCAGTCAATACATGTCTGCAAGAGTACAGCAATCTCTCCTCTGAAATATGCTACAGGAAAGGACTGCTATTTGTAAAGCTCAGTATACATGCTGTAACATCTATTACAACAGAAAAGTCAATTAATGTGCAATCCAAACCTTGCTTTGGAGTATTATCTGCATGCAGAATAAAGTCAGTAGCAGTAAGAGCATGCTATTTCCTTGAACAGTGGAGAAAATGAGGATGGTTTAATCAATACTATGACAATTTAAGTTTTGCTATCCTACTAGTCAACTCAGTACACATTTATTGTGCTGGAAGGTAATGTATTGGAAACAGGGTAATCAGAGGAGAAAAGACCAGTTAGTGGCTTCCTAGGAAGCCAATCCTATTGCATATTCCAAGAGATGCTTTACAAAAGAAATGCTGCTTGAAAGCTTGGCTATCAGATATCCTATATAGCACAGGTTTTATGCTTATGTTTACCTTGGAGCTTTCATTTAAAACCCTCAAGTTTTCAAGATCAAAGAGCCTTTCCCCCTCCATTCTGTATGTGCTAACCCTCTCCTCAAGGTAAATGCCTAACCACTAGGTGTTTTACCAGCCTTTTATAAAAATGGAAGTTGGAGAGAAGAAAGAGAAGATCACAGTGGTATCACGGTGCAGCTGACTGCTTCTATACTTCATCCAAGGTGAAGCCAACTGACACAGTCTGATAACTAACCTGCCAGAGAGAGGAATGCTTTTGATATTTGCCATGGTGCAGTGCACTTCATACCAGTCAAACCCCACGTGCTTCCATGCCAGTTTAGAAACCAAATTTGTGTATTAGATAACTTCAGTGAAAAATCTGGGAGGACAGCTGACAGTTATTTTTTGAGGACAGCTGAAACAAGGAGTTGAGCATATAAGTTTTGAACTGTAATGCTAAGGCCTGCCAGCTTCATCTTCCCATCAAATGCTGAGGTTTTCAAAACAGGATAAATCCTAAAACTATATCTAAGGTGGAAAACAGCAAATGGGTCCCAAAGTGCCTAAACTAACCTTATCCTCTTTAATAAACTGGTCTTAGCTGCCAATAAACTCTCTAAGCTTCCAGAGAAGATACCCTCTCTTCTGTTTTTAAACCAGAAACCACAAGCCAATTAATGCTTTGTGAAAAAATTATTGTTAAGGTTGTTTTTCAAACTCAGATGGTGATACTTTACAGTAAGTGGACTTTATTTAATGCTCAATTAAATTTTAATTGCTTGGTGACACTATTCATAATCATCAAACTAGCTAATGTTTATTAATAGCCATTTCTGATAGAGTATAGCACCTCAGATCTCTGTGAATTCGAGAAGACAAAAATAAATTTGATACAGTTGCCAGCTGAACAATCACATTAACCACTCCTCCCTTGCTTTAACACTCAGGTGAGTTTAAGATATTTGATATTTTAAATCAAATAAAGTACATGTAATATACTGCAGAGATTAGGGTAGAAACATCTTGCAGAACTTGAAATCACTGACACAGCATTAGTGGGGCTGCAGACAGCCTCACCTCAGTTACTGCTATCTCAAGACAAAGATATAAGTCACCAGATACACAGGATTTTGGTTCCCTTGCAGAAGAACAGAGATCAGTGTTCAGATACTATGTTATTTCTTTTTCAGCCAGACCTTTTAAATTTTTTTAATCAGATATGTGGTTACTCAAATGATTCATTGCAACATAAATGAAGGTTTGATCTTTACAGAGAGATAGTTATTTCATCATACCTTTCCCTGTTCTCATTCCTATCCTAATATAAGCATAGGGAAATTTAAGAAATACAGATCATAAAAATTGATAATAGGGAAAAAATATTGAAAGTTACTTCAGTGCAAATGTTATAAATCATCAAGCAATTACTACCTCACAGTAACTTCTTAATATTATCAGACACTTATAACACCCCCATCTTAAATTAACAAAGTTATTCTCTGACAGCCAGACATTTTAATGCTCACCTCACTATCAGCAGTCTTTCCTCATACATTGCTCTTATAGCAAACCCAAATCCTCCAAAGTAACTTCTTCCCTTGCTGCCCTCTGGGCATTACATTTTCACAGCAGCTGCTTCAAATTGGTAGTTTGATGCTAACTGGGGGAAGTAATTAAACTCTTCACCATTTCCTCTTGACCTGCTGCCTCATAGGTTATGCATTTCCCACTATGGAGATCAGGCATTACTAGAAAACCAGAATGTAGTGTATAAACATTTGAAACATGGATTTAGTATGTGGACATAATCAACATAGAAAATTCAGGCTACTGCCACATAGAACAAGATTTTTTAACTCTAGGTAATAAAAGTGGGTTGGGTTTTTTTCCCACTTTTTCGTTTTGATCAGAGGGACTGAGGTGATGACCTTCCTGTCTTCTACTATCAGAACCTCACAGAAAGCTAATTGTGGCTTTGAGCAATTCAGTTCCTCTAAGGAGTGTATATATTTATAATGAGTGGAGGTCATGAATTGCTCTCTGAAGAGAAAACATAGAACTCAACAGAACTGCAAGATGAAAACCTAGGGAAAATCTTTTTCTGTCACCACTTTTTCAGGTTTACACAAACATCAGCTGCTCTATTCATTTTAATGCATAACTTTGTCAGGAGCAGGGTGGGTTTTTTTTTTTCCCCATTCCTATTTCACCACCCAGATGAGTAACAAGTCTAATACTTGGTTACCAAGGCGTTTGCTTTCTGACTGTGCTCTCCTCTGACTCTTCTATGTTTAGTAAGAGCGTCCCTATAGGGACCGCTGTGTGCAGTTGTCTTAAGTGACCCATGCATTTGCTTTCTTATTCTGATGACCCAAACAGTGTGTACTGCTAGTATCACCTATAGTCGATTCTTATGTGGGTTTCCAGGTGCAGATCAACAGGACTAGAACAACGCAGGGTAAGAGGATAGAAGTTAGATGGCTGTAAAAGAATCTCTTTGGCAGTTGAAAGGGAAAAGTCCATGCCTCTGCTCACAGCACATATGTGCTTTAATGCATAACCAGTTACCATGATTGCACTTCTCATTTTTATGGTATGGTACTATAGCAGCCTATAGAATTACAATGAGAATGAGAATGACACATTTCCTGTTAGAATCCTTTTCTAATGTCCTTTTCTGAGCCATATTTTCTTGTGTCCTAGTGATTAAAATAATCCCTCTGTCACGTTCTACTGTGAGCAACCTTTCTTCAGTTTTAATTACTGGCTTTAAATCACTTCCAAAAGGCAAAAATAAATTTTATGCAATATTTTATGTAATAAATCAATTATTTGGAGAAATTCACATCTAACCCAGTAAATCATCTTCAAACTTTTCCAGAATTCATTTGTAAAGTTTACTTATGAAATCATATTCTCATCTCTTTTTGGTATACATACTGTGAACACTTAATTTTACGCACTTGAGCAGTCTCACTTGTAACAAGTATACTTCTTTTGCATTATTTATACCACCACGTAGATAAGTCTCAACATTAAATTATCATCTAAATGTTCATTCCCAAATGTAATGTCTTAATTGTTTAGTATGTGCTAATTCTCTTAAAATTGCCTCTTTAATCATTAAAAATAATTTAAAAACCTTATTCTTTTCCAATCCTTGGCATACAATTTAAAGAGACCAAAACTTTTTTCCTTGAATATAGCATGCTAGTCGGAAGACTGGACTCCATATCAGGACAGGAATTAGAGAGGCATCATCCTCTCGGCTGTAAAGCCAGGTAAGAGCTCTGAAAGCTGCATTGGACTGGAGGTGCAGAGGAAGGCACAGGACTGAATAATTCATCAGAAAGGCCACCTGCTGTGCTGTCTAGATGTATCTGAAGTAGTTGTTGCATTAGCTTGATTAAAACATGCAAGTTGCAAAGGGAATGGAAATGCCTGAGTCCTTATTTTCAGCTGACTTGACTGGGAGTTACCTCCATGCCCCTGGAGTGCATTAATACCTTAGATACTTTGATACCTAAGATACTGTCACAAGAACTCAACAGCACGTAACGTAGTTCCCAGCTATATTTAATTAGTAAAGCAAGTATATCTTTTTTTCCATTCTGTTAATACATTATGATTTAATACTTGTCAACCTACAACACATTTCCAACAGTGACTAAAGGTGATTGTTGTAACAGAACAGCAAGTTTATATGATAGTCTTCCATAGAGCTTGTTAACATTATCAGAAGTACTGCTGAACAGGAAAAGTTATCCCTTGGGAACAGGGTAAAGGAGTGTTGGTAGTTCTTTCAATAAAGCTCTTTTTAAATAAAGTCAAGAAAATGACATAGCTCTTTTCAGTTTTCCTGTAAAGTAATTACAGCTGTACATCCTTTACTTCCATGTAATTTCAAATGAAAATTAACCAGTATTAAATATTGATTGCTTTTCTCAATCATTAGATTTAATGAACTAAGCATTTATACTGTCAAAAATGGCATCTTTTTATTTAAAAGATGCTATCAGTAATGTAATCGGTTATTACAAGGGCTATTTTATATACAATTTACGAAAAATGTGATTTACTTTTTCAATACTGGATTATTTTCAAACCAAGCACCTTTCTGTAACTTTTTAGAATGAAATAATAGCTTGCTCTTTTTAAAAACTAAGAATTGAGTCTGTAGGTGGCACTGTTTCTCTTCAGGAGAAAAGACAGTCACGCACAATGAGATCAAGAGTCCAACACATGAAACTGCTGAATTTATGCAAGGGACACATCTCTTAAGGAACGTAATTAAACTAAACATATGCATGATATGCACTCTAAATCTACTAAATAGTCTCTCTATATAGTGTAGTATATGCCATACCATTTCTGTTTGGACTGCAAGTAATTTAAGAATTAGAAGATCAAGAATCTTCAACAGATTTACATAGATTAAGGTTTAATGAATTAATGAACTTAACAACCTTAATTGAAAAAAATTCGTTTAAAAGATACAAAAGAGTGTAGAGTTCAGCAAACAATACTTACTAAATCCCACACAAGGGTTCATGCAGGTAGCTTGATTTAGGGTATGCCATATAATTCAGCATATTTCTGTTGTCTCGGCGTGTCATTCCAGTACACATTCATCCTTACCTCAGAGCAGATTTTGAATAGCCAAGATAATTGAAAGTTTAATAGCATTTTTTGACTCTCATAATGCAGACATTGTAGATGTAACAAAGTATCTAATAAGGGAATTCTGATAATGTATTTAGTGTTGGTACTGGCAAGTGCATATCATAAATGTCCGTATAGATTTCCAGTTGGTGACAACACAAAGTGAAGGCCAAGTAATCAGCTTTAATCTTGAAACTGCTATGCATTTGAAATTGCAGAACTGTGCATGAATTTGCTGTTTAACAACATGTAAATAGGTCACAATCACCTTTTTTTGCTGAGGAACAGATACACTTAAGCTATTGTTACTTATAAAGCCTTTCTAAATCTTCACAACAACAGAAGATGCTAAAAAAGACACTCTTCTAACAGCAGACCTGCTAATTACACTGCAATGCAATAAAATATGAAGGACACGAGTGAAATATGCCCACCTTTATTTTGTCACTGCTTTGTGACAGCACTGGACACTTGAGACCCAGGGTGATCACAAGCCCCCCTATTCCAGGAAACAGTAGCCTCAGACTCCCAAACTTTGACACTCCTCATGTTCTTGGTCTGAAATTTAAACCATAGTCTTAGTCACAACCAGCATTTAGAAACGGCAATAAATATCTCTTCAGAACAATACTATATATAAACATACTGTACGTTAAATGATTGAGCACCATCTCCTGTATATAAAACCCCAAATATGCAATATGTGATAATATGTATGGGGTCCTGAAAACATTTCCTAGAATTCCATTGTCAGGAAACCTTCATTTCCATGCTAAATATAAAGAGGTTTATTGGCTTGTAAACATCATACTCAGAAGCACATGGTTCTATGAGATGGGACTTACAAAGCTGGAGATGATATGGCAGGTCATTAGATATGGTAGGTAAAAGGTGTCATCAACTAGTAGAATTATTATTTATTATTTGCTTCAAAAGTAGTCAAAATCTCATGGACATTTCAAAGAAAAGAATAGCTACATAATATTTTTTACTTCTCTGTATTGTAAAAGATGCCACATAAATGTGCCTGTATAGTAATGTGCATTTATTATAAGAACTCTGTATTACAATAATTATATCTTCATTATGTGGAAGAGCTCAGCACATTTTATAACCTATCACTGAAACCTTATAGCATCTATATGAGTAATAAACTCACTACATTTTGTAATTTTGAAAATAGATTGGGCAATTTCTCTACCATCAGGCACTGGACAAGCTAAATCCTAGGAGATTTCATCTTCATTCCTATTCTCTGGCAACAAGACCCTCAGAACATAAATAACCATTTCTGTGTATAAATGTAAATATTTTTACTTTAAGTTTCCCTCTCTCTCATTTTTCTGTTCCTTTCTCAAAGTGTTTATATGTGGTTTACACGAAAAAAACCAGGTTTCTGCATATCGAAGTAGAGACTGACTACGGATTTGTATAACTTAAGCAGTTCAAATTTCAGGTGGAAACTTAAAAATGTGTTTTTAAAGTATCCAAAAGGAAACCATGTTCTTCTTGATGTCACAAGAGCATCACCCAGCACATGCAAAATTAGATAAATAGAAACAGCAGCAGCAGAAGAAAAGGAGTGTTAGCCTCAGGGGAAATTAAAGGAGATGTGCTATTCTGTAGCTGCACAGATCCTCATTAAAGACACTGAAAAATGCATTTAAGGACATGTCTCAGTCTGCTACTTTTTCAATGTCTATCTCTTGCCTGCTGTTGTTGTTGCTGTTTTTCTAGAGGCCCCAGTGAAAAGTATCCTACAGTTCACAATGCTTTGGGGCCATTTCTGCCTCGGTTCCATTCCCAAGTGAGTAATTCTGTTTCAATAGCTGCTCTGAATAAGATTCCATTTTACACATTTCATTTCCCTGGTTTTGTAAGTAGCCACCAAAGAAAAGGAGTGCAGAGTAACAAAGGTAGGACAATGGGAACCTGCGCTCTCCTTGCTCAGTAAGGACACAGAGAGTGGCTGAAGGGGCAGGGAAGGAGACAGAAACAAGTCCCCACCACTCCAGCAGGAACGTGCTGTTAGATCATTTACACCTCGTTACAGTTCCAAGATACGATATTTTTTGCAATTAGAAAATCTGCAGAGGACCTTTCCCCAAATCTGGCATGCCATACTGAGACTTTGGTCCATTACATAAACACTTCAGTCTGATCTAGGCCTGAAGGAGCTTATCAGGCAGCTGATAGTGCTTCACCCGCCATTTCACAGCCAGACTCTCCCTCGTGTGGCCTTCATGGGCCTAGACATTGGCAAATCTGCCCCTCTGTACTTCCTGGGCAATCTGCTAACCCCACACCTGTAAGGTAAGGTAAAAATAAAGATTATTTTCACTACACAAACACAACAGGTAGATATTTTGTGTAGATAAAATCAAAGGTTCATGTAAAAAAAAAAATCAGTTTCAAATTAAAAAAAGGAAAGTAAAAGCGTTTCAATATTACTGTGCTTTCATCAAGTAGGAAAGGTCTCAAACTTTCTTAACAGCTGTTTTAGTTATGTTTCTTGATGCAGTTTATTGAGTGAATGCGTTCTGAGAGCTTTAAATTGAGATTTATTTGTCCTTTTGCTAATCATGAATCAACCTTCTTTTAGATCAATTAACTAAATCACTTTGGAGGCAGCTCAATGCATTCTTTATGGATGAAAACCTTTGTTCTTTATTGCCCATAATATCTCTCCACCCCAATAAATACGATTAATAACCTACTTGTTCACTAGTGTTTGTAACTTCCAATGTTTCACAGCAATCTATTTCTTATGACTTGCTAACAAAAATAGATTTGAGTAAAACATCAATATTAATATGTGCTTACGTTCTCCCTTCTGTTCTTTCAAAAGTACTTAGTTTTCAGAAAGAACTTTATAATGGTATTACTCATGTCACTATAAAACCTCAATGATCTTTTAAAAAACTCTTTACAAGTAAAAATATGTTACTACTGCAGTACATACTAGTGGTTCTTTTTTCATGTAGTATACATAAAACCAAAATAAATTAAAGTTTCCACTCTGAAAATCCCAACTAGAAAACCTATTTAATTACAGTATTTATTAGCACAGGAAAGTATCTGGTCCTAATTTCTTCCGCAGTTTCAGCAGGACAGGGCCCTTGATATATTACATTTCCTGTAATAGTACCTATATCCTTCCTTTTGTTAAAAATCATCCTGAGATGATAATTATTCTAGCTGAGGGCCAGGGATTCAATAACAGCTGAGACAAACCACGGCCTGCCAAGAATTGGACCGCTTTGCTCAGAGTGCGTTTGAGTCAATTTACATTTAACGAAACAGGCCAAAGGCTCTCTGGCCATCTCGAAACGGGATCCAGCAGCCCCACAATCCGTGCTGTCACGTTAGCTCAGTTTTGAACTTGTATGTGAGCCCAGATCTCTCATTGCACATTATGTGTTGATTTGTACTCGAGTTTGATTCTGGGAGGGAGCCAACCCTGCCCTTGCAATGAAGCTGTGGCTGTAATGAGGCCAGCTCACTGTCCTGCCCTGTGAGCCCACCTGACTGACAGATAACTCTGTAAGCCATGCCTCCCAAACCCCAGCTTCAGTCCTTTCCCCCCAGCCCCACGCCATTCCCAGCATTTCTGTATGATGCCGGGCACAGCAGAGCCCTTGTCCCGCTGTGGGGAGCCTTGCTGGCCCCAGCCGCTCTGGCAGCCTCTCGGATGGGGCACTGTGCCTTGGTGGTGTCACACAGAGATGGGTCCTGCAGCTCTGTCAGGACTCATGTCCGCCGTGTGTATGGGCAGCATGGCAGGCAGGGAGCCGAGGGCTGAGTTTCTTAATTTATCAAGGCTCTTGGCCTTTTTTTTGGAGGCTCAGTTTGTGGCATGTCAGATGTGAAGCTGCTGACGGCTGAAGGTACAGGCACGTTTCTCAGTGACAGGCTCAGAAAGCCTCACTCACCCTCTAACACCTTCAGCAAAACTCCAGGCAGCAGGTGCTGACGCTGTTCGGAACACGTGCGAGGTCTGACGCCGACGTGGAAGATGGTATTGGGTGTAGGGGTCCGGTTTCGGTAGGGTGGGGTGCTGCAGGCTCCCCCCCGCAGGCTTCTGTGAGGAGAGGCCGGGGGCTGCCCTGTGCCAGACACAGCCGGCTCCAGCCGGCTCTGCAAGGGCCCCTCCGCATGCAGGCCACAGCTGCATCAGTGAAGCTGGTAGCGCCTCTGGGAAAATGTATTTGAGGAAGGACGAAATGCTGCCTGGCAGCGAGGTCTGAAGGCAAAAGTGTGAGAAACGGCCCAGGGAACAGCAAAGCCAGGGGAGAAGGAGCTGCTCTATGCCCAGAGCAGAGATTCCCCTGCAGCCCGTGGAGAGACCACAGAGGAGCAGTTATTTCCCTGCACCCATGAAGGGGACTGTTTTTTGCCCGTGACTGTCATGGGTAAGTGATCTCCTTGTCTTTATCTTGACCCACGAGCTTTTTCATGGTATTTTCTCCCTCTCTACTGTTGAGTGTGAGAGCAGCTGGGTGGGCATCTGGCAGCCGGCCAAGGACAACCCACCACAAAGGAGAATCTAAAAATTCACAGTATGCTTGTTCCGTCGTGGAGGATGATCTGGAGTCTAACAGAGTACACGGACTACACGGCGCAAAAGCCTCTCTGCCGTGATATGACCAAGGCCTGCTGGCTGGTGTGACAGTGGTACCCCTTACACTACATCCCCAAACGGGGATGGCGGAGCATCTCTTCCTGGTACATGTGCCATTTTCACCAGTGCATGTGCCTCCCAGATAAATATCCTTCACTCGCCTTGTCAACAAGAGACAGCACACTTGTGTATTGAACTCACTGTGGATCAAGAACAGCCAATGTATTTGGATTTGTTCTATAAATCTCATTGTAGAGGGATGGGCTGACTCTTGTAGACTATGTGACAGCTAGCAAGTCCAATTTATTTCATTCCTGCCAAAATGCAGTGCAAATGTGGCTTGGCCTGTCAGCTGCTGCAGGTAAAGGACTCGAAAAATAAGGTAGATCCACTGCAATATGAAACAGAAAAACTGCTCCCTTCAAATATTGCTAAGATTATTTTGCCAGGCTAAGTGTTCATCTACATTACTCCACATCATCGTCACTGCCCAAATTCTTTCTTCACTTGAAGTTAAATGCCTTTCTTCTGATCCTTACTAAGGTTGTAGTGAAAACTGAAGTGAATGTGGATGGTTATTTTATTGATTTTTTTTTTTTTAGGAATAAAACTAATGTTTCCATTTCAAATAACCACACTCTGAGGGCTCAAAAATAATTTTTTGTTAAAAATCTTCCAGGTTGGAAAAAGTTATGATTCTAATTCTCCATTCTACTAGTGAAATGAAAATAGAAGGTTATATGTTTGTTTCACAAAATTTTATGGGATTTTTTAGATTCCTGTGGCACTTGAAAACAAAATTATTCATCAAAATACATGTACAACACATTTTCTTTCTTATGACAAAACAACCTGCTAAAAATATCAGCACACGTTAAACAGCAATACTCAAAGATATTAGTAGATATTAGATATTATTTCAACACGAAATTGCCTACATATTCCTGGGAAGAACAGACTACAAAACTGTTCCTATGCATAATCTAACTGCATGTTAAAACTGCTGTGAATTAAAATCCGAATGAAAAAGTAGAGAGGTTTTTCCTACATCACCATCATAAGAAGTAACAACAATAATAACAACAACAACAACAATAATAATAATAGAGGGTAGCATTGGAAAACCAGCCCAAGCACAGAACTCTCCCTATTGGCTCCATTGAGATATCTGCATGAATAAAGAATCGTACTTTTTTCAGATATTCTTTGTCGTCTCCCTTTCCCAAAGCTATAGGGCTCTGGAGATTACTAACTTTTCCAGTTAATTAACCTAATTCATCATGCAATTTTAATGTCAAATGTTACACTATTCTTAACTCCCATTTCAAAGACTCATCCAGGAATATATTAATTTTCTCATTTAACTTGTGTATTTTACTGTTTTACTATTTCTTGGTATTCTTAGGATTATTTTTTCTTATGGCTAAAACATTAACTCTATCTAAGA
Organism: Ciconia boyciana; assembly: GCF_034638445.1. Taxonomy (NCBI): domain Eukaryota; kingdom Metazoa; phylum Chordata; class Aves; order Ciconiiformes; family Ciconiidae; genus Ciconia; species Ciconia boyciana. The sequence goes on from NC_132945.1 coordinate 4,154,133, forward strand.
AATATCAAATATCAGAGATCACTTTACTGATTCCCATAGGAACAAAGAAGCTTGTATATATTTATGCACAGGTCAATGCCCCAGATGATTGTATTTAATGTTGGCCTTTATTGTCTTGTATACAGAGTTCTACCCAACATCAATAAAACATTTTTGTCAATATTTTTTAAATCAATAATCATGAAATCAGTCCATTTAATGTAAATATCCTACTTTAATGTAAATCCTTAATAAAACACTATAATCAACAGAAATACAATAGGATTATTACATTTTTAAAATTTCAATTTGAATTTGTCTATTTACTTCAGTAGCTTTGCTAGAAAATGGATCATATCTATGTATTTAAATAATTTAAAGAATCTTTTCTGCCTGAGATAGATTTTAGGGTTTTTGTTATCATTAAGAGTATAATCTCAAGCTAACTGCACTGTGCACTGCTTAGCTGAATACCACTGAAAGAAATACTGGGAAACAAAACACGCATCTCTTGCTTCATTGCTTTGTACAAACACTACAGAAAGAAATATCAAAGGTAACGTAAGATGGATTTCAAACTGATCATGCAATCGGAAAGTTCAGTAGTATTCTGTAAACTTTTAAGATGGCTCTGGGGCACCACTGCAGAACTAAGATAAAAGAACAGAGATGATTATCTGTTCTCCTAAAAGAATACTCTACCTGTAAGATGTCAGAAGGTTTTTGACCATGATCAGTATTTTGCAGCTTAGATGTCTATCAATAGTAGATAAGACTTTTTGTTTTAAATGAAGTTGTGGATTTTCTTTTTAACTCTGTTGGTACTTACACCATTCATACAATTTGTAATGTGTTTGCATTCAATAGTTGTGAATTTGTTTTGCTGAAAAACTACAGGAAGTAATCACTGAATGACTTCTCTTACCAAAAGCACTAATTTTCTAAATATTACTTTCTTTTTTCTACATCTCTTTTTTTCCTTCTTAGGTAATTTCTGTAAAATACAAACCAGGGAATCTCTGGGCAGATATTTCACTGAATAGACTGGACAGTAGTTGAAAGCATGAATCTTTTGTGAGTAAGAACGATGAATCTTTTGTGAGTAAGAACAATATATAGGTTCATCTGGTGATGCAGTGGTATTAAATACTATGGTACCACATGTTCAGTCCTGAGAGCTTTCCAGGATATAAACTTGAGCATGCTAAAAGGACAATGTTCTCAGACTCAAGGAGGAATTTTCTTCTTCTCTGAAGACCCACCTCCTTGTTAGGCAGTCTTGTGATGCTTGTCTGCTGGAAAATTTGCCTTTTCACCTGCTTCTAATTGACTGCTTCACACTGAACAGAAGCAGCAGGGAGCTCCCAAAGGGAGCTAAGGCGGGCAGTGCTGGCTGGCTGCTGATGGAGGCTAACAGAGAGCCTACATCTCTCTGTAGGCACCTTCCCTAGAATTTTTAAAGCTGAGAGGAGATAGTTCTATTTGCAGGAAAATAGTTCTGGAGAGAGACGCAGAGCTTAATCATCCTTTAATCTGTGAATCTCCTAATTGTTTACAGTAAGTTTTCTTCTGCCCGTGACAAACCCCAGGAGTATGGCACTGCCACTTAAATTGTATTGAAAGCTGTGCACAAGGCTGTTTACAAGTATTTTTTTTAATTCAGATCATTATGACGTAATGATCAGGCCATTACAGCAAAGTGCTAAAAGCAGAGACATACCAACAGTAAATATAGCTTGCATCTATGCCAGATTTGGTTATCATCTCCTGCATTCTGCGTTATTGCTACAGAGAGCAATAATGTGAATCATCTGATTAGAGCCACTAACAAAATTCTCAACATCAAAACTGATGAAGTCAGTGAAAGCTGTGCCAGGATTTTACCTACTGTATTCAGCACATTGTATTTGCATTTTTGCACAATGCAGGATGTTTTTTAGCTGCTTTTTAACCTTATGTTTTTAAAAATCAAGTAAGCCCCTTTTTAGCAAAATATATTTGGATTTACAGAAGTTTCAGACTGAGTCTCTTCTCTACTTGGGAAATACATTTCCTGTTACTATTTCATAAAACTATATAAAAAGTTTGAAAAAAATTGTATACCTTGAGCTACAGTGGATGGATTCAATGTGTTTATAGGTTAAAGCTCCATTAGGGAGCCAAGCACAGAAACATTAGATGGAGCTTTTAAATTTGTACTTATTTTTTTATTTCTGTATTTTACAATTAAATGACTTGTTCAACCACATCAACAATCACAAAACATCAGATATGTGTGGTTTTATTGTCAGTCACCCACTGTTTTCCTGCTTGTGGAAGTCTCTTGGCTCTGACACTGATAAATACCACAGAATAAACTGTTTCTATATTTAAATCTATAAGCACTACATGGTTAGCAATAACTGTTACAAGTATTGATTTTATCTTCCTCAGTTCAGGATAGTAATTCCATTTTCTGATTGCAACTTTGCTCAAACATTAAATTAGAAGATGTAGAAATGCAACCCATTGTTGAAAAGTGATTTGGTATGTTTTTAGGCTTTTGTTTTTCATTTGAGAACTATTGGTAGTATAACAACTTCTTGCTTAGTGCTTGTAAATCAGCAACCACACTAAAAAGCAACATACTCCTGTGATGGAAACAAAACCAAGGGATAAAGATTAAACTACTTCCATGTCGGCCCTCTAATTGAATTGAAATTGGAAAATATGTAGCAAAAGTTAAAAATAAAAGCAAATAAACAAATATGGGTTCAATTTATTGCATAGCCTATGTGACAGCATTACTGAAACCTAGCCTGCAATTTTCAGGAGTATTTCTGTTTGCAGATCCTGTGTCATTAGTGACCTATCTGCCTTAGCCCCCAAACCAGCAACTGCTTCACAGTTGGATATTAAAGATAGTCCTTTAAAACAAGCAGAAATGGAAAATTTCTCTGTGCTGTGGGTGACCAAAGTGCAATCATGACCTCATACTTGAGGTGCAATGAAGAGAGCCACCCCTACATTTATCAATGATCCTATTCTAGGAGGAAGCAGGAGCCTTTAAAGCCCAGCTCTCCTCTGAGAAGCAAAAGAATTTTGCTTTCAGTTGCTTTTAAACCCATTTAATTAACTTACAAGTGCATTTCTTACTATTAGCCTTGAAATCCTAAATTGGGACCATGGAATTGAGCTGGATTGTTTTCTAGTAAAAAGTGGCAAATTTGTATATTTATAGCCATGCAATCTTCTTTAGTGTTGGTACAAATGCACCTTGGGTCAATTTTGTTGATAAAACTGAAGGAATATATTATACATCTGTTTTACAACACTGGGATTAGTAAGAATTTAAATATTCTTTATACATACATCATTAGTATAAGCAAATGATATCAGGAACCATAAGAGTTATAGATCTGCTAAGAAAAAGGTGATACAGGGCTGACTATTTGTTCCTCATGACAGTTTTACCAATGAAAAGTAAAAAATAAACAAACTCATAGCCCTCATTTAAAAATAGCTGTTCCCTATACTTTAGTTCTCTACTCAACTGTGTTTTCCCAATCATAAGAGATTTTATAATACAATTATACTCTCAAGTTAAGTTAGATACTGGTCTGTATCTAAGTCTTCTCCTAGTAAAAACATGTACATATCATGCCTTACTATGTCAACTCATTAATATAAGCTCACTTGCTTAGCATGTTAATTCGGGCAGTCCAAAACTACTGACAGAACGTCAAAACTGATTTGTATGTGGTGCAATGATCAGTGCTTACATCAGACGCCTTTCATAACTGGATGAAACAGCGTAATTGTGTGAAGCTCCTACAGGAGCGAAATTGGTATCTAAATAAGATTGTAGCAGACTGAGCAGCTCTTGAAAGCCAAAGAATGGGAGCCAAGATTTCCACCTTTGTCACGAACACAGTCTGTGACTTTGAGCTTCTAAAAATTATTTACCATAATTGTATGTCAGAAAAACTTTGAGATCTTTGAGTAAAAGATGCTCTAAAAGTGCAGCTCTTGGAACCAATATACAAAAGAGCTGTTGCAATAAATATCTTACAAGACATAACCAACCGTCTTCAACTAACAGTGATGTATTGATAGATTTGGAAATATTTATGGTAATCAGAAAAAGCATTCTTCTAATCCTAATGTGACGATAGTATTTCCAGTTTAAGTACCATAGACCACATTCATATATGCCCTTAAATGACAATGAGCAATCTAAAAGCTCATTACCCTACAGCAGTGATGTCTTTAATTTTAATAAAAATATAACTGTGACATGCCTGACCTTATAAATAATATTGATGTAATAATTTTAAATATTATTTGAATGTCATAGTGGTAATAGCAGCCTAACCGGACTCATAATTAATACAAACTATGAAATTCTGCTATTTTACACAATCCCTGGAAGAATACTAGCACAAAGAGTAAGGAAAGTGTCCTCTTTGACCCTACCTGTACACCAGCCTATGACAAATTCAGGATGTAAAATGTTTAAATAACGTATAGGGTACACACAGTCCTTCTCCAAAAATAACAGGAGAAAAATTAACTTTTCTGCATTGTGAATGCAGAATCATATGTTATGTTATGTTAAGGAATTGACATGTGCTCCCATTGACTTTAGTTATACAGAGTCCCTGCTTCAGCCAAGTAATTTATAACTCTTTTTATTGATAACGACAACTGACAGTGTATCAGCTCCATTGCAATAAGAATCACTGGTTGCTCACAGAAACCCAGTGCTTATAAAACCTCTGACAGAAATCCACTTATTCTGCTCACTACTACCTTGTGCTTGCTCCTTTCTCTCATTAACCATACTCCCTTCTCTGCTTCAAACACGATATCTTCTTTTCAGGGGCTTGTGTTATTTGAATACAGAAATGCTATAAAGAAAGAGAAAAAGGCTCAAATACCCACTGCATCAAAATATCTGTATGCAAATCTCATATGTTGTAGGTTTTAGTAAGATAAAAAAAGAAGTTTCCTTAGTTTGCATTCACTTTTCATTAATCAGGTCCTAGAACATCCCTATTTGCAATAACCATACATTCTGGAAACAAAAAAAGCCACGAGCTGTCTGGTAGTGTTCATGGAACTCCATACTGGCTTTTATATTCACTGTAAAATCCAGTTTACATCTCTTTTCAGATAGCAACAGAATGAAAAAAAAGAAGCAAATAAATAACATTTATGAGAAATAAAAAGGTAAAGGCACTCTACATTTTCAAACTTAGAAGAATGAAAGAGATATAGCCTGTCTGATACATTGCATTTAAAGACTATGGGAGAATAGCAGCAATGAAAGGTAATAAATTAGGAAAGATGTATTTTCATTAGTGTACAATACATACTTGTTGTTTGACAAAGAGTTTGACAATGTAACAGACTGTAAGGTTGTATGGTAAATGTTTCAATGAATTCAGGGTACTGCACTTCAGAATCATAAAAAGGATTACTATCTGACATACTTTGTCCCACCTTTAAGGACATAATTTACTATGCTGCATTTGCAGATAAGGTTTGCGGCAAGTCTACAGTCTCTTCCTCTTTCTTTTTGTTAATGTGGATAGTATTATCTAATAATAAAACCAGTTGCACATGTATTGACTATACTAGCGCAAATGAGACACTCTGATGTCTCCAAACATCCTCAATGTTCCTCATCCAGGATCTCGGTATGTGGACATCCTACATGGCACTAGGTAAGGTTGATTTGTGTTTATCAGTTCGGGCTCTGAGCTGCAAAAATCCAGGTATATTATTTCCATACAATAAAGCATTTTGGTGGTGCTTTATGAATAAACACATAATAATTCCTGTGTACCTTCAATAATGCAGAGTTCTAAAGAAACAATATAGGTAGGGTCCAGAAGAGAGTAAGTAAGGACACTATGGCTTTGTGTTTGCTGCTAATGAGATACACACATGTTTTTCCCCCCAGTGATTTAACTAATACCTAACAGCATGTCACTGTCAAAGCCTAGTGAAGACATCAGTATTTTTTGCCTCTGTACAGAGTCAAAGTCAGCATTGCCCTTGCTTAAGTTACCTCATGTTTAAGCTACTGTTTCTCCTTAATATTTACTTGTGTACTTTATATTTAAAGAACAACTTTCTGTAAACAGTCACAACAAAGCTCACCTATCTAAAACCAGAAGATGAGATAGAAACTTATTTTACTCAAATCATCTTTAATATGAAGATATTTGAACACTGTTGATTTTCTCAGGAAATTGCTTGAGAAGAATTACATAAAAAAGTGCCAAAGGTTCTTTAGGTACTCAGGCTTAAAATTTGACTTTTCAATTAGCATGACAATAGTGTCAGTGTTAATAATCACTAACCAGAATTAAAGAGGACATCCTGAGGCTCTGGGAAAACAAAATGTCTTGATGCATAAGAGTTTCAGGCATAGCACATACTCATCTAAAAATATAAAATATAAACAAAAAAGACAAAAAAATGCCTGAAATATACAGGCTTTTCCAAACACTTTTGTCTAGGCTTTTACATTGATTATCCACTTTTTTTTTTTCTTCTTTCTAAACCATTATCTACCTTCCTTCCATTACCTATTCTTTGTCTTTCCTCACTGGCTTGGTAGCCTAATTCCAACTTCTTTTTCATTCAATCACCATTTCTTGGTGTCTGGGGTTTTTTCACTTTAAGATTGTCCAAATGCAAGATCTTCTCCACCCTTCTCTAAATATTTAATTAGATCTTCATTAGTAACTGTTTTAATTACTATCTTCTGCATGAACTGCTTTCCTGTCTCCAACATTTGCCAAAATGTTACAAACACCTCTTTCTTCTTTTGTTCCCCCTTTTCTTTTCCCAACAAAACTTCTGGTCTCTGCTTTTTTTATTGCTTCTGTTTATCTTATACTGTACACTCAACATGTTAATTCAATTGTTCTGCAGACTGCCAATATCTCAACCCAGCATAGAATACAGTATCTTTGGGAAAAAATGAGTGCTTCTTGGTGTATTTGTTTAACTATTTTTACCTTATAATTCCAAGAAAACAAGATAAGTGCATTTATCAGATCTATCCTCTAAATAATTTTGAAATTATTCACCAATATCAAACAAATTAGAAGCTGGAAAAGAAGACATCTCAAAGACAAAAAGGTCCTATGAGTTTTACAGAAATCAGTGGCTATAAGCAGTAGGAGATACAAACTAGTCTTTGCAATGAAGGAAGACAAGTGGATCTTAAACAAACAGCTCGCCAGTCCACCTAAATATATTGGCCAGCCAACTGCATGCGTCCTCCATCCTGGTCATAGTACATGCAGTCATTTTGCCAGTGAGAGTGCTGGGAAGATGGAAAAACTGAGGATATTTCAATGGGCAGAAAGGGAAAGATAAGACTTTTTTTGACACAGGTCACCTATTGTCTAGTGCTTCGTTTAGAGGGCTGTTTATATATGTGCATATGTGTATCTGTCTATCCATCTGTCTAACAGTTAAAAAATTATTCCAGGCAAAGAGATTATCTGATCAAAACAAATGAAATTAATTTTAAGAAGGTAACATACAAAATACTGTGTGCAAAACTTATAAAGAATCCCCGAGTTAAGCCAAACAATTCCCAGCTGATAACTTCATTGATTTTAGGAGATGAAAGGCTTTTAATAAGGTGGAAAGAGAGAAAAAAAACAACAACATTTCACACAAAAGCAATAGGGAGAGAGTAATATATAAGCATTTTTCACACAGCCATGACTGAATTAACTTGAACTGAGTCCAGGTACCTGAACTTATAGAGTGATAAACAAATTACTGAGAACTCCTTCTCCAATTGCCTTCTTGTCTAGGGGCAATGCTTGTTGTTGCTGTCCAGGAACAATTGTGAAATTAGGTATTTTTTTAACTGACTTTGTATAATTATAGTACTAATGTTCATCTTACTTTGGGTTAAATTTCTTGGATGGATTTGCATACCAAACTCCACTGTAAAATATCATCTAACTGTACAAAGATACTTCTCTCTGGGGGATATGTGTCCTATTTTGACAAATACCCTATGTGTAACCCCTGAACCTGTAATATAACTGCCTCCTTGGAATTATTAAGGATTGGAGAGGGTCAAGACATTTACTTCTGCCTCCGAAAGTCTAACTCCACTTCTCTCCATTCCAAAATTCAAAATGGAGCTACGAAAAGCTTTGGCTGCCCTATTTCCACTGATAATCATAGACTTATACCAGTACAAATTCAACCCCTTTCACAAGTCATCTACCTTTAAATTTTCTTTCTTATGAAAAACTAGAGGTGTAGCAGCACAGCATGAAGGGTAATATATTATAACAGAAGAAATTGCTAAGTCACTCTCTTTGCAACAATTCTGTATTTTGTCTAGTGGCAGCAATGTACCTTGTGAAAAACTATAGAAGGCCATGTTCCTATCCCTGTCTAGAAGAACTGTTTCATCCCCACATACGTGCTCTTGAATATATTTTTTCCTCTAAAATTTCCACCAAAGCATTCCCTCACTTAGATAATTTTGACTACAATTATTCAACTGCTATCAGCAGCTGATATCATCTCTCACATCTATACATTACCTGAAATTATTTATATTTATGCAGTACTAGGTACATTAGTCCTGAGTTTACCCTGAGTGTCAGGATTGAGAAATACATTAATTTTGTTACAAAGATTGTTTTTCAAGTAATGTGTATATTTGATAGATAGCTGGATCACTGAAACATTTAGGTCCCTCTTGGAACACAGAACAGCTGGAAGGAAAAGAAATTGCCAGTCTTGTAGGATCTTTGTTCAAATCCAGCTATGCAACTTGGTGACACTGCATAGCTAAAATGCTTGTGCCAGCTTAGAAGAAATGGAGATTACTGCTGAGAGGATATACCAAAAGGTCATACCTCAGTGTGAAAGAGTCGTACAGAAAGACCTGGTATGGAAGAGATATTGGAAAACTGAAACTTCACCAAGGGACATATAAAATAGCTTTAAGGAAGAAATATGAAATTTGATGGTGTTGTGGTTTAGCCCCAGTCGGCAACTAAGCACCACCCAGCCGCTCGCTCACTCCCCCCAGTGGGATGGGGGAGAGAATCAGAAGAGTAAAAGTGAGAAAAGTCATGGGTTGAGATAAAGACAGTTTAATAGGGAAAGCAAAAGCTGCTCATGCCAGCAAAGCAAAATAAGGAATTCATTCACTGCTTCCCATGGGCAGGCAGGAATTCATTCACTCCTTCCATCTCCAGGAAAGCAGGGCTCCATCACGCGTAACGGTTACTTGGGAAAACAACATGCCATCACTCTGAATGTCCCCCCCTTCCTTCTTCTTCCCCAGCTTTATATGCTGAGCATGACGCCATATGGTCTGGAATAGCCCTTTGGTCAGTTGGGGTCAGCTGTCCCGGCTGTGCCCCCTCCCAACTTCTGCACCTGGCAGAGCATGGGAAGCTGAAAAGTCCTTGACTAGTGCAAATATTACTTAGCAACAACTAAAACATCCCTGTGTTATCAACACTGTTTCCAGCACAAATCCAAAACATAGCCCCATACTAGCTACTATAAAGAAAATTAACTCTGTCCCAGCCAAAACCAGCACAGATGGGCACGAGACGTACACTAATATGGGCTTCACAGAGTTGCTTCCCATAAGTATATCTAGGATATAAACCATTTACAGTCTACTTTTGTCCAGCTTACTGAGATGGCATGCATTCATAATCAAGCCTTTTCGTTATTTACCATTTCCCAAGCTGTGTACCAAGAAATTTCAATAGTGATATTTTCAGTTTTGTATAACATAAACATGTTACAGAAGAGACAGTCCCCTTGAGACCTATGAAGCACACCTGCTCAGCAATTTCTTTTCACATTCAGACTTCAGTTGTCTTCTTTCCAATCCATTCAATATGTGTCATGTTAATTTTATATCATTTGAGTGTCTTGAAATCTCATGTGGTAGCAAGCCAATACATTACAGAATATGTGCATTATAGCATTACAGCTGTAGTCATTATCAATGGAAACTTTACCTAGAAACTTTCTAAAAGTTGAAAAGCTGTGGGGCATGGGATTTAGGACTTGTAAATGTTCAAATAGTAAATAAAATATGACAATTCAGAAGCACTAAGAAAAAAAAGATTAACATGAATAAAAAAACTACTACTGGAGATGACATAGTAGGTAAAACTCTGAAAGGCCTACGTTCATCAAATTTGCCTTCCTCCCCTACTTCAAAACATTCATGTCCTCCAGAACTGCTTCACCAAAATCAGAATCATTGCCAACTATAACCAAACATGGGAGGGGAAAAGATTCCTGAGCTTTCTGACACTGTGAAAAAACATCCTAAATCTGTGTAAACCTAGTTTCCCTCAATTGTTGCCAGCTTAGCTAGTGAGACACCAGCTCTCTGCAATGAAGAGAAAATTAAGGTTATCTCACATTTCACATATGACTGTAGGCCAGGGTAGATACAGTTGTTCCAAAATTTTCCTCAAGTCCTTTTTCCTCAGATTATTTATTCTCATCTTCACGGATATTTCTTTTCTAACAGAGCTGGTATTAAGGATGAGGTTCATAGTCTCAATGAGTACTTATAATGATTTTGCCCCTCCAGTGAACTTTCAGTTCTTGCTATGAAAAAATGTATTTACATGATTTTTTCTTGTGCCTTGTATCCCTTGTATTCCTTGAACAGGAATTCAAATTAAATTATATAGAATCCAAACAAGAAGAGGAAACATATTGCATTATATGAATACATATAAGCGACCTTTTAATTTTCTCACAGAAGTTTTTTCTTTTTCGTGCTATGGACTCACATCAGATATGGTCACGATGTACCTAGTGTTGCAAGTAGAAGACAGTCCTACTTTCACGATTTCTGATCTTCTATCTGTGTTTCTGTTTACACAGATGAAGTTAATAGTCATTAAAGGAGCTAATCAAAAGAGATCTTCAGATAAATTTAAGAAAAATAGCTAAATCTACTTGTTAATATTTGACGATTTACTAAAAATAAATAAGCATATTTGTAAGCTACATATTGGACTTACATTGTTCTTAATATTGACTTTCCAGTCTATCTTAAAATATTTGGACGTTATATAAACCTTAATTCAAAGATCAATAGCTTCAGTTTAGGCAGAAATGTCACTATGTCTTAAGGGAATAGGAGTGTATTTCAGCAAACAAGAAAGTAAACACTGAAGCAGGAAATCTACTTTATTTCTCATAAATATTTTTCTTTGTTTCATCAGCTGTGCTAAGGAGATTAATTGTTAGCACTGTTAATTCTTCTGCCACACTTCTTGCAGTGTGGGTATTACACTGTAATTGTTAATGGTCAGCCAAAATCAGCTTATACTAGCATGTTCCATGTAACTTCATACTTGTTTATATAACTCTAATCAGGATGGAAAACTTTATGAAGACTCTTGTGTATATTTTATTTTTTGTCACCAAAATATCAGTGAGACAGTAATAACAACAAGGAAGCTAACCAATAAAAGTCTTGATGTGAGGTACCTTGGCACTAAACCATCAATTTTTGTCTTTTAAAGTGAATGTGATCAAGAACATGTGATTGCTGAATATGTGGTTTAAGTATAATTCTTCATCTGAAATATTCTAGAGATTATAGCTGGGACTAGGTTCCAGAATTTGCATCAGGATGCTAAATCACCCTCATTTTTTGCACAAGGGAAAAAAGAGCTTTTTATGTTTGAGATTTAAGGCTCAGTGACAAATGACTGATTTTATCGTGCTGCTCCCCTACATTAATAAAGTTGAAAAATTTGTAAAAAAATCTAAATTTACACTTTTATACTTTAAAAAATATACAACTAAGTTTGAAAACTTGCAGTTTCATCTACTGCAAGCTTTCCATATTGTTAAGATAAAAATAAATTATGGTAAAAATAAAGAGAAAAATGTGTATTTAATTATCTAAACGTGAACTGAAATGTCATGCTAGTTGTTCGTCAACCTTATCTTCTGTGATTATTGTCAAGAGTATGAATTCTGCTTTATCCAGGTCAAACAGAAGAAGAAAAATAAGTCTGAGAAAGGTTTATAGGATTTTCACTATTCATGTGAAATACACATATAATGTTAGTCTACGAATCCACACTTTTGTTTTTAAACTTAATGACATTTCACCATTGACTTGCTGAAAGAGCAGCACTTAATGCCATTAAAATGCTACTTTTCCCCTAGCAGGATCTCGAATTTCAGTCTATTGTGTGCTTTTGTCTCAAGAAAAAAGAAAAAAACAGAGGAGGCTTCAGGGAAACTTCTTTTCAAATAAACACTGCTGTTCTGAGTACTTCCCACTTAAAGCATAATGTTAAAATATCACACTGAATTACCTCCAGCTCTTTTTATATGTTCTTAAAAGGAGAAAAGTTTATGACACTGTAAGGTGAGGAAAAACTTTTGTATTTTAGGCAAAAACCATGAACATTTCTTAGAGCTATCTTTAATGAAAAGTACCTTTAAACAGTCAACAAAAATTACTGCACTATCTGTTCATTCAGCATGTAGCAGTACTGTAGCATACACAGAAATATCACTGTTAATTTGCCCATCTGTCCAACAGATGTAATATGCCATCTCTCTCCCTCTTTCTTTCTCTAACTGTCTACCTACATATAGTACATGACTGGAAAAAAAGGTAGCTTATCAAATGGGGTTTTTAATATACTTCAGTCTAGAACTACCATTGGTAGCTGACATACAGCAGTACTTCTCTCTTGCCCTTCTCAAAGGCTGCAGAGAAACGTACTCCAAAGTGCGTGCTGCCTGCTGTTGCATCTGTTTCCCTTTTAGTGCCTTTGCTATGACGTCAAATCCATTATAGGAAGTTCAGAACAGCATTTTTTGCTAACAGTGCTGTCAAGGAGACAATAAGCAAGTAATGAGACCTCAAAAGCTATGTTAGAGAGTTTTCAACTGAATGGAATTTTATGAGAAAACTGTGTTTCTGGAGGCAGAGTTCTGAGAAGGTGATTTCTGTTGAATTCGTGATCATATACCTTATAGGCCTAAGAATTTGACATTCAGATCCAAGCACTCATTACTTTCTAGAGTAGGGAAAGCATTCAAATATTGAACATAATCTTCACATCTGCATCACGATTTGACAGTTTGGAAAGAGAATGAAAAAAGAAGTGAAGGCCATTTTTTTGTACATAACATTTTATCCATACTCATTCTTCTGTTCTCAGACTATCACAGAAGCTAATGGGGTATGAAACATTATCAGTCTTGGGTTATATTTTCAAGGCAGGCATGAATAATTTCTCCCACGAACTACTGTTTCAGGAAGAGGTTGAGATTTTTAGCTACCAGCAGTGAGTGTTTCCTGTTAGTTATACCATGTAGCTCCCAAAATAAACTCTTGTGAGTACTATTAGTCCTTTTCGCTAATGGCAATTTGTATTTTCCAGACACTTCAGGAACTTTATTTTAGTAGATTCATAATTCTACTTCTACCTATAACTCAGATATATGTAATACAATGCATTATTGTCTTATACTATTTTTATTCTCAGGAAGGAAACTACATTGAATACTGCACCAAAATAAGCACAAAATGATTGAACTGATGTGTGACAAATTCTACACAATTAAAAAAGAATATGTAGGGCAATAGGAACCGAACAAAAGGGGAGCTAGGAAAACATACTAAAACAAATAGTTTTTCTGGTTCTTCATTACTGAAGATCTTGCCTTGCTACACAACATCATCACTAAGATGAAGTAGATTAGCACTCACAACTCTAATGCAGATAATTCTGTCAAGGTCATTAGGTGTTCAACAGTGTTTAGTAAAGCTGCGAAAGAATTGCACCTGGATGACTCTGTAATGGTTTGTGTATCAGGAAATGGGAAATGTCATGCAGATTGGTTACAGATTATTTTAAGGGATTAGTTACAGTGCTTGCAGATGCATTTGCTAGGGGTAAAACTAGGCAGACAACAGGTTCAGAATCATCTGTTATAAATTCTAATTTTGTACCAGGCACAGGCCTATCAATTTGTGTCTAATTATATTCTTCCATGTGAGATATAAAATACCTCAGGGTTTCTATAATAAAGGCTCATTAATGTGGACGAGAAATAATTCTGAAACTCTTTCTGCCAGGGCTAATGTTAATACAGATTTTAATTGCTCTTACAGGATATTAAAACACAGATTTTTTTTTTTAAATCAGTTTTAATCTAGTCATTAAATTGAGCCATTTTTGTAACCTTGTATTTTCAAGTATTGCATCTTACAATGCTAGGTAATTGCGTCATTACCAGTCATGTTGAACCAGAGGATAAAAGATGAATGCATAAAGTATAAAAGGCAATATTATCAAAGATATATGAGAGTCAACGCCCTTCAGTTCCTTGTAATTCCCTTTTCTACCTTTAAAATATCCTCCTCCTGCTTAGATAAGTACATATTCTAAAATGTACTTATAAAAATAAAACAATAAGTATTGTGAATAAAAAAGAATTAGTATCACATTATAATTTAAAGGAAGTCAAGATTTTTCTCCAAGGTAAAAGCCAAAAGCAAAACCCCTCCAACAAAGACTCTTACTTTAAGAACTAAAATTGCTAACCTTTGATCTCAAGGATATAATTCTTCTGAAGCTAGTCTGGTCAGGTCACTAGAGGGTGAAAAACAAGAGCAGAGTAGCATTCCAGACTGATATTACTTGACTTCGAGGGCAGATAACTTAACATCTCTCTTCCTCAGTTTCCTATATTTTATGGATGAAGAAAAAATATTATTTTTACCCACAGTAAAAAGCAAATTCTCTGTTGTCAAATTCCAAAAATATCACTGTATTTCAATAGCTTTTTGGAAATAGCATTCAAGTAAATATTCTGTGCTGGAAAAGAATAATATTCATGGACTTCGTGGTGATGGAAGAGACACTTTTATGCACACCTTGTCAAACTGCAAAGTACTACTAGCCTCAGGGCTGCTATCATTTGAATAGGTGACAGGCGCATTTGTCACAGGATGCATACTATACAGCCACCTAGATAAATAAAATATATGATGGGCAAAAGGGCCTTCATGCTTTAAGTTTTGTCAGGATAAGGGGGAAAAGACAAAAAATGAAAGGTTCTCACTTGGCATTCTCAAACACTAGCAGATTGAAAAATAAAGCTGATGTGAAGAACCAGTTCTTGTGATAGAACTGACAGTTCCTTTATAAAAGGGAGCTGAGCTAACAATAAACTGATAAATAGATTCATAAAACCAGTATGTGTGTTCAGTAAAGTGAGAAAGGGACTTACAAATGTACTAAAGTTTTGATACCATGGATAAGAAGTAGCAGCAGAGAAATACAAGAGTTTTCTGTACATTCATGTGCTTAGCAACATGAGGAATATATTAAGGTATCTTAAAAGAGATCAACTTAAAAGCTTGTTATCAACATATCTTACTTAGAATTTCTTCCTCCCTTGACAGTTGCATGAAAATATCCTGAGAATGATATTTGTAAGAAATTACTAGGGAAAAACTCTACTAGGAGTCTTTTGGGAATTTACTGTATCTTCTTGCAGATTATAACAGAAGAACACAAATCCAACAACAGATCTGAGTAATACCTATTCAACATTGAATAGATCAGGTAGGATAAACAAAAAAAAGTTGTACAAGAAAGAAATTGGCCAGCTCTTTCACAAACCAGAATTAATAATCAGTAGCCTTTCTATCCAGGGGATATATGCTTTAAGATTTAACAGTTGACTTGTGGTAGAAGACTCTTTCAGTGATGCCATAAACTGATTCCACTTAAGAACTGTAAAACTTATATTTGTCCTAGTAAGTGAACTAGAGAGATAATGCTGTTGAGTTTTTCCCCTTCAGGAAATGGTTTCAGAGTACTTCTAGAAAACTAGTTGCTACTCACAAATGTCAGTGCCTTAATTACCAGTTAAATTCATTTCATCATTAACATGCCATTTAGTTCTATGCACCATTAGCTTTGCAGGTTTCAGTTTAGAAATAAATTGTGACTGAAAATTAGATGACCTAAATATCCTCCACATAAGTAGAAATGACCAGTACTAGGGGGTAACACACCAAATGTAAGAACCAATAAGACTTGTTCTGCAATGTCTGCAATTGCCCCAAAGGTAAGACTGGTTCTGCAATTAAATGCTGCCAGAAATGTCTTTGTACAGACTGGCCACTGCAGGAGTGTGGTAGCAACCTGGTAGACACACAGATTTCTTTCTCTCCCTAGACATCAAAGGCCTTCCCTAGGCACCTAGTTGCTTTCCCATTTAAGATTCATCGTACTTATAACTTTAAGCCTTAGATTTATATTGAATAATCTTTGGAGACCTCGAGAGAGAGAAAGGAGGATTTATATCAACATTCACATGAAAGCATGAAAGTAATGCATTCTTTAAAATCATTTGGATAATTTACAAACTTGATTTTTATTATAAGAACTAAATATCTATTTGGGGTCGCAGTCTTTCCTTCTTTTCTTCCTTCTTTCTAAATGTTGTTACTAAAAAAAAGAAACCAAGTAAAAATGTGTAGACTTCAGCATATCTATTTTTGTGAGTTCCCTTGGTTCTTCAGTTTCAATACTGGATAAAATTAATGTTAGAATTATTTACAGAAATTTAAAACTCACCTCAATATAACTCCTTACCTTTTGCTAAATGTGTAGCGATACAGTTGTAGCTGGAAGAGCACATACAGGCTCCATTCAGTGTTTCGCATGCTTCCCCTCTCTTGCTCCTCCCCAGGTCTGTGCTCCCACACCTGCCTTGCCCTCAGATGCTGCATCCACCACTGTCCTTTACTGCCTGCGAGAGTTTGCTTTCTTCTTTCTCGTGTTTTCCAAAGCAGCTTTTCTGGGAGTACAGTGGATCTTCCTTCCCAATTCGTTTAGCCATCATGCCATCACCATGTCTGACTGATCTGCTGGAATTCCTGCAGAATTCAGAGGTCAAAAATGATAATCAGGTTAGCTAAGGAGGAGACTTTCCAGAAGCTAACAGTTTGGCCTAAGATATAGTTAACTTTCCTTGGGTTAGGGAAAAAAACCCACCAAAACCAAAAAAAAAGATAATTCCTTTACAGTGCAATTTCTTCTTTCTCCTTCCCAGGATTTCCCCTAATCTCTTCCTTAGAAATAATTAAATGTTTTATCAGATACTTCCCCCCAAAAGTAGAAGCAGCTTGCACAGAAATTTTCAACCTGAACTGTTAACATATGATAAAGTTATAAACATCTGACACAAACATATAGCAGAAAACACTAGGCAACTTTAACTCTAGGCAGGACTACAAACTTCAAGCACAGAACAATGTACAATTGTGCAGGAAATAGAAGCATGGAGCTTTGTAAAAGTATTGACATTAAAAGAGGGCTGGCTGTGAGGGAGAATTATAACTTTACTGTGGACATTTTATATAATTGTATTAATAAGATGTAAAACTGAGGACAGCAACTGCTGCATAATTTAAAGGATTGGTTGTGAAACTTTCTCCTTTAATAGCAAAAGGTACAGCAAAACCTCTCACTTCTTGATATGAATAAGAAAAGATGGCTTAATGAAGCTAAAACACTTAAAATTAACATGATAATATTTGTATTTGTGTTTCTCTACCATTTTATGTTTCTACAAATATATAAAAATTATTTCTAATAGTTTGCAAAAACAGGAATAATAGAATAAGATAAATGAAATGGCAAATATTAAATGCTGGTCATTTCTACAGAATGATAATAACCTCTGCATTTGCCTTAAAAATCTTGGGTTTATATTTTTGTTTGGTATTTGTATTTTCAAATGGCTTGGCATCTTTTTTCTGTCTTCCTAAATATTTACAAGATTCTGAAAAGCAAACTGGTAATGATTTTTCAGACAAACTAACAACATAAATGTATTAAAAGTCAATCTATAGGCTTTAGTCAGTTCCAAATACATTATTTTTTGTGCAAGGTGGAGAACAGGTATATGCACTGAATCAATAACAAACATCCTTTAAGAAGCAATAAAGTTGTTAAAGAATCATTTCTAATAAATATCTCGGTTGTATAAAAAGATGCGACACTATGATATTTATATTTGACTCCAGGCTCACAGACTACATAAAGACCCTGTGTGGGTGTAATACCTGCATCCAGGCATCACTTCATAGAGTCGGTTTGATTTCTACACAGCGGAGTCCCGTTACTAAAAGTTGAAAATATGTCAAAGTACTGGATTAAATGTTTGCCATTACTGTTAACCTGAACATTTTCATGCTCTTCCTCTGCCTGAGAGCTCTGCTCTTACCCTCAGATACTGACCACAGGAAGGTGGTCTTCCCACCAGGAACTGAAGACTCAGAGCCTGAAAAAAACCCAAACAAACAAAAAGCATGTGTGTCTTAATCAGAAAAGCCTGTGTAAAAACTCCTGTGCCTGAAATGTCATGCCTGAACAAGAGACCAAGTTGCCAGTTCTCACTAAGTGTCTCTACTAAGTATTTTTCAGAGATTTTTTGACTGCTTAATTACTTCCCAGTAGTGGACAACGCTTTTTTTTTTTCCCCCCCAGACTCAGTCTAAATTTAGATTTATTAAAAACAGAAGAAAGAACTATCTCTGAAGTACACAGCTGAGTCAACAGAGCTGCACAATCCCTTTTGGTTGGTCACTCCTTTGGGGTGACAACTTTTCCTTCCTTATATCCGGTAGCAGTATGCATACCTGTTGTGCTACAATTGATGACACCTTTTAGTTAATCACCAGGAAAAAACCCCTACATTTCAGGGTGATAAACATTTTCCTTTGACATTTATAATTATCTCAACCTGTAAGGAGAATACAGACACGTTTCATTTCCAGCCAGTAGTACAGCCGGTATGCTACATACAGGCTAATTAATTTGAATAGTATCCATTTTTGCTTTGGGTTGTGTTTTGTGGGTTGTTTTTTTTTTTTCTTCCGTAAGAATGCTGATATTTATATTACGTGTTCTTTCTTACGATCTCTTTAATCTTTGCAAGTGATGAAATCAATGAAAAACAGAAACTTGTGCTCTAGTCAGAGATTTAAAAAGTACAGCCATAAAATACCGATACCCATTTTTCCAACATGAATTTTTACATGAATGAAAAATGGGTCAGTATTAATCCACTCATTTAAACTGTAACAAAAAAATACCACTGAATGTGGTATTTTTTACCATGCATTCACCACATGTTCATATGAATTACAAAAAGGATGAAACAAGTAGTTGGGTTTTTTTTTTCTCTCTTAAAAAACCACAATGCATTAAGTAGCAGACACCAGCCACTAGTTAGAGAGATTTGTAAACCTTCAGGGTAAAATACTTAATAGGATAGATATGGTAATACAAAATTTTAATGAAATTAAACTGAATTATATGAACTGTAACAGATTTTGTACAACATGAAAGGTAAATAATGAGGCAAAGAGCCATTGCTTATTGCCTATGTTGACGTATTTATGTAATTGTCATTGGGTTTATTATTCACATGGGAAAAATTTGAAT
Source organism: Ciconia boyciana (assembly GCF_034638445.1). Classification (NCBI taxonomy): domain Eukaryota; kingdom Metazoa; phylum Chordata; class Aves; order Ciconiiformes; family Ciconiidae; genus Ciconia; species Ciconia boyciana. The sequence goes on from NC_132945.1 coordinate 4,173,644, forward strand.
TTTTAATTGATTTTAAGTTCTTAAACAGCTGTCCTACAATCCAGTGGTACTTAAAAGAGTTTATACATTTTCATAACTGCTTTATAAGAAGATATTAGGCTAGAAGTGAAACACTGAACATCACTCTGAAATACATTCCATGCAAAATGAATGCTGCTTTTTAGTTAGACACAATTTTCTTCCTAATTATTTTCATTTTGATTTAAGAAACAAATAGTCAAATAGAAGTGATTTAGATTTATGCACATGCTTAACTGTGTGCATTTTAGCTTCTGCTTTTTTGTGTTTTGGGGACTGCTCGGTGCATAAAGATAAGACGATGGCTCAGGCCCTAGGTTGTTTTGAAATTAAATAGCTATAGTTAGCTTGAAGATACTTCTCCAGTCTCTTGTGACCAGAAAATATGTTGAATTAGCACATAGATTTTTACTTGAAGTCAGAAAATTGAGAAAATCAGCGGACTGTGATTAAAAAAATAAGGATTGAAATTATGCCTATTCAGAAGTATTTCTGATCATGCAGGTCCTACAGGTAAGTATCTAAATAAGCCACATAACCAAAATAAATGTTTCAAAATCAAGATTATGGCTGCTCATACTTAATTCTGAAACAATTTAATTTTTATTTCTCTTTTGGAAGACTTTTATTAAGCAAATATTACATGTGGTAGGTACATGTCCTTTCTGCTTCTCCTAACATATTTAGAGTCATAAGGACATGCCTGTTAATAATATGAATTTTGTTTAGCCATTAGATTAGAAACATGAAGGACATAAGTGAATCATTTATAGTTTCTTAATTCTCTGTGATGGATTCAGGTCATGTTTTCTGTTATATCAAATCTGATTGCCAAATTGTCAGCTCTAATGCAAATCTCAGTTTTAATCTCCCCTGCAGCCCAATTACAAAATTACTTTTTGATCAAGTTCCTAGATTGTAGAATTATCTTTTCATTATAAATTGAAAAACTGATGTTTAAACTTGGTTTTTGTTATGTAAAAATAATAAAAACTACTTTATGGGGTACTAATAAAAAGTGCAACAAATTCTTAGAAATGAAATAAAAACCTTCCCATGCCCAGAATCTGAAGAAGACTACAAAGTTACACAGTGTATGTAAGGAAAGGAAGAAATAAGAACTTCAGTAATCTTCTAGAAACCGATCTTATTGAAGCAGTGAATACACAACTAACAAAGCATACTGTTACAACTTTGTTTGTGGATACTGTCTGGACATAGCCTATGATTTTATCACAAAAAATTAAGCATATCCATTCTGTGAACAGACCCAAGTAGGAATTAGCTTTTCTTCCTCCTGGTAAATCCCCTTTTTTGCTACAGTTTGTTAAACCAAGCAAGTTTTTAAATCTAAGCCCAGAAAACACACATTTTCATATAATACACATCATTAAAACCATAAAAAACCTACATTTATTTTGAGACTGCACGTGAGTTGGCCAGAATTTCAGTTGACCCTGCCAACACCTTTTTCCCATTCTATGAACACACCAAAACCAAAAAACCAGGCTTCTAAATTCTAAAGCCGAGTTGAATTCAAATTCGAAATAGAACAATGGACTTTATAAATAGAGAAGTTCATTTCTGCTGGTAACGGCAGCACAAAAGGGTCTTGCAATCAAATCTCACTTTTGCCCGCTTAATCCTTTTAGACCTGCTTTCCAGCTGATAAATTCTGATGATCATCTCTGTTGCTGCAAATCTCACAAGTCTCTCTCTGTGGATCCTTTTGAGTGTGTTTCTTTCTGTTCTTCACACTGGGAGCCAATTGTGTGTCTAGGAGTGTAGAGAGCAACCTGGACCCATGTTGTCAGCTTGCTATCGCCCATGCAGCCCAGCAGCTCCTCATCCCATGTATGATCCCTTGTGCCTTGGATGCAGCAGCAGCTTGTGAACATCCAATCCGCTGCACTACAGCCAAACAGAATATACAATCCATCGTATGTAAACATCTTTTATTCAGGATGACCCTTAAGAGACAAGTTATCTTTGCCTTTCTTAACCGTATATGCCACCACGTACAACAGCTGATTGTGGAGAACACAGTATTTGGGTATCAGTAAAACAGCAGCAACAGATGTACAGAGCCCAAACATTAAAAGAAGGGGAAAAAAAAGTAAAAACCAAGAGTTTAATGCATACGCCAGGTGTGCATTATTTATTCATTCCACTCTGCTAGCAAACCACCCTGCCTGAAAGGTGAGTGAAAGGGACACAAAAAACGCAGAGGAAACACTCAAAATTGATAATAAAGGGGGCATTCCTTTCGAAAAACAAAATACTGCAATGCAGCCATTAGAGAATTAGAAGACATAGGAACATCAACTTGTCCAAGAAAAGCAGATAATATTAAAATGGTTATTTTATTCATAATGGCATTTGGTTTTATCACTAACATGCATTCATAACATGCTGCTCCCAGCCCTAGCACAGCCTGTCTTCCATACACCTACCAACACCACATTTATTTTATGTATGTGACTGTCAAAAATTGGTTGACAGTAGGATAGGGCAACTTTACCTGTGTGCATTGCAAACCCTACACTTGCTCACAGATACCCACTGGATTTACACAGTTTACATAATCCAATCTATTCTGTTTCTGTATAATCAATGGCCACATCAGGAACGTTAGAAAAACAGAGCATTCACACTGCATTATGAAACAATAAACAAAAAATGCACACCAAATTGGCAGGCAATTTTAAAATTAAACTCCTATGAAATGCTCGGAGTTTTTTGGCTTTGGAACTTTTTCAGAAATGAATAATCTGATGAACAAAGAAATTGATGTATGCTTCCCAAATCTTCAAAATAGTAGAAAGAAATTAATCACGTTTTTGCCTCTCAGTTGTTATAACAATGATGAATGATATACTCCTTGAGAAATGTTGCTGAATCATCCAGTAAATTGTTTGCTCTACAGTAGGTCTCATCCACAGATATGCTGACCTTCAGGGTGTTCCTGACAGGCTCGGTTATCAAAATCTGTTTTTCTGGCACAAATTCTACTCTTCCAAAACTGTAACTTGTTCATTTGTAAAAAAGGCTGCCAGTAATTTTACCTGTTTATAACCCTTCTGTCAATTTTTTTTCTTGGTATAACTCACAAAACAGAAGAATGTTACATTGAATCGTAATGATGCATTTAGTGAAGTAACCCACTCTCAATGTCATAAAAACATTAACAACATAATTTAAAATGAGGGCAAACTGTAACTCTGTTCAGCATACTGAGAGCTGATAATTCAGGAGAGTTAAACTCTTCATCATTTACATAACTGACTAAAAAGGAACTAAAAATAAAAATGAATACCGAGTGTTTACCATCCTATATGCAATTTTTCTCTGAAGAGGTTTTCTAATTGTCTCTCATAACTACCAGCAATACAGCTTTAGAAAGGATGACAGTCACCCTGGGTCAGGACTCCACAGAAATGGCCACCCAAATGACCGTACAAATTCTGTACTATGCCACAGTTCCGCAGTTCCACAGGAGAATGGCTCCTCCTAAGGTGAGCATTCAAATACTCATTTAATTTTTAAGCACATCAACAGCTCTCCTAAATTCACAAAAATCACTTATGCTCTTAGCTTTAGCTACAAACGCCCTCTTTACCACTACGGTCTCTGGCCCCTTGTGGAGAGATGTTGATTGTAAACAGCATTAGGGTGCATTATTGCCTGCAGGCTGAGCAATCTCAAATTCATTTGGTCCCACTTATTAGGTGAGCCAATCACGGCTATTCCAGTATTATTTCTCTCAAGGGAATGGATGAAGAGTTGAATATGTAATAACATCCTACAGCTTGAAAGAACTTAGACATTTTAATTTTACCTGAAGTAGTGTTCCTGACATATCTGTAATTACTATAAGCTGGTCTTTAGTTTTAATTTTGACTAGTGTGGAACTCAACAGGCACTGTAAGACAAGACAGGCAAAGCTTTCAGGAAAGACTCAACCTGACATATGACATTTTAATTCTCTACAACTCCCAGAGGAAGAGGTTCTCCTACTCAGGTGGGAAAACCATGATCTATGGACAAATTGTATCATACATACTAGCTCTAAACAAGCCAAAGAGAGCAAATATCAAAGTACAAAGGATCAAAGATGCCAGCTAGAAGGTTTACTGCCTTTCTGCATCAGCACAAGCAAGCAGCACTATGACACAAGGGCTAACTGAAATCCATGTAAAAAAGCCGGGAAAATACTGGAACTACACTGAAATTATGTGAAATCCTGATTCAGCAAATACCAGATTAACACCTTAAGTAACCTCAGAGTTTTTCACAACAGGAAACGTCTTATAACACATTACCTTAACAACCTAGATAGATGTATTAATTGCATGGTTGTAATAGGAAGCATATTTACCACATGTGAAAAGATGTGTTATATGTACAAATTTAAGGGACATGTTTTGCTAATCTATATACTTATAATGTAAGTTACACAAAGTCCTTATCATTTATCATTGCTTATCATCAGTACCACATTATCATTTGCAGACAACTCTTTCTTTTTTTTTTTTTACAACCACTTTTAATGGTACGACAAATTAACAAGTTTTTCAGAGCATTAACTCTGTAATTGTTTCCTTTTTTTGTGTAGTAACAGATGGGTGTATATCTCTTGGGATAAGAGAATCAAGAATCCTTTATTTGCAAAGCAATTTTCTCTCTCATTGTAATCAATACCTTTTGTTATGTAAAAATCCAGTGAAATGAAAAAACGAATGCATCTGTACACAAACATACAAATTAAACTAAATAGGTAGGTGAAATGGCCAGTTGAACTTTTTTCTTTAATGCAAGACAGTACAATCTTTATGCAAAGAATAAAACTCTTATTAAAAATAATAAATTTCATATTTCAATTTTCTACAACTTTTTGCTGAAGGGGTTAGGGGAGAGACTACAATATTCCTAACTTAGTAGGGAAGCAAAAATCATCAGTTTCCAAAATTTACTCATGTGAACATGCTTAAACAATTTTTCTACAAGGGCAGTATCCTTGCTGACTGATTGACGAATACAACTTTTTGAACGTCCCTGCTGACGCTCATACATTTGAACAGGAATGACTACTTCTTTGTCTTTTCTGGTCCAGAATTACATACCATGATAAGCTTCCCAGGTTAAATTTTGAACAATTTTTAACAAATCTGAGCGATCGTGACATTTTACTTTATCCAGAAAGAAAAAGAAACAAATCTTTTTTATGGCTCTAACAGTAATTATTCTGTAGTGTTTTATAGGCAATTAGCATAAATTGTTGGAGGAAACTAAGGACCATGGAAATGAGAAGTGAAGTACTTACTCCCTTTTCTTTGTTCAGAACACTAAATCTACCTTTCATATTCTGATGTGTAGTGGGTCATTGTTCTCTTGGAGTACAAACTGCATTTTGTTTTGTGCTTTGACCATTTCACCTCTGAGTAAGTGACCTAACTATTCAGATCCAATTTTAAGCAAACATTCTTCTCAAAGTAAATAATATCCTCTCAGTTTAATAATTACTGGTACATATTTAATAATACAACTTATTTATTTTTATTTCTAAATAAATTGCTTTATTTCCAATGAAAATAGGTTAAAAACCCCACACTTGTAAATTTGAGTAGATCATCTTTAATGATCTAATGTTCTTTTTCCTTAAGAAAATATTACTTTCCAACCCTCATGTTTTAGGAAAAACAAAGACTTGTAGACTTACTACTAGATATTTTATTTATTATCTTTAATAAAGACCATAAAAAGATCACTAAGTTACTCAGTAAAGAAAGACTGCAATGATATAAAGACTCAATTTTGTTTAAGTATATTGCTACACTGATATTTAATTCACTGTTACTGAACATTTCCATGAATACTTCTGCAAGTGACTCTAAAGATGAAATGTGGAAAATTACTTACAGTTAGGTCCATTTTTGTCTTTGCAGTCTCAGAGGGGTTGCCCATGAACAATAACATATCTATTTGAAAGACATTCCACAACGATAATTGTAGGTAAGATCTTTTTACTGAAGAAAGAAATTATTTCCTATTCAACACATGGTCCACTGCAATGATATCCCATTCCTGTTACTGCTGCATTCAGGTAATTGTTAGCTCAAAATGCAAATAAACTTTTGCAATAGCAAAACAACAGATTCTCAATAGATGCAAGAACAATCATCTACAAGAGAAAGATTTCTGATAAAATTACAGCTGCATACCTAATATTTTTAGAAGCCTATTTTAGCTGAGCACATGCAAGCTTGCAATAATATACACTTCTACAGTGAATAACAAATAGCCCATATTCTTTATTTAAGAGGTCATATTGATTTTTGAAACAGTTATAGTTAAGTAGCTACATGAAGAATGCATGCATCTTAATTACAACCAACTCAAATGTGCAATACTTTTTAACGATGGTAAATAAATCAATCAGCATAAATTAAAAATGACACAGGCTCAGAACGAGAGATGCTGTGCCTGAAACTTTCAGTTTATAAGTGGATAATATAACAACAATAAATTGTTGGAATACAGTGTCTGTTAACTGGAAGTTACATACTATACTGCTACAATACCCCCGTAAAATATAACCATATTTATTGCTAGGATGAATTTGCCCCTCTTTTGTTAGAATGAGCTTTGACAAAAGTTAATTTAATGTACTTTTCCCAATTCAGTTCTGTCGTGGTTTAACCCCAGCTGGCAACTAAGCCCCACCCAGCCGCTCGCTCACTCTCCTCAGTGGGACGGGGGAGAGAATCAGAAGAGTAAAAGTAAGAAAACTCGTGGGTTGAGATAAAGACAGTTTAATAGGGAAAGCAAAAGCTGCTCATGCCAGCAAAGCAAAACAAGGGATTCATTCCCTCCTTCCCAGGGGCAGGCAGGTGTTCAGCCATCTCCAGGAAAGCAGGGCTCCAGCACCCGTAACTGTTACTTGGGAAGACAAACGCCATCACTCTGAACATCCCCCCCTTCCTTCTTCTTCCCCAGCTTTCTATGCTGAGCATGACGCCATATGGTCTGGAATAGCCCTCTGGGCAGTCGGGGTCAGCTGTCCCGGCTGTGTCCCCTCCCAGCCTCCTTGTGCCCCCAGCCCACTCGCTGGTGGGGTGGGGTGAGAGGCAGAAAAGGCCTTGGCTGTGTGTCAGCACTGCTCAGCAGGAACGAAAACACCCCTGGGTGATCAGCACTGTTTCCAGCACAAATCCAAAACGTGGCCCCATGCTAGCGACTAGGAAGAAAATTCACGCTATCCCAGCCAGAACCAGCACAAATTCAAGTTACAGTTGTTACTTGTCTCACTGCTACATAATCTGACTAGGACAAAAAGAATAATGTTTTCAATATGGGTTAGGAATGTATGAGTGAAATAGCATCTATACTTGTCCCCTGGTGACAGTAAAAAAATACAAGAATTATCTGAATCAATAAGGATGCAATGTGATATTTTGACACAAGAAAAATGTATGGTTTGAATAGCTCTGAAATGTCAAAAAAATATGCTGGTTTAGTGGCTTTTTTTTTTAATTGTCTACCATTCTTATAAAGAGAATATTTGACTAAAAGTACTTTTGTTTTGTTTGGAATGAGAGGTCTTATGTCAATGATCTAGATTTTGTAATGACAGCCAAAGTTTTGAAGAGAACTTTTATGAAGAACATTTCCAGTCCTGTCCCATTTTCATATTTCCTGCCAAGATGTTGTGTTCTGTAACTCATTTAATTTTGTTTTCATTCCAGCAGCAGTATTGGTTACATTAAAACAAGGTTTCAATGATTTTACCAAACCTTCATGAAATGAATTCATATTTATTTAATTAACATTCATACCCAATCATTTTTCTTGATTACAACTACTGAACTGCTTCAGTAGTTGCAATGCCTTAATTCAAAAGGTTAGTGAGAGGAGCAGTTATTACATTTGACCTAAGATTAGAAGCATTTTCAACTTCTGTGTTATACTGCTGGAATATAAACTACACCAGAGAAAACATACTTGGAAAGACTCCCCTTTCTACGATTGCATTTTTGGTGTCCTAAATGGTATGGCAGTGGTGTACCAAATGTACAGACTGGGTGCCAGCTGGGCTTACACAACAGTAAACAAGTTTCATATAGTCCAAATTATTTCCATGGCCAGTTCCTCAGTCTTGTAGAATCAGAAGACCTTAAACCAGATATTCTGAGAAAAATAAGGTACACTGACAGTCCAAAGAAATCGCACCTCTTTAATCAGCTAATTGCCTGCATGATTAATCCTGTTCCTCAAGACATCGGTGTTAGAGCCATAACACAGAAAGAAAATCTGTGATCTCTAATCTTGTAGAGATCTCTCATACTTGTTGCCTTTGTCAGATTTTGCTCTAAGCCAGACAGAATATAACAGTCAAAAAAAAATAAATTTGAATAAACAGATATCATGAGATAAAAATGTTTAAAAAAGAACACAAAAGATCCCACTAAAACAAGGCCTTTTTGTGCAATAATACACGGTGATTGTTTACCTACCCATGCTGCCAGCGCGCAGCGAGGGGCGGCTCCCCCGAGGGCGGGGAGCCCCGGAGGGCTGAGGCCACCCTGGGCGTCAGCTCGCGGGTGACGGCCAGGATCCGGCCCGGGGAGGCGAACCGGGGCCAGGGACAGCCCCGGGACAGCTGGGCAGCGCTGTGGGGCCAGGGATGGGCCCAGGCCATCAGCCTGCGGGTCACGCCCCGGGCAGCAGGACGCGTGGCTGGGCAGGGCCTGGTGGTGGCGGATCTGGAGACCAACGCCTCGTGGTGTCACGGGGGCAGGACTGAGGACCCCAGGGGGACCGACATGGGCTCCAGGACTGTGGTGCTGGGGGGAGGCCCCTGGGGAGGCTGCTCTGGGCCACTGAGGCCCATAAATGCTCTCAGGGCCCTGACATTTTCTGTATTAACAGCATATTGACAGTTAACGTTATCATAACTTGACCATATAAATATCTTGTCAAATTAAGTAAGTAATCTAATTTACTTAAGCATTCAGCTTGATTGTGTTGTCATGATTTGAAGCCCCAGGTCGAACAGGCTGTCTGTACAGATTCAGGGAGTGCAGACGTGTGCCAGCAAGTTTGCACCGTCACTTTGCTCACTCACCCTCCCTTTTGCTCGTGGGTGTTGGTCTACAAATTGTCAACGCGGTGTGCATGTTTGTTCACACCCGAGTTCCCCTTTGGAGCAAACCAGCTGGGCGCCAGGGAAACCAGCTAGCCACAGACTTACATGCTATGCTGACTGAGCAACAGAGAAACTTCAGTATTACATAAAGAATTTTTTTCAGAAAGCAAGTCTATCTTTGCACTGAGGAAAGAATATATGTTAGCAGAAATGTATGCTTTACTGTATATATGTAGCGATTTCAACAATTGTAACATGCTCAGGTGCTCTGTTGTGCACTATCTATTTTTCGTTAATAGCTTTAATTTGGAAAAAATGTATAGGCAGAATTATATTTCCGTCAACAGAGAATTTCTTAGTTGGATTGCAGCAATCAACTGCCAGCTGGAAAACTGAAAAATGCACTGCAAGTCAGACTGAATTATAAATAGGTATGGTTTTGGATCCACCTGGACTTCTTTAAAAGAGCAGGATTGAACCAACAAACAATGCCAAGGTATGCAAAGTAGAAAACTGCTACAAAACCACTTTAATTTCTTGCTATCTTTTCAATACATTGAAATTAAACATTAAATTCATTCCAACGTTACATTCTTTGAGATTTATATATGAAATTCTTTTGAAGCAGCTCCACTCTCATAGCATTTAACAATAATTTTGATTTCAGAAAAGCGTCTAGAAAGTGGTAATGTTGGGAGGATTTTGTAGAAATAGCAGGAAAAAATAAAAACAGAAGAAGTTAACATTAAAGAAGATAAAATAGGAAAGGTAAAGGAAACAAGCAATTATGCATAAAGGTTCAATATTCGGACTCAATTGTTACTCACATGATAACAGTATTAAGGGCTAATCAATACAAGAATGATATTATGTAACAATGTATTAACCGTTGGGTGATTCCTGCAATTATTTTCTGGCAGAGACAAAAACCTCAATGCTCACTTTGTAAGAACATGTTATTATCCTTAATGTCACTGGAAACACAAAACAAGTTTTATGCTGAAGAAATGTAATGTACAAAATTTCCTTATGCCAATATCATTATGAAATGGGTTCACTGGCCATGTAGAGTGAAAGGGTTAATATATTTTCAAACCTTGGAATATATGAAGATAGTATTTCTCGACCTTTTTTAATTGAAGGACGATTTAAACTTTTTACAAAAAAAAATCCCCAAACCCAAAAAATCCTACATAGTATTAACCATAAAAGGGAAACATTGCAAATAAAAGCTATCAGTAACAAATTAACAGGTTAATCGTACCTTATTTTCATCTTCTTTTTTTATTTTTTCTTTGGGTGCATGCGGGTGTGCTTATGCAGTTTACCAGCACAATGACAATTTATTTCTCTTCCATTTCCTGATGTCTTACAATCATGAAGTGGATGAAACTGCAAAATGTGAACAAAAAAGCCTCAATTTTTACAGAAAAAGGAAGTTAAAATTCTAAAGCAAAACTCAGAAAAATAAATATTGTCATAAGAAGCAAAAATTCAAATAATTGAGCTTGCTAAAATATAAGCGTTAAGTTGTAGACCAACTAGGCTCACTCTAGTTGGTGTGAGCAAAAGTTAGTGTAAGTAACCCTAGATTGAACCTAAAGCAAAACAAATAATGAGGTGAACAGCTTCCACTGAATAATTTAAATCACCTTAAACAACCCACAAGCAGAAAAGGAATGCAAGAGATGGGGGAAGATCAATTAATGAAACAAGCTAGCCTCAAAGAAAAAACAAACAAACAGAAAAATAAATTGAAGGGGATTAGAAGAGAGACTCTTGGAACAAGTAATGCCTCACTCTCTCTTTCCAGTATACAGTCTTCGGGTTCCAAAAACTCCAGGTTGTCTGGCCAAGGGACTGTTGGGATTTTTTTTAAGATGGGACAGCATATTACTACTTCACTTTGAACAACTTTCTATGTCTTCAAATAAGCATCTTTTACTGAGATTTACAGTTTTCATGCCAATAAAAATCCTCCAAATTCTTAATCATAGAGTACCTTACAATCATGATGTACTAGCACCAAGATGTTACGACAATAGAAGCTTTTTTAATCTGTAAGAATAGTGTATCCATACACTGGCTTGCTACGCGGTGTTGTGCAGCGTTGCCCCTGAGAGTTATAAAGGTCGTCTTTACAGGAGGACAGACAGGTATCAATAGCTCATTGATCACAACTGTGTATTACTTTGAAATTCGTATGGTGTTAGAAGCTCTACTGCTGAAAATTGTTCCTTTGTCACAAAATATTGTACTTCAATAGTATAAGATTGTAACCAAAGTGAGCAGGATTTGCTTTCTTTTATTATTATTTTTTAATCTGAGATGGATTGAATGAGAAATGGAAAGCAATTCTGATTACAATCCAAAAATATTAATTTCATAGATGAGAAGATACAATTTGTTCAGCTGTTTCTTTCCAGAAACTTTATGCAGATTATGAAAAAGTTTTCAGGTCATTCATAATCCTCACAGTATTCATCATCCACCAATTTTTGTCCAGACTTCATTGTTTTGAAAGAAATAGCATCGCTTTATAGGAATAAGGCTCATATTAATTTTATTTTCCTGTATGTTCAAATCTGAACACTACTAAAAACTTAGTATTTTTAAAGGACATTGCAAGAAATTGAATTTGTCCAATAGATGTCGTAGCAAGAATGGAAAATGTAAGAGCTTGCCTGCTATCTTAAGATAACCTAACGATCTCCATCTTTAAGTCTATACTTACAGAATTAAACCCAGGCAAGCAAGTTAAGGTTTCCATCTCCTGGTTCTTCCATTTTTCCCAAGAGTAATCCTGCCAGAGATATATGTGATAGTGGACTATGAATTATCAAAAGGTAAAGCATTCAGCAATAATAGCCACAGAAAAGTGATAGTATCAAAGCCAGAGTACTGTGTGTTGAAATTTTGATTTTGAGATTCATCTTGTTTCTTTACCTTTATGCAACACTCCATACATTCTATCAAAAAAATTGCAAAAGCCTGGAAAACAAACAAAACTTTTTTATATACATATATATGTGTGTGTGTGTATATATTGGCTATTAAAAATTTTGTGAAGTGAAAATTATTTGAAAATGTCTAGACTAAACTTCTCGCCATTAGAAAAGTTAAATAATTTTCTTTCTAAGAAAAATCATAGAATATTCACTGCATATTTTGATATTATTAATTCATATACTTTAAATGAGAAACCACTGTTCCCTTTAAAAGATATACATGCCCCTTGATTTCAGAGAAATGAAAGAAGAAGGAATTTTTAAGTGTCAGATACTTGAATACCTTCTGAAGATATTGCTGGGCAATGAAGATGTCCAAGCATAATGGCACAGGTCTGCCTTAGCTACAAAGTAGATTCTCTTATTTTTTCTAAAAGTACTGGAGCCCTGAATATATTTTACTGCATTCTGAAGATCCATATATACTTGCATTCTCTTGCAGTTTAGTGTATCTAACCAATATATCTTATTTTGTATAATTATATTTGACATATTATTGTAAGACTATATATTAATATTCTTATATAACAATATTTTTTATATATTATATAGTGTATTGCAAAACTGTATACTGGGTGGAACTTGAATTCCAGTGGATCAGAAACAAGAATAAAATACTTAAGAGTTAAAAATGGTTTGAGTCATTCTGTAAATCTCTCTCACGTTGGTGGTCCCAGGAAGCCCTCTGCCTGACCGCCTTGTTAAGAGTGGTAAAGGTGGAAAAAATGTTAACTTGGGAGGAACCAAGCCTTTCAGAATGAAGCAGTACAATTTTTAACAGCACCTAGAAACTATTTTGTGGACATAAGGGAATATTCTTCTATGTACTCCCACTTACACTGTTGACCAACATGATACTGCCTCTGCATCAGCATCTGGGCTGGTGAAGCGAGCTGCCCGCATATTGATTTATTAAGTACGACGTTGAGTATCCATTCACCTGCCCTGGAAAATCTCGTTTCTAGGATCTGGTATCTTTCAGGAAAATGTTGTTTTCTTAAACTCTTCGTAATTTTCATACGTATATTATTCTGCAGCCCACAACTGAAATAGTAAGAATAAATGTCACGTAACACAACTTTTGTGTATGCCATGTCACTGCATGTAACTGTACGGTCTGGGGGGAAAAAGAAATGTACCCTATAGATGGCAGTGTAAGCATACTGAAGAAACTTTGGTGAGCCATCAAGTATAACCACTTAAAAACATTTATGATTAACACTAAATTCATAAAAACAATTATTACAAAGGAAATTAAAAAAATGGCACAAACTGCTCAGATTAGATCAGCCAGCAGCACTTTTAAAATGCGTTTCAGTCGATTTAATCGTCTCAGTGGCTTTTTATTGGCACTGGTAACAACCTGTGGGCTAGTCTTCCGTCAGGAGGATTCGCTCTTCTATAGCTCCTCTAACAGAGTTTACAGATTATTAGAAAAGACCGAGAGACTTCTCTAGAGTTAGAGTGAGTTGAAGCATACCCTACTTTAAGGTTGGACTCCTGTTAAAATACATTTTAATATTTCAATACCTTAGAAAAAGATTAAGTATTTGAGCAGCCGAAGAGACAAAATAGAATAATTTGATGGCTTTACATTTAAATCAGCTGAATATAATATTTTAATTAAAAAGTCTTTTCAGAGTTGCTTGCATTTAATATACTCCGCATATTTGAAAACCTCATCTGTAGACAGAGAAGTATGTGTAAACATAGACAGTATGAGCAGCCATGTTGGATGAGGTTACTTATTGAGGAGTTATATCATTTGCATAAAGTTTTTAGCATCTCCAAACAGATAATTTTTAAGACCTACAGTAATCCTAAATACCACTTAAAGTGAATTAATGAAGATTACGGTATAAGGAAGTATCTGACTCTTGGGGATATGGTGCTGGAAAGGTTTAGGGGGTATTTTTACACACATTTTATAAGCCCACTGAGTAAATCTGGGACTTCAACTATTGTTTTTGGACATGAAAGAGTCTGAAAATCCTATTAACATCTTTGTGGAAGTGGTCTAGCAGTATTGCGGCTACAGTATAATGTATTTTGCATTATCACTTATTACAGCAAAATCCTAACTTGTGAATCCAAGGGAGTTCCTGAAATCACTTCTGCAAAATTATTCTCCTTCTCTTGCAATATTTTCAATCGTATGTATTACCTTATTGTGAAAATATAATGGAGTGCATGACATCTGTCTATCTCCTTTTCTTAAAATAACATACTTTTGTGCAGATAAGACAGTATCAAATGTACTTTTTGCATAGTTGTTCTGCAATCTTTCAGAAACACACTATTTTTTTTCCCTGGAGTTATTTAGTATCTCCCCTTTAAATGAAATTTGGCCTTGGAGAAAGTTAAAGTTTTAGTCTCAATTACCAAAAGAATTTACTACTAGAAATGATGGATTTAGAGAGCAGTTTCAACAGTTTTCCTATGTAGCGTGTGATTTTTTCCACTATAGCCGCTTAACAAAATAAATCTCAAGTCTGTGCATATTTAGCAATGTACAGAAGACAGCAGTTTATGATTTTCAGATTTAAATCCTACTAGTGATACTCCTATCCATTTTGAGGCAGATCTATTTATAATTTGCCTGCAAGTACGACTAAACCACTTTTAATCCTAATCAGAGTAACAGCAAAGGCTTTATTAGAAAATAAACTAGGAAGATACCTTTTTTTTTAAACACAGACAATTCAAAGAGACTAGGAAAACATGTCAGTAGAAGGCAGATACACAATGTTCTCAGTGTCCCTTGTGTCCCTGCAGGTGATTCCTGCTTTCAGGCTTGGCTGCAGTCAACTCAGTGACTTCCTGAGAGGCAGTAAACTCTCAACAGTCCCCAGGAAATTCTTCTCGTTACTTCTGTGGCCTGGCTGGCTTTTCCCAGCTCCTCAAGCACTCTCAGTCTCAGCATGAGCTGCAGGCAGGGTCCCAGCTCTCCACTGTGAGGACTTGCCTGCCCAAACCTGTAGTCTCTTACTTTTTCTCTCCCTTGAGCTGGTTCCCTAGCTCCCACAGACATATGAGCAACCTTTTCTCCCTCTAGAGACTTCCACATAACCAGACTTCTTAAAAGAACATAATAATTGAGAACAAAGGAAGAAAAAGCACCACGCCACAGATATATTATCACACTTAAATACCATGCTATGTTTATGCATACATGATATTTCTCCTTCAGCGAAAGGAATTATGTGTTCTGTTCTATTCAGACCAAACTTCCTTTCTGCAAATCGCTGAATGTTGCAAGCATCTAAAATTCAAATGGAAAAACCCTTTCCAGAATAGCTTACCACTCCTTTGAGAGACGTCTCTTGCTCCCTGCACCTTAAAAAAAGTGAGTCTTACATTTCCTCCACACAGGAACTTCTGTGTGGTAGCACAAACTACAAGAGGCAGAATGAAAGGGTCAAATTACAGAAACATTTAAAATCCAGCAGGATTTTCACAAGTAGCATAATCAGCTATATCATCCATTAGATAATCTGTCTTCTGTTACACCTTGAAACATCTCACAGAGAAGCTTCATGGTTCCACTCAAACAGTAATAACATGGAGCATCAAAGAGATCCAAGTTCCAGGAGGCAGAGCAGAAGCCTTGGTTTCCATGAAGTTCTAGGGATAACCCAACTTAAACTAAGATATCATAACTGAATCCCCAAATTTGGAATTAATTTTAATTTACCTTCCCCAAGCACTTACCATGAATATTAGCAGACAACAATGCAGGCCAGCCAAGGGCTCACCACATCAATGCAATTCAGGGTTTTCCAACAGGGATTGCAAGAGTGGGCTGCTGTGATTATAGATGTACATAATTTGTATAAACTGGGAAACAGTAATCTAACGTCATCATTCTTGTGCGCCTCCTTTTGTATTTAAAATAATTGTATTACTTCAGTCCAGACAAAAAGAGAAATGACAAAAAAAGCCACTGGAAAAATGCATAATGGTTTGGAAATATTAACTGTACCTGTGTTCCATAGAATGGTAAGAGCAACTTCTGTTTATGCAAATGTAAGCAACAATGAATATGAATTAACTTCCACAAATGAAATCCATCATATGATTTCATTTTAATCTTATGCTTTTGTTTCTTCTTCCAGATAAGCAATTAACTTCTACATTTCACTGCCAGCAATAATAAATTTCAAATTTGTAAATTGTAGAAAATTATGTAGGAATTTGAATGTTAAAAGCAGATTAGAACAGAAAAGATTTAATATCAGGTTGGAAGAGTAAAACACAGCTGGAGAGTAAGATCTTTTAAAAATAATCTACAAACTCATGTAGTATAAGCGAAACATAATTAAGATGATGGTACTTTACAGTGTAGCTGGTTCTATTCCAACTCTGAATTCAGCTAATATATCTTCCTTGGTGGTTTTTGGTGACTTCCACTTCTTCAAAAAACTTTAATTGAGGTAGGTGGAGAAAAGGGGGCAAAAATACAGGAAATACTTCAGGAGTCAAAGTGATATTTGACATGTCTGGCCTAAACATGAAAAGAAATAATAAAAATTTTAAAATAATGTCAAAATTAATTTACTAATTTTAATCAAGAGTAAAAAGTAAGATCTCATTTATGGACAGGTTTTGGCCTAACTGATTTTTTTTCATTGCTAGTTTCTTAGATTTCAATTGTAATTTTTTTTAGTGTAGAAAGAAAAAAAAACCCTTGTATGTTGAAAAATTGTCCTGTGGCTAATATACAAATAGCTCAATGGAAGGCAAGAGTTTCAGTGTTATTGTAACAAATGATATGAAATCATCTGCAAATAGTTGCTTTGTTAATTTTCAATGACTGAACATCAAAAATCTTTCCTGTCAAGGCCGTCATCCCAGATACTACTGCTGAGTGGCTGTCCATGGTTGTTGAGGGAGAAGAAGAAAAGTTTAACAAAGTTAATGATACTACATAGTATGATTTTCTAAGATCTTTCTGAATTGAGAAAGGCAAGTAGTTGACAACCTGTAGGAGTAGATATTATGTTCAGTTGCAAGAGTATTCTGTTTTGTTCAATAATCATGCCTAGTAATACTGCTGATTCTCACGTTGTTCAGCCAAATGAGCTACTCAGAGCAAAGGAGGAAAACAAACAGCAGCATGTCCTACGCACAATTTTATGTGATGAAGTAGAAGAAACGACTTGTGACATTGGGACTCAAAGCCAATCACAAGCAAATGGTAGATGCTGCCAATGTTTATATGCATTGCTGCTGGTGTGATCAATAGCTCTTATTATGTCTAACTATAACACTCTGAGAACCGGGAAAACCTATACCTACACATGCACACACGCACAGAGTGTTTTTAAACAATGTGGAGTAGATTGAGGCAATCTAGATGTAGCTATTCATTGATATCTAGTGTTATCACATTGGACCATCTGGTCCTGTTCTGTTTCTGCCTCATGAACTAGGAAAATGAGTATTCCTTTTCCAAATCACAAGCCACAAGACTTAAATATTCTGTGATTAATTACTACAGAAAAAAAATAATTAATAGAACATCTGCCTGCCAAGAAGACAGAGTGCAAGTAACTAATATGTTACAGTTACTGGGCCAGATTCTCCCATCGTTCTGGCAGCTAACAAAAACCAGAAGGTAGATGGGTCAATCTGGCCAACAATTTTTTCGTTATGGTGTAACTGTCACCTGGCAAATCTAGCTCAAGTAACAACCTCTTTCTCTCTGTGTCTAGCCTACAGCAAGCTGGATGCTCTTCAGAATCCTTCTCAGCATCTATCACTCTCTTTAGGTGATTACGTGACTTTGAAAGTCTGGTACTAAACTACAGAAGTACACAAGTATGGTTATGTTATAGAATGACTAAGCCACCACTGAAAACAGTTCTCGCATACCGTAAATTGGTAATTCTGATGTCAAGCAAAACCGACTATTTTTATACATATGGTATGGTGACTTCAGTAGAATAATTTCCAAAAGTAAAGTGAATGTTATGCCTAAGAATAATTAGCTTCAAATTACTTTTTTAAAATTGAGTATTTGGAATTCTTTTATTCAAATTGAGCATGCAATGTTTTTATTCCACTTCATCTTTGCATTTGCTTTGAGATGTCAAGTGTCATTTTTACTTTGGCAAGAGGTCTTTTGATTATCAAGATAAAAGAAAATGTTTGTTCCGAATAAATTCTTATTTTTTATTTTACAAATGAAATGAACGGAAAACTTCTACTAATGATATGCTTCTCATTAGCAAACGGATCCCTTTACTGTGGTAATCAAATAAACCCTTTCTTCAAGTCAGTCCTCACCCATTTTTATAATTATCATCACTGTCCCCATTTTTTTTCCTCCTCTGAAGTATAACTTGAAATATATGTCTGTGAAAGCTTTCCAATTGGTTCACGATAACGAAACTGAGGTACAGGCCTCCTAGTGGGGTAACAAAGTTTCTTCCAACCACAGAGCTACAGCCCGCAACCAGACATAAAATCATGCAAAGCTGGTTTCTTTCTCTGACTTCTCAGTTTGCCAGTAATTAAAAAGTGATACTTCAGTACAAGAAATAGTATACTGAAATTGCTGTTTTGTTACAGGGTATGCAATCAAGCCCACCGCCTGAAGGGGAGAAAAAGAACTTAAACTACTGATTGTGAGTGGTCAGCAATAGCCACTGCTTTGTATCCTGTGTTATGTTAAAGTAATACACTGTTGACATCATGTAAGCATTGATCAATCACTGTAAATGAATTCTCACTAGTGTTCTTGAGGGCACAGCCGCAAGACAATTCAATGTCAAAAGTGTGTATGAGGTCATAATTTGCCCTATTATGTACAAAATGAAAAGAAGCTTAAATGTGAGTGCCTGCAGTGAAACAGAAATATTTTGCAAACTGAAATGGCACCGGAAATCAATATGACACAATGAATAAGAAATCTCGGAGGGCCATTTCTACAAGATTGTAAAGAATAAGTATTGAGGACTAACATTTTCCATTCTGTTATGTAACCCTTTAAAAACGTCTCATTTAACTATACTTGAGAGATGAAGTTTTTAAAATATTGGGGTTTTAAACACAAAGGGTACAGCATCTCAGCTGAGATCTAAGGTCAAATCTCTTTCCAGAATTATTCAAACATTTTTGCACTGTAAAATGAAAGAAATTAGGGCATTAAATATTCTGATATGACACTTGCAACGAAACTGAGAAATCAGGTTATGTCCAAGATCAGTATTTATTTCATTGACTTCTGATATTACATGGGACTAAAGCATAGCCAGCTGTAAACTTCTCCAAACTCAGGGGTGAAAACAGTAATCCCCTTCCCTCATCCCCTCACAAATCCCATATCCAAACAACTCTTATATCAAAGCTGAAATGTAACACAATACCCTGTCCAAACCAGTCTGGACAGAACTTAAACGCTTGAACATAACCTAGCCACTTGGAAAACAACAAATATGTTGACAGATGCCAAAACCACCTACTGTTAAAGCATTGGAGGAAAAGTCAATGGTTAAGAATGTTTGAAACTGTGTGACCGTCTCAATTAAACAAGCAGAAACACTGACTTTGGTCAAAAGAGAGCAAAATAAAAAATTTGCTCAAAGGAGAGTGAATTTTTTTTTTTACTATAGAATAGAATATTTCAGTTGGAAGGGACCTACAATGATCATCTAGTCCAACTGCTTGACTGCTTCAGGGCTGACCAAAAGTTAAAGCATATTATTAAGGGCATTGTCCAAATGCCTCTTCAACACTGACAGGCAGACTATTTAGTGTTAATAATTAGTATTACTTATATAAACTAAATTCTGATTCTAACAAAATTTAACAAAAGCTTCAAAAGGTATACATTTGTTCTGTTATTCCTACATGAAAGCAAACTGCAAAAAGTCTAGTAGTTAATTTTGCTAGCAAAAATATTGCTATCAAAAAATATTGCTAGTTTGTTTTGAAAAAAAACCTGAAGAATTTCACCAGTCCAGAGAGGCACTTAACCTGCCAAGAAGAGGACAGTCAGAATGCAAACACTCTGAGCAAGTGTCAAATAAATCAGTGTAAAAGACCTAGAAGGCAATTGGATACTTTGTTTACAAATAAGTTAATACTTCCTTTTTTTTTTTTAAGTGCAGAGAATTGCTTTCCTGTTCTCAATAATATTTTTTCAGATCTATGAACAGAACCAATTCAAGCAGTTTATAAGATAAAGAAAAACACTGTGTTTTCTCCAATTGCATAGGGTAGGTTTTTGACCTAAAAGCCTTTTTATTTAGCTTTCTTTCAAATTGCTAAAATGGTCTTTAGGGAGGATCATAAAGCATCAGAGATTACCACAGTGACCAACAGAGGCTCACATCATATGTCATATATTGTTAGTCCTCAGAAAATAATCGCTCTAGCAGATTCACTTTATTTATTTCGTGGAAGTAGCCTCACTTCTTTGTGGGAAGGGAGCGAAACAAGAGAAACTTTGACGTTTTCTTTTTCATTAGTATGTTAAACAAATAATACAAACTTTATTGGCAAGGAAGCAACATTTCCTCAACATTTGTGTCAACTCTTGCCCACCTCTCAAGACCTATTTTTGTATCTACCATCAAGAAGCAACAGCAAAATATCTGAAAATGTCAAATCCTTTTTAGTTCAACCTTGCAAAACCTTGCAAAAATACGTTTAAGAATTCCCCTTTGGCTTGTTTACAGCAATGATGGAATAGAAGATCATGTTTTGTCCCCTCCATTTCTTTACAAGAACCCTTAAAATTTCAAGTTCAGAAGTCAGAACACATTGTGCTCATTGACCGTTCGCTATAGCATGTCATTGCAGTCTCCTGTGCAGAGAATTTCTATTTTTTTCTGGGAAGTCTGGGGACAAAGTTTTTCTTTTAACTGCAGTAGTGACTTGTGATTCCACACAAGCTACAATGAGCTAATGGAAAAAGTCATGACAATTTTCCTTTCACTCCCTCTGAAATACTGGCACTCTCAAGCCAAATACAGAAGGAAGTTTCCATGTGTAGATCTTGTCCAATTTGAAGAGCTGATTTCTGACAGTTAAGGAAATAATTATTTTCATATGTTGAGGAGAAAGCACTTTGTTAAACAGTGATTAGTTTGCTGTTATCACATAAATGAGTTATTCCTATAAGAAACTCTACTGCACTCATCAAACCATGTTAGATAATGTTAAGTAATTAGAGAGGGAAGAACAAATCATTCCATCAGTTCTCGCTTTGCGTCTTGAAACTCTCACTGGTGACACCGCAAGTGAATTGTGGTTTGTCCATACTAGCAGTTGCCATAAAGAATTGAAAATAGCAGTTAGTCTCACAGCAGGAAATCATGGTTCAGTGAATCAGAGAAGGCATCAACACACGTCAGTGTGGATTATCAGCACACATCAGATCCCTTTTTACATACTGAGCAATCAACTTTTTATATGACTTTGACTTTTGAGACTCATATAATATGTTTCCAGACTAATCAGGTTAGTGAAAACTACGGATATTCATTTCTAGAGGACTTTTTTTCCTTTGGGTTCTGGCAGAGACTACTCTGTTTGTACACAAAGTGAAGAAAAGATTTTTAGTGTTTAGAGAATCAGATAGGCAAAACATGAAAATAACGGGAGAAGACAAGTAGTGTATGTGGTATGCTACATGCTGTTCCCAGGCAGAAATAATTTCAGTAGCTAGGTGAAGGACATTAACATATTTAAAACTTTTTGCGTCTCCCATTTCAAAATGATACCAAATTAAAGTTTCTTACCTTTAATCTGTAATAACTTGTTGCTTAAGTTCTATAACAGGGAAGCCAATTTCAGTTTAAATGGTAATCCATAATTTTTCTTACTTGAGAGACTGTTTCTTGGAATTTGTAAACATCAAGAAAATGTTTTGAAGATTGCTTTTAAGCAGAATGCTGACATCTTCCTGATACGTTGGGTCCAGGCTATATTCCTTTTGTGAGACAGAGGAAGCTACCCTTCCGCAGCAATGGGTGAACAGGTCTCGATAAAATTTGAACCAGTATCAAAACTCAACTCTGTTGAAAGTAAATTGAGTCAGAATCAGAGATGACAATAAAATTTGGATGATTTTTCAAGTTCTTTTAAAAATAGTTATTTACAAATGACACAAATGAGGAAATTGGGAGTGTCACTAATAAAGTGAGAAAAACAACTTAAGCTACTTTATTCTCTGCTAAAATGTAGATTAATTAGTCTGGTTAGATAAAAAAGGCGGTCACCTACATAAAGTGCAGATATCAATAAGGTGCAACAGATTAGCCAAGAAAATAAATTTTCAGAACATAATGCAGACGGAGGGTACTCAGCCGATGCTGATTAAAATTCTGTGGGCAACAGAATTAAATACCTCCTCTGTTCACAGAACAACTTGGTTTTTAACTGTTCTAAAAGGGAAACAAAATGGTTTGTCAATACATCTAAAGACTTAGAAAAGTCTTCAGAACTCTAGTTTGTGCCAATTGTTTAGGATTCTTCTTCACATATAATTATACACCTATTATCATATTCTACCAACATAATCACAGAAGCAGTCTGATAACAGAAACAAATTTAGAATATATTAGCTTTTGCACATACATAAGCACCTTATACCCTATTAGCGTGCTTATGAAAATAGCCTTGTTATTAGAGCATAAACCCTGGAAACAGTAGATAAAAATTCTGTTCTTTTCTTTGCCATACACTTTTTAGTAATTGCATTACATCTTCATGTCTTGCTTTATTCACAAGTACATCATGGTAATGATAATTTCCAGCTCACTGACATGGACAACCTAAAGTATTTTACAGGCATTAGGGAATTTGAGAATCTAGAGAGAACTGTTATGGAGATGTAAATTACTGTTACACCATGCATATGTTCTCATTTTTTACCGTATTATCTGATGCATTGCATATTTTGAGCTAAATTCCATGTTCTAGGATATTTTTGAATGCCACGCTTTCCATTATGCAGGCAGAGGTAAAAAAAACTATTTTCAAAGGAAATAATTTTTTTTTGTTCTTTTCTAGCGCTCTCATTTATATTTATAAGCAAACAATATTTTGGGATGCAGAGCTGTCTATTTTCTCCCTGCTTATAGGATCTCCTCATTCATGATGCCCAGAATGTATTACAGCTTTATCCAAAGCCCACTGAAGCCACAGGATGAGAAAAAGAGTGGTATATCTCCAGTGTTTGTCACTGCCTTGCCACCTCAAAAACGAATATAATCAATTATAGAAAAGACCGAAAGTCTAATATATCATTCTCAAAATCAGAAGATACTTATAATTGGATGCAGATGTACTAGAAACTCTTAAATAAAAAGCTTCCACATTTAGCTATGTCAGGTTGCCTCCCCTTTTTATATTCTGTTGGGGCTGACAGTTACCGATGTTAAGTCAAACTATACAAAAAAAGCTGAAAAGAAGATGCTGGAAAGATTGACTTCATTAAATGGCATCTACATTCAACGCAGACTACTGCTTTCGCTTGAAAGCAACATCTTTGTATACTGCTGGTATTTCACTGACATTTGAAGAGACTTCTAAGGTGTACTAAGTTGGCAGCTATTGTAGTAGAAGAGTTTGTTTTTCTAACTTAAAGCAAACCAACCCTAAACATTTCTCTGCTTAAAAAAGGAAGTATGTGAAATAGGAAAAGTATAAGGGAAAAAAAAAAAAGTCACTCTGAACAGCTCCCTTCTTTCTGCAACTCTCCTTAAAAAAAAAAAAAAAGAAAAAAAAAGAGGAGTATTATTTAGAAAAGCTTGCCTAAGCAAATTCTGTCTGCAAAAGTGATTGATTCTTGTCCTTGGTCAGCCTAAGATACTTCTTTTCTAACAGACAGCAATATTCTGTTAAGTGACAATAGACGCAAGAGGCTGCATCCCTCACTACCTCAGAACTTTATCTTGGCCTACAAGAGGCAACAAACATTCTCCCATCATGGCTGAAACAATTCAACCTGTGACGTGCGACCAATCTATCCCAAAGTCCCGGGGCTTTCTTAGCCTCCAGATTTCATCTCATTTTCCAAACTCCCACCACTCTCACCAGTGTGAATGGAGATTCTTCTTAGATGCAGGTCACATAGCTGAAAAAAAAAGATTCTATAACTTGTACACATACAGGTCATAGAAAATGAAAAATTCAGTCAAAGCAGTGTCAAAGGCATAACTTTTGAGTGATCTGAAAAATACCAAGTCTTCTGATCTTTCTGACAAGACTGTTCTGTGAAAATACAAAGTCTTTTGTTTTTCTGAAGTGTAAAGTACAGATGATGACAGATAGCACACCCAGAACAAGCATCCAAACTCTGCCCCCAGAGAGGACACTTACTTAAGAATACCTTAAAAAATTCGATTGTTTAATAAAACTGATAAATATAAAGGTTTCTAGAAATTGAAAGTAAAAGCACTTTCTGTCATCACATCACACTTTTTTTCAGAATATTAAAGGTCTTTACCAGACATTTTAATAATGTGTAGACTCCATTCGCAGTCATCTTGGATAGGCTAGGGTTACTTATACCTTGAGACTAGAGAAGTTAATTTCTGTGAGAATAACTAAAATGCCCTTTTCTTTGAAAGCAGATGTCAGTACGTACCTAAAGATTCCAAGAGAAGATCTGTAGGAACATACAATAGTACCATTATGAAATTGGTATTGTGGATTTTTGACAGAGGAAAACATCCTAATGAGCTCGTAAGAAAACTGAAAGCCCTAGGAAGAGACCTACCTGGATGCTGCAATGACTGTGATGAAGCAAATGAGAGACTGGATTCCTTCAAATAGTTATCCCAAAAAATTTTGGGCTGATAAATTTGCCGGATGGAAAAATACTAAGCAACTGCTAAGTAGCTTGTGCACCTTTGAAAGCGTGACCTGAAGCTGAAAAGAATCATAGGCATTTTCTGACTGTTGTCTGCTTATTCTTGAAGATACCAAAGTCGAAGTTAGGGTGATCATCTAATTAGGAGAGAAAACTGCAAATTCAGTGCATCTAGGATAATCTACTGAAATATTCTGGATAACCCCTGGTCTTACTAAGGACAGAAAGAAGTCCTCACGAATACCAGGCACTTCAACAGGCCTCACTTCAGTGTTTGAAGAGAAGGATGAATAAGGGGAAGTGTTCTTGAGACAGCCTTCTTAAGAGATGTACCTCTGGGTTGATAGATGCCAGAGGCCTTTGTCAGGGCCAAATACTCTATCTTCATCAGTTCATCACCTTTTCAAGCAGAAAATTTTGAAACTTAAATATTCAGTGCTTCCCCTAACAGGATGAACACTTTCACATAGGTTAATCTCCTCCCATGAATGGACAAATGAGATATCATCACCTAAATCCTCTAATGTATCACTATTATATGACTTATGATAAGAAGAACATATCTCTCTAATTTTTGACATAGCCTAAAATTTGAAATTAAGCTAATTAAACTGTTGCTTTCTACTCTCCAGAACTCTGCATTTGCATTTTGAACTAATGTATTATTTTATGAATTTTATAGATTATATAAAATCCACTCTCCAAACCTGGAGAGTGAAAGGGAAAATATTTTTTAAGTTTTCATAAAACCTTGATGAAAATATTATTTGGGTATTTTTCAAAGAAAATTTTTTATTATTATTAATTATAACTGTTTCCATATATTTAAAAGTCATTTTAATATGTCAAAGGATCCTTTCATCACTGTAACCAAAACACATACTTTTGTATGCAAACAATCAGACTTCTGTAATTTTAAGGGGTACCATATCCATTATTGTACAAGATACAAACAAATGTATTTGTACAACTGTAAATAAAATTTTAAAAGATGGGATTCAAGTTCCAGAAGACTGAGGGTAACATATTACATGAAGTACTGTCAATGCAATGATTGCGATTTGGTTCTGATAGACAGGAATCGAAACAGAGCCAGGTGCAGTAGGCTTTCTGGTGAGGAAGACCGGGAAGAAGACAGCAAATGACTCATACTGCTTTGTGCCCTATACTTCTTACTCTGACAGCATTTTGGTTTATCGGTAATGGTGTATGGACCCAAAGAGTGTTTGCAGGAGAGAGAGGAATAGTACTTCTATTTTGTTTTTCTGCTCACAGTTCTATGGAAAAAACAAATCCAAGAATATCCAACCGCAGCTATTATCTTTGCTGTGTATATGAGTTATCTTTACAAAAATGTAAGGTTCTTGCACGTAAATAAATTATTTAAAAGAGGACATGTTAATGGGCTATCATAGTTTGCTTTCTAACATCAGGGATTCTCCATGGGTATGAAGAAAACATAATCACACATATGGTGGAACTAAAATGTACTATTTTTCTTGAATGAAATTCTCTTGTTAACTCAGCATGCACTGCATGAGACCACATACCATTTTTCAACCATCTGCACATCTCACAGTATTATGGACAGAAAGTTTCTATTATTCAGCCACTAAGATTTTATGTTAGGTGACTTGTAAGTGTGGATTCACTATAATATCTTTCATCATTGGTGGCAAATTTGGCATCTATGCACATACTGCTTGTATTTCTATAGATTTCAATTTGAAGAATAAACTTCAAGTCTGTCCTCTGCCACCCTTGTTTCCAACACCTTACGGAACACACATTCCAGGTAATTTGGACACATAAGCTTTTCTATTATAGGCTAAGTTAGGAAAATGCATCGCTCAGATTTCAAAGTTAAAGACACTTTGGGAAACATCAAGAGACCTTGATTGGGATTAGCTGTTTGATACAAGAAAAACAAAATCAACCAAACAAAAAACCAAACCCACCACTCTCCACAGCAATAACTTTGCTGTCAAAAGATCAGAAGCCAACATGTTAATGAGCTTTTTTTTATGAAATGAAATCACTGCTGTTAGTGTTCACTGACTTCTGATTAATTCATAGATAGCTTATCATCATATAGTGCTTCATGAATTACCAAATTTCAGGACTGTATTAGGCATTTCAGACCATGCCTCTCTTTTGGTATTGCTATCAAGGGGAATCCAATCACAAGGCACTCTTTTACTATTCAATTTATGACAGCCTCTATTTTCAAATTGGAAGTCTCAATATATACACCAGCGACAAGACATTCTTCAGGAATCTCTGACACGATATTCTTGTTTGTAAAAGATATTGTGGAGATTAAATTCATTTTAATTTCCTGAGTCTGTACAGGTCTGATTTCTTACACATCATCTTTGAATATCCTGAAACTAATTAAGAATGTGATGAGTTTTACATGAAAGGGATTTTTTTAACCTGTTCCTTAGCTTTCATTATTTTAACCCGTTCCTTAGTATTCATAGCTCACCCATTTGGGAGTGACTTCTTTTTGAAACATATTATGAAAATTCTGTTTAAGAAAGAATATGCATACCTAGCTGTAGCTAAGTAATTGAACAAATTAAAATCAGGAATGGAGGGAAACAGCCAAGCATTTTTTTATCAGAACTTAGCTAGTAGGTTTTGCAACTAGCCCTGCGAAGTTCCCTTTGTACTTTCATTGTATATGCACATACAGCATTAATGCAAAGAATAGACAATAGTCGACTTCAAGCAGACAGACAACCCAACATCAAAACAGTACAACATCAAAACAAGAAAGAAGGAAAAAAAATGCTACCTCAGCTCCACAACTCTGAGAACAATCTAATTCTTTTCTTTTCATGAGAAAAGCATACTAGTGAAGCAATCAATGTTTTTTGCTGTTCTGTCATAGAACTATATTAAACGTAAAGATTTAAATGTCAGAGCCAACAGCAGAAACTCCTGGATTCTGATGAAGCCCATAGTTTGATAAAGGCTGATACTACTACTTTTTTTTTTTTAACACTCCTCCCCCGCCAATATTACGTACTAGTTAATGACATAAGGGGCAATGCTTTTCTAAAACTAACCTAATTTGTAACCAAGAGAACTGTTAAGGCAGATACTGCAACCCATGAGCTGAGTAACTGCCTACATTTAAAATCCCGTATTTTTTCCCTTGTGCTCTCTTTCTGTAAGCTGGGTACTTCTCATCAGATTTCATGTAAACTAGACTTTTTTCCGTCAAATTATTTTGTTTTGCGCTGCATACTATGGTTGAGGAAGGGATTAACAGAGCCTTGATTTGCCTGTGTCCTGCTTGGTGATATTCAAATGCAGTGATTTTCAAACCAGATTTTTGCTTGTGTGGGTGGAAGAATATTTTCTCCCTGCTTAACACTACCTCCATTCTGTTAGTGACATTTTATTTGTCCTTTACCTCATGTACCTTATTTTTATCTCACTTTCATCTGGCCAGATCGGTAGTGTTCTTTCCAAGTTTCTGTAGACTTTGGCCTCATCTGCTGATATAAGACACTATCAGGTGTTACTCTGCAGATGTCTTCATTCTTGCTCCAGTGCTGTCCTGAGTTTGTATCTATTTCATATATAATGCCATCTGCATCTTGGAAAAGTGCCTTTGCCATTCCTTTGTCTGCCTCTTTCCTAGCTCTAGATAGACGTAATTACCACTGCATAGCAGCCACAGGTCTTTGCCTCCGTGGTAACAGATTGTGTTATTTTGATGATCTTTTAACTGAAACTTGCTGTCACTGAACTTCCTACGAGTTCAGTACAAGCACAGCCCAGGTTATGCAAGCTAGTGACCCCTTTACTAGACAGTATTATTAATTATTACATCATTTGTAATTATTATATGAAACTATAATGGCTAATTATTTGAAAACTTAATTTAGTGACCTAATACTGTCAGGAACCATATTTTTTTATTATTTTTCATTAGCCAGCAACTGCAGCTGGATGTTTTAGCTGCAGGCTCTACCTGCAGAAGAATGCAGAAATAGATGTCTGTGGAGATTCACATTTGGCTACTGAATCATTCAAATTCTTTGCAGTATACTGGGATCCATTCATTAAGTATAATGCATGAAGAAACCCTGGAAAATTGTACCCTTGATTTCCAAATTTATTTTCTGCTTGGGTCTCTTCCAGATAGCTTACTTTTAAACTTACTGCTAATTTTTGTAAAAGGTGGCCATGCATGGTTTTCATAAACAGTGAAAAGATTGGTTCTAGAGGTCTTGCAGGACAGTTAAAGATTCTGTGCATTATAAAATCCAAGGTATGTCACTTGTTAACCTTTTTGCACTTTATATGACTTACATGTGGGTTTTCTTTCCCTTCGAGTAGATACAATCCCTGGTTCACATTAGCTTTTCAAATAAATTTTTCCCTTGACCAGTACAGTTCAACATCTTTGAAGATGGCGTACTGATTATTACCCATTTCCCTGTGTACAATAGATCTTCTGTAGTAGAGGATCTTCTATTCTGGCTAAAACTGAAACATTAAGATCTGGGGGCTAGAGACATCCTAAATAGATAGTAACCAAGAGCCTTTGTGCAGCTAATTACAGTTTTAGAATGTATTCCATGATTAATATTATCTTTTGAATATAACACAAATCCTATAATGTAGGATTATAAAGAAAACGTTAGAGGATACTATTTTTTCTAAAGTACTACTTTTAAAAAATGCGATACCACCTTTAAAGAAAAAATATGTCTTTAAAATAACATATGTATTAGTTAGGAGCTTACGTGTTAATCTAATTAAGAATTTTATTAGCATATATGTTAACTGTAACAGCATCAATGTTTAAATGTATAAAATACCATGAAGATTTATAAGTATTTTTTAAAAAACACATCTGTCTACTGTGTTGTGCAGAAGCCCTCCACCTGTTTAAAGGTGAAATACAGTGTGGTTACAGTATTTATTGACATCTCATTTTGTTGCTGTTACTAAAACATTATCTTTTATTATGTTCTTCATTTCCCTGCACGACATTTTTAGTATTACCAAATACTGTTGTTTAATTGTTTCTAAGTGATAATGAAAAGATAAAATGGGGAGTAATTATCTGCATGGCAGAACAGTACTGGGAGATTTTACTCATCAATTCATCGCAAAACAAATACAAGTCAATGGTGTGGCACCAGATTAAAGGGAAAACTTTTCTGGGATACGTTATCCCAGAATGATGTTGGATTTAGGACGCAAGAGGTAAGTACTCTGGTAAACACAGAGCTACTGATAGATCCAGAATACCCTATCCAGTCTTGAAAACCAGATCTTAAGAAAGATATTGGCTAGTGGAAAGAAACCAGAGGAGAGCAGAAAGGGTAATAAGAATTTTAGAAAATACAGCTGAGGAAAATATGGAGTTGAGTTTCCTTATGTGGGAAGATAAAGACACTAAGGGTCAGATGAAAGACATGATAACCTGTCATCCATAATAAGAAAGCTGTGGAGCTTTTTGGTGGTTCTGAACAGGAGGCCAAAAATAGCTGTAGCATTTGTAGAATCAACTTGACTAATGCTTTGCTTTATAAGAGCATGTACTACTTTCTGCAGTTTACATATTTAATTAAGCTCATTTGGGGATGAAATTATGTATCAGAAATGAGGATAAAGTTGAAACTAAATATGACTTTGAACTACACTAAAATCTGAACTTATATTTATAATACACTCTGCTGGTAATGTTGCACTACTATAAATTTCTGTGTTATTGCTGTGATATATAAACATTCAGGTACCTGAAGAATGCGCTTTAAATTCATGTTTATACTAATTTGCCTACCCTCTGGTGTTTAATAATGCAGCAACCCTTGCTTAGCATTAGTAAAATAATTTAAGTAAGTGTTTTGCAATGTTCCATGAAGTGCATTAAAGCAATAATACATTCTAAGTACTTAAAAAAAAGGAAACCAATAATAGGGTGATACAGCTAAAAGCTCCATTAAATGAATGTAGAAGTTGCAGCCATCATAGATGGCTTACTTCAATGTTTTTAAATTAAAGTTCTACCAGCTGATAGGTTTGAAAAATATCCTTCTCTGAAAAATAAATGATCATGGCTGAAACCAGCAAAACCACAAAACTGCAAATCATTCATCATGAGAATTCAGTGATTTTCTTTTTTAAATATACAACTGAAGTGACGTAGCAGGTTACATGCATATTAAACCAGTGTTTAGTAACAAATAAGGAGTACATTGATCTGTCATAATGCTGGATATGGAGATAAAATAGTTCTGCCATCAAAACCCATGAAAACCTGACTCATCATCACTGCTACTGTGGATTTAAAAGAGCACTAGGATATCATGAACATGGTGGTACAATTAGAAGTTTCCTATGTCTAAATTCTTATATTTAGGAGAAAGGAATAATATATTTCAAATCAGACAAATAATGGCACAGTCCAAAGTTAGGCCTTGTATCCTTGAATCTCAAAGAATATGTAGGTTCCTAACTTAATTTGATTTCAGATTAGCAGGGGTTGACGTAGAATAGACATCTTTCCTTCCACACAAGTCAGTCTCAATAAGGTGAAAGGAGATCAAATTAGTCCTTAGACCTGTATCATCAATAGACTTGAATTCAAGTAAATTCCTGTTAGCATTGGCAGCTTCTAATGCATTTCCATACATTAAACATTTACCATTAAACAAACTCAGCCGTTCAGCCAACAAATTGGTGGATTCATTATTCTTTCCAGTTATACAATCACAATTAATAAGCAGTGACCATTTTTTTCTCTGTCCTGTGTCCATTAACACTCTCTCCTTAGCACCAGGGCTTCAAATGAAACAAAACGAAGCAATCACTCTATGTATGAGACACAGTAATATCTTTATATTTTCTATGGTCTGTTGGAACTGCCCTCTTTCTTATTAACACACATTTACATGATATGGGTACACACACTTTGTAATGTTCTCATATGAATTAGTCATTACTTTATAACACTGTTTGTGTTATACAAAGAAACTACATATACCATTATACAGAGAAGCCCAAAAGAAGTGTGCGAGTATATTAAGGGAAAGAAAAGGCTGGAACAGGAAGTGAGCGCAGAAGGAAGAAAGGACAACAGTAGAAATGGTTTAACTGAAGAACAGAATGAAGGAGGTAATGAAAGGAATATCAAAGTGGATTACCCGGAACGCAATAGGTTAAGAAAGAAGGAAATGAGAATAGCATGCAGCAGAGAGCATTAAGTTATGTAAAACATTGAGTAGTAATGCGAGACCCAAAGTATGATGCTCATGATACAGAAAGCTAACACCGTTTTCCAGAACATGCATAGTGAGAATATATGAAAAAAAAACACGCAAAAGTTATTTCAGCAGAAGAATTTTCATTTTCAGCAATACCAAATATAAGAAGAGCATGATAGAAGGAAAAGGACTGAAAAAAAAAGGGGTATTGTGAAAGAATAAATAAATTAATCTGTGACGATTAAAAAGAAAAAAAAAGAAAATTAATGAGGAAAACAAATAGGAAGAAGTATGCATTGTTCAAGAACTTAGGCAGTCCTTTCAGAGACAGATCAAGCCAAAAGAGTAACATGCAGTGGAGACATTTCTACTTTTAATCTACAGACACATTCTCCTTCAAAGGTGGATTCCCTGATAATGGGAGAGGGGACACCATGAGAACCACTGCGCTACTTCAGTAACACTGGGTGCCAAAAGGATATATGAATGTAGAACCGCAAACGGTCACCGACACATACAGTAACTGAGATACACTGACAGATAGTTTCCAGGCATTTTTATAGGGTCAATTAACCTTTTCTACCATCCTACAAAAAAACCCTGGCTATTATTTATTCTCACTTTGTACTCAAAGTATGAAACAAGTACGTATTTTATAATGCTGAGCACTAACTTCATAGGCAATCCAATCATACACTAACAAAATTACAAAGTACAAAGAAAGGAAATAAGCAGAAAGACAAAAAGAAACTTTTGTACTAACTACAGACAGCCAAAGATTTGGATTGTATTGCTGCTGGATACTGATTTTTAAATTGTTTGTCAACGAATCAGTTGAACCTTTACCCTTTGTTTCTATGTAGAAATTGTATAAAGGGAATATGTGTGATCTTCCAAGTAAGAATCTGAATAAACAATTAAATGTATTGGCAAACAGATTTAACACTACCACATAGAATGGTTCTTGTTTTCTCTTGCCAAAAGATGGAGCTTCATATAGGAATAATATTCCCTCCAAGTTATCTCACCACATTGGTATTTTCCTTTTGGAAAGAAAGAACTACTCCTAAAATAAATTTATTTTCTCAAGTACAACAAAATGGATGTTTTCATTTTAGAAACATTCATGATGCAAGGGGGGGAAATCTTGAGACCACTATCACAGAAACTCATTCTTTATATATATTCTTGTCAAATATTAGCATAATCTGCAAATGAAAACAGGACGAAAGACAATAAAGGTAGTTATTATTCTAAGACGTTGGTACGCAAGCTTTCCAAATTTGAAATTCAATCACCTAGGTACAGAGGATTATGAAACATCTGGTCCTGAGTATTTGACTGAGGTATTATGTAGCAAGGACTGGGTCGTACTACTTTTGCCTCAAATTGGTACATTCACAAACGTATGCATTGCACCGCTGTAACTCTTGTCAATTCTCTTAAATTTCCAGTTGAAAGGCACCTTGCATGATTTTCTTAAGTAGCACAGGAACTGACTTCAAATTATGCTGTTCCACATCTCATATTCTGCTTATACAAGCATCATATCATAAATATACAAAACGCGATGTTTTTCTGATGAGCAACCAAGAAATAATAATTTAAGCATTTTTTAAAATTACTGCTGTCAGAATTTTGACAAGACTTTTCCTATGAAACAGCTGCTGTTATGTGACTATGAAGTAGGCTATTTATCTAGAAAAATAGTGAATAAACTATCACTTTAAGCTGTTTTTAGTGTTAGCTAAGCTTGAAGCATATTTTATTTGTATCATATTTTAATGCTGGATTAACTAGAGACAACTCCTATTTCTTGTATCCTGTTTCTCCCTAATTACAAGTGTCTTGTATTTAATTACAGAAAGAGTGCTAATGACATCATCTTACATTATATTAGATACAATAATTTCTGCCTTGTGTTTCAGAGTGGTATCTAACCAGCTAGTAGAGAGTTGGTTAGGTGTTTCATCTCAAGCAACCTAGGTTCGCCAACTCCTTTCTTTCCTCTATTCTTTCTTTGGGTAAACTGCAGAGTTATTGTTTCCTAGCAAAGTGTTATTTTAGTTACTCAATAATTATGATGACTTTATCCATATTACCAAAAAACTACAGGAACATAAAGCAAAAAAAAAGTATAAGGTTTTTGTTTCACCAAATCCATTGAACCTTCCTCCACAACATTCACTTGACATCCACCCCCACCACAAAATAAACCAAAAAAACCCCAGAAAGCCTTGTTCAGAATATAATTGTCAGAATCATTGAAACAGATGAAAGAAAACTTTCTTGGGAACTACAGGCCAGGACAGTAAGGGATGCATGGATGATCAGTTAACACTAGGTCAGTCATACTCAAATAACAGACATACGTCTCAAGTCTGCGTTCCTAGTAAATTTTACCATGTTCCTACACATGCAATGCTTTTTATATTTCAGAGGAAGAACCCTCTTATCTCACCCCTCTCCCAGTAGTTAAGGCAGCCAGTGGGCTCGGTGTCCTAAGAAGCCTGAATCTGGCACGCAACTTCCTGCTCTGCTAACTCCAATATGGGAGACTTCATCAACATTAACTGTTTCTATTCAATAACATGGCAATAGCTTTCAAATTCTTTTGATATTTTCAATTAAAAATGGGTTTCTTTGCATAAAGTTCAATGAGTTCTTGTTAACTGTTAAAGTGTTACTATAATGCCCCCAGAATTATCTTCATTCAGATGGCGGGATAAATATCCTTTGTATAATTAGCATTTTTGTATGATATAATATTTCTAGATGGCTTATTATGAACATTTCTTCTATGAAATTTTGTGTGAATATGAGGTTACCAGTAAAATGTAAATTTTAGGAAAAATGCAACTCTCAAATTTAAGCACATAAGTCATGTAAACTCAAGAGAAAAGTTTACTTTTATGTCTTTTGGCTTGATAGTTCCTTGTGACAGTGAGATCTCAATGTCAGTACCTGCATTCAAAGACAAAGCTTTCTAACAGTTCAAACTGACTATGTACGAGAACATGGTCTAGGTTTGTGATGAAGCAACAAAATCAAAATACTAGTCTAAAAACAGAAGGAATGGGAACATTTTTCAACTCTTCAGCCTACAGATACAAGCTTTGCAAGGCTAACAAGAATAATCTGCTAAAATAGATTATTTTATTTAAAATAGCTTAACTGAATTATCTTGAGAGTGTTTAAGAACATTTTCTGGAGTAAGCAGTAGTCACATGGATTCTAAAAGAAAGCTTACACCAATCATTCAGCAAAGTGTCTGAAAACAGAGTGAAGGATGACCCACCAAATCACTGCAAATGTATACGTCCAGTAAAGAAATAGAGATATTCACCTCCACACAAAATAAGTAAAAAAAAAATTCCATTGTGGTTAAAGAAATCAGAAAGGGACAATAAATCAATTAGGGCATCCCTCAAAAAGTTGAAATCATTTCTACGTGAAGAAAACAGAAAAGAAACTCTGGCATGTTATATGGGAGCAGGGAACACAATGAAGATCTATCTTAAATTAAAGTCCTGGTAGAAGAGGCTACAGAGCAAATTCAGCAGAATTTTGAAGAGTAATCTCCAACTCCGGATAGTATTTTACCCAGGAATTCTAAAAGAATTCAAGCATGAAACAGTTGAATTATTCACTGCAATTTAACTCAAAACTGTCTCAATAATAGACAAAGATATTTCAGTGCCAGGGGCAAATATGACACCAATTTTCCACAAAGATAACTATGGCATAGTTATGGAAGATTACAGTCAATAAGCCTGGCTTCCTTATCACACAAACTAGCAGAATTTGTAATAAAACCCCCATGTATTAGAAGACACCTGAATAAATAAGATATCTTTAATGAGTCAACACAGCTTTTGTTAAGTAAAGTCATGCTTTCTTTGAAAAAGTCAGCATGTATGCAGATAAAAAAGATTGACTGATATCCCACACTCCAAAAGACCTTGTCCAGAAATGTCTCTAATACTTGGAAGTATTGATAGCTGTCAGCAGTTATTGAAAAAAATGGCTTTGGGGAAAGTAGGTCTTTTGAGTAGAGAAAAAAATTAATGTTTTATGAAAAATACTACTTTAAAATTAAAAGACAGCATGTCAATACATAATACACAGAGGCAGTTGCATTTTTAGCACAATATTGCTTTCATGCGCTAAACAGCAAAAATAATTTGAGTGTCGTGTCCCAAAATATTAAAGAATGGCAATATATAAAAAAATGAAAAAGAATAGGTGGCTGATCATATTATTGAACACAGAATAATTGTATTTTGCAAGTTTAATGTTGGTTCGCATGAGCTCTTCAGAAAAACAGGAGAGATATCTTAGATATATGCATATATAAGTACATATAAGTACATATAAGTACATATAAGTACATACACATATATAATATACATGCACTCCATTATTTTTGCATTTAATCACAAGAAAGACCTATTAAAAAAAAAAAGGAAATTACTTCAACCCAGCATTTCTTTATATACATATATGAGAACATATATATATATTTCTGTATATTGTTTTTAATTAGATTTGACAAATTCTGCATAAAGTACAACCTCACATTGATTTCTTCATAAATCATAACTTCAACCTCAGTCAGTTGAGGAGTGCCTTTAAACAAAAACCAGCTGCTCATTCAAAAAACAGTACTTAAAAGAAACGGAAGATGTCTTGCAAGCATTTAAAAACAAAAAGGAAAATAGAAAACTAGTTTATGGCAAGTCCCAGAACTTAGGCATGGACATCTTTAACAGTGATTATTTTTATGAAAGTAGTTTCTGCACCAGCTAGGTTCAGATCCTCCTTTCTTCACTTACCACGTGCCTAGAGCCAGGTTTAGTTCCTTTCCTTGGTCCTGTGGGCTTTGACAGCTTCACTTTCCAGACAAGCCAGCTCACTGACAGCCATGAGCGTCATCAGCTCTGGATCCTGCTCTCCATATGGCAGACGATGGTTTTCAACTACATTTAAAAAAACCACATGCCCATAGTGAGGTGCGTTGGATTCATACCGAATGTAGCCAACACTCCTCCCCAGCGCTATCAGTTGCTTTGCTGACAAGTTTCCAGGCACTGTATTCAAACTCTTCTTACTCTTCAGTAACTGCAGTTACTGACAAAACAGAGGGCCTACAGTTTTATTTGCCAAGGCCTTTATATTTTTTGCTAAACTCTGAACTAGACTATAAAAACGTGGCGCACAACCAAAGTAAGTCTTTTCCGTGGGTCTGAAAGCCCGTAAGACAATTTCCAGCAGAGGTGCGAGCAGGCTGCCTCTCAGGTTTGCTACACATATACAAACTCAAGATATCTGCTTAATCTTTAAAAATAAACTTTAATCTGTCCAGGGAAATGGCAGGCCCAGAGGGGATTCCTGGCAGCTGCTCACTGACCTGTTGGCTGGGACCAACTGGGAAAGGCAATCACGAGAGAACAAAATGAACCTGGATATTGTCTAAAACCAAGACACAACACAACCAAACAAACCTTAAAAATATGGAGGACGGTATTCACGGTCCTTTGGAGATTCCATGAATTTCGGCCATAGTGCTGACCTGGAAATACACTTGTATTTTGTTCAAAGGAGAAAAATTGTGTACCTAGAGGTTACACACACACACTCTTCCCCCTCCCCATTTCAAGAATGACATTTTGCTTTTCCTCCAGAGCCTTCCCGTGCGCCAGTAAGGCATTCAGCTTATAGAGGGCTGAATTAGGCTGGAGGCAACAGAAATTGCAACATAGAAATGATAGATCATTTTCAGTTTTTCCTAACAATAAAATGAATCGAATATTTCATTAACATTATTTTCTTTCTGATTATAAAGCTTTGGAAACTGTTACAACATGTTTATGTTTGTATTTAAATCTATTTCAAATAAATCCATAGTTGTATATAAAAGGCAATTTAAATACATATAATGATAAAATTAAGTTCCATTAATGTACTATTCTTTATTATCTACACTAACAATTCACCGAGATTGTTATCCCTTTCATCTTAATTAGGTAATGTATTTTCTTCAATGCAACTGTTTGGGAAAAAAATACTAGGTTTCTTTTACTCAATTTGCAGACATTGTTAATCTCTGTAGCAGTTATGATGCATATTTTCCTCCACCATTTCCCATCGTGTTTTATTATGTGCCATACGATCCTCATTTTACATGTGAAATATACCACTGCAATTGCATTTGCCTCAGCAATATTCGCTCTTTATTCCCGCTAACTAGGAAACAAACGGACAGCCAGAAAACAAAGGGAAGACTCAAGTGTGCCATTTCTTGAGAGTTTCTCTGACCTACTCCCCCTTCCTTGCAGCTGATATGTGCTAGTCTGAGGAACTTCAGTGCTATCATGACTAGCATGAAATATTTATGGTATCAGAAGTAAGAAGACTCCAAAAACACAGAAGTTATTTCTACATGATCTGTTTCATGCCAGCACACAAACAGGGTTCAAAAGGGCAGCTTACAAAACCAAGTTAGAAAAATAAGTAATGCAAAAGCATCTTGGAAGCTCACTTGTCTCTGTGGCCTCTTGCTTCTTCCGATACTGCTAGTTTTATGCGTGTTGCTCTTCCAGCAGGGTTATTTGGACTTTTATTTAGCGTTGTGTTTACTTCTGACTCTTTCCTACAAGCGCAGTGGTGCTCCCAAACCAGCGAAGCTTTAGAGGGGCGGATGCAAACTGCGGGTGGGGAGGGGGCTGGCTGCACCGCTGTCATCCAGGCGCTGCAGCAGTGCGGGGCATTTGGTGCCTTTTGGTCCCCCCCTTGCCTGATCTGAATTCACTTTCAGAGCCTGCGGTTTCTCCAGTGATGAACTGAGTGCTCCCAGGAGAGGAGCCAACAATTCCAATGCCAAGACAGGTCAGGCTTTATAAGTACGTCTCTGGAGCTCGTACAAAAAGGTAAAGAACAGTACATCCCAGTTTCTATCCCAGCCCTTTGCTAAACTGCCTTTTGAATTTTTTTGGCCTTTTGATAAAGAAAGGTCTTGACAACAGCTTTCCGCAGTTGGAGGCTGTTTACCAAATAGCAGATGGACCATAATTTAGTTCCTTTATTTTCCAAATAATGATAGGGTGTCACTTATATAATCTTTCAAAACTCTTGTTTGGCTGCATAAACAATGCATTATTCTTCAGAAAGATTTTGTGTTATGAAAATTAAGACTTGCATTTAATGAAAACTAATTTAAACAATCCAAACAGAAGCAAATAGAGGGTTAAGAGACAACCAGACAGGGTATGCAGAAGAGTCTTATGCCTAGAAACACCATACATACACCTAAGTTTCCTTAGTGTATCTTCATAGAGCAATGAAGATCTCTGACATTACAGTGGTAAAACCAAATTTCATTTATCTATTTGAAAGCAATATTTTTATTTTTTTAAAAAAAGCCTCCTAGGATAATTAGGATTAAGATCAAGTTTAAAGCAAAAGAATATGACTGGAGTAAAAGTTGGATAGGAATGGATGATTTATAATGTTTTAGTTCAGTGACCTAGGTGCAAAGTCAGCCAAAGCTAAAATCAAAGTAGGTTTTTCAGTCTGAATAATCTAAATGTTATGTGAGTAATATAAATGTTATGTGAAAAGATTTACATTCTGAATGCTATCTAAGCAATTAATCCAGAGGGAATTATTTATAATTGTTAATTGACTAGACAACTACAAATTATATAGAATGGAATTATATATCAGTTCTCTTCTAAAATCTTGTGGGCTAATGTAATTGTGTTCCATTAGTATAAATCCCTTTACAATGAAGATTAAAATAAATGGAACTGAAACTTCCTTGGCTTTTGTTTCCAGTACTGCTGTAATATATGCTTGAAACCCAAATCCACTAATAGGATGATGCTATCCAGCTGAGGGACTGATAGCTCCTAGACTGTTATCAAAGTTCATGCTATTTTCAACATTGGTTATTTACTTCCATTTCGTCTAACATTTACTTCTATTATTTATTTTTTTACTTACAAAAAGTGGAAGCAGACTTCTACTTTGTTTATTCTCTCCTACTCCGTTACATACACCTAAATACAATAAATAACTTCCACTTGTCCATGGATATAAAAGTTTCATTTATATTTTTGTATTTTCTGAAGATAGAACATTTTACCACCACAAAAAAAAAAAAACAACAACAAAACCAGTCTATTTGCAGTTATTTTGCTTTTTTCTTCATTGGGAGATCAAAGAGTTTTCAGAATATAATTCTTTCAGAAAAGAATATAGGCAGAATTTGGGTTTTTGGGGGGGACTCACTGCCATTAAGTTTTCTCTCTCCTGTATCAAGGGAGACTTCTCTTCCACAACTACATAAAGTTATATATGTTTAATTTTAAGATTCACAGAGAACGATAAATGTTTCTGTGTATTTTTTTGGATAAACAACAGGTGCACCTGGCAAATTGACAAGTTTTAGTATGTTTATTATAATGCAGTGC
This sequence comes from Ciconia boyciana, assembly GCF_034638445.1. Lineage (NCBI taxonomy): Eukaryota > Metazoa > Chordata > Aves > Ciconiiformes > Ciconiidae > Ciconia > Ciconia boyciana. The sequence goes on from NC_132945.1 coordinate 4,214,350, forward strand.
AATGTAAGATCATCTTTAGCCATAGTACTTTGGTATAGGGTTTGGTATATAGGTATATGGATAATTTACACAGCAAGCAATATGACAATGATTACACTGAAAACTAGATTCAAATAATTTCATTATCCACAGATGCACAACAATGAAATTTGAAAGTTCTCCTGTTGTTTTCCATACACTTGGCCATCCTAGACTCCATCTGTAGAAATTTCTTGTCAGACTTTCCTTACTCTCTTCACCTCTTTGGTCTCCTTTCCTTTGTGACAGCTGTACCCTTCTCACAAGTTTGCTAAGGGAGAAGATTCTCTCCGCAAATTACTATAGGGAAGAAAAAGACAACTTGTGATAGAGGTGGCTTCCTTACCTTTTAGAGCATTATCTTATAACCTTTGTCTAATATGCAGTATCTTGCATTTCACAGCTTATTTTACATGTGTAATATCTATTGCGAATAGAGAGATGAGACAGTGCAATAGACATCTTCCTCCACGATTTACAACTACAGTACACAATTCTAATAATAATAAAACTGCACTACATAGTTCCAGTTCTGAAATATGGTTTTCATGAGACAAGTGTTTCATCTAGATTATCTGTCAAGCGGTGATGGCATGAAGATAAGAATTCCCTCATGGCCCACAAAAGATGACAAATACAGAGTATCCAACAGATTTAAAAAAGAAATCCAGTGTAGGAAGGTGAAAGCTCCGTATAAAACTTATTAAAAGGCTTCAATCTGAACAGGCTTTTATAGTTTTCCCATAGGAACACAAAAGCCATAAGTAAGCCTGGGACTTGGTTTATTCTTTGTTGTGGTTCAGCTGCAGTCGGCAATTAAGCACCACCCAGCCGCTCACTCACCTTCCCCCCCCGCCCCTGGTGGGATGGGGAAGAGAATCGGAAGAGCAAAAGTAGGAAGACTCATGGGTTGAGCTAAGAACAGTTTAATAATTGGAACAACAACAAAAAAGTAACTAAAAGGAAAACAACGAGAGAGTGAGAGAGGAACAAAACCAGGGAAAAAATACAAGTGATGCAACCGCTCACCACCCACCGACCGATGCCCAGCCCGTCCCCGAGCAGCGATCGCTGCCCCCCGGCCAACTCCCCCGAGTTTCTATACTGGGCATGACGCCATATGGTCTGGAATAGCCCTTGGCCAGTTGGGGTCAGCTGTCCGGGCTGTGCCCCCTCCCAGCTTCTTGGGTGCCCGGCAGAGCATGGGGAGCTGAAAAGTCCTTGACTGGTGTAAACACCGCTTAGCAACAACTAAACCATCAGTGTGTTATCAACATTATTCTCACGCTAAATCCAAAACACAGCACTACACCAGCTACTAGGAAGAAAATTAACTCTATCCCAGCTGAAACCAGGACATTCTTTCACCTAACACCCACCTTCCTCTTCCCAGTTGGACAGAAGAATGGGGATCTTTCGAAGAACACCGCTGCTTTCCTCTAAGTCCACACAAAACTTCATACTTTTGCAGTTCCTACAAGGACACAAAGGTAGACATAGGCAACTATTATTATAGTATTGACCACAACATTTAAGTCAAAGAACTATTTGGATCAGCAATATTCTTTACTGAAAAAAAAAAAACCATATAAATTATTACCAGAGAAAATGTATAGTGTGAAATATTTTCACAGAGATTTCAATTAACAGCAACAAAAATTAATACATTACTTTTGCAGCTCTTGGAAAGTTTGTTGAACTAGAAATGATTTATCCTGGTAGGCTGAAGTCTCCTTCCCAGACAAGGCTTCTGAATTTTCCACAGTTCAAAGGATTTGTGGTTTGTAAAATGAAATGACCCTATTAATCCATGTAATGTTGAAAGAATTGGCTATCAGTTTACGTAGAATAACTCTTTCATATTAAGAGCGGTAAGGACTTGATTTACATGCCACTACTCATGAAGAAAGAGGTTAACTTCTTCCCTTTCAAAAATGTGTAGAATTTCCTCAGGGTGATGGAACACTCAGGAGTGATGCAGTCAAGCAGTTTTTGGTCCAGAAAAGGATGAAAGTATAAATTGGTCCCCTATGGAGAATCTGTCCAGTTACAGATGCTCCTAATAAGTTTAGGAAAATGGCATTGCAAGGGAGCTTAGCTGTAACTCTGAGATCTCAAAAGCCAGGTGTAGCTCATAGGTGACAGTTATGACCACTGGGACAGAAGGATAGCCCATTCAGGAGACTCTGTAAATGGGATAGTTTACTAATTAAAATCTAAACAGATTAATGATCTTGAACTGGGATCTGTGTTCTCTTAGTGATTTTCTGATGCGGTGAGGAAAGGCTGTGGAAACCTCAGATTCCAATATTTTTAATGTATTTAATTAGAAAATTCCAAATGCATGCACAAATTCATCACTTGCATTTAATCGTAGTATTATACTGCCTACTGTCCTGAAGAAGTAGGCAGATACCATGAAGATACTCTCATACAACACATGCCATTATTCCAAACAAAACAGAAATAGAAAATTCCTTTTAGAAAACTGGCTGAAAAGTTCACAAGAAGGTCAGAGCCAACAACTGTACAAACTAAGCTAAAGTATTAATGTATTAATTAGCAGTTTAATATGGAGAGTAATTCTGAGGGAGAGACAACTGAAGAGAGTCAAATAAAAAAACCAGTAACCACTATTAGTAGTTCATTGATTTGTTTCTCCAATTATTTTTAAACCTAACAAATTACTGTCTGCTACGTGACAGATCTCTGACAAATTAACAATACAGAGTGAATGTAAGTATTTACACAGACTGGATACCAATAAAGCAGGCTGTCAAAGTATGTGGTTTTAGATTTGTTTAATTGGAATTTCAACAAAATTAAATTCAAAAATGAGGTCAAAGTAAACTAGTTCTGTTTATTGATATAAATTTCTTGTCAGTTCAGGAAGATATTGAAGCAATTTATTTCAATCTAAAGTTATGATTCATTGTTAGATATTTAATTAAGTTTATTTTCTAGAAGCTTTACAAATATTTAAATCTTCATGTGAATAATATTGACACCACCAGGATTCTTTCGTGTATACAAAGCAGGAAATGTGGTCCACAAATTCATCTCAGTTACATCAGTGTTAATCCAAAAGAGCTTCTGTCATCTTTTCCAGATTTGTTAAAATGTAAATGGGATCAGAATCTGGCCTTGCAATGTAATTACTCATATAAAATTGTCACCTGAGACATTTATTGAAGGCAAATATTCCCCATTATCATGTAAACTAAGTCATAATTTTGCTATATGTAACTACAAAGTTAAAAGCAGGCAATAAATTTGTCCAAAAATCTTATGTGACAGAACAGACACTACAATAGACAGAAGGCAACAGACAGTTCAGTATGACTGACTTATGAAAGTAATGGATTGTACAGTGAAATTTTTGGACTTCCTACATGTACAACATATTTTAAACCTTAGTGTACACGAAGGAGAGAAATACCTTTTAATTTTTGTCAAATGCATGGAATAGACTACGCCTTCGCTCCACTGATGACTCTTTAAAAGGATCTAGTTACTTTAAATCATTAATGAATTGTCTAGCTATCAGAGCTAGCTGCAGAAGTACACCAAAATGTGCAAAAACAAGTGTATAAACAGAGAAAAGAGAGACCAGAAATAAGAAGATGCCTGGGTGTCATGAAGAAGATGAGTCAAAAGGCAATACCATCAAATACAAGAGCTGATAGATCAAGCCAAAGCATTTCCTATAGTGTATCATATTAACATACATAAAAAAACAAATAAAGGAAAAAAAATTGTTGTGCTCAGAATAGTAATAGCTGCAAAGTCAAGGTGCACAAGGCACAAACAGACCAAATAGCAACTAGATTGTGAGACAGAAGTGAATGTTAGACTATAAAAATTTCTCCATGACTGTGGAAGAGAACCAAGCAGAGGCAAACCTACAGGAACTGTGTTCCTTTCTGTATTCTAGTACTGAATGGCACAGACAACACAGGAGCAAATGCTTTTGGTTAAAACATATGGAAACATCAAGTCTCATAATACCCCAGACCACCAGTTTATCCTATAGAGAAAAAAAAGCTATGCAGAGTATCATACCCATAGCAGATAATGCACTGGGCTAGCTGTGCGTATAAGAGATTAGCGTGGTATTTCTCAGGGACTGCAACATATGGCATGTCCTGTTTAAAGACAGCTTGTACAATTCAGCTAGCTCAGCACCACTGTAATGCCTGGAAAAGATCAAAAACCATCAGAAAGTGCTTTCAGGGAACACTTTGCAATAGGTGACAGCACAGAGTCAATTGAACAACAGTGCAGCCTGAATGCTGATTTATCTTGCCCTTTTCCTTGCTCAGGAATCGAACAAATACAGTAGCAAAATATTACCTCAGTAACAGAAGAGTTTAAACAAAACAACGTCCTGCAGTTATCTTTTGGATTTACCTTTCTTCCTTTGGGAATCTTATTCTACTATTTCTATTCTACTATTCTTCCTATTCCACTATTCTATTATTTCTACACATCAAAGGTATTTCCAAAATCTAGAAAATTAGAACTTCATTTCCATCCTTAGTTACGTGGGAACTAAGTAAATCTAAAAGATGAAAACCTTCATCCCTCCTTAGGCCCAGACCTACAGACAGCATTGAGACCTGCAGTGCTGTTGTAAGCCTGTGCTGTGAGGGATCCAGCTCTACAAATTCACTGTAACCCCACATGGTGAACTAAAAGCCAAAGTGACCTCCATACATATGTGGGTTACTGTCTTTAGATATTTACACAAATATATTTAGTTATATACAGATTATCTATTAGACATAGTAAAAGAGATTACTCACAAAAACAAGCCTGTTGCAGCTAATGTATTGAGGTAAGTCACCAAAAGAAAGTGGGAGAGTTTTATTCCCATTGAGGCAAATTAAGCTGAGGTTGAGATTAATTAAGCAGGAAAGTACAGCACATGACACCTAGTCTAATAAAGACATTTGCATATTTAAAGAAAGTGAAACAATATCTGTTTTAATTAAGTAGGCTGCTCCTTCAGGTTAATGCATTCAGGGGAAAAATTAAATCTGCCTAGAATCCCTGGAAGAAATGGAGATCAGCTGTAGGAAATTGGCCTCCTGAAACGTGATTAATGGACTTGGATGATGAGGACTGACTCCTGCTAAACCATCAGGACTTGCAATGAGACAGGTGCTGACATTTGGAGTGGGGGTTTTGGGTTCTTTAAGAAAAAAGCAAGGCGCTCTCTGTAAGGCTCCCCGCAACTACAAATCAGTTCTCAAGTGTCACCTGTATACAGAGGCTTTTCTCTAGCTGTTTCCTATGTTGATGTCAAAATATTTGACATCTAATTGGCTCCAATAGCCTAAGAGTTTCACATTTCCTTGGCTTTCTTGTATACATCAGAATGAAATGCTTATGCAGTGTTTCACAGGGTATTTTACCAAAAGGATGAGTATTTATTGCTGCTATGCAGGTTAGGACTGCCCACTATCTGTTTGGTAGACCTTTTTCTCTCATTCAGTGCCAGTGATCAGTAGAAGCAATTAAAATCACATTCTGCATTTCCATAACTGCTGATTAAAGGTGTCAGTTTCTAATGTGTTCTCTTTGTAAATGCTTTATATCCTTTGACTTACTCATGTGAGTCCAAGAGTAGTGAGAAGAAACCTGCTGAAATGATCAGAACCTCCACTCTCAGGAGTGTTTTAGGCAAGTATCCAAAGTTCCTTTATGCCCTAGCAGAAAACAATACAAAGCAAGAACAGAAAGCTGCTTTTCTACAGCGAGCTGTCCTCGTGTGGAGCGTCGCAACATCCTTCAGAAAGAGTGCCAGTCAGCAGGAAAAGGGGAAAGGAAGTTTTAGGCTGAGATTTCCAGAGAAAAAAGGTGAAGGTAAAGGGAGGCTCCAGCAAGATCAAAAGGGAATGAAATGCCTGTACTATAGACACAAATTTATGCATTTCCCATGTTTTCAAAGAAGCAATTTGATGTCATTTCACTTTCTGTCTATCATATTATGTAAATATTTTCTGCAGAAATGTGGCATTTCCATGGTATGCCTCATGTATAATCTGACCAGGGAATAACGCAGAAGTCTATCTCACCGAAAAGCACTGAAGACATCACTAAGGCACATTGGTTTTTCAAGGGACAAGAGTTCTGGATGTCAAAGCTTTGGAAACTGAACTTACAAATATTAACAGGTCTGCAAATTTCTGCTCGAACCTTCAAAGGACAATCATGAAGCAACGCATACAAAAGCCTAACTTATTAGTAGCTAGAACAATAAAGTTACCACAAGGGATAAATATAAAGGCTGGATAAATCAATATTAGATCCAAGCTTATTAAGTGAGTCGTGTTTGATAGAAGCACAGCTTCCTATTTTTTATTGCCTAGCATTGTTCAGGATGCATCTCACAATTAAAAACAAAACTGTTGTACAATAAAAATTGCCAAAGCTATTAACCAATAACATAAATGAAAAAACTTTTAGTCCTAGCATTTGCCATTATAGTAATACATCCGGTGCACAGTCAACATGCTTCAGATGCTTCAGGTTTCCAGTAATTTACAATCATTACATCTTTGCTTTTTGTACGTCAATCCACTTAGTCAAAAAAAGATTAAAAAAACCCCAAAACATTCCTCACATAACACAGCCTATGTTCTTCCAAAGGATTTGCGCTGAAAATAAACAGGTAATGAGATCAGTTATAACAGTCCATTTATTGTTTCTGTCTGGTAAATAATGAGAAATTAACATTTTCCTTCAAAATCAGACAGAAGTACTGTAGGTTGTTTGCACTTATGTCCAAGAAAACCTGCTATTCTTTTTTCAAAGTGAGACTGCAAATAAGGGTCTGAATCAAAGCTGGACGTGTAGTTCCAAAAAGTAAAACCACTGCTTCGTTCGAGAGACTACACGCAGTCACCACGCTGCTTTGCAAAGTGCACGGTAGGCAAAAAGCAGTTTAGCGTACTTAGTGTAATCATACCATATAGGGTCCATGAAAGCTAGAAATTGCAGTCCTGTGTTTCATTTATGCTCACATTGCCACATTTTGCTAGATATTCTTATTTTTAATGTAATGAGAAAAATTTAAGGGACACTTTAGAAGTTCAGTTCATATGAAGAACTACTGAACATCTTTCACGTCTATCAACGAATTTGTATCGAAGTGTAAGATCACCCATTCAGGAGATTTTGTGACCTTGTGTTATTTTATGGAGGGTTGTGTGTGTGTTTTGAATGGACCTCACTCTTCCCTATATCGGATTACTGCTCATGAATAGGGCTAAGGTATTGATAATGTTCATATAATGAGACAAGTATTCTTCAGATAAATTTATACTAATTTAAAACTAATCTAAAGTAACAGTTATGTATGTTAGCACAGTTAAGCATGTTATGACAGAAAATATGAGAGCACAGAACAGTGCGAAAATAAAAACACAAGCAGTACTAGATTCTTTTGTGCTTTATGACATGTGTCTTGTTGAAGTGAAAGACGTGACAGTTTGATTTCTGACAATACAGCTCAGCAGAAGTGGCAGATTCTGAAACACTTCTGTTCACTGGAAGGCATCCTATGTGTCAAGATATTACTGAAAAGTTGTATGATATGAAGTTATATTCATTTACAATTTTGTACGTGAATGAGACTTGCATATATTTTACTAAGAGAAAATTCTTGATTCGTTAAATTGTTGATTTGTTAAATCAACACTATTATAATTAGCTGTTCCTCTATACGTATAAGCCATGCTGTAATGGTCCGAGCAGTCACTATTTCCAAATTCAAGTCTGAAGTGTGCTTGCCAATCTAATTTATGACTTTGTTTTGGCTTTTTTTTCCCTGCCAAAAATTATTGCCTGAGAAGTGAGGGAAGAGAACTGAGGGGCAAAGAGGAACAGCCCCCCCACCTCCAGCATCAAGGATCTATGCGCATGGAGCTGCACAAAACGTGAAGCTGACAGCCAGCTGCCACCTGTACTCAGATTTATCTCTCTAGGTCTGTCCAAGGAATTCCTGTCACAAGTTAAGCTGTGCTCACTGCTTGAAGACACTCAGTGGCACAGATTGCATGTCTTTCAGAAAAAAAGAAAAAAAAAGAGTAGAAAAAAAAGTTACTGGCTTCCAGCATTTTAAAAGGATCAAGGCATACAGGCCTCTTAAATTCCAGTCTATTAGGCTAACCCTTCTCATTCTCTAGACATATTCAACCCCAGAATTATAAATGACTGAGAAAAATTTTAAAGCAAATATAATCCAACTGAGCATTAGAGATGTGGACATGTATCTCTGCAGTTATCGATGAATAGACCTGCTGAGAGCCATCTTCAAAGATCACATAATTTTTCTTCAAGTAATAAGCAAAAGTATCTTTCACTGCTTTTTTATAGGACAATGTTTTCCAGCACTCAGTCTTTGGTGATGATTTTCTGTTGCTGAAGGGTTTTACGGCTGACCCTGACTCACTGTTTTTAGGTTTATTTCCATTGCAAACCTCTGCCTAACAGTCTTTCAGCAGCTGAGATATGCACCAGTCCACAATACTATTGGTGGTTCTCCCAGCCTCTTAATTGCTTAAATACATGATTAACACCTTCAGTAGCTGTAACAGCTAAGCACACCTTAAAAAAAGTTTGACAAGGAACTCAGATCCTCTCTCCCCCTCAAACTGCTGTTGAAAGGCCAAGGAATGCATAAGTCATTTGAAAAACAACAAAAGCCAAGGAGAGGTTTCAAAGATAAAAATGTAATAATAATGCAACATACACTGTTATTGAGTAACATGTACTTTACATGTCTGCTGTATCACTTGCACCTATTTTTGGAAAACAAAATAATACAATTTAAAATTATTATTAACATTATTCTATTTGTTGCTTTGAAAATTGGGGGTAAAAATGTAAAACTCTGTGATCTGTAGTATAGGCCAAGGGCAAGAAAACTTCTTGAAACACTCCAGATGGTTTCGTAGGCAAATAACCCAGGAGAAAGTGAAATGTTTTAAGATTAATGCTTAAATGTGACACAAAGAGCAGCTCTTTATCACAAAACGGTAACGTAAATGTTCTCAACAACTTAGATTGCCTCTAGTTGCCTTTGGAGTACCTCATCTACCAGAAATTTTCAACAATGGAACTATATTTATAGTTCGGTTTTCAATATCATTTAAAAAAAAATGAAATTTGAGAAGAAACTTCATTCTTAAAATTAAGTGCTACTCAGTGATTTAGACCTGGAAGAAACATTAGCTGACTTACCGCAAGATATTTTGATACTTAAAAAATGTTAGGGAGGGGATGTCCAAAGATGAACATCAGAGTGATAAACTGCATTTTAAGTTGTGGAATAAATACGGTCCTAGTAATAGTTGTCCCTTTTTATTAGCAGGACAAATTAAAATTTAATTTTTTTAATAGTTAGATGTTAAAAGTTATATCCTGCAGTATTATACACAAATGGCTTATGTTACCATTGACTTTCATGGGGAGAGGTTAGGTCTTTAGGCCCAGCTCCAGGAATGTACTTAAGCATATGTTTAACTTTAACTGCCTGATAATTATGCATATACTTAAAATTTGGTATATGTTAAAATTTAATTATGAATACTGATCGAATTAAAAAGCTGTTACAATCAACATCACTCTATAACATTGTGCTAAAACACACACCTCCCCCGAAATAATATAAAATAACAGCTCAAGCAGTAGCATGCAATATACATCCTGCTTCATTTTGCTGAAGCGAATACAGCTGCGATGACTGGAAAACACCAGAGGTGAAAAGCAAGAAATAAGCCAGTTCTCTTCATGGATAGCAGTCACAGAGCCAGCTTGGTGGCCAGCATACAAAAGATGTGCAGTTTTAAATAGCTGCTTTTTCCTTAACCATTATGTAATCTGTTTCAAATTGTTCTGGTTTGGGGGTACGCTATGCAATAAAAGGAATTATCAACTGAGTATCCCACTCATGATTTTTGCTTTCTCATTCACCCACCTTTCCAACAAGTGGCGATCTCTGCCATAAATTATGCTAAAATAGGAATTTACATAAACTGCAAGTTAGAGAACATTAGGAGAGTTGTCATTTAGTTGTAATTTGCAAATGGCCTAGGAGGCAGAATTGTAGAACCTAGTAAGATAAACATATTTAAAAAATGGATGATAAACAAAATACTATTATATACACTCACTGTGGATTTCATATTTATTCTGTTTCTGTCCGTCATGCTCATTTGTATGTACTCCTAAAAAAAGACACAGGTACCTTCTAACCTGCAATATCAACATTTACCCTATATATTCTTTTATGCCTACTCTTTTAGCCTGTATGATCTTTCCTACTAATGTATTTTTTAAAAGTCTTTATACAATAATGTAGTCAAAATTGCCTGATTTGTTTTCAAATTATTGTAATTTAGTTGTTCAGAAGCAGTACATTTTCATCCTCATGTTTATCTGATACATATTCTGATGTACTAGTTTAAAAGACAAATGTAATTTTATAAAAACCATTAGATTGTGTGTTTATTTTAAAGATTAAAGTGGGTGACAGATCAATCACTTCTAAATTGTTCATTCAGTGTAATTACACACTTTTTAAACCACATTTATTTCATCTTCCATGTGCATAAATCTAATGAAACATTAATTTTTCTATTAAAAAACCCCACATGTTATTGGAAGACAGGAACTATTGTCCGTGCTCATGAAATTAAACTGGATAGTTTTGGTTTTGATAACTTATATTAGAACAATCAGGTCTTAATTTTGTTATCAAGATATAAAATGTGGCTATACCTCATATCTGATAAAATGTTATTCTAGGATATGTATTTCAAGAGAGATGATATACAAAGATTACTTTTGAGGTAATTTTTTTCCTAAAGCATTATTCTTAAAATAAGCCATAAAGCAAATTATTCCTATACTGAATAAAATATATTTGAATTAATGCTTTGTACACTTTATGAGCATATAGTGAGAACAGAAGAAATGTAAAAAACCATTACAGGTTTGTAAGTATTTTATTAGAAAAAAATGAGCAGCTTACTCTCCAGTCTGGCCAATTACAATGATTTGTTTCTAATAGGAGAATAATTTTGTTTTGGTAAAAAAGAAACCATTAAGTTTAATGTTGTCATTTATTCACAGTCAGATTTTGTAAGGTGTTTGAACCCAACAGTTAATTTGTTATTTTCCTCTGCATTCAGTTTGCTCCAGCATACGGTTTATGTGTGATGAATATAAACATAGCCCGATGAAATGCTCCTTAGAGCAGTTAAACAGTTTAGAGAAGGTAGATAAAAGGGAAAACAAATTTTTAAAATATGAAATCTAAGGTCTAAATATAGACCTACTTGCTTGAGTTCAGCTTCTGGAATAGGCACAGAATCCATTTGTAAGACATCTAGATGATACCAATAAAACAAATAAGAGTCAACATGTTTTTTCCAGAATGAATCATTTCAAACCCATCAAACTTTTTTTTTTTTTTGCAGTACAGTGACAGGTCTTGGGGATAAGAGAAAAACAAACTATATAATTCATCATGACCTTAGTGTTTTACAGTCTCACACGATACTCTCATGAGCGAACACAAAAAAGATTGCCTAGATGAAGTTTACCCTATGTGGGATGATTATTAATCACTGTCAATCTAAAAGGATGAATAAAATGCAGTTCAGGTATGTCTTTCCTAGGAATGACAATTCACTATTTTGTAGTATCGTCACGGGTGGGAGATGAAAAGTCTCCTTATTAAATTGGCAGATAATACAGCTATGGGAGGTAGTACAACTACATAGTAAGAAAAAATAGAATTTATTGTGATCTTGACTAACAATAATAAATGAATGTGGGACCATTGTATATGAACTTCAGTGATACAGACTGTAGGAAGCTTTGCTAATTTTAAAGTCAGTATTCTACCTTTTTTTTTCTACCTTCACAAAATATCCGTAGACATGAGGAAGCTACTACTTTTCCTTTGTCCTTGCGAATACTCCGTAATCTTTGTTTTATTCAGACAGAAGATAAGGCTCATCACATCTGGTAATGATCCTTCTGCTCTGATCATATCTGTCAAGCCATATTGGCCAATTATTTTGAAATGTGCAATCCTGTGAGTTGATTGTTTCTCAAGAAATATGAAGTAAGAAAAAGAGAAATAGTATTACTTTAACCTGTATGTGGCATAAACTGACAATACTGTAATATTATGTTCAAATTCTTTATCCATGTTTTTAATAGGAAATTTAGTACTTATCCATATAATGGAAGAGACCCAAAAATGTGCAAAGATGACTGGATGAGTCAGTCTTGAATAGTTTTTAAAAATGATTTTGTCACCTAGTTGAGAATTGGTAGGTATTGACACCTGTAGAGTCAATCTGGGAGCGGAAATCATACGCCAAAGGGGTGCACAAGAGCTGAGTAAAGGGGCAACTCAAACTTCAGTAAAACTACAGCTGTATTTTATCTGCTGAGTGTAGTTTATACTTCCAAACGATTATGAAAAACTTTTTGTATGTATTTTTGGTTTCGACTTATTAATGCATTTTCAACAAACATAAATCCAAAAGCTCTCTCTGTTCTTCTCTAGTTCTTAGCATAGAATAGAACAGTCAATAGTACCTCTTTCAGTGTAAATGCATCACCTCGGGTAGTCAAGGAGGCAGATGTTACCTTTGTCTTCCCAAGCATTTCCTGAATACTTAATGTTGCTAGAAATTGTTCTACAAATCCTTCTACAAATCATACAGTGTAAGTGCTGTCGTCCTCACAATTAGCAGAGTTTACAGGAAGGGCACACGGCAAACTTGTCCAAAGCACTATTCTCTCCTCTTCCTCTTCTCCCCTGTTTGGGGGTGCCTAGTATTAGAAACAGCCAAACACTGTATAGTGCTGCTGCGCATAGTCTATTTTATAGTTTTCTGTTGTGTCTTTTAAATGGTCATCTATATTTCAGTAATTTACCTCTCCCATGACGATTAGGGAAGGAAAACAACATTTTGCGTATATATGGTTAAACACCAACTCAACAGCTAACTCAGTGCAGCTGAACTGTATGTTTTCCATAACCTTAAATTACGCTAACCTTAAAGAAAAGGTTAAGCTGTTGACATAGCAATGTAATTAACAGTTCTTTTTACGTGAAAGATGAAGTGTATTTTGGAACAAAAGTTCAGATACTTCCAAGACCACAGGAAACAATTAACGTCTGTTCTTGAAAGAAAACTTACAAGACAAAGCAGGTGGGTAAGCACATACTATGCAGCAACTAAAAAGTTCTCTTTTGCTTTAAGAACCAGATGGCATTTTCAAGTTCATTCAAATCTTGAAGAGCAGAATAACTTTTATTACCTATTTCTGTTTTTAAGGGGAGCTGGGTGCCTAATTTGCTTTGAGATTCTAGCAACTATATTCTTAGTTCCTGAAGGAATGAGGACACACTTGTTAAAACCTGTTCAGCTAATTTGACACATATTTGCTGGAAGAAAATATGTTCTCTTACAAGTTGTCTACTTCTATATGATGTTAAAATACATTTAAAATATTTTTCTCTAGTGAACTGTGCTATTAATTTACACAACAGAATTTCAGACCTGAAAAGATTTTCCAGGAGCTGAAGTGACTGACGTTAACATTTTTCATATTTTACAGAGAAAAGGAAAAAAAAAAAAAAAGCCATTTGCTGGCATGGAAGTAATCTAGTTTTGAGATTACAAAGATAAACCTCATCTATATCAGTGTAACAGAAACAATCTTTGTTTTAAATTGTTTTCTTACAGTCTCTACGGATTACACGAGCACATCTGTAAACCAATCTGTGAGTATTTCTAATCCCAGTGTCTCTGTTCTACCCATGGGTAAACAAAACAAGTTCCTCTTGAATCCGCTGAGAACTGAACAAGCGCAAATTGTGGGCAGGATGTGACCCGTACCCTCATCACTTCATTCCAATTTGAATTAAAGTATGTAACCGCTATGTGGAAAGACACCTTTTTTATACATCTAGTACGCAGAGCCAAAAGATTTGGCTTTTAATAGCATTAATGAGTTTTTGCCTCCTCATACGTCATTCATTGCAGCCCAACACTACATTTTTCACCATTAGATGTTCACTGGATCCTGAAAATGACCTAGATTAAAATATAAACATGAACAAAATTGCTATTTTTTGTCTGGATCTTATTCAGGATCTGGCTGACAGCTTGCAGAAGGCAGGTTGTGTAGCTGACTGGAACGGGTTAGCACATGCCCCAAGCCCGGTTCCTCACTGAATCCATGAAACTGGAGACCAACTTGCCTTTCTATAATTTATGGCGCTGCAGTGGACCACAAGCTCCCTCCCCCCAAAATGGATGAGGGACAAGAATGCTCTTACTTAATTACTCAAGGGAAATATTGACACTTTTAATTCATTTTCATTTCCTTTCTTGTCAATACCTTTCCTTTCTTTTCTCTTCCGTTTGTGTGCATTCGCAAATCTACCTTTCAGGAAAATCACTGCAGAGACTCTTATTCTTCTCCTAACATATATTTTTTCTTCCTTTTTCCTTACTGCCCTTGAACACAAACATCAGTCTGCTTTTTAAAAACCGTATCTTTACAATAACTGTTGAAAGTAATTACTCTGTAAAAGCCTTCCATCGCTCAGGCAGTCTCTCTCACTTATGAATCAGAGCTTTGTTTGACCAGCCACAGAAAAAGATCTCTCCAATGCAGTTATCTCTGTGACAGAGGATTTCCCCCCTCCTTATGCTCTCTGATGGCAGTACCAAAATTCCGAAGAGGAACCTGCTGAGAAACCTGGCTAATTCCCAGGCCTCCAGCTTTCAGCAGGCGTTGGAAGTGATGTGTTCCTTTCCACCTGGGCTGTCAGTGAGCAGTAATCACATTCACTTCCTTGCCAGACAATACCCCTAACTCTGCCCCCGTCCTACAGCTCAGGGCAATGCATCTTCTTCAACTATTTTAAAGGTCAACACAAGCCACAGCACTAACAATACTCCACTGTTGGGATCATGGAGAAGCCCTCACAGATTTTCTTAATTTTCTTAATAATAATGTAGTTATGAAATTAATTACACTAATAAAAACTCTGTAACAATCGATTAATATGATCATTTTAAGGCAGGCAAATTGGCATGCCCTGCTTACATCATCTTACATAAAATCTCCTGCTGGAAAAGAAAATAAAAATAACTTTGCTCTTAAAGTACACTGACCTGTGGAAATTCTCTGTAAATTAAGAGGCCTTTGTTACATTAAAAAAAAGTAAAATTTAAAATGTGTTGCATCAAATGGAATGTTAAAATTTGGAGAAGCAAGGAGAACGATCTTGTGATGGTATCCTTCCCTGCAGAGTTATCTGGTTAACTGAAAAATTATTAAATAAAGTTTTTCTATTTGCTTATGCTAAATATTTACTTTCTATTTAAGCATTCAGCTGTGTGACACTATACTAATTAGGCATCATGGAGAGTGTATTTCTTTGTTCATTAAATTGCAGTCATGATTACTTGAATGGATAGTGCCCTGAGGAAAACGCATCCCTTTTTTGCACTTATCCAGGCTAGACATTTCTGGATGTACACACATAAAGGGGATCATACATTAAAATGCTACTAACCACAGATCTGACCTTATCCATGGATCCAATTTCTTCTTAGTCAGGTGTTAAAAATGGGTATGGCATCAGATCTGTAAAGAAAAGAATTTTAACTGACATTGCTGTCTGGAAATACTAATTAAAAATGCCAGTTTGAAAATGAATGCCAGGTGATTCTTCAAAATTTTTCTAGCAGCTGCCACAGTAGTTAAGAGTTTTCTTTCCTGATTTATTTTCTTTACATGCTTAAATGAAAGTGCCAGCTTTGGTAAACAGTACTGTAAGTGTCAGCATGAAACAAAAATAGTGATACGCTGTCTCTGCTTCTCACTCACTACCGGGACATGATTTTTATTTTGCACTAAGAAAGCTAAATTCAGCATAGTTAAAAGTTGTGCAACTATAACTAACTGGAGTTGTAGAAACCCAATGCCAGGTTTACAGAAACACTTTCAATTTGCAATACTCTGCTACAAATACTCCTATTTTCATTGAGCATGTGCTGGCAATAAAAATAGAATTAGAGTTTGTAAGTGTCCAGACAGCTGGTAAAAAGATACTAAAAGATGAATAGAAGACTATTCATCTTCTACAGCGAGCAATGGTGAAGCAAAAGCCAGGCTAGTAGGAAAGAACTATATTGCCTTTCAGGAATTACAAATATTTACATTTCATTTTGGAATAATATTCCAGAACCAATGAATAATCACAAACCAGAAAGCCTTATACAAAGCATAACACAACCAGGCATATAATGATATCTACATGCAACAGCAATACTGGCTTCAACCTTAATTCTACAAGAACCACAATTCTGTTTGTTAGCAGATGAAAATTCATGTAGGTGAAGTCTGTTATTATATTCCATAATAACAGTGGGCTAAAATTCAATTTCTGTAGCTTTTAGACTATTATTATAGCATCCAATATATACCTTTGGCTTTACTGGGTAACAGAGGAAAAGATGGTGTATCTTACAACTACTTACAGGAATGGATACAGCTATATTTCCATAAATGATGACACATTCTGCTGAATACATACGGTATGCGAAATGTGAACATTATATTCCTTCATGTATTTTTTTTAGAGAGCATTTAAGCTGTAAATTCTAAATTACATATGCAGAAAACAGTTAAATAATATCCATTTTAGTAAACATGCTAACTGGACCAGGAAGAAGACATTTTGAATTGATGTAGCAACATCAAAGCATTTTGTTCAACACAGAACAAAACCTTTCACTTAATCTGGGTCTTATTTAACCATATCATACCTTTTCTTTTAATGTAGATCAATTTTAAGACTAAAGCACTATCTTTAAATGATTTCACGTGTGCCTGTGAAATATTCAAGTGACATTTTACCTTCCCTGAAATATTTTTTAATTTCTTCCAAGAAGTATTTATAACAAAATGCAAATAGTTCTTCTGGCCTTCATTAAACTCATGAACAGATAATTCAATACAATTCTACATCTTCAAATAAAAATTATTTAAAATTATTTGCACTTTATAAAAAGTTTTAACATGTTAAAGCAGAAATTTACTATTATTGCATGTCTCCCATTCCCTCGAACAAAGCTCTTCAAGTCTTTGAGACGTGCTACAATAACAGACAACTATACAATATTTTGAAAAGAAATTTTACTTTGAATAAAATATGCTGTGAAAGCATAATTCAGATGCACTTGTAATTTTTATACTATTTTCAATTAACACACGTGGCTTCAGGAAAAAGGTTAAGTTTAAATTATTAAAAAGTTCTAAAACTGGGAAACTGTGGAAGAGTATAGTCAATTTGATTAATATGATATGTATTCATTTATTTGAAACTTAATTTATTCTTGGGAATCCTAAGTCATACATTTGAAGTTCCCATGCCAACAGATTTGCAATTAATCATGTTTGCACAGTACTTATTTCAGTATCACATTCAGTACCTAATCAACTTTAGTGCATTTTTTAACCTGCATTATGCTTGCAGGTCTCTGCATTAACCTTAGTTTTCAACCGAAAAAATTTCACTGCTTCTGACAGTGTGTCTTAAGACATAAAATATATCATTTAGGAAGATCTTCCTAAAATCCAAAGGTTCTGAAGGCTTTATAGTGAGTATGCCAATAGCCATCCACTGAGTTGAGAAGCATGACATTTAAACTCATACAGGATATATGGAACAATTACCAGGAAGAGAATTCACCTAGAGTAAATCTTTCAAATCGAGAATTATCTTTAATAAGAGTTGCCAAGATTGTAATAATATTTGTATTACTAAAGAAATAGGTATTGCAAGACATGTATTAAATGTCCATGGAACTATTTTCCTTGTAAATGTAGTATGCCCTATTCTCACAAACCAATTATCCAAGCCATTTCAGGGATTAGCTACGATGCCATTAATTCATAAATACTTCAAAGGCAACACCTATCAGGACAAACTGCTTTTTCCGTCTTTGTGGTGCTGCATATTTTACTTTTCCTCCTCTAAATATCTAATCCACAGGCCCACTTAAGTAATAAGTACTTGCAAACCACACTGCCATTTTAGCTCTGTATATTGGGCAAAAATTGCAGGATTTTCTGCATTCACCCATGAGCACCCAATTAATTTACCTACCAGTGCTCACTTAGCTGATGCATGAGCACTGTTGGGCATAAATTGCAGAGATTTAGCAGCCAGAAGCTGCAGCCATGTTTGTGTGGGTCAAGATCACGAAACGTCTGGGTGACCCACACTGGGTCAGGGATACCCCCAAGGTGTTTGTTTCTTTTGGGTATGTATTTGCCAAGATGAAAGCAAAATTACAGTTCTTAACCTCCAATCACATGAAAGAATAGTGCCAAAGTTCTATTGAAATTTGGACCTAAATGGTTGGACATGATGAGCTTGGCTCTGTCACTTCAGGGGTATTAGGGACTGAGCAGACTGATAATCATGCAGGTATGATGTCGGATATGAGAAACATCGACGTGGATAGACTTAGATAGACTTAGATACTGTTTAAAAGACAGTATAAACCTGACTGGGCTGAATTCTGAATTTCCAACAATTCATTCATGAAGCATTAAACATTCCAGCAGTGTTCCTTGATAACACCAATTTTCATCAAAATTCAAAATATATTGGAACTACAGCGAGTACAGAAAATATTCTTTTGTTGTTTTTTTTTTACACATGTTCTTTACTGACTAAGAATCTATGACTGCAATGTAGCTTTTAAATGTATGCTGGCATTTTTTAAAGAATAATTTAGTCTGAAGTTTGAAACTGCTTCAAAATATATTAAATGTAAGTCTGATCAAAAATAAATTAATTTTGAAGAACAAAATGGCTGTTGACAAATTACGTGACATATGAATATGATGGAATAAACAGGTACCCTTTATTTGGTTACTTTGTCAACTTAAGTCAAATGTTTTCTGCAATTTTTTGAATAAAATAAAGCAGCTAAGCAGAGCACCATGCAACAAGTACATCACGGATCAGTGGGGCAGGTGCAGTGCCGTTCTGGTACACAGCTGTATCTTCCATCTGTACTTCTACAACACAATAAAGAAGATATAGCTGCCAATAATACTGATTTCTTATACTTATTTTCTTTTAATCAATGCATACTGAAGGACACTAAGAACAAAATTTTTTCTCTTAGATTATTTGCCTTTTTACCAAAACTAAAATGCCTCTTTTTCTAAAAGGAATGCGATTAATTTCTGAGCTTTATAGATCTCATTCAATTATTATAATGCAGAAAAGATCTATGGAGTCACACTCTAGTGATTAAAAGGGTATTTTTGGATTTTTCCTTTAATCATATTAACTATACACGTGTAAATTATTTTAATTAGAAAACTAATAATCGTACGTAAACTCTTTTAAATGTCCTGCTCCTATATCCTCCTGAGATTATTTTGTAAGAATTACAGAGAAAATGAGAGAGAATTGGTATGAGCGTAGTATGTAGGTCAAAACTAGAATATTTGTGCCACTAAAAAAAAATAAAAATCAAAACTCCTCAGGTATCAGTGCAGAGACTCCAGTCTCAGTTTAGAGTATGGGTAGATTAATGGATCTAATTCAAAATCCATGATTCCTGTTTTAATTCTGATCCAAAACCAAAATACACATATACACTCAAAATCCCAAGAATTGGATTAATTCGAGCCCCTTTTGAACTCTGACCTCAATATGAAATTCTCAGAGGCACCTACTTTGCCCAGCTCGCAGGTCCATACACATACAGAGCACATTTGTATCACTTCACAGCTTGGCGTTCCTGTGTATTATCAGGCTTGGCATATCACAGGTTGCTAATACTGTGTACTATCAAAGTAGAAATACTCAGAAAATCTCTGTCGTCAAGCTTCAGCCCTGTGAAGCTGAGATTTGGAGGATGCGAATATCATGGACAATTGAGTGCATACATTTTAAAGCGGTCTGTTTAACATGGACCACAGACAGGAATGACATTCACTGAGCTTTACTTTAATCAACTTTGTGACAGTAAGACACATATCTGTTTAAGAACAAGGACCATAACCAAACACTTCAAAGCACCTCTTCTTTTTTTTTTCCCTCTCTCTGTGAAAACTAATCCAACTTAAAAGATGGCTTACAAACACAAACCTGATTTGTAACCTATCCAGATTAAAGGAGATCCTTTGTTCTTCTCCCAGCATGTCTCATACACCTATGTATAATTATGAGAGGTACTACCCGTATAATCGTCTACATGAAAAAATACCCAACCTGTAATAAAAAAAAAATCTAACAGAAATGTAAATTGCGAGTGTAGAGAACATAATCAAAACACTGACCTGCGATTTATTTCCATTGTCTTGTTGATGATAATATAACTGTGATAACCAAAAACATTTCTGTGCTATGATTTCCCAGTAAACAAAGCAATCTTAGCGAGACATACAGATCTTCAGAACAATGTCTCTAGATTCTCTTACAGTTTAAGATACTATAACTATATGAAGCAAGTCTATATAAATTTAAAGAACATATGATGTTTCTTTGAAATCTAACAAATTAAGGATTCCATTATAAAATCAAAGACTCTAAAGTCCACGATAGGTTCAATTTTTGATCAGTATTCAGAAGAGAACAAATCTACTGAGATTACAGCTACCCCTATTTCTGCTTCACTCATTCATGTTTGTGTGTTATAATGTGATTTATAGGCTGTTAATATTACCAAACAGGAGACAGCACCAAGAAAATTTTTCTGCCTGTGTAAACGATGATTATATTGCATTGTTACATCAAGTGATGTCCTGAAATCCTGCTAGAATAATCTAACTTAAAACTGCCAGATAAATGCTACTTCTGCATAGTTCTTGCTCGTCACTCCAATGATATTTTCAGCTTTGTAAAGGAAAAGAGACATTATTTTCTGATGTGTAACACATAAGCCTAAACCTTGCAACTGAGGTCCAGGAACTGTTCTTCTTCATCCAGAGAATTAGGAAGGGCTGGCCTGTACTAGATTAATTTGATATATGTTTATTTACTTTGTTTAGGAGGCACGACTGTAAATAAGTCAGTCAGTAAGTAAAGAAAAAAAAAATGAAAGCGTGCAAAAGTCTGAAACCAGGAAATACTTTTCGTGATGCACCTGGAATGACCGCTCCCTAGGTAGGCTGGTTTAGGATGCGAAAGCCATAGCCCAGAAAAAGAAAGAGGAAGGCAGGAAGGTCTTCTGTCCGAAGCTGAAGAATCTGTTTACAGTCATAAATTTTGCATGAGAATTTATCAAGTACCTTTAACACAGAAAGCATTAGCAAAGCTCCAGTGGTGAGCTGAAGGGGCCAGAAGAGAAAGGGACGGAGGGGAAGAGAAGCAGCTCAAGCCACAGGATGGTGAAAGAACACCCAGACATACCCATCCTGTCATGTTTTTGGAAACACTTGTCCTTTCTTACCCAGGGTCTAATTTATCATTCTCAGGTACACTTTCAACGCTGAATGTTGAATAAGATAAAATAGGGCAAGAAGGGACCAAAACAAATAGCTTAGTGTCACAGACACCTGCAAATACAGCAACGCAGGCATTACAGCTCTTTTGAAAAATCCATGGCCCTAGATCTCACAAAGGACTTGAAAAACTGAAGGGAAGCCAGCAGAAGGACATGAGAAAATTGCTATACAGATCTGATTTAAGCCCCTTAGAGAAACTTGGTTCAGTCAGGAATCTTGACTGAAAAGCCCAAACCTGTCATGCCTGCCCAAGTCAATTAGATCTGATCAATGCCCTTCACCCTAAGCTGGCTCAACCTGTGGTTTCTTTAAAGATATAGACTATACTTTAATCACGCCTGCCCCAGAAGCAGAGTCCCTTGTCTGAGTTAAGAGAATTGTTCTATTAAATCCATATCGCTACACATACCCCTTCAGCTCCTTGATTATGGAGAGTTGTTAGCTGATTTAAACATTCCTAAAAGTGCATGTAGAATAAGTTGAATTAAGCTATGTGTGTCACTAATTAAAATCATTGCAACTTGAGTGGGCCTTAAGGGCAAAAATCTGTTCCTTTTAAAAGAAACACATATAAATACTCTGGGAGCACTTAAGTATAATTATTATAGCCTTCAGGATTCTGGCCTAAAAGTATCAGAGTGGCACTCCTTATAGCAAAGTTTATTAGCATTGTTTATTTTTATTTTCATGCAGTTATTACATGAATGTCTGGAAGTGACACTACCACTGAAGATCTGTTAATGTGTACTATATAAACACTAAGATTACTTTTGTTCATCTAATTTCTTTCAAGCCAGTTTTAATGACTGAAAAAATGACAGTTTAGGAGATTTTAATTCTCTGTCCACAGAACAGGCAATGCTATGGACTGCATTTTCGTCAGCTCTTATGCAGTTAGGAACTCGCCCAAAGTCATGTGTATTATGTGTGTGCAAAGGTCCGTAACACTGCACAAGACTGTAAAAAACTAAACAGAAAACAACTTGCACCCCTTTTGATTTTTCCATCATGATGCTTCTGGGATTGTTGTTTGCTCTCTCTTGTTAGAGGATTGGCAGGAACCTGAACCCAAGCCTAGAATGTAAAAAGCACATGGGAAATTCCCTAACTCATGCAATCACATCTTTGAACTAGCGAAGAATATAATCAACGCATATCTTGGTACTGGATACAGCGCGCAAAAAAGGCCTAACATGACAGTAATGAAGAATTACAGAGGCAAGAAACTTGAACTGCTGTGTGGTCTGCTTGTAGCAGTAAACAATATTTTGTCATGCTGTTGTAAGGCGATTTTGATAACATTCCGATGATACTGCCGTAACTAATAGATACTAAAAACAAGCAGTTACCATGCATTTTATGGCTACGGCATACATATAAATGTGTATTTTAATGGACTATTACTTTGTAGAGAGAACTATTCAATGACCCTAGGATAAGGATGTATGTATGACTAGGCTGTTTTAATAAGACTTCATGTTACTGGGAAGTCAGATCTCGAAGGCTGAAGAAAATGAGAAGCTGTAGCAGAGGTTTCCAAAAGCTCCAACGCAAAATGAGGGGAGCAGAGGCTTGAAGGTACAAGCACAGATTAATACCAGAAGCCCCAACTGAATAAACACAAATCACAGATGATCAATTACTGATCACTAAAGAAATGCAGCCCTGATAGCAGGGTAGAACCAGTTATAGAGCGTAAGTGGAACATGTATAGAGTTCTGAAATACGTTCTGCAGCTGCTGGTGATTTACAGCATAGACAGAACTGTCTTTTGACTGTATGCAAGACTACAATGAAATTCACTTTTAACGTGCCTTACTTCAGAATAGGGTAGGAAGGACTGATTGCTTTGATAGCCTGTAATGCAACAGATTCAGTACTTATTATCACAAAAAGGAAATGTAACTCTTTGCTTGTGTTAGCATGATACTCCACCCTTGAAGCTGGGAATTTACATGCAAGAATACCTCTATTTTCTTGTCATGTTTCCAAAACGTATGTTACAAAAGTGTTAAACCATTAGGGGAAGGAATCATTATTCTGCCAACCTTTTGAAAGTAGTTTACAGAATTGTGATCAAATCTTATTAGAATTATATATCAGCAGATCCAAAAATCAGGGTAATTGCATTCGTAAACTCTTTTGGTTTTGCTGTGCAAAGAGGTTTAACCATGACTAAGGAATTTTCCAGCTATCCTTTCATTAGCTTTCAGAGTTGTCATTCACGTGCAGGAACTCTTAAGGATTAACATATATTTTTAAAGATAAGACATAGATGAAGTCTTTCTATCTTTAAAGACTAGAAAACTCTGCCTAAATGTTTTCATTATTTTAGAAATTCTTTTTAAAGGCACAGAATTAAGAACACCTACCCTCAAAATATGTGCTCTTATTTTAAACCAATGAACTGTTTTAAACATAGAGGAAGGGGTAAAAATCAGTCTAGATCTGTTTGAATAAGATCCAGCCACAAGCTTTCTGTACAACTCATATTATTGCCTCACACATCATGCTATTTCAAGGAAGACGCTTCTCTTTCAGAACCTTTTCCAGCTCTTACCAAAACCAGTCTGGGTACTTGCATTCAGTTGCATTCACTTGCATTCTGGGTATCTGCATTCACTTCGGCGAGAATCTGTAGAAATGCTAAGAACAGGAATTTCTGAAATGCTTTACCTGGATATTATTTTCCTGCATTTCTGATGCAATGATTTTCGTTCCAAGTGTGCTATCCTTACCTCATTCGTTCCCAGCTAATAACATCGCACCGAGATGTTGTACTTCCAGCCTTATCTTGGGAGAGAGGGAATGCCACTTTAAAGGAGAGAGGAAGGAGCGGAAGTCAAACTTAAAAGACTAAAAGAATACTTAAAAGAATTCATACTTCATGACTTAAAAGAATACTACAGATTCAAGCAGAGCTTCATACAATTGTATGTTCTGCAAAAAGGATTAAACTGGACTCTATTTGGACCAAGAAAGCAAAGGTACGGGTGTTAAATACCTACACGGATAAGGCAGAAGTTGTATTTCCATCTTGGTTTTTTTCCTTTGCAGGTATGTGCATGCAGTCCCCAGTTTCGTCCAGTAGAATGAAGATGTTCTCCTGCATCACAGGCCTCTGTCTCAACCTCACCTTAACATCAGATGGGATCTGGCCCACTGAATGCGAGTGCCCATGCCTGCTGTGCTGTGTTCTGACAGATTATCAGGATGGCTCCACCGTCCCTGGAGGTATTTAACAGACGTGTAGATGTGGTGCTTAGGGACATGGTTTGGTGGTGGGCTTGGCAGTGCTAGCTTAACGATTGGACTTGATGAACTTAAAGGTCTTTTCCAACCTAAACAATTCTATGATTCTATAATCTGCCACCTGCCACCTAAAATAATAATTTCTGTTTTCCCTACAAACCTTTAAAAATACTCTTTATTTTATTTTAGTGGTATAAAATAGATGCCTGATGTGAAATTTTCTGTAATGAACATTTGCTCTCTTTGGACATCTGCCTGATTACGTACAATCTTTAAATCCATAGCGTATCATTACTGCAGGCTCCCTTGTATTACAGGCATCTCATATTTAATCTGCATGTTCTTTAAATGCAAAGCATGTTATATTTAGTGTTCAAACTGCAGCATTAGTAAACTGAGCCCTCATTTATGTGTGCATGTGGGTGAATTGAGTGTCTCACAAAGGATTCAAACAGATGCTTTAGCTTTAATGATATTTTTAATCATCTCACTTATGCCCCAAGGATATTTTCTTATGCTTTATTCTCCTGTCATGATTTCTACTCATTACAGCAAAGTGTTATTTTAAATCTACTTTTTATATTTGAACTTACTTCAGCATCAGCTCTTAAACAGCTCTTCATTTTTTTAAAAAAACATGCACTTTCCTTGTACTGTCTAATTATAGGTACTGTCTTCAAAGGCATAGGCAGTGTATATAAAAACAATCACACAATTCAGTGGTGACTTGTGATCTTTAGTGGTGACATTAGTGGTGATTATTATATGCTTTCCTAACAGTTAAAGTCAGGAAATTTCTTAACTCCAAACTTCCTTTCTACTGCCTATTTTTTTCCCTGGAACCTGACACCTTATAAAGCTGTCCATTAAACAGGCACTTGCTTAAAAATCAGATTATGATTCAGATTTTATAAAACATAAATAAAAATATCAGTATCTTTGCAGCAAAGTAAATTGTTTGGCTTTTTATTTCATACAAGTCAGGTTCCTGAAAAATCATCTGCTCTCTTATGTGCATATATATGTGTATATGGATGTGTAACTCCTTGCTATCAAGGAGACACTTCTTGGTCTTTTTTGTTAGAAAGGAAACAAAAAGAGGAAAATGCTCAAATTCATGGTGGAAAGTTTGATCCCAGAAAAACATTGGGGAATGTCAGAATTCCTTCCCTGTGAAAGCTCATCTTACATTCATGAAAGTAATGACTTAGTGACTATTTGGGAGAAAACAAGATGAGGGAAAAAGAGGGGAGGGAGAAACCTGTAAGTGGGAAAAGGAACCCCACGGAAGGTAAGTAACTTGCCTTGGTCTGCGTATTAATTCACAGAAAAGCCAGGCAGCTATCTGTTAGAAAAAAACGAAATGTAAAGCCACAGAAGAATTTAGTTTCTTTCACAGAACATAAACAGAAAAAAACTAAAAGGATTTTTCAGAATACTGAGAGTTGCATGGGTAAATATCACAGCAATATCTGCTTCGGCAATTTCACTTCTAAAATCTGTTCAAAATTGCACTGCAAATTATGGGCCTAATCATTGGATAAACTCACATATAAGTCAGACTGTAATTAAAATCTTGTTCCATTATTTTGTATGGACATTAATTCAGAGTAAGCAAAAAGCCAAGATTTCTGATTAAAAACTTTGTTTAAATTTTAATTAAAAAATAAACAAAACTCAGGCAAAAATGACTGCCAAAATAAATTACAGAAACAAAAATTGACAGTTTCATTATCTAAAATAATTACCAGTAGGTATTGATTATCCAGAACTAATCACAAAAAAAAACTGAAAAAGAAAAATTCCAACTAATTTGCAATCTGAAATTAATCATCCATAGCCATATGCATTTGCTTTCTATGAACATCTGACAGATTAAGTTTGTTAGAATTAATGAACAGAGAGCATGCTTTCTAAATCATATTTTCAGTCACTGTATTTGAAAGTCAAGTGTTTGTATCCCATCAATAAACACAACAATGGCATGGGACAAAATTATAACTGATTAATCAATATAAAATAGAAAAATACTCGCTTTGCAGAGTTCTAGAAAACTATTCTCAGCATATACATGGACACTAAAATTAGTGTTATGATAAAAAAAAATTGCTGATAAATATTCTGTCAAAATAAATACAGAGTCCATTAAAAATAGTTATTTACTCGTGGGTTTTCCATTCACAGAATAGTCTAAGCAGGTGTCAAATTTTCATCTGGTAACCGGTGTTCTTGCCCACACAGATGGCTTTCATACTGCATTTTTAGCTTTGGTTAGAAACTGATAAAAAAATTGATTGAAATTAAAAGGGGAAAACTTGTTTTCCCTCTATTTTCTCGAAACCTTTTCCAATTCCTTACTTTTACAAAGGTTCTGGCTGTTCTTATCAAGAACAGTTCTCATTTATCTTACATCTTTTCTTAAATCTTAATGTTTTTGTATAAGGGAGATTTTTGGTGTGACTTAAAAGCCAGTATTTACCACTTCTATATTTCCTACTTTTACAGTCATAATTTGCCAAGATGAAGACTATGCACATGCAGATTTATGTTAAATAAAAGCAAACATTTTAATTGGCAACAGACTATGTTCCAACCAAATACGCTTAATTTGCATCTACAGAGAATTTAATTTTATTTAGTAAAGATTAGACTGCAATCTGTCTAAATCTTGATCTTGGATCTAACACAAATACTTTCCCTCGGAAACCTGGCAAATCCAGCATTCAGATTCTCCTTTTTTGGGACAGGGAAAAACCGAAGAATCTGCTAGCCATATTTGCCTTTGGAAGAGGCCTCGGAAAAGACTCACATTATGAAATCTGTCTACTTAGACACAAACATGTGCTCACACATCCACATGTGTACATGTACACATCAGTCCTGTTTCCTATAAATATAAACCCTGATGCCTTGAGACCCTCTTGCAGATATTTTATAAATTTCCAGTTGCATACTGGCTATAAAAATCTTCATTTATGAAGTTGATTTATTTTAATGAAGAATATAAGTGATCTTGTGTCCCTGGAGTGTTTGCTGGGATGACGACCTTTTCTTCAGCCTTTTGTTTAAAACAGTCGATTTGCCGTAAGTTATTTCAGAGAAGCTTTGAAAGGCTCGTCTCAGGAACCTGGCCAGGAGAAGTTAGTACACCGGCAAATGGCTGCAGCGTTCTTGCTCTGGCTACCGTTTGTCTCTGCGAGGAGGAAGGCTGTGGTCCCCTCCTCGTGAGCAATCTCGCCTCGAGGCACAGCACGGAAAGGGCAGCATCCGGTAGCAGAAGCAATTGTTGCAGAAGTCTGCAAGACAGAGTGAGTTGAGATCAACTCACAAGAAAGATGGCTGTAATGAAGCCGTGCAAATTATCCTGCTTTTCCTGCACAGTCACTGTTTGATGTTACCAGCTACCATTTTCTCAGTGAGATGCCTCTGGAATCTGGTCTTTGTTTTCAAAAAGAACCAGACAATAAAGATAAATGAAAGCATCTCACACATTTATGCAATAAGATAAATATAGTTTTCATTTTCACTTGTAACAACATCTCATTTTACTATTTTGCCTCTTCCTTAAGGGAAATACCAGTGCATTCATATTTTTATTACTACTTGGGGATTTAATATCACATTGAATCAAATATTTTTCTCATATTGAGGATTTCTGCATCAGAAATGCTACTGATTTAATAATTAGAGTACTTAAAGAAAGGGTAGTCCTATATTTTCTATTTTATCTATCTATGAAGACTTGCAGAAGGTGTTACATTTACTGAGCATTTTATGATTTATACTGATATGTATATTTTCCCCTCACAGCCGAATGCAATGAATGGATGAACATCATGATTTCAGATTTTATTTGAAAATTACTCCAAGCATCCTAAAGCTTATTCACCTAAATTAATCTTTCCTTATAATGGATAATTTTTCACTATACAGGAAAAACCTAAAGAGCAAAATGCTGTAATTCTTACAGTAGAAGTCTCAGGTCTTCTTAAATTAGAGGCAACCATACTCAGCAAGAGAGTGAATTTCCAACATGCACAACATACTAAACATTTTACTGTTCTTTAGAAGGAAATAATTGTCTGTGTCACTCTGAATTGCACTTAAATTTCGGGAGGGCTTGGCCTACGTCTTGTAAGGACAAGCCATAATATTATAAATACATTGTGCAAAAACTTGCTACTCCAAAAGGTTTTATGATTAAGGCTCTATACTTCTAATACCTCAAAATTCTAATTAGCTACTTGGATAATTGAATTCTAAAGAATAAAATTTGCCATCTGCTAGAAATGGAAGCTGAATTAGAAAAGCTAAAAAAATGTGCATTCTCTAATAATTCTGTGTCATGAAAATTCTGCCAGGAATATCTTTTATCTTCCTTTATACTCACTTTTCCCAGTGTGGTAGCCCATTATGTACGTGAGTAAGCATCACAGCATTTGTTAAAATATCATTAAAATTTATATTATTTATTCCATTCTAAAGGGGTAACAGTATCCCCATGGAGCACTATGAGTTGTTTATTATAATAATGCCGTATATTTGCAGATATGCAACAAGGAAAACTGTTAAAAGAAGAAGGATTAAAGTAGTAATTATCATAACATTTTAGAGGTTACTCTTGGAGCTATAGTTTTTCTATGACCATGACTCCACATTGTGCTTAAATTCCTCTGAACTGGGGAGATAATCTACAGGCAATGATCTACTTCTTTGGATAAAAAAAAGAAAGATATCTCTTTCTCAAAAAACCCCACTCCCAAACACACCCCCTAATCAAACAAACCCTATGGGCAAGAATGGACAATAACCTCTCAGAAGACTCTACATAAATGGTTCATTTTTTATTGTATTAAGATATATCAGTCTATTTTGACAACTTGGAATCAGCTTGAGTTTTTATCATAAGACATTTCAGGTATTTTCCTGTTAATTACAAATCTAACAAGCTACCTCACATAACAAGTAGACTGGAAGAGTACTGTTATATTACACAGAATCATCATGACTTTTTTTTTTATTTTATGCAGGCATATAATGCTAAAATTAAACATATTACATAATCCCAGGACTGTAATCTCATTTCAGTTCTTATTTCTAGAGAAAGGAGGAATATTAGTTATGGTGTTTAGCCTATGCTCATTGCTATCCGAATGCTGAGTACACACAAAGCGCAAACCGGCTGTCCCCATTCTTTTTATCTCATTAACTTATGAAGTATTAGATGTATAAACCATATCAGTCATGGTAAGAAATAAAGATAATTCTTAAACCAGAAATGATTTTATTCTAAATTATTATTCTTCATAGTGATTAGCTGATTTTTTGACAGTCAATTTAAAGCTGTTCCATCAGAAAATTCTCATCATCTATGTGTTCCAAACAATACTAAGTTAATATTACTGTTATGAGACCTTTTTATAACTTAATACTTACCCAGTAAGCCCTCACACTAATTAGCAGATGTTTAGTAGATTCACTTTTCTTTAAAAATAAGAGTTGAAAATCCCACACTTTTTCATCCTATTTACGTAACGTACATTCACAGCAAGACTGTTAAATTAATGATCTTTGTGATCTCCGATTAAACATACTGTAAATGCACAAAATATTACACAGCACAAAAGGAAAAAATTGATTAAAAGGGGTACAAGCAAAATATTCTTAAGTTTTCCAACAATGTGGAAGAGAAAAATAATGATTAAGGAAGCTTGTTTCTATCGTATAGAGATGAAAGAAGTGCAAAAGAAAACATCTTCCAGATGCTATTGAGTTATGTGTTGCTATGCAATAAAAGCAAAGGAGAGAGAATAAAAGCAGAAATACTAAGGCCTGAAAGATATGCTCTGCATCCATTTTCCTTTTAAAGAATGAATAGTAAAGAATTCACAAATAAAATATATACTTTATTAAACTATCATTTTATGCAAAAAAATCTTTAAGGAAATATTCTGTTTCTGTTAAATAACATCTGACAATACTCAGTTACGGATTACATATTGCATGCATTGTTGGGATTATTCTGCCACATATCGCATACTCACAGTTTTGGAACCCAAACCAAACAGTTACTATAGGGAATTACCAACTACCATAAAGCAATACTCATGGGTATAAAAACAGGAATATTGATAACTTCTATTTGAAAACCAGAAGATTTTCTTATGTTTCTTTATAAATACTCTTTCAGTAAAAAAAAGGCACACTAAATTTTGGTGAAATGTACATTCAGAATTTCTGAAAACAGGGAATGCCAAACTTTTATAACAGATTTTATTTTTATTATAAATCAGGATATTGGGAGACCACTCTTAGAAACTATACTTTACTATACAGTAAAAATTCATATTAAGTGTATATTGCTGATTTGTGCACAAACTGGAATTTGCTAGTCTGGCTAATTTTTATAATTAGTAAGGTCCCAGATTGATGATTCTGCCTTTGAGTATGATGTTATTTTTTTTTTTTTAAAATTCTGAGATCTCCAGTCACCCTTTATATGAGATTGGCAACAAAAATCATTAATTACACTGGCACTTGGATCCAGAGAGTACAGGTTAAGAATCAGAGATCAGACAAATATGTTTATCTCATCACAAACCAAGGCATGATCTGAACCATGATCTAAAGTTCAATATCTCCTTTTTTTAAAATTTTGTTCCTAAGTATACTGAAGGGAAAATTCTTTCCAAATTACTTAAAAACCATATGACAGGGTGTGTCAAGGTTTAAGTAATTGATATAAAATCACAGAATATTCTCACTTTAAAGTGTCAAGATCCCTATAGTATATTTTAAGATACAGAAAGGAATCTGGACCATCTGCAGTCACTTTTATTATAACTATTTTTAGAATCTACATCTACTGTCTGCAGAAGATAAATAGGATGTCTTAAGTAAAATTTAACCACCCAATTAATATAACTGTTAGATAATGAAGATCAAATTATTGGCAACAATTACCTTATTATATTTTAATAAGGCGAAAAGCAAAAACTAACATTTATGTTTCTACTAAACGAATTATATGGCTTTTTCCCAAGCAAAAATTGTAGAAAAGTTTTGGGTTTTTTTAATATAAAAGTAACATTTCATCCTCCACTTACTTGGCAATAACGTTTTGAATATCATTGCATTCTTCCAAGTTTATACTAATCTCTCAAAATGAAGCAATTGGTTTCTTTTATGCTTCTATTGAATGTCTACATGAACAAAGTCTAGTAGAAAGTATTTAAAATGTTAAAAAAAATATAAGGTCTTCTCATGTTTCTGTGTATTGTTACATTTACATTCACTACCAACTTCCCAGTTACTACACGTAACCAAAAAGTTTCTTCTTTTCAGTTAAATCCTAAAGTGTTATCTTCTAGTCTACTACAAAGCATCATTCCTACTCCCTTCAGGAAAAAAAAACAAACAACAAACAACAGTTCAAAGTCTAAATCCAAGTCAAAGTATTTCCAAAACTTCTTTATAAATAGCAGAATTATTGTAAAAGGAGGAAGTTAGGGGCTACTGTAATTCCCACGTCAGTGTTTTGCAGTGTAGAGCATGAACTACAGAAGAATCAAAATGCACTTGAGATGCCCTGCTCCTTCACACTGACCTACCCTCAACCCTCTCTACTTTGCAGGATGACATACTGCACTCCTACCAACAGTTCAGAACATCATAACCAAAAATTTTTCACGAGTTGCTTTTATTGCGTGTTTTCCTACTCTCCAGTGTCTAAACAGACTTGAGTCACACCATGAAGTTCTTGCATTTTCTCTCTGACCTGCTTAAGCTTACAACTTGCATGCTTACCTGAAGATCATCCTGAAATAACCCTGTCCTTTGAAAGGCCAGTGGCATGAAGAGATTGAGCACATGAAGAAAAAAATGTTCAGAAGTTGCAGGAGTAAAGATGTGAAAGTGAAGAGAGCTGTCAGATGTTTGGGATTCGTAATCCCAAACAGAGGCAGACTTGTAACCTGACAGAGGGGGCCTAACACAAGGGTCGCTCCTGAAACACAGAAGGTAATATATTACAGGTGATGAGGATTTTGACAGAAAGCTGTGCTAATACATGAGTATTTGTGAGGTGGGTAGAACTGAAATGGAT
Organism: Ciconia boyciana; assembly: GCF_034638445.1. NCBI lineage: Eukaryota > Metazoa > Chordata > Aves > Ciconiiformes > Ciconiidae > Ciconia > Ciconia boyciana. The sequence goes on from NC_132945.1 coordinate 4,247,312, forward strand.
AGAGACTAAGTGCTGTTGTGGTCCCAAAGAAATTAAGGTGGCAATAATTCTACTAAGAGACTCTGGAGTAAGAATTGCTGACTTACTGACAAGTGAAACAAGTGTAATAAAGGTATTTTTCAGTTTAGCACATTGTTTGATGCTACTATCTCTTTGCTATATAAATAAATACAGATAAATTTGCTTAGAATTTGATGAAGAGATCTCTAAAAGTGCACATTGCCTATTAAATGCCAGAGGAAAAGCTCCTGATAATCTGCTCTGATTTTAAGAACGTAGAGCTTGAAGGAGCTTTTGTATGTCAGTGAGGAGAGTCCTGAATCCACGGAAACACTTTAAAAATCTTATCATAGCCTTTCTTAAAGAAAGAAAGTTCATATGCCAGTTCAGTTTTCTGCCCCCTTCTACTACCATTAGAAAGGAATTAATTTGATAATGCCTTTATTCGAGTTTTAGTCTGAAAACTGATAAAATCACAAACGGAGGGCAGTGCAATTATCATAAGTGACATCCAAACATACTGCAGGTCTTGTATGTTAAGGCAAAGAAAAAGTGAGTTTAAATGAGTCAACACAAAGTGAAAGCAGAATGACAAAGAGAATGCGCAAACATGTAAGAGTACAATAAATAAGAAGACTAGTATGCAGAAAATTTCCTAATAGCAGTGTGTTGATGGAAGTAGAGAGATGTTAAATTGCATGCATTTTTGGCCACAATTTTAGAAATTTTACTAAAAGTATAAGCGTAAAATCTGCCCTCCTATATTCATGGCATAGACCTCTGAGCCTGTTCGGAAACCAAATGTACGTTAGCATAGCTAATGCATGTACTGTGGATCAGAAAGGGCAGGACCTGAAAGTGTAAGTGACAATCATTAAGCAACATATTACATAAAGACTACATAATGTGTAGTGCAGCATACCACAACTAGTCCTTTTTCTTTTCAGCATGACTCTTGAAGACATCATGTATGAAAAAAGTCAAATGAAAAATATTTGTAACACAGAAAGTAAAAACAAAGGTTTGGATACAGAAACACTTAACATCTTTAATCACTCATTTTTATTTTGCAAGACAAACCAGACATAATTTGAAATGGCTCAGTGAGCTGTAAAAAATTGACAGTAGATGTATGTGAGAAGACTGAAAAAGCAATTATCTGAAACTAATTTGAGAGTTTATCAGGCAGAAATTAGACTTTTATGGGTAAAGTTAGAGTTTTGTATTAAAAGCGATACATTAAAATATATAAAACTTCAAGGATAATATAGTTAAAACTTCCTTGGCAAATAACTGATTTTGTGCCTGTACAGCTTCTGCATTCTCAATAGCATTTATTCCAGTAGAAAACATTCTAAAATAACAAATAATAAAAAAATACCATAATACATAAAAAGGGGGGGAAAAAGCTCTCTTTGGCTTTCAAGAGATTTTGTATCTGAGTTCACCAACATTATGGATGCCAAAATAGTTCTGTCAGTCTCTGAAGAGGTTGGACAGAGTTCACATCAGATATGCAGGTCTTGTAAGATAGTGTTTTTGGAAAAGGTACATTAGAATGAACGCAGTATGTCTTCCATTGACCCCAGAGAAGATTTTTCTAAGTAGTTTGGAGTGTTTTGTACATTTTCAAAAGTGAATAGATGCTACAATAGGGCAAAATCTAATGATACTACGCAATTATATCAAAGTTTATATTCTCACATGTTAAAAGCAGTAAGAAAGTTGTATTTTATAGCAGATTTTGTCATGGTTTAGCCCCAGCCGGGAACTAAGCACCACGCAGCCGCTTGCTCACTCCCCCCGGTGGGATGGGGGAGAGAATCAGAAGAGTAAAAGAGAAAACTCGAGGGTTGAGATAAAGACAGTTTAACAGGGAAAGCAAAAGCCGCACACACAAGCAAAGCAAAGCAAGGAATTCATTCACTGCTTCCCATGGGCAGGCCGGTGTTCAGCCATCTCCAGGAAAGCAGGGCTCCAGCACCCGTAACGGTGACTTGGGAAGACAAACGCCATCACTCTGAACATCCCCCCCTTCCTTCTTCTTCCGCAGCTTTATATACTGAGCATGACGCCATATGGTCTGGAATAGCCCTTTGGGCAGTTTGGATCAACTATCCTGGCTGTGTCCCCTCCCAGCTTCTTCTGCACCTGGCAGAGCATGGGGAGCTGAAAAGGCCTTCACTAGTGCAGCAACAACTAAAACATCTCTGTATTATCAACACTGTTTTCAGCACAAATCCAAAATGTAGCCCCATACCAGCCACTATAAAGAAAATTGACTCTATCTCAGCTGAAACCAGGACAGATTCCTAAGAGCTGTCCTGTGGATCTAGAAGGTACCAATCCTACAATATCCCATGCAGAAATTAGTATTTAGTGGCCTAACTCTTGTTTATGTTATTAAGGTTTTCCAATAAAACAAATGACTCTTTAGAGTACATTCACATCTAACATGAAATAATTTCCTATCAGGTTGCAAAATGAATGTCCTGAAAGTTAGGAAATAATAGAATTCAGGTTAAACCTTGAGCCTATGACTAAAGGAGTTAAACTATTGGATAACTGCTTTATTAATCACTGTGTATAGTATTAAATGCACTGCATATAGTATAAAGCATTCAAATAAACACTGGACCAAATTCATTTGTACAGGTAACCTTAATTCTAGCATTTCCCCAGTTCTCAGTCATCAGACTTGCATTCTTTTTTAACATAACTTACATGTGAGCTATATGCATAATGACATCTATAATTATAATATTTTTCCTAAAATAATTTTGAATGCTTCAGAAATATTGTTTATTTCAGGAGGTAAGGATCAGAATATTTCTGTAGGATCATTATGAAACCTTTTGTCTTGAAAAACTGTGTTCATTGAACAATTTAATTCAGTTGATTAGATGCAAAAGACAATTTCAAAAGGAAACAAGAAATCAAACAGAAGTAGTCCTTCACTAAATAAGGTAAAATTTAGATTCCTGGCAGGAATTCTTTCATTTTAAAGATTCCTATCTTAACGAACATTGGAGCAGCCATTATTGTCCCTCTAGTGAAGAACAGTAGTTCTCCAGATCATAATTGTTGATTTGGTAGATAACTGAATCTATTCTCTTCCCAGAATCCAGAGAGTTCTTACTGTCAGTGAAAAATGTTAGTACAATGTGCAGTAAGAGCACACTTTGCAAACCATGGGCAAACTTCTTGGATCTAAAAATAATAACAAGTTCTGATGACTGAAACAACTAGAAAGAAGCAAAATTAACTCCTTGTATTTCAGTATGAAGTCAACATATTCTAGGAAAAATGTGCATAGAATTACCGTATTCAATGATTCAGTTCAATTAGATAATTACATTGGTTTTATATGTACTGAACATTTACAATACCCTAAAAGGTTTGTGAAGGATGTTTTATAAGCCAAATTCATTGTCAAAGTAATACTATTCTACTACATCTGTCCTTTATGACTTCCAGATTTTCCTCTAATTGGGTGTTCTGAATTCTTTGTCAGGTCTATTTCTTAAAAACTCTGATGATAATATGCCATTACCATAGTATAGTACAGGTTATATTTGGGAAATATGGGGAAAACATAAGCTCTTAAATATACATTTTATGACGAAGTAGGCATTCCTTGAACTTGTTCCAATATTACCATTTACCAGTATTACTCTAACATGGAAGAAATGCCATATCTTGGTTTTTATTTAATGACCAGTCCAGTCTTCCAAACACAAGTAAAACAGTGAGGTTAAGACTGCACAAAACATTTTGTGCTCTTCCAGAAGCAAAACCCAGACCACTGAAAATGAGAAAACAGAGATTTCATTCTGACAGTAGCCAAGGGGATTTATCTGCAAGAATTCTGGCTGCAGTCAACGCGGTACTGTTGGTTCTGCCCTTTGGCAGTGTAACAGACTAAATAACTCAAAGCTCCTTTTATGGCTCACTGTGTTAAGCATAGATATCCTCAACGTTGGAAGCACCAGAGCTGCACCATGACAAACCAGTGATTTTAACATAAGGTGATCTGAGTTAGCAAGAGCTTTGGGAGATGGGATACGACTTCTGTGTGGGTACTGGAAAGAGAGACTGCAAACTTGGAAAATACCACCCACTTTATTTCAGCACTATATCATTTAGGTATATATCTTACAGGTGTATTAGCAGCAAAGCACAGATATCTACGTGTTGTACGATCTGTGGGTCAAAGGATGAATAAGTGTGTATAGTACAATATTTAACTATGAAAGTGAAGAGGCTGTAAAAAGCTAATATTTGTCATTCTTTCTATGGATCCAAGTGTTTGTGTGAAATGACAGCATATGTATTATGAGGATGTGTTCCTTAATTTATAGTTAATTGGCTAGGGGGAAAGAGGAAAAAGATGATGGAGGAGAGATTCTTGTAAAAATTAATGTTTGTGTGTGTAAATGTTTTTAATAATCCAGCTCTTTTGATAGTACTGTCCTACACAAATTATGTTAAGTGATTCTTAGGGCTTTTTTTTCCCCTGTCCAGGACATTAATTTAAATGAGAATGGAGGTTACCTTCATTCATTGAAATTCTGAGTACATTGCTGCAAACAGGCTAAAGGAGGGACTCTTTTTCTAAAGTCTGTCCTTGATCATTCCCAGATTTGTCCCTAAAGGGCAGTTTCCAATTTTTTTAGCCAAGTCTATTTCTTTTTTTCTTTTTTTTTTTTTTTAATTAAAATGATAATATTCCATCCATATTCCTTTGAGAAGAAGGGCTTAGTCTTTATATTGCCATTATGTGATATCTTAAATGTCATTACATGATAGTGATTTTCCTATTACTCAATAGCTATGTAAGCAAGAGGTAAGAATATCTCCTTCCCAACACTTCCTTCCACCCTATTCCACCCTTAAACATACAGCCTTTCTTCTTCCTTTACATAAACAACATTACCAGATCTTTCCCACTATTACAGTCTTCCTTAATCTGTTAGTCTTAATATAAGTATTGTTGTTCCTTGTCATCTGTGAGTCTATGCAATAGCAACGTAATCAGGAGTTTCCTGGTAAATCATTACGTTCTTATGTTAGCCTCAGCTTACACTGAGCAGAGCTCTACAGTTGCAAAATCCACACTTGGCTGTGCCTTAACAATTACTTTTACAGGTCATAGATTATTTCATTCATCTCATTTTTCAGACTACCGTAAGTGAATGAATAAATAAATAAACATATTTCACTATCTGACCAAGTAATGAAACTATGTGCTTAATACACAATAACTACGAACAAAGAACTTCTTTAGTTTATGCCTTTATTACTGAATTTCTGTACCACAGAAAACAGTTATTGCCTTATTTTGAATTTAAGTTTTATACTATGTTTAATGAGGCTTGCTAAATCTGACACATGGTATCTAGATACCACAGTGATAGATACATTAGAAATACCAAAATAGATATATTAGACAGATAGAATTAGCACTGTATGTGCTAAGGTTGATTGATTACTTGATGAGTATTATATTCCCTTTACTGTTCTCTAAACCCCAACTTTATTAACTCTAACCAATTTTCTCCAACTCTTCAATTTGTAGAACTAATTGTGCCTCATTTCAGCTTCCTCCATTTAGCTGATGAAGACTTAAGAGACAGAAAACTTCTACAGTTACACAGAAGTCAACTATATATATAAAAAGCAGATTTTTATAAACTGAAACTTGTTTAAACATACATATGTATTAATTGAAATGTTTATTTACAGGCAAATGCATGCATACGAATATTTAATAAATTTAATTCTAGATTTTATTTTTTCTTGCAGGATAATCTGAATCTTGATTGAGTTCGAGCTCATGTTATTCTATAACACCTTTACACTTTTTCTTTATTAACTAAAAGAAAGGCAGAGATATTTGTTTTCATTGTTTCTGTATTAAATTTATAGCACTAAGGTTTATACTTGTGATTTATAGAGCAGAATGTCTTTTCTCCTACTCAGAGCATCGATTTTCTATACCAATTTAAAGGAGACACTGCATCTATAGAACAGGTAATGAATAACATCTTCATAGTCCGAGAGGCACTCTAAATAAGCATTTGCAATAATTGATCTCACCTTTGTTTTGCCCTCTGTCTTGGAAAAAGTTTTGTGTAGATTGTTATTAATATTAATCTAATTTTCATAGCAATAACTTTGTTCTCTATCTGGATAAAGATCCAAAAATATATATTAAAATTAATTTGGCAATAGCTGTATGTTTAGAACCATGCATAAATTCATAATTTAAACTACTGCTGACCACTTAACACTTCAATGAAACATTCTGTTTAGGAACATCGGATGCATTAAATAGCTTGGAACAGGAGCTGGTCCTTTAGAAACCAATCATATCATTATTACAGGGGCATAAAATTGACTGTTAGGAGTTATTGCAGTATTGTATGAACAAAAACAGTTTTCACAACTAAAATATTATTTGCTGTGGGAATTTGAAGACAACTGTTATTTATTTGTGTATTTTAGTTACAGGAAGTCAGAGTTAAGTTAGGTTGACTGTAAATTCAGCATTTACTATGTATTTATGGTTTAACCTGACATGATAATTGATTTTGCTTTATTTGTTTCTTTTTTTTAGCAGAAAATACACTGTTATAATTTCATTTTATTTTGTCGTTGTAAGTGAGGTTCCGCAGAAAGCGCTTTACTGTTAAACAATCCTCTCAAGCAGCAATGGCAATATAATTAGGTCTCTGTAGACTTACTCTGAAACCATTTAGTGCAAAGGCGTAATCTCCTATCATGACATAATAATGTGGTCTCCATGGACCAGCTTAGAGATTGCTTTGACACTGTAATGGCAATATAATAACTTCTTATGAGACTCCACATAGATTTCTACTAAAGCAACTTCTGCCCTGTAATAGCTGCACTGTAATGCCCACTTAATGCAATAATCTGACTTGCTCTATCCTCATTACAAGACTTATAAGTACTATCATATGAAAGCAGAGTACAGCAAACCTAGAACCTGGTCTCCCACAAGCACCGGTAAGGGAGCCTTACAGAAACAAAAGAGGAAACAAGACATGTGTAAGTAATCTCCGTATACTCTCACAACTAAAAAGCATTAAAATGGTAAAGAAAGACTTAAACAATGTAATTCATTTTACTTAATAAAGGATCAGAAGATTTAGATAATACTGCTGCTAGCATGATAACACTCCCATGACTTCACAGCTCCAAATATCTGGAGTGGTGAACACCCCACACTCTTGTATGCAGAAACCTCTCTTCCTCTCTCCTTTCACTTTCCCTCCACCCCAATGATAATTTAAATTACGTATGGAAATGTTTCTTGGAAGCCTCTCATTCATGTTTGGAGTTCAACTTTTCTCTCTCTGGCCTGGAAATATTTTAATGGGAATAAGTTTGAGATTCTTAGAGAACTTGTGAGAATCATCTGGAAAGGTAATCTCTGGTCCCACCAAACTCAGAACTCCATGACTGGCAAACTCCTGGATCTGATCCCTCTTCATCTAAAAACGCTTGTGCACAAAATTCACCAGAATAACGCTTTGGAACAATCTTATATTAACAAAACACCATTAAAACACTAAAAAAAACCCCCCAAAAAGTAACTGTTACAGGAAAGACAGAAGAATTGTATGTGACCTAGTTTTCTCATTCTTCTCTCAGGAACTCAGAGGAACATGGCAGAGACTAATTAGCAGATCACGAAGATAACAGATATATGTAAATCACCTCCTATTGGAGCTATGAGACTTAAGTAGCAACACCAAGAACTGTATACACACAAGTTCTCTGCAGAATTTTTTTTTTTTTTGCCACAGTATAGAGCATGTATAAGGAAAATAAAGAAATGAAAGAGGATCATGCCTTTCGTAACCCTGTGAGGAGGTACCTTGAATATACAAAAAGGAAGCATCAAAATGAAAGTTTCCAAATACCAATGGCTACATCCTGTAAGACTTAAATGAAGTTAAATAAATATTTTGCGGATGACAATACAGATCCTCAGTAGCATCATCCCACATTAAATATATAGATGTAGATTTGGGAAAAGCTTGAATGCTCAAGCTTTCATTCAAATTAAAAAAGTTCTAAATTTTCCCAAAATTCAAGATGCACAGTAGAATAACTCTAGCAAACCATGCTTCTTGTTGACTTCAATGTATCCATAAGTGACTGTTACATATGTAATTCACAATCAGTTCATGGAAGTAAAAAGAAAATCCTATAGTATTATGATTAAAGTCAAAGAGCTTGGAGGGACAAGATGCATTTTAGCATTAGCAGTAACTACAGCAGAAAAAGCAACTAGTTTAAAAAGTGATACTTTTATTTGCTACAAAGTAATTAGTCATTCCTAGTTAGCCAGTTCCTGGAAGAAGCTGGGTTTATGCATAGCCATTCATCTTTGTTAAAGTCAAAGGTGTATTTTATGTGGCACAGATTCTAACCTAGAAAAATCCCTCAGTTTTAAATTGTAATAGTCTTGCTGCATTTTTTGAAACAATGCTATTAAAATTCTAAAATGTGTTTTATTTTTGGCATGTTGCAGAAATATTAACCTCAATTTATCCAACAAATTACAGAGAATATTTGACACTTGAATCATCAAGAATTTATCTTTTTTTGGTTTTTTAAGCATTTTTGTGCCTATTGCACTAAATTCTATTTTTTTGGGTGGTATTATAAAACCCAGCATATTATACTATAAATAAAAATATAAATGATGCCTGCAAGTTTTTACTTTGTGTGAGTGCATGTACACAAGCATTCTGTTTCGTCTATATATTTCTCAATGTGTAGGTCAGGTCCAACAAGAATTGTGGATGTGGCCACACTTTCAAAGACACCAAATTCCTATTTGCTCCACTGAAATAGGTACCCTAATAGGGAAGATGGATATTATCTGTATGTCCCTTGTAGAAGGTTAAGGCCAGGCCTTTGAAACGCTGGACTATTGACGCAGAAAAGAAAGAGAGAAAAGGGATGAATGTTTCAACTAGGGGAAAAACTGTGGTCATAGCTGTTAGCTGGTAAAAAATTCAACTACAAGAGACCAGATGTCATGAGCTTTGCTGCTCACAAACCTGTTTGTTTCTAAATAGGGCATGCTTGTAAAATTCCCTCTAGTCTCAAAAACAACAATGGTAGGACAAAACTCCCAAAATGCTTTCTGCAAGTCTATCAACTCACAAAATTTTATATGTAAGTTTTATATGTAAAGATGAAATAAGATATCATTCATTTGACTTTTTTTCCTCTTGAACTTAAGTCAGATTAATTTATTTTTGGACTTTAATAATACAGATTTCTTAAAAATATTACAAACTTAAATTGTCATTAAAGTAGCTCTTATCCCATCCATGCTAGAAGCAGCCTTTGTTTTATTATCCCATGTTTAATTTTTCAAGACTTCAGAAAGTATTTAGTATAAATGTTTTAATTGCTTATCACAGATGCAAGAAGCAGGCTGGCTTCAAGTCAGCAAAATAGAATGCTGAAGAAACTTGTTGAAAATTGAAACAAATTAATTTTATAACAGTAAACTGAAAAATAAAATCTCTGCAACATAAACACCCTGCTGAAGGAGAATTTTATTATCCAAAATATCTAACAGCTCCTTGTGATTTACCTTGAACACACTTTTATTACTTTAATTGGAAAACAGTTCTTATTATAAGAGCTATGCAAATATTCAGCTTTCTTTAAATGGCCTCAGGAAGGAAAGAGGAAATTTTGGAATAAAATTCTTTCCAGGCTATTTCCTATGATGCGATAACAAAAAGGATCTTATGAAGATTACTGTGTCGTTACCATCGGGGAGGGGGAAGTACATGGAACACAGAAATTTTTTCACATAAGATGTGAAAATCATAAATGTTAACTGAACTTGTGTTTATTTTGTGATTACTTGCAATGACAGTAAAAAGAACTGAAGGGGAAGATTTTCATAATGGGGATACATGTTCTGAGCCTTATCAGTACAGGTTGTGATGAGGGTAGTTCAAGGAGACAAATGAAAACAAGCTGCTTCCATAAATGATGTTGGAATCATAGAATTAGATGGACACTGAGAGGCAGCTTCCTAGTTAAATGTAGGTCTTCAAGAAATTGTCACTTACATTTCACAATGCACAATTAATAAATTGATATAGAGATAAAAATACAAATAAGACTTTTTCATCCAATAACTTGTAAACTATGTTTAAAACATATGGGATATAATACAGGCACAAATAAAGCGGTATGTTAATCACTGAATAGAATATCAAGTACAGAAGTACTGTCAAATTTTGACACAAGCATGTATAATTGCCATGTAACATGCAGTAAATGTAGTGGATCTTAGAGACATCTCATAAGGTAGCCTGTGAACGTTGTCACCATAATACATTGAGCATATTCACATTTATAGCTTATCTTTCTTTGTGTTTTTTAATTACTGTAATTAAGGCTACACATCACTGTCACTCCAGCACACAACTCCATCATCATTTTTGACATATTTCTTTCTCCAAATTCTCTCACATACCCTACATCCAAAAATCTGCAGATTGTTCCTTCATGTCATCAAAGACTTGGTCTTTCCTTTCCAACGTTGAGGTGACCAGGTTGTCAACATTTTGAGTACTGAGCCATCCTTTGCCTTCTTCACTAAGAATACATTTATAAAGATAATTTTCTAGCCTGTTGAGCTGCTTATATCATTAACCTCTTGGCATTAGTTTACAATCATCTCTTCCTCTACTTTCCCAAACTATTTTTTTTTGCCTTCATTTTCAAGGTCAATTCCCCATTCTACCAATCACTGACATGTTTATTCCTGACTCTTACTGAATCACTTCATTGCTGCATTTCCAATCAAGTACATTCACATGTTTTCATATGTAATCTGCTCTGTGTGTTTGTAAGGGACTCACGCAGATACCTCTAATGATTTTCCCTTTCTTTATTTTTCCCTTACTGTGTAAAACACTCAACAATTAGGCTGCTGATATGGCAATGACACTACATATCGTGCCAACTAAATGTTATTACATCACTGTTGGGTACTGCCATCTCTGTCCTTTTCCGTCTAGTATCACTAGCCATTTAGCTTACAAGCTTATAGGGACACAAACCATCTTTTTGTCCCATGCTTGTACAGCGCTTAGTATCATGGTGCCCTCAACAATGACTAGGGGCTCTGGTGTGTTTCTGTGTGATAGTGTATCTGGAGGACTGCACCCAGTTCTCAGCTCCCCAGTACAGGGAAGACATGGACATCCTCAAGCCAGTCCAACAGAAGCCACCAGGATGACTGAGGGGAGCAGAGCACATGGCCACACAACCACCTCTGAGGAGAGTCTGAGAAAACTGGGTTCATTCTGCCTGAAGGAGAAGGCTGAGAGGAGACCTTATTTCAGTTTACAACTACCGACTGGAAGGACACGGAGAAGATAGAGACAGAGGTGTGCAGCAACAGGACAAAGGCAACAGGAAATACTGGGCACAGGAAATTCTGATTAGATATTAGGATTTTTTTTTTTCTACCCTGAGTGTGCTCAAACACTGGCATGTGAACCAAAGATGCTGAGGAATTGCCATCCCTCAAGACATCCAAAACTTGCTGGAGTAACCTGACCCAATCTGCCCTGCTGCAAGGTGTGTGAGGGGCAGAAGGGGCTGGAAAAGATGACCTCCAGAGTGCCTTCCAAGCCAGAATTACAGTGATATTCTGTTGATGCAAAAAATAAAATTAAAGTGATGAGTCCCCTAAATGCCTCGGTTACAAACTGTAACAGATAAAAAATTATTGGACAAAGCCCCATAATATGATTGCTTTTATACACCAGTTTTATTTTCACTGATGTACTGCTTATATTATGAGCTGTAACTAAACCCTGTATACTGCCAGGATACAAGTTAAGTTTTTCATAATTTTCTTTTGGATCATCAGTTTTCCTCACACACAAATGCAAGCAAATATCTTTACAGCTTTACAATAAAAGGAATTATTCCCTATATACTAGAATACAGCATATCTATTATATCTTTTCTTTCTTTGATTCAGTGCCATATAGTATACATTTCATGAAAATAAACAGTATTTACTATGATGTAAATCAAGAACGTATTTCCTAGGCATGATATGAACAAGACCCAGAAGTCTTCCACTTTTATGCACCTTTAACATTTTTTTTTATATCAGCACTTTTCTCATTCTGACCATCTCTGACAGCTTTCAATTTATAATGTTCTTTTTTATATTCTCAACACAGCAATCAAATCTTTAGACCTTGAGGAGAAGGAGGAAATTAAGGCCATTAACATGTTAGAGAATTGTTTGATTTACTCATTATAAATTATTCTGAATCTGAGCAGCTCATAAGACATGCCCAAAGGGAAGACAAATTTTGATTGGCAGTGTCAAAAAAGTCAAGGACATAGGGAGTTTTGTTAATAATTGTTAAGTGCCATTAAGAAATGCTGTTTGCTATCTGTCCAGAATCATGGTGAGTTCTGATCCAGAATTTCCCAGCTATCAAACTTAATAAGAACTCAATTTATAATTAAAAGACAGATTAAGAATATACCTTCACCTGATGTAAACACGCTCGTAATAACTATAAAAGACTAAAACACTTAACAAACTAGTCAAGCTAGAAGAACAAACTTGAAGACAGCAAAAACCCTCAGAGACAAGTTCAGAGATAACTATGCAGGCAGTCCTCTACATCATGGTTTCCTAGATATCCTCTACCTCCTTTTTTCTCACTAAATCACAAATAAAAAGATCACCTTATATAGCCACACCTATAAAAAAGAACATTAGTCTGGTTTTTGAACTAGGCAGCTTATGCTTCTGGTTTAGGGACAAATACCTAAAACATCACTGCAGAGTGATAAAAAGCCTCATGAGCGGACTGACAGCCTGGCACAAAAGGGAGACTGGGCAGCACTTCCACCTATCACCACACACACACTACCCACAGGGAAGGAACCTTTCGTATTTTACCTTTCTTGTTCCAATACCTGCGGCCTAGATATGGATTTTTACTCAAGACATATCGCTATGTTTACTATAAAGGAGAGAAATCTAATCCCTGCAGATACTCCCCAAAGGCCGAAGTCTACCACCAAGTCACCTCTGCAGAGCTGTTCAAGTGCCAGAGGTGCCAGCTCCCAACCTTCACTCACCCAACTTGCTGTAGAGAAATGGCTTCTAGCATCTCGCTCTGCTATTGAAGACACCTGTGTCTATAATCACAGACAAAACATGAGAAATTCTGAAGGACATTAAATACAACTTTGCATCAATTATCAAAAGTACTTGTGACAAAAACAAATACCAGTTTAACATCAGCCAATTGGACATTATCAGAACCCCACCTTTACCCTGTAACCCCTTGTTATTAGATGATTAATAGCATAAAACCACTGTAACTGTCCTATGTCAAGCATGGCAGGTTCACAGTCTGATTATGTGCCAATTAAATGCGTGAGCTTCCAGAAAAATGCTTGCTAATGCAAGTATATTCTGCAAGAACCCAGTTTTAAGGAAAGCAAAAGCCACGATATTCTAGGAAAGGAGGAAAGAACAATCCTACCATCCCTCCACCTGAACCTAGCCAAACAACTTACCTGAAAAAACAAGCGCTAGGCCTTGCAGATGCAACTGTGCAAATGAACAGCTGTGACTACATATCTGGGCTTTCCCAGATTTTGGAAGAGGTTCTATCCTTTGCGTACCAACCAAAGGTAACAGTCCAGATGAACGCAGATGCCCCAGGAGTCCTGTGCCTCTGGACTGGCATGTGATGTGCTTTTGGACCATAGTGTTGCCACTTCCTTAAGTGCTTAATATACAAACTTTAAGCATTAGTTATGATGGAAGATGGGGGAAAAAAAGACCATCAGAGTACTATTTACGTCACTAGTATTACAAAACTGTTCACTACAATGAAGATGGATGCATGGCTGTGCATATTTGTGTAACGTTCTTTTTATTACTTGTGAACACTCTAGTAGGGTAGCCAGCTAAAAAGTCTGGATTTTTTTTATGGATATGGATTTTTTTTAATATTGCCTCCACACTCCTCCTTCCAGGCAATGTTCTCCTCTAGCAATTTTAAAGCCCTGCTTAGTTTTTGAAGCCACCTTGATGTTTGTTTGTCTTTCTTAAATAAATAAGGCAGTCCAACTACACTCCTGGGTATGGCATATTGCCTCAGTAACATTCTGTGAACAACTAAGGGCTGACACATGATTCTCTTCTAATTTTCAGAAATAGTCCAGTGCTCTGTGTTTAGAATTAAATGCACTTTACAGGGAATTTCCTATGCACGGAAATTTTTAAAGCCAAGTAAGATTAAAATTTTCTTTTGGCAGTAATATATTTTTTTCATTTCTATTAGAAATGCCATATTGTTTTTTTACAGCTGTAGCTTTATTATTGTAGACCACTAAAATTACAAAGCAGCTGCAACCATTGCATCAAGTTTTTTTGTTTCATTTTTACAAGATCACAGATAATTAACATTTTATTTTGAAAGCATTTTTTTCTTTAAAAAACAATCCAGTAATCATTCATTTTTAATGTACTGAGCTAAGGATTTGTCTTTGATATCATTATTACAGACATTGCACATCTGTAAATTTGAAATGATAGGACAGCAAATACCTTCAGAAGGACAGACATTGCCTTTGAAGTCAGTATATATATGGTTTAACATAAATGTAATTTCACAGCAAACTGCCTTTTATTGTTCACTGTTGTTTTGTCCTGACAGTGTCTTGTAAAAAACATTCTGAACTTAGATATAAATAAATAATGTAATACTTTCCTTTAAACTCTTTTGAAAATAAGCTAAATGGAGACATGCAATTAGGATAATGAACACATTCTCTTGTACACAGACCTCCACGAATTCCAGCGTCCAACATTTACGAAGAAGCACCATGTCTGCATCTGATGGCCAGTCTATTTAAAGTAATGGATCAGATTTCCAGCTATTTTAAAGTCTCTAGTATAGCAAATTTTCTTTATCTGAATACTTATTTGTAGGTCAAATCTTGTTTTGCCATGAGCAAAAATGTCCATAATGTTGGTTTTGAAGTTTTGGGGGTTTTGTTTTTGTCTTTAAGCCCTGTAAAATATCAATTTTAGCAATGAATGTGGAAAAAGAGAAAATATATTCTTAAGCATTTAATAATAAGCTTTTAACTTTATTCTATGAGATTGAGAGGGTCATGTCTGCCTCCAGAGTCTACAAGCCTGGGAACTAAAAAGAAGGAGCCCACTGTCACAAAAAGGAGAGAAGGTTTGGCTAGCAAAAAATTGCAATTAAGATCACACTTCCCTAAGGCAAGAGCTGAGTCTTCTGTCATCAAATAAAACATATACAGCACCACGTAACTGACCTAAGATTGCTAGTCCATTTAAAAACCTTAGTGGTGCATATTTATGATAATTATGATAAGATGATTATTGCAAAAGTGTAAGGAATATAACAAATTTCTATCAATAAGTGTTAAGGACTACATCATTTATATAGCAGCCATGCTTACAAAAATGCAGTCTAGGAGAACACTGCCAGTATCCAGCGTTCAGGAAAGAAAAACAGAAAGAGCATGCACATACCCTTCAATGAGCTCTGAATTCAGACAGAAGTAGACCATATGACTGTGATGAATAGATTACAACACTGTGATGAATAGACTAAAACAAAGTAAAGCTGGGTGCAAGAGCAAAAGAAGGAGATGAAAGATAGAAGATGACGAATGGGAAGATACATCAGACTCTAAAGACACTCATGGTCTACACAGGGAGTGCCACAGAACTTGTCTGTCCACTCTCTCCTCAGAAATCCACACAAACAGCTGACTTTTTTTTTCCAGAAAAGCATGTCACGCAGGGGTGCTATTCACATGTACTGAACTTTACAGCTCCCATCACTACAAACAGATAGTATAGAATTTTTCAAGAAGAATGAGAAGCAAGATATTCTGTGTGCCCCATCACAGTACTACCCAAGTTAAATGTCTGAAAGAAGAGATGTTCCTTTTCAATATTGCTCAGCTTTGCCTTGACAAGGAGTTAACAAATAAATTTCTTCTGACTCCAGTTGTGTGACTCTATAACAGCAAAACCTGCTTTCTCATGGACAGAATAAAACTTCCAAAATGTTAAAGTTAAATATCCTTCTGGTTTATGTTAAACAGTCATGAAATGTTAGCACAAGGGGTCTAATTCTCTTCTTTTTCCTGATAGTTTTATATTGCTGTAACAGCTTTGACTTCAGTACAGTGACACCTGACTCATATTATGCCAACGACATGGTAACTGAGGCCAGAATTTGATGCAATTGATGAAGCATGACAAGTGTAAAAAATTAAATGAAAGAAAACATTTCCTTTGATTTGATAACTGTGATCAGCTTGACACGAAGTTCATTGTCTAAATTTCTGGCAAACTTGAGGATGGAAAAAGTTGGTAAGTCAGAAAGTGTCCTGGTTTCAGCTGGGACAGAGTTAATTTTCTTCCTAGTAGCTGGTGTAGTGCTGTGTTTTGGATTTAGGATGAGAATAATGTTGATAACACGCTGATGTTTCAGTTGTTGCTAAGCAGTGTTTACACTAGTCAAGGACTTGTGTAGTCCTTGACTACACAGGCAAGAGCATGGAGCAGAATCCCCATGCTCTGCCGGGCGCACAAGAAGCTGGGAGGGGGCACAGCCAGGACAGCTGACCCCAACTGGCCAAGGGCTATTCCAGACCATATGGCGTCATGCCCAGTATAGAAACTGGGGGAGTTGGCTGGGGGGCAGCGATCGCTGCTTGGGGACGGGCTGGGTGTTGGTCGGCGGGTGGTGAGAGGTTGTATCACTGTTTTTTTTTCCCCTGGGTTTTGTTCCTCTCTCGCTCTCTTGCTGTTTTCCTTCTCATTAAAATTTATTATTATTATTATTATTATTATTATTTTGTTCCAATTATTAAACTGTTCTTATCTCAACCCATGAGTTTTCTTACTTTTGCTCTTCAGATTCTCTCTCCCATCCTACTGGGAGGGTGGAGGGCGAGTGAGCGGCTGGGTGGTGCTTAATTGCTGACTGGGGCTAAACCACAACAGGAAGATTTCAAAATTTTTGAAAAAGTAAGAGTTTTATTCCAACATATTTCATTGTTAAAATAACCAGTAACAAGACACTGTTTCCAAAACTATTTCTCACTTGTGTGTCACAGCTGACTATTCATCTTACTACATTTTCTTATCCAATGAATCTTCTATCAAATAACACCAAGACATGCATGCATATTTTCTACTATAAAAGCTCAATGAATATGTTTTATGTTTTCTTAATGTGTTTTACTAATACATTTTCTCAACAGATGCAGAGATCCTTTTTCGAGCCTGAAGCAAATCATAATCCCACATCCAGTGAATACTGCAAACCAGCCCTTCTAAATACCACTGTAACCTAAAAACATTCTTTTGTTGTCTTTTTCGTATCATGTAACTGTATAAATTATCTAATGTTATGTCAAATTTTATGAATATTACTTTCTTTAAAATCATTACAATATCCTTTCATTCTCTCTTGTGCATTAATAAATGGCCTACCAGTTCCACTCTGGGTTTCAAATATTTCTGTTTGGATGTACTTTAAAGTATGTGTTTAAAAGAGATCTTTAAAAAAAAGTGGAATTAAAAGGCCCAGAATTATGTGAATAGTAACATAAAGTTTCGGGGTTTTCTACTGTGTTAGGAAGATGGAGAAGACAGCAGATAACCTAGATGAAGATAAGAGCTCCACCTTTATGAGAAATACCTATAATAACTGCTTTATGTTTATGGAGACGCCTTTGTGGGCGAACGGAAGATGAGCAAAGTCTCAACAGTAACAATTATGCCTTGAGCTACTATTACTGTGTCTGGAATGATCATATAAATTCATTTCTCTCATTGTATAATATTTCAGAAACAAGAGACTGACCAGCATTTATTTTTGATGAGTATAGAACTATTAACATAGATTTGTATAATAATTTAAAATAATGACTAATGAACAAACCAATACCATTTAACAATATATATAGTCAATGGACAATAGTAGATTTATATAATGTCTGAAGCTTAATATGCAAATCCATTTAAAAAAATACAGCATACATGGTATGGGGAACGTCTTGCCAGCTGTAACTGAAAAATGAATTTTCCTTAAAAAGGAATTCTATAGCGAAGCAAAATAGTAGTATGTCAAAAGACCGTTGCTGTTATACTAACTTTGATGAAAGTTATAAAACAAATAATCATCCTGATGACTGGAGCTTTCTTTGAAACTTCAGCATGACTGAAGTATAAACACCATTTAATAATATATGAAATTATTAGCAGGAGGTAGTAGTATCATTGCATGCAGCTTAAATTTTCACCTTTTTACCTAAAGTACATGCTTCTAGGGTCAGAGGATTATATTCTATGTGGAAGACCTGGGTGTGGGTCAAATATACACTGCTAATTTGGAAAAGGTATACTTTTGTTCTAGGCACACTAACATGCAAATACAGTGCAAGAAAGCATGGCAACATGAATCAGTTTTAATATAAAGTCATGTAACCAAAGAAATGATGAATTAAAATATTATAACACTGCCAATATGCTGACATTCTCTCTTATGTGAATATTGTACTTATTACACTGACTTCAGGTGCAAAACTTTACAAGGATAAGAAAATCAACAAGGATTATAGAAGTTTTGTCCCTGTTCTGCTATTAATCATTTATATTTAAGAGGTTTTTTTAATAGCTTAGATAGATATTTAACACTTCAGATTTTCTATTTAGACATTCTTCTAAATATAATACAAATACGGCAAATAATACAGCATCTTCTGCAATTACAAAGAATTTTATTAAGCTAAATATTCAAAAAAGCAAGCCACCTTTTATATTATTATTTGAGATAAATATTGGAAGCTTAAGACAGAGAAAACTCTAGGACAGAGTTACCAGCTCCTTATCTCACTTGATTATATATCTTTATTTAATTGCACTTTTAAAATAAAAGTCGGTAATCAAACACTTTATACAGGTTTATAGCAAAGGGTTTGCTAAAATCTCTCCCTCTCCATTTATCAAGGATATTCTGTTTTAAAAACACTTGTTGAGTAAAGGTTACAACTAGAACTAAGAGTAAGAAACTATTAAAAAAAAGAGCTGGGCTTTTACTAAATGTATTACTTTGAACTAAATGTTACAACCCAGGATCTCCCATTGGTTTCAGCTGATGCTACCTTTGACCAGCAAAAGCTGATAAACAACTCCAACTTGTGATCAATCTGACAAAATACAGGGTTTCCCCTGCAAAGTGCCAAAGATGATACCATTCCACAAACTTCTACTGCTGCTGTAAACATTTAACAACTTTCCGAGATACTCTCATATTCTTGCTTCATAAAAAGTTCCTGTTCTGCAGAGCCCTGGTTTCATGAAGGTCAATAATCAAAGCATCCAATTCATACCTTATACACTTCAGTTCCAATGATCCGAGAAATTTCTTAAGAGTTATTTTTCTTTTTCTGTGGGAACACTATTTCCCCTGTATTCAGGTAAATAGTCATAGATCTAAAAAAGGGAATTGAATTTTTATGTCTTAAAAGACTCATCTGAAGAGGTATACTGTTTTCAATCTTCAGAACCAGGTATAAGCCTGTTTTCAGATGTAAAATTTTTATATACTTCACAATTTATGCTTATAAATGATGTAGCTCCTTTCAAAAACTGACAGAATTCTGTAATGTAAAAGATGAGTTTCAGTTTAATGAACTATACTCTCTATCTACCATTTATATAACATACAGATGAAAAATCCTCATTGAAAATTATCATATTAAAGTATGGAAATAATACCTGAGAAATGAAGTCACAAGGTTAACAAACTAACTTTGGACTGTCTAAAAAAGCAGTCTATTAAGAAAGAGAAAGCCAGAAATATTAAGTACAAATAGTAGAGTAGCATACAATACATAATGAAATCTTTCATCTATGAGTTACAGTAAAGATGTTTATAGTTTCCGTATCTAATACAATTTATTGCTGATACATATTTGATATTGACTTTTTCAATAATAATCCCATTTCTATCCATCAAATTATGGATATTGATTCCATATACATCATAATAAAAAATAAAAATATAAAAATACAGGACTTCTGTACATCTGAAAACTCCTTTAAATAAAAAGCAGCCAAACTGTTACTAAGATAGAGCAGGGTATGTGACTACACAGAAATAAACAAATACAACAGAAAGTTGCACTGTTCTTGACTTATGGCGATAACATACCTGGGTAGCACAACTCATATCATTTTACAGAAATATCTGCTGGTAATATTAAATTGCAGTATCACAGCAGTGAACATAACAGCTGTGCATTCAAAATGGAAGCAAGAATTAGGCTCATACTTCTTGCAACCCACAGTATGAGTCTGAAAGCAAGATCCCTATTCCCTTCCATTCAAGATGATTAAAGGTACAGCCAAGTATGTTTGCTTCTATGATTATAAAGTGATGCAGCTCCAAGAGCACCCTCTGATATGTAACAGTTTTTACATTTTCTTCTGAAAGCTCACTTCTGCAGTACGCCATTCCCTTCTTTGCAAAATAAGTCGTGTAATACACAGTTTGTAACTGCAATTTCTTGGAGCTCTCATAGAGAAGCTTACTTATCATTGCTATTGCCAGTTGACTAGGAATTGAAAAAAATATTTAGTCCTTTATTCTCCCTGTGATTTTTGTTGTTGTTCTGAAAAAATATCTTGTCGATATGCTGGTGACTGTGCATTTTTTTTCAGCTTTTTATATTGTTATATTGACTATCAAAATGATATTATTTGTAATAGGGAATTTATATAGGAGAAATTAACACTAGAAACTAAAAAAGTAAAAGTAGCCCCCCCAAACTGTAAATTTCTTTTTAGAGATCTAGGACAGTAGAAATATGTAAAAACAATTAACTTTATGACCAGCTAAAAAAAATGAATCAAATATATTTCTTAACTTGTAATGAAGGTAAAATATTGTAAGCATACATTTTTATGTAAATCTTTTCCAGCTTGAGACTCTCAACCATACAATATAATGTTACGCACATCAGAAGAGCTTTCCACATTAAAATAAGTAAAAAAGGAATAAGGAATTGGTTTAAATCATTGCCAGTTGTCACCATATTTAAAAAAAAAAGCCAAACCCTTCATAGACAATTCAATGACATGAGCGATGTGTCTGTATTGTACGTGCAAGATACCTGCTGATCCGAAATCACAGAGGAAGAAAGTGCCAGAACTGAGAAAACACTCAAGTGTACTCTATAGGTTACCTATACTTTTGGAAGTTGTATGGAAGAATAGGAGAGGATAAGGAGAATAAAACAGGTAGGGAGCCAGTGTCAACACTACCCGCATTTTGTGGACTATGTTTTAGACTGAATGGCCGCTCCTGGAGTGCATCAGGCGTGCTCCCAGAGTCTATCTTCCCTTAATCTGACAGAAAGCAGTTTATGACACTGTCAAATTGCCATAAATGGGGATGACCAGATTCACTTCAAAAGCAGATTCCCAGCTTGAACTAAAATACCAGCATAGATGCACCATTCAGCTATCCCTCTTCTACTTTTTGTACACTCAGTGAGCACACCACAGAGACTTTAGTTCAGGAAAACCACCTTATACCCAAGCACAACTGTTTCTGTCCTCAATAAAAGGACCACAATAGTCTCCCAAGCTTGCTTCAAATTAAATCCCAATAATTTTTTATTTAGCAAATTCACAGCTGTGGGTTCTATTTCCAGTTTTACTTTCAATGCAATATTGTCTAATTCTCACTTAGTTTCCTTTTCAAGGTGTCTATTTATATGTGCCTATCTCAAGAGACTAAATACATAAGTTGTTATGCATTTCAAAGGATATCAACACCATAGAAGAACCAAGTACTACCAGTAGAAAACCAGACACTTCGAATCGGATGTTTTCCATTTACAAGTTTGTAATGGATTTACTGCATCATAAAATAACTCCATGCTTTAAAGGAAAGGTATAATAACGCACGTTGAGCTGTTCCAAGGAAAGAATGATTACAGTGCAAAGTATCCTAATCAGTGCAACATTATATTATTTTTTATTAGCCAAAACCTAGATCATATATATGCAGCTTGGGACTGTTGAGGATACTAAAAGATTTGTTGAAAGCTCCTGCAACAGCAGGTCACATTTTAATACTTTAATGGGCAACTACTGCATAATGTTTCCTAACCTCATATACTTCTCTTTGTAAACTTTATGCTGACCTTCGAAACTAAAGATGGATCAATACCATTTTATAACACTATAAGACTGTATGAAACACTAAGTCAATATTGTATTTTTATCGCGCTTGTAATGTAATGTAATTCTGTACATCAAATAACCCTGAAAGTACCAGTGAAGGCTAGAAGTTTTCTTTAGAGACATTAATTCAGCCAAGCACTGGCCAACACCAAAGTCACTGAATGCCAAAAATTTTCATCAGCCCAAAGACACCCTAGTGGCCTTATCATAGCTAAACTTCCAAAGCCCCCCAAAACCCAAAGGATTAAGCTAATGAAAACTTAAATTGTCCAAATGAGAAAATTCAAATTTAGGAGCTGCGGATCTTCAGATCCTGGGCACGTATGACCTCACAATTAACAAGAGAAGAAGAGATGAAACACAAATCCCCACAGGGAAGTTCCTCACAAAATGTCACTATTATTGCTAAGTTTGAGCATCATGAGGCACTGATATCTTTATTTTTCTAAAGGAAAAAAGCCCACACATTTCCTACCCTACATGTCAGAGGTACACCTTTCAAATGCCTTCAAGTTCATACACAGGTCAAATACCATGGAAGAAGTTACAAACACGAGAGACAGAAGTCACTGTTCTGGGGACCTTTCATACAGATTATTTTAAGTATAATGATTATTTATTTACTCTTCTTGAGACCCAAACATCCAAAATCTTACACAAAGCAAGAACGAGTCAACTAACGGAGTGGCATTTTGGGTGTATGCTTTAATGCTTGTCTCTAGTCTAACTCCGAATTTTCACATGAACAGCAACTACCTTAATTCCTGAGTATGTTTTACAGAACTGATTTACTATAAATAGTGTTTTCTCTGCTCTTGTATCACAGTGTAGTTCACAGAACCTCATTGTATATATTTATAAAACACACACACACATATAAACATAAATGAACTTTAACAAATATACGTGACTTGAAAAATACAATAGCGAAGCAGAGGAAAAGAGAAATAGGAACATTAGATTATTTGCCTTACCTTGAAAGGAAAAATAAAGAGAAACACGGTGTAAACACATTATTTCTGAAAACCCTCTTACATTTCATGTGCCAGCACAAATAAAGCCCTTTGGATAAGAACATTTATATGACCTTTATGTCAGTAGGATAGCTACTGTGCAATTAGGACAACTCATATCACCTCCCATAATGAAAGGTCTCTCCACCTTTATGGTAGATTTGGGTTTCCTTGGGCCCAGGATCTAAGCCTTTCCATTCTGAATTCTTTCCAACATTGGCTTTATCACAGGGACCCTGATATAGAAACAGGGTAGCCTGGTTGACATATCTTTAATCAGAACTATTTTCCTCTGGTAGTCAAGGCATTCATCTTCCCAGTTGTGAGCTGCTCACCATCCTTTTTGTAGTAATACACATATAAGCTGTGCAAGTTGGAGGTATAATGCTCAGCTTCAAGGGCAAAACTATTTTATTGCCCTCAGCATGAGAAATCTGTATACATGAAATGTGTCACTTGTAAATGAAATCCCCACACACCCTATCTCTAAAGAGAAAAGTATTTCTTCTGTTCAAATAAAGCTGCAAAGGCAATCTCCAAACAAGCATTCAGTTGGATCAATAGCTAGAAATTGAATAGAACAATGTCTCATGCTGCCTTATAGAATTTTCAAAAGATTTGAACCACACAAACCCAATTTTTCAAGTTCCACCACTGGGATTTATACTCTTGTTTTCTGACTCTAGGAGAAAAACAACAAAGAACATAGTCACATACTAAAACTAAAAAAGTACTGTATGGTCAAATAATATCAGTAACTTAAACCCAGAAAACCAAGGGCATTTGAAGTTAGGCTCAGGTGTTTAGGTATACTGTAGAGATCTTCAAAGATGAAAAGTGATTTTATATGCCTATTTTTTAATGCCCAAGTGCAACAGATATAGTTCACACTTACTAAGATCTGATAATATATCTTTAAAAATGAAAATTAACAGGCACGTATACATGAAAATAGGTCTTTCCATGAATTTTTAGGGGAATATTGTTAATTTATTTAATGATTTTTTTTCACTTGAATATCAAGCTATTATAATCTTTCTTGACAGACATGGTATCAATTACTTAATTTTCTATAGCACAAAAACAGGAGACAGATATTTTGAATATTAACTCCTGGTCTACAAGCTATATCTTATTTCTGACTTTATCATTTATGGAGAAAAGTTAATTTGCTCCATTACATGGAAAGGAACATCATAAAGAAAAAGACATTCAAATTGTAATTCACACACAAAAAAAGAAATACCCCTTTTGAGTGTTCTGTTTTTCTTTGTGGAAAATAAAAAAATAAATTTCAGGCCTGAAGTTATTTGATTTGCTTTGGTTAGGAATACTATAGCCATACGAACTGGGAGAGTTACTCAATTCCTAAGACAAGATGACAACAGAAGTTGAAAGAGCAATTTCACACATACCCAGGAGTCCATAGTTCCTCCCAGGTCTGATTCGGTTTTGGTGTAATCTGTCTGGTTATGCAAAGTATCATGCTGTTTTCCACAGCAAACCCAGATGTTCCAGAGAGTACATAATTCCCACAACATATCATTTGTGCTGAAAACAGATTTTCAGAAGAATAGGTAGGAATATGTGGCTAGCAGACTTGGATCCAACCACATACAGGACTGAATACCTGTCTAGCATTCTGCTATACATTTCTCTTTCATCTTCCTAAGTACTTTAAAATCAATCCAAAGAACTCCAATCCTGTATGTTACTGGATCCAAAGAGAGCGTAAGTATAGTATTCTTCTTAAAGAAAGGGATATGAAGTATTTCTTTGTCAAATGTGTGCCAGCATCATAGGCAATCTCAGAGAGGATGAGTGAGAAATTTTACCTCCTTTGAAAAAATAGGGAAAATATTTATTTATAACAGATTATAAGCAAAAAAGAATGAAAGATTTAACATTTTTAATAATCCAAGACAAAGACAGACATTCAGACAACAGAAATATCCACAGAATTACCCATCATCTAGATCTGACACAAGATCTTAATCTCTGATACAAGAAGCATACATACCTGCCATGGCTTGGAGACTGTTTATTCCCACCAGGAAAGATGCAGTTCAAACATTTAGTAATAAAGTGCTCACTTGGTTAAAGAAATAAGTAGTACAAGACATACTATTATGAAGAATAAAGAGAAGAATTTGGGAAGTGACAGGTTGGGTTTATTATATTTAATTACTTTAAATGAGAATGTCCTTTTTTTTCCTGTCTTTCACATATACATTTTTCAGGTTTTTCTGGTACTTAAGCCTAAATACAAAAAAAGCAAATTATTTTGTTGCTGGTAACAATACGAGCTTAGGTTTTGTTTGGTTTCTTTTTCCCCACATAGCTTAACTTATACTATATTTGTAGTCATTGCAAAGAGGCTCAGAAACGCAATAATTTCTTGGCATCTTTTTTGCCTTGGATGTCTCAGGGGAGATTCTACATTTTATAGAAGATGTGAACAAATAAGTCGTCAGAAAACATGTCAAACTTGAAAGTCTCAGGCTTCAACAGTGGAAATAAGTACAACCTACTCTTGTCTCTTATAATTAGGTCTATTGATTTATGTGTTTTGTTTTACTTGCATTTCATACAAGTATAAACAGATGAGAAAGTAGTAAGGTAAAATAAAAAGAAAGCAAATAAAGTGTTTTAGCATAAATAAAATACCTAGGAGAAATGAAATTCATAATGATGTAATGTAGTGTAATATATTTATTTCTAGCTTGTTTTACCTGAAGCCGTTACTCTTTAAATATTTCTTCCACTTTTCTTTCAATTTGTCAAACGAATCTACATATACGTAAAGGCCCCTTCCTTCCCTCTTGTCTTCACCCCTCCATGACACTGCAGGAGACTTTGGAGCTCATCTCTTCTACAGGTGCAATGACTGCAGATTCTGGATAGATCCTGTCAAAAAAGGGCTTGTGACTGCCTCAGCTGCAGGAAAGTCACTGGAAGACTGGGCCAGTAAAGATAGGAGTTCAGGCAGGAATCATATTCTGTGAGCAGCCAGCAAATCTATATCCAAGGGGCAGAAGAGATGGGACAGAAGATGCTCTATGCCTGAGTGTTAAAAAGGGCTTGTTACTGTCCTACCGTCCATCTTCTTTTTCTGCGTCTCCTTTTCTCAGTGCCTTCAAAACCAGGATACTGGGAAGCATCATTCCTCATGCCTCCTCTCTCCATTCCTTAATTTTTATCCTACCTGCTCTTTGTCAAGGAAGTACTATAGGTTTCAAGATCTGCAAGGTAATTCGTCGAAAATAACTCTGTTTCTTGATCGATGGACTACTAATTATAGTCATAAGAGATGTTGTACCTCTGCTTGCCTGAAGGTAAGTAGGGACAATCTTCTCTAAGGAAGGACTTGCTTTATGTCCTGAAGAAGGTGCCACCTGAAAATGATAAGCCAAAGTTCTTGGTGAACTTTTACTCTCCAGTGAGTGAGCCCAACTGACATTCAGGTATTTTATACTTGCCTATTGAAGAGTTAATCGTAAATCAGTAAGACAGAATTTTTATCGGTTCTAATTATTATTAGATGGTGCATTTTAAATAAACAGGAAGTCAAGAAAAAAGTTCCAGAGTTTCTGCTGTAGAAAAATCTTATTCCACAGTCTGACAAATAATTAAATTTTCTAGTTTGAGTTCATTCAAGGATAAATATCAGTCATTATGAGACTTATGCCAACTTTAGTAAATATTTCTCAAAGTTATAGATTCTTGTAACATATGCAACAAAAAAACCTACAAAGCTATTCAGATGGTCATCAATATTTTGTTCTTAATACCCATTTAAAATAAAATGCAACATACTTCCTAACTTTTGACTCCTCAAAATATAACAGAAATATTTGTGAGCTGAATGACAGATGGCTAGAACTGAATTGACTTCTATAACCAGAGCTCTCCTCCCTTGGTACGTATATATGAAAATGAAGTGCACTTATGAATGTCAAACTCTGCTTTCTTCCAGAAGTATAATACTTTTTTCTGGAAGTAAAATCAATACTATAAATCAATACCTTTGTAAACTACACAGCTGCAACAGCAAGGCGTTACTGTCTTCAAGTTGTAATGCAATGATTTGAAAATATTTCTAAACTTTCATTTCTGAACTAAAATACTAGGTTTTTACTGCTATATTTACTATATATATAGTATAAATATATTTTTTAAAAATATATAGAAATACTGTAAATATATATATATATATTATACTGCTATATATACTCTCCCAAAAGCACAGGCTCAGCTCTCTGTTAGCTATTCCAATGAAGCTCAGCCTTCAGATGGAAACAGCAGTGACATAAGTGATCTCACTACCAGCACAAATCAGTACAATATTTCTAATGGTCCACATCCTAATGCTTGACTGTGTTGTGTATTGAAGGGTATCTGTGATATATCAAATCTGAAATCAGCATTCCATGGCATAACTACTGTGGATAAGCTGATCCATACTACAGTCCATACACGCTCTCTTATCTCATGGTAAGTGCAAGGTAATGTTTTGAAACCTGTTTCTTGCGGGGTGAGCTAAGCCATCTTGTGTTTTTTGATGGCTGGGAACACGTGGTCAGTTCAGTACTGCTTCTGTGTGGTAACCTGTGATTTCATGGTAAGCGATCAAGCGTATGAGCTCATAGATAACATAAGGCAAACATGAGTAAAAGCACTATTGCCAAAATATAATCACCTAATATCATTGTTGTCCTAAATGGGTCACAAATGTATTAAAATTATCAACATTCATTTATTTTGTGCACTTCACTACAAAGCTGACAGAAATTTTGGTTGTACAAATAGAGCAATGCTGGGTAAGAAAATGGGACATATATAATATTTCTACTCTCACAGTAATGTCACAAGACATCTGAAGTTGGTAGAACTGTCTACTGTTCAAATTACATATAAACTACCTCTTTCCAAATATTTGACAGGAATATAAATTTGAAATGTTTTTTGCAGCAAACCTTTCAACAACAATTTGAGGCACAATTACAGTTGAATGAAATTCTCTCACTGTTTTAAGTGAAAAGAAGCAATTGGACAGTAAGTGGCTGCTCAGGACTCTCAGCCAATGTCTTCTGTTAGGATACGTGGGATTACACTTACATTTATTTCCCCTAAAATCTCTATTTTATTTGTGACAGCAACCAAAATATATATGCAAAGGATTAAAAGTACTTTTCAAGGTTACTGCAAAAATTACAGCTTGTCAGAAGATGGTGCTGTTAGGCCATTTTTATCTAAGAAAATTATTTTTAATTACAAAAATAATTTTAATCTGTGTGGAAATCCCAAATGTTGATTGGCTTAAAATATGATCATTTTAAATAAATAAATTATTTTGCATTTGTTAAGGCAGAGCTTTGACCTTGAACTACTTAGCTAAGTATGTACTGAAACACTTTCTGAAATCTAGTCTCAATAACATGGGACCGAGTTTTGTTGCTGACAAATTCAGTAACACTGTCAGGTGCAGAAGTATTCCACCTAAACCCGGGATAACTTCATACACTACAATTTGTGCATAACTTCATACCTTAATTTTTTTTTCCAATTATTGGATATATTATAGGTATTCCTATTAATAATTGCATATTAGCAGTGAACTGAATGCATGGACTGCAAGGCCAAGGTCATACAGTTACATTAAACATGTAAAGAGCTAAGCATTGTAGAGGGCATACTGGGGGAAAACAACTAGGGAAAATTTCCATTACCACATAAATCTGAACATTAAAAATTGTTCTTATGCAATGAATTTACATTTGGCTTTCTTATGCTGAAAATATACTCTTACTGCATCTCCAGCTATTCTCAACGGATATTTTATTCTATATGAATACTGATGAAAAATGTACAATTTGATGTCCAACCATTTTTTCTTTGCTATTTGACTGACGTTTAAAGATCACTATTTTTCATAGCAGATTTCAACAAACAAAGGGGAAACTTGATCAAGTACTGTAGGACGGATATTTATAGTTTTTTCTTCTAACCAGGCACTTGAAACATATTTTCAATTTCCTTGCTGAACTAAAGCACTATCTTTATTCAACCTCAGCCACCTACAGTCCAAATAAACTAAGTATTCGCATTAACTGTCTGACATTGTTGGTGGCGAGTGAACATGAGCAAAACTGAATATAAGACCAGATTGGAGGGAAGATCTGTTTTAAGAGACTCTTGCCTCGGAGAGTGGGAAGTGGGCACTTAGGGAAGGAAGCATAAGAACAAACCAGATATAGTCTGGTTCTTTCCATGGCTCCCTGCACCCTGCAGTTTACAGGCTAATCTGAACACTTGACTCACTTGTTCTCTTGGATCAGCTGTTTGGAAAGCTGTTCAGTATTGGAAAAGAAATAAAATGACAATTAAGATGACTTATAGAACTAAGCAGTGTCTTCCTTCCTTCCTGTTAGAATAAGAGGCTTTGAAAATTAGATATAAGATGCTACAGAATACTGGCAAGCAACAAGGTAGAGGTACATTATCTTAAGATGATGTCTCTCTCAAAATTGTATTCTGTTCTTTATCATTCTCATTTGAGCTTATCTCTCTGCAATCTGGTATTTAAAAAAATAAAATTAAAAAAAGAAAAAAGAAAAAAGAAAAAAGAAAAAAGAAAAAAGAAAAAAGAAAAAAGGCTGAGTAACATGGACCCATGCTGGGACTTGCCAGTATGTCTTTCTTTGAACATCTGGTGCCTTGAAACACTTTCCATCACATTACCAGCAAGGGCTTTCGTTTTTAAAAAAAAGTACACGGAGGCTAGAGAGGCCAACGCAAAAAGACCAGACAGAGCGAGAAGACTACGAGGGACCATTGCACATGGTATCTACACTTCCATCAAAACAAGAATTGTGACATGACAAAGGAAGAACAGTCAGAGCTTTGCCCAGGTGCTTTGCCCAAAACCTTTATTCTTGGCATCACCCTATAGCTGTCTTGAGAGAACCTCCTCTCTCACTCTGTCCTTCCCTCAGTAAAGTGACATTTGCCACAGTGATTTGTTTCACTTGTCCATTTAGATCCTAAACTATTTAAACTGAAGTAGTTCCTGGTCACTCATCTGCAGAGTGCCTGGGAAAATGGCACTGACCTTGGCTGCTCCTTAGGAAATGCTGTGAAGAGTACAATTAATATCTCCTCCAGGGGTTTTCTTCACTTGGAAATTACACCAAGTTAAACCACAACCTTGAGAAGTCACTTAGGGGTGTTTTCTAATTGAATGTAATTGTCAAGTGAAACCAAATCCTGTGAGAGATTTCAACATTAACACAGCACCTCCAACTGCTTAGTCACTCTGACAAAGTGTTGATGTTCCTTCCCGCGGTATTACAAACCATGAAATATAACAGTATAACAGTTAGAACAGCAGGATATTATTTCTGCTTCTGTCATTTATTCATCACATATTATTGAGGAAAATAATGTGTGTTTTGCTAAGCTGCTTCACTTGTTTTAAAGGAAATAATAACTGTGACCTACCATGCAGGGGGACTGAAGGACGCAATTCAACCTTAAAAAAAAGTGCTGAGATAAGAGATGCTAAAGAAGCTCAAGTATTTATTATGAGAATTTGCAGCAAATACCATTTTTCAGAATTACAGAAGTTCCTTACTTGGCATATGGTTGGCAGAAAGCTAGAAATTATGTTTTCTATAAATTTAATTTATATACACACAACACTTTATCTACATTCTTTTGTTGATATGCTTTTTTTATCAAGTTACCAACCTAATAGTTAGAGCTTAGAGATTTTTAATGGTGTCAGCTGTATTCTGAAGACTAACATTAGAGGCCTATCCTTTTTGTATTAACAGATATAAATGGCAATATCAAAAAGAACGTTAAAAAAATCACATTTTGCAGTCTTTGCACTCTGCCTGCCGTGCAACCCACGTTCTTGACCTACTGAAAGCTAATGACAGAGTTAGGACTTAATACTCCAGCAATCATGCAGGTGATCTGTCAGACTGAAAGGATGAGCTCTCTTATTAAAAAAGAAAGGGGGGAGGGAAATGAAAAAGCTGGTAACACATACAGCTTGTTATATTAACTTTGGCCAAATCCAAAAATGAAAGCGAACTAAGACTAAAACCAGTGGCCCAGAGCACAGGGAATTTAAGTAACTCAGAAGCAGCTAAGGCTCTATGCACTTAATGAAAAAGCCACTGACCTTGAAGAGTGATCCAAGGGACCTAATTTAGAACTACTGGAAAAACAGAAAGGTTATGAGGCAAATAACCTATTTCTTCCATAACAGGACTTCTGAATGATGCCCTGGCTGAATGTAGCCATTTGTAATATGGAACGACCACACACACACAAAAAGAAAAAAAAGAATAGTCAAGAAAAAAAATGAAATAATCTTACATTCTATGAATTTACATTAAGTTGCCTTCATGTATGGTGTATGTTGACATTAGCAGAGCACAGACTGAAGACACTTAACGCATCTCAAATTTACATCTAGGATAAAATGAAAGTCTTTCTCCCATCCCACAGACTGGATGAGATCTGTTATGTAAGTACATCATGGATGTACTTATATCAATAGAAAGATCAACAGAGATTGAGAGAAATACAATTAATGTACAAGTGAAAAGCATACATATCCCTTGTAGGTTTTATTATGATATTTTATTATGTTACATTTTTTAAATATCAAAAGTTGGTATAATATATCTTGATTAGCGAGCTAGAATAATTTGCTTTCACCTGTTGCAGCAAAAGGATTCATTCATTTAGCTTAAAGCTCCCTGTGTTTGAGCCCACATATGATTTAACATAGGTTGGCTTTGTGTCATGAAAATCCAGTGCAGTAATTCAGCTCTATTAGTTTATCACATTACTAAGATACTGCATCTGGCATTAGTGAAGTGAAGAAAACTCATGCTTATATATAAATAAGCTTTCTCTTACTCTTGCTTATTTTCTTTCTTCTAAGCATTTGGATATATTGGGACAACAGAGAATTAAGCTAAGAGACATAAACCAAGATTTACGCTTTTCTTTGTGGGAGGACCCTCTAATGACCACTAACAGCAAGGCTGGAGGCACAATGGGTCCCTTTCCCCTTGCCTTGCTGATTATTTTTCATCATTATTACTGATAATTATTGAGACTAATGAAGCACATCTCCCTGGCTGATAGCTCTGAAATGGAAAGACTACTGCATATCATCTATAACTTGCTTTTAAACATAGTAACCTTGACTAACTGCTCTGGCAGAAGAAGAAAAAGAAAGTTTCCAGTCTGTGTTACAGCAGGGAGCTGTGCTCTGGGCATGTCCCACTCCTGAGCAAACAGTGTTCACCCCATTTCCCAGTCCTCCCAGCCAGGTCTGAATTGGAGCAATAGTGGCCAGTTCAGGGCTGGGAAGCAGAAGGGGACTTAGACAAGTGCCTCAATACAAAACAACACCTTTTGTACTGGAAGTCTGTATCTCTGACATGCATCAGCTGCAAGAAGAATAAAGACTGAAATGACACCCACTATTTATTACTCTTCATAAGTCATTTGGCAGCGGCAAATACGCAGGGATAAGTATTTGTGAATGTGTGCTGGCCTTTCACATAAATATCTTTTCTTTGCTCTTGTGCTTCATCTTAGCTGCAGCTTAATGTTTTTTGAGAGGCTTTGCTTTTGTGCTGAAAGTACGTTCTGGATCTGATAATTTACTACAGAAGCCTGTATACTGCAGAGTACCTTTATATTAGTCTCAATCATAAGAATGCTGATTTCATTTAGAACAATGAAATGTTTCTTTCTAATTTAGACCTGTCCCTTAAAAATAGCTTCATCTTTTCTCCTTCCACCAAACTCCTTCCATTCAAAGAGCTCTTGGGGAAGCTCACACTCAAGCCTTTGTGTTGGAAGAGTGAGAAGCAATACTTCAATATGGCAGACCTAAAATCTCTGTATTTTAAATATATATGTATATTTTAAGAGTGACTATAATGTTATAGTACACTGCAATTAGGTATGTTTTCAATTAAGTTCTTTCAACGAGTTCCTCAACACTGGTGCTGTCTTTGAACTTCACGATTCTCTGAATCTTCATTGTTCTCATAACAAAATGTGCAGTAACCTCAAATGTGCAGTAGTCTCAAAACAATGTCCAGTAAACCCAGCAACTGGGAGATTTGCTTCAAAATGCACTGCTGTGTGAACGAAAATGCCCATGCAGTTGCAGCTAAATTTTTGAAGACATTCCAATCCATCAGACAACATTTATGCTTAAAATGGCATAAATCAATAAACATACTTCATTCAACAGGATTGTCCTTATATGACGTTGCAGAACAATATACTTACTGGATCCCAGATTTTGTCTGGAATCAGTGGTGTTCAATATGAATAAAAATAAGGAACACAAAGTAAGACCACATATGCCATGGTTTTGATGGCAGACTATTTCCCTTGGCAACATTTCTCGTTTACTTTTGATTGGACTGTCATGAAACACTCATACCAAAACTAATTTATTCTGAGTTGTACAGGCTACAACAGGTAAAGTATAGTTTTACATTCTCATGTCTCAGACCGCTCTCTGAAGTTAGAGACGCACGTCAGTGGGATGGCAAGGTATCTCACATGCCTCCCAGCTGGTAAGCAGCCAAATTAAGGAGAGAGATGTTCAGAGAAGGGGGGAGATCAGGTTCAAACATAGAGCTAATTACTGCCAGGAAAGACAAGTCAGTAAATGTCATACATTTGGGTTTATATTTCCTAAGTTGGAGTCCCCATACTATGCAGAATTAGTTGCAGTGAAGAAGTCCAAAGACCATGATGAACCTGGACAGATAAAGACAGAAAACTCTTTTCTCCAAAAAAAGGCATCTGCCTTTCTGAGGGCATTAAGTAGAAAGTAATACAAAATTTGACTTTGCTTGTCCTATAATATTTCTTTCCATTACAAGCAAGTCACTTGTTTCTTGATGATACATAGTATGTCGAGTGCCAACACAGTCTACACTTTCTGAGCAAAAGTATCCAACAAATCTGATACACTGCTTGCTAACAGACTGCCAGGAAAATAATTTGCCAAAAAATCTATAGTACAGACAAAACTGTTATTATCACCTTCATACTTTTTTGTCCTCATTTTGAGCAGTGGCTGACATCTATACTCAGTACAAAATAACCAGATATAGCATAGGGAAAACAGTCTGATTATATTTTTATAGAGATTTCTGTATGTTACTCTCCCCATTTATTTCTCAATCTAGGCAATTCATTTAAAAAATACACAGACACCATCTTCCAATAGTATTTGAGCCACTGGGGGGTATATGACAGTTCTGATGAAAATTAATTGAAGTTGAAGCTATTAACACACGTTTGGATTGACTTTCTTATCTTAGACCACAGCTACTTGAGCACATTAATTACATAGTTGATCTTTCTGAGTACAGGAGGGAAAACAGTGTTGTTCATTCAACACTATATACCTTGTACACTGTCCATTCAGAAATGTATCACTGAATGTTAATTATCATGAAAGGGAAAGCCAGCTCTGCTCAAGAGAGGTCATATTTTCAAATACAGTACATGTTGTGCTTTAGTCAAGCAAAAGAAATTATTTAAGAAACACGAAGGCAACCAAATGCAAAACTGACAAAGATTAGCAAACATAACAATTAATAATTGCTTTACACTGTAACAACAATAAATCCTTCTATAAAATACAGAACCAATTACAAGACACACAAATCATTAGTAGACTATTTAGATTTATGAGGAAAACTGCATCTCAATAAGAAAAAGCAAGCAATGTGCAAAACAACCTACAAAGCAAATTCCCAAATATTGTTCTTGACAAAGTTTGGGAACACTGACTTTGAAAAAAACAATCCCAAATCTTGGAACTCATAGCAGATGTCATCCCTCTGAATACCAGTTGTTTATATGCAACCAACTGACTTGAACACTGTTTCATGGCTATATACTAGAACTATATAAAAGCATAAAGCTCACCTTGAGAAAAAAGCCCCAAAACACAGGTCTTGTAAAACAAGATAACAGTACAGAATATCAGTACAGAAGTACAATAATAGTATAATACTGAGAAAAGGTTAATGTATGAAAATATGACATAAAAATGTGTCTTTTTAAAACCAGAATACCATTAACTATTCTGTTACTTGATTACTTCTGTTTGAAAAGGTATTAATAGTCAATCTTATTGAATTCACTATTATAGTTTCGCAATTATATCTCTCATATTTCTCCCTTGTTGCTGCAAAATGTGTTTACAAGCTTCTGCTGTAGACACATTTCTCTCATATGTCTACAGCTACCTCCCTCACCAAAATCACAAAAATCACTACTTTGATTCAAACATTCAACAAACAGTACCACAGACAGCAAAGCAATAAAATAAATGTACTTTTTTCAGTTCATGATTTTGTCCCATATGGGACAAATTGTATAAGTTATATATATTATACGTGTGTATATATATATAATTACATATATATACACATGTATTTAAGTTATACTGCACAGTTTAAGAGAGTAACCTCCTTATCTTTATCTTTGTTATACCTTGGTTATAACTTTCCTATTCTGTATAATTATTATGAATTATCATTTTTACTGATATTTCCTTTTCTTTTATTTCATTTATATTAGAATTCCAGATAGGTAGGAACCTAGATGCAAGGAACGAACCTAACACAACAGCAGCTCTCCTCAGCTGTAAAATTAAAAAAAAAAAAAAAAAAGTAAGAAAAGAAAATTAAGTACTTTTTTAACACATTTTCCAACAAAAGTACCTGGCTTAGGTACAGAATTTTGGAGTCTTTACAGACACATAGAACACGGTGTAATAGCCTAGCTATTTAACCTTTAAAACATCCAATGGAAAATGCTACATTTACCCAACCCCCTTTCCTTGTTATTCTTAAGTTTACTTTGATGAACAAAAAAACCCCCCAAAACAAAAGGGATAATCTTTAAGGTATAAGGTAGATTGGCTGGAAGACTCATGGTTTACATGAGTCTAAACTTAGTAGTAGAAATAGTTTAGACAGCTGAATATGTCAGGTTTGATCCTAAAAACTACTTTTTCACCTGAAGGAGCATACAGTGAATTTCTCTTTCAAATATCATGTTTCCAGTGATTTCTTACATAGAAGACAGAATGGCTTAATTAAAGACTCTGGACAGCAGCAAGTGACCTGCTACTGCCAGGGCCATCAGTGGTGTGGCATTATGCTCAGATGGCTTCCCACAGGCTACTCACAAATCTGAATATCCCAGTGATTGTAGCAAACATCTATCATGTATTTGGTTATTGTCTCTCTAAAGAAATATCTACCCTCAAAGCACTTGTTGGCTAAATTACATGAAAATTTAACAAACTAAACATGAATAGTTGATTTTGAATTAGGTTCAAAAGCAAGTTAATACATATCAACCAGTGAATGAAGCCTGTCATGCCACCAAAGAATAATTTCTTGCCTCTCTCTGATTTCCAGCAGAGTAAACCCTTTTTTTGTGTATGATATTGCAGGAGGGAAATCTGGGCCATACATTCAGATCCATTCATCAACTTTCTTTTCGTAAGTGTTATATGCTGTAACAAGAGAAATGTAGCAAACCTCCAAAGCACACAGGCCAACTGATTATTTACCACAGAGAACAAATGCACAGCATTCAGTGGTAAAAGCAGTAGCTTTCTACTGTATAAAAGGAGTATTTGATCAGAAGTACTGAACAGAAACACAGAGCTGTAAGAGTGAGGAGAAAATTCTTTACAAATGCATTCCTGATTAACTGAAGCTGTTAAACAAATTGTTAAAACTCAGAGTATGGACAGGACAAGAGCCTACTCAGCAACTGAATGATTACCAAAATTCTGCAGATCTAGAAAGGAAAAAGGAGAATGGCTGATGTATTTTTGCTTGGTATCTTTTGTGTGCAGTCTAAATTGAGAAAAAAAAACCCAAAATGGCATAAAT
The DNA here is from genome assembly GCF_034638445.1 of Ciconia boyciana. Classification (NCBI taxonomy): domain Eukaryota; kingdom Metazoa; phylum Chordata; class Aves; order Ciconiiformes; family Ciconiidae; genus Ciconia; species Ciconia boyciana. The sequence goes on from NC_132945.1 coordinate 4,284,688, forward strand.
AATATATTAGCAACTAATTTGAAAGCACCTATGTGCCTTCATTGCAACTGGATTATTTTTGAAGTTCTACCATGACGGCTATACAGACAGGTGAATACAAGGCAAATGAACTGAATATGTAAGGAACAAATAGATATTTCTCAATTTAGAATATTCCACTGTTACTTTATTGAAATAGGGAGTTCAAAATATAGTGAAATCAAATGCAATACCAGCTCATGGAAAATGCCCAGGTATATGTTAGAGGAATTCCCTGCTGAACAAAACTGAACACTGAACATGCAAATAACTTAGGCAGCAATGAGCTTGGCAAAAAAGATAAAAGCAAAAAGTCTTGCAAGAAAGCAGGAAGCTCTGAAAGTTAGATATTCACAGCTAGATAGCCAAAGTCCATAAAATAATACAAACATGAAAAACCTTTGTAGAAGCCCTTCCAAAAAAAAAAAAGAGTTATGTATTCCTAGCACTCCTGAGTGTGAAAAGTTGTCTGAGCTTGGGAGTCTTCATGATATGGGGTAAGGTTTATTAGCAAGAACATCTGAAGAGGCAGAGTCCTAAGCTTGTGTACAAAAAAATACCAGTAAAAAAGGGCAAGAAAATAAGGCAAGGCATATTGGTATTTTGCAAGGAGCTGTGAATGACGACTTGAAAACAAGGAAAAATGACAGAAATGCACACTGAAAAATAAGTAGAGATAACATTGTTCTGATACTGTACAGTGCATTTAATACAAAAAATATCAATTACCTAAAAATCTTATCTGAGGAATAGCTACATTCAGGTTAATTTAAGCCTTTTACTCCCATACACAATTTCAAGAAAAGACAAGGGTTATTAAAGAAAGAAATTACTAATGTGACTCATGGTTTGATTATTAGCAAGGAACTTGTTAATTAATAAGATATATAGAAACTATTCATATTAGAAAACAAGAAACATCTTTAAATAATCTGTTGATTAAAAAGACACAGGTAAAGAGATAAATTGACCGAAGCTTTTAAACTTTGCAAGGATGATAAATTTGTCAAAATGAGGCAGCTTTTCCTTTTAACTGTAAATCAACACTTTTATTAGCTATTTCAAGTATCTGTCCTAGTCTTTGTTACTGTTTCTAACGAACTCTCCTCTGAGATGTGCCATTTCCACTGAATATTTGTTTAGGGTAAGAATCAAGGGCTGAAGTTAGCTCATGGGTATTTGGTGTTTCTGCTTATTCTAACTCATTCGCATTCTGTGTAAGCCAAATCTTGCATTTTCCCATAGGATAACAAATGTCCAGATCTCAAGGAATGTATGCCTTCTAAATCAGATTTTGGATGCTAGCTTAAAAATAATTTTGGCTTCTTAATTGCACTTCTCAAATTCCCCCATTACTCACTATCACATCAAGTAATCCACATTTGTGATGAAAATTCCTGCTCAGACTTACAGCAGCAAGTTAACCAAGCCTGGAGACCAAAAAGTTTAAAATCAGTTCACCACTGAGGTTTAAAATAAATAAAAATTGGCAGAACCCATTTTTTTTAAAGATTCACAAATCACGTTGTGCCATGTACTATATACCTCAACAGTAAACAAACAAGTTAGCTGTTAATATCCCTCAGCCTTCTTTTGCTTGGTTCACTTGCAGGTTCACCTATATTAGTATTTGAAAACTGTACTATCCCTATTCCAAGTCTAATTCCTTACTTCTGTCTGATGTAAGAGTTGCTAGAAGGCAATATTCAAATACCTATCCACTGCCATATAGAAGATGTCTGGAGTAGAAATCACACAGTATTTTTACTGTTGAAATACATAAAAGACATGATTACTGCCCTGAGAAGTGTGAAGTAAAATTCAAATAAACAAGGAGCATAGGAATAAGGCAGGCAAAGGTAATTCTTCTGTACTGAGACAGTCTGTAGATGGTTAAGCAAGAGAATTAGGTTTTAAAGAGGGACTAAAAATAGATTATAACATTATTATTTAAATACGGCCTTTAACTGTTTCTACTTGCCAAAAGATGCCATTTCTTTTAATTCATTTCTGTATCACTGTGTACTCCCAAATATATTTTTCCTTCCTTAGAAAAATATCTCACAATAATAAGAAGACCTTTTAACAGATCCTGCAAAGTTAATTGAAGCAAGGTAACTACTAAAGTTAATTGAAGCAAAGAAAGCTCAGTACCAAGGTGAAGTCATCTTCACTTAGGGTTCATATTTAGTAGGCAGTCAACCTAACAACACTACTAAAGGGAATAAAATTTGGTATGTCAGATTTAATGATACAGAAAGTAGAGAGATGGTATTAAAATGCAGTACAGGTACATAGTCTGAGAGAGTTTATGAGCCCTAGGTTTTATTACTCATATTCACCTATATGATCAGATGCTCTATATTATAATGCAATATTCAGATGTTCAGAGCAAGGTTGTGACACCGCTGTATAAACCTTGTAATGCAAAAGGATTTAGTCTCCACAAGGTAAATCTTCATACACATTGTTTTATACTGTTAAAGGTTTTATGAAACATAACCTTTTATATTGAATGAAACCTAAAAAACAGGATCATGACTGACTTTACAAACCAATTTGGCTTTTTTCTTTTAATCCTGTAGATTTGTCTGAAAATCTAAATCTGGAATAGTCAACTCACTCTGTAGCCTAAATAATAAATTTGTTGTTTTTCTGTTCCTATTCTTAATCACATAGTTCTCTTTCTTCTCTACTTCAAGTATGACACATTTGGTCATCTCTTCTTTCCCCTCTCCATATTACAAATTAAGCTTTATTAATAGGTTTGATTTCTATAGACCCCTACCCCCTTTTTTCAAACAAAATCTCTGCACTTCTTTAGGCTTAACATACTGCATTTAATTAAAGAATAATTAATGTGGACCATCTTGAAATTGCTGCGTTTTCAGAGTCTATTAAAAGCCCTTAAATTATTCTGGTTTTAATATCTTTAGATACTTGATTAAATAGTAAAGAAAGAAATGTCTGTTCTCATATACTGAAATGATAGACTGCAGATTAGTAAAAGCAAAGAATGCCAAATTTCATCTTCATTATATTACTGTGCATTTTCTCTGTAACAATGAGATAATCCATTTGCTGCTAGAATTTTTGGTATTTTGCAGAACAGTGAACAACATAAAGGACATACTCAGCTTCTCAATGTAAGAAATGACTAAATAAATATATCATAGTACATAAACTAGATTAAACATAATAGATTAATGAGCAAAATCTGAGTAACAAATGAAAAACCAAACTGGAGGAGACGGAGTTTTTAACTGTTCCTAATAGAGGAAAAATTATTAAGCACACATATAAGTAGTTCTTTTTCTTTCATTTTCTTTTCTCACATGAAGAAGCTAGTGCTCTTCCCCCAGTTTTCAATGCTCTAAGATGATGATGTCTGGATAATTTGGCTCAGAGTCAGGATATGCTACACTACAGCGCAAGTGGATTTACCTTCCTTCTGCCTTTTGCAGGTCCTTACAACATCATTCCTGCCTGCTCCTTCTCTATAGCTCAATAATCAATAGTTTTTCCCATCCCATGACAGCATAAATATTGGTTCATTGCTAAAAATCTATTTTTTTGATGATGGAAGTGGAGTTATCCTATTATACAAAAGACCCTAATATGACTAAATCTAGGGTCTAATATGACTAATTCTAGGGTCAAAAATTTCCCTCATGAAGCATTTTATAGGTGTCAGCCAAATGACCATCAAGTAGATTTGGTCTTCAAGTATTCTCGGGGGAAAAAAAAGCAGTGAGATCCCTGGTGAAGATTACAGGGGTTGATAGGTTCACCTTTAATGTGCACACATTTTGCAAATGCAGACAGTTTTATCATTTGGGGGAAAAAAAAAGGGGGGAGTGTTGTGATTTGGACTGTCATGACGAAGGACAGGAATTTCAGAATAGGCCAGAAATCTCTGCAGAGCACCTACCTCTGAGCTGGCTGCTGACTGGGAATTTCCAGGATTTAAATGAAGGATGAAAATTTTATTAGATGCCAAATTATAGTTAAAGCAAGTGAGCAAAACATGGTCTGTATATTTTTCAAAAGTGTACAAAGCAAGTATTACACCTGAGATGTACACTTTTGCATCCTTACGTTCCATTATAAACTATATCTTTAGCTGAGCCATGAAAAGATATATTAAAAGTATTTAGAAACAAGTTAATAATTATTTAAAGTTCTACTTTTACCTTTGGCTTAATTTAATGGTGCTTTTTAACCTATTTGCCAATTTACACAGCAGTTCCTCCACTGCTTTGTATATATTACTGTGGACATTTACAGATGCATAACTTTTCCTGAAGCAAACTCCATCTAAACAACAGCCTTTTCTACTTTATTAATTTTCTCTTATCTTTTGGATCAAATGCTTAGATTTTTCATCATGCATAGTTATGTCTATAGGTATTCAATAACAATATGCAAATTGTTCAAAATAATTTTTTTCCCAGCAAACTAAAATTGATTGTTTCATGTCAAGCTGAATGAAAGTTGCATTTGGTAGAAAAAGACTTTTTCCAACTTCTGAATGTGGTAATGTTCTCCCCCTGCCTTTTTTTTTTTTCCTTTGATTTCCAAAATTAACAGTTTTTCCTTCATCTGAAAAAGACAACTTTCAAGAAACCCCAAACAAAGAAATTATGAACCATTATAACCTTATGATGTTAAAGCTTGAAAGGTATTCAGCTACATGGTAAAGGGAGATGTGAGTACTGAGGAACTACACAGAGACAGACACCAGCAGTCACTATATCCCACAGTGATAACAGGAATGAAAACTACCTTCAAGGTAACAGTGTCTTGAGAACTACAAGAGGCCTTATTCTCACCGAACAACTTTTTACATTGGAGAATTTTTTTAATATGCATGTTTGAATTGTGGAATATGAGATAAATTATTTTTATTCTCACCGAACAACTTTTTACATTGGAGAATTTTTTTAATATGCTTGTTTGAATTGTGGAATATGAGATAAATTATTTTTATATTTCTGAAATTGCATAGTTTTCAGCCTTTTTTCAGGTGAATGACCATTGAAACATAATGTATGAAACCTCTGATTTAACAGAAAGAAAAAGACAAATACATTTTAAAATATCTCTGTGTAAAAATACACTGTGGTCAATATTTGCATTACTCATTCCCACGTTTGCATTTAACCTTTGAAATAATTAAGCATTTAGATACTGCACCAAAACCTAACTACTCTATAAAATTATTAGACTGTATGTCCATATTATGTTTATTAATTATTTACTATGAATTTATATTCTCTGAAAGTTCAACATTGTTATTGATCAACATGGTTTCATAACTTTTATTTGCGATTAAGAGAATTTGTGTGCAACTAATATCTTGACATATACTCAGGCTGAATCAAAAGTGAAAAAAGCATTAACTAATTAATTAACTAATTTTAATAATCAGTATTCACTGATTATTAAAACATCAGTTTTAAAATTGCAGCAAAGAAACAGAGTTGAGTAGCTGCTTAGTAAAATCCAAATATGCAAGTGTGAGGCACTTTTCCTCCTTTTCATACATGCCCTACTTTTACAAAGATGTAGTAAACTTCAATATATTCAAAATACCCTAACTTCCCTTTCTATTTTCCTGTTCTGTCTCCATATATAAATCTCAGAGGGAAAATCAGCTGATGATCTGTATCTCCAAGCTAGCAGTCAATTACTCTCTTCCCCCTAGATCAGTTGTCAGGAGCTATGCAGTGATAGCAGCGCTCCTGCAGTGCACATCTGAAAAAGTTCTTCAAACACTGATCAAAACACACAGTTTACAGGCAGCTTCTCACAGTCCCACTTGTGTGATCCAAACCCATGACACAGGTACACAGAGCAGCATTTACCCATAATGTCCATTCCTTATTATTACAGTATTTTTCTTCAGTTCTTAATATGATCACTCAGTTCCCTTTCCTTCACAGGTCAAGTGGTTTTACTTTATAGTAAAATATAGTATCTTGCTTTTAACTGTTACTTTTTATGAGGAAGAGTGACCTTATTAAAAAAGCCCACAACTGAAGACCCTAAGGCTGCTGAAATGAAATAAAAGTAGTTTCTTTGAAACAATAGCAAAATTTATGTACTGAATTTCTGACATTTCTGTTTAGAAACCAGCTTCACTAGCCTGGCAGAGATAGGGTGTTTGAAGCATCAAGGAACAGCAGGGAGAAGCAAACAAACCGCAAAAAAAATAGAAAGAAAGAAAACAACCCAGACTAAATTGGATAAGAATAATAGGTATGAAAAAAGCAGTGTGAAGACATAGGAAATTACAGAGAAAGCTAGTGCTGATTTAGCTGTGTGTATGCTGTGCATTATGGATACTAAGAAGTCCCATCTTCCTTTGGGATCCTTTGTGAACGATACCTCCTTAGCTCTCTGCCCTGAAAGATCAGTTAAGACCGAGTCTAGCTTGAGGTACTTTCTCTGGGTTTTTCAACTGCCTCCCCTCCCAGCCCACCAGGAGCACCAGCATCGCAGACAGCGTTCCCCAGCGCGTCCCAGTTCCTCAGCTCTGGAGGTACTGAAAACAAACGCTGCGCTTTGCCAGTGGGTGCAAAAGTATGGCAAAGCTATTGCTACTGCAAAATGGTGTGCAGTCTATCACATGGTTGTATACACTGCTATGACTGCAAAGCTAACTCTAAATAAAAATGGTTTGGGCTTAAGGGTAAGGAGCATTTTCCCTTGCAGCTGGTCTAAGTAAAGAACAACAAGAAGGCATAATGGTGTGGGGGCACACGATGACCAGTGGATAGAAAAGTCTGGCCATTACCTGATCATCCAAATGAGTAACGATCAGCCAGCAGTCAGGCCTGTGGCGTATGAATGTATATGTGAGTGTTATGAAGAACTGCCTAGTACTAAGGAAAGGGTAGCAACTGTCAAGGGTTTTTTGGTTGTGGGTTTTTTTAAGTAAAAGAAGTAGTAACACAAAAGAAGTCTTTTTTCTATTCAGTCAGCTCTGCACCAGGCAGTCTGCTAGCAGCAGAAGGCTGTGCTGTGCTTTTAATAGGTTCTTCTCTGGCCTTGACCAAAAGAAAAAGAAAACTGAAAAAGCAAATTGGCAAAGAGCTGGCGGAATTATTGATAAAATGAATTATTCCTTTAACACAGCCTAATATATTCCAATCATCTAAAAATTCTTACAGATAAATAATTACCATTGTTTTATTCTTTCTCACATATTCTAATAAGAGTATGGCTTTGCCTGGAACCTGATGTGAGACCAGTTCTCAGATGACTGGAGCCCAGCTAAAATTATTTTTTTAAAATCACTACTGTTCTTTGGCATACCCTTTGCTTAATGAAAATTACAGTCCTATGAGAAACTGAAAGGGGACACTGAACCACCAGTATATAGAAGGCGTGTCTATCAGAAGAGGGGGAGATCTAAAAAGGTCTGGATTAAGAGATTCAAATTATTCAGATTAGAGTGAAAATGTCTTCCATATACTATACTATGTTTTTTCTTCTCAGTTGTAATAAACCTAATAAGAGGGAGGACAAAGAATGACAGAATCTTCCACATTTCATTACCAAATCATATGTTTTACCTTAGCCACTGGCAAGCTCACTTTATGAAGAACAAGTCCTGGAACTATTATTTTTTCCTTCATAATTCCCGAGGAAAGTAATGACACAGCATAGTTCTAAATAGTGTGATCTGCAGTAAACAAACACTAGAATCCTTATGGATTGTGAGCACAGTAGATTCAAATAGTGCTTTTCCAAGCATCTGCCGTTACAAAGGGAAAGATTACCTGTGAGCATCAGGATGCATAATCTCTGGCCAGTGTCATTTAGTATTTCATCTACTTTGGGGCTGACTTCAACAGATGCAGACAGAAATACTTCTTCCCTTTTACAAGCATTCCCTGGGAGCATCTGTCAGAACAGAAAAACAAGTGGTTATTCACTAAAATTTATAGTTAGTAGACATATAATACCCAATAGGAAATAATCTCTTATGCAGTACAACAGCTGAGCATGGAATTTTAAGAGGGGCTGCATAATTGACCAGTAGCAATATCTGAAATAACACTCGTTAGGACAAGATTAATTTAGTCTCGTGCAACAGGGCATAATTCAGCCCTACAGGCATCAGGAAGGCATGTTATCTTATATCCAGCATTGCAGATTGGACTTAGTGGTATTATGGGATATTTCTGTTTTTCTCTCAAGCATAAAGTACTAGCCACTGCTGGAGGCAGAATATCAAACATTTATCTGCACCTATTTCTGTCATAATGAAGGACTAATTCAATTTTATAATAGGAGAGTCTAGCAATGAGTTGGAGATCAACCAGAGAACAGTGTACTGGAGGCTTCTGCGTGTTACTATAACAAAAGCGGCAGCCTGGCTTGGCTGGCTCCCTTAGTAGGATTAGAGTTCTGACACTTACCAATGCATTAGCCTTGGCAGACTTTGAATTATGCCTTATATATTTATTTAAAAATAAATTTCAAGTTCTGGACTCGCTTTCAAAGGGCTAAGAAGGTAGACTTACTTAGTGACAGTGTAGGATATGAAGGTATTGTTTGCTAGTTCCATAATACCCTGATGGTTTGAAACCACATTCTGCTGTGACTTTTCTATTTGAATCTCAACATGTGACCAGTTTAGATAAGCAAAATTTGCTCCCTTTTTGGGGTGATAACAGTGTTACACAACCCTGAAAGTTAAGCTACAAGATACTTTCCTTCCCATTCTAATACAGGACTGCTGCAAGATTTCATTATTTGAAAATGATGAAACTTGACTAAGAGGACAAGTTTCAGCTACCGAAATAAATTAAGCTTCATCTAAGCCCTAGTGAATTAAAAAAAAAAAAAAAAAAAAAAAGCTGTATTTGACACATTTCCTACTTGAAAATGAAAATCAAGTATATAATGATTGAAAAACATGAACTTTTATTAACAAAGAAAACCTTCCAACTTGTATGCTAACTTCGGGAACAAGTTTATGCGTTCCTTCATCTTCTATCACCCTGAGGCTGTGACCTGACACTACATTCACCAGAACCAATAAATATAAAAGATTGTACTTGCAATGAAGCTGAACACGAAAGTGGAAGGAAGAAATTAGAATTTGCTTTAAGGACATCTATTTAATAAGTTCTTAAGTAACACTAAATGATACCAAAGTTGCAATTTTGTATTCTTGCATTTTAATTTTATATCAAATGATTTAATTTTTCATTTGTTACAAAATTTTATAACAAAAACAATATCTGCACTCATGAATGTAATGAAAACTATTAATTCATTTAAAATTTTGTCAAAGCATGCAACTGTGCAGTTTTGTATACATTTTAATACCAGTATTATTATTAAGAAGACCTCTCAACTAATAAATCTGAAATTTTAGAGGAGTAGATTTTTAAGAACTGCTGCACAGTGCTTCAGAATCATGTTCTCCAATAATCACATCAGTTTCTACTTTCAATTCAATAGTTCCTATTGAAAAGCAGAGAAAAAACAATGAAAAAAAGTCCTCATAAGTTACTCTACTTTAAAAAGGAGGAAGAAAGCATTTCTTCAACATAAATTTTGCTGGATTATTTATCCGTTGTTGATCTCCATTGATGTCCAACTTCTGCAGATATGTTTACTAGCCCATCTACATTTCTGCACTGTATTGGACACTAGTATAGAGTACAGTGCTATCCAGAGCTTCCTTGGTGTTTTTATTAACTATAATCAAAATTCAAATACATGTTTCATAATGACATTCTATGTACGATTCTCTAGTGCTGTATCTGCAGCCTGGCTTTTGTCCAGAAACCTCAGTTCTATTAATCTTGTACAAAGATGAGAACTGTGTGTGTCCACGTTTACATAAATAAAGGAAATGTAAGGGAAATCTCAGATTATCATTAAGGATTCAAAAAGAAACCCCATCCACTTTGTTTAGGTACTCTTACGGAAAATTACTTGCTGCTTTACAGGGTTTGAATAGCGATGGCCTGTGCAGTTACTGCAGCGAAGTCGGAAACCCTGAGATCCATCCTGCTTCCGCTGCTGCTCTCATTCCTTCTGTGAATGTAAGTGATTTTAGGCTGCCACAATTCAACAAGCAAACACTCCCAGTCAGAAGCAGCTAACTAGCTGTAATACCCCCTGCGCTTCAATCCGTAGGCAAAAGTGTCAGGCAGATTTCTTTGCCTGTTCTCCGATGTTCTTCTCTCACAGTCTGACATATTCAAAAGGCAAAGAGACCAGCTGATTTACTCCATAGACAGACTTTTCCTGAATATTTTTCAAACTGCAAATTGTATGTCTTGCAGGCTCCTACAAGCACAGCAAACCTTTTGGGAGTTCATCTATTAGTAAGATGTACTTCCACATTTATAGGAAAGGATTTAACCATATTTGCGTGCCACAACAAGTAAGCATATCCTTGATAACTTTGCAGAGTCGGGAACCCAGAAAAATCACCCTGTCTTTCTAAGACTTTCGGAGATGCCCTGGGGCTTTTTTAAAATCTTCAACAGGAAAAGAGAAAAAGCCCTATGAAATTCAGTTAACACTTCCCTACCTCCTGTATCATTCTATAAACATGCAGGACATTTGTATCTTTACAGAAAGCTATTTTCTCTCATCTATGGGGAATGGTATCAGCTTATTTAGCTAGTTTGAAAGATGAAATTTGATACTTTCTTCTGTAAAGTCTGGGAACCCCAAGATTACAAATATATTGCAAAGGCACCAGGCACCGCCCCCCCCCGACCTTTTTTTTTTTCTTTCTTAAAAAGTCTTCTATTTTTTATTCTCAGTTTTCTGAGAGCCGATAGTCTCAAGACAATAATGGCTGGAAACCGATATGAAAAGATGATCTTTAATATATTTCATTTACTTCTCCCACTTGTTGTGATATAGGGTATCATGTTCCAAAACAAAAAGATTTTATCAATGAAAGAAAAAGAGAAGTCTGAGAAGAAAAAAAATGTACTTTTTTGAATTAAACAGCAAGACCGAAGATTACATTAACTGCTTGAACTCTTAATTAGTAATGAGACTGCTTGTTCCATTATTGTCATGTATTTAGAAAAGACGGTAAATGCATTTATCTATGTTTAGAGGCTATGGATAAATTTCTTTCAGGTTCACTCCAGTTTACTTTAGCTGTGCAGCATAGTTCTGGCCAGAGTAATTGCCACTCATCTCGTTATACAGAATACATTCGGAGGAATATAGTTTTTTTCACAAGTCTTGGCAGTAATCCAGCTTGGAAGTAATGGCATCTGCTGATCCATTTTAAAAGTTACTACTGAAGCCAGCTACCACACATGGATACATATGTTCAAATATTCACTCTCACACACTTTTTTCAAGGTATTCAGTTGTTTCCTCAAAAAATGAAATATTTGAGCATTCCTCAACTACTTACTGAGAATATGTTTTCAGTATGGAAGCTGCTGTATTTTGAGAAATCTGGTATTTCCGAGTGGTATGAAAAGTTTCTTGCCATTTTATTTTTCAAGTCATTTTTTATATCCTTTGGTCTAGAACTCCATCTCAAATCAAACAAATAAAATTACGTGTGAAAACTGTCAAGTTTTCACCCTCATTAATCCAGTTGACAAAATATTTGTGAATTCATGTTGAAACAGATACCATTTTTCCAGCTATTTTTTGTGGAATCTTCCTTTCAGACCACCAGCAAAACCAGGTTTCTCAATGACTTGAACACTTAAGAAAAAGTCCCTATACCATTCATGTCCCACTTACGCTTTTAGAATGCTTTAGTAATAAGGCCGTCTCTTTCCCCAGAATAGAATAATATCCCTACTGTACCACTTACCTGTTTTTCCACCAGGAAAAACAAAAATCCAAACCTGAGCATTTTCTTCAATAAGGACCTCAACATATTTCCACTATCTTTGGTTGATTTCACTTCCAGAAGGAGATTTCTGTTGTTAGCTTCAGCTGCTTAATAACTTGCTTTCTTACTGATACAGGTACACTTTCCAGACAGACGGTAACTGAAGAGGTTCAAGTCTAAACAACATGAAGGACTTTGGCAAAGCGGGGTAGGGATGGGCAGAAGTGGGGGGAAAAAGGAATTATAGCCTGTTCCTAAAGAACAGATACAGACAGACACCTTTTCAATTTTTCCCTTTTCCTTTTCCCAGGATTCCCTAAGGAAAATTCTACAGGCATAAAAAGACCTGCCTGCATTTAAAAAAGATTTTTCTGCATTATCCTTAATATCAGCAGTATATTTCAATCCCTTCCACTCGGAAATTGCTGTTCAAAAAGAATTAGCTTGTAATAGGATTTTATTCCTCTAGTTCATAGAACACAAGTGATTTCTTTACTTACGACTTTTTTAAGGCTATCTTGCGTAAGTGATATAAAAATTGTCTTTCCACACTGAAGTGAAATAGCTGATTTTGTCACCATTTTTCTTTGCTGTTCTAATATAGTTTTGAAAATCAGTGAAAAACAAAGGAATTAATTATAATTAATAATTGTATTATGATCACCTAGACCAAGGAGCTTGCTCAATTGGGTGGTGTGAGATAAATAAAACAAGGATAGAAAACAAAGAATGTGGACACTGGATTGGAATAATCTTTGAAAGAAATTGATCAAGTTTGTTTCCTCGATATTATTCAATAATTTTCCTAATTTGTATTAATAGAAGTTGATACACATGTACACAGTTAATCAAATACTATCTTCTGCAGTTTTGTGTTTGTCACGCTGATCGTTATCAAATGTTTTGGGCCTCAGCACCTCCTTAGATTACTACTGCACATTACAAACTGACTTCCAGCTCTGCTAATACATCTGGGAAGGGGCAGATACACGTGCACACTTTCCGCTTGGTCAATACCTGAGTCTACGCGCTGTTTTCACAGGCAAGGCTTAACTGCCTATACAGAGGCTTGGAAAAGATTGTCCCCCAAAAATAAGTAACAGATGCTTATAGAAACTGTCTAATACAATGAATGCCACTGAAGTATTAAACACTTTTCTCAACATTTTAGAACTACATCATTGTATAAAAATAGAAAAATATAAATTAGTTGTAAAGACTGTATGAAAAACTTACAATCATATCTAGCACGTGAAATCAAAGAAAGGAGCAAAACTACTTTGGATACACTATAAAAGTGATACAGCATTCTTAAAATGATATAAAAATCTTATATCTAAATCTGGAAGGCTATATTGCCTCAGCATTAGAAATAGAATTCCCTATAAACTGAATATCCTAAAACTCCTTTACAGAAAATGAGGCTTCAGTTGAAAGAATACTGTAAATACTTGGGGACTTTTAGAAAAGGAGGTTTTCCATTCCAGGATCTCAGACTTTTCACCTCCAGATACCTCAAATAAAGTAAATGGACAGAGATCACAGTATTCAGTTTTCAATTTTTGAAAACCTAAAGTAATCCTGATAATATTTATTTACATAATATCAAACTGAAATATATATATATATAATTGTCTCAAAATGAATACAGAAATCCCAAGCCACTACACATAAACTGAATGCCTTTGTAAATTAGTGTACAAATAATGCACATTAGTTGAGAAGGATTTACTTTATTGCGTGATCAAATACTATTAATATGTATATGGAATATGTATCAAATATTAGTAACATGTGTATGCAGTAATATGTAAGGTATGGCAAAGCTTAGACTGCAAATGGAACTACCTTTCCAAATTCTCGTTCTCTTACTCTTCTGAATTTTCAACATTCATAATTTTGATTTTTATATAAATCACTGTTTCAAAACACAGCATTTGTTAGGTTTCTTCCTTTGAAGATTTCTGGTTTTAAGCATCTGCATGCAAAAGAGAACAGAAAAAGCCTGGAAATCTCTGCATGAGGGCCTTTCAGGAGAGAACTATTTTTGTTGCTGAATATATGTTTTGTATCTTTGCACGTTAATGGGTATTCTAAAAGTTATCTGGATTAAGCGCCATCAAAGTTAACAGCCTCTTTTTATAAGACTTTATCTTTTTCATTTTAAGATGTTATTAGAATAATAAAATTGGTGCCTGGTGGGCTGAAAGCAGACTGCCATTTAACATATTTAATGACCATCTGGAGATTTTTTATTCAAAGTTTTATTTTGTATTTTCTCTTAAGCACTTCTTACTTTTTTTAGAAAAAGAAAATCTCATTTTTCCTTTCCAGTTTGGAAGCACTATGAGGTACAAACATAAAGGCCTTGACTCTACTTCTTTATCACTTTTTATCTCTTTGTCCTTTGGTTATTATCGATCTGCTCTAACTACCATAATCCAGAAAACCAGCCATCACTCTTGCCAGAGAAAGGCAGCAGAGAGCAGACTCGAGGGCTGGAAGGTGAAGTATCCCGGTTCTACAGCGGCAGAACTACCAAAGGCAGAAAAGCATTCAGTGCCGTTTGCTCCCCCCTTAACCAGCTATAGTAAACTCTTTGGGTGTTCTCATAGTCAAACATTCAGAGAAACGAGCAATATTTGGCAAATCCAAGGAAGAGGAAGACAGGACTTACCCTGCTTGTGGAGAGTCCGATCATCCTGGGAGGCTGCTTGTGCTGGTGATCCTCCTGCGGAGCAGGTACCCCAGGGACCTGCACAGGGCTTCCTCAGTAGCATTACCTCCCTGAAGCTCAGTTCACGCTCCTTCGCGTCCAAGGCAAGCAGCAATCTCAGGGCAGGCACGCCAAGCATCACCTGCATGTATGGGATACCCACGTAAAGACTTTTATTGGGCATATGAGGCAAGGTTTTGGCAGCAGGAGGCCTGCAGCGGCAGCCTCTGCGAGGAGAGGTCGAGGTTGCCCCATGCCAGCTGCCACTGGTTCCAGCTGGTTCCAGCCGGTCCCACCACAGGCCACAGCTGAGGCAGTCAGTGGAGTCGGTGGTGCCGCGGGGAAAGCACGTCCGAGGAACGGAAAACGCTGCTGGAGTGAGGGGAAAAGTGTGAGGATCGGCCCTGGGAACAGCAAGGCCAGGGAAGAAAGAGGGAGAGGAGTGCTCCAGGCCCGGAGCAGAGATTCCCCTGCAGCCTGTGGAGAGACCATTCAATGCCATTTTACATAGTAGGTAAACTTATTTGTGTTAATTCTACGGTTTTTATGTGTTTCAGATTCTTTCTGGTTATGAAATATAAAGAAGTTCTCACATATCGCGTGGCTTTGATCATTTCTGTTAACAGATTGTCTGCAGTGCAAGTATTAGTTGTTAATAACATGATTATTTTCTTCTGAAGACAAACACAGATGGAGGGGAAGACCAGTTTGGTCATCACATTGTATTTGTACTGGGCGACTGGCTTCGTCCTCAGAAAACATTGCTCTGTCCCTGTCCTTGCTGGTTTTAATATTATATTCATTAATAAAATAATTGAACTAGATATCATCATGTATGTTATTTGGAGGTCAATGGATAATATCCTTAAATAATTTGTGCTAATTTATTAATATCTTTGCAGAATTTTATGCTATGCAATTGTGAACTGTTAATTGAATGGCCTGTTAACATTTAAAAGTAGAAAAGACGATATAATAATACATGGCCCTGTATATGTGCAAAAAAGTGAGATAAGACTAGAAGGATTTTTTTTAATCTATACAATTAAAAAAAAAAACATTTCTCAATTCACTGTATATGCCTGGCATACAATATAAAACTTAACAAGAAGAAAGTCTGGCAAACTCTTTTCTAGATATATCTCAGCATTTTGATTACTGTTTATCTGGTCTATTCTTTGTATACCAAATTGTATTTTGTGGACAATTTGGCAATTAGGATAGCAGGCATCTTTCTGAGAACACATGCCAAGAAGCAATGTATATCTGTGTATATTAATGGATGGAAATTTAGCACCATTTATATGTGCACATATTGCATTTTAGGTAAGTAATAAATAGGGAGATAGAAACATCTTGTAAGGAATACTGTTGGGGGAAAAAAAAAAGAAAATAAGAAAGGGGGGGGGAATATTCAGAGTAATGCAGGGCTAAAGTGACATGTAAATGACAGAGTAGAATGTCCTCAACAGTCTCTTAGAAATCTGAAAGAGAGCTAAGGCACAATTGACAACCAGTCACCATGTGAATAAAAGATTAAATGCATTCGTACAATTGTTTGTGCAGTGAGGAATGGAGCGTTCCTTTGGAAGTGACAAAGCATTTCCAGAGTTATTCTTGGCAAAATTATGAAGTTAGCTCAACCAGCTAAGGGTGTTCCTATAGCTTATCTGAACTGTCATATCCTTGAATCACCTCTGCTTCCATGAACAAATCTGTTGGTCTTACCAACTAAATTATTTATGGTGTTCATTGTTATTGTTTATTATCTACAGTGACACATTTCAGTTCACATTTCAAATCTGAATTGCAAGGAGAAATGAGTCAGGTTCTTAAACATGAATGAAAGAATTGTTTGGGATGGTTCACAGATGGAATTTCTCTATTTCTTCATGCTGAGAAGGACGTCAGTAACTGAGCTCTTTTGGAGACAATAAAATCTTACCTAATTCTAGTTTAATGTGTTATCTATTGCTGTCATGCAAATGTTTGAATAATGTCTAAAGAAACACAGTTTACAAACTGAAAGGAAAGAATCCAAATATAATTTCTTCTTATTAATACTGTGCTTTTTATCTTTCCCCTAAAGTTGTGCTTTCTGCACTGCATTTAACGAAATTCAGAGTGGACCTCCAAACTGTCTTCCTAGCTGTGATGGCAGCAGTTCCCAGCAGCATCTGGGCATCTTTGCCTCCACGTGGTGTCCTTCGGAGGGACATCTCAGGAAAGTAAGTCTCTGGCAAGACAGATAACTGTGGCTCCTAGTTTAAGTGCTCTTTCCTACAGGGACCAGCATAAGACCTCAAGTGTCAGAAAAGGTCACTATGGAAGTGGAGAGAATGTCCTAGGCAATAAAAAATTCCCCAACACTCTACTAAAGGCTCTTACCAGCTAATAATAATTTAATCCTGCTGTCAAGGAATAAGCACTACTAGTGTACAAACCAAGGCAACATGTGCCACTACATCAAATTTCGAACACTAAGACAAAGTTCAATAATCCAAAGACATTGTTAGATTTATGGGGAGGACATATACAGCAACAACTCGTAAATAAGAATATCCTTCAATCCACATATATATTGGGGGAGAAAAAACAAAACCATGGGCTAAGAAGGAAAGAATTTCAAACAGCAAGAACTAGGTTGGAAAAGAGGTGCATAGTATATTAGATCTCTTACGTCTCCACAAAACGTGTGTTGATGCTGATTCACAGAAAACTGAGCCTTATAACAGCACACACAAAAGCCTTGGATCATAGGAGACCAGTGGAGAAGCTTGCAATTAGGTCTAGGGAGAGAGATTCTGCATGTGACAGCTGCATTGCATGACTGACGGTTCCCTGAATTAGCTCTACCATATCGAACCATACAAACATCTCATGTAAAATGGCAGTTTTATTCTGCATTTCCCTTATATTAAGTATTTGCACCAGACTATAAGGGAAATATAATAAGTGACAGTACAAGGAAACTACAGGTGATGGCATAGTACTGAGCAATTTCAAAAGCGTTTCAGAGAATATACATATTCAGGAGGGAAAGTCAGAAACACTGAAAAGGCCATGAAAAACATGTCTAGATATACAGGATAAATTCACAGAAATGCTGTAATTCTTCACCATAATAAAACAGAGACAACACTCGGACAGCAGAACTGCAGTAGAAAGCTAAGACAACTAAACTACATTTGTCTTAGTTTGCTTCACTGACCTATAAATAATATTTGACATGTGTCTAGTCACACATTTATTTTTCTGCAGTTTGACTATGACATTGCTACCCAATTTTCTTGTTAGTGTGAAAGATTTTGTATTTAAAATGGTTAGAAGTATCTTTATTTCAGCTGCTCCTCTTAATTCAATTGAATCATAATTGAAACAGAACAACAGACACGTCATTTTTCTTCCAACAAATAAGAATTATATATTTGTATATTCTTTCCATTATTAGAAAATGGCTGTAAACCTATATAAATAGTAGTTGTTAAATACTTAAAGGTAAACAACTATCAGAATTTGAAAATATAAAACAGTTGTTCTAAACTAAGGCCAAATTTCAGAGTAAAAATTGAAATTTGAGTATCATCACAAGTTGGACACTAAGTTAAATGTAGCCTGGCATCCTTCTGTGCTGCAAAATACATTGACTGATCAGCCATACATTGTGTTGCGACCAGTAAATTAAATGCATGCAGTTTCAAGTGCATTAAGATTTTCTGCATTGGCTGGGCTGCCTTTGAGAACTGTAAAGTGAGGTTGAATTTCCACACCATTTGGAAGTAATTTACATCCAGTAAGGTACTTAGCTACAAGCTGATCAAAGTTGAGCGTCCTCAAAAGCAAGTCCTTGGATTCTGGAGGACCTAATTCTGGTTGGCATGTGGACTAAAGGCAGTCTCTGAAAGGAAAAATAAGATTCAATTAGTGTAATTTATTTCACATTTTCATATTTCTCAGTCTTCAGCTTTCATCTCCAGAACACTAATTTTTTTTTTTTTTTTTTTTTTAAATCTGACCATCTCTAAAGATAAATGCAAGCTGTATTTCAAACAGAATCTAGTATTCAACATAATTTTTTTCTCACAAGATTTCTGCTCTTCCAAACTTTTATTCCTTGTTTGCTGGACTCACAACAAAACAAAAAATACTCCGTGTTCCTCTTGAGTCATCTGAGTGTGCCTTCATGATTCAGTTTCTTTCATTTCTTTCAGTCTGCCTTACTCCTCTTCAGAAATGCCGTTCAGCTGAGCACCCTGTTATGCTCCTCAACCATGCTCCTACAAAGTGTAATCTCCAACTGCCCCTTTTCTTTTTGCTTCTCCCACCACCACCATTAACAAAATGTGATTTATGAACAAATTAAGTATATATCCTCTGTCCCAGGCTTAAAAATTATTTCAACAGAAGTGAAATAATGTCTTTGGTATTCTTTAAAAATCCATGGAAATAATACTTGGGGCTGAAATTCTTCTGTGAGCCCTTCAACTGCAGCTCAAGTGTACAAATTCAAACTGAAGGAAACATAATATTAAAAATTACAGAGCTTGCACTGAAACATATATTCAGTATTTCAGTCTGCACAAAGTAATTGCAATAAGAACAAATCTAATGATGAAAATTTTAGCAACTGCCTTTTTAGTTTAAGTTGTAAACCAGAGATGGAGAAGATGCCTGGATAGCAAGGTGAAAGCAAAGACAGAACTGACAAGGCAACATGCAATCATAATCCTCCATTCCATAAAATAGCCTTGTTACACTCACAAGAGATGACTGTCAAAAATTTACCAGGGTCATAACCATTAATCATTTTATTTAGCTGATAAGCAGGCAGCTTGCTGACTTAATTATATGTAACAGCACCCTTAAAATTCCTGTACTTGCATAAATGTTGACAACACTACAGATTTGTATTTGGGCATTCTTGTTACTCAAGCGACTTCAGAGCCTAAACATTAATTACACTTACATAATTATTGTGCTGACAATTAATCTGAAATTCTGTGCTGAACATGGAATGTTTACTTTTTTATCCAAATTGACATATTTGGTTTATTCCCTCAGTCACAGATGTACAGCCACCCCTTCGTCAATCTGGACTAACTGCATTATGTTAATTAGAAAAGAAAGTTTAATTTCTTTCCCCTGTGTACCCAAAGGAATCAAGAGGACATGGTTGCTAAGACACATTCCTGTAAAAGAAAATAATTTCTACATATTCATATCCAGCAAATGGTGATTATGTACTGAAAACAAACTTCTGTAAACAGAAAGCAGTGAACTAAATTTTAATGATTAAAGATTATTGTGTAAAACTGCAAGACCTTTAATAAGTCAGAATTTAATTTGTGATAAAACCAGTATGCTTGGCCATTAAGGTTGGCAGCTAAGATTGAAATGTGTGCCGCAGTAAAAGAAGTTAGGGACAAATACTCAAAATTGGTTATTATTTCCCTAATTACTTTTACCACCTCCTACTATTCTTTATAAGTAATAAAAACCTATAAAATGTACAGAGCTTAATTGTTCTATTCCAATGCATATAGTACACACAAGAGACAGTTTCCTTAGGTAAATATTTACTTGTTTGTAAATAGTTTAAATTTTGATGAATCTTATATCTTTAATTCCCTTTCTAATTTCCATAGTAAATAACATATGAAACTTTCTTTAAAAAATAGTTGTAAATTGAAAATATTTCCCACAGCATACCTCTGTAAATTACCCATAGCTATTACTTCATCAGACTGGAGAAATAATTGAATTGTTTCCTCCAAAATATTATACAGCTGGTTATGATTTCAAAGATGATTTTACATTAAGTTCACATAAATTATTGAGGATGTGCTGTGGTTTAGCCCCAGCTGCATCTAAGCCCCACCCAGCCACTCGCTCACTCCCCCCCAGTGGGATGCAGAAGAGAATCGGAAAAGTAAAAGTGAGAAAACTCGTGGGTTAAGGTAAAGACAGTTTAATAGGGAAAGCAAAAGCTGCGCACGCAAGCAAAGCAAAGCAAGGAATTCATTCACTACTTCCCATGGGCAGGCAGGTGTTCAGCCATCTCCAGGAATCATCTCCAGGAATATCCCTTTGGTCAGTTGGGGTCAGCTGTCCCAGCCGTGCCTCCACCCAACTTCTTGTGCACCTGGCAGACTGTGGGAAACTGAAAAGTCCTTGATTTAGTATAAGCACTACTTAGCAACTAAAATATCTCTGTATTATCAACACTGTTTTCAGCACAAATCCAAAACATAGCTCCATACTAGCTACTATAAAGAAAATTAACTCTATCCCAGCCAAAACCAGCACAGGATGCAAAATGAGAGCTGTGGGTTTATATTATTTATGGAGGCCTAGGTGAAAAAAACCTTGTTCCTAGAAAAGCCTTACCAAAGGTAACCAATATCTCAATGTAGGAAAATGAAATTTCTAATTTTTCTTTTTTTTTCAGTTGCAGCTCTGCATTGGAAATGAACTGGAACCAGTAACCTGAAATTATCAAAACATAGATTAATATAAGTAGTTTGCCTAAAGCTTGCTCTAATAATGGAATATTTTTGAATGTTCTGCTCCCTTGTAGGACTAGCTGCCAAGGTATGAAATATCACAAGACAGACCAATTCCAGGGCATTTTAAAGGCAAGAAAAGCTAGGGCTTTTATCACGGAACCTCTTTTCCTTATGCTTTAGTCTAACTGCTCTCATCCAGGAGCTTCAAGGAGATACCAACTTTTCAAAGCATGTTGCTGAACAGACTGAACTCTGACAAATGTCTAAAGGTGAGACAAGAAAACATTTACTCTTTCTGTGCCAGTCCATGAAGAAGGTGGATATTCTAATAAATGTTAGTACCTGCTATAACCTTTGTTCTCAGCAGCTCCCGCTGCCTGCGTACCAAGGATTGGTGGCCCTGACTGGGAGTGGAAGTGCTGGGAAATAGTCTGTAGAGAGATGAGAAAGGCAAAATTTCAGCCACAGGTAGGGCTGCTAGTAGCCCATAGATGCAAGAGGAAAAACACTAATGTAGCAAGGTATAAAATTCCAAAGGAAACGAAACAAAGCAAAACAAAAATAAAAACAGGGAGGATAATTGGGTCAGCTGTGCATCAGCAGGTCATCAGGATGATTTGATGATGTCCACAGAGCTGGTATGAGATGGACCTATATCCACACCAGGGTCTGACCTGGGTGCCACAGACTCCTACCCTCCACTCTTGGAGAGGGTACGCAAGTGCTTAGCTCCATAGCTCATTGCATCTTAGCAATCGTTTATGTGTGTTTGCCAATGAATTATTGCTTTATATTTTTAAGTGATGTATATTTTGCTTGTGGAGTCTCTTTGTACCCAATTAAAGAAGCTTGACCCAAAAGAGAGGCCGTGACACTATCTTCTGCGAGGGGTACTTTGCATAGGCTGGTGCATACAAATGCCTCCCACCCACCATGGTAAGCCCTGTGTAGTCATGTAAGTCGCAGACTCGGGCCTCAATGTGAACTTAAAAATTTCTCCTTTTATCTATTTTTTATTATATAACTCATCATTTTTACCGTTAAGTGTGTGCAGTGTTCAGCAATACCTATTAAAATCCCACATAACATACATGCACTAGCAAATGAGCAATACAAAAGCACAGTGTTCAAAATTATACAAACAATTAGGTGTTACATTAATTATATCAGTAACTTAGAGAACATATGGCACTTGGCAAAAATCAAGAGCCAACGCTCTTAGTCTAATCATATCTCTTAAATTGTATCTGTTATTCCAGAATTAAAACTTTCTTAATTTAATCCTCAGTAAAAAATTCACTTTTAATCATCTTCACATGTCTTTATATCTAGAGTTTTTGCCTTTATAAAATTTGAATGTATATATATTTTAATGGCATATAGGTTCCCGACTTCCTATGGCTTTTCTGACAGTCTCAACCTAAAAGCATTTTGAATGACTTTATTTTCTGTTCCACATGCTGAATACTAATATAATGACAACTATGGCTATAACAATACTTAAGTGTACAATTTTTTAATTCTTTTTTCCTTATTAGTCTTTATAACCTTTTGTCCAAAAAAGTTTAGTTCAAACTCTCTAGACATTAAAGTAAGATAATCCAGTATACTTTGTACCAGAAGAGTAGAATTAACTTTCCAAAGTTCTACATAATTCCTGCAGTTTCAAATCATGAAAGACTATATTATCCCTTCATGTTATATCAATGTACGTTAGTGCTATATTGGTTAAAAGGGATACCACTTCACAGTTTATGCCTTGTCAACTTCAAATACACCCACACTGTTTCACGAGACTAAATTGTACATTTACTTGTCATTTCAATGCTGCTGTTATTTGAAAATATTATGGCTCTAAGCAGCAAAAACAATCACATTCTTTTATTATTAAATCCTACCCGTGCATCAACCTAAAGAACTCCAGAGTTCTTCCTAAAAAGGAAGGACAGTAAGCAAAGTAAGATGTTTCCTAAGAACGGTTAAAATAAGGAATACAATTTACATCTTCAGTTATGCTAACCCCTAGATCCGAACTGCAGATAAAAGAATGACAGTAATGTGGAAGTGTTCAACCAGAGAAAAAAACCTCCAAATTATAGTGACATCTAAGTTACTGAAAAGCAGCCTCCTCTGGGGTGAAATGTAGTAGACTTGCAACAATAAACTTCGTAAATGTGAAGTAAAGAAAATAAATATATAAAATGTCGATGATAGTTTAGATTCGTCAGAGAGCATTGTGTTTCAAATATATCAAGAAACAAAGCAAATCCATGTACGTAAACTCAATCACAAAATCCTCAGGTATCTCCATAGCCATTATTGCTATATTGTTCCCCTATATACTTCTTGATTGTAGATCTACAAGCAATGGCTTTGAACATCATAACTAACAGAAAGAGTACAGAGGAGACAAATCTGAATAGTTGAGAAAAGTTGAGTCACAGTGATCAATAAAGTACTGGCTTTTGACACCCAAAGAAAACCTGAAAGTAAGTCTGCTGAAAGGCTTATCAAACCTTGAGAATAGAAGAACTTGTAATTACCATAATGTATAAAAATGGCATAGCTTATAACTGCTAAACTAGTCAAACTGAATTTGACTCAAGAACGCCTGACTGTGCTTAATCATGAAATACTCTCTAGGTTACCCTGAACTTTGTTCATTATTTTGTCAGTGGAAGCAGGACATGTTAGAATACAACACTGCAAGAAGTGTGCATTCTTTAAGAATTAAAGGTATTGCATTTGTATGGCAAATACATTTCAAATATGTTTAGCATATTTAAATATATGTTTAGATGTTAACATGTTTAACATGTTTAAATATAAGCAATTCTTTAAAAATTGGTAGTTGTATTTGAAGAGGCCATGCCATTACTGACCTGAAATTACCATTTTAATCTTAGCAGATTAGATTCCTTTCCCACGTTTGTATTAAATTTACAAAATGAGTGATGTCGATTTTTTGTAAGGATCCTTGGTTCTTGTACTTTGGGACAACCTCATAACTTTGTTAGCTACTAAAAACTAGGTTGCACTTTACAGGTTTTTCACATTGTTTTAACTTAGATGAACCTCTACCAAACCTGATCATGTCAAAAACTGATAACTAAACATTTCATGATTGTTATGATATGTGCATTTTTTCTGTGGCAAATCTTTTTAAATTTTATTTTATTTGCAGTAATTCTGCTTCACTTTTCCCAACCTTATTTTTAAATAATAAAAATATTTATATCCTAAATACTGTTCCCTGAGATTATGCTTCATAGAACAGTAGTCCTTCTAAAGGCAAGGTAACTGTGCTAAATAGTGTACCTTCCCCTCTTTAAGATTACAAAACTGAGGACAAAATTTGTCTACCTATTATTTCTTTACCCGGAGATGGGCAGGAAAAGAGAATAGAGTTAATGACTTGACTTTGAAATTCAAATTAGAGCAAGGATTCTCCAAGAAAAAGTTACTTTCAAAGTAAGTTGTAATGTCAGATCTCCAGACTGAAACGCTCTTTTCAGAAAGAAAAAAACAAAAAATCAAACCAAACCTCACCTCTACCTCTCAACAGTACTGAAAATAAACAATTATTGATAAAGGCAAGAACTCAGTAGAAAAATACAAGTAGTACAGGACAGCAATATAAATGACAATTACTTGAACAAATTGGTGAACAAAAACTCTTTAAGAAGTACGAATATCAGGTTTTTATTGTCTTGGGATAATGCAAACAGTCTGGTAGTGATGCATATGTTTAACTTTAGTATCAACAGTGAAAATTTAATAATGTCTATGTTATCTAAGGACTATATATTTAATTTTAAGACAAAATTAAGAATAAGTAATACCTCCTCTAACGTGCCTGTTTCTGGATTTTAACAAATAATTTTAGCAAAAAAGTCACAGAATTCCTGACTGAAAACTGTTACCAGGTAGAAAAAATTATTAGCATTCTCTTCTGGTGGATTTGAGGCCAGCTTCAGACTGGAAACGGCCATTGTGAACTCTTCAGTTGGGTTTTTTTTTTGTAATAAAGTCTGCTCTGAATAGCATCTTTTTAAACTCTTCCTCAGTAAGACTGAAGGCCACTGAGATAACCAGGCACAACAGCAGGCCTACTGCTGCTGGCAAACCTCAGGAAAGTGTTGGTGGTGACATAGATGACACTGACAGGCTGACACTGTAGATTAATTTACAATTAAAGTATTTCTGATATCCTGATCATCAAGTCAGACCATCTGCAATGAGATATTTGTCCTTAAGGCGCAGGGAGAAACATATATATAGACATTACCTCACCAAAGGCAGGGACTGACTCTGGTGTGGAAACAGAACTATCAAAAAGCTATCAAAAGAATAACACTGTCAGACCCACTTTCTATTTGATTGTGTTGGCTATTTCTTTTTATACTTGTTCATTTTTATTTTATTCCTCTGAAGTACATCTGCTCCCCATGAAAAGTTGAAGCTGTGGCTGCTTTGAAAATTGTCTGCAACTATGAGCAAACATCATTTTCTTCCTTGTTTGGGAAAACTACAATTCATAAGCTACGGCTAACAGACAGAAAAATGGGACCAAAGGGTAGAAAAATTATTCTGATTTGAAAGGCATAACTATACAGTTCTTGAAAAAACATATGTATTTCCTGGAGCTTGATGAAAATCCATCAAATCCACAGCTTTTTGTAGACATCAAATAGAACACTGCATTAATTGCTCTAGAAACACAGTTCAAACAATGGTTCTATCAGGAAGTTCTCGCTGAGTAACCATACCACAATATGCTAGCCAGGAATACATACCATAGCTTTTATAAAAGAGCTCACTTCATACTTGCAATCCTGCTTTTGAGTGAAAAATCTGTGGAAGCAAATACAGACATTGCTTGAACAAACTATATATATTTTATTATTATTTTCTATTCTGTTTCTTATGCCTCATTTTATCCCAATTGTCATGTCATCCGCATATGTGTATTTTCATGTTTTCAGTAAATCAGAGATGCTGAAAAGCTTACAGGACAGGATGCCATCTATAAAACAGCCACAGGTTAGCATATCTACAACTTGTAGAGGTTAAAGGGGAGATACACATGCCAAAGCTGGAGGTTTTAGTGCTCCATTACTAGGCTGAGAAAGTACAAATTTATTTATAAGTAAATTGTCAAAACAAAGCATTTAATAGGTTAGCTTATACTACAAGTCACTGATGCCCTTGGGCTAACAGAATTTAAAAGAACTCTATTGATTTTCTTCCCTCTTCTGACTCAATGCATATTTTATATAGCGTATTTTTGGCTGCTTAGGCTCTTTTTCAGAGTTGTTCATTTTCCAGGATAAATACTGATGGGAGCATTTCACTTTTGCATATGAAAATAAAAGGCTTCAGTGCTCTGAATTTCAGAGTTAATTAACAGTGAGTAAATCTGTGAAAATTAAAATGAGCTTCATGATGACAATTCCGTGGAAAGCAATAAGATCCAGGGGTGGGTCACATACCTGCCTTTGTGACTGACTGAATATAAGCCTTTAAATGATACAGACGTGACTATGCTGATGTTCAGTGATAATAAAATAGAGTCAGATAATGTGAAAAAAACAAAATAAGAGTGTGCATAGGTATTTAAACAGCTCATAGATCATACATTTAACTGGCAGAATCAAGGACAAAATAAACAACTTTAACTGAAATTGAAAGAGTGTAAAATGACAAAATTTTCTTATTTTTTTTAAATTAAAAAAGGAAACGTTACTTTATGAGATTGAGCTTCCAAAAGACCATCCAAACCTTTTTCTGAGGCCACTCGTTTTTAAGCAATGCTGCCTTTTCAGGTGTTTAAACTCATTTGGTAGTGGAGATGTGATATTTGTAAACAAACTACAGACCTTTTAGAACAAAGGAAGAAGCTTTTGGCCTTTTGTGCCTCCTGGGAAACCAAACCAAAAACTTCTACAGGAGAAAACTGACTACAAATACAGATCTGAACTTGCTATAGAAGAAACCCTTCGGTTTAAATTTTTAATAGAATAGTCTGAAAAGAAGTTTTTGTTTCTTACAAGGAAATTAGGCAATGAGTAGTAGACTAAGAAATAAATCTAGTTTTCCATGTGACAATTCATTTACGTTAAATCTGAATGGAAAAACCTTAAAAATTTAAACTTCTCGTAGCTCCAGTTTTCCCTTTATCATGATTAAAGCACAGTATCTTCTTATCTTTAATGTTTAAGCATTTATCTGCCTCTGTACAGTGTTATTTCACCATTTTGCAAAACGCAGTGTTTCTCAAATGTGTTAAATTTTAAAGGTGGACTTCAGAACAGTTTGAATGGTTTTTAAGCATACCGTTGTCTGTACTAACAATTGTTTCAAAGATCTAGTTAAGATGGGAGAACTTAAAGAATTACACATACAAAACTTGAAAACATGTCTGCTTCCATTCAAAAGCAAGTTTACATGGAAAGCAAATAGAATTCTTATTTGTTTAATTTCTCTAGACTTAATAGTAGTGCATAGCATTCAAGGAAGTCATGAAAGCTTTAAGATTAAGATGGACGTGTTTTTGAAGGAAGTTGTTTTATACATAGCCAGAGAGATAAAACATATGAAATTTCTTTTGACCTAATGAAAAATCAAAGACCATTAATTTGTTGAAAATATACAATCAGATTTAAAGAAGTTATCTGTTCAGCAAGCAGTGATAATATGATCACGAAATTATTTTTTTTTTACAACTATTGTATTTATGATTTATTAACTTTATTATTACCTGCAGTTCTCTCTCTCCGAGTGTGTTATATACCTTTCCCATTTGCTGAAATGAATGTTTTGAAACATACTGGTAAGCCAGGTTAAAATATATTAATAATTTTTGCTTATGAGTTCATATTCCACTATTCTTTAAGTTTCAAACTAACTACTTAATTGCCAAGTGAGCCAAGGAAAAGTACTGGTTTTAAAATAGCTAGTAGACATTGCTAAAGGAAGCCTGAACAGAGTGGAAGACACTGAATTAATTACCTGTTCTTTGACTGAGAGATAAAATAGCATGCAGAGAAGTTAAGCTGTTTTTTTTTTTCTCTATATAAAACTTAACACTAATGCCTTTGGGTATTGTTTTTCTGTGCATTTGTTTTCTAAGGGGTTATATCTATTTCCTTTTCTTGTAATATTTAGTTTAGGTAGATTATTGATAATCTCTATGCATTCTTTTTTTCCGTTAGAAAGCACTGGAAGTCTAACATAATTATTTCACTTCTTTCACGCCTTCTAGCTGTGTTTAATTGGACTTTTAATTTTATCTTCATAAGCAGAACCATGACGGTGAAGCCAATCTTATGTAATGACTTATCTGTCATGGCCACAAAAACAACACTGGAGAGGGCAAATAACTTTATGTAAAAACTTTTGCTTTCAAATTGAAGGTTTTTTAAATTAAATTTTTATGGTAGCGAAGATCTACGTGCATTCACTTTCTTATCAAGGGTAGAAAGCAGAACTGAAACTCGCCCATCTAAACAGTAATCTGTGCTGCTTTGGCAGAACATAACATTAAACACATTCCCTCCTCTCATCTTCATCTCTTGATGGCTGTTTGTTTGCTTGCAATGACTGGATGTAGAGGTGATGCAATGTGACAGGGAGTAGGTTTTGTAATTATTACGCAGGAAGGGTCATCTTGAATTTGTGGAGAGAAAATTCTTCTTAGGGCTATGGGAGTTTCCATTCAATACAGCAAGAGTGCTGCTGTGGTTTTAAAATATGCATCAGAAGAGTGGTTGTCTTGGACAAGAGCTCCTTGTGGTAAATAAGATACTTACGAGATGCCAGTAGTAGTGGGCTCTTTCAACTTCTGTTCCAAGTATCTCTACCAGCACAACAGAAATTGCCTCTCACGTGCAGAGTTGTATATCAAAAGTCTTAATTTATATTTCTCCTTAATATTAGAAGAGTTGCAAACCTATACCAAGTATCATTATATATATATTTGTAGAAGCAGACTGTCACTCCAACTGAACACTTACTTTCCAAATAAGTCTTTTAAAAATTTAAATTGTAAATGCCTTGAACTCGGTGTGCCTACAACAGAAGTCGTTTCTGCAGCAATGTGTGCAGTTAACAGCCACTCTCCCAAACACCCTTCATTAACTCTTTTTCTTTTATTTCTTTCTCATAAACAAATTTTGGAGGGATTTTGGTGCCACATCCCATCACCCAGTAGGTGGGATACCGAGACACAGATGAACTGAGAAACATCCCTAAACCCTGTGTGCCTTACTTCTGAGGAGCCCTATAATAACACAGGAGCAATCATCCCTTTATTAAAAATCTCTTCCACTCATGTTTTCACATAAGAAATTAACTACAACTGCTTTATTAATCCTCATAAATTTTTGATGCACTCTTTACTTTCCAAACTGCTTATCAGGCTCTTTCCTTCTTTTTTAATGTCTTTCCTATAGAAGAAAGTATTCTGGATGTATCTTTTTTTAATTTCGTAAGAATTAGGCCCCATTTCAATTTACAGATATTGATAGGCAAAGGCATTTGTAGGTACTTCCATACAGGTACTGTATTGCAGAAACTCAAATTGAATCTTTCATATAAAACCACTTAAATTTTCATTATCACCAGTAGGCATTGAAAGGCTATGTGTCAAAACTTGTTGGATGCCCTCTTAGAAAAATAGCCAGCTCTTGAATCCTGAACACATGCCAGAATATTAGCACTGTTTATTAAATAGAGGAGAGTTGGTGGTAAATGGGTTAGAAAATTACATATTGTATTATTGAAATTCTTTTAAAGGGAAGTTTTAATATCAAACTGTAATATTTTAAGCTTAGTGGTGTCTGTTGCTGGGTAACAAATAATAGCATTTTACTGGTTGCCTGAATACAGTTTCTTTTAGATCCTTTTGGAAGTTGTCTCATGACTGACCTAAAGAGTATTTTTTTTTGTTTTAGCCCTAGCATATACTATACTTACTTCTGTCTGCACTGTAGAAAGTATTCAGCCATGACCTGTCAGCATACTGACAGATTGATTACAAATTGCAATTTAAATGATTAAACTAAAATAAAACATATGTTCTACTTAAAGGATGGCCAACAGTAATTTTTTTCTTCCTCTTATTTATCCTTTTTATTTTTCTAGGAACACCTGGACATTCAAAAACATGTACCACTGTTAGTCTTCAGTCAATAGCATTGTGCAGAATCCTGAAACGGAACTTACGTGAGCAGAGAATATAGGAATAATTTCCTCTAGGCAATTACTTCCATTGTTTTCTTTCTCTGTGAGGCGTACAGATCTAACCATTCTTGCAGGACATGTAACTGATACAATCCTGTACTACATTATATAGAGTCATTATGAATTAATGGCAAATCGGTGATCTTTGGATTTTCTGATTCTTTTATTTTTATTTTAAGAAGCATATGGATTTATTTATTTGTATTTCTGGTAACACGATGAGATATAAAAAGCACAGATGTAAAAAGCACACAATTCTAAAGTGAGCTTTCACATGTTAGATTTAGATAAGCCCATGGACTCACTGTTCCTCATATTTTCTTGCAAAGACATTTTATTTAGAGAGATTTAAAGCCATTTTCATTTTGGTTTAATATGATTATTTCAAATTTTACCTCTGAAATGTTTTATTGAGCCTAGCCTTTCATATTTTTCCCAGACAACTCCTTTTCTGATCTGCTGCACATCTATTTCCAAGTCTGTAAATTAAGTAGAGACTATGATAACAATTTCCTATTTCTTAGTATTCATGTTCAGATTTTATTCAATTTATTTTAACTCATTTTCATACCTCTGTCAAATCTGGTCTAGTTAGTGATTTCTTTGCCCCATTTCTTTTGTCTTTCATAAAAGAAACTTTACTATTACCTGGGGAAGAAGAAGTTTCCCAAAGTTCCTCTCCAAGTCTGAGGTCTACTCCTTTACTATCTTGGTTCTGCTGCAATACAGTATTTGAACTTATTTTTGCACATCAAAGGAGCAGAGAACAGAAGTCTCATTGTGGCTACGTGTTACAAAGTTTAGGTCAGGGCTGTCATATCTTTGCACGTGTTCTTTCCATATTATTTTTTAAAAGACATAAAAGAATGTGTTAATGCTCAGCCCTAAAGAAGGAACAGTTGCACAGTACAGTACTTCATTCGCTAATAAGACTATAACAAAAGGCCAGCTTCAGGTGTAAATGGAAATGTGTTTTTCTACCTGAAGGTGAATTTTGCATCACAAATTCTTTCTCAATGCAGAGCTGGGTTTCTGGGCTTGATGACAAAGATATGTAGTGTTTGCGTATAGCACTGGGAGTTGCCAAAAGCTCAGAGTAAAACATACATTGAAACCCAGAAAATGTTATTTTATACAATTATATGACACCTTGAAAGTTTGGTCTTACATTTACATCTATACATAACTATTGGAAAGGAAGCAAAATAGAAGTCAAAATAAATGGATAGATAATCCCAATAAAATCTACATGCCATCACTTCCTGTGCAGAGGATATAAAGCAATAAGTGTTTATTTTCATGAGAAAACCTGCATTTCAAAAATAATTTCATCACACTATGAAGTTTAAGGAGAGAAGGAAGAAATATGCTCATAAATTACTTTTGCTTGAGAACAAATTTGCAGGTATTTCCAGAAATACATGAGCAGAAAAAAGTTATTCACAGAAAAAAATCAGTTTTGC
This sequence comes from Ciconia boyciana, assembly GCF_034638445.1. Taxonomy (NCBI): domain Eukaryota; kingdom Metazoa; phylum Chordata; class Aves; order Ciconiiformes; family Ciconiidae; genus Ciconia; species Ciconia boyciana. The sequence goes on from NC_132945.1 coordinate 4,316,485, forward strand.
TGACCAAATTCAAAAGAAGGCTGGTGTGGTTCATAATCTGGTGTTACTACAGCATGTGGATTAAACTTGTACCTTTAAACATACTTAACAAATTGGAATTCCAGCCATGAAATTTCAACTTTAATTACAGATTATTTGAAGAGTAAATTATATCATTATATATTTTTAAAAATATTTAATTACCTTTAAATTAGGTGCATTTACATTTTGTACAGTTTCTGGACATAACGATGCTATTGGACATTATAAATCAAACGTCTTTCAAAATATCATTATAATCTTGTGTCCTGCATTTGAAATTGATTATTGTTTCAGAGCACTACACCAATAATGAGTCAGTGCTTCCAAGTACCAAAGGTCTTGCTGTTTTTGTCATTGTTGCAGAATTATCATGGCTCCCAGCTAAGAAATCATTTTGGAAGAACCTACCTACACAACTGCAGAGAGTCCGTTACTTTTTCCATAGAAGTCCCGGAAATTACAGAGAGTGTATTTCCTTATCAACATTTTCAGTTTGGAGAGACTAAAAGACAGTATGCACTTCAAAGCTCTTTTCTTCTTTTTACCTGCCTTGAGAATCAAATTGGGAAAAAAGAAACAAAAACCAAAAAACTACAAACAACAACAACAACAACAAAACAAAGAAAAAAGCCCCAAACCACCAAAACTTATAGAATCCTTTCCTAAATACCTTTTTTTAGAAATAACTCAAATGTCAGTCTGTAAATGGACATGCAAAATAGGTGTGAATGATCATTCCCAGTGCTAGGCAGCATCAGAATAGGGATTAGAAATGAATAGTTCCATTTACCTTCATTATCATTCTTAAATTATGAGACCATATATGTTACAGCTCTGAATAAAAATATCCATTGAGGAGAGAAACAAATATATCTCTATGATTTGAAAGAACAAAGAAAATTTTAATTTTCACCACAAATTCTTCCATAAGCACAATTAAACCTGCGAGTATTGAGCTGGATATAGTCTGTCTTGGTATCTCTAGTTCTCCCCCTCAAAGCACCAGCCCTCTACCTAAACAAAAGAAAAAGAAAAAAAAGCCCCCAGCACCTCAGTAAATGTTAGGAAAGAATAAAGAAAGAAGACATGCTGTTCTGTATCTCAACTCATTAGCAGCTAATGAAGCAGAGAATAACAGCAGTCCAGAAGGAAATAGTATATGATTCAGTTGAAAAAGGGCAGAAAATGAAGACAGATAATGGGTGTAATGAGCCAACAGAGGAATTTTGAGGCTGCACCTTTGAATTCATAGATAACTCCAGATGTTTTTCCTCACATAATGAAAGACATGGAGAAAAATAACAACTTTTTTTTTTTGTTTTTTTTTTTACAGTTGATGTTTTCTCATTCTTATTTCAAAGAGACAACAGACTGGATTATCCCTAACTACAACTATGCTTTGTCATAATAAATCTTCAGAATTATTCTGGACAAGAATGAATGAAGATCACTGGCACTTAAAGTAATATTTTCTTCAGAGAATGAGCCAATAGATTGACATTCTCTTCTATGGAAGCTAATAGGAAGCATGTTCAAGGATAGTATTTGGGCAACAGGCCATATAAAATAACTTGAAAAACTTTTATTGATATAAATCATAGGCTTTAAAAAGTAGCTCACTGTAACCACTACCAGTATCAGTATTAGAGTTGCAAGATGAAATTCAGAAGTATATTTTCATCTTAAATCTTTTTAAGGATTAAATGTTCTCAAAATATACCTTCTTGGCTACACAGAAAGGGATATGAGAGGTCTAAATAAGTGGCAGGACAGCTAGACTCTCTGCGTGTGCTAAAATTTCATCTTAGCTTAAAACCAGAGTAAGTTGGGGCCTCCCTCTTGAATTAATCCTTTAGTCCTTCACCACCAATTTTTAGCTGCAAATAAAATACAACAGATTAATTCTCAAAAGTGTTCTTATGTCTAAACTTTTTTTGTTTGTTTGTTTGTTATTAAAGTTTAGTCATTGGAAGTTTGTTGAGAAAACAAAGTGATTTGTGTGAACATTTAATTGTTGGTTTGTTATCTATTAGATACCATAAGGCTTTAATGCTGCCACTGGCACTTTCAGTTATTAAAAATGACATTTACATAAAAATAAGGCTCTTCATATTAATTTAAAAACTAGTGGACATTCCAGCTACTCTTCCTTCCCAGATTTGTGGAAAAACTGGGAATAAGCATAAAAAAAGAGAAAAGAGTGTCCTGTTTACTCTATCCAAGCTGTTGCCAAAGGCCTCTTTGGACATTCAGACACCCCCACACACTATTTCTTTCCCCAATATATGAAATTTCAATAGGATATATACAGTTTCCTCTTTCCAATCCCATTTCTGTATAACAAAAATCTGTATTTTCACACACTAATGCTGATGACCATATTCATACTTTTTAGAAGTTATTCTAGACATCTTCACGCATCTAACCTCTGCAAAGTCTTTGGTAGATGAAATACTAACATAAATAGTGCGACATTTAATTGGTCAAGACAAAACTTTCTAGCTTACTCCCAATTGTTACAGAGGCATATTTTGAATAGTAATTATAAACTAGTTTATCGTCTTCTGCCAAATTAATGACCTTCACCATAATGACCATATACTCCAGTACTATAGAAAGAATATGCTTTTTCTCTTTTTAACATTTTTTGGGGGATTTATTTTTTTTTTCTTCTAGTACTTAACAAGTAAACATTATTTTAAAAAGAAGACACTACAGATAAATAGTTTGAAGGGCCTCACTACTCGTTAAGGACAAATGAAAGAAAACTTTATAAGCAAAGCTGTCAATGGGGACAGCCACGTGTGATTGATGGGTTACATGACAAGCTCAATCAATCACTCACCTCAGCAGCTGTCCTGGGGGATCTTGTGACCAGCAGTGCAGCAGTGCCATGCAAACAGAGGCTGTTCCATAGCACAGTGCAGACAGAGACAGGAATTAAACCAACAGGAAAAATCCCGAAGCCATCAGTACTAGCTTACCCCAGGACTGCTCCACACACCCGGGACTATCCAGCAGTAGAGCGGTGTTGTGCCTGCAGATGTGCTGACACCGTTTACATTGTTAACCCCTATGGATCTCTCTCTTGCTCCAGTTCTCCAAGGCATGACGTGTTTAGTGACTCTCAGCTGTAGGAAAGGAGGATTCTTGGCATCTTTTTCTTGCATCATCACCTGATGTTATTTTAAAGAACAGTATTGCAAAGACGATTAAAATCCTAAAGGTATTTTGCTCTCTAACAGCCTCAGAGACCCTATTACAGACACAGCAGGACAGGAGATCACTCTCCTACCTAGACATGATCTCCTAATATGTTTGGGATAGAAGCAGAAAAGACAGGTCAATTGGCCAAACCTGTCACTCCCTGCTTTCTACCGTTACTTTTCTGTTGATCATCTTTCCTCTGCTCTTTCAAAAATAATCTTTCCAGCTGCAGACTTGGAAGGGTGGGTGGAAATTTTGACAGTCCGAAGAGTAATCATTTAAAGTTTGTTTCCTTACATTTACTTCAGTTGTAATATTCCCAGTTTATATATTAGTAGTTTCTACATCTTGTAGTTCCCATTTAGGTATTTTAAAGAAGTTGACTGTGCCACATGCAGTTACTTGGGGTATTTACCATGGAACACTAAGTTTAATGAATCATAAAAAATTACTCACAAAATAAATATTGTATAGAGAGAGGAACCTAAAGTCTACAGCCAATATGTAGAACTGAGAATATTAGTATTTTGCTTACAACAGGATGTCAACAGGATCTTACATTACTTTATCTGAAGAGTAATAAAGGTGTAACCAAACACAAGCTGATAGTATTTGATGACTATTCCTTTTACTTGTTTCCTTGACTTTGTAAATTGATATTTGGAAAACTATAAACATGTCTTCCCTGCAGGCAGAGGAATCCAGAAGAGCAACAATGCAAACTCTCTTTGGCAAGGTGCATTACACATTGGATGTCATCATCAGAAACGTTGCAAAATAGTGTTGTTACAAACACAAATGATGCTACCTAAAATAGATACTTTATAGTGGGGTAACACCTGTCATTGCTGAGATAATCTCTATGCATACCATCCACAGGTTGAAAAGCACATAGGGAAAACAGGCCTAAATTTCAACAAATATTTCAAGAGTACATAAGAGAATGGAATCGGTTAAACAAACAGGTGTATTCAAAATAAGTTAGTCATTTCATTTTTTAAATGAATCATCAGAAGGAAGTTTCAGTAAGGCTTTATTTTATTCCTTGTCATTTTTCTCTCCCTCCCTCCCCCTAACAAAGAGTAAATACCAGCCTCTCCTTCATCCTACATACTATTTTCTTAGAAACAGCAATTACTCTTTCTGTGACAGTAGAAAGAACTGGCAAAATACTCCTCATACCTGCTAACTTTTCAAGTAGGATTTTTCGGCATTTGAGCCAGACATGCTATATGTGACATACTACAGCTGGCAAGTGATAGGATTTTCAGATTTAAAAAACTGTCCGTCTGTTCACTACTTTAAGTATAACTCTTAGACAAAATTAATTATATGCCTTTCTCTCTTTACATCGTAACTTTTCTCTAATATTCCTAGGTAGTAGCCTCAAGACCATTCTCAGTGTAAAAATCCCAAAATGTGTGTTGAATTGCAAGTGCAACATAAACCTTAAAGGCAGCAATATCATTATTGCCATAAGCTCATCTTTATGTCAGCTTAGCATTTGCTAGGGAACAACTTAAGAGTTATTTTTAGGCATTTAAACAGGGACACATCTGGCATGGGGCGTTCATTAATGAAGTGTGTTAAAACTGGTAAGACATTGCTGACATCAACAGAGGAAAACGTTGAGATTCTAGAACATTTGGCCTGGTATTTTTATGTGCTGCTTTGAATGCTAAGTGTTAATAATGATGAATCAAAACCTGGCAGAACGTTCTTTTTGTAATACCAGCCATAACATTACAATCTTTCAAGGTATCGACACAAATTTCTGTCTTCAAATTAAGTAAATTCAAGCATTTGGACATACTTCTAGAATTATATCTCATGCATAAACTGTATTTGTTACCATGTACTGTTACAGAGATAGCCTGGAAATAATTAATTGCTAGACAATCCATTTTTAAAACCAGTGACTGATCATATCAATTATGATACGCTTTCCATAATAATAATGGTCTAAAATATGCAGCATATTGTAGACAAAATACAGCTTCAGCAAGCATCCTTTGTTTTAAAATAGTTGGGAAAAACTTATGTACATAGTACTTTTGATCATTCTAACCTGGAAGAGGTCTTGTTTATAATATACTTCCAGAGAAAGTCTTTGAAGATGCATAATCCGGTAGAATGTCCCCCAGCCTGTACTTGGTATGTAAATTTGTTTTCCTGTTTTGCCCTTTATTTCTTATTGTAGTAAGAGCAAGTGTTTTCTGTATGAGAACTCAGATAAAAAATAAAAAAATCAAAAGAAGTGCAGTAAATAAGCAAAAATTCAGTAGCATAAAGGACAATGGAATTATGGGAAAATAAATGTATGCTGAACAATTAGATATTGGGTAAGTAAAAGAGGCTTTTTGAAACTATACTGCTAATTTTCTTCTTAGTATTTCCTATTCCATATTTCCTATCTTGAATAGCATGGAAGTAAGTGACCATAAGTCACTCGTTCCTCACTGTTCATAATTTGTTGGACTGAAAAGAGAGTTTTCTCCATAACTTTACATAATGTGCACACAGAAAGTGTTACATTATAAGCTTAAGGCTTATTGGCATAGGAGCATGATGAAACATGCCACTCTAATATATACATCTTTACCTCCTGAACTTGTGAGATACCTACATTTTCCATTCATAAGCAACAACACATTAAATCCTCTGACAGAAAGTGAATCAAATTAAACATTGAGTATGCCCTAGAACTTACAAAAAAGTTTATAAAATTATTTAAACATCCAAATACTCAGCATCACCCAGAAAACAGAACATGAAGGGTCACAGTCTAGCATTCTAGACAAAATTAGGACGATAATACTTACATCATTCCTGACAGATGGAAGGGTTACAAGACTTTCCATCACTGGAGGCATTTAGAAGCAAGTTAGATAATCTATTCATTACTTAACGGTTTGGACTACAGTAGGAAGGTACCTATAAACCAACAAGACCTATTTCAGGTATACTACAAAAATTCTAGCTGTACATGAGCTAAAGAAATAAGGGAAGCCTTATTTTGATGCACTTAACTTGAAAAGAAATGAAGGAAAAGAAAATTGAACTCTGTAGTAGCTATGGACATGACTAGAAATTTCCCCTGGATATATATTTATTCCAGGAATAATGCTGGAAACAATTTATACACAACCTTCCTTTTCCACGCAGGGAAATCACTCAGACATGAAGGTCTTGAAATGACATTCTCACAGTAAACAGTAGTATCACAGAATCACAGAATTGTATAGGTTGGAAAAGACCTTTAAGATCATCGAGTCCAACCGTAAACCTAACACTACCAAGACCACCACTACACCATGTCCCTAAGCACCTCATCCAAACGTCTTTTAAATACCTCCAGGGGTGGCGACTCAACCACTTCCCTGGGCAGCCCCTTCCAATGCTTGATAACCCTTTCAGTGAAGTAAAATTTCCTAATATCCAGTGTAAACCTCCCCTGGCGCAACTTGAGGCCATTTGCTCTCGTCCTATCACTTGTCACCTGGGAGAAGAGACCGACCCCCACCTCTCTACAACCTCCTTTCAGGTAGTTGTAGAAAGCAATGAGGTCTCCCCTCAGCCTCTGCTTCTCCAGGCTAAACAACCCCAGGTCCCTCAGCTGCTCCCCATCAGACTTCTGCTCTAGACCCTTCACCAGCTTCATTGCCCTTCTCTGGACACGCTCCAGCCCCTCAATGTCTCTCTTGTAGTGGGGGGCCCAAAACTGAACACAGTATTCGAGGTGCAGCCTCACCAGTGCCGAGTACAGGGGCACGATCACTGCCCTAGTCCTGCTGGCCACACTATTTTTGATACAAGCCAGGATGCCGCTGGCTTTCTTGGCCACCTGGGCAAAAAAGCACGATAGTAGTATCATGCTTCAAAGTATAAAATAGTTCAACATAGAAACCTAAGCATTTAACAGCACAGGTCTAAATAGCAGCAATCTTGCTGCCTTTTGCAAAAGTGGTATGCTCAAGTACAAAGTCAGGCTAGGAGTATATAAAACACATCTGGTCAGAGAAGTTCTTTGTCTGTATGACATTGAATCACCACTCATTTCATATTAAATATATACACTAACCTTGTCCACAGATCATGTCTTTAATTCTACAAAGAGTAGGGATTTATTTTCTTTTAAAGTTAAAATTGTGGGAAAGATTTGCATACTATGAAGAGGAAAGGTAAATACTGGATATTTGTTGAGAGGAAGAAGGTCTGAGACAGCAGAACAGCAGAAGTGATCTTTTTAATTTGCTAAGGTCCACCAGAGGATGTTCCTTGAAATTCCTTAGTAACAGGAGGAAGTTATTTCAGATCTCTGGAGGAAATTGCTTAATTCATTTGCATGACATTTAGTGTCATATTCATGCTGAGAAATACACATATAGTTGGAAGGGAATAATTCATTAAAGTAAAGGGTATAAGGTAATTCTCAACTTCCAGAGTTTTTGTACAGAGAGAAGTCCAAATCCTGCTGATACTCAGGCAAAATATATACAGTAAGATCTGTGTTTTGGCTAACGGCAGCAAAGATATCGGCTGTGTCGGACACTTCTGCATCCAGCCTTGAAGTTTTCCAACTGGAATTGATACTGACTTATGCTTGGCTGTAGTGTGGATGACATGCTCTCAAGAAGGTCTGGAAAAGAGAAATAAGACTTCCTGCCAACAGCAGGAGATGTTCACATCCATAAAGAGACTGCCCTACACAGACAAATCCAGATTCCTCATTAGTAAAACCACTAGGATCAGTTTAATCATGTGATCAGCAGTGGTCCAGGCACAGAATCTGGGGCAGGTCCACAACAAGTGGCATATCTGAATATTACCAACTACAGGACCAAGACACCTGACGCAAAAGTTTGCAGCATATGTCAAAATATAGTTTAAAACTGTGCTTGCAATGACTATACTTCAAAGCAATCTACATCTCATTGCTGCATGAGCAGCACAAAAATAAGAGCAGAAAGGCTACACACAATGTGATGCTTGAAACATTAAGAAGTTAAGAATTAATATCTCCTTTCTTAACAATCTGAGAGTCTTCTCCTGGGTAAAGCCACTTTTAAATTGTTACTTTTTAATATCTATTTTTGAAGCTATTGTGAACTGTTGAGTACCTGGCCTTTTTGAAAACTTAACCACTCTCTTTGAGTTCCCAAACAGAAAAGGAACACTGTTTCAGGAATTAGTCAGATGCATAAAAGAATTGAACATCTGTGAAAACCTAACTGGAAATTATTCTGCTGTGCAGTCTGTGACATTGGGAGAGCTTGTTCAAGACAGTTTGCTATGACTGATGTATGGCTTGATGATAAGGTAAACCTGTCTAATGGTTATCTGCCACTGAAAGAGGAGGTTCAGCCCTGTTCTTGAATTCTCTTCCCTTGTGTTGGAACTCAAAATTGATTTGCTGTAGTTAAATGGTTAAAGATGGTAAACTGCAAGAAACTGTTGTTTGTGCCGTTAAGGACTTCTGATCCCATGGCTTTATCACAGCAAGTTCTGACACAGCCTGCAAAATACACATCCAATACCTTGCATATGCAACTGATATCGTTAAGATCCAAGAAACTCTCTTTAGACAGTGGAGCAGAGAGACCTTGTACTTCTAGACTCCTTATTAGTTTTCTGAGGCTATACACAAGCCAGAGTGACTAAATTAGGTTACCAGAAAAATAAGCTTTAGGAACTCCCTACAGCTGGTCAAGTAAATTGACATTGTTGTGAGTTCAAATGCTACTAATAGAAACTTGTTTACATTTCTTCCTCACCTTTTGAAAAAAAAAAAAAAAACCTTTTAAAAAAATAATAATTAAAAAAAAAAAGACAGAGCTTTGCACGCCAAGATTTTTAGCTATTCATTTTCTGCCCATAGAGACAAAGCCAATCTCGTAAATAACTAGGCTATCATCCAAAGCCAGAAATCAAGACTCATTTTATGAAATTTCTTTCCCTCAAAAAACTTGAAAGAATGTTTGTGTTGGTGTGTATTGGCGATGAGCATTTCTCAGAAGTGATTTTTTTCCCCTGTGGAAAGGGTTTTGCTTTTTCATACAAGCTCAGACCATTAGCACTGTCTTTAGAAACCTCGTATTTTCTTTCACAAGCTTCCACATGCTCTAGCTGGAACTGCTTTTGTGTGTATAATCTTATAAAAACAATGATGGTAACAGTGTATATAATTCAAACAATTAAGCTACTGCAATGGGGGGAGTATAATGTCTCTGTGTGTTAAATCATATTTGCAGTTTGGGTACTGTCCTGCATAATATAGTTGAATGGTGCAATGTTTTGTCTGCCATAAATAGCAGCTTTTACTTTCTTTGTGATTCTACTATATCAGCCATGCACTAGGATAAACAACACACCATAAAAGAGCAGAAGGCACAGTTAAGATAGAATCATTATGCAAATAGGTTATGGCATGCTTTATATGAGAACAGCTTCCCTAAAGAGACCTAATGGGATGACTGACCTATAAAGCATTTAATTTGTTGTTAGCATTTCATTTAATTGTCTTTCAGTTCCTCTAGGAATAAAACTTTTAATTGTAAAAACTTCTAAATGACATAATGGTTGATTTCTCTTTCTGTAACTAACAGGTTCCTCTCATAGTAAAAATAGCTTGCTGTAATTTCTAACTGTACTTTTAAAATTCTGGTATAATTCTGGTGAAAAAGTTAGGATATTAGACTTCAGCTGGTAAAACTCTATTACAAGAATGTTATTCTAGAAATGTTAATGAGAGGCATGCTGAAGAAAGACTATATATCTTGATATACAGGTATACAACAGATGATCAATTTTTCTCACTTTTGACCTTTGAGTGGTAGACTCAGGATCCATAGTCCTAGCAGAATTGATTATTGTGTGAAGGTTACATGCAATAGGGGGTAAATAGAGTATATAAATAAATCTTCATTTTATTTGACCAACTACTAAAGGAGATTTAAAATCACTACAAAAAATCCAATGGCATCTAGTATTAATTATCAAGTCTAAGTAAAGGGACTATATAAATAACGTATTATGAAATGTATCGGTTATTTCAATAAAAGCCTTCAGATGTGTTTACAAAGATAAATCATTTTTTTTTCATAAAGAGGCAAATTTTATGTCTCGAAAGGCAGGCCTGGAGGCACCTCTTAGGATATGATAAAGTAAGAGGCCATTACTGTTGGGAATCTGGTTTAAAAGTTTGGACTTTTTTTGGATGAACAATGGGATGGCTGACATCATTTGAGTTTAAATTGCTATACTTTTCTGACTGAGTGAAAAATACTGGGACTTCTTTCAGAGAAATGATGAAGGAAACATTTTTTAATCAACACATCAGTATTTGAGGCATCCAAGTGAAATGGAACCAGCTTCAGTGTCTCCCTGTTCTTCCCAACAACGATGTGGTTCATTTTTCTGCATGAAGCTCCTCAACATCTCCAGAGGACTTTCTTTCATGTTATGCATTTACCTAAATGTGTTCTGGCACCTGGATATACTATATTCCATGTGATGACCTAACCCTGTACCTTTGATATTATTTTTAGGCCAGATGAGTATCCGTACAAAGTAGAACTGCATAAGCAGAAGAAAGACATCCATTACAGTCAACTGATCCTGGCATGGATAGACTTTCTGCTTCTAGCCTATTTAAATATGGCCAAATAATTTCAGCTGGCAGATCTGAGAGAACCTGCTTACCCCTATATGTCTAGCATTGAGAACTGCTGTGTAAATCCTTATGTCAATAGGGAGACTCATATCTGACTGGGAAGAGGTTCTTACAAATCTTGGATAAGTGTCCCAACAGGTGAGATGTAGGGTATACTATTTCTTCTGAGTTTATTGTGAACACTTGAACTAAATTTTATTACTGTACATCTGAATAGAATCTGAATCTATTTATAGTCTTTATGGTGCTGTAGCCATATCAGAAAATCAACTGCTTTCACACCCAAACCTTCCTCTTTTACTCCTCTGTGTTGGCTATGTACCTCCATGTTCCACATGGGGAGGAATGTTGACAGGGGATTCAACTTGAGAAGGAGTTAGCACGGTCTGCCTTCACACTTGGATCTAAGAAGTATTTATATGTCCAAGAAGAAAGCCCTAGCCATTCCTAGTGGAATTCCTCAGGCATCAATGCTAGTTCCAAATAGTAGTCACCTTATGAATGAGTTGGATGACAGGAGTGAACGCAATCTCACCAGGGTTGCAGATGATACTAAACTGGGAGAAAAAAACCTCAACAAGCTGGAAGATCGTGCCAGCAAGAATTGCATGAGGTTCAACAAAGATAAATGTGAAGTCCTAAACCGGGGATGGAATAATCCCAAATAACAGTACAGGCCGAGGAGTCACCCTGCTGAAAATAACCTGGGAGTCCTGGCGAACAGCAAGCTGAGCCTGAGCCAGAAATACGCCCTGGCAGCCAAGACTGTCCACAGCATCTTGGGTTGCATCAGCAAGAGGACAGCCACAAAGATCAGGGGATGTGATCATTCCACCCCATTCAATACTTGTCTGGCCACACCTGGAATACTTTATCCAGTTTTGATTCCCCCGTTTCAAAGAGACAACAAAAAATGGAAAAGGTACAGCAGAGGAGAGCCACCAAGATAATCAGATGGTGGGAGAACTTGGCACGTGAAGGAAGGATGAAAGAATTTGTTTGGTTCATCCAAGAGAAGAGAAGACTCAGGGAAAAACCAATCACAAACTTCCAGTACCTAAAAAGTAATTATAGAAATGATGGAGGTGCTCTCTTCACAAGGATGCATTCTGACAGGATGAGAGGCAATGGGCTTAAGTTGCTTCAGGGGAAATATTGGTCTGGAAATAAGAAAACAATTCATTGCAAGAAAAAACCAGCATAGGAATAAGTTACAGAGAAGTGGTGGAATCTCCCTCTCTGGAAATATTCTAGTCTCAGCTTGACAGCGATAGCCTTTCAACAGAAGGTTGGGCCAGATGGTCTCCAGAGATGCCTCCCAACCTAGATTTTTCTGTTTCTAAAAAAGTCTGGTATGCTGCTATGACACTTCTTCCTACCCAGCCTTTTTTAAAACTTAAAATCTTATTTGAAGTTTATACTTCATTTCACAACCATTTATCATGTTAATAACTTTGTTATGAAAAGAAACCTCCTTTCTACAAATTGAACAAGTGAAAACACTTCAGTCATTAGTAAAATATGTTTAGAAGCTAAGTATGCTGATAAGTTATGATAAAGACAAGAACCGCTAACCAGCTATGGATTTGTGATGGATATATTTTAGTTCTTGATCCAGAGAATATTAAATCTAAACATAAACAGAGTGCAACATATTTAAAAAGGTCAGAGCAAAAGATTCCAATTCTAATCTCAAGCAAGGAAAAAAAAAAAAAAAATCAGTATTTTTATAAAGGCTCTTTCTAATTCTAAAGTATTGAAATAAAATTGAAAGACACATTTTTAGTGGGGATAGAAATACACGTGATCCTTCCAGAAAGAAAGCTTTTAGTATTCTGTTGGCATTCTTTTCCAGGAAGCTGCAGAACTCATGCATTTTCATTTAGATTCTTCCATCTTAACCTTTCTTCATGTCATTGCACCCTTAAGCAAGAGTGTGTAATGTGTATTATTTTATCCATTAATCTCCCATTTCTACTGTTACTATACCTCAAAATGATTCACCGTGGATAATTCTGAAATATTTTGTCCAGCATAATACCACGCTCAATAAGCAATTCAAAGCAATCAAATAAAAAATGAAAAAGCCTAAACCTCAGAAATATCCAAGGTTTATCATCCCACTATTTTCTAAATATATTAATATTAAAAAAAAAACCACAAACCCACACTTTCTAATTCTACAAACCCTGTCCACATTCTGGAATTATTATACATTTCTGAAAGCAAGATAAACACACACACATTGCTGTTTATAAACTAATTTACAGTACTAGTTTAAAAAAGTTAAGATAACTTGAATTAAAAGGAAGAGATATTGAACTATTGATGCTGAGAAATTTAGAGTTCCCAACAATGGGTGAAAAGGACAATAAAGTTGCTTGGAGAGGATACCAAAAGCAATAACAGGCCTCAAAATATAACAGATGCAACTGCAAATTCTGGTAGCACTTCTGGATTCTAAGTGCTGAGGACAGAGTGATTCCTGTAGTCATTTTGTTGAAAGTAGTTAATTGGAACAGGAATCAGAGTGAAAGAAGGGAACAGGTAGGATTTCTAACATGGCTGAAGAGTGAGGGAATAAAAATGCTCTGCTTCTTTTTTTTATACTACTTTCAGAATGTGACGCTTGAGATAATTTTACCTAAAATTGTAGTTTCACTACAATTTTATGAAATGTGGTGCTGAGGTCAGTTAACATTTAATTGCAAACATGCCAAATTTCACTTGTGGCACTGTGAACACAATGGCTTAGTAAGCATTGAAGGGTAACCATTACTGATGTCAGTCATCACATTAAAGTGATGTATTTCTATTTTTTACATTCACAGAAAGGGAAAAGATGAGCTGACTAAGCAAATCATGAAGAAAGAAGAGATGTTTACAAAAATGCAGTTGTATCCAGTAGGAATGTGCTGAATCAATGCTATCTACACACAGATTTAGTGTTACTGAAGATAGCTTGCTCCCTAAACTGTTTATGTTATAAAACCTTATGCAACTCACAGTGGGATGAGTGGAAAATCACACTTGTTTAACTCCTTTAATTCAGAAGTTTTTCTTCAGAAAAAATTAAATTCATCTCTACACAGATTAATGCTCCTAAACTGATTTATATTCAAGTCCCTTAGTAAAGCATCTGTTAAGTTTCTCCATATCATATGTGTGTTAGGCAGAGAGCCTTAGGGTTTTTAACTATAATAAATCCAAAGTTGATTTTCAAACCTATTGCTACTAAGGCAGTTTTCCATTTCACAACAACTTCCTCTTAGATTTATGTCCTTTAAAATGTATTTGCCCTCTACTAATCAAGGATGTTTGGAAAACTCTCTGATTGCTTTCTCCATGATCATCATCTCTACTATCCCCTCAGATAACACTGTTTGTTTCAACTGTCTCAGATATCTATAATGTTGCAGAAAAAAATATGACCCAGTTTTGCCAGAAAAACTTAGCACAATTCTAGTTTCACTTTCACAGCTTTAAAGAAGTGATAGTTTTCGAGTTAGTATCACTTTTGTTTGAGCAAAGGAAAGGACAGTGAGACTGAGAACTAAGCCTCTTTCCAGGTCACTGTTTGAATTAGCTTAATTTATTTATTGCTACCCAGGATTATCCACTGAATTATTTTCATAGCTTGATATTTTAGTCTGTAAATTATTTATTAAAAGTTAACCAGAATGAATGTTTTATAACACAACAGGACCTTGCACTGTGTATGTCAAAAAACAGTTTCCAAATTACCTGGCATTTGTTTTCATTTGTGAAGAAACATCTCTTGTGTAGTAACTGTAAAAGCTCCTTCATCAAGGCATCTCTCTTAGGAACTGATTTAAGACAGTGGAACAAACTCATGAGGAACTCCAGATCATATAAAATCAAGCCCAACCTACAAATGTGAAATGCATTTCTTTGGGATTTGTACTCCACGATCAGCACACAACTTTCCTACTGAAAAGAACAAAATACACTGATTGACAAATCTCACACACTGTTCCTGTTCCTAACAGGTAACTAGAACAGACTACTATATATTAGGATGAACAGTGTGGAACAAAACCAAAATAAAAATTATATCATGTTTGAATTTCCAAGATTAAATTTCAGATTTTCTTTTTTCTTATGAATGTTTTGTAAATATTCAGCCACTGCTAATTGTTTCAGAAAACGTAAGTGAAGTAAAGCTACAATCAAAACACAGACGGGTTTCACCACACTACAAAGGCTTTAAAAGTTCACCTTTTAAAAGTTTATACATAAACTGCATGCAACTATCAGTCCATTGGATCATTTTTTCCATCTTCCTCTAAGCAGTGCTCTCTCATAAACAGCTTGGAAACCTGCCATACATCCATGCTATTTTTTATATAATTACAGGAGCACGGTTTCAGTCATAATCTAGAAACACGTGGAAAGTAAGAATTTACAAAGGGAAACAATAGCAGCATCAGTCCTGCAGGACTTACTTAAATTTACAGCTTTCAGCAGATGTTTGGGCTGCGACCTTTCAGAGATATATAGTTAGTGTCTTATGAAAGAATTATTCTGTGATCAAGCAAAGACTTCTTGAGACGTGAATATGAGAAGAGCTATCAATATCACAAAAATCTACAAATCTACAAAATACTTACCATGAAGTGCTGTCATTATTACACTGGATCCTTCCTTCTTTGTTACTATTATTACTAATTATTCTATTTTGAAGTGAGGGGACAGGCATTCTCCATAGTCTGAGTATTCCACTTGCAAGAGGATGCAGAGACTTTGTGAAAACGTGTCTGTGTCTTATTTAAATCATGCAGGGGATGGATAAAGACTACATTAATGGCAAACAAAGTTTAGACTAACATGGTCAGAATAACTGCCTAGAAAAAAAAAAGTCAAATGGCTTGGTGGGATTTGACATTTAATTTTGCTGTCAAGGCATCGTATGAAATTAAGAAAACTCAGGCTTTAGAAAGAATATTGTTAGAATCTGCTTATAATGGGTTAAATTCTAAGCTTAAATTTCTGTGATTCTAAAGAAAATTCAACTCTGACTCTAAGCTGTAGCCAATATGCGTAGCACTATTAAGGGCCCATAAAATGAATCACAAAATTTATTTTCTTTATTAAAAGAATGTAAAATGAAATGTTAACTTTCAGCCTTTTTCATATTAAGTCAGTGTATGGAAAAGTAATCGAAAAGCATATAAGAACTGGAACTTCCTTGCCATATTTTGCTTTTAAGAAAGGAGAAATAATAAAAGAAGAAATAAAGGGGAAAATGTTAAAAAACAAATACTACTTTAATAGTCTGAAGATGAAAGGTGTAATAGATTTCCCTGTTTTTCCAACGTGGTTTAGCATTTAGAGAAGAGTGACAAATTTTTTGTAACTCAGGCTGAAATTTTGTACCCTATGAATGTGGGTAATAATATAAATTAATAACCTGAAATACAAGCTAAACATTTTGAAATCCAGTCATGTCTGAGCTGCAAATGAATTCACAAGACTAACTTTTGGGTTCCATTTTTAAGTATTCCCACATTTCACTGAACAAAAAAAGAGCACACCCCTTTTAGCATGTTTTTCAAAGGCTGTATTGGTAAATATGGTGGGGTTTGCGTACACTATTCTATAGAAAGGTTACAGTTGTGTATGTTTTGGCACTATGGTTATTTGATGCGGTGTGGTCTTTTATGTTGGTGTTATAATACAGCAGGTTCACATCCTCCTTTAGTTGTATAAAAATGTTGATTTGAACAGTGTTCACTGTACAGATTAATCATGTTTCATCACTGCAGTACCATGAATTTCTGTTATATCTGACTACTGACATCTTCGTACTTGGCAAGACAATACAGCAAAACTTGTAAAGATAGTCAGCTACCTCTCCCCTCATTCAGTGTGTAATCTAAATCTGAATGCAGAGTAAAGCTCTTTTAAGTTGTTGCCACTGATGACTACTCTGCAGTAGGAGGTGAACTGTAATCTTATTAACGTAGTTTAATCAGAAGTCACCAACCAATTGCAGCAACCTGTAAGACACACTGCGATGGACAATACACACGTGTTGCATAAAGGACTGTGCTCCATCTCCAGGAACTAGGACTTCTTGTCTCATTCTTAGAGACACAGGGTTTAATATGGTAAAGCTACACAGAAAAGCAGAATGATACTTGACAGGTACAAAGAAAACAAGGAAGAATGCTAGAAGTTAAAGCAAACTTCTAAATGTGACCTTTTCTGCCCTTTCTGTTGGATTGGACATTCCGATCACTTATATGCCACTACCTAAAAATGTAAAAGCTATATTGGGATGAGGCTAGAAGGGTGAAATATTAGCTGAGAAAATGACAATGTTCTTTGTTGGTGATTTATTCTAGCTTCAGTTAATGTGTTTTCTTAAGCTTTTGCATAGTGTCATCTTCATTCTAAATTGTTAAGTTTCAGACATGCAGCTATATTATTAAAAATTCCTTTTGATAGAATTAGACTATCATTACCAGGTAATGAGGAGAACATTACTGACTTTGTGAGGAATTATGTCTTCCAGGATTTTCATCTAAATTAAACTTTGGTCTGACTTAAAAGAATAAATTGTCTCTGAAGTCTACCGTTTCCTTGGTGATATTTTTTATTCTTGTGTCATAATGCAAGTAAAAGAAACATTTGAAACTTTTGTAAGATTACTTTCCAATACTGCAAAATATGAAGATCATACAAGTATTGAATGATGCCAAATGAATGGAGTAGAGAGCATGCAATTATGACTAAAGTGGGATTAAATAAGTAAAGGTTAAGTGCAAGCATGACATGATAGAGCAGGGAAAAAAGGAAAGGAAAAATTTCACTGTGCTTCTTTTCATAACTCATACATACAAGTTCTGTAAGTCCCAGATAATTTATGTAGATCGTATATATGTGTGTTGTGCAATACAGAGTGCTATGAAGTTGCACAGAGAATCAATTGTGTTTTAAATTACAGAAATTACTAATAAACAAACACACATGGAATAAAGGCAGAAATATTTTTTAAAATTAGATGTTGAAGATATTTCTGCTTGAGAAAATAACATTCTAGCCTCCTTGGGGTCCATATACCTCTCGGAGATTCGTATTCTCTTTCTCTTTCTTTCCATACAATATATAATATTTTGGAATATATATATGTATACACACACTAGTGGAAGGGCAAATGGAAATACCATAGTACAAGTCTGGGGAGTCCAACACAGATATGTACTAATTTGACTTTTTTCTTCAAAGACAACTACTTTCATTATCTGGAATTTGTAATAAATAAAACAGCTACAGAGTCACTATGTCATAGAAAAGCTGTACACCAAAGGACTACACAAAGAACAGAATAAATTATTTGACAGTAAGAAATCCAATCCAAAGAACTTCTTCATATACCTAATGCCTGTTCCAAGTGGATAGAAATTATATGAAAATCTAAAAATTTTCCAGAGAGACATGAGGGAAAAATGAAATCAAGCATTTTGCCCAGAATACATTTTGTTATATAAAAAACCTGATGCAAGTAGAGCAGTGGGAAGCTTTCAAAGCAGTTAGATCTGAAAAACACCAATATCTTTAAAGAAAGACCTTATTTCAATATTCATACTGACTAATATCAATGACAACAGAATCTCTTTGAAGAGAAGCTCCTGGGTTTACCTTTGAGAACGCTCATCACTGCACATGGTTGCCTCCTTTGTATCTTGCAGAAATTTCCAGAAGCAGAACTCTTGAAAGCACGTATTTATTCTATGGCAGTCTATTACTGTTTTTTCAAGACAGTTTGTCAGGTTAGTGTCACCCTTTTGTAACTGAAGAGTCATTATGATCAGAGCCAGCTAACTCTTTAAGGATCCATATGTAGAATCACTCTTCATGGGGCAGATGATTCTCTCTCACATTGACGTTATTTTATGATGATGTGTTACAATTTCAATCAGAAAAGGTCAGAGCTGGCACTAAAAGAACAGTGATTTATTATTCGAGGAAGATTGCATTGCAACCCATAAAGCATTCAGTACTACTATTAAGACAAGAACTACAGTCAGAATAGTAGCGATACTACAGGCCAAGGGTATTTAACTGCTGTCCCAGCAGGAAGTATAAGAATAATTCCATTTATTTAGCAATTTAAAAAGTACAGTTCTGTGCCTTTTTATTCTCTCCTAATTAAAGTCATAAATAATAATTTGATTTATAATGGCCAAAGCCACTGTCCAATCTTTATTCTTTTTCCTATAGCCCAGTAGTCTTTCAAATATTAATGAAATATTAACTAAAGTTTTTTTGCTAGAACAGGACAGAGAGATAGAAAATTAGCTAAACATATGTGACTATTATACTGCAAATGTGATCAAGTACATCCTATTTTTTAAATTTTATGTGGACATTTTAAGAAATCTGAGAAGACAAATAAGCCTTGATAAACCAGTCTTTTACAGAAGAATAGCTCAATCAACATTCTAAGAAAAGTATTCACTTGTCTGGAAACATATACACTTAATTAGGAGTCTAATTTTGTTTCAAATCCTGTGAAATTGTGTGGACATCCACAGCAGTGGAATAGCCAAGAACCAAGGTGTAGTCACAGTGCTAAAATAGCAGTAAAGAGGTGATGTACCTCATCACTCTCTCTTAACGAGGAAAGTGCATTTGGAGACAGTGGGCTGTTGGCTTGTGTGAGGACTCAAGGTCATTATCTAGACAGAACATTAATTTCTCTCAGAAGAATTCTTACATTGTGAGTTGAAATGAGAAAAATAGAAAACTCTTACTTGTTAGGATCTATGCCTAATTTCTCCACAGTTGAACATTTACTTGGACTTTGCATACATCGCAGCAGGGAAAATGGTTGCAGCTGGACTAAAATGTGTGCATTGCCTTGCTTCTTGAATGGATCTACAGAACATTCTTTCCAAATATGGTTTGAAGAATAATAGGAAATAGTAGTGAAAAAGAGTACTGCTAACACAGATGGAAGTTCTTCAGTTGTCTTTACCTCATCACCCCAAAGCACCTCCCAAAATATCAGGGACTGTTTACTAATTTTCAGCTTATTTTGCCAATGCAATGAATACTTCATTCAAATCGTATTGGTTTTGCGGAATACTTTGGCGACTTCTAACCAGTGGATTCCCACTCAAAAAGTGTACCTTAATAATACCTTTTATTCCTGTGTATAAACTGCTTTAAAAACCTTTTACAGTAGAAACAGAATTTTCCTTCTAATCTCTTGAAAGTCTTCAATTAATGTAACCTATTATTTCATAGCATGCATTAAAATATTAACTTTTAATTCTTATCAGCATCATTAGGGTATTTCTTAAATTCACATGTCCATCTTCAGTAACAGTATTATCGTAAGTGGCTAGCAGAAATATCTTTTAAAAAAGAAGCCAATCCTAAATGAGAAAATCAAGCATGAGAATATTTAAATTTCTTCACAATTCCATATGGGGACCAAAAAGCCAGAGTTGTTTTATTTTCTTTATTCTTGAGGAGTGGGAAAGCAAACAAGCAAGGCATGGTTTCTCTGCAGTTATCCGGAACCTGGAAAACTTGAGACCATGGAGGAAGTCAAGATAAGGTCTCAGGCTTTAAAAGGCTAAAAGCCTTCTGTTGAGCACAGAGGTCTGAATATAGATGAGACAGCTTGAAATAAACCAAGCCTCTATGAAGTTAATATATTGTTAAAAGGTTTCAGTATCAGGATCTGATTTAATCATCGTTACCACCGTGGAAAACTGAGTTACAGGTGCCCTTTGTACTTCAGAATTATTTTTTTTTAATGATAAATAATCACTTCCAAAAGGTTTGGACCATATTAATCATGTGGAAAATCATCACAGGTCAAGGCACAACAAGGTAATAAGTACTGCCTGAATATGCTAATAAGCATCTTTCTTAAGTAAGGTCAGAAAGTGCATCTGTGGCAGAATCAGGAATAGAATAGTTAAATGCTAATCTAAATTGTAAGATCATTGTCTTCTTTCCTCTTGCTGGAGACTTTTTTTAAATTATTATTTAACCGAATTACACTTTCTACAATCAATCACTATTTTTTTCTTTCTTTCAATGGAAATTTTGAAGTGTCTTTGAAAGGAATAAAGGTTTTTGAACTCCGAACTCTGAGGTGAAGCAGCCAAATGCAGGATGTTATAGAGCAAGAAGGGTTTTGTTCTGTTGAATACAGTTTGCAAGCAGAAGCTATACTATTTGGGAACTCGGTAGCAGGGGGAAAAAATGCATTAATGTAATAAATTTGAGTGCTTTAAATAATGTGTGACCTAATAGACTGCTTTAAAATATTAAAATTTCAAATTATGAAAGATTCCTCTTATACCTGATCTATGAGGATGTTTCGGCAATTTCCATTATATCTATAATGATAGCTGTTTCGGAATTGCTGATCTTGACAACTTCACTGAATTGGTTGTAAATCTGGAGAGAATGTACCCCAAAAAACAGCTGGCTACATACAGGAAAATCCACAAAATTGTTGAAAGATACTAAAATAGATGCTAAAAGCTTACTTTTACGATTAAGATATGTATGCCAAAATATATATTACTCATTACATGTTGTAAAGACAAGGTAAGTAGGTTATGAATTCACATCTTACCTTACAATACAGTATTTATGGTTAAGCTGCCTTATTTCTAGCATGGTAACTTCAAAATCCATCAAGCTTTAGACTTAAGCCCAAAGCAGAGAGAACAGAGAAAAAAAAATAAAACTGTGTTCCATAGTTAAGAAATAAGAACCTCTAAAAGCAATACTTGTTAAACTATATGTGTTCAAATAAAAAAAAAAAAAAAATTATAGATGTTAGAGTGGTAAAGACAAAACATTCTTCTAATCATCTGAATGTATGAAGCACATCACAAATCTCTCCAACAGCTCATCTTTTACTGTGAAAATAATCTGTAAAAATGTCTGAATTTGTTTTGACTGCTTTGACTACCTAGGAGTTTATTTTTGTGACTGTTACAGCTATACATTTATGGGAGAGTAGAAAGACAGACTTAACAGGCTGTTCTGAGGCCAAAAAGCCACGGATCACTAAACCCTGCTATTAACCTGCCCGTCCTTGGATAACCTCATTATTGTCATTGAAATTAGGCTCAAAACATAACTGATTTCAGAGATGTATTTGGAATATCTTATTTATGAATACGTTTGTCTGCTTCCTCAAACTAAATACTAACTTCTTTTCTTGTGCTCTTTATTTTTATGACTAATATCCACTAGCCAAAATGTCCTTTGTAAGGCATAATTTGGCCTGATTTGGGGACAGCACTATTATCCCTATACCATTCTACCTTCAAGAAAAAGCTCTCTTTGAAAATTAATTCTGTCTTACCTTTTGGATGTCTGCTACCTTCTAGATAATTTGCTTTTTAAACAAATATTGAAGAGACGTTTCCACTCTCTGTAAATTGCTGCCTCCTTGTTTGTACTGCAGTTCAGATAGATTTTAAAGCCTTGACTTCAGATTCCAAAGCTCCTTCACATTAAGTCCCTTGGCACTTCAGTCTTGTTGACTTCACTAATTAGTTTCCGTAATTTCTCAGTCTGCTCTTTTGGAATTAGAAACCTTAGTAGCCAACCTGGTTTTGTTTATCCTTCTATTTAATTGAAAATGTATCAGTTCATGTTCATTTATTCCAAGGTTATTCTCTTTGACCGGCTAATAGTATACCCGCCTGTGGGTTCACTGACTATCCAGAGTGAAAGAATCTAATGACTAATGCATCCGACAGTACAAAGTTTCTGTCATTATTGGCAGCACTTGCTCCAGTTGATATGTGCAAATGTAATGTCTACCGTAATGACACAGATCTTGGTAGAATTCCTCTCTCCATAACATTAGCAATCTCTACATCTATTTAAATCTGTCCATGGAAACTGGAGCAGAACAAAACACTGACTTAGAGAAAGTTTTTTCACAATCTTTCCCCAAGTGATTTTCTGATTCTTACCCTCTACTGCACTGTGTTTCTTTTAAAACATGCTACACCAGTGTGCCATTGCCTATTTTTCTTTTTTTCAAAACCAACTTTTCGAAAAGCAACTACTCTTCAATTTCTCTGTTCTAGTCATGATGGCTCTTAAACAATATTTGTATTATTTCCCAAATGATTTTTTTTAAACCAAGATGACTTGACATAAAAAACAAAACAAAACAAAACAAAACAAAACAAAACAAACCCAAACCCAAAAAACCACCCACCCAAACCTGTTTGAGTCAGGTATTTATGCACATGCATATAAACACATATTCTGGAACTTCCTTCAGTGAAACTTGAGCTCTGGCATTTAGTATAGCATTCATACTGTGTTGTTGCATGAGTGTTTGTAATATTAGTAAAAATATTGCCAAAAAATGCTTAAATTGGTACCCACATTCAAAGGACTTGTACAAGTTTCCTGTCGTTATACCAACAGGGCAAATGTTTTATGGAGTAGGGCATGCCTCTGCATATTGTACCACATCATTTTCAGATGCTCCATAGATATATTTGAGGTAAATATATATGTATATATCTAAAAGACCTGAAAAAGTATAATTTAAATGCAGTTATCTCTGGTTTGTTTGGTTCATTAACAAAAAGGAAACCCAGTCCTCCAAACTGCCAAATCACTGCGTGTGTTTTTTAAAACCTCATTTTAACTGTAATATTAATTATCTGTGTTCCAACACCCCATCTTCTACTCCACCTATTTTATTTTTTTTAATGTGTCTGCTTTGAAAAGTGAAAATAAACTTCTTTATTCAATCTGGTGTTCTGCTTTAATATATAACAAAGAATAAGTCTTTGTTACAATGTATTCAACATACATTTGTGCTATTTTTCTAGTCTTTTATTTGATTGAACAACACATTAATTCTTCCTTCTAATTAAAATATCCTATTTAATTTTATACACAGATGGCCTATAAGAACATTGTTTTGATGATGTCATTGAAAGCATGTTAATAGAGTAATATGTATCACCATAATCTATGTTACATTTGTTTCTTGTTGGAGTTTTGAATCTAGGTAGCAACTGACAAAATATTGAAAAAACACTTTGCAAAGAATTATTTACTGGCATTTTGTTTTAGGTCTGTACCAAGATTTTTGTATCTGGGACTTCAGTGCTGACTCTAGGATAGGTTACTGTACATCTGAGATAAACTCTTTCTATCGAGAGATTTTAGTATGCGTATCACAATTTAAAATATACGTTGTAGCCTATTTTATCCTTTTGCATTTTAATATTGAACCAAAGACTTACTTCATGTAATTGATCTATAAATATCTTAGAATGAAACAGTCAATTCAACTGGAATAAATTTTGTTTTTAACAAATTAAAAAAACCCCCTCCCTACACAACCTCTTTAACCTATAGATCTTTCCCATATTCTTAATTTGAGTAGCTTCTTTCTTTTTTTAATCAGAAATCAAGCCTTTTGCAAATCCACAGTTCGGTAGCAGAACCTGATAGTGAAACTCCCTCATTAATTCTAGTACACAACTACATCAATTCTGAAACAGGGTAAAGGACTGTGTGCAGAACATCAAGGGGGCATTCCTGAGAAGCTGAAGCAAACCATAAAGATACAAAGAATTGACTCTTCAGGGTGATCATTACGGCAAGGTAGGAGTTGTTGTTGAGAAGAATTGTAACCAAATATAAGGTAAGAACTGTTGTCGCAGCCTTGGGAGAAGACAGAGTTGGAAACCATAGAAAAATAGTTATCATTGTAATGGGCTTTGGTCAAAATGGGTAAGTACTTACTTGGGATCATGACTGCACAAAGAAAGACACTGGGGAGCTGGACTTGGCATTGAGTGCTCGGCTTCTTTTCAACTTGAAATGAATTCTCAAACACTTGCTGAGATTCAGTTCCCGTCCAATGGCAAGCATGTCATTGCAATTAATTTCATTTGAATGGCTGTTTCAAACAAAACAAAACAAAACCAAACCAAAACAAAACAAAACAATCACTTTTTCAAAATCAAACACAGCCCTTTTAGGTAGCACTCCAGATGATCAGTTGGTTGTCAACTTATTGTATCAGAAGATCTATTCAACCCTTCACAAAACTGAAAACATATCTTCCATTACCAAAGCCATTTCATTTTCAATCCTCAACTTTAAGGACATGTCATCCCACATGACAGCAGCAGAAATTTTCATTAATCTCTCCATGTTTGGAATTGTGAATTTTCCTTAATTACAGTCTACAGCACATAACAAATAAGTAAACTAATGTTTAAAACACACGATGAGCAGCAGAAGTAGTCAGAGATATAGAATTTAATAACTCACAGTGCAGTTATCTTCAGCTAAGTTAACTTTAGCAGCTTTATCACAGACAAAATCTATTACACAGTCCAATAAATCATATATTGGAACTTAATAAGCAAGCAGTAAACATATGAAGTTCACTATACCTGGGTAAATTCATGGCAGTACAGGTCCAAAATCTGCCTTTTATTATGCTGAAAACACACATATTTGCACAATGAAAATGAAAATTTTTGGAAGCCAAGTATTTGTCACTATGACAGAACTGTGTTCAAATCCTAAAGATATCAGATAGTTTATTGAGCATTTTTTTATAGACATTTTTTTTCGAGTATAAAAAATGGCACAGAATGGATGAGGAATAAGGTTATTAACATTTTTCTAGTTTATTTCCGCAAATTGCTTGATTTTTAGATCGGCAGAATAATCACCCATAGCTACCTTCAGCCTCAAAAATACGTACAAAAGTACAGATCTTACCTGAAAAGCTGATGAAACCAATCATTTCAAAGCAGAATGTTATTTTGCCCTTAAGTTATGCAACAGCAGTGTGTTCTCTATAACTACTCCTATTAAACCTTCCAGAATTTCAGCACCTTAAGACCAGAGCTTTGCAGATGACTGCTGTCTCCACATCTTTTCACCCCAAAATATCACTGTCCAAAAACAAAGCATGATCTGCCCCCACAGTCATTCCAAATATCATATGTAAAAACAAAGCCCATTCCATACATCTGATAAACTATCTGTATGCTGGGACTGCCCTTTCTGTTTTCGATCATGTTCTCCAGCTTCCAGTCTGCTACTTTTGCCTTCTATTTCCTCCTTTTCCCCCTTTTAACTTAACGACTTTAGCAGGGTTTCAACTCAGTTGTTCACACTAATTCAATCCCAGCTTAATATTATAAAAAAAATTAAATTTATATGTGACAGGAAAAAGAGTGATAAAAGTGTTGCAGAGAATTTGAGAAAATTGATACATTGGATTTTACAAGCTTAAAAGCCTCCAGCGTTCTGTAACATGCTTGTGCATAGCCTCTATGAAAACAGAAAATGAAAATAGTATGGATACTTTCATAGAACATTTGTAACAGAAAACACATCTAAAGACACAAACCTTTGCTAGAAGCAAAAAACCTGATATGGATTACCTTTGACTTCTCTTTCACTTCACTGGAAACACATGATAACATACGGTTTTGACAGGAAAATGAAAGGAATTAACAAAACGGTAACTGAAGACACGTTCCAACTTTAGATCCCAATTATAGCCCACATTGCTTAAAGCTAGGAAATGTGCAAACATCTAACACAAACGAAGAAGAGAAATCTAATGAAAAAGACAACATGACATGAGAAAAACGGAGCAGAAGCAGCTAATTAAACCTATACAATTGTAATGCAGAAGAATTACTAAGAGAGGCAGAAGTTAGTGATAAACTTGTAGCGCGCTCACGCTGAAAGAAGATTTTAAATTAAACAACCTGTAAAACACAAGATATATGTAGGGTTGGGGGTGTTGAGTAGCTAGCATTGCATTTTTTTCCTCAGCTGTAACCTATTATGCCATCCAGTCTACATACCAAAGATTGCACTGGACAGGTTTGCCTTTTTGCTGCAGGGTTTTGATAACAAGCTGTGTCGTGCACTTTATGAGATACTTTTTTCTTTGGAAGAGAAACCTCCATCCACCATCATCATTAACAACAACCAAGCATAAGTATATTTAAAAGGCAACATTCATTTCACTTACTATGAAGGCTCATTCTGTAATTAAAATAGTCTGCAAAACTTCCTACTTGACAGTAAGGTATCTACTACTGATCTACAACCTAGCTAAAGAATAAAGCAGCAGAATGAACCTGACACCAGGAAATTAAGGACCTGGCATGGATCATTAATACTGTTAATTTTTGGTATGTGGAGTGCAACAGCAATGAAGTAAATGGCAATAAGACTCATTCAACTTCCACAGGTAGCATGCAATAGGAAAGGGCAACCAAAGGGCCATGCTTAGATCCCTCTGAATGGGAGGATCCACATCTCCATGCAGAACGGGAACACAGGTTCCGGATCTGGAAGAGACACCTGTGCAGGACAAAAGGAGGAGCTCTCACCTCTGCACACTCTAGTGGGCAATGATACTGTAAATCCAGGAACAGAAATCTGCAGAGGGAGACTGAATTAACATGTCACTGTGTCACCCCAGGCGCTCTAGGAGTCCTATCTTTTTATGAGCAATTCTCTGCCATGTACATCTACTTGTTCCCTCTCCATGTTTTTGCAAGTCTATATGGAACTGAAAATCTTCTAGACTCATGATGCTTGAGGTGTTTTTACAGATTTCCTGTTAACTTTTTGAAAATTTGCTGTAAAGTGGAAGAAAAGCAAAAAAGAGTTGCACTAGTAGTTTGTTGCTTGGAAGGACTTTCTTTATATGGAATAACTTCTGCAGGTTGCTAAGGTTTTTAAAATAGTCTGTAACATGCTCTCCTTTCGGCATTTCCACAACAGTTACTTAAACAAGCTGATAATGTAATCATGTTAATGATTACACAACTCCACTGAAATCAGACTTAATCAGAAGAGCTTTGTGTATTCAACACAAATGATAAACCCCTATAATCTAAGCCTTTGTATATACTCTGTACCTGCTTTCCCACCATTACAGGCAAATATTTTTATGTGAAGAAATCTCTTTATAATAAACTGTTTTTTAGCTGGAGTGAAAATCTATACTTGACTTCCAGGCTTCACTGACTAGGCACATATGACCTTCTCCCTTTCTTCCTTCCAAAGTAAGTATTTCTCTACTTGGTGAAACAAAAGATTGAGCAGAATAGGAAAATATTCTCCTCTGTAACTCATTGTTGTGCAACTCATTAAACTTTAAAAACAATCATGGATTAAACTCCCCCCCCCCAGATGACAACATGTCTGTATTTACAATGTAGATTTAACTCCTCAAATATCATTAAGTCTTCTGTAAATCTTCTTTTCTTCAAACACTGATTTCCTTCAAAAGAGGTTTAGAGTTCGCACTGAAAAATGCTATGAGAAGTCTTGGAATATCTCGAAACACTTTTTTTTATATCTATAAAACAATCATCTACATTCATTTATAAGCAGTCAACTTCCACTCTGGCATAAGAGCAAAAAAAGAAGAATGGGTTTTGAATTTATAATTTAGAAATTTTAAGACACTGCTTAGCAAATGTAAGTGTAATGACTTAAATTTCTTGCCTTTTTCTGCAAACTTTTATGTTTTTTTGACAATTTATTGTCATCAACGGTGTCTTGTTTTTAAAACTTCCTATAGAGAAAGCTTTACTAATGAAAAACAATTAACTACTTTTTTCCCCAATATCAATGAGTTTCTCACAGCAAAACTGAATAAGTTGTTCCTCCTAATCTGAATTGTTATACGCTATTTTTGTAAGAGCAGATGCTTCAGTTATTTCCCAGTGATCACTTTCTCTGACCTAAATTACTTCGTTCTTTGCTACTGATCATGATTACTACAGAATTTGTCAAGTATTTTTCATTTAAGTCTCTGAAAATCTCAAAATAGGCCTTAAAGCATTCCCCACTTCCTTGAAATAGTCATATATGTTAGAGATTATCTCAGGTTTTTTACCGTAGGTTTCTTCCTACGCAAACTTTGCACTGTATTTGGTTTGCCCAGTATCCCTGCGCATCTGCACACTCTAAACACAAAAGAGAAGTCCATTTCCAAAACTGACAGAGCAAGAATGAAACTGTCAAATATCTGTGAAGCGCATTTTTACAGCAGGAAACAATTTGGTTTTATATTACCAGTGTATTTTAACTGAAATTTACAAGTAGCACTTTTAAAAGTACAAAGTGCTAATTTAAGAGAATGTATATGGACCCACAGTAGTTTCCAGCAGTATATGTACATTAGGATTCCATGTATTAGTGTAGCAAAAGACGTCTCAAAAATAGAAATAAATCACATTAATTTGCTCAGTCCTGTTGTATGTGTCCTGCAGTAAATTAGTTAAATGCAACCATCCTTTGGTTTTCCCATTCTCTTATACAGCAGCAAGATTGGTAATGTTATTAATACAACCTCTTCCTGATGAAGGAATGTGTTTAGACAATGTGTTTATCATAGCTTCTTTCATCCAAAGTACTTTCTTGTCAGCCGAGACAGGAAATTTCCTATCAAGCCAACTTTGTCATAAATCCCTTACTTCTAGTACTGTTTCTTTACATCTCAAGAGTATATATGAAAATATACAAGCTAAATTCCTAAAAGTAGTGCTATTCTAGTTTTATTGATGAGACTGATTTAAAAAGAAAGTGATAAAATAAGGATAACATTTTCCAAAGTTCATAGGCAACCAGCTGAAATCCAATACTCAAGGGCCATGTAGAAACTTAAGTGGGCCAAAATCATAATTTCCCTGGAGAGATACGGTCAAAATGTTCAAACCAAGGTCTATATGACACACAGATTAACACACATAACAAAATGCTACCTTATTTACAGGAGTTATATGTGCAATAACTCCTTATATTACTTCACAGCAATGCTCAGTATGTTTCCCTTTGTTTTTAACATGCTACCATGTTTTTAACATGCTACCAAGTTATCTTACCAAGATAGGAAAATGTAATAATAGGTATCTTCCAAGTAAAATAATTCTATCAAGCAAACTGACATGGTCAGCTTCCCCAACTTTAAAAAAAACAAATAAAAGGAAAATACAAATTAAACTACTCCCTAGTTTTGTTTCCAGAAGATAAAACTGTAAAATGTTTTTTGTACACTAAGAAAATCATAGTGATTAACAATGGGGTCCAGCATAATTTCCAATGAATGACAAATACCTATTTTAACTATACAGCCATTTTCTTGTGCCACTTAAAGTGCCACAGCCACTTCAGCTTGTAAAGCAATAGTTTTTATTTCCTGGATTTCAAGGGTTATACAATACATTTTCCTTCTCTAACATGTAAACTTGCAGAATGTAATGAAATGTGGGATTACAAATACCAATTCTTTCTCACACATGGGAAGAAGAGAATCAAGTCCTATAAAACTGATTTCATATTTTCTGAGTTTTATTTACCAAATATCTCAAAAACTTTGATGTGGAAAAAAAACATAACAGAGAAGCATTTCTAAGTATGTTAAAAGAGTAACAAGAAGGGCTTGTTAACAAGAACGGCTTGCAAAGAATAACAAAAAAGGCTTCTACAGGTGTATCAACCAGAAAAGGAAAGTTAAAGAAAGCGTACCTCCACTGATGAACAAGAATGGTGACCTAGTATCAACAGATGAGGAGAAGGCTGAGGTGCTCAACAATTTTTTGCTTCAGTCTTCTCTGGCAACCGCTCTCCTCACCCCTTCCGAGTCAATGGACAACATGATGGGGACGAGGGGGTTAAAGCCCCTCCCACTGTAAGGGAAGATCAGGTTCATGACCACCTGAGGAACCTGAACATATATAAATCGATGGGACCTGATGATTTGCATCCCAGAGTCCTGAGGGAATTGGCTGAGGTAGATGCCAAGCCACTCTCCATGATATTTGAAAAGTCATGGCAGTCAAGTGAAGTCCCTGGTGACTGGAAAAAGGGAAACATTGTGCCCATCTTTAAAAAGGGTAGAAAGGATGACCCTGGGAACTACCGACCTGCCAGCCTCACCTCTGTGCCTGGGAAGATCATGGAACAGATCCTCCTAGAAGCTATGCTAGAGCACATGGAGGACAGGGAGGTGATTCAAGACAGCCAACATAGCTTCACCAAGGGCAAGTCCTGCCTGACCAACCTAGTGGCTTTCTACGATGGAGTTACCACATCAGTGGACGAGGGAAAAGCAACGGATGTCTTCTATCTGGACTTCTGTAAAGCCTTTGACACACTTCTGTAAAGCCTCCCCCACAACATCCTTCTCTCTAAATTGGAGAGATACGGATTTGATGGGTGGACTGTTCAGTGGGTAAGGAATTGGTTGGGTGGTCGCATCCAGAGGGTAGTGGTCAATGGCTCAATGTCCAGGTGGAGATCAGTGACGAGTGGTGTCCCTCAGGGGTCCACACTGGGACCAGTGCTGTTCAATATTTTCATCAATGACATTGACAGCGAGATCGAGTGCACCCTCAGCAAGTTTGCAGATGACACCAAGCTGAGTGGTGCAGTTGACAGGCTAGAAGGATGGGATGTCATCCAGAGGGACCCAGACAAGCTGGAGAAGTGGGCCTGTGTGAACCTCATGAGGTTCAACAAGGCCAAGTGCAGGGTCCTACACCTGGGTCAGGGCAATCCTCGGTTTCAATACAGGCTGGGGGATGATGTGATTGAGAGCAGCCCTGCGGAAAAGGACGTGGGGGTACTGATGGATGAAAAGCTGGACATGAGCCAACAATGTGCGCTCACAGCCCAGAAGGCCAACCGTATCCTGGGTGCATCAAAAGAAGCGTGGCCAGCAGGTCGAGGGAGGGAATTCTGCCACTCTGCTCTGCTCTGGTGAGACCTCACCTGGAGTACTGCGTCCAGCTCTGGAGCCCTCAGCACAAGAAGGACATGGAGCTGTTGGAGCGGGTCCAGAGGAGGGCCACGAAAATGATCCCAGGGCTGGAGCATCTCTCCTACAAGGACAGGCTGAGAGAGCTGGGGTTGTTCAGCCTGGAGAAGAGAAGGCTGCGGGGAGACCTTGGAGCAGCCCTCCAGCACTTAAAGGGGGCCTATAGGAAAGACCGGGACGGACTTTTTAGCAAAGCCTGTTGTGACAGGACAAGGAGCAATGGTTTTAAACTAAGGGAGGGCAGATTTAGACTGGATTTAAGACAGAAATTTTTTACAATGAGGGTGGTGAGGCACTGGAACAGGTTGCCCAGAGAGGTAGTGGAGGCTCCATCCCTGGAAATATTCAAGGTCAGGTTGGACGGGGCTCTGAGCAACCTGGTTTAGTTAAAGATGTCCCTGCTTTTGCAGGGGGGTTGGACTAGGTGATCTGTAAAGGTCCCTTCCAATCCAAAGCATTCTATGATTCCATGATTCTAGGTTGGTTCTTAAATTTATTAGGAAACAAACTTTTCCTTTTTAGTGGCATGTTTTATTCTAGATTGGAAAGCTATAAATAATGTAACAAAACCAAAATAAAGCAGATCAGGCACATCTCTTATTCTTGGTGGATGGTCTAGCTGGATTGCTACATGAATTTTCTGATCCTTGCACCATATATTGTTTAGGAACTACTCAGAAAATGAAACTACATTAAAGTTTTTGTTAAATTTTAATTATCTAAATTTAAAGCCAAAACCAAAAGCTGAAATATTAGATATTTGTAGAAATCAATTATCACCCTCAGTAAAAACAGGGCTCTCATGATTTCCTGATCAATATGAAATTTCTGGAACATAGTCATTAGTATTAGAGAAACAGCAGGTACCAAAGTCTTTCATAAATACAAGTTAATTTTGTCATTTATTAATGTCTCATTTATATTAAAAAAAAAAAAAAACAACAAACATCCCTGATGGATGAAATAAGATTCTTTTTGGGGAAATCAGCATGCGTGAGGCACACTACTTCAGTATGGACAGTATGGAATTATTATTAAAAGAGCTTGGCAAAAATTCTCAAAATATAAAGATCCTCTCTCTGGATTTGCTTCTCTGATAGGACCTTATTAGACCTTACTGAATGCATATTGGCAAATAAATAGTAGAGTTTCAAAAAATAAGGTGCATGGCAGTGACACAATTGGCACCGCACTTACCAGAACAGCAGTGCACTTAACCAGAATGCGAGTCCCCTCTTCATTTTGATGGACCACCTCTATGTTATACTGCTTTCCAAATACAAGTTATTCCTACTTGCCATTCAGATGTGGCAGTCATCTGAAAATCTTCTAACAGTCAGTTAAGCACTGTGTGTTTATGCTTGAAAAATAAGTCAGCTCCAGGATTTGCCAGAAAATGGCCTACTAATATCTTAGGCACGTATCAAAAAGCATCAAAACTCCTGTTTGTTCAAGGAATTAATATTGATATTGATGGTCTATGCATCTGAAGGCTAGTGTTCACTATTCAAATTAGCTTTTCAAAATAATTTAGAAGAAACGAGCATCTTAGGAAGGGTTTTTTGACATAAACAATGCTGAGATATTATAGAAATCTATCAAACATTCAGCAAAATCTGCAGTTCCTTTGTGTCTTTTTAGATAATAGCCTCAGACCCTTGACATATTAGATAGGTTTGGAAATAAAAGTAAGCATGCAGATAAGACAAAGAATAAAACTGACAACCAAAACAGCCCGAATCAAACACGAGACTGATATTCTTGACTTGAACAGAGAAGGGTAGAGCACAGAAAGAGACAGGCTCTTTATTTTTCTTTTATCCACTGCTTTTAACAGACAATTCCTTTGTCTGGTTTTGTAACTCTGTATGGTGGCATCTGTAAATGAGAAAAATCATAGAGCTCGAAGGGACTTTCAAAGGTCATCTAGTCCCTTCCCTGTAGATCAACTCTAACTATGTTACAGATGTTTGTCTAACCTTTTCTAAAAGTTGCCAGAAATGATCAGCAAACTATACCAATGCTTCAGCATCTTTACCACTAAAAAACTTTTCTTCATATCAAATCTGGATCTCTTTTACTGCAATTAACCCCCATTATTATTTATCTGTGCAGGATAAACATAAGAAATAGCTTATTTCTTTTCTCTGAGAAAAAAATATCCAACTTTACTTTTTCCATTTGAAGACTCCTATCACATTCCTGCTTCACCTTATCCTCTTTAGCCCGAATAATCACAGCTCCTTTAATCTTTCCTTCTGCTGTGTCTCCTACCATTCTTGCTATTTTCTTTTGACTCTCCCAAATGACTCTTGGAGTGTCAAATCTGGACAAAGACCTGCAGCTGAGACCCTATGACAGCTGAGTACAGGAAAAAGGTTGCTTCATGCATCCAGCAAAACACAAATTCATATCCTTATATGCCACAGTACAGGTTGCCTTGCTGGTAATAATGTGCCATAATTGATTGTGTTTAGCTTGCAAGTCGTAAGCAGTCCTCAGACACTCCCACCCAAAGAACTGCTGTCTAGACAATTATTCTTGTCCCAGTGGAAGACCTAACCCTTTTAACAGATTACAGCAAGTTCATTTTGAATTACAACCCTGATTTACTTGTAGTTTCTTCCAGCATTATGTCATGCATAAAGTGAGTATGTATACTCCCTTCTCCATCTTTGAGTCATTTATGATGATAACAGGGCTCAAGGTAACCCCATTTCATTTACACTTCCATTTTGACAGCTGCTAATTGGCAACTCATCTCTAAATGGAGTTTCCTTTTCAGTTTTGCATTACTCAAAAGTTTAAACTTCTTTATTTACAAGACTTTGGCTAATCTCACAGCATCTCTTTTCAGCCAATGCTGTAAGTGTGGAAAATGTCATTTAGCATTATAAAGCAGAAAAAAATCTGTACCTTTAAATTGTATTATTATAACTCTGGAAGAAAAAAAAAAAGATGAAAATTGTCTAACCTTATATTAGTCTCTGCTGGAGTGCTGTGTGCAGTTGTGGGCTCCCCAGTAAAAGAGAGACATGGACATACTGGAGAGAGTCTGGCATAGGGCCATGATGTGATTAAGGCACTGGAGCATCTCTCATACAAGGAGAGGTTAAGAGAGCTGGGACGAGAGTTCAGCCTCAAGGAGCAAAGGCTCGGGGGGAATTGTGTGAATGTGTGTAAACACCTGATGAGGGTAGTAAAGATGATGAAGCTGGACCCTTCTCAGTGGTATCCAGTGACAGGACAAGAAGCAATGGGCATAAACTGAAACAGGAAATTGCACGTAAGAAAAAGCTTTTTTTGTTTTTTGTTTTGTTGTTGTTGTTTGGTTGGTTTTGGTTGTTGTTGTTGTTGTTGTTGTTTTACTGTGAGAATGGTCCAACATGGCAACAGGTTGGCCAGAGAGCTTGTGGAGTCACCATCCTTGAAGATCTACAAAACCTGACTGGACATGGCCCTGAACAACCTGCTCTAGGTGACTGCTTTTTGAGCAGAGGTGTTGGACTAGATGATCTCCAGAGGTCCTCTAGTATTCAGCTACTCTGTATTTCTTTTTTTGAGTTCTTAGCTGGTTGATCGTTTTTATTAGCTTCTGAAATTGTGGCTCTCTTCACAGAAGAATGCATTATGAGTATTTTTTATTAATAATAAAATTTTTATCAGGACCAATTTTGTTTAAGCTGGGTATAGTCAAAGATATTGCAATTACAGACAACTGCAAAATTGTCACTTGTTTGATAATCAGTAATATTTATAATTAATGTTCTGTTCAGATATTAGGTATGACCCAGATACAAAAACCAAACCAAAAAACCCCTTGTAACTAGCTGAGCAGTATGAAATTAACTTTCGTTATTAAGCAGCTTCTTGTTACTGTTGCTGAATTTTAAAAAAAGGCAAAACATTTTATATTCCTCTATATCCATCTCATCTTATTGCCAGTTGAAGTTGTTGCAATTTATTGTGTAATAAGATATACTTAGTTACATTTTTAATGTGTTTGAATAAAGACTGAAGAAAAACTTTCAGTACCTGAATCATAAACAATTAACTATTACAATGAGCACACTTCACTGAAGTTTGAGCAACAGCCTTTAGATTCATGAAAAGGTATAAACTATATAAACTAAGTTAATATTTGAGAATACTCACGGGCACTGCCATACTCTAGCTGGCAGGTCGGGGGAAGCAAATGTTGCCTGGTATTCAGCATATCCCGTTCTGGGCCCCAAGTACAAAAGAGATGGCCCAAACTGAAAAGTCCAGTAAAGTGCCATGGAAGGAGTTCAGCTCAAGGACCTATGGTGAGATGAGACTGAGGACATTAATTGGGCTTGTTTATTCCAGGATGAGAAGGCTAAGCCAGGAGGATCCACCAGCAACCAGCCACCTAATGGAGAGCCTTAGAGAAGGCAGAAGGAGACACACAATGAAAACCAAGAGGTGATGGTCACAGGCCTCTACAATGGACAGTTGGGTGGGATACAAGGAAAAAGGTAAGCATCAGACCACTGGCCTTGAGAGTCTGTGTGCATTACCAGTTCTTGGACGTTTTCAAAACTTGCCTGGAGAAGGCCATGAACAACTTGAATTTACTTTTAAAATTTTATTAATATAAATTGAACGGGGATACCTTTAGTTAAATTAATCTTAGTATTTAGACCTGGTTTGAGAAGGAGGCTGAAATGAGGGACCTCTACAGGTCATCCCAACCTAATTTTTTCTCCAATTCCAGCTACATGATGCTATATAATCAGATATTTCTGAAATATTGAAGTCTGTGCTGTATTGGAGATTCTTCTTTGAATCTTAGCGATTTTATGGTTCACTTCCTATTTTGAAGCATTTGCATTGACATTCATACACATCTTACATTCTTTTTACAATACGTTCTTCCATATCACATCTCACCAGGGCCATTATATTTAAATATAGCATATTATTTTTGTTTCAAAACTTTTTTAAAAAAATCATGCATACTTCTTTAAGATTTCTGCTCCTCTATTCATTTATTCTTGATGAAATGAGCAAGAATCATAATTTCAGGTCTTTTTATTTTACTTTTCAAGGTATAATGCATCATTTAAAAAGGAAATATAGCTCTAAAAATTGCTGTTAAGGACCATAAAGCAGAGAAATAACATGTAGTTCCTTTGCAAGGTTTTTATCTTAACAGCATTACTAACTGTGACATTTATCCTGCTTAACCTCACCAAATGTACCCTAGGGAAATGTCAACAGAGTCTTATGGTTTTAATACAAATGAATTATCAA
Organism: Ciconia boyciana; assembly: GCF_034638445.1. Taxonomy (NCBI): domain Eukaryota; kingdom Metazoa; phylum Chordata; class Aves; order Ciconiiformes; family Ciconiidae; genus Ciconia; species Ciconia boyciana. Next base: position 4,353,525 of record NC_132945.1, read on the forward strand.
AGAGTTTGAATAATGTAATCATCTTAATGTATTCAGTTTTTATAATGAACATCTGTTATGGGGATAGAGAAGCAAAGTGACTGGTTAATGTAACAATTAAATAAACAATTAAAGGTAAAAATTAAACTGATTTTACAATTTTAACTATTTAGAGTAACAACCCGAAGTAACTGTCATTGAAATATTCCTTACATCCCTTATTTCTGTTGGGTCCAATTTTTCTTTGACGGAATTCATATATGCTTTCTAGATGCTTGTTATGGGTATAATCCTGTTTACAAAGACAGCTTGTTCCCTGGATAGAAATCTTCTCCCTTGAGTGATGCATATTTGTGTTCTTAAAGTTCCTGCCAAATCTCTTACTTTACATGCCTTTGCCAATAATCCTTTTACAGTGTATTTTCTGTCAACTCCATTTATTAAGAGGGTTGTTTTCAAACATCCTGCTAGCATACATTACAGTAATTCTACTCTCATGGGAATACATTCTTTAATTATAGAGATGGCCTAACAAATGCCTCTGATATTTACTGCTATTATATTTTATTCTGGCATTATACTTTATGACCTGAATATAAATTTTGGAAAATTTACATGAATGATACGTAATTTTGCAGTCTATACTTTTTTGAACTACATTTTATGAGTCATCCCAAGAAATCTTTTTTTTTTTTTTTAAGGAAAACATGCCATCATTTTCAATTCAGAAAATAAATATCCTCAGTTTTATCCGAGTTCCTGAATGACATTTCACTCATTCTCCATGCTCTGAACCTTGTTCATACACTGTAACCAGTTTGTTCTTTTGCTCCTGAAACACAGAAATTTGAATGTACTTTAGGCACATTTGTCAGCTTGTCATCACACATCCATATAGACAGGACATTTTAGGTCCTGAGTATGCAAATCTGGTATATTGATATATATACTCTGAGAGTATCTCAGACATCCCTTGCCAGGTTGGTTCAAGGCTTGATTTGTCTGCTTTTTCTGATGCTGTTTGCTTGACAGCTACTATTTGCTATTCATAATTTGTTAGACAGTGATAATGCAAGCTGCATTCAAAGTAATATTACAATGAACGTGAAAGTTATCACACGATTCAAGGTCTTAATTACTCTTGGATTTACCACAGAATCCCAGTGACAGAGAGAAGCAATGACTTTGACCACAACTTAACTGGAGTTTAACATAGGATATTTTTTACTGCTATTATAACACTTAGCTTTTAGATTCCTCACTGAAACCCACGTTCTCAATGTAAATGACTGTGTTTGGTATGTCATGTCCAGGGGGCTTATATACCTCAGAATGGTATTCACAGCTTCTGCTGTATTGACTAGGAAAAAACCAAAATGATTACATCTGAATTTTGAAGGAAAACAGGTCTATACTCTTGAGGCTTACACACTAAGCTGAGGTCTTCAAGCAGTTCTCTGCCTCCTGTCAGGATTTAGAATTTATAACCAGCACTAGAGTAATTGCCCATCTCTTTATTTAGCAAGAATGAGTATAGTAATATACCTTTAAAATCTAGATATAACAATGGTATTTTCTCTTTCTATATGGAAGTGTTGTAGTCAAAACACGTTAGATACAGTAGGCAGGTCCAAATCTGATTTAAATGTACATTTCTAGCTGTTCTAGAGAGTACTTTATACCATCCTAAAAATCTTCCTATTGAAAGCCTGACACAAGAAAGTGAAGATTTCGGAAATCACAATTAGGCAGAGTATGATAATTATTTCTGAAAATCAGTGGAGAAGGCCTTGGAAGTGAGGAATCCTGGCTCTACTGGTTGCTCACCCTTCAATAGCCAAGGGAATAACTGTGTCTCATACATGACAACTCTGAAACCCGGGCACATAAGCAAGTTTTCTCACAGGGAAAATCAGTCATTTCAGTCAAGAGCTAACATAGAAGTTGCTGCTGTCAAAATCACAAGAACATATGCATAATTTTCATTCTTGCATTCACATTCATCATTACTAAGAAGCATGTAGGGCAACCAAAACAGATGCCTGTGACTCTGAACATCACCTATTCAGTTTACTGTCTGCTGGGTTTGATTACTCAGTTGAGGATGCTCTCACCTGTCTGCCTGATTATGGTTTTCCTTTCGCTTCACTGTCTGGTTACCACAATCAGCCCTGAAATTCACAGCACTCCATGACCCTTTACTTATCCCACTATTTGATCTCAATCCTTTTCAAACCACTGAATCATCTAAACCCTTGCAGCCTGACCAGTTTCCCTAGGGGAAAGGAATGACATGCTTTCCTCAGGATCTTCTACGCAATTTTCTGCGTATAATGTTTTTTTTCCCTATAACCAGATTATGTTGAATTCTTTTAGGAATGGTGACACTATGGTCATCCAGAGACCTGTATCTGTTTCATATGATGCAGGGGACAAGGGACTCTGGGTATCAGGTATGGTCTGAGCATAGCTGGTCTTTCCTTTCGCATAGTAGGGACCTGGAATAACTAGGCAGATCATCTCATCTAGGACAAGATGTGAAATAGAGGCAAAGCTGTGACATAGCTGTGACGTAGCAATCTTGTGTATGAAAAGAGACCAGAATTTAGATAAATCTTCCTAGAGCACTTGGAAGCACTAGCTGACTGTTGTCTCTTCCCATTCAGGCAGAAATTGGAAGGATTACACTTCTTGACATAAAATGCTGGTATTCTGCCCCAGTTATACTTTAAATGCCTTTTGTGAACTAAGCCTTGGTCTTTTAAAATTAATTATCTTTAATTACCAGGTTCACTCTTCTTTCCTCTGAAAATTGTCACTTCATTTGCTTTGTTCTAATATTTGCTTACCTTCCCAGTTAAACATGACTTTTCATATAGAAATTCTCAGTTGTACAGCAGGGTATTTCTAGCTAATTTCCTTAATACCCAAAGGATGCACATAATCTGGACTTTGAGAAATGAGTATTAATTTTTTTCCTGTATATTCCCTCCTTTGATCTTAGTTATTTTTACAAGGTCAGTTCTAAGCATAACTTCATAAATTTTCAGATACCTCCTCTAATTTCATTTTCTGTGTCCTTCAGCATTAGCAGTCAGAGGTAAATGATAACCCAGATTTTTTTCTGTGCATTATTTTCCACTTCCTGAAGATTTCACTGCTGTGTTCCCTGGAGTTTCATTTTCTAGCATGCCAGAAACCAAGATTCTTTTGACATAAAACTACCTCTCCAAATCTTGCCTTTGCATGGCTCCTTGAGTTACTCATTTTCGTTAATATTCCATCCATATGAACCAGCACATTAGATTTCAGTAATGCATAGAAAATCACAATTGGTGTCACCCACTTTGCTTCTGCAGTCTACTATTTCTGTTTGCTGCTTCTCTTTCCATACATCCATTTTAATACATTAACATAGACTCTCCATTTTTCTTCTAATCTGATTTCTGTCTCAGATAATACATTTCTGAGTAAACTGAAATTGCCTTGCACGTTTTAGCTCAGGTGCCACTCGAACTCTGCTCCCCTTCACCATCCAACTCTGCTCCCCTTCACCATCCCCTCTCCCCCAAAACAGGTCTTGAAGGCATTACGGTTCATGCAGACCATGAAATAGACTGCTGTTCAGAAAAGATTTGTTGCTGAAAGTGATAACTCTTTGTCCTGGTAAGTTTTGTGTGCCTTTGTGCTTTGCTTTTCAGTGAGTGCTTTAAAAGCAGAGGGGAAAGAATCTCCAAGATTTTGACAATGACAAGTATATCCATTAAAGATGAATTAAATTATTTTAATGCTTGAAAATTAAAAAGAATCCAATATTTTAGGTTATATTAAAAATAATAACTTGGTGGTAATATGCGGTATAATGGATTATAAGATATATATTGAATAATGGCAGAAAATCCAAGAAGTCTATCTGTGATAATGAGTCTGTAACTTTAATTGACATTCAAATCTTGTTTAAACATTGGCCTATTGAACTGTAAGTCTCCCTATTTAATTGAGTTTAATGCTAAAATAGAAAAGATATTTTAATTTTAGATGTGGCCACTAAAAAAAACCTAAATTAAAGTGATAAGATCTGAAATCTCAGGGAAATTAGAATCAAGTTTTTCTTAACTCAGTAAAATTGATCCTATAGGGCCTAGTCTTTTTGAGGACCTGATTACCTATATATGATTTTCACTATTGTATTTTGCATATTTGTATATTTTTTACTATTTTTTTCTCTTTCCTTTCTTGAAAGCAGAGTTGAATTTACTTTTCAAAATCATGTAAGAGTTTGACATGATTTCTCAAAAATGTTACAAAGCAAGTAATTCGCTTTAGTGCTGCCAAGGCTAAGAAAGGAGGAAAAGTTTGAGCACGGACTTTTCACCCTTCTTCCAAAGTAGAGCTAATAATGAAGATTTGGCAGGAGAAACACCTTTATCTTTTAAAAAAGTTTCCCTTACAATCCTATAGTATTACTTATGGAGTCATCCAAAGTTCATCCCTTAATATTTTTAAGAAGTCTTTCCTATAAAAATATTCACCATTCTCCAAATTATTCAGTTTAATACAAAGACACTTATACTCCTGTATTCTATACACACTCTTCTTCACAAATAAGGCGTCTTACAAAAGTAGACATATACATACTCCGTAAATAGAGAGAGCATCACAGAATGCACGAACCACTGTCCAATAAATTGTTTGGAAAATGTTCTTTGAAATATCGTACAACTTTTGTTACGGTGTTAGATAAAAGAAGATAAAACATTCAACAAAAGCCTATTCTATGAAATTATGAATAAAAGTGTTTCGTTTTCATATTAGAAAATTAATCAGTTGCTAAGGGTTCTATGGACATTTCAATTATTTTGACCAACAAAACTTTAAGAATGCATGTATTCTACTCTGTCTTCCACAGAAAGTTGGACTTAATTCCCAAGCCCTTCTTTTTGTTTTGTCTTAGTATTTCCTAAATTACATGTGAAAAAGTATAGAAGTTTGTCTTACAGCTCAAATAGCTCCGTCTCCTGCTTGTATCTTATTCCATACCCTTCCCTGCTGTACCTCACAAACCTGTTAGTCATAGCAGCAGTTTTGGATGCAGAACAACAGACTCTGCTTGGTCTAGCAAGTTGTTTGGGTTTGTTTTTTTTTTTTTTCTTTCTCCACAGACTTTTGTTTTAAAAAAATTACACACCACATTTGTTCACAGGTGGGTAATTCTACTCACCAAAGCTGTTTACTAAAGCTATTGTGCACCAGTTTGTGTCCTGTCTTCTCCTACACTTGTCTCGCAACTGGAAAGGTTAAAACAGAGATTAGCCTTTGGGTTATGTTTTTTCTTTTCAAATAGGAATCTGTCAGAAAGAACTGATACGATTTTTGGATTTGACACTTCAGAGATTTGTAACTGACTTGTATGAAATTCAGTCACTTAACTCTTTAATGACTCACTCTTAGTGGGAAAATTTACTAAAAACCAGAGCACTCCAGCTCTCCAATAAAATTGGAAAATATTGCAAAGAATTATTGTATCTTTGTGCATGTAGTACCTATCTCACACACACACAAAACCCCAACAAAACCCCACACCTCTTGAATTCAGCAACACTGTGACTATAAGTAGCCCATCAGAAGGATCAGGTAAAACCCTTCATCCTAACACCAAGAGGCCTGGCTTGCTAAAAAAAGAATGAGTCATAGCTTCTTTCAAGAACTTGATTTCTGATACAGAAACAAACACACAAAACTTCCATGCATTTCAGAGCCTACTTTTTAAGAGGAAAATTGAACACTGTGAACAGCAGTCTCGAAACAAACTATTTTCTGGCCACCATTAAAATAAAGCAAAATTAAATGTTCATATATATTAGATTAGAGAATATATAATTAATACATTCCACTCTCAATACCAGATGTTCTTTTCTTCCAAAAGCCTAAAATTTGTGAGTAAAGAGATAAAAATTTCTTCTCAATCGCTGATAAACAGATAATTAAAAGCAAACTAGGCTTGAAATTAGATTATATACTTTTACAAGAGGCTGTATACTTAAAGAATTATAAACTAATTGCAGGGAAAAAAAGGTAGGCTTTAATTTGTTGAAGCACAGGATGAGGCAAACTTTCAGAGACTAAGCTTGAAATGAGAGCCTTTTGTAGTACAAAAACATGATGAGACAGCCTTTCATAGCATTTCAAGCTTTTCCGTAATGTATTGTCATTGTAGCCAAAGAACCCGTCATATATGATAATTTTCACACAGTTTTGAATAAGAACCTCAAACAGATCAAAACAAACTTTCAAGTTGCTTTGTGGTTTGTAAATATATTTAGAAATTACTTTGTATCGTAAACAATAGCACTCTAAGCACTTCAAAAAGAAAGCTGTGAGTTATGTTACCTAAGGAAAGTAATGCTATTTACTGAGAATAGTTTACAACACTTACAAGGGATAGAAACATTTATGTAAACAGCAAATAACTTTGTAAAGCATACTTGTACAGCAGCCATATTGATTAAAGTTACTGCTGAATTTTCTATTTCATTGCTTTTAGTTCTCTTAATATACTGAAAAAGATGATTGAACTGTCTCAGCCCAGGGAACATGTGACTTGTTAAATATTTGAAAATATATAAGTATTAGACTGCACAAACCTCATAATTTCTTCTGATGAATAACCTAGGGAAAAAAAAAATCTTCCTCATGCTGTTACTCATTATCCTCAGAACAGTCACCGCTTAAAAACTGCACCTTGTAGTTAAATGTGTGGGCAAATATTGGCAGTGAAATGTATCACTAAAGCTTGTGGTATATGGAACATCAAATGAACAGCTTATTGCAGGAATCACATCTAAGGAAGACAAAGGCAAGACTGATACCAAGGGAGGTAGGGCCAAATAAAGATGTTACGTATTCCCAAGAAGATTCAGATTAAGAAAGTAATTTAAGTTATGTATCTACCTGACCAGTAAAGAACAGTGAATTTTCCATTGATTATTCCATTTTCCATACTGCCTAGTTTTAACACACCACCGCTTGGCCAGTCTGTTCTCCTGGCTCTGACTTAGTTAACAGGAGACTAGACTCCAAAGGTGCTACAACCCAAAAATTGTTGCTAATTGGTAGAGTAAATTAGGAGCTAGATTGAAAAAGATGCGCTTTTTATATAATGACATTTGGAAAATGAAAATGAGAAGTATTATTTTCACTGACATATTTTCATTTTCTTAGGACAAATGTGAGCATGTCGTGTTGACAGAAACATACAATGTGACTCATTTAAGGTATGTGCAAGAGCGCAAAGTGCTTTTCTTTATTAAAAATTTTATAGAAGCTGATTTTTTTCCATTACAACCAGATCCAAATCCTTACTGCATTTCATGACAAATGTTGGAGGAATTTGCACTCTTAGATTCCCCTAAATGCTGTATGTTGAAAGATACTGTGCTAGCCATATAATCTTTATCACTACTATACAAGAAGGTTTTATTCATTTTAAATCATACAGATCCCAAAACAATAATCCAAAAGGCAGACTTAACGGAGTTCCCTTGGAAGCACACCACTCAGATTATTTTCTCTAAATCTCTAAGGCCATTAGCAGAAACCTGATAAATGAGAAATAGTACTGAATAAAAAGAATGTTACTGCAAGGCTATAATTTCATTTTATAGAATTTTTCTAATATTTTAAGTTTTTAATAGCACCAAGATTAACTGAGTCATACTTCATTATATTACTTTGCTTCAAATATTTGACCTCTTTTGATTTCATTAATAGAAAGTATTCTTCTCTTCTGTGAACACTATTATCATTGTTGTTTTATAATACTTTTCCTAGCTTTTATAGGTCAACAATGTGTGCATAAACTATACAAATACTTACCAGTTTTACTTTTGTCACTTTGGATACTGGCGGATGTTGCTGGATATTCCAAAAATCACAAATCAATAACTACATTTATAGTAGAGGTATACATTCAGCAAAGAAAAATCACATATTCTCAATTATTCTTGGTTCACCAGTTCTGTGTGTATGCGCACAGACAACAAATATGCCAAACTGATGAAAAACAGATCTAAATAAACAACTCCTTTCAAGTTCTTGCATAATCCTTCCTGTGCAAAACAAATATCTACCAGGAGCAGCTCCACAAATCTCCCATTAATTTCCTTTATCAGCATTACTCCATTTTGAATATTCATTTGTAAGGCATGCTTCTCTTTGTAAGCAATACTCCCTATTCCTAGTGGATATCAAACTACATAAAAGGGTTCCTGCTGTAATCTAGTAATTCTTGTCTTTTATCAGGTGGCACTGGGGCAAGTGTTTTCTCTCATTTTCTCTCTCTTTTTTCTGATTTTCTCAAAAAATGGTGGCAGATAACTATTTCCATAGGCTTGCAAGGATGGAGGTTGCTGCTGAACCTGGCATGTGTTCAGCTCATGTAAACCAGACAGTTTACACAAACAAGCCCATTAGTGACTGAAGAAAAATTTCCAGTGTTTTCAATGGAGGGCACGATGTGCCCAAAGGTTTCAGATTTTTGCTCTCTACTCAACATTGCTTCCTCTACTCCACATATTTAGCCCGGTCTCATTTAATTTGAATTTCACCTTTGAAAGAAGGATTTCCATCCTTGTCTGTTTGAAGAGCTTTTTATTAGAAAAATACATAATTTTGCCATCTCATATATTAATAGATTTATTTTTCCTAAAATTTGCTCTGTTTTCATGTCTTCCTAATAATAAAACCAAAACCATAAACATGTCTTATCTTAAAAATAAAATTGCTTGGTCAAATATGGATTTACAAAATACTTATACATTCCTTTTCTACCACAGCCCTAGTAATTAAGAGTTGGACAGCATTTAATTAGCTTGTCAAGCCTAACTACAAGCTCTTACATATAGGGTTTTTTTCTTCAAAAGAATTGTATCAAAATTTTATAATCTGCCTCTTCACAGACTGAACCTTCCTACTGAAAACAAATTATTTTATTCCTTCTGGAAATGTGAATCATGTCCTAAATCCCATGCCATATAAATAATACCTCCTGGACACAGACAGATCAAACATAAAAAGTCTAAGCCTTAATCCTCATCCCCAGACAATGCAAGCAACTTTAGAAAGCAAATATATCATGTGTCTCAAAAAAGGCTTGTTCTGCTCCAAAGTCAGCAATACACAACCATCACTGAATACTATTGTTGCTTCCGTATCAGTTTACCCTTCATTTTACAAAAGGATACTTGTGGTATCCAACAGTGATGTGCTTTTAACAGCACTACAAGTTATTTATAAAGATAATTACCTTTAAGCTGCAGAACTAAACTGAGAAAACGCTATTTTTACATTCTTCTTCACGTATTACTTGAGAAGGCACACAAATGCATGCATATACACACACTTGATCACATGATCTACCACCTTTTTTGAACTCAAATGTGCTGCCTATATTTTGAGCACTAAAGAGCTGAACTTTCAGGTAATTTTAGCAGCTTAAAAGCTTTATTAAAACCTCATTAAGAAAAGTAGCAACAATTCCTGACTAACACGAAACTGCAAATGAAGAATATTGCTGTTCAGAGGTGGATTAAACATGTGCAGGGTCTTTAGAAATGCTTAATGCAGTTGTTTTTTGCTTGAGAATCATTCTTGGCATGCCAGTGCTCCATTCCATATCACATCCTTCCGTAAGACAATGAATAATCCTTACCTAAAGAGCAGTTAGAGATTCTTAATGTCAACTCTTTCATTTCCCTTAACTAGAGAAAGTACCAAGGGCAGAAAATATAGGCAAGCCCCAACTGCCACTAACAGTAGATGAGATTTGTATAAGTAACTTATTTGAAACTTATATCTCTCCACCTGCACCACATATGTCTGCTACATAATTAGTTTATATGTTTTTATAGATGCCACATATACTCCTGTTTCTCCATAGGTGAAATGTCTTTCCCTCTTTTGGGACCATAAACAAAGTGGACAAACAGCCATCAAGCAGTTCCTGTGCTTCTAGTTTTCTAAGAAGAAAAGCTGATCCAAACATCATGTTTTGAAAACTGCTGTCCAGATTGCAGGACCCATTGCATGCTGCATCCAGCTCTGTCCCTACGTATGCACCCTGATTTTCTCCCAGAGGAAATGCACACATAGGTATGCTCTGAAACTACGTCAGAAAAATGTAGGACGTACTCCCAGGTCCTCAGTTCAGCCGTGCTCTTTGTAAACCCTACAATCACTTTTTACCTGGCTAGCAAGTTTGATTTTGCTTAGAAATATTTTTATATGCTAATCTTATACATAACAGTTTTCAGAATGCAATATGACATATGGGAACAGCAGCTTAACAAATTTCACAAATGTGAATGCTTATCACAAACAATGTCACAGAGCTTTGAATCTTATAACTTTGTCTTCTCTATTGTTAGCTGGTAATGTGCCTGTAAATGCATAAATTCTACATTGTAAAGTTTACATTTTAACATTTTCCTTATTAAAGGTTATTAACAGTATGTGACCCCATGTGGTAATATAACATGATCTAGCACTTTCTTTAAAGTGATTTGTTGGAGAGACTAAAGAAAATCTAGTTATTAGCAAAAAAATATTTTATTTTCCCTGATCTTTTAAAAGGCTTTGTAATTTTCAGAGAAAATCTGCAGTCCTACTCTTATGTTTTAACTTTTCTTATTGTAGAACGTAAAAGGATGGGAAGATAAATTTTCGAAATATTTTTCTTGTGGTAATTTCTTACCATACACTGTAGGTGGTAATTCAGAGTGTCTAGACTAAAAATGAGATGTTCTCTCAGGGACTCTAATAAAAACTATCTGTACAGGCTTGTTGGTGCTTCAAAATATTTTTTAAAAGGTAGAAATTAATGCTTCTTAATACGCTGTCATCTTTAACCCTCTTACATTTCTTTGGGGCAATTATGGCCACACTTTCTCCAGCAGAAAGAACTGCTGCCTGTCCACCACCTACCTCCTCTCCATTTAAGAAAATTATAAAAAGACTGTGTATTAAAATGTCAAATTCTGCCACTGGGCAAAAGACTGGTAAAATATGAATTCAGTAATCATGCCTAGAATTCACAGATAGGAGAAGTACAAACTTTTCAGATGACCTCAACAAGATGAATCCTTCTCATGGAGTTAGATGGTAATCTTTTAGGTTGTTTATTCTCCTCCTCGTTATCAGTACATCTTAATATGTAAAAGTGAAATGATCTCTGGACGCTCTGCAGATATCCTTCGGCAGGTGAATTTGTTGTCTGTTTGAACTGTGTATGTTATTTGCCCATTTTTTACATACATCTTTCTCCTGACATCTTAAGCATCAAAGCAGGTTCCATATCAGAACAGGTGATCACCATCTTAGATCAAACACAGATATGAGCTAGTAGAACAACATGCGTATTGGGGTTTTTGGGGGGGAAACACTGCAAATTGTCAGCAATTTGTTTCAATGAGTATGTAAAGATGCAACTAGAAGATAAAGGATATAATACTAAAGGCAAACAAAAATATTGGCCAGTCATCTGCTACAAAAATCTTCCTACACTTACTTTTATAAGATTTAATATAAAAAAAAATTGTAACAACATAAAACAGTGCCTTGGATTTTATCGTAGCCTGGTTTTTAGCATTTTTTTTCTGGTATCTAATTTCTCTACCTGTAACGTTATAAATCTGTCAGTCACGCTGGAGGGAAAAACGAACAAACAAAACCCCCCGATAATACCATAACGTAATTGCTAACTCAGAAAATAAGATCTGATTTTGGTGGAGGCTCTGAATACCAAGCTGCTCTAAGAGCTCTACCCTTGGACTACTGTTACAACCAGCAATGCAAACTGCAACATGAAATAAATTCATCAGCACAGCTTCTCATAGGCTACACTTATTTTACTGCAGTGGTTTGAATTACAGCTACTCCCATTTCATAAAAATCAAATTTGAGAATTCTATCAAAATATGTCAATTTTACAAAAAACATTTGCTACCTTTGTCAGGTGTTATTTGTCTTCACTCTCCTTTTATATAGAAAAATAGTAATGCCACTGACTTCTTACAAGCACGTCTCTAAAAACATATAATAATATTTACAAAATCAGCATTTTTTAATACAGTTTGGTAGATGAGATATTGTTTTGTATTTCCTAAGGTCTCATTTTGTGTTATGATAGACAATTAAACAGCTGGCGTATTTCAAACAAAGTCATGGTTGATGAGATTTCTGTGTAATGTTGTCACAATATTAAACTATGCAAACAAGCACACAGCAATGGCGACAATCTTCTTCTAAATTTAGCTCTCTGATTTATAACGCCTCCCACAGAATTTCATTTCCTTAAGATTCACTACCATATTTGGATTTCTTATCTATACTAAACAGTTGCCTCTTTTCTTAAAGAGGCTATCAAGAATGTATTGCATACATCATTTCCCATACACTTAGAACTTCCTTCTCAAAACAATACTGATAGGTAGCAGGGATAAATTTGAAAAACAAGTTTAAGCAGCAATTCAAAACACCAGCTCAACCTACATATATAAAGTATTTGTATTGCACAACTTTTCCCAACAGTTATAAAAAATACACTTGTTAATTAAATGACCCCGTCAAGCTAAAACATAAATCCACATCACACCTATTGTACTATTGTTTCTGTGCACTTTAACGTAAAGGTGATCCTCTCCGTTGGCCTTGAGTGTTAAATGGCAAAAAACCTAAAACCTGAATATTTCTTTCACTGCAAAGTTCAAAGTCAATAATTTTCTGTAAAATACTGCTCATGTACTTTATATGCATGTACATTGTTTGTATAGATATTTTTATTTTTAATTTATCATTGTTATGTACATTATTTGAGAAGATATATTCTTAGAACAAATAGGATATTGGATATCATCTTGCATGAAATATATAAAGAAAAGGTTACATGTTTACTCCACGTAAGCATCAGTCATATTGCCATACACAAACGTTCAAGAAGCAGCTTTCACACACAGCTCAGTGGAATACATGGTTCCTTTGTTTTCTGTGGTCACTTTATATTCCACAAACAACACATTTCCTGAGAGAGACCCTTATGAATCTGTGCTTGTGATCTCACTTAATCGTAAGAGCTGGCTATTTACTCCAGCCTTCTTCTAGCCAGTTACTTATCTATGGCAGGACATTCTCTTGTATTTCATTGGGGTTTTTGTTCTCTTAAAGCCTTTTGCAACAGATTTTATCAAAATCTTTTTGGAAATGGTAGCAATTTAGAGAAATCAGATCACCTTTATCTGCATTCTTGCTGACATCTTCAAAGGACTCCAAGCAGCTGGCAAGGCAGGACCTCATTTTTTAAAAGCCATGTCACTCTTCCCAAGTAAACTGTACTTGTTCAGGTATTGAATGATTCCATCCTTTATGATATTCTCTAAATATATGCTTACATAGTTGTAGTAGTCTAGACTCTTCCTCTACTTCTTCCCAAAGGCCTTGTAAAGGCTAGTTTTTGGGGGGTTTGGGGTTTTTTTTGATAAACATGCAGATCTCCAGACTTTTAGGTGCTAAGGAAATAGGGACTTACACATATCTCCCCAGTCTCTTCTACAGTGAACACCAACACAAATAATTCATTTATCTTCTCTGCAGTTTTAACTTAACTACAGCTCTTATGAGATAAATTTCTAAATAAAAATTCCCATTCCCTACTCCGATTTTTTCAGATACTTAGGTGGTGTAGTTTGAAATAAATAAAAATTAATTCAACTTAATTTAATCCATTCTAATGAATTTACATCTGTATGGATGGTAGAATGTCCAAGTTTTAGACATGTAATACTTGCCTTCTCTTTATTCACCAATGTGCAGAATTTGTTTCATATGAAGTTAGTAATTATTATCACTCAGCTTCTTATATCAGTAAAAGCAGCATTACTGATATGTTCCAAGTTAAATTTTTCAGAGAAGGGTTAAATTCAGACAGACAATGAGACAACCACTCAAAATACAATTCTGCTAAGCCACTTTAGTTCAAGATACTCTATTGTATTAATTTCTCTCCATTGCTGCTCACAGGCTGTTTTACAAGACTAAAAAACAAAGCCTCTGAACTACATAATAAAAAATGCCTATAACTTTGATCTCACACCACACTGACAGTCTTGAGACTTAGCTCTTAAGAAAGCCAGGCAAACTTCCATCAAAAAAAAAAGATATCAGGATGGAGAAATTTCTCTAAGTTTTTTTTTTTAATTCACAATTTATAACACTTCAATTTCTAATCATATGGAGAGCAGGAAATTGTGAGCTTGAGTTCTTAGCATAGTTTGAAAAGCCATTAAAATCAATTTCAGCTTCCAAAAAATCAAGGTCAGTCATGTGCAGAACTGTTCTTCCTACTTCTTTGATGCTTCCTATGTCTCCTTCTCCATTAAAAAAGCATTACTAGAGGGAGTCTCATCACTACTGTTCATATCTACCCGTATAATCCTCTCATTAAAGGGTTACTAAGGTTTACACTGTATGGAATAAATTTTCAAACCTACTACAGTTAAAGAATGAACAGGTTACATGGGAAAATAGATCAGAGTTTTTGCTCTTTAGATCCCCAACCTGGAGATGTAGCTAATTTTGAAGCTTCTCATCTCTCCTGAAGAAAAATTATGCAGCAGGATTACACTGGTAGGCTTGGCGTACAGTTCAGGATATGATAGATAATATTCTTTTTGTCATCACAATATTCCCATAAAGCACAGGATTCACATATTATCTAGTGATCTGCTTTGGTTTTCTGCGGGAATACTTTATAACTGAAGTAGCATTGAATTTCAAGGTAACTAGCCAACAGTAGTGCAAGTTCTACATAATGTTTCATTTTTTCTTAATAATGCCCACTACTACAGCTATCCTCAAATTATAAATAAACAAAAACCCCTTTGTAATTATATCAGCAAGATGCAAATATTAATTCCACTACCCTGTGGTATAAATATAAATAAAAAACCCTCTGGTATGTTCAAATAATTCTATTAAAGAATAAAACAACTATAAACCAACTATAACTTATCCAAGTTAAAAGCCTCTCTCATTAATATTATTTGCCTAAAGAATGACAGCAAAGCACATTGGGATGCTGAAAGCTGATAGTTAAGATATGCATAAACAGTGGTCAGTATTTCACACTACATATTCACATTGCAGAAAAAAGACTATGTCCCACACTTAATTTATTATGACTGTACTGTACTGTTCATATACCCTTACCTCAGTAAGATAAAGGAGAATGAAGTTTCAATTTCTATAATTTGGTTATTAAACTTCACTTTAGGTTATAAGATATTTCAACAACTAATGCATATTTCATTTTTATGCTGGTTTTATCCATGACTTTAAATAGTGTACGAGACAACTCTTTTATCTTTCAAACCTTTACAGCTATGCCATCAGTCTTGAAAACCTTTTCAGTTACTATAACAAATATGATCAGAAAAACTTTTTGTCCGAACCAAATCAGCTTATTTTATGATTATTTACATAGTCAAAGTTCCCGAGAGTGCTTCAGTAATTAATTAGCAGGAAACATACTGAAGAGAGTAATACATATGGGATATTCATCCTTTTTCTTCTAAGATACCAGTTCAAGTTTATTTGAACTGGGGGGGGTGAGCAAGTGGCTGTGTGGTGCTTAGTTGCCAACCAAAGCTAAACCACGACAGTTATTAAAGATGAGAAAAAGGTGCTTTGTTTTTGTTTATTCCCTGGTGTCAGATAAAAACTGTTAATTGCATGTCTGGTCTCAGTCCATTTCTTTCCTGGCCATTAATACAGAAATTGTTTTAAATGCCTTTCTAAAAGAAAGCACTAAAACAAACAAACAACAAAAAAATTTCAGACACATACCCAGCATTTATTCTGCAAAATATACAGGACAGTATACATCCTGAAGACTCTGTGGAATTGGTTATTTGAAACTGATGTTGATGTCAGAAAACACCTCTGTTGGCCTGTGCTAACCAGAATTAAGACACTGAAAGAAGATGACCTGTACCATATTCTCTGAATATGAGCAACTGCTTGGCACCAGTTTGTATCAGAAATAAACCAACCAGAAAAAACTCTTGCGTGGAATTATTGAACAGGTAAAAGGCCCACTAAAGATAAAGCTCTCCAGAATGTGGACAAGAAGTTAAGAGTGAGTTAAGAATTTTTAAAAGCACTTACTCTACAAAATGTCAGTACCAGGATAGTTGAAGTTTTGACAGTAGTTATTTCGATGGGACGTGATGCTTTGATGGTTATGAATATAGAAAAAATATCTGGAAAAAAAAGGAATGCAAAGTTATTCAATGAACATAACATAAATATTTTTATTAAAGAACTGTAAGAAACAGAAGATGTTAATGATAAAATTACTAGGCTTAAATTATAAGGTAGCCTCTGGAGGAGTATTTGCAGAGGTTAACAGTTGGTGTTGCGAACACAGCTAGGTACTTAGTCAAGAGCTTTGTCAGTAGTCCCTCCACAGGGCCAACCCTGTCAAGACAGCAGACACGCACAAACTGAGTGGCAGGACTCACCAGTGTCAGTTAGTAACCCAAGCTGGTTTTGAATGAAGTCTGGTTCAAATCCTAACCACTTTCAGCACAGGTCAAGTTATACTATCACCTCTTCTGATGTCCTGTAACTTTTTCAAAGATGATTTCAGAGAGAGCAAAGAGAAACCAAGTTGTTGGTAGCTCCGATATCTTGGTGGGGACCTACCTGTCCATGTTTCAGAACAAGGCATTTTAGCAGGCATGTGGTCTGTATCACTTCAGGGGAGAGGCACCCTCCAGAAGCTGGTCAGTGAGGTTCCGTCTTCATAGATCAGTTTGGCAAAGGCCCATTTACACAAGGCTGAAATTATTTCGAAATCAAAGACTGACTGAAACAGACTTTCTGTCAGATTTCTGTCTCAGAACAAGTGCATCATGAAAGCTTCCCTCACTTTTCACAGATTAAAATGAGATTGAGCCCACAGACTAAGATCACAAACCAGCTGTCATCCCTACTCTGAGTGCAAGATGTAGCTATACTTTCATACATGTAGTAATGTGCTCACTGCAGTCATGGCAGTACAGACAGCAAACTGATGCACTGCTCAGGAAAAAGGCATCTTTCATATACAGAGAAATCAAAGTGAAAAATAGCGTCCTTTTAAATAAGTGGTATAGGAAGTAGAATACAGTGTCACTGCACTGGGACAGTAATTATAAGTCATGGTGAGTCTGTAGTATATTCAGATTTGTCTTTGTATTTTCATGTCCCCTTTGCCTGCCTCTCCTTTTTGAATTTTCCGTTTCCTTGTCCAGCTATTATCTTGCTATAATTGCTCTTGCTTTTCTCTCCTCAGAGTATGTACTATTATTTACTTATTAATCTGTAGTTTCCTGTATGTGAACCTTAATAAAATATGAAATTAATGCAAAGCAAAACCAGAGGTGAATAAGTAATGGAATATGTTATCTTTTATGTCTCTTAACAACTCTCAATTTGGTCACTACCTCCTGTTTTAATGTCCCTGCTTTTGAGGTCTCTTTAAAACCACAAGCACAGACCCAGAGAAGAAATATGCAATGTAGAAAACAGAAACATGACTCCCTCAGGCAGAATATTAAACATTTCTTTTCCTTTTTTGAGAAATATCATGTGTTCATAGACAAAGCCACTTAAATAGATATTTCTTAACGGAAGCTTTTCTTTCCCTTCCTTGAGAATGAAAGCCATGCACTCTGTTTGCAAAGCTGTCATATAATGTTTCAGTAAAGCCAAAGGAAATCTGGGTATTTAAGAAGCTCTTTCAGGCAGGAAGTATAAGGCACTAAGACTGAGAGTTACTAAGTGGCTCCTGTTTAGGTGACAAGCTTCTCATGACAAATTGCCCTGGAGGACAACTTGGAGATTCAAAGAGAACTCACAGAATCTCTCTGACAAAATGCTGCTGAGTGGAGGGGTGAAGGACAAGATAAACCTTCCTTCCACTCCCCAACAGGGAAAAATTCCTCTGATGGGCAAAGCTTCTAGCACAGCGGTTTGACTACTGGTTTTGGCCAGATTAACAGTACAAAGCACAGGATATATGAATAAAGAAAGCGTTACACTTATTTTTGGTGTAATTATTTTTCTAACAAAATTAGAAACCACAAAGTGAAGCCCGTCTTGGTGGAATCTATAGAAAGGATCCAGATGTTGACCTTCTTTCTTGAAGGTTGACTGACCTTCCTGTAATAATGTATTTGGGGATTACCCGTGCAGCTGAGGGTTCTGGCACTGGGAGAAGGGATGAAAAGCCATTTTAACATCAGCTGTTGAACATGAAATAGTAGGACAGTATGGGGGGGCTGGGAGAAAGCCAGACAGGATAGGGGAGTCTGGTCTCTGAAACATTCAGGATGGAGTCATCAGACACTAACTAACAAGAAGCCAAGCCTTTAGGAAGACAGAAGCAGGAAAGAGAAGCATTCAGGAAGACAGAGAAAAAAAAATATATGCAGAACTATTGTGACCTTTGTATTTATCATCTTATATTGTAAAATATTCAAAAACACTTTAAAGCAAAGAATTCATATATTAAAGTGCCAGTGTCATCTTTAACAGAAATAAATGGTAGGTGATTATTTAAATTTGGTAAATAAAAGCTGAGTGCTTAATTATCAACTCATTTCAAAATGTGTGCTTTTGCAATAAAAGTCAGCCAGGGATCAGTTCGCATCCCTTGAAGAACTGCCTTGAATCAGTAGTCCAAGATGTGAATAAACTATTATTCCGTCAACTTTCAGACCTTCGACACATCTAAGAGACAGACAGTGCAGAGTCTGGAAGGCTTCCCAGAATGTTTCTGAAATTAACTATCAATGCAGTTAAATGTAGTAAAATTCAAATTAAAAAGAAACTGGGGTTTTGCAGATTCAACAGAAGAGGCTGCTCCAAAAGTGCACATTTATGTGTAATCAAATTGGTCCACTTTCCTAAAAGATGAGAGTGAGAGGACTATGTTTAGTAGGAAAAGAGTGTGATTCTTATAAACAGAAACTAAATAAATTTGTGTATCCCTTTTCAGTTGCCATACTGAAATTATGTGAAGAAAACTGACCTTTATCTTCCAGTGAATTTATCCCACAAGATCCCCAAATCTTGTTAGCAAACAAGATTTGAAAGACCAGAAGGGAAGATTATAATATTCTCAAGATTTTCTATCGGAATCAGTAGAAAATGGTATGCCTTGATGAAAAAAGTAAGAAAAACCATATCAGCAAATATTGCCATTTATATGAGCAAATGGTCTCTTCCATAATCTGAAGTCAAAGTATTTCACTCTCTTCAAATAATTTCACAGTATCATTCACAGTAACTAATCACACTTTTCTAAGGATTTCGGTGATTCTAATTCTGCTTTGTAAGAAATACAATTTTAGATGCCTATTACTTTTTAATATATATTTTCATATCAACACTACTCATCGCAGTTTGGAATTAATTTTAAATGTAAACTTCACTGAATTTCCAAGAATCTTATTGTTTGGTTACAGAGTAGTTATAAACCTCAGATCTCTCATTTGATTTGTTCTCGTCCTGGTTTCAGCTGAGATAGAGTCAATTTTCTTTATAGTGGCTGGTATGGGGCTATGTTTGGGATTTGTGCTGAAACCAGTGTTGATAACACAGAGATGTTTCAGTTGTTGCTGCACTGGTCAAGGCCTTTTCAGCTCCCCATGCTCTGCCAGGTGCAGAAGCAGCTGGGAGGGGGCACAGCCAGGATAGTTGATCCAAACTGACCAAAGGGCTATTCCAGACCATATGGCGTCATGCTCAGCATATAAAGAAGAAGAAGAAGGAAGGGGGGGACATTCGGAGTGATGGCGTTTGTCTTCCCAAGTAATCGTTACGCGTGACGGAGCCCTGCTTTCCTGGAGATGGCTGAACACCTGCCTGCCCATGGGAAGTAGTGAAGGAATTCCTTGCTTTGCTTTGCTTGTGTGCGCGGCTTTTGCTTTCCCTATTAAACTGTCTTTATCTCAACCCATGAGTTTTCTCACTTTTACTCTTCTGATTCTCTTCCGCATCCCACTGTGGGGGAGTGAGCGAGCGGCTGGGGGGGGCTTAGCCCCGGCTGGGGCTAAACCACGACAGTTCTTTAACCTGTAATTAAGTTGTGTTGTTGCTGTTTTAAAACTTCTCATGTATTGATTCCGTTAAATTAGACTATGCTTTCTTTTTAACTAAGTTTGTAAAGCAAAAGGAGCACCTTACTATTAGCATGGTAATTCCTGGTTTTCTGTGGGTTTGGTAGCCCTAGTCAGCAACCTGGACTGAAATGAATGCAAGATACATATATTCTTTTTGAAAACGCAAGGACTAATGAAGAGTCTCTGATTCCTAATATTTTTACTCAATCCTTTTGTCTGACAGGCTTCCTTAAAGGAAGGCCTTAAGGCCGTTCTTAATATCAAAGTTAATCAATTTCTGCTCACCATTGTACAGTTCTTTTTAAGTATTATATCTGTCATCTTTACGTTAGGGTCAGGATCAAGAAAATGGAAACATCAGTGAGTATTCCTGTAGTAGGACCTCCTGAGACCTCAAGATAATAAAGACAAGTTTTGCAGTGAAATTTTCTGTGAATTTTTTTTCTGTGAAATTCAGACTAGTCTACTAGAAAACTTCAAGAAACAGTAGAATGGCACTTTAAGGGTTTACTGTGTCCCTGTGAAAAAAAGAATTTTCTGGAAGAATTAAGAAGCATGAACTGCACACTTAAAAAAAAGTTAATAAAATAACAAAAAACAACTTTGCCAGTCCAAGAACAGGTATTTACTGAAACCCTAAGCATCACAGATAATGGAAATAGAGCATTCTTTGATTTATGATGAATACACGGAATTTGAAAACTGCTTAGAATGTAATGACTTCTGATGTTAAAGCCTGTTAAAGTAACCTCTGAGCTGAGGTTGTACACGGTTTCCGATATACATTTAACTTTGACAGATATAATCTCCAGGTCTTATTATCATCTTAGAGTTCCTTAAAGTTCTTGAAAAAAAGTCAGAAAGGTAAGCTTTCATGAAGGGACTAAATCCATTTGGGGAGTTTCTTGACTCTGAATCTGCTAAGATCAAAGTTTCTTCCATTGAGTTTCCATTCCTAGTCAGCTACAATGCTTAGACTGAAAGATGGCACGCCATTGAATTAATATGTCCCTTTGTGAGCATAACTGAAATCACGTTATTTAAACTTTTAAAGTATATTAAGAAGGGAAATAACCTAAGATTATTATCTAAAGCACATCAGATTTGAAATAAAAGGGTTCTATTCTACTATCCTTAAAATTCATATGCAACAAAAGAGCTAATTTCATCTTATTTGTAGCTCAAGATTCTGTATTTATCTGCATTCCTTTGGATGTTTTGGTTTTGCTCACCCCACCTGGAACATCCAACAGCCCTGGCAGGATCACAAAAACCCAAAAGCATAAGACTGCATGCTTTCATACAGTGTCCTGCTGATGTGCAGGCTTCTCAAAAGTCAGAATAACTGCCTGTAGATTTCCAACCTCAAAACCCAGACAGAACCTTATTAACGATCCATCCTATTTTTGAAACATTTAACATAGCATTCAGGTTCTTACAACCTTAATTCATAATAACATCTTTACATAATATGATCTTTGCTTCATCTCAAGAAAATAATTATTTAAAAAACATGAATTAAGAGATTTTAAAAAGTTACTGTCATTTTGTCTATTAAAGTCAAATGAAATTAAGTATACTGACAGGTTTTGTACAATATGACAGAGATTAAAGGAAACCTTTAACCAGGAACAGAAATTAAGCCCTAAGGCTTCCTGATGCAAATAATTACATTCATTATTTTTATTGGAAATAGTAGTGAATGGGTAAGCTAGGGGCTTGAAAGCCTCTGTAAAGATTTTTTAATTAAACATATATTTATGTTGTATTCTGTTTTTTTCTGTATCATTCAATATCCACTGCTCCGCATCCTAATATTCATATTACAAGAATATTGGGATAGGAATGTCTTGCAGCATGAGGTCTTGTTCGTAAAGCATGCATGTCTCCATTGCATATATACATACCACAAGACCACAGAAAGCAAACTGTTTTGTGTTACTTGCTTGCATAAAAACTGTAAAATTAAGGTAGTGGTAGGTATCAGATAACCCATGCAGATAACAACCACCAGGTGACACTGCCCTGGCCCAGCCAAGATAGCTTGGCACCCAAGAGGTTAAGGCCTCTCTGGACAAGCCACAGAAGACTGATTCTGACCTATGCAAAGACGAAGTGTAATCCTTTGGTCCAGAGTGGTCTTGATCCATAGAAAAAATTATATATAAACACCAATGATGCACAGTGAAGCTTGGGAAAGCAAGAAGACACCACTTCAGTTGTGACTTCCCATGTAGAACAGCTCTCAAGCCCGGTCTCTGCCACCTGCACCTCCAAGATGAAGAACCACCAATGACTACAGGCAACAAGACAGCATCATACTTGTGTGGTATTATAAATCAAATGCTCAATTACTATGTTTGATAAATGCTTGAATCTTAATTGTTAACAAATGGATTGCTGGAAAGTTGAGCATAGAGGGTCATTTGAAGCTTTGAGGTTTGCCTGATGTCTCAGTCTCTCAAAATATTTCCATCATAGTGGTACCAACTTTCCTGCAAACCAGTGTTTGCCCTGCCCTGCCCTACAATTTCTTTTTTTTTTTTTTCTTTTTTTTTTTGGAAGTACTACCTTGTTCATTCAATAGCAGCATTACATACTGTGGGGTTTTAGATACATACTGCAGGAGGTAAACCTACCATTCACTCCATTAAAGAGAAAAAGAACAATTTGATAAGATAGAAGATCTGAAGTCCAAAAGAAGGCCTTTAGGTTTTAATCCACTGTTGCATCCTGAGTAGATATTATATACTCTACAGAGCAACAATTCCTTTCAAATGATTATTTCCAATGCTGCAGTAGCACCCAAGTTCAGGTCAAGATTAGTGTCCCATCACATTAGAGGATATGCAGACACATAATCAGATACTGTTTATGCCATAATCTGAAAAAAAATACAATTCAATTCTTAGAAAGTTAATTTGACCTCAACATATTCTGAAACAATAATTGTATTTCACTTATTAATAATAAGCTATGCAATTTTATTACATCTTTGTAGAAAGATGACAGCTTTTAATCAGATTCTCTAAGGAAACTGTTTAAGTTTTCCTCTTATCACTAACTATTAATATTTAATTTAATCAATTTTGTTAAGGACAGAGAGCAAGCATTCCTTCAAAGCATTCCTGTTGTCAAGTGTGGCTAAGAGTTGGAACAGTTTATGCACTGTTGGCATGTTCACAACTCTCCTGAGACGCACAGTAAAGCAACATTACTACATTTGTTTCACTGATGAAAACACATTGTCCTCTATCTTTGCCATCTACTGCATTACTCCTAAGTAAAATAAGCAATAGAAGAGATCTGTCAAAAGTTAGAGACCTCAATTTTTGAATGAGTTTGAATTTACACGTGTAAAAGGACATCAGTAATTTTCTCACATTTTCCTAATCTTCCCTGATGGATTCAGGCCATGCTTTTCATTTACTCCAGATGCGATAACCAAACTGTCAGCTATGTTTCAGCTTTTCCTTTAATCTTTCCCTGGAGCCAATAATAAAAGATTAGTAATTGACAGTGGTTGCTAGGCTAGGGGTAATGCTTATTTTAAACACGGGAAGCAAGAGCTGTATTCTTTGAAGGGATAATTTGTGGGAGGCCAGAAAATTGGATTACTTTGTTATCTGTTGTGTAAATGACAAAGATATTCAGTGTCCTTAAAATGTCAAGGCAAGTTTAATTAAAAATTTACTACCTAATTTGAAGGTGGGAGAAGAGAAGAAAAGAGAGGGAATGGAGTAATGTTTACAGGTAATTTAGAAACTTTGCCAGGAAGCATATAATGTTAATAAAAGTTATTAAAAAAATAAAAGGATACTGCTGTTCTGATGTATAAACGTATAGTCAAGTTTTGAACCATACAGACTTTTTTGAAAAGGAAAAAGTATCCATTCTCATCAGAAGCTAAACGTATGCAACACATCATCCACTAGACATTAATGACATTATTACTTATATTTGAAAAGTCCCGAGCTGGAAATGAGAGAAAGTCTCAAGAAAACATTTAGAAAAAATGGGCTTCCTTAGAAAGAAATTTTCCAACCACATCCATGCTTTACTAAAGTTGTATGCACAGAGATGAATTTCACTTCAACTGTGAAGTCACTTAATTACACAGCATATTACTACACCAAGTAGCATAGCACTTTTCCTAGATTATATACAGAGCACTTTTTTTTTTCTCTTGTAAAGCGAGGGAAATTGCATGGACAGCATTAATACTTGGGGACAGATTCTGTTTCAGGCAGCACAGCTGAGCTCAACTCCACTACTGCATGTAGACATTAATGAACTAACCAAATTGGGTAGAGGAAATCTGAATTGAAATATTAGTGCAAAACTTCATTGGTGTGGCTCTTACCGAGAAAAGCTGTGGCTGAAATGTTGTCATTGACAGCAGGCAACATAACACAGATTTTGCTGAAATAAGGTACACACTTTGAGCATCAACAAATTTTTGTAAGTAAAAGTACGTTACAATTTTATTTTTTAAACAAATGTTGACATGTCTCACTGAATAAATTATCTATCTTTAAGCTGCTATTATACACATCAACTTTTTTTTGTGTTTATTAATCTGGCTTCTTTCAGTTATGTAGATCTTTCTTATAAATCAGATATATGTATAGATAACTGTGTAGATAGCTAAGGCACAAGCTACCCTTACAGCTGGTGCTCCTGCTTACTGACAGCAGGAACAGAAATGACGCTGTATTCCGCCTGTGCACCGCAGGTGGGTGCACCAGCAGCGTGGCATAGGTGCGGTACCACGTCTTGCCACCTAGGAGCAGACCAGTAATCTGAGCGCTTTCCTTGTCACTACCCTTTTGAGAAAAATTTGTATCTGTAAGTATTTTATCCCCTAATAATAGTGTCTAGCACCTTATCTTGGTCACATACTGTTTTTCTTATAACTAAGGAATTTTTTACTGCAAAATACATAAAGAAAGTACAATCCAATCCAATACTGAGATCTTTCATAGATAGGATGGATGACAAGCACCATGGTAAAAATAAAAATGTACAAGAAAACTGGGAAAGCAAAAAAGATAAAGATGGCTTTGAATTTTCCAACCCATTTAATTCATAAATATTATAGCTTTCATGGAAATGTGCTGCAGTGCCATTGAGCTGATTCAGTACCAAGGAACTTTATCTAAATCATCACAGTTTGGCTTATGCCTTTTCTGTAAATGTAAAGAGACTTACGGAGTTTACAAATTAGCTTCAAACACACTTTGCTCATGAAATATTATACTGCTATTAGCTTACAACATATTGTGCTATATGACTGACTTAAAGCCATGCACATAAGGGAGACAACTGTAACTATGTTACAGAACAAAATCTCTGGCTATATTAGTTTATTCTTTCAAGCTTTACAATCATTTCTGATTTCATTCTCATGAATTGAAATCCCAGTTCTCCACACAATAAATCACTGGTCAATGAGGAATTTGAGTACCATTTGA
This sequence comes from Ciconia boyciana, assembly GCF_034638445.1. NCBI lineage: Eukaryota > Metazoa > Chordata > Aves > Ciconiiformes > Ciconiidae > Ciconia > Ciconia boyciana. Next base: position 4,379,197 of record NC_132945.1, read on the forward strand.
AACAGTCAGTCTCATGGGAGTAGTATTTGTAGAAGCATGTATTTGAGTTAGATGGATACGTGTGTTCCGTGACCTCTTTCACAGAGGTCACCTTCACTATTAACAGATAGAACTGTGGTTTCACTAAAAACGTGTGAAGGGAAATGGACTGTTAGAATTTAGGAGAAAGATGGAAAACATTACAGTTCAGCATATGTCTATTTTTAAGCACATCTCACTTTCAAAAACATATTTGGCATTTGTAATTATAAAAGCTCCCTTAGTTTTGTACCTAATTTAGAATAACATTTTCTGCAATCAAATGTCCAGAAAAGTGGATAGAAAAGGGGATGGTATTTTCCTATAAATATTTTACTATATGCAGTTAAGTACAGATTCTTTCTGAAAATTTACATTGTTAAATCAATAACAGCACCAGGTTCAATCAGCGTGGAGACTGGAGTTCAAGAATACATACAGACTGATGAGCTAGATTTGACTAAAAGCCTGAGTTAAATAGCTACCTGCCTCACTATTTGTGAAAGAATCTAAAGGTCACATAACTCAATATTGGGATAAATTTTCCCAGGGCAGGTAAGTGAAACAATAAAATGCTTTTTATGGTTACAAATTAGCAGATAATTTGAATATTTGAACCTTTAAGAGTGGATAGTGGCACAGCAGGATGATTTATAAGATGGATTTTGAAAAATAGAAAAGGAAACACAAGAACATTTTCAGAGTGTCTCAGAGTCTATAAATCGATGAATTCTATTCGTAATCAATAACATCTATCAGAAAAATAAAGAGCTAGAATCCTTGTAACCAGATATATTAATCCCTAAATTGAATGGAAAATATTGACAATATAAGTCTCTAAAGAACTGAATTTTCCTGTTGGAGTTTAGCTATTTATTTATACAACTTTTTATTAAGTATTATCTCAAGAATCTGGCATATTGTCTGACTTCATCAATGATCAAGAAGAGAGAGGAAAAATATGTTAGAATAGAATGATTTAAAGAACATCTATTTAAAAAGTGAAGTGGGTTTTTTGGCCTCTATTTTATTCTTTTTGAATACAGAGATATTACTAATATTTCACAAAAAATATTTTTAGTTTCCGAAAAAAAGTATCTGGACTTAAGCCAGAGATGATCGATCTTTTATGATGCTTTTTCCAAAAAAGAAGAGAATATGGAGAGTGCTTGAATCACAGGTGCCTCCATAATGTAGTGATACATATTTATTAATACGTCTTAGCTGGGATACACTTGTGGGAAAGGGGTTGATCACAGTGAGAGGTTGCATAAAATTTTTGGTTTATGATGACTTCTTCAGAAGTGACAACTAAACCACCTTACTTTTATACATTAAAATGACAAAAGATGCAGAAGACATAAAAAAGAAAAAGGGATCCTTGATAGGGTACACTTGGGAAAGGCTGTTCTGTATTTGAGGTTGACTTGAAAACGTTACCTTTCTAACATGAGAGAAGAGCTGCAGCCTGTTTTTACTGCATGGAGTTGGCAACAAGATAAAGCTTTTAAGGCAAAATATTACTTTCACTGTTATGACAAAATGTCACAGGTTGGGATTTCTTTATGAGATAAATGTCATTTAGGAGCATTGAAAGGAGATTCCCAAACTCATTTTCCTTGTCCATAACTTCCTATACCTCTTACTACTTGCATGAGACTCTGTGTCTGGGCAGCTCTTAAAGCTCTGCTGCCGCAGCGTGCCCGCCCCCAGCCCCTCCGCTGCCCCCATGGGCGCGAGCAGCAAAGCTGGGAAAGAGCCTGAGTGTAACGGGTCAAAATATTTTAAGGAGCAGAGGATGATACTGGTCACAGATATGGGTTTCAGTAAGTGACTTGGTGATTGACAAAGAATTCACATGTCTCACAGCAAAATCTCAGACTTGGCAGGGCCAAGGGACACTAAGAAGGTTTCCCTACAGTATGAAACCACATCAAAAGGAAGAGGATGCTCCCAAGGCAACCAGAGACACGCAGAAGACAAAGTGAGAGACTGTCGTTCTCTTGTAAGCTCCTGGCCCAAACTCTTTTCACTGAAAGAACTAAAAAGTGAAACTTCAGCAGCCCTGACAAACCCATGGGCCAACAGGAACAGACAAAGCAGAGCTCATTTACTTTATACAGCAGGAAAAAAAAAAAGCAACACCCAAATTAAATGTTACAAAGAAAAAGTAATGAGAATGTTACGTTTGCATTGAAATTTATAACTAGAAGTTATTTCTAAACACTCAGTAGAAGTCTGTTAAAACTCCATTCATACTTCAGTTGGCTAAAATTCACATACCTAATGAAAGAAACAGTAAATCTGGACTGCAGAAAGTACAATTTCACTTAGCCATGACAAGGAGAAAAGCAGCCTAAGATCCGTTAAATACCAGAGTAATTTTAACTGTCCAGCAAATGACTCTCTGAAAAAGGCAGTAAATGATAAAATTAAGTCTTGCAGACTGAATTAATTCACATCCTTTTCCTTTCCCAAATATCTATGGAAGATATTAGTTTCCTTCTCTAAAAAATAAAGAACTGTAATAGTTATCAACAGCTAAAATAGTGCATAGAATTGCTCTTGACAGATTATTTTTTTTTAAGGGTAAATTGTACTTCAGAAAATTTACTGTTCAGACACTAATCTGAAGAAATGCCAAAAAAAGAAAAAAAGTCTATAGCAATATAGTTCATAATTACATAAGTACACTTACAAAATTGTTTGGCTCTTACTTTTCTGAGTTCCCTTTCATAGAAGAAACATGATATCAGTTGAAAACAATTGATACAGAAATCTTCATCAAAACCATCTTGTTCTTTGTCATTATAAAAAACGTTAACAACAGAGAGCAGAATTTTTGCAACAAGATATGAAAGAACAATTTAAGTCTAAGAGCACTTAGAAGTAAGTGACAGCAGCATTGTACAAAAAATACATATGCATATTTACTTCAGCAAGCTCTTTGTGATGGAGAGACCTTTTGAATTGCCCTCTGCTGTCATTCCATAGACCTGTAAAACCTTTCAAATGCGGTTAGCAACTTTTTTCCAAGAGAAAATATCTATTACCATGCCACTCTCAGACAGGATTTTACTGATTTCGATGCAGTATAATAAACAGGGAAGGTAAGTTTTGCTCTCAAATACAATTTATCAGTTACAGGGCTGAGTTCAACTCATGGTGTTGAACTGGAAATTTAAAATCAACCTAGCGGGCACTAGTTGGAGAGTAATCATCTTGAAGAATAACTTGGCAAAGCATACACAGATACTGGTTCTTCTTAATGATCCATCTGTAATTCTAGCCTATAAAGGTGGAGAGTAAGGAATTCCCTGCCATTCAAAATTTAGACATTAAAACAGAAAACATGGTGCAGGTAGAATAATTTATCTCAATAAAATATGCATGTATATTGGCTAGCAAAAATTGTGGTGATACTACAAAGATTTTTTTCTTATGAAGCAGCAGAAATTGTCATCTCTTTATAAGGTTGTTGATGGGTCTTTCTATAGTAAACTGCTAGGCAATAAGGAATAGGAAGGGTTTGGGCAGCTAGCAAACAATCTTCAAATGGTTTCCATTCTTTCCCTGGATATAAAAATTTTCACGCAGCTCTAGTATTGCATGACATCTTTGAGCTAAATTCTAATGTTTTTGCATGTTATTCCCTTCACACCTGAAAGCAGTTCATCTTCCATGGGAGCTCCAGGTGCAAATAAACTAATGGTGAAGCCATAGAGACAGTATATGCCAATCCTTATAGATCTATGCCTGTGTTCATGTTGGTAAAGAATATATCTGTTAAGGCTGAAGTTGTTTAACTGTTGACTTCTCTATTTTCTCAAAACATTGACATTTCCTTGACTTTGTGAAGGTAGAAAAGAAAGTTCAAGATGCACTCCTGGTATTGAGGAGAGGCTGCTGCAATTGCCATTTGTTTGCTCCAGCAAGCACATGGAACAAAGTATACTATTTTGTAAATTATACTGAAAATATCATTAGAGTTCAGATTTAGATTGGCATATGCTGAGCATTCATGCATGAAACTATCCAAATAAATAATGAGGAGCATCCAAGTGAGTTAGTTTTACAGTGATTTTTTTTTTTTTTTAATTTATAGGTAAGAAAATTGAGCTGATCAATTATGTTAGAATTGATGATGACATCAACAGGCCAACATTTGGTAGTAATCTAGAGCACTGAGCCTTCTAGACAAGTGAAGAAAATTATATAGGTATTTCCTTCAAGTTATATAGTGAGATCCAAAGATTATCCCTTCTTCCCAATAAATGTTGCTATATGCTTGTAAGCACAAGAGGCAGAGAAGAGGAATGGAGAAAACAAGAATATTTATGCTGAGGTAAGAAATGCTTCACAGGTCATATACTGGATTTCAAGTGCTTTGCAGGCATTGGTATATTAATATAATAAACATGACAGTAATTGATTCTTGAAAAATCTTGGTTGTTCAGGTTTTGCGTAATAATAGTAACCCAGTAACACTTAATTTCATTGGCCCTCTAATGAATCAAGTTTCCAGGCTTTCAAATATCCTAGATAATCTATCTATTTTATAGGCATATTAACCTAGACAAAGGCATCAGATTAAGTTTTATTAAATATGTTTCTACAGGTACTAATGTATCTGTAAATTTATGTAAGGGAAAATTAAGAATACAGAGTTTTGTGGTTTTCAGCTACCACAAACAAAGAACATGTGCATGTGCACATGCCTATTACACCTGTTGTTACAGCTGAACAATTCTGATTTCGATGAAACTAGGAGAATGGTAAATCAAAGGTTTTCCTCTGAGATGCTAAACACTGGCTTTTCTGATCAAGCTCATCTTACTGCAATACCAGTTAACATATTTATTCAGTAGAACTGGATTGTGCCCAAACAGCCATAGCACTGTATAATATTGCATCTATTCTAAAATAATGTATTATTATAGGGTATAATTTTTAAACAAAGAAAGATACATTTGAAAAATGTCAATGGTTTGATATGAAGCAATTCTGTTTTGAAGCCTACACTCTTATTGTCTTTTCCCTCCCCCCTTCAAGTCTAAATATCACGTATACGGGAGCATAAAGAGCTGTTTGATTTTCATACTAGCACAGGGGTAGCTTTTTAGGAAAGAAGTAAAAGGCTAAATTATAAGGAATGGTTGGTTTAAATCAAATGCAAATATTCAACAAAGAAAATTATTTTTAAGGACCAAGATCAGTGAGACATTCAATAGTTTAAAAGGCTGTGCATGACACACTGCGTAACTACAGAAGGCATAGATCTTCAAATCATATCTAAATGTTTTGTGCCATATGCCAAACTGTGTTACTGTAATTTATTCAATTCTGTGCATATAAAGATCACTGGTAATAGCAACGTATATGATCATACATATGCCACTGCATTTGTTTTTTCTTCACCAGCTATGAATAGTCTTTACAAGTACAGAACTAATATTCAAAGCAGTAATATTCAATACAAAGGTTTGTATTAATGCAAATCCACCTGCTAGGTCTAGCTGCTTCTGCTGCATCTCACCTTTCAAATTCCTTTTGTAAAAAATTATCCAGGATCACATTCTTTAAAAACTTCAGCTTAAAGCTGATGACTACTTTACTTAAGTTATATCTTAAAGTAATGACTACTTTAAATTGGAACTGTTCATCAGAAGGTACTTTTATTTACAGTAGCAATTCACTTGGCATGTAGCAAGGGCAGATGAGACAGACTAAAAGGGGTGGAGTACATCGTAGAACTTTCCATCTGAAGAATTTATATAGTAGTATCAACCCTTTCCAATTCCATTCACTGCTCCCTAAGGACATACTGCATTTGGGGGTGCTGGTAAGGGATCTTTTAAAAGCATTTCTTAAGGTTCCATCATAAACCAAGCTAATAATACAGGACATAAGAATATGAACTGAAGGTAGGACAAATTACTACTTTAGAGACTACTCAATCAGTATTCAACTTCTCTTGATGGAGGATGAGGAAGTGTTTGTGTTTTGTTCAGAATATGCAGATGAAAGTATTCACAGTCCCAGTTTGATTACAAACACATAAAAACATGTTGCTTCTTTCTTGAAAAGATTCTCGCTGTGAGAGTTTATGCAGAATTTGCATCTTGACTGTAATTAAGATGAGCATAAAAAAGGTTTCTTTTGAAAGGGCATGATGACAAGACACTCAAGAGGATAATGACAACAAATGTTGTCATCTTTCACTTTGATAGAAGGCATATTATTTCTGTTCAAAGACAGTACCTTGATAGTCATGATGATAAAATGCAGATAAAAGCTATAGATAAACTTACCAATGGGCAAACATCTCTAGAAACCAGCTTTGGGAGATTAAGAAATAAATAGATGGTAACTGTATTTACGCCATTGACCCTATTGATATTCCCCAGCAAAGTTGATTTTTATTATTATTATCTGTTACTGTATGTATTTCGTCTTGAAGTTTATTTTTCTTTTGCCAAAGTAATCTTATCTTGAATCAATTATTTGTTTTCACTGCTGTCTTATGAAACTTTTGCAATAACTTTAAACATGAATATGCATGTGTGTTATTTAACTACATCAAATGTTTTAACATGCTTTCATCAGAAATTCTTGCGAGTTGTTCAAGGTTCTTTGTCAGAATGGTAACTCTTTTATATAGTAAACTCTTTACAAAGTTAATGTCTTTAGAGTAATGAATTAATGTCTTTAGAGTAATGAAGTTTTGAGGATGAAAGATTAAATCCCTGAAGGTTTACAATCTTGAAAGTATTTTTCACAGGAATATTCCTCTTTTCTTCATTGCAATTATTAGGACTACACACCAGTTAAGAAAAACGCTCTGCTAAACGTTCTAACCAGTCATAATACTCATCTGGATTCATAATATAATCCTATTCTACTATTATTTAAGAAAGAGTTTTGTTATCGTCTGTGGACTAAAAAGATAAATTGAAATCACTTTACTCGTGTTGCACCCAAATGTACATTTAACCTTGAATGAATTACTGTAGGCCTATAAATCACTTATGAGATACAAAACTGATGTCTAAAAGGTACAAACTAGAAATAAAAAGAGAGTACCTGGTTAAACCAAGGAAATTTAACTCAGTTGAGTGAGATATCTGAGTAAACTGTATATTGATTAGCATTACTAATTTATGGAAACTTCAATGTGTGACTTGTGGGGAGAAGAGGGAATGCTCTAAAACGCATTGGTAGAACCAAAACTCACTGCTATGACTATGATTACAAAGTTATAAGAGGATAAAACAAACGCCTCTTTCCCCACCCATGTAGAAATGTATATGGGGGGATTGCAGGGGCTGAATGGAAACCCTTCCCGAGATATGACTTTTAAACCAACACCATTTTATATGGAAATTTGGTGGCTCCATTTTTACCTTTTTGCCTTGGGGTCCTTTCTATCATGCTTATTGTTAATGCATGCTACGTACAGCAAGATGAGCTTCAGTTAATGTCACTGTTACAAGCTATCCATGCTTTCCAGTGGTAACTTTTCCACTGCATGCTGGGGAATTTACTGAATCTCACAAACACAATCCTGAGAATTATCCCAGTGAGAGAAAAAAATACTAATCCCCTTTTGACAAAAGATGGGTCAGACCTTATGATTATGGCCACTAATCATCAAAATAAAGTGATTTTTTATCACAGCAGATAATTGCATATATTTTGTATCTTAGATGAAATTTTTAAGTGCATCTTCCCTAAATAAAGGCTGGAAACTGAATATGTTGACTTTTCTTTTAGCTTAACTTCAACTAAATGAAAAACTCATGTACAAAACCTGGCTGTTTGTTAATAGAAATTGGTAAACAGTTCCAAGCAGTAAGGATTTTAAGAATGTTAACAGCTTCATAACACAAGTAGCAGTGGCAAAAACAACAGCCAAAAACTTGAAAACAAGCCCAATTTATGAATGTATTTCTATGATCTGGTTGCCTCCAGTTGCAAGGAACTGAGCTCTATGACCCAGCAGGTCCCATTGCACCCTCTGTCCTTTATTAACTTGTATTTATTCGGATATAGCCTTTTAAAAGAAGCTGAGCATCAACAAACTGAAAGTGGAGTAGTACAAAAGGCCCAAAGGAAGGTTAAAAAAAAGTAATGAAAATCTGTGTTGTTTATGGGTGTCTAGGGAAATCGCAGCTCTAGCTCTCTATAAGTTAAAATATAACAATTTCATTCTAAATAGCTTTTGTGCCATTCCAGACAGCTTCAGGTGGTACAAAAAAAAAGCAAATTTTGCATTTTTCTATGATTCAGCCTCACAAATTATGCTTCCTGATGCAATACGGGTAGGATAATTATATAGACCACACATGTGAAAAAGGTAATTCTGAGGGTCTTTAATAAGTAGCTAACCTTTCCAGAGGAATAAGCAAACTAAGTCTGCACTGGATCCTTACTGAAATAGCTACAGATAAACCTAAAGGAGCATGTATGTAACACATTGATGCGCAGGCTGTTTTTGTATGTTGATGTTTGTATGTTGAAATCTACACCATGATGAGTTTAAGGTCTCTACATAAATTTCTGACATGTTTCAATCCAATCAGCTCCTCTCACAGATGAGAAATGTCTGAAGTACTGTCCTGGGATGGTATTTTACTGCAGAATCTCAGCACACAACACTCTCTTTCCCCTCTACATAGTAGCGTGATAAAGCTGTCGTGATTCTGCTATATGTTTTAGCAATAGCCAACTACCATCCAACCCTGTTAGCCTACATAGTGATTACTAGGTGAGTACATGTATAAAGATAAGCATGTATACACACACATATATAGTAGGCTAGTACGCTACTCTATAGTACAGATTAGGGATTGCTAACTGTACCGTCACTCAACCACCACAAACTTTGACAGTACATCGTGGGCATCAAGCTCGTGGTCATAGGCATTGTGTAGGTATTAACCCAGATCCCTTTTCTGCTTCTTGCTTGTCCAGTCAATATTATATAAACCCACCTTCCCAAAATCTGTTATTGTTTGCATTGCCCCATTCAGCATTTATCTCAAGAAATAAATGAACATAGAAGGTATGGAAAGAATGTGAACAGGTTACTGGTAACAGAAACAGTTAATGAACCATATCATTATTTTGAGCTTGAAAAGGTCCTCAAAACCCCCACTAAACAAAACCAGTCTCCTCCATTCCCTCAGATGTTCTGCAGTGCCTTGAGGTTGGTTGAGCAATACACAGATCCAGGGTCGGGAGAAGCAAGAGTGGACTAACAATGAATTTTAATGCAGTTGTCAGAATTGCCACTGAATAGATTCACTTCAACACATTACATTTTATTTTATTTAGCTTGGCATTACAGAATTCCTACTCTACTGTATTTTCGTTGTGGCTTACTTTAAAAACTTGAAACCAGTATCAGGTTATCAAGTTACCCTCCCTGTAATAGTCAGCTTATTATTCTTGAGATACTTATTTGTTAAATACATATTTTTGGATTTATGAAAAAATTACATGTTTTATTCACAGCAGATTTTAAATTGAAATTCCATAGCTATAGAATATCCAAAGTCCCACAAGCCACAGAGACTTTAACTAAACTGATTACAATTGAAAAAAAGAAAAAAAAAAAGCAGGTAAAACCTTTGACCTAGAACAAAGCTCTGCAGGAGCAAATCACATGCAGGAGACAAGTGTACCTAAGATGGTGTCACAAGTTGACAATCATTCCCTCAATAATATTATCTGGTCTAATATAGCAATTTATGGCATTCTTTTCATGGAGATGGGAACTGACAGACTTGACCTGAAAGACCCAAGATTTTTCTGTGTCCTGTGAAACATAATGTATCCACTCAGAAGATGTTCCCTCCACCCACACATGCTCTTTTCCCAGTCCTAAAGCCATTAATATCTTTTGCAAAGCCATTCTTTTTTTTTTCCTTCTTCTTTTTTTCTCTTTTTTTTTTTTAAACACCACACTGAAAAGCACCAGTGAACACCGTACAGTGTTTCATAAGCATAAGAAATGGAGAAACAGGAATAAGATTTTGACCAGCTGACAGCTAACACAGGGAGAAAGAGGTGGTGACAGCTCCAGCTGTTCATATCTTAAGTGCCACTTATTTCTTAAATAATTGTCAATTCGCAATGAAAAAATGTGGAAGTGAAGTCATTCTACAGCTATACCATTAACTAAAGTTATGACTTTGGTATTTTACATTACTGGATTTATCCTAATTGAGAAGTAAAGAATTAATTACATTGTTTCAGCTTTTGGTTAATGCTTTTCTTTTTTCACTGTAACTTTATTTTCCCTCTTCCCTTTAATTTTCCTGTCCTGTAAATTAAAAAAAGGAAGACAGTGAATAACATAATAACAACTAAATAACCTTTTCTGTAGAAAGAAATATTTTAAATAAGGAAAAGTACAATCTCAATTTTTAAAGTTTCTTCAGTATGTGACTAAAATTCTGAAGGCCCTGGATTTTCAGGCTTCTCTTTTTAGGCTTTAAAGGAGTGTCCAAAAACTAACTCAAGTGCCTCTCTTCTGCACACTATTAAGACGACACATCAATGGTCTTTTTTCTTAATTTAGATGTTCTGTTACAGCCTCTCTTCTACAGTTTCCAGCCCATGCATCCCTTTCCCTGGGCTGCCTCACAAGTTAGCTCAGAAGTTAACCCACATCTCCACCTTATTCCAAGGTATAGTGACTTTCTCTTAATTGGATCCAAATATTTAATATGTTGAGGCTGTAATTCCAAAAGATACAGCCTGTCACCAGATCTTAGTCTTAAAGACAGAAGAATTCATAAGACTTTATAAACTAACAAGCTAACCAAGTCTTGAATACCACTGTTTTCTACATCCTTTGCTGTTTGAAACTATAGTCTGGACCCCTGCCCAGAAAACTAATTTTGGAGGTCAAAAACTTTGCTCCTCTAAATTGCTCATGTTGTGTATATTTCAGTGAACTATACCTAAATAAATTACATCAGGAAAGTGTTACCTTTTATTCATATTCATTCTTAATTTTATGCTGAGAATCTGATGAGAGAGAGATCTGTATTCAGAATTTCTACGATATGACCTTTCATGAATTTGATTTACTAAAGCCTCGGATGTGATAGTTCCCATTTGCACGCTTTGTTTTATATGGATGACATTTTCCCTCAAACATTAACCTGCCATTTTATTGTCTCCCAGCTACCTTCAATATGTTTCATAGATAGAACAATTTTGACTTGTCACAAAATCAAAATTGGTCCACAAAAATTTAGCTTTAGTAAAGAAAATGCATTTTTGTTCTTTTTTGCCCTTATGAGAGCAGAATTTTATATTAAGCCTCCTGTCATTTTTTTCATAGAACTCATAGATTGCTTTTCTCCTAGGCCATGTATTTTACACGAGTCTAAAGGGCCTTTCATGTGGTACTGCATGTCATCTGTAGCCATTAAGGTATTATTTATAGAACTATATCTAAAGAAAACCCAGGAAAATTCTTTTACGCTATTCCATTGACTAAAAACCATGAACCAGTTAAGAAACCGAGCTCTATGAAATCATTGACATGTTTTCCTTTGTAGTTGTCTAATATGGGTACTGCCATATACTTCGGATGTTTATCTGATCTACATGAGCCACACAAAGAACTAAGAATTTACTAAGACAAAACATATGAAAATATTGCAGGGAGGGGGAATTGGTTCATATTCTGTCTTATAGCATAAAGTTTTTACTTGTCCAGGAGAATCACTGCAAAACCAAAGGCTATATTCAGAGATGATAATTCCTTTTGTATCATCACTAACAAGAATGCTGAGCCATTGCAGAACAAAAATGATGGCTAGCAGGTCATCCAACAGTTCTCAGTACAGTTCTTACGTCTCAGAAGACAAAGTGCTGCCAACTCGTACCCAGCCACTGTCTGCCGTCAGTGCACAGGACATAAAAGATCAACAGGCAACTCTCTGGTGTTAGTACTAAGGCATTTACCAGTGGGAATAAGCTGGTTTTCTATCACTATGAACTTCTGATTTCTAGCCTTTTGATTCTATTCATATAGCTAAGACAGGTGCAAACCTCTTTTTCAGTATTTGATTCCTTCAGTGAAACAGTAGTATCTGCTGTGGGTTGTGCTGCTTCATCATTCCACAAAATGTAGACACAAATATACAATTATTTTTCTCCAAAATTAAAAATAATCTGAATGTTATTGAAACACATGTGTTAGTAACACCTATCAAGAAACACAAGTTATTATTTTGGTTTAATAGTTGTCGTCTTTAAAATAAGGGTGCACGATGTTACAAAAACAAGTTAAAAATTACTTGAAATTCATGAGAGAACACCTTTCTCAGTATAATTAAAATATTTTTGTAAAATATACAGTATGAATTTTTCATAAGCTATTGTTAGCGCACTACCAACCTTGAAAACTAAAATACTGAGCATCTTAAGACATCTTGACTTCTCTGCTCTGAAAACTAGTACAAAACATGCACTTCCCTGCACACTAAGTGCCTAGCTGAATGACTCCCTACAGCTCAGCATTCTTTGTTAACTCAATTGCCAAACTTTTATAAAAAGTTATTATGAAAAGGCCAGAGGAAAAAGGTCCCAAACTATGGCTTATGCATATCCCATACTATCACATATCTTGGTAAATAATTATGATTAATGGACATAATTCTTATTCTAATAATATTGGAGTTACAGAGAAAGCAACAGGTTAATGAGAAGATATAACAACCTTATAATAAAATTAATTCTTTAAAAAGTAAGACAAATCACATACATACATATATATATATATTTATAGTCTAAAGAATCCAGATCTTGCAAACCAGAGCCTTATTTTCCATGACAAGAGTGAAGCATAGATGAGAGAAGTAGTTTTAAAGTTCTCCTGAAATATCTCCAGATTACTACTTTGGAGAGATGGGACAAAAACCAATTTCATTTGGAAGCAGAGGAAGGGATCTTCCCCAGAACATTCTGGTCTCAGATTGCTGTACTGCCCAGATGAACTGCAAGTTGTCCTGAGCCTTTCACTATGAGTCTGAAGTTCTCGCTGCTGTTTCACCAACAACACACTTCTTGTTGAGAAGTTGTTTTGTCATATTTATTAAAAATGTTAATAATAGCAGTGAACTATATCATCTCAGAAAGCTCTATAATGCAAAGCTTTACTCCTTAAGGACTCTGAGGTAGTTGATATTCTACATAATAATGAAATACATGAAGAAATATTTTTATGTGTTGAAAACACAGGGCTTCAATACAATAATTTTATTTTTTTTAAAGAGCACTTTTAAGTCCTAGAAGGACAATATATTAAAATAAGAAAAGGCAGTCTTGCCCATCCACTTGCATGGAGAAAAAAATTTAGCACAGGAGGCCCCTTCCCCTCCCTGACCCTACTATTCATCAACCACAAAAAAACTCTAACAACAACAAAGGGATATGATGGAGACATGTGCAGTTGAATTAATTGCCTAAACAACAGCAGAGGATTCTACACTTTTTTTGTTGTTGTATTTAAAAAGTTTGTCCTTTCGCATGGGTGACAACCTCCTTTCCTGCTGAACATGTGTCTTGGTATCCTCATGTGTCGATCATCAGTTTTCAAAAGCAAGTGCTAAATTTTCATCCATGTGAAACACCTAGCTGTTGTACAAAGATAACTGCTTTTCAAATCCACCTAGAAACATATTCTGAGCTCAAGATCATAAAGGTAGGAAACAAAAGGACTATAAACAAATAAATAACAAACGAGATAAACCCCTCTACTTTCCTGCCTAAAATAATACAATACTAATGCTGGTAACTCCTTAACAGAAAAATATTTATGCTACTTTATTCTCCCCTAAACATTCATCATGCCACCAGCCACAATGATGAGAAGGAGGTGCCAGGCCTATCAGCACTACCGCTTGCCACCATCTGCCAGCAGAGAATGAGATTTTAGATATATATTTGCTTAGCACTGATGCTGATAGTATACATGAATTTGCATTCAGCTCCACAGAAATGTCAGCCCAGGGAAGAGGGTGGACACTTCGGAGTGTCAGCGTATCTATCAAAACAAGGCAGTGTGACAGCTGTGTTGGAAAAATGCAGCTATTTGGGAAAAAAAAAAAAGAAAAATAAAAACCCCACACCCAAAAAACCACAAAACCAAAAAACACAACAAAAACCCAACCATTGCCATATTCACAGTAAAAAGGACAGGATTAAATAAGAAGAGTGTGTGTTCAGATCAGTTGGCTCAAACAGAGAGATACTGGAAAGAGTAAGAAGGAAATGACTTAGAAAATTGAAGGAATCCTGTCTGGTTCTCAAGAAGTGAAGGTCAGATGTTTCATACCTGGAAAATTATATATATATATATAAAGTTGGAAAAGGCTATCTATACATAAAGATGAAAATGGAACACTGCAAAACATGTAAAATGACTGATACTGACATTTGCAGTTATATCAGCATTCCTCTAGACATTATGGTTCAAACACGTGGCTTTGTTTTTTCTGGGTTTTTTTTTGGAGGGAAGGGAGTTAAGTTTGGGGTTTTGTTTTGAGTTTTTATTGTTGGTTTGGTTTTTTGTTTTGTTTTTTAAAGTGTATGCTTTATAGAAGTTTTGTCCTGACAAAGGCAGATCTAGTTCGCAACAATGAGTTGTAACATTTCCCAGGAAAGGTTCAGGCAGGGCTGAGCAGCACTGCATGACTTAGAGTGTTTCATCCAGCTAATAAAGTGTGCCCTGTGAGCAGCAGCAAACTTCACAGGGAAATATCCACCTAACATCTGCCTCAGCGAAGTTCAGCACTGTATGCACTCCTGACCTCGAACCAAAGGTGGCCTGGGGACCAGCCACCTCAGCGTCACCCCCTTACATACAGACGGCTGCAGCCAGTGCTCAGCTGCTCCTCAGCGCCTGCTCCTCCACCCCAGTGCATGGGGACCTCTGACAGCAGAGTATCCAGCTGTGTTTCCAGGCTCTTCAGTTTAAATAAATCCCTCTTGTCAATACCAATCACTATAAAGCCACCCTTTCATGTCTTAGGGAATATGAGAGGCACGCGGGACTGGGAGTAGAAATCTTTGCCATCAGGGCTGTTTTCAAACCAGAAAGTGTATGATTTTTCCCATTTCCCTCTTTGCTTTTTGCACCGGTGTCTTTGATCAGTGTGACCAGTTGCTGCAGGCAGACTTGCTGTTTTGTGGGTCTTTTTTATTTCCCAGATGGCATAGTATTGCTCATGTAGCTTTGCAAAATTGCAGTATACATATTTTTGCTCCCCCAAAGCTCCAGCAACAGACTTGTAAAAAACAAAGTTCAGGTTTTCTGAGGATGAATTTTCACTGCTTGCACTCCTTTCACTCCTCACACACGCTGTCCATGAACCTTTCCCTCTGACAGCCCCTGATCCCTCATCCTTCCCCACGCTCTCCTACCTCTTATGGTCCTCAGGACCAGCAGCAATACCACTGCTGCCCTCTGTGACCATGAGGTAGTTTCAGACTGTCCACTAGTGTTTAGTGTGAAAACATGATAGAAAAAGTGCAGGTTGTTCAAAAGGTTACACAAGTAATGTAAAGACATTTGGAAGATTTCATACTGGCGGGGGGGGACGGTGGGAGAACTGTTAGAACTGCTTGATCAGCAACACTTTAATTTCCCTACAATAGCTGATACAGCTGAATTAGTGAAATTATCCTTATTCAAAGATCATTCTAGCAACTTACAAAGTGATTAAATCACTGCTTGCTCATTTATGATTTCTGTATTCTCATCTATTTTTACTGAAATCCTAAAACAAAATTACTGCCAAAAATATAGCTGGTTTATTTCTCATAATAACCTAGATTGATTTTACCACCATAATATTTAAATGCGTTTTATTTCCTAAGGCATTAAATGTAGTTTACAGTTAGCTGCAATAGAGTGCCTTGCATCAAAAATGTCGGGCATTTAGCTGAGACAAAAGGACTGTGGCCTTTTTGTATAATTATTCATTTTATATTTCCTCCCCTTCCCACTGTAATTCAGCTTATATATACATAGGCAGTGCAATGATAAGCAAAAGGATATAATTTTATTAATCCGTTGAATTTTATGCATTTATGTCTAGAATTGAGTAGAAATGTAATAATACTGATCTACTTCCATAGAGACTTGGATTTAGAATAGGCCAGTTCATTAAATCTCCCCTGGAGAAGTACTCACATCAGCCAAATGAGTTATTTGGGTTTTCTACAGTCTGCCACAGCGATACAGGAACTCTACAACTGCTTAGAAAAGCAGTTTTGGCAAAGATGAATACACACACACATATTATTACAACCTGAACTGCAATAGGCAGACACCTTTATTAAGGTAAAAGCGATCTAGAGAGACAATAGCTGGGCAACTCGCCATAAAGTCACACCAACATCCTGACATTCCGGGTCAGGACTGTGCTAAGAAATAGTACAACGTATTGTCCTTTCAGGTCTGATGGCATACGTAGGCTCTAAGTAGCTAAAATGCTGAACCGGGATTTGGGAGGGTTCTTATTTAGGTAATTTGGAGCTATGTTCTCCATGATGACACTTGGCATTCACAACAGGTACAAAAGAGAGTGAGATTTATTGTTGTGAATTCTGAAACCAAAATCCAAAGAATTATTCTCAACATTTATTTCAAATTCTGAACATGAATGCTACCCAGTTTGCAAGAATAGATGTTAGTTTTGTTGAAGAACTCCCCACCAGATACAGAAAACTAAGAGACAATTCCATGTTATTTCCTAATAATCACACAATAGCTAGGTTCCTTACAGCCAAGGTCGGCCAAATTGTTCACGTGAATTTTAAAATCTATAGCTTTTGGGCTTTATTTCTACAGTAACAAAGATGTCAGTGTAATAATGATTACATTGAGCTTATATACACAGAGCTTTTAACATGAGTTTATGCTCTGAAACACCTTCTAGAGGCGCCATAGTTCCTTAAAAGGAATGAAATCAGCACAACAGTAGTATTCTTTTGCTTTGAAAAAGAATTTTCCCAATTTTTATTAAGAATATCCTAAGTAATTATTATACATTAAAGATGTATAAGTGTCCAGGGGACACTGTCACCTGGATTTAATAAGGTTTTTTTCTCCTCTGTTTATAATGGCTTTTTACGGACTATGAAGTGTCCAACAAAGATCTTATTACATTTACAATTTACAAAACATGGAAGGTCAGGCATTTAAATGTAATCCTTTACAATGGATTATTTAAAAGTTTTTTTGAAGTCTACATAAACATAAGCGTTAATATTAATTAGGAAGTTTAACCCATATTATATTAAAATCAATGACAATCACATTTAAATTTTGTATAAAAGCTGGAAGAAGGTAGGCCATCAGAAGAGAAAAAAATATATTTTTGTCTTACCTGTAACTGCTTAGAAAAATGAACAAAATTTCTTTTCACACAGATGCTTATAAAGCATTTTTCAAGGCCTTCACAAGCCAATGCTATTCCTCCTTCAATTATTCCTTCAATTGATAGGACAGTATTAATATTAAAGTTTGTTATGCCAATGTAGAATCAGATTTATCTCAGGGTTCAAAGTTATTCTTGCAGTTTTAGCTGAAGTAGTACCCATCTGTCAAGCATGGTCTTCAAGATTTTGGCATTCTACTGATAGACATTAACAACCTTTTTGTCACTCCTGCAATCTTCTGTTCTTGGAACAGAAAAAGTCAGCCATTTTAAATAGTTTGGGTTAGTTTTAGCAATCCTTATCTTTTTCATGAAACTTTTAAACAAACTAGATCTGTCGAATAAAAATTGAAGAAACCCTAACTAGTCTGTAATCACAAAAATACTAAATGATTTTTAAGATTCTTTTACAAACACCAGAGGTAGATATTGTTCTTTAAATGACCTACTAAAGTTTGTAAAGCTAAATAATTTATAAACTAATACAGCTAAATTCAACTTATATTCATCTTTGAAGTTGCTTCTTTTATTCAAGATCTGAAGGAAGATTTCACCTGAAAGCTTGTTCTATTTCTTACCTGAAAGCCTTTGTTCTCTTTTCCAAATAAAATTGTTTATAAGGAAAGATTACCCAAAGAAAAGAAAGAATATCCTCTGCTCGGAAATCTTATCTTGAAATAGAAAGAACATTTTAGGCTCTCAAATATTTTTCTGTTAATGTTACAGCCATGAAATTATAATCTATGGAATCCAGTGCAAGAACATAGGAATAGCCTTCCTGGACCAGACCAAGGCTTTGTGTCCTTCTGTCTCTAACAAGCAGCCATAGATGGGCAGTTAGGAAAGACAAAGAACAGACCAAACATATATGACCCTTCCTTGGACCAGATGGATTTGACTGTTTAGCACCCTCCAGCAGATCTTTTCTTAAAGAATTTGTCTAGTAGCTGCCATCTCATGCATTATTTGACCAAATTTAATATCTGACCTTCCCCCCCCCCCCCCGCCCAAAAGGAGCAGACGGGCAGCTGTCATTACAAGAGACCTGTACATATTACTCACAGTCTGTCAGAATAAAGAGCAGAGAAGCGAGGGCTTTGTCAGAAGTACTAACTTCATTCCTGCATTTTATGTCAAACAGAGGGTTTAAAAACGACCCTTCATACAGTGTCCAGCCCTTAACTTCTGTATGCTGAAGAGCCAAAGAATTTCACTTGTAAAAGCTTTAGCTATAGAAAGACATCAGGAGTAAAGCCACAGGAAATACATTATGGAATATTAATGGCTAGTCCGCATTTCAAAAATCTAGAGAGTGCAAAGGTGACCCTAAATACATACTCATTTTTCTACCCCTATTTTGTCTTCTCATTCTCTCCTTATTGCAAAGCAATTTTTTCATGGCTATTTGTTTCAGATACCAAAACCATTAAAATCCAGTTTTTCCAAATGCTGACACTGAGCTGATTTGCTTATGAATTTTGGCAGAATTGGCTGTTGCAGAAGACATTTCCAGGAGTGGTAATCAATTGAGGAATAGATATAAATAAAAACTAAAAACTAGCCTAATGGGCAGAGCAGTTATGTGCTCATACTATGGGTTAGCAACTATTTGCCTAATGAGAGTGATTTCTAGGCTGTAGGTATTTACATCTCAGGGAAGGAAAAATGAAAATCATAAAATAAAAAAGCCAACAGAAGACCAACAGCAAGAGCCTCAGAATACTGCAAATTGATGTGGATTGCTCCGTATCTTCAAGTTTGGCAATAGCATTTTTTTTTCCACAGAAAACAGCAGTGTTTTCTTAGTTATCACAGATTACGGACACTGATTATAACGTCAGCTTATCTAAGTTCCTGCGAACTACCTATGTTAAGAGATGGAAAAATGAATATTCCAGGTGTTCACAGAGTATCTGTAACTGTGCTAACAGTCTTTGACAACAAAATTTTAAGTACTGCTGTTAATACTGCTAGTAAATAGTAGGTGTTCATTATATAAAACACCATGTTCCAGAAGACATTTTAACAAAGAGTTATTTAATCTGTACAAAAAATAAACTGTGGAAACCCTTTTCAGTTACCACACTAGTAATATTTCCTATTGCTTTTCAAAAGATAACAACATTCTCCCCATTTTTGGGCTGCCACATCACGAGCGTAAGTTGTTATTACTCCATTTACGTGAAAGGTGAATTAGTAAAGGGAAACGACACATCCACAGGCTGTAGCTGTAAGCTTTGACTTATTCCTACTCATTCTATTCAATTCGTTTTGACTGATACTGCTAGTAGACCTTCAAATATATACATTTGAAAAACCAAAACAGGTATGGATTCAAATCTTTACTAAGTGCATAGTTTGAATATCAGGTTTAAAATGTGGAAATAAATTCATGTGTCTTATAACCAATATCTGAATCTAAACAAGACCATATTCTTATATCACTGTAATATCTGAGCACTCTCCTAGAGATAATGCACAAAAAAATTCACCAAAACCAGACCTGCAAAATTATCCAGATCAACTGAGAACTGGAGAAAGCACTAGAAGGGAAATTCCTGGACATTAAAAAAAAAAAAAAAAAAAAAGGAAAAAGCCTCTCTGGAAGAAAGGGAAAAGTGTAATAAAAGAAACTTTTTCTCTCTGTGCTTTACTGAGGTTTTATGATAAAATTTTCATACTTGTGGACATTTGGTTCAGTTGATTTGTGAAAAGGCAGTTTGTTGAATACTAATGGTGACGCTAGAAAGCTGTGCATTACTGGAGGAGAGAGGAGAAAAAGTAGGCAAAGTTTAAGATCACAGTGGCTACAGCAGAGTAATTTGTGGAACTCCAGTGCATGTTTTGCCTGTTATCCATTACCTGCTTTAAATTTCTGTTTCCTTGCTTATGAGGATTTCAATGATGATGGTTGCCTGTACCGTAGGGAACGGTAATCCTTACAGTTTCTTAAATCCTTACAGTTTCTTAAAATGAGAATGCGCTTTCTCACACAGAAGAGAAAGAAACAACCTATGGCAACCAGAAGAAATTACTATCATGCCAGCCAAGAACGTTCCAATCATTTCTGCAGTAGCTTTTTTCCTAGGGATTATCCCTCAGAAAGCTCTCTTAGCACAGTGACACGACAGTCGTTCTTTGTATCAGTTTTGCCATACCCAGCGCCTTCTGACAAATTGGAAGCACGCCCTTAAGAAACGAACCCTCAGACGGAGTTTCACATCATCTGAACTCTGCCATCCAACTTTTACTGTTTGCTGCCAGGGGTCAGTTACAGAAAGCAGTAACACCAGTCAGGGGAAAGCAAATTTACCAGATCTGACTCTCGTGCCCTGCTTTTTGGAGGCTACCACCACACCAAGCAACTGTCATCTTCCTATGCAGAAGGAAAAAAAAGAGTGAAGAATAAGTAATTTCTCCTTTACATTTCTAAAGATGCTCTGTTTGTTCAGACTTTGGCACTCACTTTCTCTGTGTTTCCTTTTTTCTTTTGGTTTTTATTTTTGGCTTAAAATAAAAATTATTCTGAATAAGAAAAAGTCTGTTTGTTAATTGGGTACAGAAAATGAATGTTCGTACACGTTTCCTTAAAAATCTGTACGTGTTGCTGTAAGTAATTCTTAAGTTACTTGAAAGAAGTCCAGCTAGCATCTAGACAGAAAAGAAAGTGCATTCTCCATTACCATACATATGTCAGAATTCATCAGAATGACCTATCTGGATATTTTTCACTGTTATTTCCATATGACTGCGCTGGTAGGTGCTGCAAAAGTGTTCAAAAATGTGATGTATTCCTGAACTGCATTCATAGAAAATGACAGTACAATACTGTAAGAGATCATAATTGATAAATTCAATGAAAGAACTGTTTAACTTTGTTTTCAGTGTGAATGCTGAAGAACTTGTCCAGAAAAGTGTCAGGGAATTTTGACTGCCTGAGGGGTACATTATGGGGGTTTTTTTTGTGTGTGTGTGTTATTTCTGAGAGTATTTATTTTATTTCTCCCCCCCAGCCTCTGAAAATTGATACAATATTGACCGGTGTTCTACTGACTAGCAGTGAAATCACAGTTCATTCACAGTGTTTAATATATTTTTATCCAAGTTATAAATACATTTTTGCCCTGAATTCAGCCATCTCAATTTTTACAGTCACTATACCACCTTATAACTACCTCTTACCTGTATAGCTACCAGGGATAAAAGTTAGTTGCATTTCACAGTCAATATGTGTGTGTGTGGCACTTTATAGATCATCTAAACAACTTTGCATAGACAGGGAATGGAGAAAAAAAATCGCATGGAAGACTTTAAATGTTGAATTATGCTGATTTTGATGGTTTAAGTACAACTTTCAGTGATACCTTAGCTATCTAGTATTGCAATTCAATAGTCTGAATGGTGGTAAAGTTTCATTTACTTAGAACACATACAAACATATTCAGTTTAACTGGATTTTAGGGGTGCAGGAGGGTTTCACTCTCACCTAACAAACAATCAGTAGTCTTCTGCCACAGAGCACCTGACATGTCCTGCAATATATCACCACATACATCTTTTTTTTTTTTTTCTGCAGTGAACCAGATTATGTTTTGTGCTCTTCAGAATGGTAGAAATACTTTCAGCCTAGTGAAGAGTATTTGACTACTACTTCCTAACTATCTTCAAAATAAATATTTCTTGTGATATAAAAGTTGAAGCATCAGACTGAGCTGTCTGTGACTTTCCTTATCCTTTCTGGTTACTCACTAATTACTGCAGTGAAAGGCTCCCCAAGACCTATGCAGTTCCAAGAATGAGTCATGGCCTGAAGATGCAATAATTGCAGAAAGGAACTCTGCTTGAGAATAGGTGTTTTAAGCATTCCTACTGATTCAGTCCCCTTCATTGCAAAAATTATTTTGTTGCCTCAAAACATGCTTTGCTAGAAAAAGCTGAAACCTTTCAAGAGTTATTTCCCTAACTCGTTAGCTAACATATTTCCACTGAGACAATATTAACACTATAAATGATCATAGTCCATCTTAATGTAAAATAAAATATGTAATATAAGTCACTGCTGAAGGTAATTTAACCTGTTACAGTTTATTTTAAGAGGAAGCAGAAACACGCACATATAACCCATATGCCTAGAAAAGTAACACACATTAGTTGAACAGTTACAGTTATACGCTTGTTATACAAGCTGGCCTGCCTCGTCCCTAATTTACAAGAAAAGCTACTATCTAATTCAGAATTCTATAATTCTTATAATAACATCTATAGCAAGAGAACGCCCACAATGACCCAAAGACAAACTTCTAGAATACTGAATCTGTGAGGAAAAAAAAAATCCAGATTCCTGTGCAATCTGTGTTCATAATCCAAAACAACTTGTACGCTCTTATTGAACATGAACTCTTAATGACACCTCCTGTACAGGAAAGTAAATAAACAAAGTCATCTCAAAGAGGTCTTGATCCCCCTGGTATTATCTTTTATGGGTAGAATGGTACTGCTCAGCAAATATGTCCTGTAAGACATGCTGTCTCTATAAAATCTGTACAATCCTTTTCTAGGCAAATTGCCCCTGGCGAAGAAGTGTTGGAAAATGACCTCAAGCAACTGTGCCACTGGGATCTGTCATCATTTGACTACGACCTAATAAAATTTCAGTCTAAGGCAAATTTTCATTAATTTTATGGCTCCTAGAAGACTAATAAAATACATATAACTTTTAAGTATATACCTATGCTTGCTGAGCTAAATCTTTAATTGTAGCCCAAATCAGCCAAGCACTTAAACAGATGCTTTATTTTTGAGCACTTAATTCTACTGACTTTGATGGGTCTATGTAGGTGCTTAACATCAGGTGTCTGCTTCGTTGTTTTGCAGGATTTACATTGAGAGTGCTTAGTGCTTTGAAGATCCATCCTTTCCTAGGGGTGTTTTTGTGTGTGGTTTTTTGCTTTGTTTTTGGTTTGTTTGTTTGGGTTTTGGTTTTTTTTAATAAAGAAAATAAACTGAAGCAAAAATATCATAAATGTAAGACTAAACTAAAAATAACAGCAGCTTTCTTATCTTTCTAAAATTATAATTGATGATGTGTAGTTGCTGAGTACTTTCTCCTTGTACTTTCCAGTTGATACAACCTAGACCTTTACTTGTAAAAATTCATCTTTTAATTAAGCCAATGAGTTTTTCATATTGCCCTAACGCCTGTAATAATTGTTATGATTCTATTATTTTCTTTGTTAAATACATTTGTAGTTTTAAATGACAGGAAGTCAAGCTAGCAATTTGTAAAGATGTGTGAATAAGGAAATTGCTCTATTCATATGCTCATAATGAACAGAGAGATAACATAATGATGCTTTGTATTCTCTCACCCTCCAACAAGAGGAAAGAAAAGCAAAGGAGGTGGCCTGGATAATTTCCTGCAACCCTCCCTTTGTTCTTAAGCCTTTTTAGCAGTATTTATTGAGGAATGCAAAGGAAGAAAAATCATCCAAACCAGGCTTTGAACGTACCGCTTTAGTGACACAGCTTCCAAGAACAAGAAAAAGCTCATTCATTAGAACAAAATGCTGGAAAAAAGCCAATGCACAACCGCACACATTACTGCAGTCATTCTGTGCCACCTCATACCACTACTACTCCATTTAATATACTACTACTAAAATATGCGCAAACCTAAGTTGTTCCAGCCTTAAATTACACCTTATGTCAACCTCTTCAGCTATGTCAATGATGTAAATAAAAAACTATTGAAGACATTTTACTGTTCAAGACACTCACTGACTGGTTAAACAGTGGGGAAGCAAAGGGCATAGATGCTATGGAGAGTTGCTACTTTCCTTTGATTTTAAAGGCTTCATAGACACACCTGACAGAGGACATGAGGGAGGGAAAAGAGAGCCTTAGTGACATTGGCACTGTCTTCTTTCCTTTCCCAGGTTTCAGAGCAAGTTGCATACCCATAAACACAGAAAGGGTTCAGCTACTCCACTACCCTTCCATCACCTCTCCCCACCTCATGAGCTAAATCTGCCCTTTCTGCCTTACTTTTCACAGATCCTTGAAACACCACTAAACATAGATATTTGGGGGGCGGGGGATCACTTTTTAAATAGACAGTTTGTCAAATAAATGATGTTTGCTTAGTTATTTAAAGAGATTTTATAACTACATGTTGCTATTCAATCAAGTGCCTTGATTTTCCCCCCCCGCTGTTTATAGATAAACCGTAATGCTCCAACATTGCTAATTATGTATGAAATTCTGAAGAGCAGATACATGAACATATACTCATGCCAATTTGCTCACTTTAAGCATTGTTCATCTTCCAAGTTCTGTCAATTTCTATTTGAACCTGAAGAAATTTTGAAAGATGATCCTGCATTAAACGGATAAGATTAAGAGTCAGGACATAAACAAAATGAAAGAGAGCAACACATCAGAAGTGAGACTCCTTACTCCACCCAGATTTCCTGGAACTGAAGATGTCTCAGCGATCTACTCTTTATAATTTTATGTCACCCAGCTTTCCTACCTGCTACCTCCCCTTACCCCAAGTTATTTATTCTAACTATTTAAGTTCGTTTTTGCAAAACAGGTAATTTGTTAGAGGGGTTTGGAAATTTGACCCTATATCACATGAAGAATTTCTTATGCCCAGCATAGCTTTTCTTGCTGGCATTTCTTTCCGATTATAGCGTCTGACTTTCAGAATCGTCAAGTACCTTCAATTACCATTTAAAACGAAAATTTGTATTTTATGTTTGGGGTTGTTCCATAATTATATGCTTTGTGAGAACTTTATTACAATGGATTCAATACTAAAATGAAATTGTCACTTCACGATTTTATGGAATTGAAAATGCCTGCAAAATGGTAACAGTAAGCTTTATGTCCCTTTACCAGCTAAGGGACATGGCATAAACTTTCTATTACATCACAAATTTTGAATTTTTTTCTTTGTTTTCTTTGGCATCTTTTAACTCACTTTAAAATACATTTACAGAGCACAAACCAAACCACTCCCCCACCCTCAAAATGTAAAATGTATTTATACTGAAAGTATTTATCATGTCATTTCAGTAACATGATTAAGATAAGAATAAGATATGAATGGACCTGACACATCTCAATGAGGCATATCACAAAACAATACATTGCCCAGAGCCAGTTTGACATTTCAAAGAATCTTGGGTGTAAAACTGGTTTAAATACAAAATATTTTTTGCGGTAACTATCAAAATCTTGATGATTAAGATTTGTTTTCTCTTTAGGAAATTATACAGGGAACAGGGAGACAAAACTGTGATAGTATAAATATATTCCAATTGGAATACGTTGGGGTTTTTGTGTGTTTGCGAACTTGCTAAATTTGGCAGTACTATTGGATAGCTTAATTGTTTATGTTGCCAGGAGAGTCAAGCGGTTTGGTTTTCAATTGTTTGCTGATCTTTGTATTTTGCTTCATTTCTGGCTTGGTGTCCTTAAATTAATTCTTTTTTTTTTTTTTTTCTTTTTTTTTTTTCTTTTTTAAACCTTTAAAACATAGTAGTTTGATTTTAACCTTCTTTTTTCTTGTAAACCTATGTTACATCCCTTCTTAAATCTGTAATTCAAAACCTCTTTAACTTGTCTGTACCTATATCAGGCTTTTAAATGGCAAACCATTTACAATAAACTTCAAGCAAAATTTTAATGTTCTGTGTGTGGACTTCAAAGCCCATTTCAAAATTTTAAACGTATGATTTGGATTTATTTGAAATAGGGGTGTTAATATATGGAGCTAATGTTAATACACAGAGGTAAGAAACTTTTCAGAAAGGTGTTCATCTAAATGCTTTTATTTGAAGGGAGAAACAAAGTTGGTATATTCATCGCAAAACTTCTGTGATCTAAGTAGCTCTTCTATAGTTTAACATGTGTTGTGTGCAGGAGCACTGAATTAAATCTGCTTGTTATGTTTTCACCAACAGAGAGTATGCACAAGTGCTCATGGGGGACGGGAGATTCTAGAAGGCTGGTGACATTGTGATTCATGATTTTAGTATGAAATGATGTATTTCTCACTAACAGATCTAGAATTAAGATTAAATTACAAGTCAATTGTCTGAATGTCCTAGTGAAAGGAAAATATATACATTTGCTCTACTTTTAAAGCATAATTTCCACATTCATATGTACACCTATATGCAATAGTTGCATGAAATTCTAATTTATACATAGAATATTTGTCTGTTTCTCACCATCCTACCCAGCAACAAATTAATTTTCCCCAAGTTGAGTCTGTTTTGCCTGTGATTGGCAAGCGATCTCTCTGTCTTTAACTCTACCCATGAGCTTCTTTTTCCATCTTATTTTCTCCTCCTGTCCTATTGAGGAGGGGGAATGAGCAAGTAGCCTGGTGCGTGTCTGGCAGCCAGCCAAGGTTAACACACCACAAGTAGACATCCACTTTATCTAACCTGCAGTTCATTTGACGCCCCCAAGATATGAAGCCAAAGGAAGCAAACAAACAATCTTATATAGAAGAAAACAACAAGTTATCCCCATGGATTTGGTTCATTAACATTTTCTCTCACCTTAGAACTAAGACTTGTATCCAAACATTCTACTGGAAAGATAAAAGTTCAATTTGTTTTCAGTGATGCATCTTCTCAAATAAAATCTGTGACAATTTTAACCATTACTGTCATATTTATGCAGCTGGAATACTAAATGAGTAATGTAAACATACAAAATATTTAAATGTCTTTAAAACATCTGTAAGAGTCAAAGGAATGGCTAATTAATGCTTCTTATGAACTACTGCGGCTTTGTATGTACAGCTTTGAACAGAGAACGCTCTTCTCTGCAGCTCTACAGTATTTGCACCCATGCTCTACTGTGGCCTTAGTAGCACTTTGTGCTCTGAAATGATAAAACTTGTTTTCATATCTTATCACTTCTTTGGTTTTAATAAATGCTTTGCCTCTGTATAAAGCAGACACTGGTGCAAAGATCTCTTATACTTTAAAATTAAGAAAAGGAGTTCTGCAGTTTTACTAATGCCTTATGAACAAATGGATTTCCTGTTATTTGGCTTGAACCTGATGCTTGCTGGTTTCATTTAATGTCCCTACTTCTTTTCACCTTTTTCTAGAAAGCCATAATTTTATAAATTTCAGTTTTATACCCACACTCATCTTCTTGTTCTAGGATGAAAACAACTTGTTGCACCTCAAACAACCAATCCAAGAAGTTCAAGCAGGATTTAAGCATGAATTTAGCTAGCAGCATGAAAAAAAGAAAATATTATTTGGTTTGGTTGTGTTTTTCCCTCTCCTGTATAATTTTCCTATATTTCTTTCTCTGTTCTACAGTAAAAAGTTCAAGGAAATATACTGCTGATATTGGGATAGCTAACCCTTTCTATTTACTTAGAATAAAATAAACAATCTTTTCTTATTTACAAATATTTTAGCTTCTCAAGTTTTACCCATGCAAGCAATTTTTCTGTTTTGTATGGTAAATATACAGTGATGTATTTGACCTTAGCAAAAATAACCAAAATTGCAATAAAAAAATACACTATACATGGTAAAGTCCCAGAGATATTAAATCTCAGTATGGTTATTAAGAATATTGTGTTTTTAATTACTTAGAAATATTAGCCTCTTCTTACTCTCACCAGTATATTTGGGGGGTGCACATTTTCTGGCAGACTGTTAGCACTGCTTTGGCAAGTGCTGCGTGTTTTCTGTGGTTATGTCCTGAAACATCCCTTGCGTGTTCGTAGTATGATGTAGCCACAGGCATAAACTGTACTGATACATTTTATTTACTTCCCTTAGAGGTCTTGGAAAAGACAATGATGTCCCAGTAGACACTTGAAGACAGCAATAATAATTCAAAATACTGGTGATTTACTTTGATTAAACATTTCATCCCTGAATTCAATTCCAGAATCCAAAATGTCACCACTGTGAGCCTCATCAACAACTGAACAGCTGGTTGGGATGTTATCCTTCTATCAGTCTTAACGCCAGAGCAATGTCTTGTTTTTAGCGGTGATTCTAAGTGGTACTGCAACACTATCAACGAGTTTAATTCACTGAATTCATAGCCAAGCAGTTTTAGCATCCACTCCTTAAATTACTTCTAATGGTCCTTTACAGATCTATTCTGCCAAGATTGTGATTTTCCTGAGGTGCCTGGGAAAGAGAAACAGTAGTGCTACTGAAGTACATTTCATCACTGGATAGTCCTCGTAAGCGCGAGTTTTTTAGAGATTAAGAAATAAAAAATCGCTTACAGGTAGCATAAATTAAACATTTGAATAACTTCACTGACCAATATTGGGATTACTTTTATGCTTGCTGTTATATTGTTTAAATGCTTTGACAAATTTGGGCCACTGCCTTCACAAACTTGTAGATTTTGTTTATCTAAGTATTTATATAGTTGCCCTTACTCCAATATCTGAATATCTTCACATAATGTAATATTTCCCCATAACTACCTTATCAACTAAGAAGGCAGACGGATCTTAAGGGTATTTATACTGTGCACTATCCACAATCCACATTGACTAGATCTAATATCTTCTCACAGTTATTGTACAAAACCTTGCAGAAATACTGATCTGGCTTCTTTTTAAATGAGAGCGTCCCAAAAGGTAGCCTTGGAGAGGCTGACACCGCAGTGGATCCGACCACCCCACATTCCCAAGTGGTGATACAGCAACAGGCTGAGCTGCAGGCTAAATCCCATACAGAACCATTTTCCAAATTGCATACAGAAATGAAATTGTGGTCACAAAATTGTGGTCAAAACCACAAATGTAAACAGCTTAGACATGTTTGAAGCTATTTACGGAAATACACTCTAAATTTATAGCACATTTATCTAATGTCTATAATTTTAAAACACGAGCTGGCACTTGGCTTTAGTTAAGGTAGCAGTGTTATTAAGTGCTGCCCACCCAGCAAGGACAAGAAAGTTTCCCAAGGGTGGCAATCCTTGGGACCTGCGGCTGCCACCTGAAAAGGGAAGGGCTCAGCTGAGAGCTCAGAGTGTACAAAGTCACTGTGCATCACAGCAGGAGAAAGGTAAAAGCTCTTCTGCCTGCCTGAGTTGCCTCTGCAGACACAGAAAATCTGAGTTTTTATCTCTCTGTCATTATTGCTGCGTTGTAAAATAAATTAAAAGATTTACATCACATTAAGACAGAATAATTTCTGATAACCGATCTGAATGCAGAATATGCATATCAGGGCTGAAGAGTGTTTATAAAAATCTTATTTTGAGTGAAACGTCGCTGTCCACTAATAGATATTCAAGACTAACTCCTGCAGGAAATAAGATCTGAGATTTTTGTCATTATACACAGAGAACGAAAGTGAAATGTTCAGACTGAGTTTAGTATTCTCTGTGCTCCCTTACAGGGGAGCAGAGAATAGAATTAAAAGGGATTAAGACCCAGCAGCAAGCTAAGAAACATCTGCCTATTTATTACCTCTATGATGGAAGCCCTCTTACCTGCTCCGGCCATAATTAAATTTCTTGTTATCCTAGAGTTACCAATATATAAGTATCTTTTCCTATTGTTGAGTTCATTGACTGGTGATCCACACTGAAGTCTATAGCTCTACGCTGCATCTCATTCTTCTTCATGTTTCAATTCACTAATTTCCCATTGAGCAATTGTTGAGTACATATCTAAACCTGTAAGTGATCTAGTTGTTATTTCATCCCTTTTATATCAGGACATCTTTCAGTTTTTTAACTTAGAGCCTTACAAAAGTCAGAGTTAGATTTCCATGCGAATAAACAAGGATTGTTCTATCAATCCCATTACATGCCTCTGGAGCAACCTTTTTGGCAACTATATGTGCAAAAACTGATCATGACTATTTACCCTAATACACTTGCCAATTATGGTATTTTCTACTTCATAATAAATAGTGAAGGGATTTGTCCTCATCTGTATCTATTCAGTCAGCCTCTTCATTGCTGTGGAACATTCTTCATTGAATGGGAAGTTTGTAATAGCCTTATGGAATAGTATTTTTCCCAAGAGTAACATACATTCAAGTTCTCAGTTCTCTCTTTTTCTTTTTTTTTTTTTTTTTTAATAATACTTTTCCCTAAGAACTTCTGAGCAAACATTAAAATCCCAGTAAAAGCAGCAGTTCCACAGATTCGTATCTCCCGAATACCAGTGGACTATAAGCAGTAGTCCATAAGCTGGCCCACTATAAACACTGAAACTCGGAAATTCATTTGTCCAGTCCTGTAATACAGCTGATAAGCAAGTAAGTTCAAAGTTTAAGAAAGGTTTGTTGGTCTAGAACTAGAATTCAGGTTCTGAAGCATCTGTAGACACAACTTCAACAGTGCAGAGTTTACGACATTTCTGAAACTTCATAAGCAATTTGTAGACAAGTGAAATATGGCCTTGTATATTTTCAAATTTCATATTTTTTCTTCTTGCTACTATTCTACTACTCCAGCTACAATCAAAGCAGCATTATTTCAATTTATCTTATTGCTAATTTAGCTAGTTTACATCTCAGCTTCCTACTATTAAATTTACATCCAGTGTCTACTTCAGCAACTTACTTAAATAACAAAAGGTGAATGTGTTATATAACGGCATATATGTATGAGATGCATCTGTATTGTCAGTGGCATATACCCACGAGAAACATCATCACCAAGTTTAGTCATCATTGCACATACTCTGCTCATATTATCTCTCTTGTATTAAAGGAATCCAACACCACTAAAGAATTATTTCCACCTCTTGATGGATTTCTAGTATCCCAAGAGACCTTTCCATTTCAACCCATTGTTACTAGAACACAGACTATATTTCTTACATTCTAAACACAAACTTGTCATCAATTTCACTGGAATACATCTTAATAACATTATATGGGTCACCCATAAAATTCCTGCGACCACAGCTAAAGGAGGAAGGATAATGAACAGCTCAATTAACATGGAAAACCATGTAGGAGGTGACATTTCAGTAAGGACTTTTTTCTTTGGCTATAGGAGAAAAAAAACAGAATATTTTTGACATTTCTGCAACAGACTTCACAGCTTGAATAGTGCCTCCAACCTTGAATACGATTTCCAACATCTTGTAAATTTTAGCATATTTTATTTTGTATTTTTATATCTTACACGTAGAAAGACTATCAGTTACTACGGTGTGAGAATGCTCAATGGAATGGCCAATAACAAGTGTCTCTGTCAGGTACTGTCCTGCAAATAATCCACGAGAGGAAAGAAAAATACTACAGTATTCAAAGCACCTATTTCCCCTCCTTCAAGCTATTTAAGCTCACTAAGGGATTACTTGAAACCACTATCAAAGGATTAACAACTGCCCACTAAAACAAGAAGGCATTTTTTGATTTTGTACTTTTGTTTTGATATTACACTAGCTTTAACACTTACCTCCCTTTCTAATGCATTACATTATAATGGATTAATATGTAGTACGATAAAATTTGGACAAAAAGGACCAGCACTTCTAGACAACAAGAGGTACAGTTCTATGAATGAATACTCTTCTAACTATGGTATTTTCACTATTCATACTGATTTTATTAGATAACAGCATCTGGAGAACTGTTAAAAGCAGCAAAGTATAAATAGCATCAAATTACTGTGCAAGGCAGTTGTCAGCAGGCACTGAAATACTCTGGAAAGACGTCATTTTTTTCCCCCACCTTCCTACCTACATAAGTAGAGACCAGAGAATATTTCACACCATTTGTTCCTTGATGCCTGTTTCTGTTCTGACTCCATACTTTGTCTCCTCCTCACTGTCTGAGTGGGTACATATCGACACCATTACTCTTGATTCGTAAAGATGATCTATAACCAGAGTGCAATAAGTCACTGCGCATTTAATTCACAGCAAGAAACCTTTTTTTAAAAGATGTTACTTATTTTTATATATATATAGGCTGTGAAAATCTACTATGTTGTGAGCAATCCAGGCTAAATTAGCAACAATCAGCAAATATAACTCTTATCTGTTAATAGCACTACTTTTGCCTTCCAGCCTGTCATCAGCTGTATCAATCTTTACCTTGGCCTGTGATTTCCAAGGACGAAGCCGCAGCATTAAGTGGAAAGTATTTCCTCTTTTGTTGAAATAACAACAGCAGCAGCATCAATTTCTCATTAATGGCGTGACACAATTTCACAACTCAAAAGTATACTTAAGTCCAACTAAGCTGATTGTAAATTGACCATTTTAAAAACATTTATTGGAATACCAAACACACCACACAAAAGTCAGTCATTTTCAAGGTAATTGCTCACTAAATCATAGATATGAAAAGACTACATTTCAGTACTGAGCAAACAAGTTGTGAAGACTTTTCGTTCTTTCACAAAAGAAGAGTTTCATCACTGTAAGCACCTGTCCTTTACCACTTCTCTCATACTTGCTTGTAATTCAGTGCTGGCAGCTACAGCTGCCAAAATGCTTGTGTTAGTCTGGAAAGGAGTACTTGATCTAAAATTGAGGTTGCATCAGCTTTTAAGTAATGTTGAAAACTGGGACAGATGTACTTACTACAGTACCAGTCAGAGAAGCACTGTTATTACGGTAATAGTCACTGAACAAACATTTTTATAACTAAATTTCAATCACGCCATAAGTATTACACTTCTTATGGATTTCCACAGGGTAATGAATCAACATCCTGGAAATGACATATGATAATGTATGTACTTGTCAGCATATATACTGAATCACAGAGTCATCTTTAACCAGGTCCATTTTATTGCAATCACAATAGTAACCTATTACTTTAGTGACTTCTCCCAGTGTTAGCCTATGACAATGTACATTTTTCATGCCTGATGATTCATTACAGAAATGTCACAGAATATATGGAAAGACTATGTTTACAGAAAGCCACACTGACTGGATCGTGAATCATAACTGCTTTGTTGGAAGTACTGCAGAAGAAAACGTGGTGTTAGATTGAAAGATGGATTTAAACAATTTGTTTGATTATTTTCTGCAGTAACTACTTTCTCATAAGCTTAGTTGGATATATGGTTAAGATGAAAACAATGCAACTTGATAAGCAATAGCAAAAACATAATAAAAACAGATTCTCTGTCTCCTGGGAAAGCATTCTAATTTTTGCAATGTGAAGCATCTCTGAAAGTAGGTAGTGAAATAGTCTTTGCCAATGTCAGAATTTTACTTTGAGGTTTATTCTGAAAAGGCTTTCTTCTAAAAAAGGTGTTTCTACTAACTGAAATGCATCAAACGCACTTTCATGATGCACTATATTTCCATGTCCATTATATCATAGTCAGAAGTCCTTCTTAGAACTGTATCTCAATTGCAGGACTGCTAAGAGATTCAAATTCCCAAATTGGTAATGCAGAGACAAAGTAACAGATTAATTTATTTCATCACTTCTCTTCCCTTCATTCCCATAATTTTCAACATCTGATATATTGTCTACAGGAGAGTTGGACTAAATGCACAAGCACATTTTTATTAAGGATATCCTCTTGCTAAAGGGACAGTTATAAGCTGTAAAGTTATTATTTCTCCTATGAAAATGAAGGTAGCTCACTCTCTCTGAATGAAAAAAAATTTTAAGCCCAGATCCTTAGAACTCACTGCTAATGCTATGAATGAAAGCAGTATGTCTATACCCAGAGAAGCTACAATTTATAATACAAATCTGCTCAATTCTTTAGCAGTGTCTTGCAGATCTGTACTGCTTGGAAATGAACAGGTTTGTTAAGAGGACACAACAGATAATGGGTAAATTCATTATCAAACAGAGAGATGAGTGTCCTTATACAGGTTAAAGTCCAGCTGTATCCTTTAATTCCTCTATATTACATTTGTAAGAGAGTTGACAAACAGGATTTTTGCTTTATTTAACCTAATTAAAAGAATGCATCAAATATATCAGACACTTCTGCTAAAATATCCCATGTACTTTTCCTACATACAGTGTCAACGTTAAGTATATGCTTACTTCTTTAAGTGTACTTGCAAACTTTTTTTTTAAAAAACAGAAGATCTAACGTAGTGTCTATCACACAGAATAAAGATTGCTCAGAGGCACTGCAGACACTGCAGAGAAAAACTGAGTGTGGAATAAGCAGAAGAGGGCAGCATCTTACCATGTTTTAATGTCTATGGACTTGGCTTCCTAAAGTTGAGACATTATAACAGGCATATTTTGTTGAATGCTAATTTTGTTCAAAGATGACCTACATTCGTTAAAAATTTGCCTTTCGTTAACGCATAATATATCACCTTGCTAGTTAGGTATTTAAAAAAAAAATCCTCTGTAAGCTAATTGCTAATAACAGCCGATAACATTTGCAAAAAAGCAAAGTAACTTACCTTTGTGCATCCAACCACAGTTTCCATTTTACTTTGGTAAAAATGACATTTCTAAATGGAAGCAGCAGTAGTAATGCTTGAGCTCAAAAACAGAGCCCAAACAAAGCACCTGGTCTGAATGCTCCAAAGTTTTATCACACAGCTCCTTCTAATATTTAAGCAATTATTTAAAATCAGAAATAGAGAACGTGTTAAGACCATACGTGACAAGTATAACTATAATATTCAAACATTTCTGTGCAATGCAACCTATATGACACTTCTGTGCTCCTAATAAACATAGTTATGTGTTGATAAATATCGTACAGGGAATGTATATCTCTGAATGTTTGTATTTGTTACATATTGCATGAAACGTACAGGTGTTTAAACAAACTTTGTTAGCCACTGAGATTAGTAAGTAAAATGAGATTTTTGTCAACTATCAACAGAATCTCAAATAATGGATTAGAGAAAAGATAACATCTGAAGTATTTTTCTAAAGAAAAACATTCACTAATCTTTGTAACCTTTTTAAGACTGCATCCACTTTTCTGTGCTATATGGCCATATTCCTCACAAACCCTGAATTACCTACAAAATCATTCTCTTAGAATTGCAATTTCAGATGCAAACGGTTGTGTTTCCTTATAAGAACGTTCCTTACACTTTTTTGCAAAAGTGTCTCATCTAATTTTATTTGGTCAATCCACATACCCATAGCTGTCTTACTATAGGCAGCCAATTAGCAAATGAAAAGTAGTAGTAGTAAATGATTTTATGATAAAAATTACATTTGAAGGAAATCAGGACAATAATTTTATGCTTATAAATATTTCTAAAAACAAGCAGTATATTAATGCCTTATATGCAGATGAATTTGTTTACTTGGTAAGTTTATAAAAGTGCTGTTTGTTTAAAAACATGACCTATGACAAAACTTATGAATCTGCACAAATGACCTCCCATATGTCACATGAAATAACTTCCACATAATCTGTGATAGGTTGTGCAGTGAATATGCAGTTTTACACTGAAATTTCTAGAATTGCATTTGAGACAGCTTCTTGCAGGGATTGTTTAAAACAGCTGAATTAACATTGTACAAGTCAAACATTCTTAAAAACGTAGGCACATGTATTTAAATAGAAATTTTTAATTAAATTAAATGAAAACAACATCATAATGTCACAGAATGCTACAGAGTACTTCAACATGGTTACAGAAATCAGTTTAACACAGATGAGTATTTTAACAGATTAAAATAGGTATCACTTGAAATAGGAAGCTTCTGCTGGTGAAGACTCTTGCCTTTGGAAGCTGTTCATATAGACTTTTCGCCATTGCACTTCATTTTGCCCAGCAGAAAGCAATAAGAAAAAAAAAAAGGGTGAACTGATACTGGAGTATCAGTTATTCTGGAGCAAGGCTCGCCATGTGATAGCACTGGAAGCCTTAGCCCCAGTCACTATTCTTCTTAGCATCTGAGAGTTATTGTAACATGTCAGTCAAAAGAAAGTCAGAAATTAAAAAATGGGCTATCCTTTAGCAAGAGAATTAAGTTCACTGTTAATATTCAGTTTAACACAAATTAAACAAAATAAATAATGCACTTCAAATATAGCTTATGCAAATGCGAACTATTGTTATATGATCATCAAAATGCTGTTTCCTCCCTCTTCTTCCAACCATTCAGCTGAGGAAGGGCTTAGAGGCAAGGCGGGAAGAAAAGTTTCTGTCATTGTGTATCATGTATTCAGATAGTCCAAAATAAACTTCTGACTTGATACTTGAAGCCTTGGCATGTGTGTCCGTGCCAACAACGTATTGCTACATCCTGTTTTTCAGGAAGAATATTGTGTATTTTTACCTTACCCCTTAGTTAAGGCAAAATAATGCAAACTATTTGTGGGGAGAAAGTAAAATATAACTATGAGGGGGAAAAATGTTCTCTATCTTTGCCATTCAGATCTGTAGCTTAGTCTTAAGTAAGAATCATATCACTATCAAATAGCTTCACATCTTACTAATGAACAGAGTGCAAGACCAGGACTAACATTATGTCTATGGGGAACATTTCCCCTTCATGTTAATATTAAGTTTACTTATTCTCCACACTTATATCATTTTTTTCTCTGCTTGATCATGGGTTTTGGTTTTCTTTAAATTCATTGCATTAAAAATGCTTAATTGATGGGTTTTTTTGTCCACAGAAATTATTTGTTTTTTATATGCAACAGCAATGTAAAACCATTATAAAGACATATCCTCAGACTGTTTTTTAATAACATTAATGCCTTGTCAGCTCTCTGTCGTAATATTTAAGTACATTCCACTCCTTATTGGCATTAGACAAGAAAAGCTATACGTCAGCCCATGATGTATTTCACATGCCATCTGCAAAGCACTGCATAATGCAGCATGCCCTAACTCCTATTTTCCCTAGCTGGTGGTGTCAGGCAGCTCCAAGTCACACCATGTAGTCTCATGGTCCCGTCAGCTCCTGAAGTGGTAGAGAAGCGATAGTAAGCAAGTGAGGTAGCGATCCCAGTCTGACGGATGCCTGCAGCACTTCCCAGGCCCCTTCTTGAGAGCTAACTGGGGCAGAACTAGCCTTGTCCCTCTGTCCCCACAGGGCAAACATGCTGAGAACCGAAGATTCTTTGGGCCCGTACTTTACCATGAGAGTCAGGCACCAACATCTTCTGTTTTGCTTTTATGTTTGTGCTTCACCCAACCAAACAAGTGATTTTTCCTCTGCTTTTTTCAGCATATTGTCAGTTTTCTTTATGTTTCTCTTTCAAAGCTAAAACCAGAGCCTGCGGTATCTTCTGCCCTTCCATACCTAAACGGTTCCCATTTATGTTCATTGTGGCCATACAAAAAGTACTTGGAATCAAGAGAAATTTTGTAGAGTCTGCTGAGAAAATCTCCAGACAGATGGACCAGGCAGAGAGACCTACCAGGGGAGAGTAGGAGTGACACAAAACAAAATCCACCCGTGGCAACAGAGGCAAAGCTCCATTACGCACTTTCAGCGGAGAACAGCATGGCCCTGCTGGTGACCGCCCTGTAATAGCTTGCCTTGGGCTCTTTTTGCAGACTTCATATTTATGCTATTTTAAGGTAATTGCAATGCATTATTTATCTTTTTTAAGTAAATTTTAGAAAAGTTTTAACCAAACCATCCAGTACTTATCACTTTTCCTTCTTCCAACATTCATCTTTAATGTACTTCTCCTGTAATCAAATAATCAGGACACAAGTCTTTCAAGTAGAATAATCTAATTTGTTTGAATAACAAACAAACTAAAACAAATGCAATTGGAATATGAGGTAACATTTATAGAATGTAAATTATAAACCTTTATTTCTCTACACAAAAAAAAATTGAAGACTCAATTCTTGATGGAACAAACTTGTTTAGTATAGAATTGCTTCATAGCATTTAAGCCATGCATTTACCCTCACTAAGGGATAAGTGATTGTTTCAAGAAGCAAAAATTTAAAAGTAATGAAGATGTGACATCCTTTTTACTATTTTTTTCTGAGTTCTGAGTGATTCTTATTGAGAAACAGCCACCAGACATTTCAATACAAAGTTAACAACTACTTTGTAATTGGAAAACATTGATCTCCTCAGACAGGTGGTCTTGAAGATAGGAATTTACCTTAAAATTCCATACTTGAGATCAAGCAAGGTAGAAACAGGTGGTTTCCATAATGAACTACCTTATTATCTATTATTCATTTATTCTATGCTTACATCCATCACTTGCTTAGGTTGTGGTATCCTTGCACATTCTAAATTTCTAACAATACAATTTTCTCCCATTTCATTTAGGAAGAAAGCTGTGTGCTGCTTTTTGTGTAAAACAGACGTAGACAATATGAGCAAGACACTAGACGGGTTCATCTTATGACTATACTTAAATACGTTCCAGAGCTTTAAGGAATATCAAATAGTCTGGGTTGTTGTCAATATACTAAGAGAGTTTGATAATTCCTTTCCATTCATTTCCAGTCACTGAGCCATTTTAAACACTCAACAGCCAGGGGACTCGTTATTATAGTACTTAATAACCTCACTAACGTTATGCGATGGCTAGGTATTGATCTTTCCACTGCCATTTGAGGGACATTCCCCGATGAAGGACTCTATAAATGGTTCATTTGGGATGAAATAGGAAAATACTGTCTCCTTTGGACCCATGGGCAAGGCTGAAACCGGAAACTAAAGGATCAGAGAGGGCTGTACCTAAGAGTTTCCCAGGACCTACATAGCTAATAACTATCACATAATTCTGTACTGAAAATTCGCTAGGTTTTGTTTTCCACTTGCCATTCAAAATTCAGTATATGCTAAAAGCCTATTTACTGCTGTTGACAGGAACTTTTCTTTGTTGCTGTTGTTTTAAATTTCTTTCATATTTTAGTTTAATTCCAAGTTGACTGCAGAATGTTCATAAATTTGTCACAGCTTAATGACTGCAATTATAATAGGGGCATTTTAGTTTTTAATACCCCTCTTGCTAAGAGGCAGTGTGTGTACTTCCCCCTCCCCCCCCCTTTTTTTTTTTGTGTCTGACATGTCTGGTAGCTATTATGGTTAGAATTTAAAAAATAAAATATTAAGCAGGGACTGATGATAAATAGTAGCTTAATTAAAAATAAAGGTGATTATAAATTCCAGCAGCTTTATAGATTATGATACAACTGTTGATTACATCTGCTATAAGCTCTTGGTTGGAGTTAAAAGTCTATTGAGCATGGATCTCTGGCTCTACAATGAAGTAAGATGCACAGTCACCCCAGGGAAGTCTAAGAGCACATAATTTACATGTTTAGTTTTGGGTTGTTGGGGTTTGTTTGTTTGTTTGTTTGTTTGTTTTGTTTTAAACACTTGCTTTGTCCAAAGAATGAGATGAGGTAAGTTTGGAACACAAGAATTACCACAAAACTTGGAGCATAAGTAACAGATTTAAACAGATTAAAAAAACCACTTTTTATTGCCTCATTCCACTGTTAAAAGGACTCCGAAAAAAGCACAAGAGACTGAGAAAATAATGCAACATTAACACATGGTAGAAAAGGAGTCAAACAGTTAATGAGCTCTCATCACATGTGAAAAATATTCTTGACCATACATATCCTAATTTCCTGTTTACAAAGCCACAGTATTCGTCAGGGTTTGAATCTTGCCATTTTCAAGGACTTTGCCCAAATACCAAAAAACCACCAAATTTGCTTTGCAGGATATGCAAGAATTATGTCAATTAGACTATGCACTGTCTTTGGATGAATTTTATTTTAGAGAAGTTAACAAGGGACTCCAAAATCGGTATGGCAAAAAATGTTCTTTTCCCACCGATTTTGCACGGTAGGAAATTGTAGTCAGATGGCTTTTTACTGTAGTATCAGTTTTTAAATCCTTAATGAAATTACCCTTACAAGTATCCTGTAAAACTGTGAAGTGTTATCTATTCCATTTGAGTAACTGAGGTACTAAAAACTAAATGACGTAGAGAAAAACTGGTGAAAAAAGGCTTAAGCTGAAATTTCTTAAGCCCTAGTCTAGTGGCTTATTCACCATGCTTTCTCTGGGAAATGTGATTAAATAAAAAAATCAATAAAGATTTAGGTTTGCCAGATAAAACACAAAAGCTTGAAAGTCCGCTGACAAGAATTCAGGGCACAAGGCCAAGTTTTTTCGAC
Source organism: Ciconia boyciana (assembly GCF_034638445.1). Classification (NCBI taxonomy): domain Eukaryota; kingdom Metazoa; phylum Chordata; class Aves; order Ciconiiformes; family Ciconiidae; genus Ciconia; species Ciconia boyciana. The sequence goes on from NC_132945.1 coordinate 4,419,763, forward strand.
TATATTGAGTGGATCAGTTAATAGCATGAAAACAACATAATAAGGAGAAAATTAGACATCTGCTTCAGGTGTAGCCATGAGGTATGTCCTCAAGGACTTCACTTTTACTTCTCCCAGTGCTAAGGGCACTTGATGAATTCCTGACCCCATTAACATGAATGGTGAAACTCCCTTTACTTGAGACTGGCTACAGATTCACCCATACTCAGGCAGGGGTAGTGCAAAACACTTAACATCAAATTCACATCTCACTCTCTAGGAGACTGTCTCAGCCACTAATTTTAAATGCTGCAAGGAGAGACAAGTTAGAATACTAAAAATCTGGGCTCCACAGAAGCCCCTAATGCGATGTTCAGAAAAGCAGGGAGTAGCACAATTTTGATGAAATAGCAAATTAACCAAATGTGCAGGTTTAGGAATACTCATCTTTGCAAAATTAAGTCAATTTTGCTCAAAACATTTATTTTTATATATACTGATATATATATAATTATAAGCTTCTACAGGTTTTGTTCACAAATTTAATTTTCATTTCAAACCACAATGACCTTAAGAAATAACTTACATTTAAAGTAGTTTAAAAACCTAAGGTCCTGAAAATTAAACGCAAACTGTTGCATTTCAAATAAATATTTCATGTTAGTGCAAAATGCTTTTTCTGGTTTGTGTTTCATTGTTAGTCTCCTCCAGCTCATCAAGCAAAAAGATCAATTATCTGACTAGCTTTATACAAAAAGATCAAACAAGAGATAACACACATAGTTTGTGAATCTAGAATATCAGCAGCAGCAGTCATGATCAGTAGCTTTTGCCATGTTAGATAGGAAACAAGGTCAACAAACTTTCAGAACGGAGATGAAAAAAAAATAGGTGCTTTCTCACTGAGGGAAGATACAACAGACCTACTGCTGTCTGGAGAGAAAGTAGAATATTATTATTAAATGACAGTGGAAGAACATGTAGTCTAGTTAATTTAACTTTCTTCTCTTTTTACATGCACCACAGATCAGGGGATTAGCTACGCTGTTGATGAGAAAACGTACAGACCTTTAACACTACTTGCTGACTGTTCATTTGGTGAAAAAATCCTGTAACTACAGTTCTATTACTGACAAATGTATTTTGCTCCTTCCTAGCTCTTACAATGATCCTCTTTTCTCTTTTTGATAGAAACATCTGGTGTCTTCTAGGCCAGCATAATAACCTAATAATGCTTCAGAATTAGTAACTACAGTCTATGAAGACCCCTGTCTAAATACCTGTAGACTATTTATATTTTACTTATCAGTGGTAAATAAAAATTTCATAATCATCATTGGGTTTTTGTGACTGTATAGTTTTTTGTGTCTGTTTTTGTTTTTAAACAGATCGGGCATGGTGAAGTACTATAATTCTGCACAAAGAACACTCAGTTTGTGATTAGTTTAAATGTAATGAATCCTAATTTATAGCTGGCCATACATGTTTCCTCTTCAGCCTAGTAATTACCGATCAATTTGCAAGAACAACTCATTGTTTATTTTTTTAATGCACCTTTACCTTCTATATATACATTACAAAGCAGTGTAGTGGTAAGGAAGGAACAAGTCAATTGGAGACATTTCTATTAGAATAAAAGATGACAGCCACCCATGAATGGAATTCCCTTCAGTATAAAAATAGTATTAGCAGTAGCTTAATGCAAGAGCTGTGTAATGATTAAAGATAAGATCTGAAAGAGCATCAGAATTTGCTATCCTGTAACCTTCTCTAGTAATTCCTATATCCATGTAATATTACAAATGACTTGCAGAGAATGAGCCAGGACTGATTGCTCATCGTGTCTTCAGATAGAAGAATAAGGCGTCGGGAAAGGTGTTAGTAGATGCCAAATTCTGAACAGACAAAATTCACATGATGTATAGTTCAGCTGTGGACTGCCCTGTCACAAAACGCGACGGACACAAAACATTAACCTCTCTGGTCTCTAACTTGAAGCCTGTCAATGGGACGGAAATCCACTGAGGGTTACTGTGTAAACCAAACCTACCTCTGGCTCAGGAAGTCTCTGCTCCCCAAATTCTTACATGCCCCTTGACATCCACTTTTGGCCACTGTCAGAAACAAGGGAATTAAAGGGGCCTTTAGACTGGTGTTATGCCATCGCTTTTTTGCCTCTATTAGGCTCAGGCAACACTTTTATATTGTGGAACCAATAATGTATATGAACTCACGGCGACCCTGTGAAAGGGTATCTCTCCTTAAATTATTTCCAACCTTTGCTTCAGGAAGACAATGATTGCCAGGTAAGGTAAAAAAATGAACAATCTTTATATGACCATAAAAGATACTTGAACAGCTGTATTAAAGACAACTGTGTAACAATAGTGTATGTGGAAATACAAGTATAGCCCCTGTATTTTGAAAACAAAAATTCATCAAAAATAAGTTCCTAGGGAGAGAAAGACAGGAAAAAACCCCAAGGTTTCTAGCAATAGCAGTAATTATTGAAAGAATGTTGCTGTTATATTTCTTCAGTCAGATATATCATCGAATATATTACTGATTTAGCCTAAACACAGTTTAATCAAAAAAGGTGCCCTAATCTGAAATAAGGCTCTGTGCGGCAGCCTGATGCATTGCAGCTGTACGTCTGTGCTTGCTTGTTATTAGTAGTGCCACCAGCAGAACAGCACTACGTTTAGATTTTTAATACCCTGTTGCTATGGCTTACTTTAAAAAAGCGTGATATATCAGCCAAGGCACATTTTAACCTTCGGTAAGAGCCAACTATTTTAGACCAAGCCAAACAATGAACTGCAATCTTTTGGCCTTGGTTTGGATTTTGGCCAAGGACAGGTTCATTTAAATCACTGTGCAGTTGTCCAACTAAAACGATGGTTTACACACCACTTTGATTTATGTACTCCTTGAGTTTTTCAGTGGTGCTGACACCTCTGAAATTTTCATATACTTGGAATGCTAAATTGCATTTAGTAACTTACTTTTTCTTAATCACCTTTTGAGGACTTTTAGAAGTAGCCTATTGACTGCAAAGCTGAAAAACATCACGGTATAAGACTGTGTGTGGGATCAGGCTATGGCCCATGCATTTTTCCAAAATGCAGATTCACTACAGAAAAGTTTCTAGGGAGAGAGATAGAGGTATGAAGGAACCCAGATGCATATAGCATTATTTAAGCACTTTGATGCTATATTCCATTAGATATATTAGCAGTTACTTCCAGTCTCATTCATGCCAATATTTAGCATAATTGGCATGCCAATTGTGATGCCATTCCAATGGCATTAGAATAAGAAGTATTTCAAAGGTAAAAAAAAAAAAACCTAAGATGACAAATATACTCAACACTTAGTTTAACAAACCTGTGAACTACTGCCATGTATTTCTGTGGCAGACACTGTAGCAGCATGTGTTTGTCCTTGCTTGACCTACACCTGGATGATGCTGCTTCTACAAGAAGTTAACCAGCCTTGGAGTAAAGGTCCAGAGATACTGTTTTGTTATGTCTGCTGCTGCTTATTAACAGGCAGAGCCCTGACACCCACTTACACCACAATTATAACCACAGGACAAACCTGGTTTTCTGCCTCATATCACATTTATAACTTAAATTCCATAGCTCTTGCCACATTTGAAAAGGTTGACATTCTGCTTGCCTCAAAGTGGCAATGTGCAAGCTTATATCCAGTTTTCTATTTTAAAGGAAAACAATATGACATTTGGTCAGACTTCTACAATAAGCACAAGCTTATGAATAATTACTCTGTATGCTACATTTCATTCAGGTGCTGTACCTATAGGAAAATAGTAAGACAAATAAAACTATCAACCTGCTGGCAAAGAATTCATGTTTTTAAGCTATTTATTAAAAAAGGGTAAACATTTGATTTCCCATTCATCATGAAGTCTTAAGAACATTTTACTTAAAATGCTAAAGCAGACATCTACAAAACCTCGATTTAGAATAACCTTGAAGACAAAACCAGCACCACTTTATAAAACTGCCATGTTCTTTTTCTGACCAAAGCAATTCTGTGCTCTAGCTAAATAAAGTGAACTTCAACATCATAGATGTGTGTGATCAGCATGATGTTTTTTAATAATAAATACAAAAAAGATTTATGAATGGCCAGCCATTGTTGACAATTCACTTTTCTTTATTGATTTTGCTTTCAAGCAAAATTGCCCAAACAAGATCTTTCTTGTTATTTTTAATATATTATTTTTATACAGTTACACTGAAAACTGTGTCTAACCCATAAAATAGCTTTACAGATGAGCAAAGTTATTTTTAAAAGTAAATCAGCAAATTAGATATCCCATTTCAGGGGACTCCATTTTTCACTGATACAATACTAAGTTTTGTGTTTGCTTTACTCAAACCCCCACTTTTTTCCCAAGAGATTGACAATATTTCTCTATAAACTGTGTTAGCCCAGAAGATAGTTTCAGCTTTTCAGTGGAACATAAATTATAACTTTCCATAGTAGTTTTCCTTTATGCAGGAAAAGATTCTTCTTAAAATCTGGCCAGGTCTTCAAACCAATGACTTACTCATGAATAATTTTATATCACCAAGCACACAAATCCCACTGAAGAATATACTAAGCAATTCTCATAATTTTTTTCTGCCTTCATTTAGAGGAAAAGCACTATCAAGAAAGTTATTTGTAAACTATGGCTTTGCATATTTTATTTTTTTGGTTTGCTTCAGGTTAAGGTTTTCTTGGCATTTTGAGAAAAAACATGAAAGACAGAGAAAAAATGGTTCCTACATCTTAAATATCTAAATAACTTACACAAGGATACCTGCAATATATAGGACTTACTAAGTCTGAAATTTTTCTGTGTGCGTATATATATTTATGGCTTAGAGGGCAAGAATGGATTAGTGTAAAATAAATCCTGGGAAGACATTCAGAAGTACTGAGCACACATGACACCAACAATTAAGAAATATTACTTCTGAGTCCGGTCTGAAAAATACTGAAATCTTTCAAGACGCAATGAAATTTCCTAGCTATTTCAAAGATGCTTTATAAGGGAAACAAAACCCCAAAAATATTAACTTGGTAACTCTAATGCATTATTTTCCGGTACATTAAAAAAAAAAATCTAAAACCAATAACATTGTTTTGTTTTTCCAATCTGTGTCTGGACAGCGCTTTCCAATATTACAGTAAGCCACAGCTTCAGAGCTGAGACAAAGAGCTGAAATGTTAGAAACCCTTTTTTTTTTTTAAGCAGTCCATAAAGATTGTGCTTTAAATTTTTAAATGCAAATTTTTTATAGATGTTTATTGGTTGTCCCTAGGTTTAAGCATCATGATTTAATGTCTTTGCAACAGTGCTGTAAATGTAAATTTATCACGGTTATTTTGTTGCCCATCTCAGTTAAGTTTAACAGCTTATTTGATGAGGTTTTGGATGAAAGTGGAAAAATTAGATATTAGAATGCACGGCATACAATGTAATTATACAAACTGTTATTTTAATATTTCTTGGACTTTGTATGCCATAATTTACAGTTGCATTGCAAGCACAATCTGGCTAGATATCTCTAGAAATTGAGTTTCAAATGTTTGTTCCTCTCAAATCATGTGGGGTGGAGGGAGGTGGAGGGGAAGGGACTACTGAATATAGATGTTATACAGTCGTCTGTGGTCATCTAAAAGCTCTTTATAGAATGTATGTCTTTTATCACCATTTTATGTGTTTCTGGACCAACAAAGTTTTTTTGAACATGCTCAAATTTCACGAAATGGTAAATTTGAATAAAGTGAAAACTACGTAATATGCATAAATAAGGAATATTCAATGCTCACACTTGAAGGATCTTTATAGTTTAACTAAACATATGAGATAAGGTAACTCTTAACAGTTCAAGCGCTGCTTAAATATGCATTTTAAAGTATGAAAAAATGTGGATATCTGAGGAACTGACAAATATATCCACCCAAAATTTCTACCTTGCCTAAACTAAGTCAAAACTAGAGGAGGTCAAATAACCATTTTCACCATGTTTTTTCAACTTTGCATGTTTCTACAGTAAAGCTGGTTGAACAATTCATAGATACGAACTCAAGTTAAAATTTTAATTTTCTTTGGCTTTGCTATTCTCTTAATTACCCATTAAATAATTTTCAAAAGATAAAGAATAAAAAACTGAAAAACAAAAAACGTACTAGACATTTCTTTTTATGAAAAAACAGCAATAGGCCCAAACTGAATATCTGTATTTGTGGTCTTAAAATTAAATGGTATAAACTTTCACACGTTTCACAGTTCTTTGTAAGGTAGACCAATCACAAAGAGACAGAAAAGAGAAACAAATAGCCCAATTCTAATACATTTGCCAACTCCTTTGACTCAAGCAAAATAATGAACATTCCCCCCTTTACCCTCACACATACATACAGGATAATTAGCCTCGTATAGATACCCATCCTTTTGCATGTTGTCTCACTCTAGTGATAATATAAACTACAAATTACATTATCAGCTGACTTTCTGAATTGAATGTGCGACTGACATTCTGAATTTAATGTGCAATTCTAGTCACTGATATACAGATTAATACATTAATATTAAACAGATCTGCAGTAATTAGTACCAATTAATGTAAAGGATAAGTTAATTTGCAAAGCATATCATTCAATATACAAGCCAATGTGTGTCAAACAGTATTATGCTAATTCGATAGCCCATATTTTAAAAGTCTTATTTACTGTGGTTGGGTTATCTGACTGTTTAGGGGCTAAGATCACTTGAAATACTGTTTTTCAAAGCCAGACAGGTGCAACTACTGTTCAGTTATAGATCTAATTTCATTTTTACTGTATTAGCGAATCAGAAGCTTTATTTAGAAGACAAAAGACTATGAAGAGAAATATTTCTTGAAAGATTCTTTTCAAGTTTAAAACTTTTTCTATTATAGGTTTCAAGCTTGTAGAAATTTTCAAACTGAGATTTTGTTTACAAAAGTAAATATTTTTGCTCCAGGAGTCTTTGATCTCATGTTATTTCAATAAGAATTACTACAGAGCCTCAAGTGCTTTGAGTCAACTCAGAATACACTCAAAAATAGTTGCTGCAAGTCTTTGCATAGCAGGTTTTGTTCTTGTTGCAATATAAATGTTACCCAATACACTTATTTTCCCACGTCTTATTAATATCAGCCAAATATTTGTAAGGTTACATATAAATGTTGTATGTGATTCCTTAAATCACTAATTAGGAGTGCAGTTTATTTGTAAACCAGAATATAACAAGAATATAACCATATAACTAGAATATAGTGATTAAAACCTAAGAACAATATTCCAAAATTGAAGGTTTGCAGTAACATCAAAGGAGGATTGAACATAACTGTAGAGAACACATACAGAAAATAATAGTAGTGGGTGATGTAATTTATGATTCATCTAGGATGTAACTGTTCTTGATTGTTAACATTTGTTTGGACATTAAACACTGCAAAAGTAGAAAGGGAATTTATTGAAATTGAACCGACATGACATATACAAAATAACTGCATTTGTGCACTAGGAAGATTTGTTCTGACACAGTGACCTTCTAAAATTGTCAACAGAGAGTTAAGACTGCATTCTTATAAAAGTGTCAACAAAACTTTTTTTCTTTTCCTCTCCACCAAGACATTAGTCATTGTGGTTCAGGTTTTAAGACACCTAGCAGTGTGGTACTTTCAGGAGAGTTTATAATTCCCTCATCAAGAAAGTATTGAATCTGCAAGATTTTCTTTCCTGCAGTGTGAATAGGCGTCCCATGACTGCCAAGCACCAGACATCTGGTCTGAAAACGGGCGTTTCCGAGTCGGTTACCACCTTCCAACACTGCTGCATTTCTCCATGTCACCTGTAGTCATGCAAAATCCTATGCACCATCACACCACCCCCTCAAGCAAGACAGCAGACTGGCAGTGTACGTAATGGAAAAGTATGACTTGGGTCAACTTTGCTGCTTGTATCCTGGCTGTTTGTTGAACACAAAAGAGAACTGCTGGACAAAGAAAAGCAGGTATGGAAGTTTACACATTAAGACAGGGGTTAAAATCCTCAAGAAAACATTCCTTTAGAAAAAGCGTGGCAGTTGTTACTGGTGTTTGAACTGGAGGAATGTCAATTTTGTGACTTGTTCTCAGCCAACTGCTACTTGGTGCAGTACTTTACTACTCTTGCCTGGACCATTTACATGGTTTTTGCAGACATGAATAATGCCTATGCAATATCTGAAATGCCTGCCAGGAGACAAAACCATGGAGAGGAAAAATAAAGTGCACTTTTTTTTTTTTTTTCATTCCTGAGTATGAGAAATATAGCTGATCACTTTGAGCTTGAAAATAAATAGCAAGGACTACTATACTTGGAATAACTGCTGGACGATTCCCTGCCTTACTTATATCTCTGTGATGCAGGAAAGCATTCCTTGGAGTGAATTAAACTGTCCATTGTATTGTCCCTAGGAACACAATTAAGATTATTCACACTAATAACATCACCTTATATTGCATGATATCAGAGACTGTATTACATGCCTGAGAACTTCAAACTCAAGTATTAAAAGAAAATACTATGATTCACTTATTTACAACAAGGTGGATCTCAGCTTCTGCAGAATCTTATCTCAGTATTTTTCACCTATGCTTGAAATATTTGCTATATACTGGAAAAGAGATGAGCTAGTCCTTATAATGACAAAACAGTGTGAAATAGCAGATGAATGATATATGGGGAAAAAAGCAATACCATACCACCTGAAAGCTTTGTCTTAATTAACAAAGGGGAAGCAAGGGTAGTTCAGGTTACTTGAAATTATCTATTTTTTTCTTTTCCTTCCCTATCTTTTACATAGTTGATTCTGGTTTGATATTTACTTCCTGCTTGCCTGTCATTTGAGTTTGGTCTTGAGGCTAGAACAAGTCTTTTCTACTTCCATACATTATAAAATACTACTTTATTATCATTCTATCTAATGCTACTGCTCTACCTTACTGTGAACTAAAATCCACTAATCCTTCCTTCTGATTCTCCACTTGCTGATTTTGATTCTGAATTTGATTCAGAATTTGATTCAATACTGGAAGCCCTTTAGGTTTGAAATTGTCAGCACTATGGAGGTGTTCTCAAAAGTAAGCAAAACCAGTGAAAATGTTTGGAAATGAACAATTGTGTTTTATAAAGCAACTTCAATAATAATTTGACAGAAAAGGTAAACAGAACACAGCTAAGTTTAAAAATCTGCATGAGTCAGAAGATGAGAAGAAGGAAGATTGGAAAAAATATCATGAGACACTGGCTGCTTGAGATAAATACAAGCTATTTCATTTTCCTAAAGTGGAATTTTATTTGTTAAAATTTGAAAGCTAAGCTTGCTATGGTGCAACGTTGTATTGTGTGGCCCTGAGCAACTGCTGGGTTCACTGTAGTGGTTGCAGAACCCTTGTAATTATATACCTGCATGTTATCATTAACACCCCAGACTGCCACATTTAGAACTAAGTATACTCAGTAAAATCCAAAAGAAAGCCCATTGCCACTGGGCTTGGGGGGCCGGGGGAGGGGGGTGAGAAATACTCTGAGAACGCATTCCTGAAGGCAAGGTCTTATCAGTCCAGAACTGCTATCTGTCTCCAAGTGAGCCTGTGAAGGTCATAAGGAATAGGAATTAAATGATCACAACCTGCCCTGCTCAACAATACACTATCACTTGTCTGCAATCTGTTCAGAAGCTTCAGCTCTAAAAGAGAAAGACTGAGAGTGGCAGGGGTATAAAAGAAAGTCTGCTTGGTGCTAATAGGCTTCTAGCACACGCACACAAATCCTTAATATTTTTATAGGAGCAATAATAATAAAAAGAACAACTAGTTTTAGCTGCATTCATTCAGGTGGAAGCATCTGTAATATATACAAACTCATAAAAGACACATGCTTAAAGGAAAGTCACAAAATGCTGACAGTATCTTAGAAATATATCAGTATTACAGGCGATAAAATGTATTTGTTTGTTCATGATTTACTGGGTGAGTGCTACATACTTTGTTAGAAAGGAGATGTCCAGGTTGCATACAGCTTTACCCTAGTAGCTGCACTAAGTGCGAAACATTTTGCCTTACCAACAACAGAGTACGTCCAACAAGCTGAAGCTTCTGGACTAAAGGGCACCACAAGAAGATGGAGCGCGAGTGCAAGTGAACTTGTACAGAACCTATGAGGTTGTGTGTCTATATGTGTGCATATACGTCTGCACAGGGTAAGAACCCAGGCTACCTCCTGGGAGAGCTCCTAGGCTACTGAGTAAAAACAAAGCAATGACAAAGTCATAGAAATAAAACATGTTAGTTCAACTGAAACTTTACCCTTATATCAATACAGCTCTAGACAGTAGCACACATCAGTGATTCTTATCTTCTTAGCCTGTATTTGGCTGTATATAAAGTACTGGCCACTATTACCTCTATATTTAATCTGAGTCACTAGGGAATTAAATAGATGCGAGTCTGAAGATAGCGCTAAATTTAATTAAAATGACCTTTATAATTACCGTTTCCATATTTCATACTGTATGATATTGATAAATAATTACATGAAAAAAAAGTATCTTCTCTCTGTTAAATAATCGTCTTTGCAACTTTCAGGACTTTTAAAAAGTTACATCCATGAGGCTGTTTCTTAAAGCAAACAAACAAAAAACCAACAAAAAACCTTAAGATACAATATAGTTTTAGGCCAAAATTGTGCTTAAATATTCCTACTTGCAACCATAGTATCTGACAAATTCTGTGGTTAAAAGCTGAAATCAGTTTCCTGGAGTTACAAATCTCTGTGTGTAGTCTCATAACTCCTTGCTTTAAGCAGGAGAAAAGAATCTGCCCATTGACTTAAAAAATGAGAATCTGGTTACTCCTACAAGTTTGAGCCTGCAGCAAAAAGCAGCATTAAAAAGCACGCCAGTTAAATACTGTCTCCTAAAACTTTGCTCTTGGAGCCACCACAGTTTCTATAAAAGCATTTCCCACACGCACACTTAAAAAGGCTAACTGATCCCTTTTTCCCAGTTTCCAGTATTTTAAAGGCACATTAAAGCTGACTCAAAAATTCAGGTTTTGCATCATAGCTATTTATGCATTTAATCTGGTACCTTTATGCATACCAAAATAAAGATTTGTCTCTTACATGGCAAATTCCCTCACTAATATTTCCCAGTTAAGAGGCCTATTTATAGACTAACCTCATGAGAAATTCCACCTTTCCCTTTTGTTCATTCCTCCCCTACCAAACTAGGTTATGAGAGGACCCACGCACTACCTTAAAGAAAGCAGAGGATTTTCTGCATGAATCAAAGAATGTTTCTGAAATGGGTATCTTTATTTCTTTATAAATGTTCTATGCAATATTTAAGGCTTTCTGGCATACAATTCTCAATCCAATCAATTCTAAGCTATTAAGTTTCATAATCTCTTTGTTGCAGTGATGGCCATTAGAAAGGAAAAATTACAGGAGAGAAGACATAAAACATGGAAATACATAGTGATTTGGTTTTTTCCTTTGCGACAACACAAAACTGGGGAGTGGGGTTGATAGCTCACACTGATGTGGTGCCATTCAGAGGGACCTTGGCAGGCTGGAAAATGGGCTAAGAGGAACCTCATGAAGTTCAACAAAGGGGAGGAATAACCCCACACACCAACACAGGCTGGGACTACCTGGCTGGAAGGTGGCTTTGCAGAGAAGGACCTGGGGGTTGTGGTGGACACCAAATTGACTGTGAGCCAGCAATGTGCCCTTGCAGTCAAGGCAGCCAACAGCACCATGGGCTGTGGTAGGCAGAACACTGCTAGCAGGTGTAGGGAGGTGATCCTACCCCTCTGCTCAGCACTGGGGAGACACATCTGGAATGCTATGTCCAATGCTGGGCTCCCCAGTAAGAGAGACATGGGCATACCGGAGCAAGTCCAGCCAAGTGACACAAAGGTGATTAAGGAGTGGGTGGGTCTTATCACTATGTATAAATAGATGATGGGTGAAGTAAATAAGACAGAGACAGGCTCAGTGGTGCCCAGTGACAGGAGGCAATGGGCACAAATTGAAGCACAGGAAATTCAATCTAAATACAATAATTTTTTTTTTATTTTTTTTTACCATGAGGACAATGAAACACTGAAACAGGTTGCCCAGAGAAGTTGTGGAGTCTCTATCCTCCAAGATATTTAAAACCTGACTGGATTGAGCTCTGGACAACCTGCTCCAGCTGACCCTGCTTGAGCAGGTGGTTGGACTAGGCAATCCCCAGAGGTCCCTGCCAACCTCAGCCATTCTGCGCAAAGATTCAAACCCATGTAATGGCATTTCAAGGTGAGACAAAGGATCTGTAGACACTGAAGGGGACATCAGTACATGTGGTACTGTGGCTAGACAGCTTCATTTCTCCGACCTAATTTACTTAAAGCTCTTTTATATTAACACTTGCCATCTGGTTTCCAGTGGGCACAGAAGCCTTCACTGAAAGTCTGAGCTAAGACACTACAACAAAGGGATTTGACTGCTGTGGGATTACTCACAATCTAACCTGGCACGAATTCAGAGAACAGAAAAAGCCAATGTTCAACCTCTTCTGAAAATCCAGAATTACATGTTGTCCTGTACCATGAGGCCATTATTAATCAAATTCGTCTAGAAGACACCTTTGATGCTTTTTGAGTACATGGAAGAATCAGTGAAAAGCTTAAGCTGCAGGGAACATCAAAATTTGTCTTCAGAAATCATGCTAATGTTTCTGATTTGAACAAAAATCACTAGTATCTTGGACACAACTTTTGTTCAGAATATTTATAATCTAGGTTGTTTCTAGTTTTAATTCTCTAACTATTTGAAAGTTTTTATATTCCTGCTAGAATCAGAGAATCATTTAAATTTATAATTAGGTGTGTTACGATTTTATAGTAAACAAGAAATTTCACTTTCTTTTGATTAGATTTGCTTACTTTCCTCTGCAGAAGCCTGATTAACGAGTACAACTGCCTGTCACAACTGAGTGGTAATTTCTTTAGTATAATTTACTTTCATTATCTGTAATTAATTACATAGAACAAATAATATAAGGAGACTTGGGTGGGGCAATTATGAGGCTTTATTCTTTGCTGAGCTGAACCTCATTTTGAGTGTAGGACTTTAACACTGAACAATGCTCACACTGTTGGAAGTTTTCATAAATAAGAGAAGTTATATCAAATTATGAATAAAATTTGTAAGCATTCCAATAGGAACGCTGAAGACTATACACGTGCATGGACTATACAGACTATAAAGGGCTACACAATACATTATGAACATTCTGAACTTGTTTTGAGACTAAAATGTAAAGATCATAAAATGCTACGAAGAGATATAGGTCTAGAAAGGAATGCAAAAGGTAATTTGTCCATCTTCTCATTATACCTAACCTGTTCTTAAAAACACACTGACAGCAAACCTACAACTTCTCTAAGTAACTTATTCTAACGTTCATCATCTCTGAGGTATAAGGACTTTCATAATCTCTATTCTAAAAGCCTGTTAATATAAATTAATCTTACTCTTGAACATCATGAAGCATACTTGATTTTGCTTCTTTATTAAAATACTTAAATATTCTGGAAGACTTAGCCTACTTTTGTCTTGTATTTTCTACACTAAACAAACCCAGTTATTCAAACCTCTGCTTACAGGGCTCAGGACTAACGTCTCTTAAAGATACAGCTGAACATAGTATTCATTCTTGACGTGCTCAGTTTATGACTCACTGACTCCTACATCCTTCCCTACACTTAGCATTGCCTACTCAATACTTCCTCATGTTGTATTTGTGCTTTTCATTTCTCCTTGCCAAATGTGGTACTTCACACTTCTATTTACTGAATGTTATCTGTGTGATTCGTATCATTTCTCCAATTTATGAAGGTTAATTTAAATTGTAACCTTGTCCTCCAAATTGTTTGCAGGCCCTTCCAGGTCATTGTCATCCACAGATTTGGTAAGTTCACTTTTTCCTTCCATCATTCAAGGTTAAAAGTATGAAAGAACTGAATCCAGAGCAACTCCCTCAGGCTCTATGTAGGAGTAAATGCGGAAATTTAGAGAAAAGTCATTCCAAATGAATGATTTTGTTTTATAACATGCAAGCATGTAGCGCTAAAAATACCAAGTAAAATAGCAAAATGTTTCATTTCAGAAGTATTTCAACAATGTTGACATTCCATTTTTTCCCTTACAAATTAAGCTTTGGGAAAAAATAAAAAAATCAGTATAAATGTACATAGTATTTTAACTTTGAAAGCTAAACTTCCTGATTAAAAAGGGGATTCTAACAACTTTACAGTATTGTATTTATTATACTGCTAATTCACCGACTTAACCTCAAAATAAGTTGTAAGAAAAGATGCACACTAGGATGCACTTGAAACTTTTTCTGGATTTTTCTCATTTTACACTGTAACCTTGCTGGGGTTCTGCTTTTGTTTTGTAAGCAGAAAGTAGAAACATCTATTTAGTTACAGTATATTGATTTTTGGAAATCAAATTGTAGAGGGTATACATAATAGGCATGAAAGGGTCTCAAACTGGTAATATAGGAATCAATAAATATTCAAGAGAACCGAGTATAAAGCAAATCAGGGAAAGTGACAGGTATACGCAGTATTCAGTTCACTGTTCAGAAAAGATCTTTTCTTATTGGAAACTATAAAGCTAAATGAGAAACTGCTGAGCACTGATGTTACTGGGCAAACTTCCCAGAACTCCCCTCAAGCCTTTCCTTTACATAGGTTCATGGACTCTCTCTAGGCAGCAATGAGAAAGATTTTAGGCCATAAGTAGTGAAGAACAAATGAAAATTAAATCTAACTGCTTGGGAGCAAATTTTTTTTCAGTTGCAAACAATGAAGAAAACGCCGTTACCAATTAATGTCTGCTTCTGGATTGCTGAAATGATGAATAATTAGTACCAATCATTTAGAGCGTTTCTAGAGCATGATGCAAAGGGAAAAAATATACTAGAGTATGTAGTATGTATATATTGTGACAGTGTTATGAATCAGATTATTCACATGTATTTTGCAGACAGTTTATTAGATACTAGAAATAACATTGTCTCCACCCTTTTTGTTAGAGATTCTCTATGTCATTGTATTTCCTTAAGGAAGTTTTTCACGCTCCTGACTAGCCACACTGAGATTCATCATGCTACCAAACAAGGATTGAAGTTTCTTGTAATGAATTTTTAAAAGTATATTTCCACATAAGAAATGATTTTTAAAATAATTTTAAAATATAAAAATAAAATAAATAAATAAAAATATAAAAAATAACATAAAAAATAATTAAAAAGAATTTAAAAAACTGTCTCTTATAGAAGGACTGTTAGTTATCTTACATCATCTTTTATGCCCAGGAACATGATTCCCAATCCTTAACAGAAGTTGATATGCAAAGCACATTGAAAGAACAAAAGGAAAATATCAGGGGGTGGAAGAGGTAGATAAATGATTTTTAAAATCATCTAATTTGCTGATTTGGAGATACTGGTTTGTAGCAGTTTTCCCCCAGTACATACACTTTTGAAATGTGGAACACAACTCTCCTGATATTCCAACCCTCAACTTCAGTGGTTGGTTTTGGTTATAAAAAGGTGTAAATGTGTTTAGATGAGTTATCTGTGGCCTTCTGAGTACAAAAGGGTTTCTTTCTTTCAAATGGAGCTTTCAGAATTGGATTTTTTTTCATTCACTGTAAATCTTTATAATCCTGGGTAGATTTTTCCCTTAATCTTGTTCTCTTTATTTTCTTTGCTTTGTAATGAGCTTTCTCACCATACTGAGAAGGTTCTTTCCATTAGTGTCAGTATTGTTCTTTAGTTATCTCAGTTTAGAGCAAAAGAGCATGGGTACCGAGTATGCTGCTGCCCTCATTATACCGCCATTTTCTTACTGCAGCTTGTAATACTAATCAAACTTTGTTTGTTTTCTTGGAAATGCAATGCAAAAGCAATAAGCCTCCAATGCTACTCTCTTTCTTTAAAAACAAGAAAACAAACCAAAAATTTCTTATACGTTCATACACAAGTAACCTTTGAAGTTGATGAAATTCTGCTGCTACTGGAAATGGGACCACACAAAATGAAGCATTAGAGACTAATAGCAAGACATAAGAAGGAGAAGGAAAGAGAAAGAGGAGCATTTTACCCAAACCACAGTACAGAGACTTGACTTCTCTGTCTGTCGTTCATCCATGATTTTATTTATTTATGACAATTCTTTGGTGTTTTTCCACTATAACACCTGAGGAGACATCCACAAATGTATATGATACATACACTTAGTCTAATAACACTAGTTAGTAACAAAAATGGAAGGATGTTTAAACAAACTTTGCTATGTCCATATTCTCCTTTCCTACTGAAAGATACAGAAATGATTAAGGTACAACTTGGAAAAGTATTTTGCTTCCCCCCCAAAGTGTCACTTGGTAGCCCACATCAACAAGAGTAATGCTTTACTACATAAAGTTCGACTCCAGTATTTTTTATTTATTTTTACCTTTATGAACTCTACTCAAGCCATTCGAATAAAAACAAAGTACACATGTGCAGTCCTTTGAGGAAGTACGATCACGTTGATGTTTCAGAATGATTTACGTTGATTTTTCCATTACTATGTTGAAATAGAAATAAATAAAGGGAGGCATTTTTCATTCCATTTACTTGGTAAAATGTTAGAACTGAAGAATTAGGGCATGATAATCCAAAAGTTGGACAATGTTAATCAAGCCTATCTTGTAACATAAAGGAAAATATGTAAAAGTGAAGAGTACACACCAGTCAGAACAGGAAACTAATTACTTCAAACAATTCCATTAAACTTATTAGAGCTCAAGGTGCTAAAATTTGGGAATTCCATTGATGAATGAAACATTGTTACATAAGGACATATATTTACATTATTACCACATTGATTCATCACTAATAACATTATTTTGGAGAAAATAAAGATTTAAAAAGAGACAATTTGAGCAATCAACATTACCAAATCTCATATTGTTCCCACTGCAAATGACAATGGCTTCAAACAGAACAGTGTTGAGCCCTGAAACTTAAGCATCCTCTAATTAGCCTCTCTAATATCTGAAACAAATCCTGGGGACATGCTCAAATGCCCTTATGATCCCAGTACTTGGCATAATGTAAAACTCTTTATCCTGGTCAACAAACAGGCTAAGACAGTTTCAAACAGTTTGCATCAATGCAGGAATAAGGCAAGTTCCTACGATCCTTCCCCAATTGTCACAATCTTTCTTTTATTTCATAATTGTGTAAGCTGAGTAACATCCAAAGACAAAATATTCCACCTTTCATTAACTACAGTTTACAGATAACTAATCAGTTTAACACTTGATGCCCGATCAGTCTTTTTATCTTGCAGCAACCTCTTAACTGCAAATTGCATTCTGTGTGTTCATGCATATCTCTGAAATGTACATAACCATAGCAGATATTTCTACTTAAATATATTGCTTAAATGTAAATACATTGCTTTTGAGGAATTTTAACACATTCCTCAAAATTATTAATTTCTAAAAAAGTTTTTTCCACATGAACTATAGTTTCATTATTTGCCTGCTGCTAACATAGTCAAGATTTGCAAATGTTGTTCATTCCCAGCAAGATCAAATAACTGATGATATATTTTGAGTTATATTAGTACTTCACTAATACTTCTACCTATGTCTGACAAATCTGCATAACTAGAATGCATCTGTAAATAACTCCAATATGTAAAGATTTACCAAGATATGGGGGGTTTTTTCAAATCTTTTAGTAAAAACCAAAATAGAAATTAATACATTATTTAAATTTAGAGTGGACTATTTGGGGTCAGCTTGGTTTGCCTTTTGCTCTCAAGCAAAACTGCATCTAACTGATCATCAGAATGCTATAACAACATGTAATGAAAAGGCAAAAATCTATTTATTCAAAAATAGTACTAACTTGGACTCAGTACATTAAAAACTTTCAAGACTGTTTTTGAAATCTGGTTCATCAGCAGAATTAGCAAAACAGGTATCCTTTACAGGCTTAAAGGATGTCCAAACCATCAGCTGTCATCCTTGTGAAACTCATGAAAAGGCTGCATACGTGAAGATAACTATCAGAAATGTTCTAAGAGATTGCTAACCAAGCTACATGCAACAGGAGGTGATCATTCTTGTTCAAATACTCCCTATACCCAGGGCAAGAGAAGTATACGTAACACTGATGCTCAGTTTCAGAATCTGGCACTATTAACTGCCTGGATTGTATACCAGTTAGTTTCTGATGCCCTCAGAAAGAAGCCACATTCAGGCATCTTTATGGCAAAGCAGCCAAGAAAGCCATAATAACTGTAGCAAGTTTGTCATCTAAAAAAATTGTGGCAACCACCTTGAAATATCAAGGAAGTAGAGGCTTTTTGTGGGGAAAAAACCCAAAAAACAAAAAAACCCCAAACAAAACACAAACAACAACAAACCCACCCCAACCAAATAAAAAAAAAAACCCAACAACAACAATAAACCACACCGAAAAACAAACCAATAAAATACGTGATGCCACAAGATCCAAAAACCTGAATGACAAGGAAATATTCCAAATGAAGAGTGGACAATGAGAAAACAAATAAGTTTCCCTTCATACGTTCAATTTCATTGCTTCAGTCAGCTTTTCAGTTTTCATTATTTGTTCTTATAGTCAGAATGAGAATTACAGAAACATTAGAAGACTATAATAGATATATTGGAAAGAGGGTAAAATAGTGAGTTAAACGAAAATTTAAGCAGAAATGTTTTATTCCACTAGGCTTTAGAAGGGCAGTTCCTTTGAACTTTATATTTCTGGGTTAATACAACTTGGAATTTATGTTTGTAAGTAGGAACCACCCCCCTCCCCCATAAGAATTAGAGAGCGGCAACTGGGAGCACGTGTTGGACAACCACCACCACTTGGGAGCTGAGCAGGAAGGATTACCCAGAGCAGTGACTAGGTATCAAGGATTAAATATGCTACCTACTTTGAAAACTTGAGAACTTTCTCCTCTCAGGGTCCATCATTTTGCCCTATGCCTGCTCCGAGTGGTGGTGGAAAGGCTACCTCTCTTTCTTTTCCATGGGTAGAAATAGTTTGTATACTCCCTTTCTGTCCTTCAAGTATATTCACTTTCCTATCCCTCAGGAAAAATACAGATACACATTTTCAAACTTGGTTTGAGAAATGAACCCCTTAAGATGGTGTGGTTCTATAAGTGTTTTTCAACACAGTGAAAAAGATGATAGACTTATTATCATCTCTTTTCACATTAAATTCACGTTAAAATTCCAAATGGAGACAAATCATTCTGCCTTCATATATCCTGCAAGCTATACTTGTAGCAAACTCAGGCCAGTTTTAACCTGTTATATACCTGAGGCTATGCATTCTGTTGATGTTTCCCTTGTGTTATTATGATTGATTAATTATATCTCCTAATACAAAATAGTCAAAATGTTTACTCAAACATATGTGCCACTGAGTTGATTAAAATAAAAAAATAAGAACACCACTTCTTAAATAGATCTCAAATATAATACAACTGTCTGAGCAACTGGTATTGTCCAGTCCCCAGTTACTACAGGATGGCAAACAATATGTGCATCTATTTCTAATGCACCAACTGAACATATGTCTGTCAGAGAAAGATGGAAATACAATGAGGCTAGGATAATTTAAATAAACAGCTGTCACTTTATGCAAGATTGCCTTTGGTGAGCTTTGATTTGTGTGTGTACAAAAAAGGAAAAGTGGAATTATAGAACTAAACAGAATTACAAAACTAAAACAAGTAGGAAGGTCAGCATACTTGCCTCCCATTTTTCCGTAATCCATAAACAACTCCAAGCCACAACCAAAGAAAAACTTATTCATCTGTGTTATTTGTTCCTTCATTATACTACTTGCTGTCAAAGATTTCACTACACTGCCCTAGGCCTATTAAGATTCATACAGAATGCATCTGTGAACTGTGTTTGTGCTTTCAAGAGAGGAAAGAAAGGCTTAAAATCATCCTCTTTTTTTAAGGTGAAACATACTTAAAGTCAATGAGTTTTACATTGCATACATAGACCGTTCTTGGGGTAACAGTGTTGCATTTCTGTATTTTGCATTTTAGAATGTATATATGGTTGTATAACAGACACAAATTAAATTTGCTTCCATTTTTTGTTCTTCTTGAATGATTCCACTGAAGAATAGGGCTCAAAAAAACATTAAGATAGAAAATTTCCGTGCCAATAATGTGTACTCTTTGAAGCTCAATTTGCCAGAATGAATAAGCAAAGTTAAAAACCAAGATTTCCAACCCTTTAAGGTCTCAAAGCACAGGAGAGATTCTTTCGTTTTAAGTGTGTATGTAAGCCCTGATGTGAACATAAATGTCAGATCCTGAAAAACGACTATCAATAATGTAAAAAGAAAGCAAAAGACAACCCCATAGGGAAGTACTACATAGGGATTTTCTCCACTTTGGAATGGAGATGAGAAAATGTGCAAGATTCCAAACTATCTGACTTTGACATTTTTCCCTGGATCTAAACCTTCAGAGCAACATCTTCCTTTGGAATTATGTATAGTTGAGGCAGAAACTGGTCTTTAGAAGACTTTAGTGTACATGATTTTTCATTCCATTTTTTTCCTTCACTAACACTAGAGAATGACATGTTGAAGTGTCATAAAACCTCTGGAAATCTCCATAAAATTCAGGGTCTTTTAAGCAAAACAGAAAGAGTACCAGCATAAGAACACAAGGGTAAGGAACAGTTTGAATCAGAAATAAGGCCACTGAAATGTATCAGGAAAATTATTTATCACCAAGAAAAGATGGACTAAAGAGGAAATAAAAGGGAAGAAGAGGTTTATCAGTGATGACCTTTTAATGACAGCTTTAGTTATCAATACTTACACAAATTTCAGGAAAAAACCCCACTACTTTTAGATCTGTGATGTCCAAAAATTCCTCCTCCCCCTACTGTCAAACACTATACTTTGTTGCAATTTTCATCACCTCTTATTCTGTACACCCAGATGAAGCCTGAGGGGAACATACTTTACGGTCCCAAGGCCTACTTCATCTATACTCTTGATGAAGCAGAACGCCAATGCTCTGTCTACGTGTTATGTCTTAAAACCACTGAAAGGGTTTTAAGCAGCAACAACTTCAGAAGAATCATTTGAACAGCATCTAAACAGCAACTAACATTGCCCTGCATGATTTGCCTCAGTACCAGGGGAAATAGGAGACTAGATCTAAGTAATATCCTGTTTATCACCACTCAGTTTCAATACAGAAGGATGTTCCAGGAGATTTTATCTGTGAAAGTAAAGCAGACCCAGATACATTAATATCGTTTATATTAGTAAATGGAACCGGTAACTTCGTTGCTGCAAGGGCGTAGTGGCACTGAAGTAATACGAAGGATAATGTAGACAGTGCTTTTCATTTCCATTCCAACGGGCTTCAGAGCCCTACTGAAACAAATTACAAACAAAGCTATTCCTCTTCACATTTCCCCAGGATTTCTTCCAAAATGGGGATGTTTTACCTTATTATAAATATTGACAGCATTATTACTTTTAAAGTTGGATAATGTTGAAATCAAGAGGATTTACAGCAATACTGCTTGCAAACTAGTGAAATACAACCTACTGCTGATAAAACTGACTTCTGTAAGGCAAGCCTTAACTTCAGATTTTTGTTGTGAACCATGGAAAAGTATCAAAATCTATTTGTTCGCGTTATTGGATATAGAGTCATATACTTCATTAAGGAAGTTCTCCAAAAAAAGCTGTAAATAGGTAACAAAATACCATGTCTGTTTATCAAACCATACCTAGCAAAACCAGTCATATTATACAGTATGAAGAATATTAATTCAGGAGAGGAAAAAAAAATACTTACTATAAGCTTCAGCTAAATTTGTATCATACTAAAGGAAGAGAAACTGTTTCACGTAATCGGATTAAAGAAGCAATTAAAACTCTGTGGTAGCATGAAAACAGAATCAAATGTTCAGCTAGATAATGAAGCATGCAAAAGGGTGTGATGCTCCTCTAGAAAAACTACTATTTCTAGCACATTTTCTGGAAGAAAAAATGAGAATAAAAGTGGATTTCTGTCAACATCATACGGTAATTTTAGGGTTATGAACAACATCGGAGTTAATCCGTTTGAATGAGAACTCCAATTTCTTGGCACTGTATCTTTTGCTGCCAATAAACACAAAAACCCTCCAGATGTCACAGACTACATTGGGATTTGATCGTGAAAGGCAAAGCAGGTATAAGAAATAAATCACAGTAGTAGTGCAAGTCAACTCAACAGTTATGGTGTTTGATAGCAAACTAGTAGGTTTAGGTTTTTTAGATTAAAGCTTATGTCTATACTAGACCTTAAGCAAATCAACAAAATTACATTTTCCCTAAGAAGCAGTAGTATATGGACATGTCCTGTCCTCCATGAATTATTTGCACAGAAGTCTTAACAAGCCTACAGTATTAATCCATTACACTTCACGAAAGCTTACTTGAACTCAGAAATAGAAACGCTATCGCAAAACGTGATGCTGTTTTTCTATGGCTGTGCTTTGCGGGACAGTCACCTTAAATAATTAGTGGCCTTAATGATCTGGAAAACTGATATTCAGAGACCCTTTTAGAATTCAATCTATTTCTGTTTATTTTGTGATTATCAGTAGACCAGATAGCAGCAAAATAGATTTGATAACTTCACAAACTTCTACAGATATGTTTACTGCATGAGCAGTCAGTGATATACACTTCAACCCTTATGATTACTCTGGTATCATCAATACACTTGAGCTATGTTGAGAGGAACATGAACTGATCATATCAAACAGAAAATTAGGGCAGAGATTCCATCATTTGAGCCAAAGCAACTATATAAAACCAACACATAGAATTCTTAGTCAAGACAATGGGGAGACACTGAGCTATATCTTTCCAAATAACGACACATAAAGATGTTATAGAACTGGCTCATAAAATTTAAGTTTGTGTTTCTGAAAAACAACACAGGTTAAAAATGTTACTGTTTGAAAGCTAAGTCCAATTTTCCTGTAGACACAGGAGTTTCCCCATCAAAATTAAAGGAAGATTATAAATGGAAAAATAGTCGTTCGTTTGATGACAGTTAATAGTCTCATTGCAGATGAAGTTTAAACTGCTGGTGGGGAAATAAAAATTGCTATAAAGGGCTTCCACAAAGTTCTATAAAAATAGAATTGCTCTATTCTTTGAGCCTATGGTTAGATTTTTAATCCACTACCCAGGTGCTTTAGATTGTATTTAATTTGATTACTGGATAAACAGACAGATACTCAGTGTGATTTTATATTAAAGAGTTTGATTTATAAATTTTTTAATCAAAGTGATTTATATGAAAGATTACTGTTAGCTATAAAACAACAAAAAAAACCCAAACCCCACAAGCTTGTTAATAAGCACATTAAAATTTCTATGATTCAGTTAAGGCTTGGTAGAAAAGTAGGAAAGTATAATTGTACACAACATTAAGACTGAAACTGTATCCTTAACTTTGTTAGATGTCTACTGTTAATATCTATGTCTGAGGTAATTCCTTGAATCTGAGAATTATGTTTTCTTCATACAAATTTGAGCACACAAGAAAGTCCTGACATATGGACCAAGAGGAGTAGGGAATAGGATTTATGAAAATTATCTGAAAGTTATGTGGGTCAACTAAATATCCTCCATCTTGCCCAGAATTACAGTCCAATAGATTCCCAGCAGCTTAACATCAGAATGCATGAGAGAGGACACTGAAATTTAGGTCTGCCTGAAAGCTTGGAGTGAAATTGTTAGCTTGCAGAGAAATACAGTCCTGACATTTGCAACCAAGGCCATCTGTGTGGTATCCTTTAACAACGAGAGAATAGGTTGGCATTGCTCTGGAGCAAAAGCAAAAGAAAAATTCATTAAGATATGTTTAAGCAGGTATTCCAAGTCAAGCTGAACGTAGTCCAGTCTCATGCACTAGGTTTAAACTGCAGAAGCAAGGAATACTTTCCAGTAAGGTACATCTCAGACATGCTCTGCTCTACAAGATGAACAATGGAAGCACACACTTTGAAGCCACCCTTACAGCTTCCAAAAGAAGGCACCTATGCTATATGAGGCTAAGTATGAGCTGGACAGTCAATCTGACTGTTGTATTCCACAAAGGTCTTACGACCTCTTGACCAAAGGTGTTTATGTCTATTGCATCTATATAAACAGAATATGGACGCCAGCCTGTATTGATTGATTGATTGATTGGTTGGTTTCCTCCCCTTCCCCCCCCGACCTTTCTTTTCCCCAGTAAACCACAATCTGTGCAAATAATCAGTGTGCAAAGAAGCTTTCTCTGGAAAACCTTTTTGATCTCTAAAATTCTTTTTCCTCACAATTAACATTCCTGATGGACAACGTATACATCATCCTAGTATCTTTACGTTACTTTCTCTAAGTATGGGCCTCTAAACCTGCACATATCCTCACCTATGATGGTGAAGAATTTCTATCATGTTTCTCTAACAGGCAATAAGGATGTTTCTGTAACATCCTTAAAGAATACACGTTTCCCAATATTATAAGACAGCTAGCTTCCTACTTCTAACTCAATGGCATGCAGTGAGGCAGAAAATAGCCACGTTCTTACGGATTACTAAAAAACTTCAGGCAACTTGAGAGTGCGTACCTTACCTAGATGTTTTCTTTTTAGTTTGTACAAAGACAGCTGTATATTCACAAGGTCATGTGGACATCACCAAAAGCATTGCTTTTTCCTACAAAGTCTTACTGGTGAATCTACAGCTGAAGTTGTAAAGAACAAAAGTTGATTATATTTTTCTTAATATTTAATAGTATTTCACAGTTGTACATAGTTTTTATAAAATAATATATATTACATTATTTTATATATATAATTATATAATATATATTAATATTTATATATAAAAAGGAATTAAAAGGCAGTTTAAATTTATAAACATTCAACTGTACTGTAAGTTAATCTATTACCCTTTTTTCACATATTCTTACAAAACTGGTATTTACAGTATTTGGAGGTCTCATTCATCCTCAAGATCTTTATTTTCAGGCTATCCCATACATCTTCCTAGAAATATTGGACAGTTTATTGTCCAAGACAGGAAATTGTTGCTCTTTGCACTGCCTGTGGCAGGTTACACGCACAGCCAGTCTCCAAGCAGCTCCTCTTTACATACGGTAGCAGCTTTCACTGTAAGCAGGGAAATGGCCTCACATCTACTGTGTTAGAGACCTGCTTTAACAGTCCACCAGCAAGAACTATCTAGGACACGCAGCCTTCACTCACCAACAGTTTAGCAGAAGGTTGTGGCAAGGGTATTACCATATGTAAAACCATGGCCTGCCTTCCACTTAAGAATCTCCTTGTTTAAAAAGCAACACAGCACATTGTATTAAAGGTTAAGGATAACCGCTGAAAACACAGGAGTAAAAAGAAAAATTAAAATAGTGTTTGTGACCAGACTTCAAAGCCTCAGTGAAAAGCAGTGAATAATTGAGGTATATTCACATGTAAACATTTTTACCCCAAGGAGCTTCAGGAATATTTTATCTTGATACTAAAAAGTTAATTCACTGTAGCAGACTCCTTTCCACACTGCGCTTTGTGTAGCCCACTTATAGCACCGCAAAGAAGGTTGGTTTTTTTTTAATAAAAAGTTTCATTTCATAATGGTAGGAAGCAGCAGTTCTCACCTCCATAGTCTTGACATTTCACAGTATTAATTCGTCTGCCTCATGCAAGAACCCTGCACAATCAGCACAGCCTCGAACCAGAGCGCTCCCGTGCCACGTTGCTTTGGGAAACACCTGGCAGCCGCAGACTGATCAATAGCTCCCGTCCCCCTTCTGCGAATCCCTTCACTCAGGGCAGCTCACCAGCGGTCACGCTACAGATTATAGTGAAATGGAATTATAAATATACTCTGCTTGGACATATGACCTACAAAAATATGGGGTTTTAAATCCTGCTCCTACAATCTATTTAGCAAAAGGCTAGCCTAAAAAGGCTATTTATGATTTCACGAAGTGAGCGAATTCTCCAATTCCCTTATGATCTATTTAATTCACCTGCATGAATATATCCTATAGAACATGACTGAGCAGTTGTTTACTGGACTTACTGGAAGTTACCTCAAAGTGCTAAAGATGTTTATTTGGTTATTTTCCTTTCAATGTCATTATTTCATCACCAATGTTGCTAAAGTAGACATAAAATAGGCATAAAATAGACATGAAGAAATAAAACAAATAGATTAGAAAACCTATAGATAAATAGTTAAAACAAATACATTACTAATGCCTTAGCCTAATTACCAACAATTTAATTGGTTTACCAGCAAAAATTACCTTGTTGATGCAAAAACAAAACAAAAGGTTTCCTTAGCAGACTGACACTGCTAAATAAACATTACATTCCCATAAACCTCAATATTCTTTTGCTATAAAGCCCTAACTTTTAAAGCACCTGTGTGTTGGAAAATTTTGGCAAACTTCTTACTAGGAAAATACATTATTTTTTTTTCCAGACATGAAATAGACAATTTTGCTACTTTAATAAAAGAAATGAACCTATGCATTAAAGTTTTAAATTTTCAGTAATATGACCTTTTTGAATTCTCGCTCATTTTAACAGGGTTTGTACCTTTCTGTAAAACAATTCAGTATTTCTCTACAGGTGAATTTAGTTTCTAAACTGTTAAAATTTTAATGACTTCCTGTCTTCAGAGAAACAAAAGGTGCTGTGTTTAGGGTTTTCTGATAATAAATTTACTATACAGATGAAAGTAAAATACAAAAGCGTTTCAAGTCAGTTTTCAAATTAAATTGAGAAAAAATTTCTTTTAATAACTTCATGAAAGGACATAGGTTGCATTTAAAAATACATAGGAGTACAGCAGCTAATGTAGGATTTTAATATAGGGCAGATAGATGTGCAGCTTTACTATTAAAACTAGTTTAAAAACAGAATTTACAATTCCATTTCGATATAAGCTGTATTTAATTGTACAAGATTTGTTATAATATGGAGCATATAAAGAAAAAGCAAGGTTTTCATCCCCATTTTATCTTTCGATTACAGATTTTTATTTCAAAAGGAGTTCTGCTTTATGAAAACCAATCTGCACATATAGGAACTTCATGCAAAATATTAGAAATGTAATTCACCTACACACTGGGAGTGGGTAAGCCTCACTTATTTCTATATATTGATACAGAATATGCCTGCAAACAGACACACCCTTGTGCAGAGGTATGGTACACTACAGCTGTAAAATCATGACCTTGCTGGTGATCACACCTGTAAAATTTCCAATCTGGGCTATATAGAGGTGTTCAGATCTACAGATCTTTTCCTCTCTTATGCAAGCAATAATTCCTGTATGTGTCTTGTCCTTGCTCCCTCCTTGTACCCAGATAAAGCAAACCTTCTGAAGCTCCATTTCTTGTGCATCTTAATGGAAACGATTCTTCCTCACCACTGTCAATATACGAAAAAATAAATTCACATGTAAAGGAATTCTTAAACTGAATGTGTATTTTTTTGATAGCTAACCTTGTTAATTGACATGATTAATCACATTTATTAGAAATAACCTATTACTTATCAATATTTGGGAGTGTTATATATGAATATATACTTCCTCTTCTCCTGAGGAAGGAAAGACAAATAAACAACATAATTATTACTACTTTTAGATTGATAGACAGCTATTCCTTGACATGGCACTCCTGGAAGCAGAGATGGCCATTTACTAGAAATCCAGACCTTTACGCTTGCCTTGGACAGATAAATGAATGCTAGTGGTACATTTCGTACGTGATAAAATAATCCTTGTTGTAGCAGCAGTCCTCCCACTTTAGGTTTAGGCTGAAATGTTAAAGTAACTTGAGCTGGTTTGTATGCCAGCATTGTGATTTTAAATTCATCTTGAACCAAGTCTACAACTAACTATCAATCAAATACAACATAAAAGGAGATTGCCCAAGAGTAGATGCTATGACAGCCCAGATGTATAATTACTAATGTATTTAGCAACACCCTGCAAATCTGTAATAAAGATCAATGGCTTACAGAATAATTTGGCATCTAAAGCACAGAACTCTGATTGTATTGTGTTTGTAAACATGTTTTAAGCTGTTAATAAGATAAGGTCTGTCAAGCAGAGGAAATTGAAGTCACTGTGGCAAAGATCCCTGAGATAGTTAGCATCAGAAGAGAAAATGATATGCCAACTTCTCAGAGCATTCCTGCCGTTTGTGACATACGCAGCTGTACAAAACTGGCTTACGGGAGATCCCTGAACTAGTCAGGGTAGACAGTGCCACTCAAAACAAAAATCCCAGAGGTGAGGTTGCTGGTAGGAGCAGAACAGTTCTAGATGTAAGAAAAATACATATTACTAAAAGCAATAGTTATTATCTTGTCACAAGGCCACTGCAATAGTGAATTAGACATCTAGTTTACAGCTATGACCAGAAGTCATTCATTTCAATTTACTAGCAGTAGTTTGATTATTACTTAGTACTGAAGAGCTGTAGGAATCCCCATGTGAACCACATTCAAAATTACTTATTATTGTGGATTCCTCTGCTGCTATCTCCTCTTGATGGCAAGTTATCCACATTGGAAATATCTGGAAATCTTTCAGCAATGGGGAACATTTTCATCTGGGCCTCAAGCCACAGCTATGGAGAGCACTACAACTGATCAATCCTAGGTAACAACTATGGAAAGTTACCATCATTTACAGGCAGCTTTTCCATGAAAAATAATTTTCCAGAAAACCCAGGAGATGCTGGATATTTCTTGCAGTAAAATGAAGATAACAAAAAGAAGCAGTAACATTGCAAACCTAATTTCAAAAGGTCCAAATTCCACCTATTTTGTGTTTCGTTCTGTAAATACAAGAGAAATTGACATTTTCCTAATACTATCATTGCAATTCACAGAGTAAATTTACAAATGGATTTCTAGGTAAAGAGAAAATAAAGTTTACAGAACAATATCAGAATAAAGGGAAAATAAGGTAACAGGTGTTCGAAAATTAGGAAAATCCTAATTCTTCTGAGGAGTGCTAGTTATAAGTAAAATAATTATTTCACAGAGGGTTTACAGAGGGAGTCACAGATACTATGCATTTCTCTTGCAAATCTATTGAAGCAACTAATCTACATTTTCTCTGACCAGATTATATATTATTGTATATGCTACAGGTTTGAACCATATGAAGGCACAAACAACAACTTTAATATTTGTTAGAACAGAATAGTAACACTTTCACAGAAACAGTGGTCCACCTAGCTAAGTCACAGGGGTTTAGAGAATAAAGATTTTTTTTGTATGATAAGAGCATATTTATTTACACTACTTGTTATACAGGAAATTCAAGTAAAGGAACAAATAGCCAGTCAACAATGAAACCTGGAAAAGATGTGTCCACATTCACAGTGTTAGTAAGTCTTATTAATTCTCCAAGTTCAAGACTTCAATATCACTAATCAACAATAATCAACTATAATTGATTTCTTTGTCTGTCATAACTTTTAAAAAAAATATTTTTTAAAATTAAGGGAAGCTAAACATACTCCTTTTGAGGATGGAGTTTTGACAGAATCCTGGGTTCACGCTGACAAGAAAAGCCCAACGCTTCTTTACCAAGATGTTGCCAGGGAAAAAAAAAGACCCTTATTTAGCCAAAAACAAATCTGCAAGCCTTCACAAATTATCATTTTTTTCACAGTTAAGTAAGGAAAGGAAATACAGTCAGACACTCCTCTCCTACTCTGCTCTCCTACTCCATGCTCTCCTACTCTGTGGGAGAGACCAGAGAGCCCTACAGATCAAGGTTATTTTGGTTCTACAGGTGATTCCCTGACAAAACCATATTTTGCTACCAGTGCAGGTCTGTCAGTAATACAAACCTGGCAGCAGGACGAGTTAACCCTGCGCTCCCGTGCAGCAGTAGCTATAAGGTCCCCCAAGATGTCATAGCAACTTCGGTGAGGTTATTTCTTGTAGTAGCAAGAGTAAGTAGACAAATATCAGCTGGTGCTGAGAACACTAGACACTAGACTCTTTGGGAAGCCAAATTAAATGTAACATTGCTTGTGCTAGTTCACCTGGCCTAGGGACAACCTAGCCGCAGGGCAGATTTGCCGAGATAGAATCTTTTCTGCAAGGAGCATGTAGGTTAGCTACAAGCCCTATCCATTTAATTATGTGTTTCTATAGCCTTCATCACAATACTATTTGAACACCTGTGAAGTCTGCCAGTGGTGGAACTTGCCTCTGGTGGAGCTGTCAGGATCAGAAAAGAATGCTAAATTAACTAGGTTTTAAAACTGATAGGACGAGAAAGGTACCTGAAGGTCTATTGCTTTTCACTAATTCCCCTAGATCTTAAGAAACTCATTCTTTGGCATAATTCTCATTCTGTTTGACAGTAACCGACCCTGCAGCTATTCCACCTTTTGAATTCATCAATCAATCAGATTCCTTTGCTTCTCAATGGTTGCTAATCCTATCTCATACTTCAGTTCCTGTACTGTCCAAACCCCCCTGAATTTAAAAAGCTTACAGGTAGGTCATAAACCATCAGGTTCTGTAAGAGGTTGCTTCATTCTTTGCATATTAAAAGCCTTCAACCAGCATGGGGAAGTGCTCCTCTTTCAGTACAAGGACAGAGACAGAAAAAAACAAAACAAAAGCAAACCTCTTAGAGTGCAAACTAAGACCCCTGTTAATAACTATTCAGTATAGACACATCAGGTTCTGGGTTCTATGGCTAGAAATGACAAATTTGCCATGTAACCACTGATCCCAATCTGGAACCCAATTTTTAAATATTTGTATTTGAATAAAACATAACATTTCTATATCACAGTTCTACAACTCTATCAGCTTTGACTAATAGCTTCTTCTGTTTTGTGGGCTATTTAGCTTTGCTGTTCACAGGCACTGTATATTTAGCTTGCAAGAGACTAACAAAATAGCATGTATGTCTTGTAAAAGTTAGATGCTACCAGAATACAAGCTTGGTAGATCAAATTTAACCCTAAACATCAGGTCTTCACACAAGTGAATGCAGAAAAGGAAAACTAGAAGTCTGACCTCTTGTTGACACTTGAAAGAAATTCCATGGTGCAGATAACCAGCCTGAATACTAAGGAGAGCAGACAAGGATGAACATACCCTTCTACATCCTAACTGGATGACCAGGAATGCTGGAGGGCAGGAGAGAGATGGACCACAGGGAGCGGCCAGGCTCACATGCTCTCCCCTAAATAGCATCTCATTCTGCCAGTGTTGAGAGCAGCATACTGGCATACACAAACCATTAACCTCATCAAGTAGAGCATTTCCTGCATCTTCCAATAAACTGGTACAACTACTTATGCCCCCATACCATAATGAAACAGTAAACATTGCACAAGGACAATTACTATAGCTAAACATTTTGTTATTAAAAAATTGCCTTAAATTGACAAATAACTTGGTACAGAACAATTCAAGAACTAGTACAACTTTGTCAACTCATTAATTAAAAAAAGCCTTTCAAAAGCATCTTCTACTTTCGCATCTTCAGTTTCATGACCCTCCCTAAATGACGGGGCTAAACATCAGGGCTCTGAGATTAGTTTGCATCTATAAGTATTTTTCTATTTATTAATATTTTCATCTGTGCTACTGAAGGTTAGATCTACTGATGAAATCAGCTTTTTTTTGCTGTGTTCAAATAAAAGCAAATTTGTACATAAAGAATAAAATCATGCATCAAAATAAAATCCAGTTTTTCTCACCAGCAAGTAATTTATGTTGTTCTTTTGAGTCATAATAGCATTCTGCAGCTCTTCTTCTCTGGTTATGGGCAAAGAAATAGACAAGTCTGACAATGCAAAGCTTCTTTACTGTCTGTGCTATAAGCTTTACCTCTCCCTTTGGTAACATGGAAAACTCCACTTTCCCTAAGTGTTTTCCCTAAGCTCTTTATATTTGATTGTTTCTTCTGTTTCTTTCCACTGTTTTAAATTCCCTGTCTGATCTTAATTGACAACACAGGTTATGGCAGTGGGAGAAGAAAGAAACATACAATTATATTAAGAAAGGAAAGAAGAACACAACTTAGGGAAATAAAAACAGATAACATTTCTTGTTGATCCTGGCCAAATGGGGGTATCTTAGGAGAGGTAAACACAACCGCAGTACGAAATTATATCCATGATATCATTTCTAACAGAGCAAATAAAGCAAATGACCTGGGATTCAAATTAACACATCTATGCAATTTATCTATCTGACTAGTCTATTTAAACATACAGAGTGTTTATCCAGTTTTCAGTGTGTGGAAAATGAAAAATTGAATAAATAGAAGGCTTTTTTCAGTGATTTTTTTTTCTGATTTTAAACCGATTAGTCAATCGGCAATCAAGATTTTAGATTGTTTAAGGAAGACGCAGCTGATTAGCACTTTCCAGAAACTCTGCAGTCATTTCCCCTACAACACCTTTTTTTTTTTTACACCAGCAATAAATTACTTTTGTTGTTGTTACTAATGATAGGTGTGGTAAATCACATTAAGACAGTATACCCCTATATTAGAAAACATTGTGTTCCAAAGAAGACTAAAGTAATATATCATATTGAAAGAGATGTTTTAAAAATATTATAGGTTTTAATTCAATATGACCACAAAAGACACTAGTACTATCGCCTCATAAGGCAAATTAAGGAGAGAAAAGAAAAAAAAAAAAAAGATTCTGCAGCTACATCTACATCAGTAAGTAGCACAGTCCAACAGGAGATCTGTAGAACAAAACAGCACTGAGGACATTGTCCCATAGACAAATCAAAATGATATAGGTACGTTCATAGCGAAGTTTTGAACTTTGAATTATGACTAATAAAATATATCCTATGTCCTTTTGTAGTTGGAATGCACTAAGTCCATTCCTGGATCACATCTCTTATTTTAGCTGCAATCAAAAAACCCACAGTTCATGCACTCAGACTGCTTTGCAACTGGGGTAAAAGCCCAGTTAAGTGACTCAGGAGAATCACTTTAAAAGGACACTCTCAATCCCATTGACAGGCTGACTTAGATGCAGCTACTTAGTCCATGAGACCAGACTAGATTTAACAGAAAATGCAGAAAAGCTCAGCTGTCATTTCCTTAACGCTGTCACTCCTGGGATCCAGTCCTCCTACACAGCATCCTAAGGTGCACAGACTGCTGGACGCAAATGTTCTTGAATAAGTGAACCTACTCTACCCTTTACAGAAGGTGCAGAAAACCAGCATCAGTTAGCATCTCAACTGAAGTACTAACAGCTCTGGTAGTACCCAGGGAAAGGGAACTATTGATTTCCTGAATGAACGTGCTTTTTATTTAAGCACAAATTTGCACATTGCAAGTGTTATTTTAATCCTAACTGTGCTACAGACTTCTCACAAATTCTCTCTTTACATCTCGGTTTCCCTATACACCAGGGTGCTAGAAAAGATTATTCTGGTCAAGAGCTCTGAGGTGATATAAGGCATTATTTTTATTGCAAATGATAAATGCTGAATTTGTATTTTGAATCTGTCCACATGAAGAGTAGGGAAAGAATATAAAAATGCGGAGGAGTATCTAGTAGCATGCCAAAGTGCAGCTTCACAGGGAAACTACTGTCTTTCAGAGAAGAACTGTCAGATAAACGTATAATAAACCACAATTGTGTTCAAAGCTAATGCTAATATGGCTCAGTGGGAGACTAGTTTTAAATGTCATATTTTCAAGCCCTTCTCTAAACTATCTTTCCTAGAGAATACTTCAAGGGAACTGCCATTATAATGAATTCCTTAGGCCTGATTTTCAGAGCTATTAAGTGCACCTATGATCACAAGTGAAATAGGAGATACAGACAGATATTCAGGCTTATCCTATCTAGATAGACAGGTTGTATAAATAGTCTATTTAAAGTATTCCCACCCAAGTGGAAAGGAAGGAAGACAAATCAGCTTGAATTAGGATGAAGGTGGCAGGATGACAATGCAACTCCTTATCTACCCGAAGCAAGCTAGTTCAAAATTATATGAAAAAAACCCTGCTTATTCTTAAGATATGTACACCTTTGCATTCAAATACTATAAACACGTATTGCCAGTAGATAGTAAGAATAACAAATAAAATAATGAGGTTTGGTTATGATGAAAGGACAAACAATGAAGTAATTTTACAATAAGAAAACTCAAGTCATTAAGTCAAACTTATTTTTATAAGTATATATATAATTGCATGTGCTTTTGAAATGTTCTGATTTTTGGTGGAACATAAATTCTCTAATAGAACTCAGAGAACCTGTCTACTGCTGTACTAGAACAAACAGGTAATTTAGAATAATTTGTTTGTTTGTGACATATCCATCCTGTTATTGCCTAGACAATGTGCATACAAATTTAAAATCTTATTGGCATACAAGAGCTTCACCTGTATCTCTCACAATATTATACTGCTTTCTCTTGCAGGTTACTCCTTTCTCTCCTGTTGGCCATTTGGTAGCTGCAACAGAGGAAAGGCTTGTACAAAGAAAAATATCTTGTGCTTTGCACTGGGTGAGACGACAATGCATCAGACTGAGACGGAAAAAGAGGGAGTTTCATAGCAGAGGAGCAGTAGCTGAGAGCCCCCGGCCCCAAGTGCTCTGATTTTCCTTTAAGTAGAATTTGATGAAACAGAAATCTTGCTCAGAGCTGTTCATCACAGCTGGAGTAAACAATTGAACATGAGCCTCCTAGATGTTTAGTCAACAGGGAGCTGTCTGCCTAACATGTGCTTCAGCTAAAAAATATGAGATCTCAGAGATTCAGGATGTGGGACATCAGGATGATTTGACATTTGGTGAAAACAGAGTCCATTAAAGCTCATTATTTAAATAAAGACCTATAAGGGTAAAGGCTTAACATAGTAACATATTTGGAGGCCTAAATGTTTTCTAAATATGAAAGACACAGGTTCCCCACCCACCAAATTTCTGCTAAAGAAAAACAAGAAGAGCTAAAGAACACTTAAAGAACAGGGAGACAGTGACAATTAGCCTCCTAATTAAAGGATAAGGATAAGCAAAAGGCTAGGCTGCAAAGCAAGTTATTCCAAGTAGGATATTCCCAGTTGTTCCTCAGTATAAATAAGACTGTTTTCTCCTCAAATGTCACAGCATATTAAGTGCCAGGAGAGAATTATTTCAGCATATGATGAACAAAACAACACAACCCCAAGGAACTAAGTCACTATGCGACAAAGCTGTCCATGAAGTGAATTGCCGTTCAAATTCCAGATAATTCAGACTCAAGACTCCTACAGTATGAATACTACTGTAGAGGCAAAAAATCAATGACATTTAATACCTTTCTCATTTGTTTTGATGCACTCGAACCATTGGTAAATGAAGGTCACAATAACTTTTTCAAGTATCCCAAGAAATGTAAGAAAACGGGGCATCTCCAAATCTTCTCAATCCAGGTTTGTAGTACAGAGTTTTCTTTCTGAGCACAGCCCCATAAATACAGGCAAAAGGAAAGGCAGTACTGCTAGTACTGCCCATTCTTGTGTTTCTCTTTTCAGGACACTATCATGAAATAAAACTATTCCCATGTCTTACTCTGACAATAATGCAGCTAATTATCTCCATAGTCTTCCATCTTATTGATACTGTGCTTCAAGATGCAATGTCCATGTCAACAAAAGTCACAGACCACCTCTACTGACAAACTTGGCTACACTGTACACATATACCAGGATTTCACAGACTACAGCTTATAAATTTATCCACAAGTTTTGCAAAGAGGGATGGCATAAGATTCATTCCTGAATGGTTTGAAACTATCTTTAGCATTCTAATGTTCAATCTTCATTTTATAGTTGCACAGAACCTTATGAAAACTATTAGATATAATATTTAACTTCTGTGTAAGAACAAATTAAAATTGCTTTTTGAAGGAATGAAAAGGCCATATAACTACTAAATGCCTAACTATGATGCTTTCTCTATGCTTATTGACCTAGAAACAACAAACTAAAATTCACTTGACTTGCCATGCTTTATTTATTTAAGAACACAGTTGTGTCATGTTATTCAAAACACAAAATATTTCCAAAACATATTTCCAGACTTACTAATCTCTTCCATGAACACGATTAATTATGAGATGGCTAAGTCCTCAAGCAGTCCAAGCAACAAATAAAGTATACTTTTGATGACAAATTATGAATAAATGTCCTCTCTGTAATGTACCAAAATAGACCACAAGCACAGTTGTTTCTCTCACTGATCATTAATTCAGACCAAATTTAAGTATGACTGCTAATTAAAAATCTGTTGGTCTTCACTGCTTTATGACAAAAAAAACCCAAACAGAGCCAATGCTTGCACTGAACTAATTTTACTGACAAATGCTTGGCATCACAGTCTGCTGAAACTTCAGATTTAGTGAAAATCTAACAGTATTTTGATCAATTCTGAAATATGCCCAAACACTTAATTTTGTAAAGCATCTGTTACACACTGACTCTTCAAATGCTAAATATTTCAATGCCTGTTCTTCTTCTGTTGAGAAAGTTCAATTTATAATATTCAAAATCTTGCATGACATCCTGAGAAATATGGAAGACAGATGTGAAATATATTCTGCTCGATTATCTTTAAAGCTAAGCTTCTGTTGAAAATGAAAATGCTTAGTTATCTTTTAATACAGTTTTACTTATCTGCGGTAAGAAATTGGACATTACTGGATATTCCATTAGTTATAATTATTTATATACTAACAGTAAGTTACGAAGCTAATGCTAATGGCATACTCATTTCCCTGTTTCAGATCTCCACTGTGAACTCCCAAGCAGAATTCTTAAGAAGCCTATATTATGGTATTTGCACAGAAAAGTTACAAATGTGGTTTTACCTGCAGGCCTACATAAAGATGAAGGGCCTCATAGATCACAAATGGCAAGCAAAAAGGCTAGTGGAAGTGGACATAAGTCTTGCAGTTTGTGTGTGCTATTACAGTATGAGTTTGCACAGACACGGTACCAAATTTCATTGCTACACAGAAGAATTCTTTACAGAAGGCTAGGCTTTTACTTATAAATGAAGCTATAGCAACTTCTGAAGTTCTAAGGATAGCACCAATCCATGCCTTTCATATAACTTTAAACGCGCTTTGTTGAAGATAACAGAAAAAAGTCTCCTGACACTATGTAGTCTCATGTGTGATTATTATTCAGCAGCATATACTTGCCTAGATCCTACAGTGCACTGTATTATAAATCAGTATTAGTATTCTGCTATCTGACACCTCCTGAAAACTATGACTGGATCTTAGGGGACAGTCTTTGCTGTAAATGATTTATTCTGAGGTACACTGCTTGCTTTTCTGTTCTCAGAAAGAACTAGAATGGCTAGACCCTTGTGGCACATTGCTTGATTGGACTTAGATTATTCCAGTCTCTTTGCTTTATACCTATTATCTTTGTCAATACTCAAAAGGTAGTTTAAGAAAAAAAGATGCTTAAATAAAGTTTAAAAAAAAAAAGGTATTTTCCTTACATATCAATAACCTCTTTGTAAAATTATCTTTTGAGATGTCAAAGTTTCACCTAACAAGAATACACATCTGTTAAAGAGAATAAAAATAATTATTTAACTAAAATCTTAATTATTTTTCCATTCCTGGTTATATTGATTATATCCCAGTGTACTGCCATCTGTGATGAACTAACTTAGAAGTAATAAAAAAAGTTTAATTCTGATCTCACTAAACTTATAAACAATTACACATCTCCTCTGGACCAAGCCTTATAAAAATTCTTTGTATTTGTTGGCTTGGCTTCTGGTTTTCTGTTCTCTTTTTCAATTAAGTTTGAGAGACACTGAGAACTTCTGATAGAAACAGCTAAGTGGAGAACTGAAGTCGCCACTGAGCCTTTGACTCAATTTCACTGCCACGTTAGCCTGGTTCTCAGCTTGGCCTTTGATCCTAACCTCCCTGGCAGTCATACTACCTACAGGATGGCTCACTATCTCTGGAAGAAGCAGGGAAAATTCCCAAATAGGAATCCTTTAGTCTTAGTCCCCTATTTTATGCTACTTTTTAGCCAACTTTGGATTGGAGGGGAGAAGAAATAGTGCTCACATTGCCATGCATCAGACTGCACTGGGAAAAGGCAACTGCCACACAGCTGCCTACCAGCTGGCGGCAGGACCACCGCTGTATGCGCAGCGCTCCTCCAACCCATTTCACCACAGGGTTCTGCAAACTGCTTCCGCTTTCTGCTGGATGGGTGAAAGAGAAGAGATATTTAAACGCGAAGTTTAATATCTTAGTTTGTTTCCAAGTTAGTTTGTTTCTTGCTAGGAAAGAGCAGACCGTAAGAGTCCCTCAGGTGGTAGCTGAGTTAGGAAGCGCATTTGGTGCCTGCTCCTTAACATGACTAGCTGTGTCGCAGACTGAATAGCCAGGTCTGTGGGCTTAAGTGAAATTCAAGTCAGTCTTGGGTCAGGCCAAGTCTTGAGCTACATTTGCATTGTAGGACATAGTCTTAAAGCTTGCTCAACCACCAGCACTGCCCCACCAATGATTGCCACCAACATACTGAAGTTCCATGAGTTCAAGCCCTATAGGCAGTACAGACAGTCATTACATTTGATACCATTAAACTTCCATCAGGCTAGCAGAAAAATCTAAAATAACTGTCTCTACAACAGGCATTTTGAACAGCTAGAACAGCAGTCCATAAACATGTTTCATATTAGTAAAACAAATCCGGTTTTGCAGCCAAACGTGGCATTGCATATTGTTGCGAGATGGCCTTTACAAAGACAATAATAAATCACAAATACCCTTAATAGGATAATAATACCATGAATGTGAAAAGAAATAAGCATCTGTAACCCACAGATTAAAAGAGGCAGCATATTAAATATGAAACAATGTAATGTAATGTCAACATGAGACGAGAAGATTACAAATTTCTTCAATTAGTCATACAGCCAAACCATGAATACAAATATTCAGTATCAGCACTCTGATATATAAAGCACATCAGAAAATAGGTCAAAATAAAGTGTATCAGGACTGCTCAAACAAATGATGGTAATGTGAAGATAATGGTTTTTTCTCTTTTTTTGTATACTATCAAGATGTTGATTTCTGGCTGTATTTATCAAATAACTTCACTATTTGTTACATTCCTTTTATTATTATGCTGTTATGAGACTAATTCTTCCAAGACATCTAAAAGGCTACCTCCCTGTTCCCCTTTCTGTTTGGGGGTGGGGAAAGAATGGGATATATCCTCTCACAAACCAACTAGCATTGCAAGATGGAAAGGACCTTCAGGAGATTAATATTTTCCTTTAATTATTAAACTCTGATTGGCCAGTACAAAAAAAGATAGGACAGTCTGACCCTCATCTCATATAAGAAAACACTCTCTTTGCACATTGTAATCCATTTCTTCAGGTTCTTTGTGTTTCTCCTGTGGTCATTATTATGCGATGGCCAAGTGTAGGAAGTCCCAAGGGTAAATATTTTTTATTTAGTAAGTGCACTGGTTGTGTCCAGCTTTTTGTGTCATCTGATTGACTTTCAGCTGCGTGTCATGGCTGTACACCTTACCTGTAGGGATCACAAATTTCCTGTACTTTAAGATGCATGCACAAGTACAATTTTGTGCATCAAAAACTGTCAAACATTCTTACCAAAATTTTTCACTTTCATAAACAGAGGGGGGGGGAAAAAAAAAAATCAAAATCCACAGCATCAAATCCTAAAGTACCATACCATGAAAGGAAACTCAATGAGTTTCTGTCAATTAATGCACTGGATACCACCTTTCAATTTGTCCTGCTCTTGTATTGAGGAGCTCAGAACCAATATTCTAAATGCAAAGTGTGTGCAAGTGAGTGATTGTAATTGTAAAGAATACCACTTGAAAAGAAACTTCAGCCCATGCCATCTATTATCTATGAAACATTAAGTCATCAATAATTTGAAAAAAAAAATATTCTGGCACAAGCAGTTTGAACTCCAGCTGGCACTTATACTGACAATTGGTTATTATAAACCTTTGCCTTTCAATCATAATGACTTGAAGGTCTTTCCTGTACCAACAGAGCCAGCACCTGCCTGCTCACTCAGTAGCAGTATTGGCACTCGTGAAACAAAGAATTCTGTAATTTTTCACCCTCATTCTTCTCAGCAGTTGCTGCTAATGAAAATGATAATCAAGAGACCTATGTTAAGTTACAATGGGGAACCAAGATAATAGCAGAAATTTCAATATTAAAGCTGTATAAAATAGTTTTGATTTAATTCATTTGCAGATTATTGTGCATTTTAGCAAAAAGAAAAAAAAAAAAAGGCTATAGCTTAAAATTCATGGTGTCCCAAAAGATTCAGCAGTGATCTTATAAGTATGGAACTGGGAACTTCACATTTAATGTTGTGAAATTTTATCCCAATACTACTTACGTATATTCTGGACTGTCTTTGTACTCATGCTTCACAAAATCATGTTTTCAGAAAACTTATTTTGTACATTTTCATTTGACCCAACCCAAGGTAATGAAGAAAACTGTACATAAAACAGCTCTTAAAAAAGTAACTTTCTTTCAGTCCAAGACACTGCCTTTTAATGCAAGACATTGTTGTCTACCATACACTCAATCCTAATTTATACAAGCTTCACCTTCTTCAGTTTAACAAAACATTTTCCACCCAAACCCAAGAGATGCATTTCTGAAGATCAGATAGATTAGATCTATTCCACTGTATTTCCTTAAAAATATACTTTTGTTACCAAAGAAAAATAACGTCAACTGGACACGTTAACTTTTTGTAAACCCATCAATTTTATCCTTTTTCTCATTTATGCATTTATATTATGCAATTCCATCCTTCAGTTGTTTCTACTCAAATTTGATATGGGATTAGTAATTTCACAGGTCAAATCTCTCTGGATTTAGGAGATATTTAGAATTTTGGGAGATAAATTTTCCAAGTCCCCTGACTTCAGTCCCTGAGCAATACTTTTCTGCATTACAGGTATTAGCATCTGTTTCTGTGTCATATCAACTAGCCATTTTGTCTGTCTTAGTATTAAAAATCACTATCCTTACTGAAAATTGAAATTTTTCCTATTTAATCTTTTTACATGTAATACTGTTTTCTCCAAATATCTCTAAGACAGCCTGATAATTAGCATACATCAAATGCATTGCTGGCTATTACCAAAAATAGGGCTCCTTTCAACATGCTGAAGGCAACAGTTGCTGATAGATATTAAGTAGCTGTTTAAGTCTTTGTGATATCTTCCATATTTCAAGAGCTACAGCACGGTGGAGTTTTTAGTTGCCCTTTTCCAATCTTTTTTTTCCTCAATTCCTAGTTATGCCTGATTATAGGAGATGTTTCATACTCAGTCCTGATCAAAAGCCTTTGAAAGAAATTCCCTTAATTTAGTCTGTATTTAGTCTGGTTTTTTTCTAACTAGTTTGAAATATCATAACACATGATTTAGCAGTGTCTGGGAAGAAAAAGTATTTCTAGATGTTATTCCTAATAACACTCTGAAGTGCTGCTTTTCGTCTTTAATTCTTGTAGTTCTCCAGCTGTAAAACAAATTTTGTTTTCTAAAATATTATAGAGCCTCAGAACTACAAGTACAAAATAAAAGGCAGGTGCTACTCTCAATTCCCAGGCACCTTGCCCTGGAATGCTGTAGGTATTGGAATGGGCACCTTGCCCTGGAATGCTATAGGTATACATAACATGATTCAGTGTGTGTGTTCCAGGAAGAAAATGGAAGTGAATTGAGGTAGATCAGAATTAGTGATTCTCTAAAGTATTTTCTCTACCCTCTCCTTTGAGAAAAAGTTTACTCTAATAAAGACTGAAGCCCACTTGCAAGAATAAGAGCAGCTTTTTCCTCTGAAAGAACTCATCTGCCCGATAAACAGTAATACAAATTCATCCTGACTGCTATGAATTGCTTCATAGCATTGATTCACTGGCTGCTGACCATTTTATAAATTGGTCAGCTTAAATTCTGCAGATCAAGTTGTGAGGAAAAGTATTCTTAACTGAAGATGAATGCTGACATGTATTTCTGCTATAATAAGAAAAACAAGGGGACACACTTAGTTTGTTATGAATTAATCTCTAGATTATCCAAGTTTGCATCTTCTGATATTTCATCAGAAAACTTTGTACAACGGACTCAGTGTTTCTGAAGAATGGTATTTCTTCTTTTATTGAAATGTTGCCATCAGAAAGCATAGTTTGTTCCCATCCATAATTCAGAGTTCCCTTCAGAAAAGGCAAAAGCTGACTGTTCAAATATATTGAAACTATCATAGCCTGCAGCACCTGCTGCAATGCATTATTGATATTCAGTAGTGGCACTGACGCATTTCTATGAGCATATGCTTTCCTCTATAGTGGAGAACTCCAAATGGAAAGACTTTTCCTGTGGACTTTCTTTTTCTGATACTTTCACAGGACGGATACTTGAAAAGAATGACGTCTGGACAATTGTAAGTTGAGGCTAGAGTATCTTGAGGAAGCCTCCACAGGTGTTTTTATTGCTATTATTTTATATTTTTTTAAATGTATTTATTTTCTATTTTTCACAACCCATCTTTTCCTTTGCTCTGCAAGGGAAGGGAGCCAGGTCAGAGGGCATCAGCAAGGCTGGCAGAGCTGTGCCCTCAGCTGGTGCACTCAGGGCCCTGGCAAAGCTCCTGCAATTCCACAATTAGTATGTACTCATGGGATAGTTTCTATAAACCCTAGCCGACCTCTCTGAGATCTGGCCTAGCAGCTCCCATTTTTTATGCAGTCAGTCAATTAAGTGTTTTCTTTTGGGACTAAAAGGAATTTTCCTTCTTGCTAAATTAGAATAAGGCAGAGTTTTCCTCTCAAGATAAAGCTCAG
Source organism: Ciconia boyciana (assembly GCF_034638445.1). Classification (NCBI taxonomy): domain Eukaryota; kingdom Metazoa; phylum Chordata; class Aves; order Ciconiiformes; family Ciconiidae; genus Ciconia; species Ciconia boyciana. Next base: position 4,462,920 of record NC_132945.1, read on the forward strand.
TTCACTGCTGATTGAGAATTACCAAGCCTGTTCGAAAAGCAGTTCAGGTTCCTGACAAAATATGAAGTGCTCTGCAACAAAACAACTGGGCTTGGGTCTCATTAAGACTTCATTCAAAGAGAAAGTCTGCTGGCTACCATCAGCCCCTTAGATTACATCACTCATGACATCAACATTACAACAGCAAAAGGCACAAGTAGAAACAGAGAGGAATGAATCTACAATATGTAATTTATTGCTGCAATTTTTAGATCCCAAGTGAGTTAATTTTAAAAAGCTGTGGGGTAATTATTTTGTGTTTTGGTTTTTTTTCTTCTTGACTGGAACAATGAATCATTAAGTAAGTGAGAGCTTGAAGACACCATGCTGAGGAGAATTGTCTAGCATCAGTAAGCAGAGAAAAATCTGATTCTGGTAGCAGCCTCATCAGTTACTACATAATTTAAATGGAAGTTGGATAATCCTAAAGGGTTTTAGAATCTCATCTAAACAGCACCATTACTCATTCTCAAAACATTTTATTGCAATTGAAGACTGCTTTTATGGTCTCAGATAAATTTAACAGGATCCCTGTAATTTTATTTTTATGTAAATATGTATGCCCCATATATAATAAAATGGTTCACTGCTAAGAGTTTAAAGAGTGTAGACTTCTACAATTCTTTTTGTATAGCACATGAGCCCTCAAATAAATCCTAGACCAATGGACTACTTTTAATTTGAACAGATCCTTTCCTCTCTCTCGTGCTTCCTAATCAATCAGTAATTACCATTTGCAAAATTCACACTAGGAGTTTAAAAAGTATTTAAAAAATATTTTAAGCAGCTTCTGTTTTAACCTTCTATATTGGGAGACAATGAAATTTCTAAAGTATGACACTTGTGGGCACTGGGTTAGGAAGGCATCTCCTATACCCACTGGTTGCTCTCACTAGGCTTCCTCTTCACTGAAACCCTAATGACTAATTTCATGCTTGAAGTGAAAAGCAAACTCCCTGGGCGAATGGCAGCAAGCACATCAGCTTTGAAAATCTTACGGTACTCACTTTGAAACCCAGGGAAACAGCTATTTTGGTTGAAGCAATAAGCTATACGTTACTGCCAAAACAAAGCTAGTGCCAGGTTAAGTACACTGTCATGTATTCAGAAAACCAGAATTTTAATAAGTGTGGGATAATAGCTGGAGGTGACTTAGAAATTAAACTTATATTCACACCTTTAGGTAAGGTACAGCATTGAAGAAGATTCCCGGGTGGAATGCAGCTGACATGCAAGGCCATTCCATAGAAGTTCCCTAGGCCTGCAACCTTAGACGTCAGTGACACCAGGGGAGCTTGGTGTACTGACTCTAAGAAGGTCCTGTTCGGAGGGTGGAGCAGTGTGGAGACGCCACGGCCAGGCTCTGCAATTAAATGGGAACTCAAAGGTATTGTGTGTGACCAGTAAGCTGCACATTTGCTACCCTGGGCCAACAGTCTGTCATGTTTCTGACAAAATGCTGTCCTTTGATGAACTTTGCTCATTATAACATCATTATAATACCAAAACATACCTCCATCCCAAAAGCTACCCACCTCCAAGGTGCGACCACTCCTCACTGAGCTTGGGCTTTGAATTTTTCCTAGCCTATACCTTTAAAAGCGAAGCAAGAAAACTTTACACCAATCCTAAACAAAGATGTATGACTAGAGTCACTCAAGCTCCACCCGAAAGGTGAAAGATAGTATAAAATGGCTTAAGAGAAAGCGAATGTTAGGGAAGACACCATCGCATACCACTCTGACCTCTGGGATCAGTTGACGGGCTGAGCCTCTCTTCCCCCCCATCGGGACACCTTTGGGTAAGAGTGGAACACTTGGTTATTCCAAGTGCCTCCCTGGGAAACTTAGAAATCTCTCTAGAGTTGCTTTATCATCTTTAATGCATTTATAGCTGGCAGTGTCACTCATACTCTTGGTATTTGCATGTGCTTTGCAGACAGTAAATTTATCACCGGTAATCCAAAGAATCCGTGTATCTGTTGCTCTAATAAACTGCACTCTTTATTAATGTGGCCGTGATAGTTCATGCAACACGACTAGACTGGGGAGTGCAGCGCATTTAAATGAACTCCGTTGCCTTTACTCTGATGAATGGCTGCATATACAGTCCTTAGAAAATAACCGTTGACCAAGTCTGAGACTAGGACTGGACTTAGCCGCACCTAGACTCCTCTCTGGGAAGGAGTTTAGAAAGCAAGGGGGTCCTGTCTGAACCTCGTGACTCAACGGGAGGGTTCCCCCCCCCCAGCCACTCCTCAGACTCCTACACGAGAGTAACTCTTAACGCAACAATAAGTCAATTGGAAAGTGTTCTGATTTAGCCTTGATTGTTACAGAATTCACAACAGTAACATCACAGACAATTAAAATGTTTGTACATTCACAACCTAATGCACGGCTAGGCATCTCGTGACATCTGCTTGCATTCTTAGCACACAAAAAAGAAATAGAAAAGATAAGTTTTATTTCTTAAAAATATTCCAAATCCACCAAAAAACAGACATAGAACAGTGAATGATTATTAAGTACGAAGGTCTAATGACAGATAAAAATATGGAGGGCTCTAAAGGTTGAAAGCCCGATCAAGCTCACTCTCCAACACTTACCAGCTTTGTGAATGGAAGGGAGGTACTGTTTTACTACTTGAGAAAGCTGACATAACCTCGAACTGAATTTATAGTACATGCATTCAGTCTTTCAAGAAATACATGCATCCTGTTCTTTTTTTACTTCTGTGAAAAATTCCTGTTTTGAAGTCACTACTATTTTTGATTTACAGAGACTTGCAAGAGAAGAGAAATATAGTAGAGTGATATACATTTGACTGTTGCACCTGTTGCAGAAAAGAAGTGACAGATGATATTCGTATAGGGCAGATGAGATGCAACTAATCTAGTGCTAAATGCTTTAATGCCGTTACTACTTACTCTGCCATGTTACAAGTACAAAAAACTTACAGTATATTAATGGTTGGGAAATTTTCCCACAGTTACGTGCGAAAGTGCCATGTGTGGTCTGTATAAGAAGTTGAACCAAAAGATGGTCAGAAGTGTTACATCATGGAAACATATTGTGATACAATGCCCAAATTAAAATCTACAACTAAAATGAGCATTACACAAAAAAACCTGGGTAAGCATTGTTAAACATCAGCATCGAATTTCCTGTTCTCCCCACCTCAGAAAGAAAATCTGAACCAAATGGAAGTGCATTTGTGGGTTATCCAATACCTCAGGAAAATCCTAAGCAACAGCTAAAATAAAGAATTTATAAAATTTTTTTGAAGACTATGTCTTGTAAAAGCGGATTATGAGACTGACCTAGTGCAAAGACCTCCATAGCAATTTGAGGTAGCTGAACCACAAATGCATCACTATCATAAAACAATTTTCAAAATGACAGTCTGTGCAGTTATTGCGTTTATAAGAAAGTTTCTTAGTCAGGAAACATGAAGTACCAGAACAAATACCAATATGGCTAACAGCATTGCCCGTAGAGTGGGTGTTTATTTGTGCAACTATATCAGCCTGCTGAGATAGTGTTTTGGGTAGAAGAGGGCTTCACGGGCTGCCCTAACTCTCTCCTCTCACTGATGCAGTCTTCCTACCAATGGCTGCATTCACAAATCAGGAAGCATACACAAGCACCAGGAAAAACTTGTGAAGCATGTCAAGTGTACACAGGCTTTGAAATTTTTTTTTTTTAACCTGAAAAGTTCTGTTCAAATGAATAGCTCTTATGATTTATGGTGTTGTCAAGTTTTTGATCAAATGAGCTTAAATGCTTGTCTTGAACCAATTCAAGATCTGCTAGGCTAAGGAGAAAGAGAGTCAGTTCTTGTGATTATCTCCTGTCTCTTCCCTCATTCCCCTGAAGTCTCCTTTGTTTACTTGTGAGAGGTTACAAAGAGTAAGAAGTCACCAGCATCTATGAAGACCTAACAGATTAACTAGAGAGATACCTAGTTAGATTTTTGCCAGTAAACATAAAAATTACTTCACATTGTCTTGCCTTTCAAACCACTTCTGTGTAAAACTCAGTCCTGAAAACAGTGAGAAGAGATAGCCTAATGGGCTTTTTTTTTTAAATATGGAAGAAATTCCTTAAAAGAAAGGCCATTTGAATTTATAGTTGACAAAGGTTTATTTCCAATAATTGAATTATTATTCCTATCTCACCAAAACACCCTACCAACTTAAAACCCTTGGACAAATGACCAGAACCCTTCATTTACTAGCTTTGGATATAAAGCTAGTATAAAACTAAAACTCTGCAGGGATGTCACTCATGAACATCTCAATTAGTTGAAAATTGGATTTTGATACCTAACCTGCAGAACAGATGCTAGCTAGCCTCTCACTACTGCATTTTCTCAGTACTACAAGTGAGTCTCAATATTCTTGATAACAAAGGTAATTATCATTAAGCCTTTCCTGAATGCACTATTCTTTTAGCAGTGGGTTGGGGTTTTTTTCCCCACATCTCAGTTTTAACATACTAAAACCCCATTGCTTACTCAGCTTTACCTAGCAGCATAGTTTTATTCAATGATTTTTCCACGGACGACCCTATCCAAAACTGTCAAAACTAAACCATTAAAATGTAAGTCTGTTTTCATAAGTAGGTAAAGTTAACAGTTAATTTCAGTGGAGGCATGAATTTGAAATAATGAAATTAAATACACAGTCTTTCCTGGTGATTCAAAATACTTCTGAAATGCTTTAGTTTGAACTGCTAAACAGAGCTGTAACAAATCGGTTGTAATGGTTTCCAAAGGGAGGTTCAAGGTTCAGCCATATACAAGAAGCTGCCGATTCTGAATTCCAACTTATTCTTGGCCATGCAACTCAGGCATAGATTACTGGATGAAGGAAGGGCATAGGCACTTGGTCTCTGTTAACATTGGCTAGCGCAGGAAACGATTCCTGCTGGTTTTAACTACTTCCTGGGAATACGCAGATATAAATTCAAAGGACAAAATTAGAGAAAGTCTCGTGTTGTTCTAAGCCCCTCACCATTCGAAGCATTCTCCTGGGAGCTATGATATTAAACATGAGTTTAGGATGAAATTAAATGTAGAATGTCTTCTGAAATCAGGACTATATCTACCCCAGAGCACTCATATATAGAATATACACTACTCACTATAAATAAGTGGCAAGAAAGGCAAAACTCAACATGAAACCATCACTTACTCATCACTTATTACAACAAAATGTACTGCAGTCAATCCACAGCTCACAGAAGTACACATTTTTCTCTTCTTTAGATGTGGCACATTAAAGAGAAGGTTCAAAAGTGGTATGCCTACTTGTGGATAGATCCCCTCCTCTGCTTTAATTTCCCTCACTCTTACTTCCTCTCACCCATTCCAAAGTCACATTGATTGTGGGAGTATTCACAGCAACATGTTAAAACACAAATCTATTCATAGTCCCGGGCTTTAAGTGAGCTTTCTCATAATGAAGGAGTAGGTTCATCTCTTGTGAGCAGACTACATAAAATGTCATATCTATTATTCTAGTTCCCTCACTCACAGATTTAAGAGCAATAACTTATAGTTTTGAGTAAATGGAATTACAGGTGACTGTAGTGATTATAGGTTTATTACTATTCGACCTATCAGCTTTCTGATTAGGATTCATCAGATCACTGGACTAAGAAATCTAATTATATATTATTCTTCTAAGCAGTTCGTTTTTACAGAAAGGCATGATGTCCCAACCGGATGAAACCAATACATGCAAAAAGGATTCTGCCTGGCAGAGTTCCGTTTCATTTTTCATTATGTAGCATAAAAAAGTTTGCAATAAGCAGTTATGCTACAATATTATGTGGCATTAAGACACCAGTGGCACACAGTCCAAATCCAACAGATACTAAGGTAAGTTCAGGGTAAAGATCTGTTCAAGGTAACATGATAAGGGAGTGTTCTAAACAAAGGTGAAGAGAGTTGTGTACCAGTTCCTGACATAATCAAGAAATTCTCAAATGGTCATTTAATCCATGTAGTTCCTGCTATCGCAGTGATGCCAAGCAAACTCCTTGGTGCCAGCAATCTGGTCAATGACTATAAACCAGATGCTTAGAATAAATCAGCAAAACAAAACATCTGTATAAAGCAGTCTTTCCAGAAACAGGTTAAGACAAAATAAAACTAATTTTGTAAAGTTTCTCCATTTATATTTTCTAGGCTCATTGTTGTTCAGAAATATCCACAGAACCACCTTCACACCTGCTTATTATTATGTATGCATTTCCTGCTTATTTCCATAAAACTTCTCATTATTTTTAATTAACAAATAGGACCGGAAACAAAGCACATTTAAAGCAGAGACTTCATTTGCCTTATAAAAGTTGGCAATATAAAATGAAGCAACCTCTGTATGTACATTAATCATTTGGCTCAGGGCATTGCATTATGCCACATGTTAGGAAAATACGCTTAATACGGTGGTGCTTTAGCTACTGCAATTGTATCTCAATCCGCAGTAGAATAATTAGGAAAACAGATTAAGTACTCAAATTACCTTTTTTCTCCTCCATGATTCCACTTCCCCCCCCCCCCCTTTTTTTAAAAAATACAGTTAGTGTTGTATATGGGGTACAATTTTGATCTGATATTCAGATGTATTTATCCAGTGTCAGGTTTTATTTATTTGTTTTTATGATTTAGGTAATTATTTCAGCAGCCTGTTTTCTTTCAGTTTTCCAGTCAAACAGCAGCTTCTGTAAGACTCAGAATTCTAACTGGGGAAAAAAAAAAAAATCCATACAGTATATAACTGATCTCAGATGGACAGAAAGAGAATAGGGGGATTTATATCACAAGAGCAAGGAATATTTTTATTTGCCTTTTCCAACCACAGATTTTCAAATGAGTAAGCTTCATTCAACTGCCTACTGTGAAACTCCCCAGCCATTTTCTGTAATGCCCTGTAATCCACTTTGTGCATAACATTTGGAATACCAGAATGGCAAACACAAAACCTCGCAAGCATAAAAAAAACCCCTGAGAGATCAAAGTATTTTTCATCCAGATCCTCCCATGAAACAAGGATAGCACCAAAACAGCAACACATGCATTTTAGGATTATGCAACAGACTTAAAGCAACAAGAACCTTTGTTTGAAAGATGGGAGTTTAAAAGTAATGTTGACAGACTCATATATGAAACCATTTCTGAAATACGGTATTTCATCAGCTGCTGAAGTACTAACGACAAGACTGAAGATTATAGAGTATGGTTGGAGAAGTATGCTTTAAGCACAATGTAAGTACAACTTCTAAAGCTAACAACAACCTAATTCTAACTCTCCACCTGTATGTCCTTTTAAACTTATGGAATAGCCAGACAGAAAAAGAATGTTCTGATAGCTAAGAAAAAAACAAACAAAAGAAAAAAACCACAACAACTCACAAATACTGCTGGAATGCAAAAGGACAAGTCCATATAGTCTACTACTAGTTTTGTTTGTTAAAAAAAAAAAAAAAAAAAAGAGTGCACATTGGGAGTATGAAGCTGCAAGATTTTCACCACGGGACACAGATTGCTGTCAATAACATCACTGATGTTTATTAAAAAAAAAAAAGTGAGACTAATTGCTTCTAGGAGTTGCTAACCACATTCTGCCTTTTACCAGGACTTAAAAAGCCAAAGTTACATAAAAACTAAATTCTGAAATAGAAAGAACATAAAAACTTTGAAAGTAGAAATGGTATTCTGAACACCAAAAGTATACATTCAGAAGCATACAGACAACACAAAAATTAGTTTTGCAGAACGCTTACCTGCTGCACATACACTCACATAACAGAAAAGATACCAGCCATAGCTACTTCCACATGATTAAAGAATTCTACCTACATCTCACAAGTATTTCAGTTGGTATTCATTCTGTCTCTCATGCTAGCAGGCCAACGCATATTCTGTTTCCTGAATTAGGTCTTTTATTTATGGGGAGGAGAGAAACCGAGTATGAAGCTTTCTTGTCTTATGAGATGGGAGCTGCTGGAGTGTCATTCTGGAACCAACCCTACAACTGAAGCATGAAGTGCCCAAGAAATGGGATGAGGGGGTAGGAAGGGGCTGTGCTTAGAGTCAGCATAGCCCCTGAAAACTGGCTGTGAAACTAGGAGCATAAACTACCATATTTTAAGCATCTTCCATCCTGCGTATCTAATATGAATTGCTTTTGCTGTGAATGTACCCCTCTCCAAATAGGATTATATGTATTTCTTAATCTCGCTGTTACTCAGTTTCACATATTCTCCAATATTTACTCAAGCTATGCAAAACCTCCCAAACTTGTAGGGGTTTAAATGAGGTAATTAAAGCGTTTAGAGCAGCTAAAAGAATAGTAGTAACCTGTCCAATGATGTCAGTGAAAAAAAGTTAAAAAAATTAATTGTTAACTCATCCCTGAATGGTTGCAAAGGTGAATTAATACCTTCAGTTGTCCCTGTTACTGACCATCCTCTAGTCATCAGTAAGGAGTCCATCAACCTAGCAGCTAATTGAATCAGATTAAATATATTTCGGTCATTTTTATTACATATTTTTATATATATCTAATCACCTGTAGGGCTATTTTTAACTTTTTTTGCAGGATTATTTTAAAACTCATTAGTTAGTTCAGTGGCCAGATTCCAGCCCCGTAAGTTCTAAATGACATCAAGAATGAACTGTGAAAACTTTGAGAAGGGAAAGGGGTATCCAAGGGCCTTTTTAACTGGCTCTGGATCCAAGAAAAGAAAGAAAAAGAAATAGCATTCCAGCACTGAACTGAAACTCTACAATGTTTTACATGATCAGGAGTTATTCTGGGTTTGTCATTGATGGCTTTTTTAACTGTACATATCATGGAAGTGAAGTACACTTGGTTATCAATGACTTTTAAAATACAAATTCTTAAATCTGAAGCTGATACCAATCTTCCTTCAATTACAGTCCCTCCACTCTCTCATTCCTCTAGTTCCAATTAATTATTATTATTTCCTCAGCTCTTTTTCAAAACTGTTTCGCAGATGTGTTGGCTATCGTGTGAGGAGCTATACTACACTAGAAAATGAAACATGTATTTGGAAGAGTTTCTATGCAAGTTCATAAAAACTAGAAAAAACCCAAGTATTTTCTGTGATAAAGACATCTGAGCCAGAGCAATCCGCACATGCAAACTAAGCACTGCCCTGCAGACCTCTACAATCTCTGCTAACTCCATTCTCCAAAAGTAAGGCTAGCGACACAAAAAAAGCAATATCTGTGTTTCATTTCAGATTCCTGCTTCAGCAGTAGGCTACATAGTCAACAGGTAGTCCCCAGGTTTCTATTTAAGTTTTTCTTAAAAATCGACAATCATTAATAATTCATTTCATAAATCATATTTGGATGCCATCATGAATGATGTCACCTTCAGTAGCAAAAACAATGAGTGACTTCCATTACATACTTGGTAAGTCCTCATTCTGTCTCAGTTTACACTTACCATGAGCTGTCAAACCTAATTTCCTGCCAGCTCCTTGTCAGAGCCCTGCTTGATGGCAGATATCAAACAACGCCCTTGAAGCTCACACAGCTGCCTTTTACTTCTCTGAGACAGTGCTCCCTCCACCTTCTGGATGATGCAAGAAAAAGGGTGACATTTGTGGTTTTGCATCAAACAAAGAAAGCTAATCCACCAACTCATTTGTAAACAGTTTGTTTAAAAAGCAATCCCAAATGATTAAGTGCTAAATAAATAAATAAATCTGCAAACAGCAGAAATTTCTGCTCTTTCTGTCCTTGAACTACTTTCCACAAACTTGGTAATCATCAGCAGCTTTGTTCTGATTATAAGTTATTGAATGTGATCGTTTTGCATATAAATTCATCACTACATTTAAATTTAAATGTACTTTAAATGTTCTATTCAGTGAAGCAGACTCAAACATTTGCCATCAGTACTGCTGATAAAAAAATGCCTTTTAGAATAGCAGTCTCTGACATAGTTATTTTCTAGAAAGTGAAAGTATACTTTATAAAAAGTATACTTTTCCATGAAGTATACCAACTACCTTATAATATTCCAACTAATTCTAGCCTCTTAAGTATGACCAAGATATACCATTTAAAAAATCCCAGCAGCACTACTTATATTAAAAGATGTCCAAGGGTAGATATTAATATTACAAACAAAAATACCCTGTATCTATAAAACACTATTTTCAGTCCTGTAACATGCTTGTAAGGCACACACACAGATCTGCCTATGGAAGGCAAGGTCCCATACCAAAATGGGATACACACAATTCACGTACGTTCTGCAAAGCCTTATGTCCACTGTTTTCAGAAACCAATGAGCTCTGCCTGTCTTTACAGGTCAGATTTTTGTTCCAACTTCCAGGATATAATTTGTAACTGCATTATCTCTGCATTTACTTAAGCTTTCCATGGCAATGAGAATTTTATTCGCTTGAACCCAGTTACACAAAATAAAAATAGTTCATATGTGGCCATTACAGTATGCCTTCATTTTCACCTCATGGTCACTTCTCCTGCATATTTTATCTTTCCTCACATCTGTATATCTGAGGTATTGTTATGCTCTTCACTAACATCAAATCTATGTTCTTTTGAAGTAGAACTATTTTTATGATGAAGAGCATTCATAAGAGTATAAGAAAAAAAGCCATATTTCAAGTAAAAGAAATCACTAAAACAGACTATTTTGTGCAATCCCCCATTAATGCTACTTTTAATGAAGAGTGAGATTAGCTATAGAAGTTGCATTACATTAATTCTATGTGTATTTTTAGTGAATTTTTTAATATCAAAATAATGAACCAGTTTCTACTACCATTGATTTACAGAAAAATTGCAAGTAAAAAGCTTTTCAAATTCACAGAATTAATTGAAAACAGACATCAGCTTCATACAGGTGAATGAATACATCTTCAGAAAAGTTCTTAGAAATTAAATAAGAGTAGATGCATAGCTCCCCAAAATTCACTGCAATTCTTACATTCACAGTTACTAAAACTGTATGTTGTAGATTTCATCACTTTGTCTCCCCCTGCCCTATGAACCTACTGGTAACCAAAAGAAAGGCAGTAAACTCCTGTGTAATTGCAGCAACCCCAAGGTCACGCTATGCTTCAGTCTATAGCAGCTCATAACAGTTCCCAAAGAACCACCCCAATACTGGCAAGAAAGAGAGAACAATTGTTTGGAGCAGTGGACCAAGAACAACAATGTGAGCACGCATCTTCCTGTGATGTGCAGCAGGAAAGCTCTGTAAGAGATGGTCTGCAAATGGGCTGTGACAGGAACTTTGTTCTGTCCCCAAGACTCTAGTTCTCCTTTTATGTGCATCTACAGAAAGGTGAAGTGATTTTGATGACTACAAAAAACTTATGAGAAAGTAAGACTGTTTTAAATAAGGAGGGGAGGAAATGAGTTCTTTGTGTTGGGACGAAGTCAGTCCTGACCTAAGGCTCCTCTGTGCAGGGTTGATCCCTCAAGACATGGTAAAACAGCCACTTATTAAAAAAAATAAAATAAAATGAAGTGCAAAAAGAAGGAAGGAACTAGGAATCAATGAATTTAGGTGAGTATCTTTCTCAATTCTGCTGGCTGGAACAAAGGAGGCATCATAAGAAACTTCATTCACAGAGGACCTCTTTTGTAAGCTATTGCAGCAATGAAACTGCCCAAATATCTTGACAGTATTGTGCTATAACAGATTTGACAGCATAAAGCAGACTTGCAACTTTACTTCCAGTGAAGCTATACCAATTCATATTGGCCAAGAATCTAGCCCATTTTTAAGACTTCCAATTAATCACTTCTAATACAGTGCATATGTAGCAGATGTATCTCTGCAGAATTTCAGACCAGACTTTGGGTATAGAGAATTAGTTACATCTCATAATGACGTTATTTCCAGATGTCTGAAAGAGATCAGAAGAAAACTAGCATGTGGTGAGGGACTCAAAATACTGGGTACTTTTAAATACGCAGCAAGAAATACATCAAGTTTCAGAAAAGGGAACATTTCCTAGGAAAGCTATAGTAATAAAATACACAAGATTTTCAAGAGATTATTTCTAGCATTATGTTGTTCTACACATTCCCCCACTTAAGAGGCAAGTATATAGTCTCCTCCTTCATGAATTAGGTTAGAGAATGATATCGCTTATGGGTGAAAATCCTAACAGAGAACCAGCATTCTCTAGTTTTAAAACACACAGAGGAATTGGTAACAAATAATCATTTAAAGTCACCAATGCTTTACTCATTAATCTGAACACAGATACATTATTAAAAATTGCTATCTGCTTTCCAAAAGCAAATATTTAACATGCCACAGTGTTCAGTTTCTCCTCACTGTTTGCAAGACAGCGATCCTGCTATTTCAATCCTGATTCCTCCGGTTTCAGTTCTGAATCACAGAAATGCACTAGTTTTGTGCTGCAGCTGCCAGTCATGTAAGCCACATCTCATAAGGTTTTAAGTTATATCCTAGTCTTGCTTATGTTACAAGCCCTGGGCTCCTGAACAAAGTTATTTTCATTTCAAAGAAACCTATATAACTGCCAATGAAGATGATTTTGACATATATCCTGAAGAACCTGGGATATGTCCTTATTTGTACACTGCCACTGGCATTTTATAATACAAAAGAAACATGCACCTATATAAGATTACTTCCTGAAACATATGGAATAAGACTAGAATACAACAGGACAAGGACAGAAAAAAGACCTTCCACTTCAAAGAGAGGAAATTACGGGCAAAACCAAGACAACTACCTCCTCACCCAAATAACCAAGCAACATAATTTCGTGCTCCTTCATTGCACTGCTAGGATCATGTTCAGGTAGTTGATCATCCCACCTGTCTGAGACAACTGGCATTCAAAATACATTTTGAAACTGAATAGGAAAATATAAAAAAAAAACAGAGAAGTCTAATTAGAAGTAACAAGTACAATTCTCCTGGAATTCATTTATGGATAGATCCAAAGTACTAAAAGATAGGCTAAGGCAGGTTTTCCTATGGAATAGAATCCTATTCAATTAATAATTAAGGAGTCTTTGATTCTTCTATGCCTACATTGTGCTAATAAGAATTGGTTCCATGTACTAACTCCAAAGGGAGCCACATGCTGACAAGCGGTCAAAGCTTCATAAATACCAGTTGTAACACTTCCCAGTTGTATTGTTTGATCTGAAATGGCTTAGAAGTGCAGGAAAACCATGATGGACGTGCACTTGGAAAGTCTACGGTTAAGATTAGAGAGAACTTTTTCCACTGAGTGGCACTAATCAAGAGTCAAAGATAATACCGTAGGCAGCTTCTATATTGTGGATAGCTTTATTATGAATTATCTAAACAAAATCTAAGCCAGCTTTGTCCTTTTATTAATGTTCTTTCTAGATGAAGCCCCTGAGCTGCTTCTGTGTGGCTTTTGCTGGAGAGGTTTTGAGGTTTGAAAAGTTCTCCTAGGTTCTCCCAATATAAGTTTTAAGCAAGTAACCAGCTGACACATTTTAAGAGGTGACCTAATTTAAGGTCCCTTGTGAACCATTAATTAATTCATCATGTTGATTTATTTCATCCATTGCCTGCTTTGTCTATTCCCATTACTTCCTAAGAAAATTAAAAATTCTTTTAATTATTAAAGACTAAAGAAGACTTATGAAGTCTTTAATTTATTAAACTATTTTTCATGGATTACAAATACATCATACACAAGTGACTTCTCTATATTAGTTCCAATAGCAAGATAATTCATGCCCCCAGTGTTCTAGAATAATCCACTCAAAGATTGACTGAGCATATCCTCTATTACTAATTCACACCACTGTTCATGAGATGTCAGTTGTAGCTTGTTCCTCTGACTACAATTGAGAAAAGCAAGCTTATTCAATGGACCTGTGATGTTTTAAACAAGGTTCAGCATGTTGTAGAACAAAATACGTATTTCTGACTGTCCACTAACCATGATACATTACTAACACTTCAAGGAAACAACTTTATAAGCAAGCTATATTTTTAAAACACAGCTAGCATCTGTTGCCTATGTGTCAAAACTCTGCATGTTCCAAATTTCATTCATTTGGACAGCAAGTGCAGTTGGAAGGGTCTCTCAATGGAAGTGTAAGTGGGTCTAGTATTTCTCTGAGCTGCTTGGGAAAAGCTCCTGTAAGTGAAGAATTTAATTCTTCTGTTATGTTAGCTGCTTCACTAAAGGCAAGAGAAAAGTAGAAAACCAGGGCTGAAACTAAAGAGGTCTTTTCCTACAACCACCAGTCTTTATTATAGATACTATTCCATCTATATGACAGAGAGATGCTATGGATAACATTATATTTACATTAGGAGGTAAAAAAGCATATTTATTATGTGAATTAATTGCAATTCTCATTTTATGCTTTCCTCCAAACTGTTCAATGTGTCTCAACCCTTGTTCTCCCTCCCAGATATCTAGCTCTTACTGCTGTTGAGAAAAGTTTAATTTGGGAAATGAGTGAATTCTAAAGGCTCAGAATCAGAGAGGAAGATGAAAGAAAATACCATTTCCAGTTTTTAAATCTCATCATTTGCATCACTTATTTTTTTCTTGTGGCTCAACTTGATGATTTTGCAAAGATTACGTTTAACAGGAACAGTCACGGAGTGTTGCATGTAGAGCAGCATGAGAGAAGCAGAAACCAAAGAGATCTGACATACCCTGCATAATCCCATGAAGCTGAGGTTTCTCAAAACTTCTACTGCACAGAGGCTGTAAAATACCCCGACGTGTATACTTTCATGAAGTGGAGAAATTTAAATATAGAAACTTCTGTCTACAAAAAGACAGTGAGAAAAGTTAAGGAGTTAAATGTGCTATGGTATTCAAGTACACTAAAGCCTTTGGAGGATGCTCCCGTTAAATGGCCTCGATATGCTAACATGTTCGGCCTCTAAATTACCCAAGTTACATTCTCCCCTGTGCTGTCCTGAGTGGAAGTATCCACACTAAACTAATGTATTTCATTATATTTTTCTGAATGCCTCTATGCAGATAAGCAATGCAAAAAAGGCATACACTGAATTTTTTCAACTGACTTCTGTACCCAGTTATGAGACTTCAAATCCCAAGACTCATGAGATTTAACCTTGATATAGTAAGTTAGATGTAGTATACAACTACTATTTTTCATGAAATTACTTTTTGCTTGTTCAACATCATTTCTTGCCATATGGTATATATAACAACATCTGAGAGAAATTTCAGAACAAGGGTGGTATGTCATCCCTTCCTTTCTTTTCTTTTTTTTTTTTAAACCAAAATGCTCAATAGATTATATGATGGTCACCATTCACTACTCAATTTGGCTTTCCTCTGCTGCTTCAAATTTGGATTTAGATACTTTTATTATGGAAGCCATAGCAGACCAAAAACTGAGGTACCATTATAAACTGAAAGCTCAGACTATCATGAAATTAGGCAGAGTTTCTAGCAAACTGGTTTGGGTTTTCAGAAGAAACTGCGCAATTAGCTAATATTTATCAAAGTTTATTTTAATACAAAACAAAGTTCAAACAAGTGAGTTAAGCCTGGTGCATCTATGGAGACCTCGTTCCAATTTCCAAAGTTCTCCCTAGAAAGCTTTTTTTTTTTTTTAAAAAAAAACCATTGCTCTCAGTTCCTACAGTTCTCGTAGCACTAAAATGCTGAAAGTTTATGAAATATTTGTGGACTTAAAATGTTTAATGAGGTTTTTTGAGTTTGGGGTTTGTTTTCGTTTGTTTTTTTCTCCTTTGGTGGGTTTGGGTTTTTTTGCATTTTCATCTTCGTTGCCTGAAATGACAAACACAAACTCTTCCTTTTCTTATATATACCCTGACTTCTCTCCCTTCTCTTACATATCTGTTTCTGCTCTGAGATCACAGGGTCTAGTGCAGGCTTAAACAATTAGGTATCAGCAGTGCCAAAACAGATTGAGCAGCAATATGCCACAGCCAAAACAGTCCTTGCCCACTGTTACCGACAGTTGGAGACAATGAGAAAGATATGAGACACACAAAGGATACTGTCTTTCATGTTTCAGCTTTCCACACAAAAATACAACTTAAACATCAATGAAAGATGTAGTCTATGCAGGTTTCTGAAGAGTAGCTCAAGTCTGCTCTTTGCCATTTAAGATTAGAGTCAAGAAACATAAAAGGACACTTGCAGTTTCAGTCTAGTACTTCTTTAAAACAAACTAATAATTCCGTTCAGTTTTATACTTCATTACTTGCCAGATGCTGTATTGAAGGGAAAGCAAAGTCCTGAAGATATCCAGTGCCATTTCCAGAGTTCCTATTTGATGATACTCATGTCCAATTTCTGAAGAAATGAAAATGCAGAGTTTTTGTGCATCAGTCCCTTCTTTCCTCCATAAACAAAGGATTCCAAAGATCCAAACTTTCAATAGCTTCCAACAAGTTTTAAGGTTACATATATATATATATTTGTGTACAATTTTTTTTTCCCAAAATTAATGAGATTAATCTCTGTAGTTTGAAAATAAATTTGGATTTCAAAATAACATTAATTTCTACATATAACCTCCCTAATTTTAAATAACAAGTGTTGCTTAGTGTTGGCATGTTGAACTCTTCTCCCACTTTTTGCAAAAACTGACAGCTGCTAACAACAAATAAGGTATTTTCACAACATACAGAACCAGGCGGATTGCTTATGTACAGCTGACTTTGGTTTTGGTTTCAGATAGTTCTTGGCCATCTCGTGGATTTCTGGTAATATTATGCAAGGGACATATGGTAGAATAAACACTTATGTGACCCAGAGCAGATCCAAGTTTCTAGATTATCGATTTGCCACCGCATTCGCTTCAGAACAAATCTAATGATTTGCAATGCTACAGATGTGTTTTTTCATTGTCGTACACTGACACTCATTGTAATAACTTCAAAATTGTACCCTTGTTTCTTAGGGAAAAGGAATAACACTCCCTAGCCTTATTCAGTTATTGTTTAAATTAGAGCTGAAGTAAATCTTTGTAGCATGTAAAAGTATCTCTGTATTTTTATTTTATTATGCGTATTAAAAATGAAAATATCATGATCTGTTCCAAGATTTTATCTGGAACATCTTCAACATTCTGTTCTTTGGTGGAATTAGTCCTAAAGCTTTCCAATGACTTTAAGTTTGTTTTTCCCCTGCGTGCCATGTTGGCATGCTGCCATCCTTTCAGTGTCGGTTTTTTCATCTTTGCTTTTTCTAGCAAAATGGAGAGATGTGAAAGTGAAAAAGCAAACAAACCATTTTTATCCAAAACCGCATTTTGAAGTACCCCCCAAAAATTAAAAAAATCATTTTCCTAAACATAAATCAGTAACTATAGTAATATATATTAGTAGAGCTTAGCTTCATTGGCTTCAAAACCATTCTCCAAGTAGTTGCAGGCTGCTACTCTTATCACCCTTGGCCTTTTCTCTGCCAGACTGAGAGAAGTCAACCTCTCCCCAGAGACCATGTGCCCATGAGTAACGTCTATAGAGCCCTCCACAGGACCTCCTCCAATTTTTCCGCATTTTTCTTGAACTGGATTGAGGGCCTCACCAGCACTCATTGAAGGAGTACAGTAAGTTCCCTTGGTCTTATTTTAATTTGTTTTATCATTATTTTGTGTATATTTTCTTTGCCATTCGCGATACAAGCTATACTAAAACCAGGCAAGTATAGGAGTTCTTCAAAGGCTGTGTATCTTTTAGTCACAAATGTTTGTAATAACTATACAATGACACAGAAAAGTGGCAAAATTTCAATCCCAGTAGTGAATATTTTCCAGTTCAGCTGGAGTCTGGCAGCCGAGGGACAAAAAGATTACTTTAGGCTGAGAATACCTCAATAGGTACTTCTACAACATAAACAAAAAGAATTAAAAGCACAGCACTATGTGGTATGACATTATCTGATTAACCAGGAAAAGCTGCATCTGTAAACGTGAAAACCAGAAGGCAGTACAAATATAAAGCTGAATATACTTAAGTTCTTTGAACTTGTAGAGTTCTCATGTTGAATGTGATTATGTCCAGGCTTCCAGGGAAATGGAAGGTTCCTTTAGCCATAGGCTGAAAAAAGCCTGAGACAGATTATACTTTTGTATAAGATCTAATAACAAAGTCTTTTAAGATTCCTCCTGTCACATTCCAAACTGTAAAAGCAAACTAAGTAAATATACTATATTTTCATGAGATATTTAAAAATAAATGTTATTTTCTTCTAAAATTGTTTTGCTTTTAAAAAAAATAAAAGTAAGCTATGATTTTGCATACATCTGTAAACATAGCTGTTGAGCTCTTAAATGTTCTAACAAACAAAATATATCTGGCAAGATACTGGAGCTCCGTTGTTCGATGTAAAACTTAAGAAATTGTCATGGTTTAACCCCAGCTGGCAACTAAGCCCCACCCAGCCGCTCGCTCACTCCCCCCCAGCGGGATGGAGGAGAGAATCGGAAGAGTAAAAGTAAGAAAACTCGTGGGTTGAGATAAAGACAGTTTAATAGGGAAAGCAAAAGCTGCACACGCCAGCAAAGCAAAACAAGGGATTCATTCACTGCTTCCCATGGGCAGGCAGGTGTTCAGCCATCTCCAGGAAAGCAGGGCTCCATCACGCATAACAGTGACTTGGGAAGACAAACGCCATCACTTCGAACATCCCCCCCTTCCTTCTTCTTCCCCAGCTCTATATGCTGAGCATGACACCATATGGTCTGGAATAGCCCTTGGGCCAGTTGGGGTCAGCTGTCCCGGCCGTGTCCCCTCCCAGCTCCTTGTGCCCCCCAGCCCACTCTCTGGTGGGGTGGGGTGAGAGGCAGAAAAGGCCTTGGCTGTGTGTCAGCACTGCTCAGCAGGAACGAAAACACCCCTGGGTGATCAGCACTGTTTCCAGCACAAATCCAAAACACAGCCCCATACTAGCTACTAGGAAAAATATTAACTCTATCCCAGCCAAAACCAGCACAGAAACATACCAACAGCTAAACTATGTTGAAATCAACTGTGCCTCAAAGCACTTTTTTTGTTTACTACCACCTGTAAAATGTTTCCCTGATTTACTTAAGATTTAAGAGAGCTCTAGAATGAGACAAATCAACAAACAACGGCAGGTGATTCCAAAAGCTTTACCTATTGCAGTTTATAAAAAATTCTGTTATTCATTGCATCTTTCTCAAAATTAAACACTAGATGACTTCTTATTGATATATCATCATTGTAATTCCTCTCAAATAGAATTCAGAGAGCCATGCTGAAAACAGTAAAGGGCTTATACTGAACCACTCCCATGGTAAGGATCATATCTGGGTGAGGACAATGGTGTTTTGAGGTTGGGAAATTCCCCTTATTTTAGGATTGTCTCCAGCACTGCTTTTATTTTGCAAAAGCAGCTCTTACTTGTCAATAACTTCCATGCCTCCCATATATGCTGTTAAGTTCATGCAAAGATTTGGGGACTGTTTCTATGGTCACAGTTGGAGGTATACAGTTCCTTCCTAGATGTGAAAATATTTGCTCAAATACTTTCCCCTTCACAGGGATAATTTTGAATGGTCTGGCAGCTTGAAATACCCACTGTCACAGTTGGAAGCTGAACAGGTCATCAACACAATACACTGATTTCCACATATTAATTTTTGTTGAGATTCTGCATTTATTTATAAAGTCTTCAAAGTCTAGACCAATTGATTGTTGGAAAATATGACTGATCTGAAAAGTTTCTTGAAACCTAGGTACCTCAGGGACTCATTACAGGTTGAAATCATGTTAAGATCTTAGTAAATATTCCCATTGTGCCTTTTTTTTTTTTCTTCAAATCTTCGAAATCAAAGCAATGTTGTCATTTTGTTGGCAGTTATGAAGTTGTTGTTGGTTTTTGTAAAAAAAAAAAACCAACAATAAGTATTCTTAGCAGATCATTACATACATTCAATTACTAATCTCATTTTTTTCATAGGTGAGACAAAGTCATAGTTTTGCAGAATTTAGGCAACACTTCGGAATGCTTACTAATGCCATTTACTTTTCAAGTAAAAAACCATCACCTTCAAGGGCAATAATGGAACAAAAAATCTCACTATGTTACAGTATCTGGAAGGAAGAGACTGATTCTTTGCAATTAGTTCAAAATAACTGGAACTGGTAAAAAAATTACACTAATGTAATTATGGAAAAAGCAAGATTTGCAAGCTTAGAACTGAGCTTTTCACTGACCGAAAAGTATTGCCCTTTGTTTATTCTAAAACCAACCTCCTACTAGCTTCAGTGAATGCACCCCAATTTTAGCATTCAGTTCCATGCCCACCTTCCACAAACCAGAGTCCCAACTTTTTTAGTGTCTCCTTGGAAAGCAGCTGCTGCATCTCCTTAATCGTTTTAACTGCTTTCATCCATACCTTTTTCTAATTACATTATACATTCTTGAGATGTAGCAAACAGAACTGCACACAGTGCTGTAAACTGGGGAGTGCCAAGATTTTATACAGCAGTAAAGTGATGTTTTTTAGGCTTGAAGAGTCATATGCCATGTTGTAGGGGAATACACAATGGATCAGTACAAAAAGGAAGGGGAGTAAATAGAGTTTTATTCATTAAAATTATCCCACTATAACCATGGACTTGATGCCCTTTTGTAAAATAATTGCCACATCACAAATACTGTGCAAAAAATATGTAGATTTTAGTAGAGGTTACTAAATAATGAGATGTTAGAAAATAAATACTCCAAAACAGAAGAAAGGATAAAGAAGCTGTATTGCCACAGTCAAAATCATAGTTGCTCCGAAAGTCAGAATTTAGGATGGACCAACGTAGCGACAGCCTCAGACAAACTATTACAAGATGTTCAGAAGCTGAACAATGCCTTTTAGAGAACTCAGGTAAAACTAAAAAGAGTCACCTCTAACTCCTGCCTTCTCATAGAGACAAGACAGGAAAGAAACCTTGCCAAAATCTGTCAAGAGTTCTTCCTCATCTTTTAAGAGTGCAGCACACCTTATATAAGTGTTTCCTCCAGGCAGCACCTACAAATTCTTAGGTCTAGCTACTTCAAACCCCTTGATCTCATGCAATTTCAAGCACTACATTAATCTTCCTTCGCTTTCAACAGGGAGCGCATCTCCAGAAGGTGGACAAACAACACATGGGCAGCAGCGAAGTCATGCAACTAATTTCTAAAATATGGAAGTATGATTGTGCAATTTGTCCTCAGCATATTAAAAAGGGGAGCAAGATGCACAGAAATCTTCAGGGTTAGCTTTTGCTCCATGCCTCTGCAAATTACACATGCTCCTTTTAAGATTGTGCTCATAAACTATGATTGACTGTAGCAGACGTAAACATTTCCATAAAGAAATCAACGTTATTTAGGTAATATTTAATGTCAAATCAAAAAATCCAAGTAAATAACTCTGTCTCAGTCAATACCAATTTCTAAATATAAGGATATGCTTTGGGTAAACAAAAGGTAAGATGCTGATATGTTCAAAACTTGGGCACTCTGTCTGGAAGACTGATGTGTGGAGAAAATAGGACTATGTTGTTCACATTGAAAAGCAGGGGTGGGGGAGAGTGTGCATGGATGGGGGTTTTAAACTTGCTCTGCTTCCCATGTGTCCTCCTGCAGCTAACTGCAATGGATACTGCTTCACATACACATGTACAGCCATAACCTGAGACTGCCAGCACACAAAGCTCCTACTAAACCCAGGGAGAACTGAAAAAGTTCTGCATCTCTAAGGTTTTTTGCCTTCTACCTCATTATGGGAGAATGTTGCTGACTCTTTGAAGAACTAACTGCAATTTAACTGCAATTTTACAGTATAATAATGTAACACTGGTGCTGTATCATAATGAAAAATCTCTATCCATCTTGCTGCTCCAAACAATTCAAAGATCTAAAGCAGCATTTCCTTTGTCTGGATGTCATTGGTGTCAAGGCCAAAACTCTTTTTACTCTAGTGGGCTCAGAATGAATAAAATAAGGAGAGAGATATTCCTTCATATTTTCAGTTCATAACTTCATTAGGAAGTTAAACAAAGTGTTTGAGAAGATATTGCACAAACTTCTGTAGGAATCTCACATATTTCAGTAGTTCTACCTATACATTCTGTAGACAAGTTCATTGGTAGAATAAGGTTGAATTGTTTGATGTGCCTTGTGATAAAAATATTCTTGTAAATAGCAGAAATATTTCTCTTCATCTCTCTTCAGGCTTATGAGTTTGTGTACAAGCACAAGCTTCTATATCAATGCAGAAATGTTTTTGAAGAGCAGAAAAGCAGCTCAGGGTACACCTATCAGAAGTAATTAGCATAGCAACTATGGACCTCAACCTGAAGATTAAAACAGGCGATTTTAAAAATTAGGGTACATCCTGATTTTTGCTGAAATAATACTCACATAAGTGCATGCACAAGATTCCTCAGCTACGTTAGTATCACACCAACGTGTCGCTATCAATATGAGCTGGAATCTGCAGTAGCAAAGAAACTTCCTTCCACTTCTCTTGATTTCTATTCAAGCTAAAGTATCAACACCTCCAAAAATGTATACAACCATTTCCTTTTTCCCAGCAGATGTCATTAGATCTACAGTTTTTCAAGAATAAAAGCATAATGCTTTATTTCATCTTTCAATCTACACTGACTGTAATATAAAAGACAAGCAGATTGAGACTACTTTGCAGAATCACTTTAAATGAGCTGTATTCTTCTGCTAAGCAAATATTTATGAAATTTGAAGACTCAAAGTTTATGGTCAACTCTACAGAGTTGGTAACTCACACAAGTTCAGCTACTCTGCAATGACAGAAATAATAAAATATAAAATATTTGTTCATCATAGGAATTTTACATTTTATAGTTAATGTTTTTCCAGCACAGCAATTCATTTTGCCGATTAAAAAAATTCTTATTGGTCTGGCAAAAGTTATATAAAATACAGGATTAAGTATTTAAAATACGAGTTCCTAAGACCTTAATTTGTATTAATGCCCCCTTCTTAAAGTTTTTGACAGAATTCCATTCATAATGAAATGTTCAGAGGTAATTATTTCTCTTTCTTCTGTGTGAATTATGAGAATTATTTATATACTCAATCTTAATATCATAGCTTCATTGCCTAATAGAAAAAATCCACAGGATATGAATCATTCTGAGAAAGAATTAAAATCTTTTCTTCTGTTTTAAATAAAAAAAGAAAGATGAAAAGATTTCTAATGACATAAAATCCACACTGCTGCAGGCTCTGCTTGCAAATCAGAGCTCTTGCTACGTAACTCAAAGCTACTGGTTCATACTTCTAGTCTCCTTGCCTGTAAAGCTATAAACTGCAATGCTATAATGATTAGTTAATGAAATAGTGGAGTGATAATGAGGCTATAAGAAATGTAAGTTAAATTATTAATTAAAAAAGGTAAAGAATAAGTAATGAAAGTAGCAAGTTACACGGCCCTTTTTGTAAAAGTATGGTCAAAAGATATAAACCTTGCAGCAGTTTAGCACCTAGCCTTCAGCCTGCGGTCATGTTGTAATGAAACTCCTGACATTACAAATACACTCATTTGACAGTTGTTCTCACTCATAAAATAATGGGCCATGCACAAAGCTTATTCCAAATTGCAGATAAGCTGTAAAAGCCATAAAAATTTCTACTGACATTTATTGCCAACGAGTAGCTTGAGGATGTTGATACATATTGATAACAGTCTGCTTTGTGACATTTTGAAAGTTTACTCTTAATTCACTTGCAGAATATGCAAAGATATTTTTTCTACCACACCTTCAAGTCATTAAGTCATTGCAATATCCACCTGTATTTTGAATGGATTTTTACCTATTTCACAGATATTCTTCCATGTGTTGTATATGCTTATCCCCCAAAAGACAGTTCTTCTAACAAGAAAAAAAAGTAGGTTCTCATCAACATTCAAGTTAATTATAACTGCCACAAGATTCTTTTTTACAGATAGCTTATATCATCAGCAATCAACAGTAGAGTTACTATATAAAATCCCTTGAGAGATGAGCGGATTGTATGTTTGCCCCTACATATGTCTATATGTATATATACACACATACATATGCCAGACAACTTCACATGGAAGCAATTCTACCTGCACTGCCCCCCAGTTTTACTTATTGTTTGGAGGCACCAGAGAAAGGCTGTGTTTCATATAAGTGACTTCAGTAAAGACCTGATCCTATTCCCCCTGAAGTAAGCTGTACTTTTGCTATTGTCTTTCTTAGCATAGGAGAACTCAGTGATAATCTCCTAGTACACACATGTGCTTCAACTGTGCTGAAGGCAGAAGCTGTAAACAATCCTTCTGTTTCTTTGAAACAGAGCTGGTGGTAAATAAAAATAAAAATAAAAATTTTAAATAAAAATTTTAAATAAAAATTTTATTTTTTTTTAGCATTTAGAACATTAAAGTGTTATAACATTTTTAATTACTGCAGCGGAGACTCAGCAGTGCTCTACCTTGCCCCATTCCACTGCCTAGGACATTCTCATTTAAGAAGTTTGTTTTTCTGAATTTGGAAACACTTAAAATCTCTAGACGCTGCACTTCTGTTCTTCTCCAAGCCTTGTAAAATTTTGAGTATTAATCTTGTTTTAATACCTCTACAGAAAACATTGAAAAACAGGGCCTGTGTAACACAGAAATTATCTTGTGGTAAGATCAACACATTGACATTTGTGATTTTTTTTTTTTAAACAATATCATGACAAGTTCTGAGCACACTTGACAATGTATTATGGCTAGAAACGTGTTTTATTGCTTCTAAACTTTCAAACAAGTGGACTGAACAAAAGTGTTTCTTTTAAATAGCATTAAAAATACTGAGGATAAGATTTTATCTGTCACACATGAAAATGCTACATTTAGAATGGGCCTCATTGTACTAATCCAGTCATTGGCTTATTATCTACAATTCCTTGAGGAAATGTCACAAATCCACAGGATGTCCTTGAGCTTTAAATTCTGCATTTGGATCTTTGGTTTAACAGATAAAAGACAAACTTACATTTACCCAGACAATTCCCAAGTGACTATACATCTGTAAAAGCCTAGAATTAAGTTATTCTAGTCAGTATATTGTATAAATTATGATCAATAATTTTGATTTCAAAAGGGGCTCTTTTTAGGCATAGAGACAAAAATACTTGGTCTCTGAATAACCACTGGGATTCCACACTTCTTCATTTCAGAAACCCACAATGCATGCTTGGAATATGTGTCATCTGTTTATTTTTAAACACAAACATAATGCCCCCAAAATGCATCTTTTGAGCAGCAACTGCAGCAGTAGAGCTCTATAAGATGTAGACACTGGCTAAACAGCAAATATATACTTAAAACAAATACTCCTGAGGTAACAATGATTTGAAATTGGACACAATGAAAACCAAAGTGTTCCAATATGAAAAATAAGATATCTACAAGATTGTTTGCAACAGCTCTTTATTAAAACAGTGATTTCCTATCTGTTATTTACATGCCATGTAATACTGGCACGTAACAAAAGCTGAGGGAGAAGAGTTTGGTCCCATAAAGCTAGAAAGGCAAAATAGCTAGCCCCAGTACCTGCATCCTAGCCTTTCCAGGAAATCAGTTGTGTACCACAGATCAAGTTTGAGCAAATAGATTTCTACAATGTACCTTCGTGCAATAGACATATTAGGAACATATAAAAAGCTTCCTCTGGGATGAAGGACAGGTAAAAGCTGAATACTGACTAGATTCAAAGGGAAGATATCCTTTCTACGCACAAGTCATTCAGCTCCATCAAATATGCATTAATTAGGACCTTTTAGTACTTAGCTCCACTGGGAGCCATCAAAAGCATTTGCTACTTACAATCCAAAAGAAAATCCAGTAAAACAGAGCACAGGTATAAAGAAATGGAAACAAAAACAGAGCAGTCTGCCCCAAATGAATTAGCCCTAGATTCAGAAAACCAAGTTGCAATTTAGGATAACACTGAGAAGAACAGCATTGCTTTGAGCTCTAAATCTCCAGTTCTAATAGCTATAATAGGTCTTAGGAATTATAAATAGGCCAGACTAAAATAACTTAGAAAGTTAAACATAGATAAGAATTATGTACTTGTTTTACTTTTGATTTTAATCTTGTCATAGAAATCCTGACACTGAATATTGCCCAGCAATGCCTTCCCTTTGTGATAAAGCCAGCCTGGAGTTGGGGACTAGGACAAACAGGTCAAACAACAACAATAAAACACCCCACAATGTATTGTTCCAATAGAAAAAGTGGAACAAAAGAGAGCAAGAAATACAAGTTATTGTGATAAAGGTAAACATTTGTTGCAGTAAATTGCTAGGGCTTTCAAAGCAGCAATTTTCAGGCTAGGGAAGGACATCATCATGTTCTTTTCAGATACAAGTGTTCGAGAAAAAGGCCTTTCTTCCAGAATAGAGAAATGCTTTGTTTGAGAGGCAGGGGAGTCATCCCCACACCTCAGCCCCAAGCTAACACTGCTCTGAGGGATTGCTTGCTCTTAATGTAATTGTACACTCACAGCTAGAGCCATTCCTGTTCCTTAATTAGTTGCTTTCTCTTCTTCCAAACACAGAAAAGGGAATCACTGAGAATCAAGTCAGAAAAAGTATTTACATGCAGAAGATGCAATTCTAAACAAGAATTACTTTCCAGAAAGCTTCCCCTTTAGTTCAGAATTTCCTTTCAAAATATTACATCTTTTTAAGTTTTCTCCCTCTTCTATCCATAACTGATTCTATTTTATTTAAGAAGTAAAAAATCTGATACAAATACCACTGTGGCTATTGGAATATTATGAGGACAAGCTACGCCCCAAAACTCCCAGTTTAGCAAAGCATTTAGTCATTCTTGAGGTCTGACTAAAGCTATTAAAACTGCAAGTGTTCTGGATTATTTCTACTTACTAGAATATATAAACACACTCAGGAGTAACCAGCTCTCACGTACTTTCAATAAATCACATCATATCCAAAATACTTTTTCAGTATAGCTGCAATGAATTTTGGGTAGGTTGAACTCAAACATGACTTTATTTGTTTTAAAGGATCTTCCTCAGGTTTTCTGGCACCAGTAGAAAAAACATACAAGATTTTAAACCAACTGGACAATATTTGCGGTGTAATCTCTAAAACTCCTGTATAATTCTGAGCACGCTCTGATCTTTCTTCGCTGCAAAGAAGTTGAGTGTTCAGAGAGAAATAAGGTAGAGGGGTCCAACAAAGAGTTATTGCTTCTGTGAAGGCAGTTTCTCCCCACACTTCCCATAGCTCGCAGATGGACTAAGTTATCTTTCGCTAAATGACAGATTCATCTATATGATAGGGAGGGGAACAACAATCATAACTTAAGTTACTTCACTGAGCTGGTTAACCATAGAGGCATTCACTGCAAAAATGGCCATGCCGTTTTAACATGATACAATCTTTCAGCTCCTAGTTACTATCCTGCTATTGCAGTTATAACTAGGAGGAGGAAAAAAAAAATTATCAGAGAAGGAAACACATTTTAAAGACACTTTCTTCTTATGTTACACCCAGCTATGCTAGTTTCCCCATTCAAAAAGCAGATGAACACTGAAATTATACATTCTGTTAACTTTTTTTGTGTGCATTGTAACGAATGTTCAGGGGCATATGGTGAGATCTGGATCTAGATCCCATTGCTCAAATATTGTCCTCTTCCTGTAATATTTTAGGTATTATAGGCTCTACAAGTTTTTTTCCCCCAAATGCAGAAGGAAAAAAAGACCCCAGCTCTCTGGATCCACTGAACCTTCCATTCACAGGAGCAAGTGATGTGGTCATGGTTATTCTAATCAACTGGGTGCAGATTAAAGAACTTAAATTTAATCCCAAGTGTCCTGTAAAATTTTCACCAGGTCGTTATTAGGATGTAAAAGCTTATACATAACAACTCCTACAAATAAAGGTGAAGTAGATGTAAAATTGATGTCACGGCAAGCTACACTGCTAATCATTTAAGAGTAACAGCTTATCATCGATGGAGTCACAGCCTTAGATACTTAGTTATATAATATTTCATCACACTTTTTTGTTCTAATCATTTTAAAGAGGCTTCAGAATAGCTACAAACATTTTTATTTATATACAAGAATCTTGCCTTATTCTGGCACTAACATATGCATTGTTCCATATGCAACTTGAAAGGTCCAGACCAAAAACAATTCTGCAACACCCTACATTTTGTGTTAGACTAGACCTCCAGTTGTTTTGTGGAGAAGATAAATCTAAAAAGCATTTCAAGAACAAAACTCATTACACTTCTAAATCAACACCAGTTTTACTTCCAAGACAGAATGTTTTGGGGAACATTTATGGCTCAATATTCTTCCTTGCTCATTTCTTCATTGCAATTCTTCAATATTCTTCATTGCTCATTTGCCCTATGGGAGCTAGGTGAAGGTATCATCCTAAGAGATCAACTTAGAGCTGGTGTTGGAGCTCATCAGCCAGGCAAGTTCCACCAAGCAGGATGTGTGACCCAGTCATTATCAGGCTCAGTTTCCTGTTTTGCAGCTGAGTTCTCAGTTCTGCTTCAAGAAGCTCAATTTCACCAGCTGGATCTAGTACCTGAGTTTATTTACCATTGATTTACATCAGTGGCAAGGTTTTCCCTTTCATCTAATAACCAAGGTACTGACAGCACTGGAAAGAGAGAAAGACTGACAAAGGGAATTCTGACAGCCACAATTTTACTCAAAACTTCACCCACCCTAGGAAATTTTGATCTTTCTCTTCACCTGGCTCCCAAAAATTTTAACTCCACTAATTTAATATTGAAGCTCATTAAACCAAAGACAGCCTGAAGTGGATCATGCCTCCCACTTCTTTGCCCAATTATGTTTCTCAGTCCTGGTCTTAAATTCATACAAATTACAGCAAATCAATGCTTTGTTTTTAACTAAAAGATACCCAAAATTACATAAAAGCATACAGAAAATTTTTACATCATATTCTGCATCATTTTTTTCCACACTATAGCTTTTGAAATACGTAGTGAAGAGATAAAGTTTACATTATTTCAATAAAAATCTGTTTCAGACTAATAAGTTTTATTAAACTACTTACTAATGTGAAATGCCAGACTTTTATATTGCAGGCCTTTCATAGCTCTTAGATCAGAGAAAAGCGATTGTCACATACTTTCTTAATTTTAGAGTATTTTATTTTTAAGTAAAAGACTTACAGAGTCGACTTCCTTATTGTATAGTTCCCTATACCTTGAAATTACTATCCTATTTCAAATAACTACACAACACATTTTTATTTTATTGGGGATGGATTTTTGAAGGTTACTGCTGTCACAAGGAAAAAAAATCCTTCTTTCCACAGGCCAAATAGGAACTTATGCAATATCCTATGTAGTAGCCTACCAATTGTTTCAGTTTGAAGTTTGGAAGGATTAGAAGTAGTTCATTCTTTGCTCCAGCATGCTCTTGGGATGCTTCTGCACAGTATGCCAAAGCCATATAAAATTGTTTGCAGCAATTTTATAATATTTACTACTGCCGCTAAAGAGTAAGCTGAACCACCTGAGTAATTTTATTTATGAGTACAGGAACAATTTAAAGTGGGAGACCAGTGCTAATTCTTTGATTACGGAATTGTCTGTTTCAGAAAGTATTCTGTCTAAGGTCATTTGAAAAAAGTGTACCACAGACTACAAAAAACCCCCCGCCCCATAACAGATAAAAGAAGATGGGACAGAACTGCCAATATTTGCAAACAGCCATAGACAGTACTGGCAGTCATACTGCCTTGCTGTCAGGCCTCATAAATTAAGCAGTGCTATGCGTGGCAAGTAGCTGGATGGTAGTTCTCTAAGGAACACAGTTTTTATAGGCAGTAGTAATGGAGATTAAGTAGCTCTTCTCTTTTCACTGACTCACTACTGAATCAATGCCCCAGCACTGGTAATAAGGTAACTGGGGGACACTATACTGATCATCAAGCGCTAAAACAGAAGTGCAAGGGTCTAACTATGTAAGATAATTAAGCACACTTTGGTTTGGTTTTCACTTGTTTTTTCTTTAAAATATAATCCTTACAATCTCGAACTAAAAAGTGCTACACAAATGTGGAATTTGGTAACTGCTTGTTCACCATCTGAATGCTTGTGCTGGTTCCAGTGGCCAACTGCCACCCACCCACCATGCAAATCACTGTAGGATTTGGGGTACCCTGTAGTTCTTTCTCTCAAGACCATTTTATCACGTACTCCATACCCTCTACAGATTAAAAGTCCAAAGCAGTTGGCTCATACACTCAACACATAGTTCGGAATTCTGTCTCAGGAACTGAAATAATTAGAGCTGCAAAATCTTGTCTATATACTTATCTCAGCTGACAAATATTGAATTCCTCATTTCCCTTGTTTTAACTTCAGATCCATGTGAAACATATGAAGCAATAAAGCTTTCTGTAATTTAAACATAAAGGTGATCATGGAAGGTGCATTGGTTGCATTGTAGTATTAATTTAAAAAATTACATTGCTTAGTATAAGTCCATCACAAGATAGAGATGGGCTGAAAAAAATCAAGTTAGTTTAGGCCACCTTGTAATGAAAATGCCTAGTGAAGTCCTTACCCTATTGCTTAAGTGAGTGTCAAGTGCATGGGCCAAGCACTCATTCTTCTTTAGTTCAAATGTATCAATAGGAAAAAATGGCCATTTTCAATGGGTCTGGCTCAATGTCATTTTGAGGCATACCCACTCTTTTTTCACTTCACATTTCTTATCAAATGTAGAGCTGACATTTGTCTTTTCTCCTTTTAGAATCATGCGTTATTCTGCTATGGTTTTTTTAACATTAACTCTGATATTTGATCATGTTATAAGACGCTTGTTTCCATTTATACTGATAAAAAGATCAGAAAACCAGAGGAAATATATAACTTTGCTAATGAGAATTGTTTTTCCTTAGCAGTACACCACTTCACTGCAAAGTCTAACCTTTAAAGGGGAATCAGTGTATTTTGGTTCTGATCGGGACTCTGAATCAGCGCTTAAAACAAATCCAACAAAAAAAAAAAGGAGTTAAAATTTAAAGAAAAATCAAAACCCATCCCAACACACTCATGAACAAATTTGTAAAACCTGTACTTTTGCCTATGGTCTAGCAAAACTAGAAAAAGTAGTGGCAACTTATGTTTGTTCTTACTGGTCTAATGTGATATGTAATCTTCCAAATAATTTTTTATTTTAGCTGACAGCTGAAGAGCAGAGAACATTCCTGGGCAAGTACCAGTGCAACTACAGTGTTCAGGGTATTTTTGGTTTTTTGTTTGTTTGTTTAAGTAAACTCAGAATCCACAAATTGCACTGGTTCTGTATATTTTTTTAAGCTATTTTATTAAGATATTTTAAGCTTTCTGCACCTAATCAGGTGAATTTAAAAAAAATACAGACAAAGTCAGTAGAAGTAGTAAAAGAGTGCTGCTACTTATGAAGTGTAGCGGTGAGCAACACTGTGAAGGTTTAGTCTTATTTTTATTCTGTGCAGAATATACAAAAGGTCAAAATAAATTGCCTAGAGGCATATCAGTAGCACAAATTGTATGCCTCCTGTTGCCTAGACATCACAGTGGTTTCTAAGTTAGTCTACTTAAGAATTGAACACTGTCTCTGACTTTAACAAACCACACAATGGGATTATTGTCCCATCAGTCAGAGGATAAAACTGAATTACAACTTCTCCCTCCACATTATACCATTCTGTAATGGTGGTCATGAGGACTTGTAAACTCTCCAAAGATGTGACCCAGTTCAATGCAAAAAGTTCAAAGATGTTTTTGTTAGTTGTTTAGCATTCTATACAATATATATGTTACGACACTCAGATGTCAGAATTGCTATATCTAACACTATTACATTGATAGTACAGAGACAGACTATTTTTAAAGCACTATTACATTCAGTATTTGGAATGAAATTTATTTAGAGAGGACATTGACCAGAGGAAATTAGAATGGCTGGTTATAGAGCCACTACACAATACTTTTAACATCTCATCCTCATTGAAGAAAAGATGTAGTCATGTGGAATTAATGTATGGCATTAATAACAATGCTGATTTGTAAAAGGAAAGATGCAGTAGAAAGGATCTTCATTCATTTCCTTTTATAATGTCTTCAGTTTGGAAGTGTGGTATTTTTTATTTCAGTGATAAATCTAGAAACACTTAAGCTATTACAAAGAATTACATCCTATTGATGAAATGCTGCAGAGCTGTTCTATTGCAGTCTAATGGGAAAAAGACACAGTGAATAATAAGAAATCATATGAAGACAAACATCTTAATTAGCTAGATTCTACTATAATTCTATTGTAAATTTTGTAGCACTGTTACAAACTATTTCATTTAACATAGAAGTTCAAAATACAGTCATCCACTAAATATCTATTACAATATTTTACAATGTAGGAGCCTAATCCTATTCCCATTAAATTCTCATTGACTATAGAAAGAAACCCAGTATGCAAAGTCACCTATAATTCTAAAATTATTCTTTTTACATTTTCTTTTGGGAGGTGATGACTATCCAGAAATCTGCCATACATAACTAAAGTTAACAACCATTCACCTCATTTCCCTACTTCTTTTGGCCCCATCCCTCCTTAACAATCACCAAGAAAAACCTGTGGAAGATGGGAATGTTTTAAGCACCAAATTTTTGACATTTTCTGGAGCTGTTCTCATAGGACATATTTGAGCAGTATCTCTGCATGTGTCGCAGCCAATGTTATTTTTATAGACTTGTTTTCATGCCTGGATTTTGTGCAAATTTTCAGTATACAGAAGTGTCCATAATACTGAGGAGCTGGAAAGGGAGGAATAAATAGTCCCTGTTATACAAAGGAATTTGAAAGGACATGGGAAGTTTCCTTGTCCCCAGCTTAAAAGGACAATAAGTGCTGCACTTTATCCAATTTCTAAACCTTTTCCAGTTACAGACAAACAGGTCAGTTTGGTATAAAAATGGTGAAAACAATTTTTTTTGTGAAGGATCTTCAGGGCTCTTTTATATGTCTTTATAGTGAGATTTTTAATTTTTCTTCCTCTGCTTTCTTTTATTACCATTCCAGCACTCCACATTTTAGTAATTTTAGTAGCCTTCCTTAGAACTGTCTACATGTGAATTTCTTTTCAGTTTCCTTGATCAAATCCAGAAAAAAATTCTAGAGGACTTCGAATAGGTATGTGTGTTATTTATTACTTGTCTATTAAGTATGAGCTATCACTTTTCCTGTCCTGGAAGTGTTCCCTATACTGAAGTTTCCCAAGTCTTAGTTGTCTTTCTTTCTAGCAGGTCTAAGACATGGTATCCTACACAAACAACTTTAAACTTGATTTTATTTCTAAGCTCATAAAAGGATTTAGGGACATAAATGAGCTTTAAAGGCCTCAGATAAACAATTTTGACATTCGAGCCTCCCACAAGTGCCCCAAAGTTCTGAAAATTTAATTCTCAATAGATGACTTTGTTGAATAGTTTACAGTGCTAAATCCCAAGGTGCCTAGAATTCTGCAGCAGACCATACTCAGAAGCAACTTAGTTTTACAAAAACTAAGCTTTTTTTTTTTTTTAACAACTCTAGATGTAATCGTACTTTTTCATTTTGTCAGGATCCACAGATAAGCCTTACTGCGATCCATCTAGATAGAATTTCTCATTCCCTGACGTCAGGGCCACCATTCGATACATACTCTGAATGCCCGTGTAGCACATGCATAACTGAAAACACTCTTCAGAAAAATGCGATGTCCTTCAATGGATGACTGACAAGCTGAGGGGTTTTGGTGGGGTTTTTGTTGGTGGTGGTAGTGGTTTTGGCTCTTTTGCTTTCTATTTAAAGCTTCAATATTAAGTGTCTTTCAGATCAAAGCAACTTACCTGTATGCTATGCTAAAGGTGAATTATGATTTCCTCATCTTTAAGGACTGTCCAACAGGCAAGGCCTGTTTAGACATATTGCACTGGTTATGATTAGGGCTGCATTCCTTTCCTCCATGCACTCACCATCTCTGCTACAGGTACCAAATACCAAATGGTCAGGAATCATTACACTGTCCATTTTCAGCTCCAAAACTACATTAAATGTTTATTTTTAACTTTATCCTTCTATCACCTGTACAGTTGCATCTCAGTTGCATTCTTTCAAGCCTTATTCTGTACTTCTGTTTATGCCCCTATATTCTTTCTATACTGAATCCTTTCCATCAGCTAAATTCCCTGAAACAAATCAGCTGGCAGAAATACTACCTGTCATTTGTCTCTTTTTTTTTTTTTACCCCACTTCCAATATTATACAAGCAACAGTAAGGATAATCTCCACATAAGACTGTATTTTACAGCTAAGCCAATCCAATAGTTTGCTGATAAGTCTTTAACATAAGCTGACTGATCTGCTAAGGAAAAGACTGAACAGTAAAACTATCACTGAGTCAGTCTCCCCCTTTTTTCACCCTAAACTGTCCTAATCCACATGTTATTTCAATTAAAATATTTGCAGATATCTGGGAATCTGACTTAAATCCAGTGATTATTTTTTAATTCATGCTAAGGCTAAGGTAGAGAAAAAGACCTCTGCTCTTGGATTTGGTGCTACCATCTGTGATCCGTAAGGGGACCAGAGACTGCTTCTAAATCTAAGACAAATTTGATTTTGCTTTTTATGTGTGCATGTGCCCCTCAAAGATTTCTTTGATTCCTTAAAAATACTAATTTTTAATCTCCAAAATGAAGGCCCTGTCAGAATAAAGAAAAGCAACATTTAATTTCATGCAGAATCACTTCAGAGTGTTTCAATACCTAAGCAAGCTTTATGGGTTTGAGTCCCCACAGACTTTCACTTCGTAGTCATTTCCGTGTGTGCAGGCTGAACACAAAACACTGAACTCCAGACCACTCAGGTTTATGGATGTTAGTGTTAACCCCTTTCCCTCAGTCATCCAGAACTCTGCCTCTAACTTAAGAAGAAATGGTGTATCTTAAGCCTTACTATTTATTGTTTGGAATAAAGGTACTGCCACATTAAACATGACAATAATCCTCTTATCTGTCAATTATCTGTCTCTTCTACTTAACTAGTGAAGTGTCTGCTAGTAAGACAGTATTGACTATTTCTTTGAATAGCCTAAGTTTAGAGAGAAATTTTAATTTCAGAAATAAAAACTATTATCTGTAGTTTATAACCCAGTGCCAAGCAGAAAGAGTGTGCGCATGTGAGAGAAAAAATAAATGCTCTTTTCAGGTATTGCTCTTCTATTTCTGTTTATACCAGTTACCCTTTCAGGGGGAGGTCTGCTCCTCTAAAGCATACTCTCCAGAAATCCTTATCTGGTCGGCATCAAGTTGCAGAGGGGCTAAATTTAAATATTGAACTCCCTTAACTAAGGAAATTAATTCTACCAGCAGTCTGTGGTGAAGGCACACAAAAAAGTCTAAGTGTGCTCCTTGTTGTTGTTCTTTGACAGACCAGAGCAGTCATATAATATGCAAATACTATCCTAGTACAGGTAACTTCTTAGACAAAAGAAAGTTTTGAAGGGTCATTTATGTATAAGGAGAATTGAGAGTTAATAAATGGTTGTGCTAGACTTCTCTTTGGAAGAAAAAGTATTGCAAGTCTAACAAGACATAAGTGTATTAATAGCACCAGTAACAGTGGGTTTCATACATACCCATGAAAAAACACAACATGAGATAAGTAGAAAATCCGTTTCACTGGCATCCAGACTCACATCAGAAATTCCTGTGAGAAAGCTCTCAGGCTTTGTATCCCTGAGAGCATTTTGTGAATTTTGACACTACACCTCTTAAGTTCTTTAAGAAATAGTTGGATATTAAGTTGCTACTAAATCATGTACCTAGTTTTTCGCAGAATCACAGGATCATATAGGTTGGAAAAGACCTTTAAGATCATTGAGTCCAACCGTAAACCTAACACTACCAAGTCCACCACTACACCATGTCCCTAAGCACCTCATCCAAATGGCTTTGAAATACCTCCAGGGACGGTGACTCAACCACTTCCCTGGGCAGCCTGTTCCAATGCTTGACAACCCTTTCGGTGAAGTAAAATTTCCTAACATCCAGTCTAAACCTCCCCTGGCTCAACTGAAGGCCATTTCCTCTCGTCCTATCACTTGTTACCTGGGAGAAGAGACCGACCCCCACCTCTCTACACCCTCCTTTCAGGTAGTTGTAGAGCGCGATAAGGTCTCCCCTGAGCCTCCTTTTCTCCAGGCTAAACAACCCCAGTTCCCTCAGCCGCTCCTCATCAGACTTCTGCTCTAGACCCTTCCACAGCTTCGTTGCCCTTCTCTGGACAGGCTCCAGCCTCTCAATGTCTCTCTTGTAGCGAGGGGCCCAAAGCCATGCTGAAACGTAATGCTTTGAGAGAAACTTTGCATTAAAGGACAGGTGATAAATGCTTAATTATTTTCCACAGCACAAAAAACCCCCCCGAACTATAACTAGAGGGGATTTTGGCAGAAGAGTTGAGGTAATTACCATATAGGACAGCAATGAAATACTTCTCATGGATTCAGTCACTGTTACAATGGACAAAAAACCAAACAGTATCACCAGAGCCTGTGACCCATCATTCATAGTGCAAGCACACACAGACAGCAAGGTAGTAGCAGCATTTCCCTGTTTGCATTTTGTCACTTTGTTTCTTTTCTTCTGAATTTTAAAATGCAGAAAAGAATTCTAACATTCAACAAAATATTTTAGTATCTCACAGTTCTTCCAGTTCTTGTATCAGCAGTAAATTTGGCTTCAGTTGAATTTATACCAAAGCAACACTAAACAAAGAATGAGTCTTCTCAAAAGGTGACTGCTCTTTCGAGCAAACCAGACATGCACAGCCACAGCAGGCGTTCTGGCAAGACTACAAGGGAATTCCGATTGAAGGAAGATGCATGGAGAGTAAAATCCTTATGTCCTTGTGTCACCTCTCATGAAGTGCTTGGAAGGCTGCAATACTAGATTATATGATGTTGTTTAAAACAAGAATACAATACATTTTATCTCCACCATAGAAACTATAATATTTAATGTTGAGCTTCAATAATATATTAATTCTGATTAATATATTCTTCAGTAATCTAATAATTATCATATGCATATATATAACTTTGCAGTTGCATTTTGTAGCCATGGCCCAGTAGCAGGGAAGCTATCCATTTGCACACACAATCTGTGGCCCAGTACCTACCTCTGGCTAGCATATCAGAACTGTGGACCTAAATTACAGTGAAAAGTTTCTTTTGATCTAAGACAAGGAAGGAGACTGTAACAGAAGTACAGCTGAGGGTGCCACTTACAGATTCATACTGCATCAGTTGTATGAATATTTAATAGATTCAGCACTTAGGGATTTGGTAAAGAATTCTGTTACTCATGTATAGAGAAATAATGACCCTTATTGCTGTTTCGTTAAAAACAGTTTATGTAACTATTAGTTACACATGGTACAGTGATGCATCAAAGTTGAATTGTTGACTTTATACTACTGGTCAGTATATAAAACTTTCACAGCTGTCAGAGGAAAGCTTCCAGTAAATCCTGTGATCTTTGAGTAACCTCAAACAAGAAAGAAAAAAGACGGAAGAAATTAAAGTTAGCCTGCAACACCATGCACCATCAAGCTTACACTGATGAAGTCAGCTTTGATCTCTTACAACTGCAGGTCTGTCACCAAATTTGCAACTATGAAGGCAATCGTGTGTCAACATGTACCCTGACAGAAACATGTATAGTGTAGGGATGTCTGAAGGTACACATTTCTATGAAAACTTCAACAGCTGTAATGTCTGAATGGCAATAAATTCTAGAAAAAAAATCTAGAGAAGCAAAGCACACATTTGGAATGAGACACAGAAGACAAAATGGTGGTACTTTTTGATGGCAAGGGTAAAATCTTAAGACATAAAAACTGAGAAAGAGTATGTGGCTAAGACATACCTAAACTAAACAGGGAATTCACTGCTGGAGTAAAGACTGGATTAGAAAGAAGGAGGAGTGAGCACCTGGTACAGACAATATCTATTTTTACTCTCTTAAAATATTAAAAGACTGTCTTATTGAAAACAGATTTTTTTTTTTCCCCTCTGTGATTAACACAAAAATAAGATCAGAAGTGTATACATTTCAGCAATTTCATTTTCAGCTACCAAAAAAGGCAGGGAAACACTGAGAGGTCCAAAACACAGTAGTAAAGTTGACTTCTTGTGGTTTGTTTTAATTGTGTGGTTTCTTTTAAGTAAACAGGATTACATGCTGTTAAAGAAAGATTTTGAGTAGTTAGGTTGGGGGGGGGCGGTTGGCTAACCAGTGGTAAAGTGAAATAAAAAACACTATAGAAAATATCTTTTTCCTGAGTTCTACTCATTTTCAATATGGAATACTGAATACGCTAGAAAACCCAGAGCACAGATCAAACAAAATTTTAACCTTTCTTTTCAATAAAATGATATTTATTTTTCTTTGGGGGGGGGAGCCATTTTAACATTTGCGGAGACATCAAATACTGTTTTGATACTTTTGTTAGGGTTTTTTTATTCTATAACATTATTATCCAGGCAGTGATGTACAGAAATCAATAACACAAAGTGGAGGTGTTAAACAGGAAATTGCTAGATCAAACAGAATATTTCATTACCTTTCCCAGATGCATGTTTTTATTTTGTTTTTAATCTGCTCCACTAATGACCAAAAATATCAGAATCACAGTCTGTGGCTTGAATCTTAACATACAATTATCAAAGAGTGCTTTCTTGAATATCATTATTTTCCTGTACTTTGTAGGAATTTGCAGCCTCACACGTCTGTGCATTAAGTATTTCCCAATATGCAAGATGAATCAGAGACATACTATTAAGGTAAAAAAAAAAATAAATGAATTTTCTTTTTCTTTAAGAGGACTTTGACATCCTCCATCCATTTCTGCAGTATTCTTTCTGCCTTTGGAAGTCATGATAAACTAGACTCAAAAATATTTTAGAGTTTACCTGTAAACAGGCCCAGAAGGAAAGTAAACATCTATGATTTCTCTGCCCCAAAAATGAAAGGCCAAAGCAAAGTAAAACTAATGACCTCTGGAAGCATAAGGTGGTGACAGGCAATGGAAGCCAAACGTCCAGTGACAATAGTTTAAAATCACAACCTTATTTAATCACAGCTATAGTTTTGTGAACTGATAAATTTTCACACCCAGAAATATACTGTAATACATGTACAATGAAGGGGAGATGCATTCAGACACTTTGTAGTTAGTTTTCACTGTCTTAAATGCAAATACTAAAGGAAGAGCTCTCTTAGGCAAAATTTCCTTGGGGGGCGAGAGAGAAAGACAGACGCTGGGCCTTCTAGGTTATTTTTATTCCCTAGATAACTAGCAGTCAGTCTCAATGAAATTTCCTCTCTTAGAAAGTACCAATTATAATACAGAAACTACAGTTACTTTCAAATCACAGTAGTGTAGTACTCTTGGCTCCTGTATATTAACATTTCTTAGAAATTCTATTGCACGTTTTAACTTTTCAGGGAGTTTAAATGTCTAAGTTAGATTATATGAATAATGTAAGATTGCTAAATTGTCCTCCTCTCTATACTGACTGGAAAGGAAATTTAAATGAATTACACATCAGTGATTTATCTCAAGTCCATGGTCTGAATATCCAACCATTTATCTGTTTAAGTTCTACTTTGGTTCATAAAGATACGAGAATGTCTGTCAGTTCGTTAGGCCGTGTAGAACTACATCCTGAGGAAATTCTGCCTTTACTTTTCACAACAAAAGCTGATTAAAAACTCAGTAAATGTATGTATATATAATGCTGAACTTATTCGACTGCTCCAGTTCTCAAATATTTACTTAAAGCAGAATATCCACATATCCTCAAGTTAGTAGGACACACAAAGAAAATAACTGGACATAAATTCAACATACAGGTCATCGTATACATTGTCTTTATGAAAGGAAGTAAAAAGGAGAGCAATCCAGAACTACCTAGAATCATCAGTACTAAGGGTGATAGAAAGCAAAGCAATGTCATTGAGATGCTTGCTATGCAGTGGGCACATGACTATGCTATTCATCATGGAGGCAGTTATGATGTCCAACAGCATGTTATTTCAAAGAAGCATCAGAGAAGTGCCAGACTTCAGAGAAGTGCCATCAGAGCAGGAACTGATGGATCTCTGCAACGCAAGCCTGTAGTTCAAGATACCAAGCAGATGCACTTGTGATGTGTCATCAGATTCTCTTTCTTATTTACTTATTGTAGATCAAAGCACTGACACAGGGGATGAAAAATTGCTGGCTCTGTTCTGTCACAAGGATTCTTTGATCAGAGGCTACATTTAAAAAAAATAAATCCATTTCTTTATTATGCCTCGGTGCACTTATTGGATCCAAAAATCTCTAGATGCATGCTTTGCCAACTCCCATAAGCAGCGTTGAATCCTTATTTGCACCTTGATTGGATTTTCTCTGGACATAGTCATGGACTCACTGACTACGAAAATAGTTTTGTTGTCGTAATCTAAATTTGCAAAGGTGGTAAATCTGGTGTCTGTAAAATTATCATATAGTATCACAAGATAAGAATTCCTCAATATACTTGAGTAGATCTGTGCAAATTCAAGAGTTAATATTCTTCTCGCCTCCTACCCTATAATAGTCAAAGCTAGAATTTTAGCAGAATATATTGCAAGGCAAATTTTCCAGTGTTCAACACAGCCGATGCCTAAAAATGTGCTACACATTCTTCTAGAAATTCCAAGTTATTAGAAGTTTCTCTTATGTTAACACATATGGCTTAAAGCAGCCAAGCAAGGTCAACATGCGGAAATGCTGCCTGCCCTTCAAAAGATAGGAATTCCTGCCTTGCACTTCAGTCAATGTGATACAATGTTAGTGGTAAAATATTGATAATGGCCAGACTCCTCTTACATGAGTTCAGTCAAGACTGTGCAGATGTCCAGAATTCTATAACTTTTCCAACAGGAACACACATTTTCATACTTCTCCCTCCTTGGATGCATCAAAACTTGACTGGACACGACCCTGAGCAACCCAGTCTACATTGTCTCTGTTCTCAGCAGAAGGTTGGACCAGATGTCATCCAGAAGTCCCTTCCAGCATTGGCCCATGAGTCTATAACTCAGAGTGCTTGTTGATTCATCCTTAAATTTATATTGCTTATTGTTATAGTATTTGTAAAAAATTCCAAGCTTAAAATTTAAATTTTAATTCTGTTCCAAAACTTACTTATTTGTACAACATCAGCAAAAATTGAGATACAACACTTCAATTTTTCTTTTTAATTTTTATCACTATTCGCAGCTTCCCCCTTCCATTCTCCTAGTTATAGCATTAGCATGTAGTGATAGATGTAATATTATTGGGGAAGATTGATTTTTTTTTAACTTATTTGAGCAAAACACAATCTGTGATTCTTGATACTGTCCCTACACTGACTTTATTTTCAGTTAAATGTCACCTGCTGTGCTAAATATAAGAGATGGTTGGACAGTGCAGTGTGTAGTCTCCCCAGTATTAGCATTTGAGCAAGGCTATTGAGCAAAATTTTTATCCACAATATGCAAGAATCTCAAACTCGGGCAATATCCTCCTAGTTTCTCTTTCATATTCAAACTTATCACATTTTTTCTATTATAACTACAATTGATTGAGAGTGCTATACTAGTTTCAAAACACAAGATGTGTGCTGGAGCACCAAGAAACAACCATGGCCTGTAGACAAGCTGGGAACTGGAAGCCCACCATGAATAGCACTCAGGACTCAAAGAGCAAAATTCCAGCATTCACCTGCTGCAAAAGAAAACATTTACTCTGCAAGTAAAGAGAATCATGACTGAAACAGTCATAGCAGTACAGGTCAGAAAAGCAGCCTCTGGCTAGCTACATTCACGCTACTTAGAAGCCTTTTACACCATGATAGGCTGCTGGCATATGGGCACAAACCAAGTAGTTTAGCTTTCTTTTCAAGTGCTAAGCATATGGATGAAGCTGTGTAAAGAAAATTTTATCACTCCCCCACCCCACCACCCACATAGATATCCAAAGGATCCATTCTCCCAGATTATCAGTTTAGTTCCTGCATAAGTACCAAGCTCACATAAATTATTTTAAGATCAGAGATATGTACATGGGGTCAAGGAAGGAGTTCAGAGAGACACATATTAGAATTTATGTATTTCATTTTTTACATCATTGTACTAATATTATGTCTGAAGCACAGCACAGAAGAAAGTCAACATTTTTCCTTAAACAACACTCCCCCCTTGATTTTTCCTTCCCTT
Organism: Ciconia boyciana; assembly: GCF_034638445.1. Lineage (NCBI taxonomy): Eukaryota > Metazoa > Chordata > Aves > Ciconiiformes > Ciconiidae > Ciconia > Ciconia boyciana. The sequence continues at coordinate 4,505,387 of NC_132945.1, forward strand.
CAAACACACTGAATCACAGGCTTTCTGTATCCATGTACTCATAGGAGGTGCAACCAGTTCTATCTGTATCCTTGGTCCCTCACCCTTTTAATCTTCTTTTCCAGATTTCTGACTCAGAAGAGTCATTTCATTAAGCAGTGCTTAGATGTAGGTGGCTTAGTGCTTAACAAGTAAAGAAATTCATGATGGTAGTGTGATCTGTATGACTGACCAATAAAAGAACAAGCCAATCTTTATTAAAGAGTGCAAACCCCAGTGCATCTCTGAAAGTACTTCAAAACAGGATCAAACTATATCATATTGATAATACCAGCAGTATCCCACTGTCAGATATTTAACTGAATTCAAAAGTGAAATGACTTCAACGTCACATGTTCCATCAAGATTACAACATTAATATGCTAATTTTGACTGGCTTCAAGCTTCCATTGCATAGCTATTGCATGGGAAAGATTACTATACATAGATCCTAGAATAGTTTTAAGTATATTACACTTATGTTAATAACTATCCAATATTTTTAAATCATTACTAGTGGACACTTAAAGGGAAGTTTCTTCCTGCTTCTCAGTCTCTTCCCATCTTCGTAACAATTTCATCACTGTTACTGTGCTTTTGTGTCACGCTAACCAAATCTGAAGCCTTTTTGGCTACAAACATATACAACACTACTTGTTCAAATAACACATTCACAACTTTCCTCCCTTTGGCTTCTACACTCTTACTGCCCTCCAATTCTTCTTTAAAGTCATGATCATGATGGCAATACCTGAGAGACAAGAAAGGCAGGAATCCCACTGTATTCAATTCTATACCACACAGAAATAATTGTTGTCCTGACAAGCTTGTAATAAAAAAGAAGGAAATGAGATACGGGGTATAAAGAGTATGTCATACAGGCAGAGGTGACAAACCACTGTAGCAAGTACATTCTCATTTAGAAAATATTTTACTTTTTTAGAACACTGAGTCTGTTTGAATGACAGGAAAATTAAAATCCAGGAAATTCATCAAGATCAAGTTTCTGCGAATCTGCATCACTGTTTCTAGAATTCCTACAGAACACCACAGCAAGTTCCTAGAAAGCAGGTGGGAGTTCCTAGACTGAAAGAGGGGAATTCACAGAAAGCATTAGAGAAAAATATATAGGGGGATATCTAAAAAGCAGGTGTGACATTTCAAAAAACCCATTTCTAAAAAGGAGACAGAAAAATCATAGAAAGTGCTTGGGGAATGCTTCCTAGAAAGCATCAGGAAATAGCCTTAGAAACCATATGTGGCATACATAGAACACAAGCAAAAAAATGTTTCTAGAAAGCTCTTGAGAAATTCATACAAAGCAGGTGGAAAATCCCATAGGGGCATCCCCAGAACACACATGGGGGAATTTCACACAAAACTCTTGAGGACTTCTGAAAAAGAAGGAAGAAACCTTCCTTTCCAAGAAGATTTGGTTTTGTCATGGTATTTCTCTTCTCAGATCGAGAAGATATGTTCTATTCGAGAGGCAAGAAAGTTCTTGATCTTACAAGCATTTCTCCTATTGCCCTCATTCCCTATGGGCCAATAAACAAGTATCTTCTGCTGACTTGCTGGAGAGAGGAATATGATAAACCTTTTGGCTCCTGAAGACAGAGAATTCATAACACCTTCTCTACCAAATAGATTCCTTGACACTCCACAGAAATATTAAACTAAAGGAAATATTAAACTTTTACATCACAGATTAAACAAAAGCCCAGTTCAAAGAAGAGACTAATGGAAATTGGTATCTTCAGATGAAAAGTGTCCCCTTTTCCTCAATATTGACTGGAGTTCAAATTCTTAAGTGACATACATTTATAAAGTGAGCAGACAAAAGGCCAAACACTCACTCCACTTGCAACAGGCAAATAAAGTTAATGGGATCATCTGAATATAAGTGTAACATTTACCAGAAAGGGTAGCATTAATAGGTCATGTAATATGATGTTTAGAAAATGTAAGAGGATTTGAGACTACTTCCAAATATTTAATATCAATTTTAATCCAGATGGCAAGCAACACAGAAAATGATAAAAATAAACCTAAACTGATGCTAAGGGTACAGGCACCCTTAGATGAGTGCCAGCTGTTCAGCTATTGCGGTTTTATACTTCATTGAAACACTCGTGCCTATTAAGCACATGGACTACATGCTTTTTATTGCTGACTAGGTGCTGCAAAATTCTATGAAGATGTTTAATGTATCCTAATTTAAAAAAATACAGCCATAAATACATAGAACACATGCATTTCAAGTCCAAGAGCAGTGAAATGACAAATATTATTACCAGTTTCATTCATTATGTTTTCTGTTCTTTTCTGTTGCTAGTTCCATGTGTATTAAACCCAGCCATGAATCAGACCTGTGTACATGAGCAACACAAAAGGTTGAACTTCCTAAATAGGCTAAGCCGTCTTCTATTCCTTTGTCAGGGCTAAAAAAGTATTTAATAATTTATGAGAAACAAAGCAGCTCTAACAGGGGAAGCTATTGGGATGAATCACTGTTCATCCTAAAATAACTAATAATCAAGCACTTGTGAAACCCAAGTTCACAAACTTGGGAAATACCCAAGTTCAAGTCCCTAACCTGAAGTAGGCAAGTCAGAGACTTACACGAGATACTTGAGTGGAATGCAAGAATACTCACCATAAATAGCAATAAATTAAGAGATACCTATCTTCCTAACTGTCTTCAACTACTCTTCAAAAAGTATTTCTTTGCCACCATCTTTGCCACTTTCAAAAGCAACACATTGTACTATTAGATTTAGCAAAAAAAGATGCAACTCAGTACATTCAATATAAATCACACAACAGTAATGAAAGGATTCTCTCATCTCATAATTATTTATACTATACCATTGTTGAGACTTGCACAGAGCACCAGAAAATCTCTCTTTACTTACATATTGTCCAACCCTCCATGACATTTTAAGTATTCTTAAGAGTATACTCAGTATTCTTAAGTACTCTCGAGATTACATTTAGTTAACACTTACACTCCTGAGAAGTTCTCAGGGGCATGAAGGAGGTCTTTATTAAGACTACATGACAAATTTTAGGCTCACAAATTCTTAAAGTTTTCTCTTGAAGTGGTTTCTGGTTGGTTGGTTGGTTTTTTGGGTTGGTTTTTTGTTGTTTGTTTGGTTGATTTTTTTTTTTTTTTACATACTATCTACTCTTGGGATTTACCCACAATTTTAAACAGGCCACAATCTGACCCATTAGTAAATTATATGCTATCAATTAGACAAGATCAATGATCGTGTAAGCTTTAGTCCTATTGTAACCTTGTAACCTGTATCATTATTTCACACCAACAGGTTACCTTGTGCTCATGCATGGGAAGAATAGTCTCAAAACAAGTTTAATCATTTATCATTTAGTTCTTTATTTAGTATGCCTTTTAAAAGACTTATGCCTCAGTATAACCTATGAAATTACTTGCCAGACAAGAATAAACTTCTCAGTGACAACAATTTTCCTTTTTTTGCATTTGGACTCGAAAGCATTTGGACTCATGAAACTCGGCAAGAGAACCTAACCTTACACAGGCAGTATACACTGCTGATGTTTCTCAAGACACTTTCCTCTCTTTGAAGCACTATGTGGACAAAGGGGTAATGCAACCGTAATTAATCTTTCTCTGCTGGTACAGTGCTACAGGTATCCTAACACAAGTTGAATTAGTTTGCTACAAACAATGTTATAAATGGAGATGCATCAAAATTAAATACTTTATATTCTGACAGGCGACATTTAGAAGCATATTATCAGTTTAGTAAAGTTAAACATGAGCAATGGCTTATCAGTCTGAAAACATCCTTTTCTGTAGCTCAGAGAAAGAACCAATGTGAAAAAACTGGTCACAATGGTGCTGGTGATAAAATAAGCCAGACAAGTGCAAGAAGGAAATAATATTGTTTCACTAAGTTGTCTGTAATCACTCCCACCAGAATTAACTAACTGTTTTCATTTAGTTTCAAAATACTTGACAGGAACTTGTACCAATACCCTTTTTTGTAGGAATTGAAAGTCATCTTTCCTCATTTTCAAATGTTTTCTTAAGTCTTCAATGTCATGATTGTGCAATTATATTCTATAGATACTTAAAATGCATTTGGTAGGAATGGTGCTTTCTGAGGACCATTTTTTAGTTTATAGACTCTCATGAGTTGACACACTAGCCACCACGTCATCTTGTTGCAAAGCTTATGTAAGTAGCACCTTATCTGCAATCAGTATATTTTATTGTCTAACTCTTCATCTTACCTTTTATTCATTTCAGAACATATATCTCCCTAGGGAAGAGGCTTTGCCTGTCAAAAGTAATTTTTTAATTTCGTCAGGCGAAGCAATCAGTGGATGAATTGAAAATGGCACAAGTAATATTACGTATTAGTGAATACTATAATCTTATTCTTAATGAAATAAACCTTTCAAGAATAATTCAAATCAATTTTGATATGAATATTACTGCACAAGCTGCAGCTAGCCTGGAACACAAAAAGAAAAAAAATGTGTCATTAAGCTAGAAATGTCAAATTTGTAAATGGTCAAAAAAAACTATCAAGCAATACGTACATTATGATAATCTGGAAGAAACCAGCAGTCCAGCACCAGCTGTATTTAATCCTATTTTTAAACATTATGCTTTCCGAGAAAACAAGTTGGGAAAACAAGAGCTACTGAAAAGTCTCAGAAAAAAAGGATCCAGAAAAATTAAGTTTTATCTACATAAAGTAATACAATCAGCTTAAAAGAGGGGAAATGGAGATAAAACTAATTTCCCCCAAAAGAAAATATAACACAGCCTTGGAAAAACCCTACGTGCCACAGTAAACACTAAAGACAGGGAAAGTTATGGATGACATTGGTCAACATGTGATAAACCAACAAGTTAATTTTAGTTACACCCAGAGGCATAACATATGGGACTTGAGGACAGGAAGGGACACTAGAATACTGGAATCAACATTGGGTAGGTGATTACCATCAGTGCGCAAAAACTTGAAGTGAACCACAGAACTACAAAAGCGTTAGCAGCAGAAAGGAATAGAATTAAAAGCTGATTGGCACAAAAAGATTAAGTAATCTGCAACAGTTTCAGGTGATTGAAGGCTAAGCATTTATCTAGAATTAAATGCAAAACATTACTTAGGATAATACAGCAAAGCAAAGCCAGGAATATCTGTGAAATTAAATACAGGGAAGTGCTGAATTTAAGTCAGTAGAAAACAGTTTTGCATCAGAAGACTGCTGGATTAGGTAATGACCTTTTGGTCAGCCCATCTAGCCCATAGTGCTACAATCTACAAGCCACTAAACTGAAGTCCTCATATATCACAAATTACAATAAAGAAAAAACACGCTTGCGGAAAAAGTTGTTGAATAAATCAACAAGGAAAAGTCCATGACTAATGATGTGAGTAACTTAACCAGGTGTAATCACTGAAGTACTAGTAAACAGAATTCTAGCAAGCGTGTTGCACAGATCTGAAAGGAAACCATTTTTCCTGCAAGGCTGAAACCAAAACTAAACCCTCATTAGACTCTGACTTCACTGAAAATTAACTCACATTAATTCAAAGTTATGAGTGGTCAAGACATGTAAAAATCACAGAAAGAATTAGACTTATTTACTTCATGAAAAGAGAAAGCCTTATCACAACTGAGGCATTGTTCTAAAGGGAATACTCATCCTCTAGACTTTTCACCCCAAAGCTCTCATCCATCTGGTTACGTGCTTAATGAACCAGTGTATTCTGTAGTAAATATTATCTTTACTGAACCAGTGTGTGAAGTCAGGCCTTAATTAGAAACACAAGATGACTCTACAGCTGACAAATTCAGCATATATGTCTTCAGAACAGCACCCATAACTTATTTGGGAAATTTAAGAGTGTAACAATAGGCTTGACAGTGTCAGAAGAATTATAATAAAAGTCTAATTAGACTCTTTAGTCTGACAGAAGTAAAGAGCATGGGAGAGAACATGAGGGGAAAGAGCACCCTGGTGCTCTCCCCAGTAAAGACCCAGTGACAAGTGTGGGTTGACTCAGCCTGGGTATGAGCACACAGCAGATGAAAGCACTCTCAGATTTTACTTCACCTGCCCCTACATTCCCTATTTCTACGTATAGTGCTGTTTTGAGGGAACTGTTCTTTCAGGGAAACCTGCATCACCAGAAGAAATAGAAATGTGTAGTATGAAACTTCCCAACTGTTTTCTGAGGCCCCTTATACAGTTAATTAGGAGACAGAGAAGCCTATTTAGATGGCAGTTCTGCACATCCATTGCATTAGTATCCTTGAAATAGAGCATTTTCCTTTCTGCCTTTGGAATTGCTTTCTGCAGGTCTGTGCTAGATCTGGGTAACTGCAATCCCCATTACTTTATACTCAACATGCTCTCCAAGCTCCTTGATTTTGAACCTTTTTAATTTGCTCTCCATTTGGGGCTATTGCCATTATCCTTTCTTGTAATTTCTAAGGGTTTGGTTTTGTTTGGTTGGTTTTTTTTTTTCTTTTTTCTTTCTGTATAAATAGTTACATACCATGAACTGGAATTATACATAAAAACACAAAATCACAAATTCAAGGTGGTATCATATGTACCTCCAGCCAGTAGTGCCTGAGACAGACGGTCTCTTCCTGTTCTTCACTTATAGCGGAAGACAAAGCATCCCCACTAGACATCAAATTTCTCATCTTTGCAATGATTCGCTCTCTTCTGCTTGTTGGCTGTATCTTTTTCTAAGTCTCTTTTCTAAGGTCACTAGACACACGCAGCTGGTTTAAATATTACAGCTATTTATTTCTGGCAATAATACCTCAGTCTTTATTCTTTTTAATTAAAGAGACAGCAGAAAGCATTGCCTTCCGTTTCATGACTTTCATATTTCATTTAAATATCTCTACCTTATTTAAAAAGTCATTTCCTCTTACTTTTTTCTATTTAGCACATAATTTTAGTAATTTTCTTGACTAACCAAGAAGTTGAGATGAGCATTACAGACACTCAAATGCACAAACACACGAAAAACAAGGCAAAGCAAGATTTTATGCAGAGGTTTCAGCTCTTTCACTTACTTGTTCCTTCACATTTGTTAGTATTTTATTGGTAGTTGTACCAGATAGCAGAGATATACCAGTTTTACACCCATATAGAAAATGTTTCAACAAGGACAGAAGGTACATAGACTAATCACAAAAAGAAAGAGCAACATTAATAAACTAACCAAAGCTCCAAAATTTATCAAAGCACAAAATACAACTTCAAAAGGTTCCAAGCTTGCAAAATAATGTACTTTTCAGTTAATCCAGGAGTTATAACCACAGGTATGTCTATGTCTGTCTGACAGGGTTGGTCTTCCATTTGTCCAAGGTTTTCTGTGTTTACTATCAGTTTATAGCATTACAAAAAGCATTCAGATAATCAGCACTATCTCAGAAGTTATACAGTAGATCAACAGACACAATCTCCAAATGACAGCACAGTCAGAGCATTACAGAGGGAAATCATAACGAAAATAAACTAATTTGAAAAGAAGTTATTTTGAATAGTTTAAAAAAAGAAACTAACAGTTGTGGTTTTTTTAATTGTATTACTTACACTTAAAGATGTGTGTTAGTATATCTATAAAAAGCCCAGAAGACTGAGGGAAAAGTCTGTTTCTAAAGCATAGCACCCAGAACAAATCACCGTCAATTAAAAGAATCTATAAAATCTTTAAAAGAATCATTTTTAAAGTTGTTCCCAGTGTCAGAAGCTATCAGATGGGTTCAGAAGATCCCAACTCACATAGCAATATGCCAGAAAGGAAGTTTACTTTTTAGTTTGAGTCATTGAAATAGTGTTACAATAATTGCTTACATTGTAATCTGCTTTGCTCTTGATTTCACTCAGATTTCAATATAAAGGCATAGTGTTTGAGATTCATATTAAAGGTAGAAAGACATTTTGGGGAAGAACGTGTATATAATAAATACAATTCTCCTAAAGACTGTTGATATTTTAACAAAATCTAAGATTGACCTAACCTGGTGATTTTATATGAATGTGTGACATATTAAGCTTTAAGTTATAGTAAGACCGTCAACAAAAATAATCGTAGTCAGTACATTCATTCAAGAACAACTATCGCCAGCCCCATGTAGATATGCAGGAAAATATGAAGACCCAGGTACCGCTTATACACACAGCCTGAGCTGAAATACGTGTAATACCATGGCCTAGCTCTCATCCTTGTAACACTGATGGCAGTAATTTCAGTTTGATGTGGAACGCAGGCCAGATTCACTCTGTCCCTGTTCAACGGATGGTGGACATACCATATTATAAGAATATGCTCGCAAAGCCATACCAAATACCACTACTGAACATGCTTCTTCAGCCATCTAGATCCTCTTTTCCCGTATACATTTCTCCAATCTCTATCAACTGTTCAAGAGTCAGCATTCATATCTAGAAAAAACAGTATATTTGTACTCAAACCTAACTCTTTGCAGAGATGGGATGCTCAGAGATTCAGAATTTGATCTAAAAGGTGTTTTGAATATTTTGATATGTCAAATTCAAAATACGACAACATTTCTTCCTCAAGTTCCTTTACTTTGATAGATTTGTCCCTTCCTAATCTTAGCATGTTCTATAAATCAGAAACAACTCCTCTACATCAAGAAAATCACAAAAGTAAAACTAGTATTAAAAAAAAAAAGAACCAAAATTTAGATTTTTTTTTAAAAAAAACAAGTCTGGAAATATTCTAGGGAAGTGGAAAACTGAATTAAGCTAGAACACAAAACAAATCATTTAGAGTGAATCTAACAAGAATCTAAACTGTTCTACTTGTAAAACTTTCATCACTACTATGTATGCACATGAATATTTACTTTGGTTTTAGATTAGAAATACTATCATCATCACAAGAACATGTACAGAAACAAACAAACAAAATCGCTGTGTTCATAACATCTGTATTATGCACTTTAGAATCACAGAATACTAAGTATGCAGGAGATACACCAATATCTAATTCTAATAGAGATAATAGGAAAGTGATGAGGCTTAATGTTTCAGTAGATATAAAACAATGAAAATCTCTAAGGTAGATATTAGCATTATGGAGTTGCAGTCTTGTTTTTTAACCATTTGGTTTGTAAGTAAACATGTCTGTTGCAATTACAGAGGAAAAGGCTTCTTGTGTGCTGTACTGAGGAGCGGGAAAGGACAAGCAGCTTTCAGCAGCCTAATTCACTGCAGCATGCCATCACTGGTGTGGAAAGAGACAAAACATCCCATTCCAGATCTTCAAACACTTATACACATTGTCCTTGTTTTTATTGTTTTTGAGAATTAATACATTTTTATGTTACAAAGTAGGAAATGTATTTGCATTAGAAAGGTGTTAATGGGTACGTATTTGCAAAATCCTCACTAACAAGAAACGTTGACAAAGACTGTTGTAATAACAAGGTTATAGCAAACATTCCAAGTCCAACTCTATTCCTGGATAACTTCAGTTAATTTCTGGCAACTTCAATGGGAACTGTATGTGCATGCACAGTTGCTTACAGTTTCCATGTTTGGAAACTCTTATGAAGAGAAGCCACAGCTTCCTCTCAGTACTCAGCTTCTCAAGCTTGTGATCACTTAAAATTATTATTTCTGAGACACTGGGGAAGTTATACAGCTTTAGTATAGCATTGTAGGCAGATTCATACCATGAATTTTGTACTTATTTAGATTCTGAAAAATTCTACAGTCCCCTTTAATGTCAAAATGGTTCTTAGATTTGGCTCTGCACAGACTGGCCATACCTGTCATAACTCAGTGAGTTATAGCACAGTACAGTAGGTCTTATGCATAAAAATCTCAGTTATGAACATTTTCTGCTGTGCATGAGTTTGTTTTTATGACCTAGAAACTCTTTCTAGATACAAAATTCATATTACAAATAATACTTATTTTTAATATTATTTATATTGCAGCTCCCACCTATTGTATTCCTTTTTTTTTTCCAACTCACCTATAAAAAGTAGAATTTCTTTCCCCACATAAAATTCTAAGATTCCCTCTCTGGGATGCCTGTTCCTACCGGCCATCATTTTAATGATATATAATAGTAACCTGTCTTGAGAGAAGGGTCTCTAATGATATATAGCAGCATAATAGGTTCTCACAGCACACTGATGACATGTTGCAACTATACATCACCAGAGAAGCAGTCATCAAGATGAGGAGTTCAGGGGATACACATGACCAGAGTACAGCCATAAAGAAAAATGAAATAGAGCCACAAAGCCAGTTCTGGTGATTCTGTCTGTCTGTGGCTGAAGGTATCCTCAGAGCAGAGGTTTAAACATCCCATGAATTCTGGTACAGGCCTAAGTGACAGACCTTTGGTGATAAGAAGAACCCAACAACTAAAATATTTCCTTCTAAACAGCACCAATAATTTAATTCTCTTCTGTTCTTATTATGGAAACAACTTCCATTCACTAGCACACGCACATATTTTCAAGTGCAAAAACTGTGATGATAAAGTGCTCGAGTTATGTGCAAGAAGGTAAACAGAGAGCTATTAGTCATTCTATCTTAAAACAAAAGCCAGAGCAAGCAGGGAAATTAGCATGTTGCAGATTGAAAACAAAAAATTGACTTCTTTCATACTACACATGAGAAGCCATAGACTGCTGCAGAGATCCAGGATATACTGCTTGCAGAAGGAATTAGATTAATTCTACAGAATATGAAAGAAAGGTTTTAACTGATTGTTCTAAATTTCATTATTAGTAAGCATATGCAAATTTCTGCAGTATCATAGCAAAGATGAAAAGTGATAAGTATTTCTGGAAGAAGAAAGAAATGTGAAAGATTTTTCTATGTGTACTATTATATATAAATGGGTATTTATATACACATAAACCTGTACATGCTATATATACACATATTTAATCATGCAGAGATTTATAAAAACAGATGACGCTTATCTGAAGTGACACAGTCTTGCTATCAACCCCAAGATTAACACTACTTTGTTTTAATGAATAGGAAATATTCCTATTAACATTATCTGGTTTTAACCGTTACGCACCTCTACATTTCAAAATAGAAAGGCATTTGCCTTAATTACTTTCAAACGCAGAAGTCAAAACCTCATCATTTCACTGAAGTAAAAAAGCATTATTTAGACATCTCTTGGAAGAGAATATAATTTATGTTCTGCTTTTTGATTAAGAGCTCTTAGTTTTTACATATTATACAACTGTGTACAGCAAAAGACATTGTGGCTACTACTTCATGTAGCGTGAGGTTCCTTTTACTAAAGGCAGGTGTCAAATTATTTACCAATTTAAGCCTTCTGTCTACCATAAACATTGATAACATGGACTTTGCTTTTTCAAGTGACTTTCTAATGAGTCAAATGTGAATGGTTTGTGAATATCACATACTGCTTCCAGACTGATATTCAGTGTTCTGAGCTAATTAAATTTTCAGGTTATGTTGTCCATATTAACAATTTCTTCAGCATTACAATTCTTGGAGATTATCTTGTCTACAATTAAAACACAAAACAGGCTACTCAGCAATTATATATGTATGCACACACACACACTTAACATCGTTTCCCTACAATACCAAACATTTATTCAACTTACGTTCGCACTTTCTTTTCCCATGAAAAGTTATTTGAAGCTGCTCATTTTTAAGCATCTTAATATGGGATGAAAGTCCCTTGACAAATATTGCCAAAACAGCATCAACTACTCCAAGTTCAAGCTTCTGCGAGCACATACAAGTAAAACCACACTGTTTGGAAATGTTTGTCACTGAATTCACGTGATCAAAAATCCATGTTTATATATGATCAACCAGTAAATTTGCACAAGGGTTACAGTCACAAATCTGAATCAAGATTTCTTCCCCCTGCCCACGCCCTATCCAGCCAAGCATCCAAAATACTCAAAAACAGAGTCCTTTACTATTTGCACAAGTTATTTAAGCATATCTCATACCTTAGCTTTATTAATGTAACTTGCTACCATACTTTAAAAAAAAAAAAAAAAAATCAAACTATGAACCCCATGAAATTACGACTGAAATATTTTTCAAGCTACTTTTACGGGTGTACATCTTCTCTCTGCTGTCTTCTGAATGACTACTTTCTTTCCTTTATTATTTCTGCATCATGACAGAACAGGAAATTAATTACTGAAAATGGGGTTGCAGCATGAAATCCTGCAGTGTAACCAGTTGCTTTGTCTTGTCCCCCTGGCTTTTGCTTGGCTAGCGTAAATGAGATGTAGGGAATGGACTTTTTTTTGAAAGACTTTTTTCTACAAATATATTTTGAACTCATTATTAAGCTTTTCTGGCATTATAACATTGCTGTTATTAATGTTTTAATCCAGTAGTTCACATAAACATTAAAACTAAAATCTGACATATGATATAAAAATAGTTAACAACTATAACTATTTCTAAGAAGAAATAACCAAACAGCGTTTTTTCCTTTTTGGGGCTAGAAGCAGTGGAAGAAATCAACAAATCTGCAAGACAGTTCAAATTGACCCAATTCTGTGATTCTCAGGGTAAAATTTTTTGCCAAGCCATCCTTACTACTAATGATAATGATCCTTTAATGTGATTTTATGCCCTAGTTGCATAATGAAATTTTGTGTTAATGTGACTCCACTTACATAGATCTGATTTCAGAAGAAAATTTTAAGGACTTAAAAGTGGTCTCTTTTTCAAAGAAAATCATCGTTCACCATTCTCTCTGAAGTTAAAGACCTGTAAGTAACTTAGTCAGATATTTAGATACCTTTCTTCAATAAAAGCGATAATTTTAGCTTTATCACGTCAATACTTTCCACCAACTTCATAAGCTTGTACTAGATAAATCATTATGATGAAAATTTGAGATATCATTTCAAATTTAAAACTAATTATCAGTGAAGATCAACATCTAGCTACTAGAATATTTCATTCTGTGCTCATTTCTTGAAAGCATTTGCTTTTGGTACAGCAAAAGTACAGGATATTGTCTTTTATGTAGGAGATTTTTTTCTTCTAGTTAATTTTTCCTTTGCAGCTCTTTTTTGTTCTTCTATTTAAAGGATAACTCTGCTTATAAGCTGTTTTATATATATCTTAAGTTACAGAAGTGAGAATACTTTACAGTACATAAGCTTATCTGAATACATCTGTTCTTTAAAGGTAACGCTAAAGAGTGAAAATGCACTATTTCAAAGATGGTGCTAGTAATTTCATCTTGTAACTTCATTTGTTTTAGATTTGTTTCATCATTCAGATCTATCTGCTGAAGATACTGGTATTTTAGAAATAAATTTTAAGGACTACTGCCATGACAGATTCCAGGTAGCCTATCCATGACACACTGAATTCAGGTGTGCTCTCCCATGGTGTACACGACCAGAACTAACCTACACTGACAGAGTTGCAGAGCTGATTAATGCAATCCACATTACAAGTCACAGAAATATGGATAGACCTGTTTACTTTTAATCATTTCATTGATCTGAAGATACAAAATCCTCTCAAAATTCAAAAGGTCTACCAGATGCACCTAAATATTGACTTTTGCAGTTGATAACAAAGTTGATAACTTTGTGAAACACAGTTCATCAGATTGCTTCTTGACTATGAGAAGACATTATTCCTTATGTGTTTATTTCATAGATGTGCATATGCTCACAAGAGGTGGTCCTGATACTTTTTGATCGTTTCAAAGGGGTATTTGTGTAGCAGTTACTAAGGGCTATGTCTTCATACATTCAAATTAGCATGTTTCTCCTCTAAGGTTATTGCAGCCAAACACTTTAAATATGACTCCTGTCCCAGCTGCATTGGCAAATTGCTGATAGAAGGAGCAAGTAATTCTGATCTAACAGGGTTTTTTCCTTTCCTTTCTTTATCTAAATAACATGAGAAAATAGTCTTCCTTATTTGACCTGCACTTGAGGCGGGTGCAGACTATTTAATATCTAATTTATCAATGCATTATTATTATACCATTATTGAGCAATAGTATTTCCCTTAATGAGTTGACTCCATTCACAATTTAGAGTTGCATGTCATCAGTACTTGAAAGAAAATTATGTTATCAAAAACTAGATCTCTCAAAAGATTAATGTATTTGAGGTTAGAATAAGTTCCAGTGATTGACAAATTTTTATCTTTAATTCAATGCAGTGAAAATTTTTCCCCTACTGTTGCTAACTTCTTAATATACTCTGTTTGCAGATGCTTATTTACATGTCAATATTATTCCTGTTCTCTCTCCTCCACATAGTGACACTGTATTCCTGTATAGCTGTAATTTCTAGTTTCTCAAACAGTAATTAGAAACACAATTTTCAAGGTCCAAAAGGAAGAATTCTGTGAAATGACCAAAAGTTTCTAAACATATACAAGTAAATTTGTTTTCCAAAGTTACCTTGCTTAGGAGCCCTACTTGAACATTGATGTACATCTTAATGTATTCTAATGAATGTAAATTGAAATATAACAAATACAAATTAAGTATAAATCAAGAAAAAGGTCTTTTCAATTCAGCAAGTTATGTTTTTCAGTGATTATTTTGTCTCTACATAAACATTATATTTCTAACTTAACGCTCCAGACTTCATAGCATCAGACTTCATAAGCAGGAAACTAAACTTGTCATTGCCACAAGACATACAGCTCTGCTACTCCTAATAATGGGAAAAATCAAAGTCTGTCTCTTTGGTCCATGGTGACAGAGAAGTTATGTGCATACAATCAAAATCTAATATCTCTATCCATCTTGGACTGAACCTGCTGGGCAAACATATTCTTCGGACAGTACCAACCCCTAAAACTAGTACTTTTTCAACATAAATGAAACATTTTTAAAGCACTACTATAAAATATTTAGTAATTTTTTAAAAAAGAAAGAAGTATACATAAAATTCCAGGAAAACGTTTCTTTCAGAAAAAAGGAAGCATCATTTCCAAAAGGTAATACTAAAATGAAAGAGAAGAAAACCTTCTAAATCCTTAATAGAAATTTGACCGCCCCCCAAAGATGCTCAGTTATGTGTACAGTACTTCATTTATACCTTTTATGGTATTACTGCTTAAGGAGTCCACTTTCAAAGGCAATTCAAGCTCTTTGTATCCCAGAATAGGCCAACAGATAAATTAACACAGACACATCTACGTTACCTGAACCAAGAGGTGGGACACAGTAGCTTCAGCTCATAGTCACAGTAATTCTGCCACATGGCTTTTGAATAAGAACTGGCTTGCATCCAACTGGCTTGCAGCAAAGACAACTGTCTGCACCTCTGTAGACAAACCCTAAGGATTAGAGGAAGGAGAGGGAAAAAAAAAAAAAATCAGGCTGTTAAGACCATCCAGCAGTCTTTGATTTAAGATGCTGTAATTTTGACCAAAACAAACAAAAACAAAAGTCCAAAATTTCAGGTAGAATACAACACAGAGATATAAACTCAGATCTACTGATAAAAGATAATATTGCAAGATGTTCCATGAGAAAATTCAACTGAAATTTTACAGAAACTAGGTAAACCAGATGAGACTGCAGAACTGAACTTCACAGAAGGATTTCAATGAACAGAAGAAACCAGTTTGTATAAAGGAAGTGGAGGCATGAGAAAAGCCTTAGAGCCAACACCACCGGAAGGAATAGAGAAAGCAGTAAGCAGCAGCAAAGCTGAAAAGGAAAAAGCAAGCTCTTAAAAGTAGGTATAAATAACATTATTTTTGTGCAAAAGCAAGCCCCTGGATTAAACCTAGAGGTTAAAAGAATCAAAGGTACAAACAGATTTATAAAGCTTTTTTAAAGGAATTGTATGCACCACCTATGAATACTTTAGAAGATGCCAAAATTAGACTAGGACAGTTATAAAGCTGCTTCTTGTATAAGTCTTTATTTTCCCCAATAGAACTACCCACAGACTTTCTTGTGGAGATTTTTACATAAAGAGCAGAACCAGTGCTAGTTTTATCAGACACATGATAAACTAAGGAAGGGAAGAAAGAAAATTCAGAAAAAACTCAAAACAATAAAACAAGCTCATAGCATTTTAAAGAAGATGTGATTATTGGATGAACCTGGAATTTCAGTAGACCAAGGAGGATTTAAAGCTTTCTATATTGTTTTGAAAACAAGCACTACCACTTGCATCACACATTAGCAGATCTTATCTTGTTAACTCTTCTCTTTTTTCTTTATTAATCGCTCTGCATTCCAGAAACTTCATGGGAATTTTAAGCCCTTTAAAAATCTTGAAGAATCTTGCCAAAAAAGCCAGTATAAGTTAGCCAAATGATCTTTCAGATTTGTCAAGAAATTATAGTTCTTCCACTTTTTCCTTCTTTTCAGGTCTCTGGCAGTTTCAGAAAACTAGATTTCCTGAAATGTTCAGCTCTGAAAGTAATTAGCTATTTACTGCCCTTTCCAGAGGATTTGGCCATTGGTGAACTGAATTTTCTAATTAACATATTGATTTTTTGGTGATTAATATCTGGTTTATGACTGCTATGAAACAGTCAAATAATTGGGAACAGTAATAAAATAACAGCAACCTGGACAATTATTCTCTTCTATGAAGGAACCTCTTTGTACCACTACCATGTGGTAAGCATATTTTTTTCCCTGTTGTTCTGCGTTAGAATTAATAACAAAAAGAGTTTCTGTCAGGCAAAGCAATAAAAGCAGAGTAGCACTTTAAGTTTTGTATATACAGTGTTACAGCTCAGCGATGTAGAGTTAGCAATAGCAAATTAGCAAAGACTTGATATATTTCTGGAATTGAGTAAAAAGAAGAATCCTCTGTAGCATACACACTACATCACAACTGCCATTATTACTGGAGAAGCAGAGCTATTGCTTATCAGTTCCTACGTACATTAAATTATAAGCCTTATCTCTAATGAGAGACTGTTCTTTATCAGCCAAGTATTATTCTTCTATTGATGAATAATATCTTTTGCCTTATAAAAGTAAAAACAAAACATTTTATGAAATCCATAAAACATATCTTATTTAAAAGCCATCTCACACACACACACAAAAAAATCACATAAACAGATTTATTTTAAAACCAATTAACAGAAAGGACATTTTGTCAAAATAAATTTTTTTCACAGAAGTTCTTTAAAAAAGTTTTTAAGCATTTAGATTAGAGAATCAAGATGAACTGTATACATTTGAAAACAATTGCTCAGCTGACTGGTTTTCTGACTGTGAATCTGATTTTAGCCAACTTATTAACTACAGTTTGATAAAACCTGCTGCAAGCTGACCTCACACCAAGAAGAGCCTTCAGTCAAGACTCTGCTTTATAGACCATTACTTCTCAGGTTGCAGCACAAACCATGCAGAATCACAAAAAAATCTGGTTGTAACTTTGCTTGCCTAATTTGTTCCTCCATTAGTATCAAAGCTAAAAGACTGTTCTCATCTAACCCCCAATTTGTCTGCAATATTAGCTAACAACCAAATTCTGAGATGGTGCAGCTGCACCCAAGAATATAGTGATGATAGATATAGAACTTAAAAATTACATGATGAAGCTATAGTTCCCGTTTTCCCTAAAAGCTGATACAGCTTTGTTGAGGAGAAACAAATTCATTTTCCTAAACAGAGAAATAGACGTCTAATCCCACGTTTCCCCCTATGATCTTTGTGAAAACCCAAAAGGGCAATTGAGCTGACTATTCACAGCACACCAGTATTAAATTAAAAATACACTCTACAGTTACAAAAAAAGGTGTTTATGGTCTACCAGGTTATCTTTGATTTATACCACTGTGGCCACATTCCAGCCCTAACAAATCACTTCCACCTACAAACAACATCAGGTATATTTTCCCACAGGGGACAACACTTCAGAGTTAAACACTTGAACTCTAAAGTTGACAGATAGTATTTATACTGTACATTGTTATCCTACAAGAAAATGCATGTGTTTCTTTGCTCTTTTTCTACCATCTGTTTAAAGAAAATGAAAATATATTAAAATACCTGTTTTCACAAGCAAGGTTCCTGTTGCAGTTCTCCCTCCAGTTCAACCAGGATCACGGTTGGCAGTTACTTCCTACACAGGTGCTACCGACCAGGAAAGGAAAAGCCAAAGCAGGTGCCTGGTGCTATGGCTATCAGCCCTTCCCCTCACTGGGGTGAAGCCAATCAGAGGCAACTTTGGAAACGGAGCAGGACTTAGACTGATCTATATGTGGTCATTATGGAAAATGTGCCAGCTAAAAGTACCTGAGAAGGACTTGTTTAGGTACAACTATTTTCTGAGATTTAAATGCTTTAAAATAACTTTTATTGTACTTATTCTTTTTCTAATGTCATAAAAAATATAGCTGTCAAAATAAAGATAGTACATCCTTTACATTTCTGGTGAATTTCAAACCTGTTAAACACTGGGGCAAACTTTCTGCTGATCTGAATTGGTATTATCTGGAGAAAGCTGACATCCCAGAGCTGTGCAGAGTCCCATCCACTGTGGATCTAGTGCTCTGCTGCCTAGGTTTCGTTGGTCATGTTTAGTATGAGAAAAGCATTTGATTTTAAACTGAAACATAAGCCTGCAGGTAAAAGTTGATTCTGGGATGAAGAAAAGAAAATTTGTAAAATAGTTTCAAGGCAGAGGAGGGCGGTAGCAAAATCTGTCTTATTCTATATCCTTGAAGATAAAACAACAGCTAATGAACTATAATGATATGCCTACCACAGCAGAGAATTTCAAATGCCCATTTCTGAAGTAAGCAGGCCTCAGAAACCTTAATCCCTGAATGTCATGCACAATTCCTATGCAAGCAATATAAACCAATTCTTATTGCACCAAGAAAAAGAAGCTTTGGAATAAAACCAGTTCTATCTATACTGCTCTTTTGACAGATTATTATATCTCTTTGCTTGTAATGCTATGAATATAGACTCTTCAGAGAGATAAGTGTGTTAATATTTATCTCTGTATATGTACAGAAAAAAGTCACTGAAGATAAAGAGTAAGTGAACAACATGAGTTTGGAATTATGGTGAGGTCTGTAATCAATTCATTCGTACTTGTGTTTTGATCGTTATGACTGAAGTGCAGCCTTACGACATGGTATCCTTGATGTTGTTTTAGAGCACTTAGCGGGTGTTTTTAACACACTTTGACCTGACTCTCTCGATTGACAGGTAGCAGGAAAGCAAAAAATCCCCAAAGCTCCACGTCAGCCATAGCAGAAAGTGGGAAGTGATGAAAAAGAGCATTAAGTCACCAGAAACATGATAGCTTGAGTTTACTAGCACAGAGCATTACTGGCATAAAAGTATGGCCCTTTCACAAGCATTTGTGTGATGTGAAAGGCATCTGTGAATACCCTGCTTTGTGCAGAAGTCTGACTTCCCAGCTCTTCTGTACTTTATGCATTAGTTTTATCCACAGAATCACAGAATCGTATAGGTTGGAAAAGACCTTTAAGATTATCAAGTCCAACCGTAAACGTAACACTACCAAGACCACCACTACACCATGTCCCTAAGCACCTCATCCAAACGTCTTTTAAATACTGCCAGGGATGGTGACTCAACCACTTCCCTGGGCAGCCTGTTCCAATGCTTGATAAGCCTTCCAGTGAAGTAAAATTTCCTAACATCCAGTCTAAACCTCCCCTGGTGCAACTGGAGGCCATTTCCTCTTGTCCTATCACTTGTTACCTGGGAGAAGAGACCGACCCCACCTCTCTACAACCTCCTTTCAGGCAGTTGTAGAGAGCGATGAGGTCTCCCCTCAGCCTCCTTTTCTCCAGGCTAAACAACCCCAGGTCCCTCAGCCGCTCCCCATCAGACTTGTGCTCTAGACCCTTCCCCAGCTTGGTTGCCCTTCTCTGGACACGCTCCAGCCCCTCAATGTCTCTCTTGGAGTGAGGGGCCCAAAACTGAAGACAGTATTTGAGGTGCGGCCTCACCAGTGCCGAGTACAGGGGCACGATCACTTCCCTAGTCCTGCTGGCCACGCTATTGCTGATACAAGCCAGGATGCCATTGGCTTTCTTGGCCACCTGGGCACACTGCTGGCTCATTTCACTGTGTAATGAATTTAAAAGTTCTTTGACTAAAGAGGCCTGGCACACACTGGAGCAGAAAGGTCCTAGGGTCCCACGGTATAATACAAACTTTAATCTTCCCAACCAGCCTGTCTTTCAAAACACACCTGCAGGCCTCACATCCTTCCAACTCACCTTATGCTACAAAAGCCTTTTCTCACCATGCATCTCTGGAGTAGCCCTTTTGCTTGTATTGATTTTTAAGGAGCTATGGCACAAAAGGGACAATAGTTGAGACCATATCTAAAAGAAGCAAACTTCTCCGCTCTGACTTTGCAAACAGGGTATACTTCTCAGAGAAATGAAGACATTATCAAAGATTTGGCCCAGAAAAGCTGTGCACATGGCGATGGCCTCTGTGAGGAGAGGCTGTGGCTGCCCAGTGCCGGACACCGCCGGCTCCAGCCGGTTCCAGCCAGCTCTGCAATGGCCCCTCCTCACGCAGGCCACAGCTGGGCCCATCAGCAAAGCTGGTGGGACCTCTAGGAAAACATATTTGAGGCAGGGCAAAACGCTGTCTGGCAGTGAGGAGTGAGGGAAGAAGCGTGAGAAACAGCCCTGGGAACAGCAAGGCCAGGGAAGAAGGAGGGGGAGGAGGTGCTGTCACTGCACAGACATGACAATCTGCTCCAGAAGGCTCTGGGACCTCAGCAGCGTCAGCGTGAGCCGGTCTGCCTCAGCCCTCGGCTCCCTCACCCCCTCTGAAGGCAGGAGAGGCTGAGGAACACGAGCCCTCCTGGTGTTTCAGCAATTACGTTATTCCCAGAGGTGGGGGTTTTCCTCTTTTTTTTCCTTTAAGACCAGCCAAAAATTCAACAAAACAGAATGAAAATTAAGGAATTTTGCATTTAGAGGAAGTTAAAATTCAGAGCTTTAAATATTCGCAGAGAAATATTACATAGTTTAAGTGTGACTCGCTCAAATTGCATGCAAATGTTCGCTTTACTTCTAAGGCACTATCCTTACGCTGGCCTAGAACTGAATATTTCACAGGGAAGTCTGGTCCTGAAGCACAGTACGATTACCTTGGTAATAGTACTGCCATATTACCATTTCCTGTGCTTCACAAATGGGAGATATGACAGCCTAAAAGATGGAAAAAGGAATGTTTTGAAACCTGAGAAAGTCTTTGGTTTAGACTTAGATTTTGACAGAAGGTTCAAGGTCAATTTCATTTTGTTGGAATTGTTTGTTTGATAAGAATATCCCTCAGTCACAGAAAAAGACCAAGTCATAGAAAAAATAGTTTCTCATCCTCCCTAGCTTATCTCTTCATCCTCTTTTCAGCATATGGCAAGGTATGTTTGCTTTATGGTTGGGATACTCAATGAACTGTAATGACATCAAATTTGTATAACAGCAAATGTCTGTCAGAAATTAGCTTACGTATATCCTTAATAGCTGAGCTAATGTATTCTGTGTGATTGTGGCAAAGTTGTTGAGCCAGTTGAATCTGTCAGTCTGCTCCTAACCTTTCCTGACACTACGCTTAGAAATTTAATGAGACAATACCCAACTGAACAAATGACAGCTCTGTTGCTTGCTCTCTCTTGTTGCAGAGTTGCCTTTTTCTGAACCACTTTTGCTTAAAATGTCATGTGTTTAAGCTGCTGTGACCAGCCATTTTTTCTCCACTAAGTGCTGGGGAAGGTACACGAGTGTGCTCAGTACACCACACGGTGTGAATTTTAAAAGTTAACTAAATGGGGGTGTGGGGTAGAGACACAAAAAGATATCTCACGGGGGGCGGGGGGGGGAAGTGTGTTTATCTTCATCAAAAACACTTTAATAACTGGCTTAAGAAAAAAAAATGCCTCAGAGTGACCTGGAATTCTCCAGGGTATTAGTCCCTGTGTTTTGGAGTGCTGGAGCTTATGACGGAGCAGTACAGACTGTTAGCTGTGCTTGTTTTAAAGCAGCTCTAGATTTTACTGGCTTACGGTAATGTCGCTGCAGATGGCTTGCTGCCATGCTCTCTCGGCTGTCCCCTACTAGAGTTCTAAGATCCACAGTAAAAATCTTTTGTTTTCATCTTAAAGGCTTTTATCCAACTACATTAAGCGGCCACTTATTTCATGAATGTAGAAGTAATGGAAACAGAATTTATGACTTCCCTGGAAAACTTTCCTGTTTTTTATATGGAGTTCATTAAACCTCAGGAGGCTGTTTTCTCCAGCATGAATGCATACTTGAATTCATGTACTGCTCCACAGGTAGCTTGACTTACTTAGTCAAGTGTTCACGTGAAGAGCTTTTGCTGTTTCTGTTTTTGGGGTAGTTTATTTTTTGCCTTATTTTTTTTAGTATCAGATTTAACTAGAATTTCTATTCCTTTGGTTTCTCCAGAAGTTTGTGACTAGCAAGGAGATAGTGAGACCCCACTAAACAAGAATTATGGTGGGTTCAGCTTACCTCCGTTCAGCGGTGTGCTCTGCCCTTGGCTGCCAGCGTGCCCTCCTCCTCCACAGCTCCTCTGCACACGTCAAGCGGCAGCGTGGCACTACCGTACCTGGGAGACAGAGGTGCTGCCCAGAATATACCTAGCTGATTACAAGCCTCCTGATTCCTCAGCTTTCATGATTTATCTATTTGCAATAAAAATTCTTTAAAACATTACAAGACCTGTAGTATAAAATGTTGATATTGAACCTGTCAGGGCCTGTCCATTAGTGTTGTCCCCCATCCCTTATTCTCCAGCAGTTATCCACAGCATTCATCACACCCCGTTCAGGGGAAGTCCATCTGTCATGTTCAGCGGTGGTCCGCTTCTCTGTTTCAGTACATCAGATAAGAAAAGCTTTACGAGAAACAAGATATAGTCCTTGAAAGCAGAAGTTAGAAAACTCAACCCTACAAGCACGTATCTCTTTACTTAAACCTAAGTGGTCTGTGGCTCATCAGAATCATGGGAGCATATTGTTCATAAAAATACTATTTTCCCATATCCAAATAAAAGCCATTTAAATATCTGAGCCATTTAAATAAATATCTAAGCCATTTAAATGTCTGAGAAATAGAAAGATAGTAGTTTCATGTGTGCAGGTCTTTGATGAGAGCTTGAATGAAATAATCTCAGGAAGGAATTAAAAATTGATGTAGACATACAAATTTATCAATTTCATAAAAATGAGAAATAAGCATTTATACAATTTCTAACTGCGGGGAAATCTCTCATGCATACATACATATGTGAGAATATATTGTCTTTAAGATTTCAACTTATATTTTATCTGTTAATTATCTTAGGAGTTATGTAAATGACATTTAATATTTTTCAGCTGTTTCAAATCTTCTGTCTAAAACTCAAATCTTTATGGACAATAAGAAACATGAAAAAGAATCAAACATATGTCTAATAAAAGCTATGCCTACAGCTATGTTGAATAGTGTCCTGGTTTCAGCTGAGATTGAGTTAATTTTCTTTAGAGTGGCTGGTATGGGGCTATGTTTTGGATTTGTGCTGAAACCAGTGTTGATAATACAGAGATGTTTTAGTTGTTGCTGCACTGGCCAAGGACTTTTCAGCTTCTCATGCTCTGCCAGGTGCAGAAGAAGCTGGGAGGGGACACAGCCAGGATAGTTGATCCAAACTGACCAAAGAGGTATTCCATACCACATGACATCATGCTCAGTATATAAAGCTGGGGAAGAAGAAGGAAGGGGGGGACATTTGGAGTGATGGCGTTTGTCTTCCCAAGTAACCATTACGCATGATGGAGCCCTGCTTTCCTGGAGATGGCTGAACACCTGCCTGCCCATGGGAAGTAGTGAATGAATTCCTTGCTTTGCTTTGCTTGCGTGCGCGGCTTTTGCTTTACCTATTAAACTGTCTTTATCTCAACCCACGAGTTTTCTTACTTTTGCTCTTCTGATTCTCTCCCCCATCCCACCAGGGGGGAGTGAGCGAGCGGCTGCGTGGTGCTTAGTTCCTGGCTGGGGCTAAACCATGACAAATAGTTAAATGAAAATACAGATTTCTACAAATACACTCATTTTCCATATACTAGTGCACACAGGGACTGTTAAATGTATTAGAGCTTCAGTCTGCAAAGCACTTAACCACATATAAAACCACATATGTACTAGTTTTCTAGTTTAGTTTCACTGAAATCATTAGATATACCTCCCATGACAGCTGTGGTGTAGCATAGAAATATCAAAACTACTATAAATGAATTCATTTGGTAACTGGAAACAAACCAGCAGTGACAGCACAGAGCTCAACACAGGTTAATTTTCTTTTCTGAGAAACTGCAGTCATTTAAAGATAGCTCGTATCTCTCTATGGAGTAATGGGGTCTGCAGAATGGAGGCACCAGCTGTCTTCAAGTTCCAAGTAAGTACAACTCAACGGAACATGTATCCAGCCTAGATTATTAGTAATATGCACAAATGACTGCAAAAAACTGAGTGCTAAATTTTACCCAAAGGTGTCAGAGCTTCTGAACACGTCCAGTGTTTACAGAACAATATTTCTCAAGCACTCAGAAAACCATTATCAACTTTGGAAAGCAGTGCAGTATCATAAATAATACCAGGAAACACAGAAGGTAATACATAATTTCTCAGAAATAAACACTCCACAGTTAGAACACAAAAGTGTTAAAAATAATTCTTCCTGTCAGCAGAATAGGAAAAGAGAGATGACAAGGTAAAGGTTGGGGGGGGGAAGATATCCTTCTTGCAGATAATGAAATTGCAAGCAGATTCACAACAATGTATGAAAGTTTCCTCTTTCATCTGAGCTTCAGTTGCAAGCCAGAGCAGATGCACATACGAGTGCAGTACCATTACCCTCACCGTGACATGCACGACAACTGGACAGGTTATTATTAGCACATAAGGTGGCCCAGAAAGACACCACTGAATGCCTGCACCCAAAGGTTTACTGAGCAGACAGCTGTGTGGTTTTGAGCAGTATGGGCTGTCTTTGTTATAATGCTGATAAAATAAAGGAAGCAAGCCTCAAACTAGAGTGATTTGAATTTCATTCCAAAAGATGACGACTTGATGGATATTTCATTTGCCTTTCTTTGCGTTTTAAATTGAAAGCAGCAATGAAGTTCCTTACTCTTTCTTGTAAAATAGATTCTGTAATTCTTAGTGTATTCCTTGGTCTGCAATAACATTGGGAGTCATTCACCTTTCAGCAGTTAATAGCGATGCTTTCTCAGCGATTTCTGAGAAAATAATTTCTGATTTCCTCAGAAATCGCTGAGAAAGTTCCCATTTCCAAAGACTGTGCCTACCAGGGAGCAGTGGGAGGGCTACTTCATGAGGACATCTGGGGGCCCTGGGGCTGGCAGGGTCATGGCATCACCGAGGGGACAAGTCCACCACCCCCAGTGAGCCCAGCTCAGCCTGGGTCTCCCGGGCCTGAGTACAGCTCATGCACGAAGGGAGGAGACCACCAACGAGGCTCCTCAATTTTAGAAAACAAATTATGCAGCTTAATCCTAATTCTCTATGGTCTGTGTCAATAGAGAAATTCAACTGTGTTCTCTGCACTGTAGATGACAATTTTCTGTGAGTGGCTTTTTTTTGCTAAATACAAGCACTTATCTCTGTTAATTATTACTTTTGCATAGATAACTTTATTTGTGACTTGACTAGTAAAACTCTAAGGAGCTGGACCATCTGGAGACCAAAGTTAAAATTGCATTCCAGAGTTAAAATGCTCCAGGAGTTTGTTCCAGATGGGTTGCATAAAATCAAACTGCTGTAGGAAACACTGCCAGAAAACAGGTCACTTGACACACACAACCTTTGCGACAAATGTTTATATAAATTATCATTTTCAATATTGCATTTTAATTGCATAAAGAGCTTTGTATGTGAAGCAGAACAATGGGCTTGGTCTTCTGCTATCAGAAAGCCAACAGAGAAAGGAGCTAGTGACAAGGGACCAACTTGCGTTATTTTGCTGTTATATCCTTTCTGAAAGGGACCCGAATGAAGATATTTTTGACTTCTCATTTCTCCTTATTACATATTGCTTTAAAATATTTGTGAATTTATATTTACAGAAACAGGCCTGAACAAGTTGAAGTAAATAACTGAAGTGGTAGCAAAATATGTCCTGTGATTTCCTCTGCTGTTATGCTATGTTCTATAAAAGCCAAATGATGTACTGTTTCCTAGTCTTAACTCAATCTGACCTTTTTAAAGACATGTTCTTTTATGGAACAGAGAGAAGTACTCTGCAAATGAATGTAGCATGCCATCACAGCATATGCATGGGAAGTGCAAAAAGTGCCAGGCTGAAGGCCACGGTGTTTCTCAGAACATGAAGAGTAAAGTTTTGTCCCTCATTTAGCCCCTGAGGAGCTGACCTAATAGTCAAATACGATGCTGAACATCTGCAGCTTCTGTGGGAGACTGGTCCTGGTTTACTTTGATGAAGCTGGTAAAAGGTGATCTCAGGAAGTGGCCCAGGACGTGTCTTAAAAGACCCCAAATTTAAATTTGATTATATTAGTAATTTCCACAATAATAATTTGAATTAGAAAAAAAAAAAATGAATAGAAATTGTCAAAGTCAGGAAAAGAAGCTCTTACTCAATGTTTGTCATTGTGGGACACATTTTAGTTGCTTCCCAAGGTTCAAATAGTGGTAAACATTTAATTAAAAAAAATAGAAAAAAATATTTACTCCCTTTATTTAGTCATTACATCTGTCAGCAGGGAGGTAGACAATCAATCTCTGTAAGTTGCTAGGTAACTTCTTATTTATCTTCTAGCTGAAATGAGAATTAAAGACATTGAATACTATATAGGCACAATGAGGAAATCACATAATAAAAAGGATGGCTTATTAGAGCTTGAGTTTGTGATGTTAACATGTAAAATATGTGTAATGAAAGCTTCTCAGTTACCAATGTCCTCATTAAGAGACTGAGATATGTAGCATATAATCTCTGAGGAGGCTTTACTTTGATTATAATAATAATATTAGGTCATGCAAGTAGACCTTAGTATAGAAGGTAAATATCTATTTAAATCATAGAAAATAAAACTGGGAACACCATTCTGAAAATTAATGGGAATTCTAAAGTGCATCTGTTGAGAAACGGAGAATCCTGTTTTCTTGAGCCACTGAAGCTGACTGCTTCCCAAATTTCTGATTATTTCCAGATGTAAAAACTCTGAATGTTGGTTATTGTACCTGTAGACTACAGGAGGAAGAAACAAAACCTTTCCTGTCCACTTTTAGTACATCAAAACATTTTCTAAAATAATGGCAAAATTCTATATATGGGCAGTTTTTAATACACAGTAAGTGAAGGTCTGGGTATGCTGTCCCTAAATCAGGAACTACTCTCAGCAATGAAAACTAAACCATTCAGTTCTTGAAGGTTGTCTGGTTTTTTCCTGCACCTGACTCACCCAGCACCGCATCTCAGTTACAGGTGCCTGTTAGAGGGCCTCATCTGACAGTCTTTCTGTTGACCTCTCTGGAAGTCAGATTAGATGCTAGTACATCCAGAGAGTAGTTCCAAGCTAGTATTAACAGGCTCCCATGATGTCAGAAAACATAATCAGCAACTTCATAAAACCTTAAAATCTGTGCTTGAAAGCTGAGTCAATGGAAAAGTTCGGCCAGCTTTTTCTTCATAGCCTTCATAAAAAAGTGGAGTTGTCTGCAATACCTGCAATGCATAATTTCCATCATATTCTCAAGGTTTTTCTATTTTCCTTTCCTTTTTTTGATTCGTACGACATAGTACCAGAAATATTGTATAAAACTGATAGTACTAGATATTTTCTAAATGTCTGAAATGAAACTTTTCGGAAAGAACATAGATACTCCCAAGGAAATATCTACTTAATTTCTACAGATTTAGCCTACTTCAATTTACAGCAGACATTTAAGTATATCTATGATAAAAACATTCAGAGAACCTGTTAGTTCAGTGCTAGTTCAATTTAAATTGAACTCGGAAGAGGTGTGAAGTACATACTCCTCAATTCTCAAGTCTGCGTTCTGACTGAAGGAGAAAAGTCACAGTTCCTCCATAGCCTTCTCTTGTTAAACTTCCTAATTGTCAAAATAAAGTAAAAGTAGATGTAAAATGACTAATTATGCACTCACTGTAATGTAACCATACAACTGACAATGTCTTCATTGGTGCTAGGTTGCTACACTGACAGCATCTGCTTCCAACAAGAAATTGTGCCATATGTCAAGGGAAGATAATGACTTACAGAACAGTTCGGTATAATTCTTCTTTCCTGTCTTCACAAGCTATAATCCACATGAAGGAGTTAGAGAAATAAGGCTCATCTGCAAGACTTCATTATAAATAACTCTTTTATAACATATGCTTTGCTGAAGCACACAAATCCCCTGGCTTCCGTGAGCAGCTCAGTGAATGGGTGAGCTGTATATGACTTTCAGAAGCAATTTCTATGATTGCTAGCCTGTATCATAATCATACACCAGAAGCACTGGGGCCTGAAACAATTTCCCATCTATTACCTCTGCATTGTAGCTATCCTACATCACAGGGTGTCATAGTAATATACAGGACGCATGGGGTGAGGATGAGAATATGCTTAATCAACCTATTTTCATTTCCTGTGCAAAACATTTAGTTTCAAATAATCAAGACAGATAGAGCTAAAACGCTCGTTTGCTAAAATTCTCTAAGAAGGTAAATAATTTCTAAATTCACTCTTGTCTACCCCATGGCCCTTTTCTGTCACACTTTTTCAGGCACAGCTTTTTTCCTTTTACTATTGGAGGAAATAACACCAATTTCTAGTTCTACTTGAACATATTTATGCTCTTAATAGGCATTATTTTCATAGGAATGTTTGTCTTGCAACTCTTTGTATATAAGAATAGTATTTTGTTTTCATTACATTTGCTTTATTTCTCTTAAAATGGATGTATTCATTAAAAAAGTCTTTGGCACAAAACCAACAAGAGATAAGATAAAATAATTAGTAAAACAAAATAATAAGTTATAAAAGCAGGAACAAATGAGCCCCAAATACACCACTAAAGGGCCATGAATGATTTTAAGATCAGTACTTGTCATTCTTGCAAACAGCATTTGCATTCATGCCAAAAAGATACACCCAGCTCAAAATATCTGTGAAAATCTCATGGAAGTCAGAGTCCTTAAACACATTAAGACAATTAATTTTTAATTTTCACTTTTAAACATATATTAAATATGTATTAAGACAAAAATAGTCAAATTTTATACTTTATCATCAAGAAATTAGGAAGATTTTCCCTTGCTGTAGAATATCTCATAGTTATCACATTCTTGGCTGTACCCACTGGTGATGAGACAAGATATGTGTCCTCTGATATTCTGCATTTCTCCTATTGCAAAATAGATACTGGAGTTAATAGACAACAATGTCCTTAAGCTATAAACATGAGCATATAACAGGGAGACACCTCCGGTGTCATCAAGTTCAGGCTCCTTTTGTGCTGTTCCATACACCATATTTGAGGAACTGCTGCTGCACCTCAAATACTGTATTTCCTAATGTTATTGAACTCTCTCAATACCAGTTGAGGCTTTTGTGAACGGCTGATGCTGTGAGGGTGGGATTATCCACTTCTGAGTATTAGAAACCTTCTTCTCATTGAGCACTCAAATATATTCATGGCCAATGAACATTCTTCATGATTAATCAACCACAAGCACTATAAGTTTTAATGTAATTTAATATATAAAAAAATTGAAACACCAGGTAAACAACTTGAAAATATCTTGATTTACTAATAACAAGAAATACCTTAGGTATTTCTCAATGCCCATGCTTATAGCTTTGCTTTAGAGAGAAGTGTGTTAAATATTATTCAGCGCAAGTTTTTGGTAGATTTTAAGGAACACCCTCTTCCTCAATGGAACTTAACTCCATAATATTTTGTCTGTTGTAGATAAGTTTTTCTGGGGTACGTATAGTTAGTTACCCTGGCATTGGGATATTTCACACTGCACCATCACATTTCTATCCTTCAGCAATTATTTTACCCATTAATTTTCATCTTCCTTTCTTTCCATACGGGATTATTTCTAACTGATGCTTCTCACATGTATTTCTGTCACACATCAGATTTTAATGATAATGAACAGCCAAAGGATAAGAAAATCACTTAACAAAGGATTCAAAATGTGTCCTGCACTGACTTTCTTTGTGAATGACCTGATGCAGAGTGCTCCAAAGTAGATAAACATCTGATCCAAAATGTGTGGGAGTGTTGATCTGCTTGAGGGGAGGAAGGCTCTACAGAGGGACCTGGACAGGCTGGATCGATGGGCTGAGGCCAACTGTATGAGGTTTAACAAGGCTCAGTGCAAGGTCCTGCACTTGGGCCACAGCAACCCCATGCAACGCTACAGGCTTGGGGAAGAGTGGCTGGAAAGCTGCCAGGCAGAAAAGGACCTGGGGGTGCTGGTTGACAGCCGCCTGAATATGAGCCAGCAGTGTGCCCAGGTGGCCAAGAAAGCCAATGGCATCCTGGCTTGTATCAGAAACAGTGTGGCCAGCAGGACTAGGGAAGTGATTGTCCCCCTGTACTCGGCACTGGCGAGGCCCCACCTCCTGTTAAAACCTGTGTTCAGTGTTGGGCCCCTCACTAAAAGAGAGACACTGAGGTGCTGGAGCGTGTCCAGAGAAGGGCAACGAAGCTGGGGAAGGGTCTGGAGCACAAGTCTGATGGGGAGCGGCTGAGGGACCTGGGGTTGTTTAGCCTGGAGAAAAGGAGGCTGAGGGGAGACCTCATCGCTTTCTACAACTACCTGAAAGGAGGGTGTAGAGACGTGGGGGTCGGCCTCTTCTCCCAAGTAACAAGTGATAGGACGAGAGGAAATGGCCTCAAGTTGCGCCAGGGGAGGTTTAGACTGGATATTAGGAAATTTTACTTCACTGAAAGGGTTATCAAGCATTGGAACAGGCTGCCCAGGGAAGTGGTTGAGTCACCATCCCTGGCAGTATTTAAAAGACGTTTGGATGTGGTGCTGTCTCGTCCCACTTGGTGGGTTGCAAGATGTGTGAATCTTTTTGATTCCCCAGGGACTTGTGTACCGACAAAGGCCGATCTCTGCTCGGCAGAGCCGCAGGCCGGTAGAGTCACGACAATGACTCAGAGGAACAGTCAGACTAGCAACTTTATTAACTAGCAAACTACAAACTTAACGAACTAGCAAGCTCAGTGAATGAACAGAGGCAATTTGGCAATGGAGCTATTTTCCGGGCAACCCGTCACAATTCATCCAAAACTCATATGCCCAGATATATGTATAGTGGAAGAGTAGAGGAAAAGAGAAGTGAGAAAAGGAAAAGAGAAGAGAGGAAAATAAAGAAAAGGAAAGGAGCGAGGAGTTTCATTCCAAGTTTCGGGTGGTTGTAGGCCCATTCCTCAGATAAACTCTGTGTGACCTCTGGCTATAGATGGCAACTGTGCATCCTCCGACACGCTCTTCTCATCCCGTGCTAGCTGACTTGCGGCACCTTATCTCGCTACAATGTTTGAGACAGCACCTCTTTCAGTGTCTCACAAGACAATACCTCTTTTAGTCTCTCCTCCGAAAAGCTCTCCCCATCCCATGCTAGCCGACTTGCCGTCGTCATGCAAATCATGCCTCATCTCTCCACAATGTTTGAGACATTAACTCTTTCAGTCTCTCACAGGTGCTTATGGACATGGTGTAGTGGTGGTCTTGGTAGCGTTAGGTTTACAGTTGGACTTGATGATCTTAAAGGTCTTTTCCAACCTATACAATTCTGTGATTCTGTGATTCTGTGAAGGAAAAGAAATGGAGTTATGAGAGATACCAGGCTGCTTCTTTTGCATTATTTACTTACATTCCTCAGTAAGGCACAACAGTTATCAAACTGGATGGGGAGGGTTTGATTTTCTTCATCACCCTAGAAGAAGCTTGCTGAAGAAAAGTTGTCTATAATTTAATGTCCCTGCATGTTACTTGTTTCTTTGTTTTCTAACCTTTAGCCACTTTTTCAGTGTTTTATGTTTTTTTCTATTCCATGATTTCATACCTTTGATATTAACCATTGATGTAAAACACTGATAAATGCCTAAAGGGGAAAAAAGAGCCCAACAACTTTATGTACAATTTTAAATGCCTTGGCTATGGTAATAGTACCTTCAAAGGATTCAATGTATTTAAAGCATGATCTCCATATTTGAAAGTGCACACTGTTGATCAAGCTGTGCCTTTCCAAGGATTCCTCCACTGATGTCTTAAAATGGCTTCTATAATCTCTTCTGTGACTGATGGCAAACTGACTGAACTGAACCCATGTCTGCATGCATTTGCTCTGTACAGTAATTGAATGAACATACTGCAGTTCTGCTGCAAAAATAACTTGCAGCAAGAAAGCCTTCTGTATGTTTTCCACCAGAAGCCTCATTTGTGTGATTAATTATCTTCAGAAACTCTGCTAAAAATTGAGACTGCAAAGGATGATAGTTTTTTTTAAAGTGATCTGAAATACTGTTTAATGTATTTCTTAATGATATTCTTCTGGATTAGAGAAATAGTGATAATGCTTTAGCTTTAGCTATATTAGTTAACTTGATAATATCTGCGAGTTGGGGTTTTATCCTTTATTAAGTGCTGCTTTCCATTTGTTTGATTTTTGGTTTGTATGTGTATTTGAAAACTTTTAAATTCCACATTACTGTCACAGTAAGTGAAAGTACATCTAGTCAATCAACCTATAACTAAAGAGTGATTTTCTGGGACACTCCTTCACACAATTTCTGCCAGAAACCAACCACTCAGAACTAAGTATCTTTTAAAGAGTGGAAATGATTCTGTGAATACTTTTTTGGGGCATATGGGAATTTTCCAGTAATGTAGAGCTATGGCAGACATTCCTGTGCTTCCCACTATCCAAACTATGGAGTTGCACATCTATCTTATATAGAAAGATATCATAGAAGAGAGATGTAATAGAAGCCCTCATACTTGCTAGAAGAGACATGCTTTTGAGACTTTAGTCAATGTATGAACATGACCAGAATCTGCATAAATGTTTGGAGTTTAAAAAAAAAAAAAGTCTTTTTCTGTACATATTATCCTTTGGACTATATCCAGGGCTTCTCTGGTATGTCTGATAGTTGTATCTCTGTGGTGAGGGAGATAAATTTGGTTAAATATATCTTTTTGTCTACTCTACAGAATAAGGGTATTCAAATGAGGGATAGAATGGGCTCAGAGACTGTGCCTGTGAAACAGGCTTTGTGATCTGAAAATAAGTATTCTTCTCTTAAATCTCACTGGACCATCTACTCTAAGGCGAATACTCTGGCAGAATCTTATTTTTAAATTTATGATCAGATAGGACTATTTAAAACCAAGAACAGCCAGCCTATCCAACAATGATTAAGTAACTGATGATGATATGTTCCTGAATGTATAAGGAAATATCACTGCAATCTATAGAACAGAAGCCATGTATTGTTTAGCAATGGTAAATATGGTACTGGATACCACAGACTTTGCTTAGAGAAAAGTCCAACTGTAAATACCAATAGGTACTAAGGCTGCATTTAAAATGAGACTCAGGAACAGAAACAAGAGGAAGAGGATCTGAAAATCAGCCTGGTTTTTGATACATTGGCCTGACTGATGCTTGGATTGCTGCAATATCAATTAATGCAAAAGGTGTGTTGATTAATGAATGGTTTTCTCATCACCTGGCAGCTGTAAGCTTCCTCTGTGGCTTCTCCACTGACCAAGGAGTAAGAATTCCCACTATGTCTTTTTCCACTGGAATGATAACTAGCCTCTTCTGTTCTCCCCTCATCCCCCCACAGTCCTGCTAACTTATTTTAATGAAACTCTCCGCAATGTTATTTTCTTTGAGATTTCTGCCACTAACAAAGGTCTGTGGAAAGAATGCGGAGGGATATACAGGCAAACACCTTGAATACACAAGGTGTATTATTATATTTACAAATTATACTTACATTCTACATGTAGGAAGAAGACAATAGCGTAAGACTAAAAATCATGAGAACTCAAATTCGTCTTTCTGAGTATGTGCAAGACAAGCATGAACTGAGCACTGTCATATTAGAGAGAAATGCAAGCTAAGAAATGCACTTAATCATTCTCTTTACTCTTTCTTCTTTTTTTCTTTCCTTCTTTCTCCCTTTCCTTCTTTTTCTCTCTTTGTGTCTCTTTCTGAATGTGTAATGTGGAATATGTGTATGTCTGATCACTTTTGTTCTCCAGCTCCATAACAGCATGAACACTGTATATGAGCATTTAAATATTCCCCTTTAGTAGTTGGGTCCAAATCTGAATGCATATCTATGGCTTGGACCCCTGCTGCTTAAAGCTATTTGCACTCAGATCAAATTGTGACCCCGAGAAATGGAAGTATTTATGTTGAAAAAGAACTGAATAAAATATTTATAAGGCTATTGTTACAAACTAGAAAAATTATGATATAAATATGATTACACTGTATAAATCAGATAAAATCTACACAATCTGTGTTTCTTTAAAGAAAACCAAAATGATTTTGTTTCTGAAGTACACATAAGAATTTCAATAACATTGTATTTTCAGACTTTATTGTTAAGGGATACAAGGGAAGCTTTTCCCTGGTTGTAATATTTTCTTTATAAAAGCATTATTTCAGACAAAGTAAGCTTGGCTCATTTAAAGTCCCCACAAGGGACAGATACATTTTGAACAATATTTTGAATGTTTTTTGATTACCTAGAGGAATGATATCCCAGTTTATGAGATCCCAGTGTGGCTTTATTTTCTGGACAACTCAGTTATTCTCTCGTCCTCTGACCTTATTATGGTATTGTTTTTCCCTTCTCTTCACTACACCGTTCTGTGAGAAAGCTCTATATAAATTTGATACAAACCCAGTTCATGTACAATATCCGCAACTTAGTCAACTTCACAAGACATAAAAATAACAATTTCTTTTCCCCTATACCTTAGTTCTTATTTTTGTACAATATTATCCCTGTGCAATGAATTCGCCTACAGTGAACTTCCAAAAAAAAAAAATTAAAATCCATTATATCCACATCAACTATAGGATAAAACTTTTGTTTCCCGGGTCAGCGTGTGTTTTTTCTTATAATGTATCAATTTAAATGCAGATGGCCAAGGAGAAAGAACATTTCTTCTCTTACATTGTACACATCCACAGAGATGGTGAGATGATTCAGACATTTTAAAGTGTGCCTCTCTTTTGATCAGGAAGCTTTGAGTGGTTTCAGATAGATGGTCTGTTCCTCTCCATCACTTCTTCATGTTAAAATGAGTGGAAGCATTTTGTAAGTCTGCAAGAATTATAGATGATAATATGTCTGCAAGCAGATAGTTGCTAAGTTAAAGACATCCATGGCCTGAATATACTACTATTATTGTATCAGGGAAAAAATTGAATCTAATGGGCTGCCTTGATTTAGATTACAAGGAAGTCAAATTGTTATGGCTTCTCCTCCTTATTTGCCTATTAGAATATTTGGACAGCATATGATGATTTAGGCCAACGCTAAATTAACACTGTTCACAAACAAGGAGGAATTAAAAAATAAAACATGACCAAGGTATTTGCCAGAGCTACTATGCATCTGAAGTTGGTTTTGAATTCTTCCAATTTATGTACCTGTTATTGCTGGTAGCTGTATCTGTAGTCCTATTCTAGGCCAACATTTTCTCCAGCAAACATTCCATATATTTTAGGGCTAAGTCATTCTGAAGTTGAGGTTACTTTCTGAAGTTGAGGTTACTTATAACTCAGTCTACAGATCAGTGCAACTACTACAGAGATAACTCTACACTGATTATGCTTAATTTCAGATCTTCATAAAACATATAAAATTACTCAAAGTTTGGTGGGTTTTGTTTTTCTGTTTTAACTTTTGCATATAATGGCTTTGTGCCTATATGTGCATGTATAAATATGTACAATATATATTTACATGTATGCACGGAAACGATTATATGGATTCAATATGACATCAGAATGTGAGATGCATCTTTAGCATCTTCAAGATTACTGGTTTTTTTCCTGTTTAACATGTAGACTTATTTTCTATTTTTAAAGGCATGGTGATTACAGATGAACCTCTGTATCAATGTTTTAATGGAGAAGCAATCTTCTGTGAAGGCGAAAAAAACCCAAAAATGCCTGTGGATCAACTCTCAGTTGGCAGTTGAAAAAGTAGGACTGTCCATTCATTGCTTGTGTTTGTTCTCTATTTTCTGCAGTGAATCTGGCAGACAAGTATCCCTTGAAGTCCTGAAAGGGCAGAGAGATGTGTTAGATCCTATTAAATCTATTTCCCCCACACCCACCTCTTCAGAAAGTCGTATGGGAATATTAAAGGCATAAAGGAAGTATTTAAAAGCCGTTTGGATGAGGTGCTTAGGGACATGGTATAGTGGTGGTCTTGGTAGTGTTAGGTTTACGGTTGGACTCAATGATCTTAAAGGCCTTTTCTAACCTATACGATTCTGTGATTCTGTGAAAATCTAGCAGAATGTAATCAACCGTACTTCACTGAGGACACAATTTGTCCTTTCCACCCCGCTCCATGCCCATATTCGTAACCAGAGCCTGATCACACACAGGCATTGATCAAGAATGAACAGAAATCCTGTTCCTCTTTGCAGTTGAATTGAGAAACAAGTGGACTAGTCAGTCCATAGTTCAGCAGCTGTGTTAGTATTCTCTTCAACGCTGGTGACCAAAGTCATAATCAAAGCTTGATTCTGGGGCTAAGCATTAAGTTAGTGAGTACCAGATACCTTCCTATTTTTAAGTATTGTTTTGCACTTGAAGGTGCTGGTTCATTGTGAACGCAGTAAGAAAGGCACGCAGACTCTGTAATGCTATTTATTAGAGCTAACGCTGTAAGAAGAGAATAGCATAGATAATCTTACGCCTCTTTAGATGCTGGGAGCCCCGAGCAGTGTAGCAGGACTCTGACCCACGTGCAACATGCCATGTAGACCTGGTCCACAGCAGAGATTCTCCCCTTTCAGTCTTTCAAGCTATTATAGGAATATAATTGAATATATAGGAATATAATTCCTGACAAGGGAGCAACTCTATTTATCATTTCTGTAGTCAAACGGAAATGATGTTCTCATGAAAACTTCTTGCTGCACTATTAGCTAAGGCAAGGCCACGCAGGTGGTGTAATCGCTGCTTCTGAGTGGGAGCTGCCAGCAGGTTCCTCCGTTACAATGAGCATGCTGAGCTTACCCTGCGTCCAAGGGATTTGTGCCGCACAACACATGCCTGAAGGCCATGATGGATGTGCAGCATAGCACAGAACGGGGCTGGGCCGATGCAGGTTAGCTGTTACGTGGATCACCAACTCGTCATGTACAATAGTCTTCTGGCCAGGATCACTGCAAGTATCCACATTTTTTTAACCAGTTTACAATGCAGCTGTCTCTTGCTACATAGGTATCATAAATGGTTCTCTTATGTGTAGACTTCTTGCAGAAAAACATGATTCTAGAAAATAGCACCTTATATATGATTAGTATTTTATTGCCATAGTTTTACTTAGAATGTAATTGTGTTACCGTTGTTCAGCCTGGACAGTACATTTCTCTGCAGGCATTTCATTCATTCAGCTTCTTCTTGGCAGTATGCAGTGCAACCTCCCAAGCTGTTGCCAGAACTTCTGAATCTGCAGCCCTTGCTCACTCCTTGGGTGGAACTGATCATGTGTGGCATGATGAACAGAGTGGGATGAATATGCTAAGAACAGGGGGGAGAGATACACAGAGATTTCTTCAGAAAACCAAAAGCCAGGTATGTTTTTTAGTGATCCCAGACACAGCTGTAAGCAAAGCTAATTACAGGACTGCATTATTCTACAGCTAAGAGGTCAACACTAAGAATCTCAAGACAGTCTTGATGAGAAAGCCTTCTCCATAACCTTGTCTTGGTGGTTTTACCACTAGAAGAGGGAACTTACCCTCCACAAAGACCTGACAAGTAAGATGCAGCAGGGCTGAATGCAAGTAACAGTATTGGACCTATTGTGAATACATTAGTATTTTCAGCAGGTCCCTCATATGTCAGGAGGAAGATGACAGCTACCTCAAGGCACTGACAATCTAAATTAGACAGACAATGCAGCTGAAAAATTTAATGTCTTAGGTAAACAAGGGAGGTCAAAACTCAGCATGGTGAGGATAAGTTATCTTACTTGGCTGGTAGACTTCAAGGAAGAAATAAGTTTATGTATGGGCTGCCTCCTCTAGTTCTGAATTCTCAGATCTTATGAATGATTGTTTATCTGTTAACAGCCTGCAGGGATTTGGTAAAATAGCTACAGCATAAAACTGAAAAATAATTGAAATAAATAAAGTACTACCTGGCACTATCCTTGTTTATTTTATGCATCTGATATTAACATTCTGATGTCTTACGCTCGTAATACATAATAAGAAACAAAAATGTCATAAAATCAATACCTTCTAACAGCAGAGGGAAATGTCACAAATTATCCCATTCTCATTATAGTTTTCAGACAGTAATTTCACAAGCCTCCAAGGGATTAGGAAAGCTGAGTATATTTTTGCTCTACCCTCAGATGTCAGTTTTATTGTACATGATCTAGGCAGTGAAGGTTCTCTGCTCAGGAAGACGTTAGAAATCAATTGTTTTGCCTATGAAATTCTTTTGCGAGGCTGTTAGCTGCCTTTGCAAGTGTGAAACTACCAAATTCCGTGACCCTGCTTAAATTACTTTGAAATACAAAATTACACTCTAACCCCTTATGTGGTATAGAAGCATGCTGTATGCACATACAGAATGTACAGCTGTGTTGCTAATGAATAAAATTTGCACTTTCTAAAGAAAAGACGTGAATTAATTATATATAGCAGATCTCATAATTCTTCAATATTTTCCTAGGAGCGCCTTTTTTTCTTTTTTTTTTTTTTAGCTAGGGATTAGAGTCTGATTGACCCTGTCTAGGTAAGAATGAGCCTGGAAGAACTGGTCTGTCGTAATCCCAATGATGGCATTTGCAAATCTAGTACCACTGCTGTGGTAGTGGATGCTCCAGATAGATTAAAAGTGAAGCTCAGACCTGTGGTATCATCTGTGAGTATATTTTACCCAGTTGATTCACTTGCTGTTTTACTACTGATCCTAATCCTCTGATCAGTCATGCTGCATACATGTTAGCTTGTATTCAAACTGCTTTGGAGACATTCAGGCACAAAATACAGTGAATTCCAGGGTCTGCTGTCACAGACAATGTGGAAGGCCAAGCCCACCTGCATCACTTGGCTTGACAAGGACTTACTTCTTGTAGTACCTAATTAAAACAGAAGCAGCCATTCATTTCACATGAGCCAGAACGCCAGGATATTTTATATCACATTAAGAAATCTTAGGAAAGACATTCTGTGGGGGTCAAATAGATTCTATGGGACACTATGCACATCAATGATTCTTTCACCCAGAAAGGTGATTCATACCAATTAAAGCCAAAGCAAAGCAAAACAAAACAAAACAAAAATCACACAAACCCCACCATCAACAACAAAAAACCCCAGACTTTGGGGATAGTTCTAATTATGGCTATACATAAAATACAAACTCTCATTGCAGTGGTTTGGAAAAGGATAATACCATTTGGCTAAACCTCAAGAAATAAGAATGAGTGAAATGTGAGTCTTTCATTGTGAAGTGTCTCTAGTTTTGATACAGAGTGCAAAGCAGATATTTTTGCCAAATACAAATATTATCCCAGACTTCCTCATCAAAAAATGAACTATTGTGAAATAGATAGAGCTAAAATAATATAACTCATACAAATATGAAAAGGCTGGGATTTAAAATGGCATCTCTTTCCCAACAAAATTTTATCCAGAGAATTTAGTATTTATTAGATTGTAGGACTCTAGAAGTTCAGATGGTTGCACAGTCTTAAAATAATTTCAATGGGATCAAAGATTCTCTGTAAGGGAAAGGCTCAATGGGTTACTACAGAGATAATTCACACAGTTTATCTGAGACCTCTAAATAGCTCTGAAGCACAATAAAGCATACTATTTCTTTGAAAATCCCAGTTTCCAAATAAAGGATATATTAATAAAATATACATTAGATTATATCCATTTTTAAAATAATGTTGAAGTACATTGGAAGCTGTAGCCAAAGTCAATACCACGTCCTTACTGTACATTATATGGTCACTCTCCATTTGTTACAAAGACGGTGTCTAAACTGTCAGGACAGGAAGCATGTGTCACTCCCCAGGGCTAGCTGTGCATGTCAGGCATACTCCTTTTTAGGCTAAAACCCCAAGCGTACTATTCCTCTGCCCTATCAGCTGCCTTATGGGAAGGAAGAAACACTATGTATCCTGCAGCTAGTAACCCAAAGTGAATAATCGGAGCATACTGGGATACGTCTCTGCTCAAATGTTTAACTGTAGAAAGAGCAGCAAAGGACAACTAATAAAATAATGTTCCACTGTATTTAATATGCTTTTCTGTTAGCACAGAATATTGAAGAGCCAAATTCTAATCTCAGTCCACCCACTCTGAAGCAGATGAAATAGATGACAAAGATGAACATAGTCAATATCCTGGACCTTGCCTGTAAGAACAAAAGACTAAACTCTTTCAGTGGGCTGAAAGAGCTGACCCACCCCACCCCCCAAAAAAAAATTAAAAAAAAAAGAAATAGGGTTTTTTCATTAAAAAAATCTGAAAAATATTCATCAATCATTTCTGACATCATGCACTTAGAGTGCATGGATAAGAAACATTAACTAAGCATAGATAGCTATAGTAGTGAGCAGAATGGCTCACAAGATACATACCAGATGAAAATGACAGCTGTTATCATTAAATTCAGTATTTATGTTTTCCTAGTTAAAAATGACATCTTATTTACAAACAAAAGTAACTCACAGCTGAGGAAAAAAAACAACTTTTGTTTTATTTACTTTAGAGGAAACATTGTAGGAAAAGCTCCTTTCCTTTCCAGTTTACATTTTTCTTTTTTTATTGGTTCCAGATCACTCTCTTTTGTTTTTATTTCCACATGAGTTCTCTTCAGGCATGTGTGCTTGCAAGGGTTTATGTGCTACTATATATAAAAAGGTCAGAAAACATACTCTAATAGAGGAGACCTATGTTTTTTCTCTGGAAGATGACTCTATAAGTTATTGAAATCAGTCCAGGAGGGCACCCCACCAAAAGTGTACTGATTTTTTAATGTAGATACCACTTTTTTTATGGAGATACCTCTTAGTATGTATTTCATCTATCGAAACTTTTACAAGTACTGAAAGGCCATTTTGCACAAAGGAGAAAAGGATACAAAAAATCTCTCTCATTATGGATATCTCCCTTACATGCAGGTGAGTGAAATCTAGGCCATAATACAATTTTGCCACTGGCTTTAATTTCACATGGTGTGCTTGCCCACCACTTATGCTGCTTGAGAAGCCAGTCTTGTTGATGCGATTAGAAGGATATGGCACATAACAGAGCTGGTCTGCATTACAAGGACATTTATACGACATAAATTCCTTCTGAGTGTGGCAGAGCTACCTCAGGGCAACTCTGCTGCTGGATTTTTTAAAAATTATTTTTATTTTTTTCTTTAATCACAGGTTTTGGGTTGGTTGGATTTTTTTTTCTCAGGCACTCGGCAGCTCATCAGCTCCAGAAATTGTACCATTTCTGTGACCTTTAGATTCTAAACTAAGTAAAGTTTGGATTTCCTGGTTTCCTCATTTCTCTGCATTAGTTTCTTTCCCTTCTTCTGATTGTATTAGCGCTGTTAGAGTTTTCCCTTTCACACTATAACCCCAAGATTTATCAAATTAAATGCTGTTTGGAGGGTTTGGGATTTGAGTTCTGAATCTTGTTGTTGATGTCCTGAAAGTTGAGTTATTAATCCTTAGCAATCATTTAAATCTTAACGATGTCAAGCAGTTAATGAACAAAAAGGTACAGCACAGCATTTGAATAGATGCACACTAAGAGTAACGTAAATGGGATTTCCTCCCGTGCCTTCCTCCCCAAGTAGAAAGACTTGATGGCTCAATTATATCCCAAAAGTG
Source organism: Ciconia boyciana (assembly GCF_034638445.1). Classification (NCBI taxonomy): domain Eukaryota; kingdom Metazoa; phylum Chordata; class Aves; order Ciconiiformes; family Ciconiidae; genus Ciconia; species Ciconia boyciana. The sequence continues at coordinate 4,547,625 of NC_132945.1, forward strand.
ACTTTGAATATGCTTATGTCTTTGTTTTCTTTGAGCTTGCTTTTGAATATAACTTCTGCTACACATTAAAAATACATAATTAGTGTGTTTATTTTCAACATGACTGACACCTGTAGAACATGGACTGACTGGCTGTGCAATGACATCGATGCTGTGCATTGACCTTGAATTTTAAGAGGGCCAGCTGCCAGAAAAAGAAATCTTTAATTTCATTGACTCATTAAATTAAACTCATTTTTAACAAAAATAATCATGGGTGAATCACCATATGTTCTTGAATTTTAGGAGACTGAGGAGATTTTTAAATAATCAGAGTTCAGAGCTGTTCTTTTGAACTAGAATGTTTTCAACATTTCCATTTAAGCTACATTTACAATCCAGTTGAACATAAAGTTTTGAAACAGCAGGCAAAACTGGGTAAAGATATGAATGATGCTGGGAGTTGCATACTGTCTGCCAACAGATATAAGTAGTAATTTTAGTCATTTAATTTTGAAGTAATTAATTTAGAAGTCAGTAGATGAAGAAAATATTAAAATGACTAAGGTAAATCCATACGAAAAACGTATGAGATTGCAGAAATAATTGTGATTTTTTTTTTCTTTTTACTTTTATACTGATCGTGTTTCCATATTGTGTCCTGAATTAAATGTAATATAAGTTTTAGAGTTGTTGAATACAATTCAGTGATTCAAGATGGAAAGGAGCTGAGCAATAGAATCTGCTGCAAGAGATAAACAAAATCTTGGTAGGAAGAAAATCCAGACGAATAGAGGCACCATCTGTTCTCTTACAGTTGTTCTTGCATTCATCACTAAACAAATTATGGCTACTAAAGTACAGAGGCACCAATCACATCATGCAGAACATGGAGACATGGGTAGCCTTTGACCCAAAATAGAAAGTTTCCCTGTGCCCAATCTCTCCTTTTTCCACTCTACCCATCCTCCTATGCATTTTCTAGAAACACATAAATAGACTCTTGGTATTTAAGAATGCTCTAACATTATGTATGAATTTCTATCAAACAAAATGAATTTAGGTAATGGTGGTGTCCTGGTTTCGGCTGGGATAGAGTTAATTTTCTTCCTAGTAGCTGGTATAGTGCAGTGCTTTGGATTTTAGTATGAGAATGATATTGATAACACGCTGATGTTTTGGCTGTCGCTAAGCGGTATTTACATTGGTCAAGGACCTTTTTTTTGTTTTTTTTTCCCCAGCTTCTCATGCTCTGCCAGGCGCCCAAGAAATGGGAGGGGGCACATCCAGGATAGTTGATCCAAACTGACCAAAGGGCTATTCCATACCATATGATGTCATGCCCAGTATATAAACTGGGGGAGTTGGCCGGGGGGTGGCGATCGCCGGCTCGGGGACTGGCTGGGCGTCGGTCGGCAGGTGGTGAGCGGATGTATAATTTTATTTTATTTTATTATTTTTTTTTTTTTTTTCCCTTTCCCTTTTGTTTCCCTCCCTTGGGTTTTGTTCCTCTTTCTCTCTCATTGTATTCCTTCTCAGTATAATTCATTATTATTATTATTATTATTATTATTATTATTTTGTTCCAATTATTAAACTGTTCTTGTCTCAACCCACGAGTTTTCTTACTTTTGCTCTTCCGATTCTCTCCCCATCCCACTGGGGAGAGTGAAGAGAGCGGCTGTGTGGTGCTTAGTTGCCAGCTGGGGCTAAACCACGACAGTCCTTTTGGCGCCAACGTGGGGCTCGAAGGGTTGAGATAATAACAGATTAACCAGAGTGTATTAAGGAATTCAGATCTGTTAGTAGTTGTGGGACGTGATATTGATCCATCTGTTCCTAGCATTGGTTTACCTGATCTGCACCATGCTCATTTTTTGCTGTACATGTTAAAGATCGGTGTTGGTTTTGCAGTTTGCTGTGCTCCGCTTTAATTGGTGATGTTTTGCCTGTGAGATTTGTTATTAAAACAGTGACCTTGGGTTTATTTTGGTATCTAAGTGCTGTACTGAAACCGTTATTGTATGTCGGGTATCAGCTTATGGAGACAATTCGCAATTATACCTCTGCCTCTGAGAGGTTTTTTATGGAGGAAATGCAGAATTGTACCTTCACTACTTTCTTCTACAATGCTTCCTCCTTCATTACAATAACTTTTCAGTATTTTGAACAACCTTGGGTAGTTAAGATACTTCTATTGGTATTGCTTGGGAATATTGTTTCGATCTTGTCCAAGGTTAGTAAGCAATTTAAGAACATAATTCAGAGATCTGCCCCAAGGCTGGATAGTTATGAGTGGCAGGGTGTGTGGGATAGCATGGGCAAATGCCTAGGACGGTGGGCACCTCCAGTGTTTTGGAACTTCACCCCTGAACAAGTGCAGAATCCTGAAAAATTAGTAGACTATTTGGAAAAAGTATGCTGTCACCCTGGCAATTCTAGGGAGACACAAATCACTGCCATGTGCTGGGGTCTGGCCCATGCCTACCGAGCCCTGTTCAACACTATTCAGTACCCTCAAGGATCCGGTGGCAAAATGCCAGGCACTGCAGCTGCTCCAGTCCCCCCTGCGACAGGCACTGCGGCTGTCCCGATTACCCCTGCAACAGGCACTACGGCTGCTCCAGCCCCCCCTGCGACAGGCACTGCGGCTGTTCCGACTGCCCCTGCGACAGGCACTGCGGCTGTCCCGATTACCCCTGCGACAGGCGCTGCGGCTGTCCCGATTACCCCTGCGACAGGCACCGTGGCTGCTCCAGCCCCCCCTGCGACAGGCACTGCGACTATTCCGGCTACCCCTGCGACAGGCGCTGCGGCTGTCCCGATTACCCCTGCGACAGGCGCTGCGGCTGTCCCGATTACCCCTGCGACAAGCACTGCGGCTGTCCCGATTACCCCTGCGACAGGCGCTGCGGCTGTCCCGATTACCCCTGCGACAGGCGCTGCGGCTGTCCCGATTACCCCTGCGACAGGCACTACGGCTGCTCCAGCCCCCCCTGCGACAGGCACTGCGACTATTCCGGCTACCCCTGCGACAGGCACTACGGCTGTTCCGACTACCCCTGCGACAGGCACTGCAGTTGCAGCTGCTCGGATAACTCCGTTACAAGCATTGCGGTTCAAACAGGGAACGAACCCGTGTCGGTATCAGTCGCCCCTATACGCATAAAAAGAAATCCTGGAAGCGAAAGTCAACTCGTTTAGAAAGGGAAGATGAAAGAGCAGGGCTATCACAGGGAGAGGAAGAGGAAGAACTCGTAAATGAGACAGAAACCACCCGATCCCTATCCCTAAGTGAGCTGCGAGATATGCGAAAAGATTTCAGCCGTCGTCAGGGAGCACATTGTCACCTGGCTGCTCCGATGCTGGGATAGTGGGGCCAGTAGCCTGGAATTGGAGGTAAGGAAGCCAAGCAGCTGGGATCTATTTCTAGGGAAGGGGGCATTGACAAAGCAATTGGAAAAGGGAACCAGCCCGCAGCCTCTGGAGGCGACTCCTGTCAGCTATAAAGAAAGATATCCTTTCAAGGAAGATGTTGTATATCGCCCTGGGAAATGGACCACCATGGAAAAAGGCATCCAGTACCTGAGGGAATTAGCTGTGCTGGAAGTGATTTATAGTGACCTGAACGACGTGCGGTCACCCAAAGATCCAGAAGAGGTCCAGTGCACACGACCCATGTGGTGGAAGTTGGTAAAGAGCGCACCACCGTCGTGTGCCAACTCATTGGCAATACTGACCTGGAAAGACGGAGACGGTCCAACAGTGAATGAAGCTGCTAGTAACCTCCGGGAATATGAAGAAAGTATCTCTTCCTCCCTTGTCTCAGCTGTGGAGAAACTGTCCCAGGAGTTCCAACGGTTCAAAGAAGATATGTCCTACTCCCCACCTATACGGACCAGTGTCTCAGCTATTAGGAGTCAGCGTTCTTCTGCTCAAGAGAGGATATAGAGGGTACACACCACGGGGCACTCTATGGTTTTCCTGCGTGACCACGGAGAGGACATGAGGAAGTGGGATGGAAAACCTACCTCAACCCTAGAGGCACGGGTACGTGAGTTGCAAGGAAAAACAATCACCAAAGGGGTTCTTCAGGAAAAATTGCTGCTCCAGTTTCCAGTGGACAATTCCCCAGACAGAGTAAAAGGGCTGATCTTACTTCTGATTTTAATGAAGAAACTCCTGACTCGTATATACAAGAAATGGGTAATGAATATTATGACCAGAATTAGGGGGCCCCTGCCTCCAGCCAGGTGGAGGAAAGGGACAACCGGGTTTACTGGACTGTGTGGATTCGATGGCCTGGCACATCAGACCCACAGGAGTATAAGGCTCTAGTAGACACCGGTGCACAGTGTACCCTAATGCCATCAAGCTATATCGGGGCAGAACCCATCTGTATTTGTGGAGTGACAGGGGGATCCCAACAGCTGACTGCCTTGGAGGCTGAAGTGAGCCTAACTGGGAATGAGTGGCAAAAGCACCCCATTGTGACTGGCCCTGAGGCTCCGTGCATCCTTGGCATAGACTACCTCAGGAGAGGGTATTTCAAGGACCCAAAGGGTACCGGTGGGCTTTTGGTATAGCTGCCTTGGAGACGGAGGAAATTAAGCAGCTATCTACCTTGCCCTGGTCTCTCAGAGGACCCTTCTGTTGTGGGGTTGCTGAGGGTTGAAGAACAACAGGTGCCAATTGCTACCACAACTTGGTGCACCGGAGGCAGTATCGTACCAACCGAGACTCCTGATTCCCATCCATGAGCTGATTCGTCGACTGGAGAGCCAAGGAGTGATCAGTAAGACTCGCTCACCTTTTAACAGTCCTATATGGCCAGTGAGAAAGTCTAATGGAGAGTGGAGACTAACAGTAGACTATCGTGGCTTGAATGAAGTCACGCCGCCCTGAGTGCTGCTGTGCCGGACATGCTGGAACTTCAATACGAACTGGAGTCAAAAGCAGCCAAATGGTATGCTACAATTGATATTGCTAATGCGTTTTTCTCAATCCCTTTGGCAGCAGAGTGCAGGCCACAGTTTGCTTTCACCTGGAGGGGTGTTCAGTACACCTGGAATCGACTGCCCCAGGGGTGGAAACACAGCCCTACCATTTGCCATGGACTGATTCAGACTGCACTGGAACAGGGGCGAAGCTCCAGAACATCTGCAATACATTGATGACATTATCGTGTGGGGCAATACAGCAGAGGAAGTTTTGAGAAAGGGAAGAAAATAGTCCAGATCCTCCTGAAAGCCGGTTTTGCCATAAAACAAAGTAAGGTCAAGGGACCTGCACAGGAGATCCAGTTTTTAGGAATAAAATGGCAAGATGGACGTCGTCAGATCCCAATGGATGTGATTAACAAAATAACAGCCATGTCTCCACCAACTAGCAAAAGGAAACACAAGCTTTCTTAGGCGTTGTGGGTTTTTGGAGAATGCATATTCCAAATTACAGTCTGATCGTAAGCCCTCTCTACCAAGTGACCCGGAAGAAGAATGATTTCAAATGGGGCCCTGAGCAACGACAAGCTTTTGAACAAATTAAACGGGAGATAGTTCATGCAGTAGCCCTTGGGCCAGTTCGGAGCAGGGCAAGGCAGTAAAAAATGTGCTCTACACTGCAGCTGGAGAGAATGGCCCTACCTGGAGCCTCTGGCAGAAAAGCACCAGGGAGACTCGAGGTCGACCCTAGGGTTTTGGAGTCGAGGATACAGAGGATCTGAGGCCCGCTATACTCCAACTGAGAAGAGATATTAGCAGCATATGAAGGGGTTCGAGCTGCTTCAGAAGTGGTTGGTACTGAAGCACAACTCCTCTTGGCACCTCGACTGCCGGTGCTGGGATGGATGTTCAAAGGAGTGTCCCCTCTACACATCATGCAACTGATGCTACGTGGAGTAAGTGGGTTGCACTGATCACACAACGGGCTCGGATAGGAAACCCCAATCGCCCAGGAATCTTGGAAGTAATTATGGACTGGCCAGAAAGCAAAGGTTTCGAATATCGCCAGAGGAGGAGGTGACGCGTGCTGAGGAGGCCCCACTGTACAATAAATTGCCAGAAAATGAGAAGCAGTATGCACTGTTCACTGATGGGTCCTGTCGTGTGTAGGAAAGCATCGGAGGTGGAAGGCTGCTGTATGGAGTCCTATACGACAAGTGGTAGAAACTGCTGAAGGAGATGGTGAATCGAGCCAATTTGCAGAACTAAAAGCCATTCAGCTGGCTTTAGACATTGCTGAACGAGAAAAGTGGCCAGTGCTCTATCTCTATACTGACTCATGGATGGTGGCAAATGCCCTGTGGGGGTGGTTACAGCAATGGAAGCAGAACAATTGGCAGCGCAGAGGCAAACCCATCTGGGCTGCAGCATTGTGGCAAGATATTGCTGCCCGGGTAGAGAACCTGATTGTAAAAGTACGTCACGTAGATGCTCACGTACCCAAGAGTCGGGCCACTGAGGAACATCAAAATAACCAGCAGGTGGATCAGGCTGCTAAGATTGAAGTGGCTCAGGTGGATCTGGACTGGCAACATAAGGGTGAATTATTTATAGCTCGGTGGGCCCATGACACCTCAGGCCATCAAGGAAGAGATGCAACATATAGATGGGCTCGTGATCGAGGGGTGGACTTGACCATGGACACTATTGCACAGGTTATCCATGAATGTGAAACATGCGCTGCAATTAAACAAGCCAAGCGGTTAAAGCCTCTGTGGTATGGAGGGCGATGGCTAAAATATAAATATGGGAGGCCTGGCAGATCGATTATATCACACTCCCACAAACCCGCCAAGGCAAGCGCTATGTGCTTACAATGGTGGAAGCAACCACCGGATGGCTGGAAACATATCCTGTGCCCCATGCCACCGCCCGGAACACTATCCTGGGCCTTGAAAAGCAAGTCCTGTGGCGACATGGCACCCAGAAAGAATTGAGTCAGACAACGGAACACATTTTGAAACAGCCTCATAGACACCTAGGCTAAAGAGCACGGCATTGAGTGGGTATATCACATTCCCTATCATGCACCAGCCTCTGGGAAAAATTGAACGATATAATGGACTGTTAAAGACTACACTGAGAGCACTGGGTGGTGGGACATTTAAACATTGGGATACACATTTAGCAAAGGCCACCTGGTTAGTCAACATTAGAGGATCTGTCAATCGAGCTGGCCCTGCCCAATCAAAACTTTTACACACTGTAGAAGGGGATAAGGTCCCTGTAGTACACATAAAAAACATACTGGGGAAGACAGTTTGGGTTACTCCTGCCTCAGGCAAAGGCAAGCCCATTCGTGGGATTGCTTTTGCTCAAGGACCAGGTGTACTTGGTGGGTAATGCGAAAGGATGGGATAGTCCAATGTGTACCTCAAGGGGATTTGATTTTGGGTGAGAATAGCCAATGAACTAAATGGTATGATGTTAATTGCTATATAATACTGTGTGTCATCACTTTTATGGTTATTATACACCATATCAATGGTATTTCAATAAGGATCACCCAGATTAGTGAAAAATGAACTTCGATGAAAGCAAGCAAAGTGCAGAAGTGATGGAACCAGAACTGGCTTCAGCATCAGAACAATCCAGAACAATTCAGATTCAGAACAATCCAGCACCATGCAGCATCTCTTCTGCCCTGAAGGACTATTATGACAGATGAAGCCCAAAGTCATGAACTAAATGACCTTAATAAACATTTTAGAAGGATGACTCATAGACCAAGGGAATGATAATTGTGTGTACATATATATATATATATATATATACCAAGAGACAGGAAAAAAAAATGGTGGTGATTAATTGTATTAGAAAGGGTAGAACCTGGGCATGACGTAAATGGTATGGAATAAGGGGTGGATACTGTCCTGGTTTCGGCTGGGATAGAGTTAATTTTCTTCCTAGTAGCTGGTATAGTGCAGTGCTTTGGATTTTAGTATGAGAATGATATTGATAACACGCTGATGTTTTGGCTGTCGCTAAGCGGTATTTACATTGGTCAAGGACCTTTTTTTTGTTTTTTTTCCCCAGCTTCTCATGCTCTGCCAGGCGCCCAAGAAATGGGAGGGGGCACATCCAGGATAGTTGATCCAAACTGACCAAAGGGCTATTCCATACCATATGATGTCATGCCCAGTATATAAACTGGGGAGTTGGGCGGGGGGTGGCGATCGCCGCTCGGGGACTGGCTGGGCGTCGGTCGGCGGGTGGTGAGCGGTTGTATAATTTTATTTTATTTTATTATTTTTTTTTTTTTTTCCCTTTCCCTTTTGTTTCCCTCCCTTGGGTTTTGTTCCTCTTTCTCTCTCATTGTATTCCTTCTCAGTATAATTCATTATTATTATTATTATTATTATTATTATTATTTTGTTCCAATTATTAAACTGTTCTTGTCTCAACCCACGAGTTTTCTTACTTTTGCTCTTCCGATTCTCTCCCCCATCCCACTGGGGGGGGAGTGAGAGAGCGGCTGTGTGGTGCTTAGTTGCCAGCTGGGGCTAAACCACGACAGGTGGTAAAACTCAGGCTACAATTTAATGAAATTATAAACATTTGCTGAAGCTTAGATAACAAGAAATTGAAAAGTTTCCTTCAGAAGTAGACTTTCAAGGTAAGAGTTATGTGGCCAGACATTCAGAAACTTCAGAGTTGTCTTCTGCCTTTACGATCCACCGAAATTATTCTTTCTTTTGCATTAATATATATCATAAGCAACTATATTGTACCAGCTCCTAGGATCACATCCATCATAAGGCATTCCATCCTTTGGGGAGTTTTAGAGGTCCTTATTATGTGTTCTATCTTCGAATCTTCCTTTTTTCCATCCAAAGATGACTTAATTGGTGATCTACAATCAGCAAAACTTCCTGAAAGCCAGACACAGTTCCCTCTTAAAGGAATACCAAATAGGTAACTTCTTAGATGTTAAATTTTGTATTATTATTGATGTCTTAAGGAAAACCTAAATCCAGATCCTACATGCATGCCTAATCAGAATGATTTCTGATCGCAGTCTGCCTCTGAACTTTATTTTCTGGGACTGTTTCTGTTCTTACTGAAAGACATTTCATTGCACACCTCATGAGAAATAACAGCAAAATCTGTATGTCACTTCCCAAAGAAAAACTCTTGAAGACCATTTTGTAAGGCAGTGCCTTACTAACACAGAGATCTGTGCTAATCAGTGCTGAACTTCGGAAGAACTGATTTGTTTCGTTTAATACAAACCCCTGTGGTTTGGGGAGGCTCAGCTTTTACAGACTTAGTTTGCACACCCTTTGTTTCTTTGAAGTAATCTGTAAGACTGCCCATTATCTCTTGCTTTTTGTTATCATCACTAAAAGTTTTCCAGAGTGCATTGCAAGTCATATTGCTGACTGATTTCTGCATAAAACAGAACTGCAGTGAGCTTGACTGTGAAAAAGAGAATAGGTGATAAAGAGAATATTATGTTGCATTAGATGGTAAGAAGATATGTCAACTTCAAAGATGAAACCAAGACCATTATGTGAGCTTCTTTTGTTAAATAAATGATGTTTAGAAGAACAGAAATGAGAAGCAGAATTTAAAAGTAGGTACTATAAAAATACAGTAATTTGTTACAAAAATATATTATACAAATCTGTGTATTATTTATTTATTTAAAAACTCCAACTGGGTAAGTGTGATATTTTGGAAAAATAAATTGCACCTTCTAGATTGAAGTGCTATGTGCAGATTAATGGTCTTAGCCACAGCTTCTTTGATCTACCTTTATCCTTGGCCAGCAACATCTTTGCCTTTTTTTTTCCTCAGAAGCTATAAACTTCAGCTAAACTGACTGGCTATACTGCTATATGGATTTCTAATTTTTTTTTTTAAAAAAGGAAAAATTGCTTATGCAGATGTTTGCAAAATAGCATACAATTTTAAGTTGATTTATTGACAGTTTCCTCTCCTTCAATGTGTTGGAGAGATTCTGGCAGAGTGAGTAACTAAGGAAAGCAAAATGAAAGTATTTACATGTAGAGCTGGAGGGAGCAGGTGACAGCCACCGTAGCAGAAGACAACTGATGAGGCACCAGACTTCAAGAGACACAATATCCGAAACACACAATGAACAAGTATTTCTGTAAATGAACTTAAAGCATTGTACGATGTTCATGGAGTTGGAAACAATTTTTATTGTTCTATTTTAATGGCCTGCTTACATTCTGGAAGACTATTAAAAGTGTGGCCTTACTATCCAGCATTCTGCTCCCCATTCTGTCTTTTCATGAAAAGTTACTTTCTCTTATATCAATGGTAAAAGTATTTGTTATGCTTCCCTAATTTTATTTTTGCTGTGCCAACATTTACGGAGGGAAAAAGAGAAGATTAGGCTAAATTCTTTTTTTTGTCGTTGCATCAACGGCATATACTAATTTTCATATATGAAGCAAGACCACAAGTAAGAGTGGTAGGAATGGTAAGCAGGGATACCAGCAAGTGTGTCCGATGAAGGCTGTGGCATGCTGACCTACATGATCAGTAGACACTGGCATGACACACCTTTTGGCTGGTACCACAAAAGGTCCAGAGGTAGCAGTCAAGGCTTAGAAGAAAAAGAAGAAAAAAAAAAAAAAAAAAAAAAGAGACACACAAAAGAACACCCTACCACTGTCACACTGTGATCTACTCTTCTTAAAATTAGTATAAGCAAGGCCTATCTCACTTGTGCAGTGTCAGTCATCTGCAAATTTCAGAATTAATTCTAATTTAAGGATCAGTGAGATGGTAAATGCTTCTGGTTTAAGTGAGAACCGCACAACAAAATATCAACAGTCAGTAAGGACTATGTATGTTATGTTGCAGCTTAAAATAGACATGCTTCAAACAGGAGGGAGCATATCCTTCGGTACATATGTTCAGTTAGTAAAATACTGCACTGGCCATTAAGAATTGCACCACACTATTTTGTCTGTGTATAACCTCACAAGCTGTTCTGATAATTGCACAGTGCAGGTGTGGTGCACTCTATACTACCCCTTGGAAGGAGCAGTGCCGCCTGTCTTCAGCTTCATGGCTGCCTGATTTCTGATGCTATCAATCTCTCATTTACTTATACACATACATACCTATATCTAAATATGTATAAAATTACAATAATCCTATACAACTCAGTTTGGATATGCTGGAGGATTTGCAGGGGTTACTTTGGCTTTGTTTGTTTGGTTTGGTTTGTCTGTCTGTTTTAAGGATGTTCCTTGCAACTTTGATTCTAACAAAGATGAAATGAAGGCCTGAACACTGAACAGGTCGAATGGTTGAGGTAGCATGTCTCAATAGTATTTAAACACAGAGTGTTGGGGTATAAACCACATTCAGGAGACAGAAAGAGAATTCCTGGCAATGGAACCAGAAGTCAGAAGAAAAATATATCACTCTGTCCATTAAAGAATCATATTAAATCTACAGTAGGACACACAAGTCTTGACAATCCAGTCTGTTTTTCAGGGATAATATATTCAAATGTCTAATATATTCAGATGCCTAATATATTCAGATGCATTTTTTCTTTCTGTTTGATCCAACTCTGCTCCAATGGCAACGGCAACTGGGTCCTTACCACCTAGTTTTCCCATGGGCTAAGCTTTCTCCTTTTTTCTGGGTGAAGTGACCCGGCTATCCATAGTACGTCCAAATTCCTTTTTCTGGCAATGACTGCCTAAAGACATGATTGTTGGGAAGCCTCTGAATATGATACTTATTTTACTATATGTTTTGATATATTTCTTCTGTTTGTAATTAAACCAAAATATTGTTTGCAGTCAAGGAACGCTTATTAGGCAATCACTTTACAATGTCTTTTTGTGGCTATTGCTATTGCCACCAAATAAGTGGCAACAGCATGCTTTGCCAAATAAATGGCAAAGCATGCTATTGCCACTTATTTGGTCTTCATGCTAGCTAGAAAGACAGAACAAACAAAAATAAACTGTCCATAAGGCCTATAGTACATGAAGTCACCACTTTCAATTCATTTTCAACACTGTTGATTTTCCTATTGATAAATTCTTAAACAAATCAGGACAATCCAATGACATCAGCAAGCTTAGAACTGATCTGGATGATAGATGAGGAGAAAGAAATGCAGAATCCCTTTCTTACCCATCAAGACAAGCTCTGACTGTGCTGATAGCCCTTCTTGTCATGGCATAATGCTGCTTCACCCACACTGATTAGCTCAGACACAGATTGACGAGGTTTTCCAGTTCTAGAGCTAATGCAGTCAGTGGTAGCTTTGGGATCCTTGTACTTCATATAGAAACAATAACCAACAGCTTTGGCCTCTATAAAGACACTGAAATTTTTCTGAACTGGAACAAAGCAGCTGCCACAAAACCCAAGAGCAGTTCAAAATAGAAATAAGAAAAAAAATTCTGTGATTGTGGACAGAAAATCCTAAATGCTACTCAACATGTCAGAAAGAGAGGAAAAAATAAAAAAGAATAAGATTTATTCATTGCTGGCACAATTTATTAATTACAGTTCCAAGCTAATAGTGCTACCTGTGGGAATTATAATGATTCCTTAGAACTGACAACAGGGAAAGGCAAACAAAAGATGTTGGGAATTTGTAAAAGAGTAGCTTGTTTTAAGAATATATTCTCATTTTTCATATCTATTTATGTTGTACCCAGTGAATTCAGACACAAATATATTTATAAAAAGTACAAAACTATTCTGCAAAAGTCAAAGTTTCAGGTCAAAGGTTGAACATAAAGAAGGTCAGCATATCCACATGATTCTTTTAACAAAGCTTATTAACTAATAGCAAGCCTAACTCAACAAGTATGTATACAGTATGTGCATGTTGCTGTACGTACAAACATACAGGTAAAAACCCAGAAATATAAAATAATAGATGAAAACACCCCCTGGGCACTGAAATGGTTGATCTTCATTTAAGTTAAGAGAAAGCTTGTTGTATGCATTCATTTCTAAAAGGAAATATAAAATTGATGTTTAAAATTCTGACAGTAATCAGGACTCCAGGATACTAAAGACAGTGCTGTGCAAACTACAGTATGAGGAATGCAAGGTAGGAATACAATTCACTTAACCATACTGACAAGAACAACAACAATTTTTTTTCCTGCTGAGCCTTGTATGAGCTAGAAGGATGACAGTCTCCCCAATTAATTTTGTCCTTCTATTACATTCCTTTCCCTGACAGAAGGTCCTGAGCTATCATTCCAGCTGATTGACTGCTTGATGTTCTGCATCAGAACTTGTAGCAGCCATTAGCATTGCGGAGGCCCTCAAATAACTTTGGTCAATCAATGTAAAACATGACCAAATATTAATTACTGCATTTAGCCTGCCTAAAATGTACAAAGCTCTGAAAAAAAGATTGTATTTTACTAGTATTTTTGACGTGCTGTTTTAGAGTTCTCAAAGGCTAATGCAGTGATTTTAAAAACAGATTGAATTCTTGTACACAATACCACATCATTTTAAATGTTCCAGCTTTATCTTTTTGGAAAATGGATTCACCTAAACTATAGGCCTAAAAATGTGCCCTCAATCACTTTAAAATTATTTTAAAAAGCATCTTGAAAAGTAGGTTATAGCATACCAGATTTCATATTAGAACAAAACCAAACAAACCCCCAGAAGTACAACCAAAAAAAAATCAAAACGGGAATACACAAGCCCATAGACAGATAAGGTTCAGCAGAGCAAAGCTTAATCTAAAGAAGTATATGTTTACCCTGACAGTCTCTTTCTTCCCTTGTTATTTTTCCTTCTTTCTTCTATTTTTCTATTATTTTAGAAACTCTATCTTCCCCAGACTTGTCAGAAAAATCACTCAAATATCAAAGCTGTATTCCTATGCCAGTATATTGTTCTCTAGTTATATTTTGTACCTATCCACATGACAGCTTGCTTGTGTTTCATCATTATTAAAAATGTAATAAAACTTGTAAATAACTTTTTAATTAGGAGAATGGATTGTTGCTATAATTAGGTATAACATTTCATTGTATTTGAATGCCAAACATCTCTAAAACTTAGCACCATTGTGCACTGAGGTTGGCGACTGGAAAAAGGGGATCACCTCTTCTCACCTTCGTACTAATTATCTTCTGTTTAATGCCATCTAATCTCTGGGAGGATGTTGAATTGTTTCCTATTTTATTTGGAGACAGGTACAGGTAATTAGTAGTATAATTTTAGCCTGATTTCTTTTCCATATTTGCTAAAAATCCCAGGGAAAGCACGTTAAAAAAAAAGTGTTATTTGAAAACAGGCAATTTCTGTTACGTAGTAATATCCTCAGTAACTGTCCCAGATTATTCAGAGCTTGATATCTGCTGGACATGGCTGAATCTAACTAAAGGTGAAGGGGACAGACTGAATGTAAACCACTGACAAAATGCAACAGACTGCATGGCAGAAGGATTTTTTTTTTTTTCTCTGATACAAGCTATGTAAGGGCAAGTTGTGTGAATTTTTCTTGAACTGAGGAAAACAGCGGAAGGTGAAGCAGCTGGAACAATTCTGTATGCCAGCATACTCCTAAATACCACTCACTGCAGCAAGCCAAATTCACTCTGGCTTGCTACCCTTGAACAATACACATAACAACTGTAATACTGAAAATTCCACAGTATGTAACAAAGGCAGCAGAACTACATTTGAAACATTTATCTACATGTGCCAGGGATTTAACAAAGTTGAAACAGACTGAAGTTTGTAAATAATATTTCTTTCTGTTTGTGAAATATTCACAGAAATCACGACAATTTTAAAACCACTTATCTTTACACAAAATTATTCAACAAAAATATGTTAGGCTTATTCTGTTTTGTGGGCTTGACTGAGTAGATAATGTAGGTTGTAAAAGAACCAAGCTTAATTCCTTGCTCCTCCCCAAACTCTCCATGTGGAAAAAAAAAAGCCATAAAGGAGCTTAAAGCATTTAAAGCGTGACTTAGTTTGCTTTTAGGTATTTTAATTGTAATCCTTAAAACTGTGCTCAGCAGCACATTAGCTCTCTAGGAATCTCAAGTTCATAAGTCATTTTCCTAGGAAAAGACAGTTCTGCTCCCACAGATACCTAAAAATATCTCAGTCTGGTAAGCACTTTGCTTCTTAGTTTATGCCAAATCCTTTCGAGATACAGTCAGCTTGGCATTGTTGTCCCTAACCCAGTGAAGGGCCAAATGGCAGTGTGTGCACTACTGCTACATTTTTTAGGTCCATCTTTGCTGAAAACAGTGACTGTCTTGGAGTTTGAACTGAATCTCAATTCTCACCTCTGGCTGGGAGAAGTCAAACTTGCATCATTCAATAAAAAAATGAAAGTGTGAAAGGTTTGCTTGTTATACCTGCTTTCACACACATGCTTTCCTCCTGAGTTGAAAAATACTTTTGCATCCAAAGAAAAGCAAGCAAAATACTGGTGCCATAAATAACGCGTATAGCATTTGCAGAGATGATAAAGGTAGCTGATGAGTGTTTTTATCTCAGACTGAAGAGGGAAGCAGAAAGGGAATAGACTGTGCTAAGACGTAGTCTAAGATGCTCTGTTCCACACGTAACTTTGAAAATACTGAAAAAAACTCAAGCATGGATTCATAGTATCCTGGATACATTTCAAGAGAAGGATAAGGGGATACATGTGGTGCTTAGGCAGAAATTAGAAACACACCCTTATGAGCAACCCATAAGACTACTGCAATACAGAATTCCATTAACTGTGGTAGGCCAGTACGTCTTGCCGTTGAAAATTCATAGCACACTTGTATAAGGAGTCATTAGTTTATTCAAAATGAGTCCACAGTCTAGTAGCTAAGAGAAATAATTAGGTAAACTGAGTTTCTATGCTTTTCAAAAGCCAAAAAAAAGAAAAATCTCTTCTCAAACAGTTCAGCAAGAACAGAATATTTTCCTGTTGCCTCAAGTTACCAACTGACCAAAACCACACTCTATGGCTTTTTTAACACATCTCTCAATTCTGGTGTTTGCCTTAAGAAAACAACAGATAAGATGCATGTATATTTTTCAAAAGCTGAATCTTGTTATCATTTTTATAAGGTCACATACTGAACACAGGAAATTGAAAACCCTGTGGAGGAAAAGTACTGTTGCAAATGTGCTGGTTCCCGTGTAGTTTTTAGGGTTTCTTTCATTTCTGACTTGATTTGACTTTCTCCTAATACTTTATTCTTGAATATAACCTTTTTCTTTAGAGTTCTTACTGTTTGAATTGCTTGATATTTTATAAACCATGGGTTTGTTTAATCTGATGTTCAAATTCAAATAGGGAAAACATAAGACTCTGAGCCACTGATACAAAATATCTTCATTTCTAAAATTAGATGAGCTTTAGGGTTATAATTTTGTCCAAATTTCATTGAAAGCCAAGGAATATTTTAGTCTTTTTTGACTTAGCCTTATTGTTTCACTACTTTTTTTCCTTCACTACTTCAAAATTTACTCTCTGCTGTGATAGGAATTCAGTTTGCTGCAAAATGGGTTTGCTAGACGTATTCTTCAAAACTATTTACATTTATCAAATCTACTCACTGATTATAAATGAGTGTCCTATGCTTACAATCAAGGAAGAACCATGGATTTTCCCAAAATAATAATGGCTGTTTGGATATTTTTGTTAGTCATATTTCAGACATGTTTTTTGAACAACCAAAGATAAACTCATGAACTCTAATGTATTTGAACATGTATTAGTTACCAAAGACATAAGAACACACAGTTTGTAAAGCAAAATAAATTAGACAAATAAACATCAATAATTTAACACCTTTAACTTTCAAAGGAGCGCTTGCTTTTCCCTTTACTTCTATAAATGTAAAATAACGTCCTTATAGAATGGGATATAATCTTTTCATCTTGGGAACAGGGCTGGAGAGTGATGATCTGATATCCTTTTCCAACATCTAAAGAGATTGTAGGCAACCGAGCACATCCTATATCCCTTTCGAACAATAATGAAAAATTACTAAACCTAATTAAACGTCCATTTCTTGCCCCGCTCCATAGATCTGTACAAGGAGTTTGAACAAACAAAAAAGTTATTTATAATGGATGATATCAAGTTATGATCAATACTCATGTAAAATTTAGCATCTGATTTAAAACAGTTTGACACAATGCAAAAAAGGTGAATAATACATGAAGTTCTTTCTCCATGAGTGCTGCTTCACACCATTTAAGATGTAAAGGGTGTTCATTTAAAACATAACCCACAACTACTGCAAAATATTTTAGCCTTAAGGAGTTCACATAACGTTAGAAACCAACTACCCCAGAAGCACAGTTAAAAGGAATAATTAGAATCTTGCACCATACCACCTTCCGGAAGGAAAAGTGTTTATGCTCTTCAATGATAAACCTTTTGACAGGAGTGGTTTTAAATATATACCATGAGGACCGGCAGTACTGAGCACAGTAAGCATGTTATCCTGCAGGTTCTGAAATTATTAATGAGCCACAGGACTCAGCCTTTTATTGAATTAATTATAATTAATCAAATTTGCCTGACTCCAGTGAAAGGCAACCAATAGCTGGCTGGGCACAGTTGTTTATCACTTTGAGGTGCTGATTATTGGATTTGCTAGTCCTTTAGGATATTCATCTTACCCAATCTTAGTCAACTAACCATTAGATGTCTATTTTTAGGTATTTGTAGGTCTTTTCTGTAGTTACTGAAGAGACACAAACATCTCTAGAAGCTACTTTTTCTCTCTGCATTAGATTTCTAATTTAGGATTCTCTGTGATGACTTATCATCTGGATGTTCTTCATATGTCCGCATTAGATATTGAGAGGGAGCTTAGACAACTGTCTCAAACTACAGCTTAGATGGTTTGTATTAAGTGAGATAATACAACTCCTGGAGAGTGTTGGAGATCTGCTGTGGAACAAACTGGATTTGTGGAGCTATTTTAAATGCAAGTTTTTGTAACACTTGAGTGTTAAAAATAAACTGCATTCTGTATAAATCCCACCATATTCATACAAAGTTACTTGTATAATTCCCATAATTTTTTTCACTTTTCACAGTCCTTTATAAATACCAATCATTTGAAATACATAGGAAGTAAAAATAAAACGAATGAGACAACTAATAAGGGACCTAGTCTTAAGTTAGACACTGCATTTGAGATAGCTACTCAAGCAGTCACAGAGACTCTGTGTCAGAAAATATATCCTGTAAGTGGTTTTCAGGTTAGAATAAGTCCATTTTATCCTTTCAATATAATGCTGTTTCTTCCAATAATGATAGCTGTGGCAATTTTTCTCTTCCATTCTGTTACTGAAGAAGGATTAAGATATTTCTAATGTCATAAAAGTACTCTTTTGGAAAGAGTGATGGTTATTAAAAAAGTGCTCTAAAATTAGATGATTCAAAGGTGTCAGGATTCATGCCTAACAGACAAGTTTAGCCAGTAATGACTGGAGAACACAGAGCTACTACTGGTCTAGACATCTCTTCAGATGGAAGCAATTTTCTTTGAGGACAGGAAAAAAAAAATAACCATGGAAAAAAAATACCAAAAAATATTGACCTTCAGCTCTGTCAGGTTTTGCTGATGGATCAATACAGTCTAAGCAAGGTTTAACAATATCAATAACAGTATCCATCTTATTTACCATAGGGAAGACAGTGAAGAGGAGAGTAGTTGCTTTACCATTTTACCAAATTTTCCAGTTTTAATCAAAGATGGTTGTTTACTTTTTTTGTATGGAAATCAAGTGGGTTATGTTGGAGGGCTATTGATCTAGCACTTACAACACTGCTTTATAAAAAGAAGGCTACCAGATTTCAAACAATATCATATAGAAAGAAAGTACCTCTACAGGTCCTCTGGGCCAAAGACAGAGTAAAGGTAACTTGGAGACATATTAATTCCATTTCTTTCGAGAAAGCTCGTTCTATTCTAGAGCTTTGAAACACAGTATAGGAGGTCCTTTTCTTTTCTACATAGCAAAATAAAGATATATACTATCTCAGCACGATAGAAAATGAGGGGTAGACGAAAGCTAATTTAGCCAACTGAGAAGCTATTTGTTGAACAACTGTGAACATGCACCATTATCTCTCCTAGAATAAAAGCCATGTGTCTTGGTTTAACCCCAGCCAGCAACTAAGCCCCCCCCAGCCGCTCGCTCACTCCCCACTGGTGGGATGGGGGAGAGAATCAGAAGAGTAAAGATGAGAAAACTCGTGGGTTGAGAGACAGTTTAATAAGTAAAGTAAAAGCCGTGCATGCAAGCAAAGCAAAACAAGGAATTCGTTCACTGCTTCCCATGGGCAGGCAGGTGTTCAGCCATCTCCAGGAAAGCAGGGCTCCATCATGTGTAACTGTCACTTGGGAAGACAAACGCCATCACTCTGAACGTCCCCCCCTTCCTTCTTCTTCCGCAGCTTTATACACTGAGCATGACACCATATGGTCTGGAATGTCCCTTTGGTCAGTTGGGGTCAGCTGTCCCGGCCGTGTCCCCTCCCAGCTCCTGGTGCCCCCCAGCCCACTCGCTGGTGGGGTGGGGTGAGAGGCAGAAAAGGCCTTGGCTGTGTGTCAGCACTGCTCAGCAGGAACGAAAACACCCCTGGGTGATCAGCACTGTTTCCAGCACAAATCCGAAACACAGCCCCATACTAGCTGCTATGAAGAAAATTAACTCTGTCCCAGCCAAAACCAGCACACCATGCAAAAAGAAAAAAAAAATTAGGAAGAGTAACTAATTAGAAAGAGAAAACTACAACCTTATGTCATGAACCCATGGTTTCTACCTGTGCTTTATTCTTGCATTTTGTCCTGAGGGAGTGCCAGCTAATAACTGGGATCAGAGAATTGCTCCTTCTCCCACGCTCCACTTCTTTCCCAGTTCATACATCCTCAGACCTGTTCTGTATTTTTTAGCCTGCTCTGCATGTTCAGGAGAGCTGCCAGTCTGCTTGCCATTAAACCTCAAAAGCTAAAGTACACCCTCAAGCAAAGAGTGACAAATCAGTGGTCTTTCTGTTCTCCAAGATATTTCATCTCATTTCCTTGAGAACATTTTGAGGTGGTTTGAATCTCTGTCCCTTTGTTACTCAAACACTTTTTTCTTCACTTTTCCTTAGATAATTGTTGGAATTACTCCTAATAATAATAATAATTTTTTAAATATTAATTTGTTTACTTGAAGACTGGTATAACAACACTGGAATGTGTGGCTCTACATCACCACTCTCCCGTTACCGCTCACAAACAAGACTAGAGTCTATGAGGTATTTATTGTACTGGCACTTCCATATGTGAACTGGGAAAACCACGTTTTTCAGCACAAAGCTAACACTACTTCTAGTTCCGGGAGGCTGAAATCCTTTCTTGCAGTCATTTTCTTCATTACAATGGGTTCCAGTTCTGAAAGTTTGTTTGGGTTTTTGGTTTTTTAAACAGGCTTTTTTCTAATTCTTACCTACACTTTTAGAATACAGACTGTGGGGCATTTGCATTTACAATTCTGATTCACGCTCTGCATGCATGTGTGTGTATGTGTATACAGTGCTTCCTATTTTCATGTTCGCATTTTGTTCCTTACAAATTTAGTGTGTTAAAATGAAAACTGTTCAATCTTCCTGAAATTGGATATCATTACTATGACCTAAAAAATAAGTTGCTTGGTTACTTCAAACACTAAATAAATGGCATTTGTATGGCTGCAGTGAATGTTGAGGTAGGTCTGATGGGACCACTACTCAGTTTTCATTAATTTAAATTATTGCTTAAAAAACTGCTGAGAAATTTAATTGTCTTCTGGGACCTGGGAGGTGCATCTTGTAAAGATGCGAATGACAAAGTTGTTGTCCACACATGTTGAGAACACGTTTTAAAGAAAGTACTTCAGCTAAGTGCAGAATGTAATGCTATTGCCTTTTCCAAGTCTCAAAAGCTAAATAACATAGAAGCATTCTTGTCATGTCTCCTTCCTAAGCTGAAAGTCAATAGTAGACAGACAGACGTGCGTGAAAAGCTTAGTTTGGTGTGCTGAATAAAGAATCCTATGGCCATTATCAGATGCTAGTTTGCTTTTCATAAACTCAATTTTATTGTATGAGCGGATGAAGGGAGAGTTTCATGGTGTCTCAAGGACAATGTTTGTGATACATATTTAACTACTTTTGTTTGAGCCTTGAAATTTCTAGTGAGGTATGATTCTCTGATCTCAGTGTCTTGAACAAGGACTCAGGACTGAAATCTTCAGTAATATTGGTATTAAGCTATTATGTCTGGAGCTCCTCTCTATCCTGCCTCGAAACAGCATCAATGTGATTAATACAGTATCCCATGACACAGTTTACATTTATAATAACCTAAGTTACCGATTGCCTTTAAAAAAAAAAAAAAAAAAAAGACATCTGGTAATACACAAGTTGTTAATCACAGAAGAACACCTGAATATTCACAGAAATTTCTGTTTCATGAGTACAGAATAATAGAATATCAACAGTCACAGTATAAATATGTGCATAAAGATGTTTTATCTTTTTTATACGGTGAGGCTTCATTCATTATCTCTCCACAAACTTTTTTGATGATACAGTCTCTGACTAATGCATTTTTCTAGCAGTACTGCAGCATATTTGCATGCAGAAGCGTGTGTGTGTATATGCCTCTTAGGACAGTCTCTTAGGAAGGAAAGTCTCTTAGACTTTTTCAAATCCAGCTTTCTAATAACATGTGTAACAACAGCAGGGCTATAGGATTTTGGTGCTATAAACAAATGGGAATTTTTACTCAAGGCTTCTGGGTATGCACAGACCGTACAGAGGTTTGGCTCTGCTTCTTACTAAGGATCAGCTGTTTCTTGGTTTTTTGCTAATTATCAGCTGCAGGATCTGACTGAACTATAGTCCAGTTCAGCAAGCCTGAAATGATCTAACCTCCACTGCATCAATAGTCAGTATAAACTAATGCACAGCTTACCAAAGTATTAATCAGACAACGGCGCATACGCATTTGGAGACACAAGCAATGCAAATACATTGACAAACTGCAGAACGCTGCAAGTGTGCTTCACTTTCTGCCTAGGTTCATAGACCAAAATGCTAACTTCACTCCCCAAAGGAATAATGCAGTCTTCAGCAGAGCACAGATTCACTTCAATTCACTAGAAGGAGCTAACTCAGGTTTAATAAACACTTAGATACCAGAGCACTAGGTTCAGTGTAAGTTCTATGCAGCTGCAGCCTGAAATATTTATAGCTTATATATAAATGTTGAGAAAATTTTGTATATCTGCTATTTGAGAAGATGTTTGTATTCACAAAGAAAACAGTACTACCTGTGTTGAAGATATACTCAACACATAAAACAGTAAATTTCCCAAGCTGCCGCTAGAAATATGACTGACAGCGGAACAAGTACATTCTGGAAGTCTAAAAAGGCAAATTTTAATAGAACTATTCAAGAAGCAAAATGAGTGACTAGAACTTTTAGACATAATCTTTACAAACTTTTCTTAGAGCCAAATGAAATAGTAGGATACCAAGACAAATAGTGGTATGTAGGATTAGGCTACGTATCATTTGTTTCTTTAAAAACACGGACATGTTTTTAAATAGTAGACATGGCATAGATATATTGAAAACGATTAATTTGTGCTAACACTTTCTCACTTGTAAAATTTTAGAAATTATACACTGAAATTTGCAATGCTAATTTGGACTTTCAAAACAGCAGAGAGATGATTCAGTAGGAATTTTTGCACAGAAAAACAAAAGGCCAAGATTTACCCTCTCCCGTTCTTCCTTTGCCAAAAATTTCTCTGTAAACACTTTCCGATAGCAATGGCATCAACACAAGATTAGAACTATAACCAAAACACGATTATATAAACATACCTTAAGAAAAAAAAGAAAAGAGGTGTTCAAGACCCATTAGCAGTAGCCCATCAATATCTTTTGCTCTACCCAGTGAACTGATCTAAACCAGCCAAACAGATGGATGGGAGAGTCTGAGGGCAATTAAACACAGAATAATTTTGACGGTTTCACAATTTCAGAAACACCTGTGCTGCTTATTACGATGTGTTGTGAATATTCACTGAGTACCGGAGACTGCTCCATAGTCCTCAGGGGCTCTCATTTCCACTTGTGTGGTGGTGTCCTAATGGCTCTTTTGTACAGCGGTGTGTTAATTATGGAAGAAAAAAAATTATATGCAATGGTGATGTGGAGGCAAACAAGGAGGAAAGGAGAACTTTGTGATTTCATTTAGAAAACAGTTTGAGAAAGGAAAGGATTTAGCCTCTGTTTTTCCTTAGACTAAGCTGCTATGAAAGGTACTTGGGGAGAAAGACCTCACAGGGGAAGGGGGACCCAAAGAAACCCCCAAACCAACCAACAAACCAAAAAAACCCCAAAACAATGGTGTGAAGCCTGTTTGAAGAGAAAGATTATGTGGTTAGAACAAGCTTTTGGATTTGAGGCCAACTTTCCCTTTCTCCCTGCAAACAGAAAATAACAAACCTATCACAACCTTATGTGCAGATAGAGGAGACATTCAGCTCTGGAGAGGCTAAGTGTGATGGGGCAAAATATTTAAATAAAATGAAATTTGCAGAAGCACCCAAGCTTTTCTTTGTTTTACCAAAATCAAAAGTTTTCCCATCTCTGACCAAAGTTCCTCCCCGTGCACAAAATACAGGCAGTGTTGAAAAGGGCTCTGTATTTCGACAGCAATAGATTTTGACAGATGTAAAGCCCTGCCTTGGCTTTCTCCATCTCTTTTTCTCCACACTAGCTTCTCTCCTCCTTAGTATTCATTTGGGTTCCTCATGTGTTTTGTTAATCATAGCTCTCCATTACACATTGCTCCCTTTTACACTTCCAGCCAGACTTTAAGCCAGCAGATGTCCTCAACATTTCTCCCTACCCAATTGTCCCTGCAATTTGATCATATGCAGACTCACAAGGCATTGATCCCACATGTTTAATGCTAGCCAATAAATTCAGTCTGATCACTCCTTTTCACTCCTCCTCCACTGAAATCAATCTACATCACTCCAGAACTCCTGTTTCTCTCACAAACAGAATTTTTGCCCATTTCTTTTTCCCAGCTAAATTGGCATTTACCACTTGTTTCCTGTTTTTCAAATAACCACATGAAATGTGAAATTGGCTAATAAATAGTACTTGAAGTTATGCTAAATAAGGGGGAAATACCTTGTATAAACAGCCATTTTCTACAGTTATTTGATGAGTTTGATTTGAACTATTTTGTCACACTGCAGTAATGAGAATTCCTGAAATTCAAACATTTTGCTTTATAAGGCAGTTGTAAAAGTGGGCTTGATGATTTTGTCACATTTCCGTGTATAATGTATGATGAACTGTACTCTCTACTTTTAATATAGAAGACATTTTTAAAGGAGTTCTAGAGCATTTACTGAACTGTGTCTTCTTATTCATCACAGTAAATTCATTTGTAAATCCCCTTTCACCAAGCAGTACTTGTTAATCGGTACAAGGGAACATGGCAGCATCATTGTTAAATACCAATGACCGTCAGTGTAATTAGTGAAGAAATTTCTCTGGGGCTCCAGATCTTTTGAGGACATCACTGGCTGTTGATCTCCTTTTAAAAAAAAAAAAAAAGTGTTTTCAAAACAGTATTTGATTTAGTAACAGGGAGGGGCTTAATGAATCAGTCAGGACATTTACTGTGTAATCAGAATTCCAAGCAAAAAGAAGTAGGAACTAAAATTTAAAAGAAGTGGTGAAAGAAAACTTTCATAGAAGAATGTTTTATAAGACGTGGCCATCAACTACTTCAGCCTGACAGACTGTGTCTTGTATACCATTTACTTGGGGTTAGGACTATGCCCCACAGATTCCCCCAAAAGTGCTTCCACAGTTATTGTTCTTGAGAATTAAACTTTTAAGTATACCATTACTCATGTAAGAGCCTGGCAAACGATGGAAGCTTTTATACAATGTAAGAAATCTAGTGATAATAAAGAAAGATATAGGCAACGTATACTCCGAGTGTTACCAGCACCTAGCCAAAGAAACAGCTCCTACCTTGGGGTCTTTCAAGTCACTTGCTCGTATAAAATAGTCTGATATTATCAATACCTTATCTCCAGTCAGGTGAAGCTAGCTAGTCACAGACAGTAGGTGCAGATCATGCAGTACTCACAGAAGCAGCTATTATTGCATGAGAGAGGCCTGATTTGGATGTCACAGAAACAGTAGCAAATGAAGAATAAGAAAATGCCTGTCAACTCAGCAGGCAGCTCAGTGCAACTCTCTGTAGAAGGTAAAATAGCATTCAGTGCCTGAGCAATGAAATTTCCTTCACAGCAGGCCAGAGCAAACTTCCATGGACAAATCAGCACATCAGCAAAAGGCCTTTCAAAGATTGCTTGTGCTGTGGGACCATTTATAATCTTTTCTTTCTCTGCTCTCCTCTTGCAGGGAAGAGTTCTGGCTGGAGGACAAGTCAAATGAAAGCAAGAGGCTTCAGAGAGCTCTCTGTTCCCTCCAAAATCTGTTCTGCTATGCATTTTCTTTGTTCTTTCATTCATCCTGCTCCCTTTCTCCCCTCAAGGGAGGAGCAACAAGCTGCAAGAACAGATGTTTCTAATTTCATTAGACACTTCATACTGATACACAGAGCTTCCTAGTTAAGCAATGACAAGGCTCACTGTATCTCATAGGAGTAGCATGATTCTCAGGAGGGGCTAATATATATATATTTAACGGTCCAAAATGTAATTTCTTATGTCTATAGTAAAACATAAACAGCATTTTTATGCACTTAGCAAAATCAGTGCCAAAGATTACTTAGTAAGAATACATAGCTAAATAAATGATTTAAGCATTCTTTTTTTTAAAAAAGGTAAAATCTAACTTTATTGTATGAAATGTATATGCAAAACCCTCATATGGTTTCAAAATATTTTTCTCCAAATGCCTAGAATTGCTTTTTTAAAAAAAAATTATTTTCTAAAATGTTAAGTATAAAATAAGTTCAATCCACAGACCCCATTTTTTCCCATTATTTGTCTTTCTTCACCTGCTTCTTTATCCCTCTTGATCCCAATTAGTGAAATTTTCAAAAACTTGTTAATCCAGAAAGAGACAGAAAACAAAACATGCATCCTAACTTACTAAGGGTACCCAGCTGGAAATTTTCGGGTTTAAAAGACAAAAGCAAATCCAAAAAGTAACTTTCTGGTTTCCTCTAGGACAGTCTATCCTGTGCTGTGACAGGATTGCATAAAGACAGTGGGATTCTGATCCTGGTTTTTCAGCCCTGACAGAGAACAGTCACCCAGATTTCAAGTGTCCTCTTAAACAAACGTGGCTTGATGAAACCACAGTCTTAAAAGCTGGGGAAATGCTCATTTTCTTATAAATCAGGCTTTCTGCAGCAGGATATGCATTTGTTAATTTTGAACGGGAAAAAGAGCTCATTGTCCAGATCAGAATAGGTACCTGAAAATGGAACAGTGAAAACTTACTTGCCTGTATTGTAGCTGCAGGATGTATTTCCCTTCCATTCTCCCTCCATAAGGGTTGTGTGGATTTGAGCAGGTGTGTGTGGTTGGGTTGGAGAACTCAGCTGACATGAGTATTATTGTAGCGTTGTAAAACTAGTGTAACTGCAATCACTATGAGATTGTGTGAGACTGAAGTTCCCCAAAATTGCAGTCTAATAATTTTTGCAATTAACATAATAATTTCAAATTAAGAAGCATAAAAGTGATATTACACTGGCATATTTGTGACACAGCAAAACTTAAAAAAAATCCTGCATGGAGCTACTTTGAACATAGTCTTTTTTTTACAAAGATCATTAGTATCTCCTGAATGTGACAGAGCTCCTACAATGTCTAAAAGCATAGTAGTGGGTTTAACAAGATGTACATATACAGAGTAAAATGGGAGGTATACAAACTCTAAGGACTCCTCTAGGAATTACTCTAGAGATCATTTTAGATATAAGGAATATGATCATTAAAAAAAAAACCAGAACAGAAATATACAATTTTAAAATTCTGGAGGGATAGGATAGGAGAGGAGAACCCACTTGCCATTTCTGCAAAGAATAATAGCATGACCAAAGTCAGGAACAAAAGATGGTGAGATAGAGTAACCAAACCACTTTCAATAATTTTCAATGTTTTCCAAAAACTTTGCTAAGCCTTCTAGCCTTCCTAGCTAACTTAATTGCTGGAGCAGCTATGGAGAAAGGTTATTAGAAGACTAAAGTTTTGTTATAATCTCTTGCTTTTCTTTTTTTTTAACCTAAACTTGTCTAGCTCTAAGAATGAATTCAGATGGTAAAATGTATTTTTTACTTCTTTGACAATATATCCAAATGAAACAGACGAATATCCTAAAAATAAAACAAAAACATTTAAAAAGCCTTGCCAACTATCTACAAATTGCTATAAGTAGGTATCTCAGAAGCTGCAGTGAGCTTTCTACTCTAAACTGAAAGATTTAGTTTTAGGGTTGGTATTGTGAAGCATCAGATCTCAGGGTAAAATCTCTTATGAGATAAACAATCTGGATCCCTTCTGACAAGGAACAAACAGCATAGAGACAGAATATGGTATCAACTGTCCCAAAGGGATGACAATCTTATTCACTGTATATTTCTTTATTTAATATAATTCTATCAAAAATTGCAGGTTTTGAATCATTTATCTGAACAGACAAGTTAATAATAAGCACTATAAAGAAAAAAGAATATAATAAAGCCTTTCTAAAAATCCCCCCACCCCCCATAATTTTATCTTGTATTTACTACTTTTTGTATGTCAGAGCAAAGCAATGCAGCAGTGGAAAAAACAACAGTGTGAATAAAATATGTTGAATATGAGAAAAGGCCATTTGGCCTAAAGAGGATTGGCCTTCATAATACATATGTTCCCCTAGGATGGTATCTAATTGCTTCCTGGATGACTGCAACGTTTATTCCAACATCTTTACCCACTACGCCATTCAATCTATGCATTATAGCCAGAGTGAACGAAGCACGCTTTATGTGTTCTGAAACTGTTCTTCTTTAACTTCAATTTATACCCTCATCCCTATAGTTTTTGTTGTGGTTACAGTGCTAAAGGGTGTTGATTTTACAGACACTACTTAGAATTTAATAAACTTCAATTGTCTTTTTAGCATCTTTTTATTTTCTATCCAGCTCTATTGAAATTTTATATTGCCATTATTTTTGCTCTAAATTTTACCCACCTACTTGAATAATTAAACAATCTGCTGTATTCCTCCGTCATAGTGTGCCTTGACTCACCTTCAGCTCTCCATAGGTGCTGCTGGAACAATAAAGCAAAATAATCCCACTGTCTGAGATCATAATAAGAAATGAGGGATTCTATTTAGTGTACTCTTGACTGAGTGCCCCTAGGATCATAACACTGAAATGCAGTTAAATCACAAGTTTTTAGGAGATATATTACTACAAGAAAAAAAGTTGGTACATTTTCCCATCTTCGTGGCACAAATTACATTCTTCTGTATAAGCACATACTTGTTCAGCTTCTTACGTACTTTATAATAACTAATTTGTAAAGCTAAGTCTAAAATGGTCATAACATTACACATACACATAAGGGAGATACATAAAATTACTTTCCCCTATCTGCTTCAGTTGGGAATTTCATGCCAATCTACTGCTAGCCAATATCCTTCCACAGATTGCATTTGTAGCAAAGTGGATCTTATATTTCCACAGCTGCAATAAATTGGTTTTGTCCAAACCATTTTCTGTATCTTCAAACTCTCCCTAAACATCCCAAATAACTACATCCTTGGCTTTCCTTTAAAATTAAAAAAAAAAGATCTGAGTAACATTTTGAACTAAAAAAAGTACTGAATTTTAATCTAAACAGGTGTTTTTTGAATTATAAAACTGTGAAAGAAAATTTAGCAATGTAATTAAATCCAAATTATCCAATTTCATGCCTATTAATACTATGAAGTCGAATTGTTTCTTAATCTACTTTGAAGGGTTGTTTTGATATTCAAATTGCCACTACAGAAAAAATTTGGGTGTTTAGTAAGATATCAAGTAGACTTCTGCTGAGCTACCAGAATTCACAGTCGTCTAGTTATTGTGAATGTAGAGCCTTACAGTACCCAGCATTTTTTAAAGAGCTTAGATTTATGAAAATATTTCTCAGCTGATGATATGAGATTTTTATGAAAATAATAAATATTCAGAACATACATGTAGAAGGAATTTTGAAAAATATAACACAACTATTAAAGGCAAGACGTATATACTTATCTGACAATGGAAAACTTCATATTATCTGTATAGCTTTTGGAGGTCAGACACATTTATAATAGCAATACTCATTGGAATAACTTACAAACAGCAGTGGGTAAATAGTCAGACTGCAGAAGTCCTGAATGCAAGTTTAGTCACCTTTTTAAATATAAATTTTAGTTTAAAAAAATGGCTTGAAAGATAAGTAACTAGATGAAGTTTGCTACTGGTGCGCTAGTGAAGGTCAGAAAGAAGACTTTATGACTTTTGGCCATAATATATGAAACTGTCTAATTTTAAATATAATGCAATCACACACTCCACCTGTGCAATCACAAGCATAAAGGATGGTCTGAAGTAAGCGGGAACTCTGACCCCCTTTTAAGCTCAGTTATCCCTTAAATTGTTAAATTATTACATTGTTCACTTTCAAACATCTTAAAAATTCTGTATAATAAACAAATTGTTTTATACCTACAATGCAGAATACTGATACTGATTTAGTGATAGCTTTTCATAAGTATCTCAATGTAAGTACACATTTTCCCTGTGCAGGAAATTCTAGATGTATAACAAAACACTGGCATATCAATCTTAATTGTTAAAAGCTGATTTTTTTTTTTTCTAAAGGGGAACCCATTTTTCAGTGGTAAAATTGTCAGCTACAAATGAAGATGCTGCAAGAGTAAGATCCATCAGCTTAGTAAACAAAACGTTACAT
This sequence comes from Ciconia boyciana, assembly GCF_034638445.1. NCBI lineage: Eukaryota > Metazoa > Chordata > Aves > Ciconiiformes > Ciconiidae > Ciconia > Ciconia boyciana. The sequence goes on from NC_132945.1 coordinate 4,577,615, forward strand.
GTGACAAAGATTGACTTCTGAGTTAATTTAAGAAGATTTGCAGGTTGAGATAAGTGCAATATCCCTTATCTGAAGGTGATATCTAATACTTTTATTAAAGAATCTAGTCAACTCAGCAGATCCTAAAGGTAAGCCAAAATCTACATTCTCAACTCGGGTACGTATTAGGAAAGCAAACACCTTTGTCTGAATAATCCGACTTTGTGTTCTTTATTTTTCAAGTCTGGAAGGTTATTCAAATTCTATTTCTCCTAAGAATCTCCATCTAGATAAGTAAAATATAAATGTTTAATTTCTTGTGTTGTCACTTCATAATTGTGCCAAAGTTGTTAGTACTGGAGAACCACAAGTTTGGAGCAGAAGAGCAGTAGGAAAAATAAAGATTTATTGCTCGCTAACCAAAGTTAGAGTTATGGGGTTAAAAAGAGGATAATGAAGCATGAAAAGAGGCACACAGAGAGAAAAAACAGTTGCACAGTAAGTTTACAAAATACTCTGAAAGTGATACTGCCACTTCTTTTCGTATTTCATTCCTAAATTTATATGTTATTCATTTGTACTTAACCTGGAATAATCATATGCAATTCACTGTGGGTCCACTTCTGCCATTCATACTCACACAAAGTGCACCTTTTACCCACCATGAGATGTGTGACTGAGCGTAGAAGGCAGACTCATAAAGTCAAACTGTACCTTTGCTCCTTCCCAGCTCTGTGAATAGCATCTACAGCAACAATTTTACGTATAGAGGGAAATCAGAGCACATGATGCTGATGCTGCTTCTTACAACGGTTTTTCTGATGTGTAAATCCTCAGAGGACAGCCTACTTACTTCTGATTTATAACTGTATGAATTTGCTTCTGATTTACACCTATGTTGAAATTAATTATAATCCATATTCTTAGAAACAACTTTGCTTGATAGCCAGAAAAAAGCCATCCTGATAACAGCCACTCAGTAGCACAAGTGCTGCCACAGGAGAAACCCATCATGGACAGGAAATGAAATAAAGGGAGTGACAGAGGGATGTACCACTGTTGTCAGGGTAGACTTAATATCTCCATAATTGTTACTCCATTCCACTGGCAAAGTAAGGCACTGTCATTGATATAATTTATAGCATTTGGACTATTTAACTCCTGCTATGAGTTATAGAGATAGCCCAGCACCATCGTACATAAAACTAGATTAAGGTTTACCTCTGTATTCTCATTCTGATTTTTGACTTCCACAAAGAGTATAAAATACTGTCTCTGTGATTCTAAGATGCTTAGTAGGTTTTGGAAATCGCCTGGGTGCCGTTGAATTAAATGGGAGCTATGCACTTGCACACATTTCCACAGAGGCACTTAGGAACCTCTATAAAACATGTTTTGAATGGAAACAAGATGCCCAAATGCCTTGTATAGCTCAGTTGTAGGCATCTTTCATATTTGTAGGCTCCCAAATACATCAAAACAATCTGTTAAAATTTACTGGTTCATGAACAATATTCACACCTTAGATGACACATATTATTTCAAATTTCATATCTCTGTAAAGTGTATTGGGAGGGGGAGGACCTTCAGGTAACCTTGACTGAATACAGTGTTTGTACATTATATGCAAAGACAGCCGGAGAAGTGAGGGTGAAGGCTATTGAACACTGAATCTTTCTAGTGAATCATGACAGAAGCACCTCTCCTGATTCATTCTGAGCGCGGTGTGCAGCATTCTCCACATTTCATCTTTCTTACCTGTATGGGAAGGTTTAATGGTTTTACATGACCTATGCTTCAACAAAAAAGAAGCTTCTGAGAAATAAACAAGTGAAGATCTACAGCATATTGTCTTGTTCAAGATAAATTTCATTGAGCTTAGCAGAATTACAGCACTGCAGAGACCAAGGGAATATATTCAAATGTACTGCAGGTTATGTTATAAAAGCTGGATTTAAAATTCTTCAGTGATGAAACTGTTCCTACTTAGTGAATAGCAGCTGCTCTAAATTAATCTATATTGATTAAATTTCCTCTTGCTTCACAAAAAATAGCTTTTAATTTAGAACATCACTACAACATCTCAATTGAAACAATTGCAAGATGAAAGCAACCACATGATGTCAGCAAATATTATCACCTCCCTAAATCACACTGAAATTAGTCTTCCAGAAACCAGAAGGTTATCTCTCCATCACTTCCTCTGGTGGCTCTTGATATTCTCTGATCTATGTTTCCAAAACAAAGTCTATTTTCAGTTTTGTCATCCTAGCGACACACAGCCCGCCTAGTCCACTTTTCACCTTTTCCATTTTCAACACCCTGTTTTTCAGTTTACTTTTTTAAGGTTCAAAAGAATGCACAAGATGAGTTGTGCCCATCATAAAAAACGAAAGGAATTATTCAGGATACAATCATAGAGCACCCTGCAGGTCAATGATGGATGTTTCTGCACACCCTTTGAGCTGGGAACAGGTCTAACATGCTACAGACCCTGAGCAAGGGCTTCTGAATTTGAGCTAACACAGCCAGACACTCAGCATGTAGGGACTGTTTGCACCTCCAGTCTAAACTGTTGGATAAAACACCTAGTAAAATGACCCTAAGAGTAGACATATTTTATTTTTAGAAGTTGCTTTAGCAACAATTCAAACAAACAAAAAAAGTGCATCAGAAGCAGAAATTATTTTGACTGTACAATAATGAAAAGCTAACAGGTAGTTGCTTATATGTTCAAATGCAGCTTATACTTTTGATGGCTTTAAAAAGATATTTTGGACTTATTATATCTGTCATCTTTAAATAGGACCACTCACCTGAGTAAAACAAATAGGATTTGGCTACTTGTTTCTTAGGCCCTCCGTATGGTTTTACAGCAAGATGTGTCTCTGCTGTACAAAGCTGAGATATTTTCATGAAGAACTGCATTATCCTGTTTTATAGTCACATTCATATGCTTTGGTTTACACATAATAGAGCACTTTGAAATTAAGAATGTTGATTATTCCTTTTTTGCATTCAGATGTTCCTAATGTTTTATTTTGCAGTATCTTGGGTGAGTTGATGCATATATTCTAAGTGTGCTTTCTCTCTTATATAAAATGAAATAAATAAACAATTAGAATTGCAGAATTCTCTTTTTATTGCTTTATGCTTTTATTACTTGGTATTTTGTTGTGTATAATTCTGTATATCTGACACCAAACTGTACTTGATGGCTCTTTGAAGCTTTAATTGTCAGCTTTTTTCCCTCCTGTTTTTCTATACTTTTTAAGAGTTTATTTTTCTAAAACAATAACTCCCACTTGCTGAATTTAATATTGTTTTCTAAAAACATAAAATCATGTCCCAGTTACCCTTTTTCAACAATATACGGTGTTATTTTCCTATCATCTGCAATAAAACAGTGAGAGATAACACATAAATAACTATATTAACACTAAACATGTTCATTAAGTGCCTCATTTTGAAAATGTGTTACAGCTGGCCACTTATACTTGGCTGGAAATCAAATAACACAGGACAAGCAGAAAATAAATAGCTGACTCTGATATGATACTCAGATAAATAATTCCAGGCTAATCTATGGACTACTTACATGAATGAGATGAGTAAGACAAAGTCGTTGCTCACTGAACTCAACCCCAGTGGAACCAAAGCCTCTTTCCTGGAGTGTAAGTCGGGTACATAGTGCAGAGTATTAAAAATGTTATGGAAAATGGTACAACTGGTACAGAGTTGGATGGTCAAAACATGGGAATAGCAGCATTTTTGGTATGTACTGTGATAGATGGCAGATGTGTATTATATAAAGCTGGGTATCACTTTTCTTCTAGCTTAATTTTCTACCTAAAGTCAAGTGCTGACAAAAACTCATTCATTTTAGTTCTCCACTGTCACTTGAACTGTTGGAGCAGCAGTGAAAATAACCTGACGCTCCATACTGTGGCAATTTGTAACTTATTTACCTAAGACTTCATAGCTCAGTGCATTATTTTTATTTTAAAACTAAGACATCTTTGTAATGATTTTCCAGTTTGAGAGACTCATGGTAGAACAAGAATGTTTAAAGAAAAGGATAAATTCCAGAGAGATAGATGGAGGAAAAAATATCTAAGGCTACCAAGCCTGTGATTGTAATATTTAGTTTGCTAATTTCTGACTTTCTTTGCAGGTACAATACAGTCAATAGTCAATACTGTCAATACAGTTCTTAGATCACTTATTTCAACCGGTCTACATTTTTTTTAACATGCAGTGAAATCTGGTTCTGTGTTGTAACTCCTGGTTTTCAGATTAGAGTGCTGTAGTTCCTTCTGGGCCTAGTTACTAGTCAATTTGAATAATTTATTAATTACCTCTTTGTTTTTTTCAGAAGAAGGCATAGTTCCAGTATAGGAGCAGAGCTTAAACTCTGAACCTAAAGCGTTAGATCCAGGATAATTCTTACAGTTTGGCCTTTATGCACTGTATGCTTTCATGTAATTGAAGTTTTCATGGGTCTAGATTTATTTATAGCTTTCATGTGTTGTGTAATTAGTAAGTTGGGGCCTCATTTTTATTCATCTTACTCTAATTTTAGTATGATCTACTTCAATGGCATCAAATGGTGTTACTTCCTCACATATCAATATTAGACCCTGTATTATTAATACATATATAAATATTGCAAGGATTATTTAATGCATTCAGGACTTATTTCGGATATGCGCTTATCATTTGAACGAGAGAAAAATCACTCCCAAAGGGTTTTCAGCATCTCTATTTATTTTTATTGCTTTAAGGTGAAATATCTTTGTTGTGTTTGCGAGTTTATTTCTCTCATTAACATGATCAGTTGGTATTAAAAAAAAAAAACGACTCAAAACTGTATTCCTTAATGGGATAAATTCACATCAACATAAACAATTTGTTTCATTAGGAATACCTGCTATTAGATCACTGGAGATATCAAAGCATCTAAATCAATTTCTTAAGCAATTCCACATCACATCCTCTTTCAAATGTTAGTGCTCTACTAAATTAACAATCTGAAAGCACAAAGCTGAGGGGTAAATTCAAACAACGTACAAATGCTTCTAGTGTGTTGCACTATCAATTTGTGTCTCCAGGGCTATGGCATTTTGTTTTCTGATTGGATTTATTTACTGTATCTCTTTAGATATATAATCAGATATCTGCAGGTCAGATCTGCTGGTTACAATAGATAGCTTTATCAATGTTTTGTATAGAAATTCTACCCTAAAAATAACAGCATATAAATAGACTTCTAATCTCTGCTGTAATGTTTGTACACACTTATCTTTCTTTTCTTTCATACTCCTAATTAGTTGCAGTTATCTTATATTCAGTAAGTAGACAAGTGATAATTATAAGAATTCATAGCTTGATTCTAATCTAACATTTGTCAGTTTTACATCAGGTTACATCACTGACTTTCCCAGCATTAAGTCAGAAGACCAAAATCAGGATCTTACTGCTTAATCTACATCACTAGCTCTACTCACATTTTCAAAATTTACAGATATTTCTTTGAAGTAGGCAGATGTGAAACCATCTTCTCTGTTTTAGAATATCTTCATTGTTCACTTTGTTGTTCAACATTAGTTATGCTGAACATAATTAATGATCTTTCAATGTGTTCAGGAGAAGATCCCCTCTGTGATGTCTGTTCCAGTAAATTATCCAGTGCCAGGAAATGCTGCCCAGCCTTGAGGCCAAAGGTGACTGTTTGTAAAAGTCTTTCTCCCTACCACTCCTCTATGTGTGATCACATTCAAACTGCTTTTTGGGAACAACCTCTGGCCTATGCTCATCCCCCAAATTGTACACAGGAATTTTTTGGAGAGTGCCAGTTGGTACAGGTCACCATAGAGCATGCTATTAGCTCAATAGTAAGATGAACCTGTCATAGCACATGTTAGGTTATCAACATAGATACAAGCTTCAAACCAAAAATTTAGGTATGAAAACTCAATGGGACTGAAGTCATAGAAAGATGTCAGAAATAGTCCCTAGTCCACATAAATTAAATTACACTGAATTCATTCTAATCCAGCCCTAAGGATGATACAATTACTTGTATTTTCCAGAAAATTGAGGACTTGTTTTTTTATTTCTTCTTTCTCATCCCCATACTTGTCCCTGAACTGATGACTGTGCAGCTAATCTGTCTTTGGGCCCTTCTGAATAACCACATATAAGGTAACAGTCAAAAATAGATTCAAAGTCACTTCTTTCAACGCAGGAAACCTTGTGCATTAAGACCCATAGAGGATATCAAACAGTTCCTTGGTTTGCAAAGGTTCCATGTCTTTTCCTATCAATTTTGGGCTCTGCAGATATTCTCCAAGACCTATGTCACATCCTTTTTGGTGACAGAGAGGCAAAGGAGGCTGATAAGCAGGTCACATGGCTCTGTTTCCGAGATCTGTGTTTATACTTGTGAAATTTCATCTGGAGATTGAGCCTTCCCACTCTGCACGTTTGGTCTGTACTCTTTTTGGCACCATTTTGTCTTCTGTCTACAAGATTCAAATCTCCTCTTAGGTTTAAAAAAAAAAAAAAAAAGACAAAGAAATAAGGTTCCCATTTTCCTCTCACCAGCATTGATTTAGCATGTCATGAGGGTTATTTTTTCTTACCTTTGGAGGAAGGTTGGATGACCAGAGATGAAGAAAAAGTCATTAATTCTTAAAGGCCAATCACCCTCTGGCAATTCCATCGTTTATTGCTCTTCCTTATTTCTCACTGTCTTTTCTTTTGTGCTGCTTCCTCTCTTGCTTTTCCACCTCCCTTCCTGTTCATTGGTGTGTTTTTAAAAAAAAAAAACAAACCTCATACAAAAGTTCTCTGGCATCTGTAAAACACAAAGCTATATTTTATGCAGAATAAAATAATATAAATTATATTATGTAACAGAGCCCTTTAAGTACCTACAGGAAGTTGAATTTTGTAGCAGTGCTGTCAGTGGAAATGGTGCTGCTCTTTTGTCTTGTTTGAACTACAGCAAGGAAGCTAGCAGCCTAGAGCTTGACACCTATTTAAACATAAGTCATCAGCCTTTCTTTTAGGAACCGCATCATCTGTTTTTGTGTATCTAACAAGACCACAGGTTAGTCACATTTCCCACAGCAAGTGCCTTGTTGCTCATTAAACGTGCTCTACGAAGGGGTACACAGGGGGCTGCTTGCCCCTGACAGTGACTAGCCCTTTCTGATCTGGGACAAATGTTGGTAATGCAGTAGCCGGTGCCAGCTACCTAGGCTCTGCACTGTGCCACCCCAACCACCATTACTCTAGTGTAATAATGCCATTGATTAGCTTAAGATTCCCAACCACGCTAAGCCAGAAGGGCATATTTGTGCTTTTTCTGCTTTCTTTCCTTGGCCTGTCACTGCTGGCATTAACCCAGGATTGCCATCCTCTGGATTAAGATCAATCAGGGAAGCCTCTTTCACTTTTTTCCTCCTTCCCTCCACACTGAAGACTATGGAATCGAAAGCTTATATTCCTCTAAAATTTTATCCCAAGAAGAGCAGGAGTGTCACAGGGCAACAGGCAGAATAGATCTTGTGGTTTCAGTTATCAGTTTTGTCAATATTTTGCAAGGTTTTGACCAAATGAGGTATTCCACAGGGTCATTCATACTGGGATTAAGTGGTTACAACACATTTAATCTTTTTTGAAAGATCGTTTTCAACATTGTTTAGCCCCTTCACAGTCAACACAAACTCATGTGCACCTGGGCTTGCAGGGTTTTCCATAGATGGGTGTTCATCAGCTTCCAAGGGGTTTGTGTCCCAGGTTTCTGTTATGATCCAGTGGTACCACCTGTGGTAGGAACTGGTTATGCTCTTCACTGAGATGGCAGAGGAAGATTTTTTTTGTGTTCTGAGCAAATATTGCCTACTCATCAGGTGAAAATCCTGTTCCATTTGTCCAATGGACCACCATGACAACTCACGTACATGGGAGCAAGTCAAAGCCATTTCTAGGTCAATTTATGCTTTCTGAGAAGAAAAAATGCTCCAAATCTCTTCCTGCCCTAATGAAGTACACACAACCAGGCAATTACAACACTCGGTGAAACAATCCACAAACGACAGTTTTTATTCTTAAGCAAGTCTTACTACTGGAAGCATATACTAAAGGAAATGAGATAATTTCTTTAACAGAATTCCATTTAACAATTTCCTCTGGTCATCTAATATCAGACAGTTCAAGTGTGCTAACTAAATTGATATGTATTTTTATTTTAAGGTCTCCTAATGATTATAGCTCAGTGATGTACACTTTATTGTCAGTTTAAAAACTTTTTATTGATATTAATGTTCTATCGATAAAGTTTTAATTGATCACTCATAACTCATATTTAACACTGTAAACACTTCCCAAGAACTTTTTAGATGTTAAATAAGTTTCTGCAATATAAAAAATATTTATTAGCAAAACATTTAGTGGTTTTAACTCCCCCTGTTACCCACTAACCATTATAAGTTAAGAATTCAGACTTTGTAATAGCTACAATATTCAACTCATCTTACATGTTCATGATAAGGCATTCATTTTGTATCAGCTATCTGACAGGCAATATACGTGTAAATCTGTCATAACTGAAAAATACTTCCTTTGTTCAACATGTCAAGTGAACAGGAAGAGTTATAAAATTATTATCTAATTGTTATTGCTTAATCTATTAAAACTGCTGTATCAAGGTACTTCTTTTTTCCCCAACAATAAGATACATTGAAATATTGATATGTAGGTTACTTATCAGTATATTGGCTTTCAGTAAGACACTTGGCATTTCTTCTGTTATTAAAGAGTAAATTCTGAAACAGGAGGAACTATTAATTATGCATTCATTTTATATCAGAATATGCATTTAACACTATTTTTTTTGTGGAAAAGCAAAAACTGGCAGACAAATAACTCATAAATGACACTAATGAGCACTGGGAGATGGAGTGGAAAGGCTTTAAATGTGTCCCATTATTTAGCAGGATAATTAAGAGCACAGCTCTACCATGGCATTTTATTACAGAAATAGATAAGATCCCATCTTATTGCAAGCAGGTGTTGTAATGAAGCAAAGCGAGATCATTTTTATGAGGTTCTTCTGGTCCAAAAAATATTGCAAATTTATTTTATGCTACCTTAATTTAAAAAGTAAGCACACAGATCTTGGGAAACAAAGGGGGCAGCAAAATATGATGTGTAAAACCACTTACAATGCTGTTGATTCAGGTTATCCCCAGAGAAAAAAGAAAAGAACATTTGTTCTCTCACACCTTATAAATACAGTTTGGTTTCTCACAAATAATGTTTGGTGTAAGCAACTCTTATCACATGGAACTCAACGTACACAAATGGCATCACAGTTTAATATAAACTAAACTTCATACCAGATTATTCACAGTAAAAATAAGGTTTCTGCTATTTTGGTTCATTATGAAGTTTTAATAATCCATAAATATTGCCACTAAATTTTTGTAACTTATCTGTCATGAGTTTATGCTTTTTTCGTTAGCATTTAATATCAAGTGCTGCGAAATACAGATAACCCCACATGGTAATCTACAAAAGATCTGGCATTAAATTGAGTGATGCAATATTTACAATGGTGTAACTGCAAGAAGAGTCTGGGCTAATGTTTGCTCATTATAAAGTTTAAGAGTATATACAGGACTCACAGGGAAGAAAACTGTAATGTTTGCCTACCTAGGCCACAAGCTGTCATTCTTTTACATATTAATGAAGAAAAATGTTGTAGTGAAACTGAGAGGCTGCATTTTTGGGGGGCATGTCTTTTCATTTTAAGACGAAGATAAAAAGACATTTAAGGTTAAAATACATAAATATAGTTATGAAAAAGTGTAACTGCCATCTTTCAAATACAATACCTGGGAGAAAGTTATCCAGGAAAAGGAAAGCAAGACTGTAACATTTGGACAGGTACTATATCCTGTGGAAGTCTAACAGCTAGAGGCAGATGGTAAGATTTTTGACTATAATTACTATTTTTTAGACGGAAAAAAGCCCTAATAAGATGGCCACTTCAAAGGCAAGAATAAATCTCATCAAAAATAGAAGGGTTATGCAGATAAAAAAACATGGATGGAAGATAGCATATGGGACATACTCTCTAAGAAATAGATTACAGAAATTTTCACTGAAGCAATGACCTGGTGGTGAATGTATCGCACAACAAGCTGCATTGTCCAGTCCCCTTGGTCCAGTACTGACGCAGTCTTAGCGTGAGGACAGCAGCTTCCACATAGCGGTACTGGCTTTCTCTAGGATCATAATATTGGTGAGATCACGCGTTTCAGTTCTGAAACAACCTTTACACATATTCTGTGTAAATGTATCACCTATGTAGTCCACCTATCTGCAGGCACAACTTTGAAATTTCTTTTCTTAAAAAGGCAGTGAAAACTAAAAAGCCATTGTGCAAATATTTTGGGGGAGACAGGAGTGCAACAGCATGCTTTTGAAAGTAGGCAAAGTAATTTTGTTCTAATTTTGAACAAACATTTATAGAATGATATTATAGGGCTTGTATATTTGTGCACTTAATTAAAGTTTGATTTCAGATATAAAACATAAAAAGCATTCACAGTCCAAGCAACTTAAATCTTCATGGCTTCTAAAATTACATCTCCATGTGAAAACAAGAACAATTATATTCAATCATACTATGTTTTCACTGCAGTCAGAGGACAAGTCTGCTGTAATACGACTTTTTGCTTAAGTGTCCAGAAAATTCTCCAATTTTTTTAAAAATAAGGGGTATTTCTGAGAGCCATGCAGATGCCAGACCTCATCTTTCCCAAGTAGCCATGATCATCCCTTAGAATACACTGAAGTTTTGAGGTCATTCTTAGTAGCTTCACAAAAATAAGCCTGTCCCAGCTGACAGACACTAAACAATGCTCATAAGCTTTATGTGAACAGTTTTGGCTAGAATTGTACAGAAATACAAATGGTATCATCTCATTCGAGTTCTGTGGAGAGAAAGCACTTTGTACCCTGATGGTGGCAACAGTTTTACAAATCATTTTGAGGAAGCAGAACCTGTACTCATCACCAGTTCATATTTTTTGTAGTTTCCACTTCCACCACTGTATTCTCTAGGGTCAGTAACTATTGATGGACAGTGAGAAAGATTGTGTAGGGTACCAATATCAGCTAATAACTATAAAAATGGCTGGATATCATCAAACCCCAGAAAACTTTCCGAACCTGGGAAGCACAAATTCATAGGCTCATGATGGGTTCCTCTTTTTCTACTTTCCTTTATTCACTGGAGTTTGAGATTCGTTACACTTAAAATCTAAGGAAGTTAGGTGGTGAGATGAAAAAAGGAGTGAGATACAGAACGAAAGTAGTGTGGAAATTGGAATTTAAAGCATAGCTAATGTCATTTGGCTGATTTTGCTGCAAACCTACCAGGGAAAGAAAAAAAAAGAGGAAAGTTATGCAGTATGTAAGAAACAGCTTCTTGAGATGGTCTTGATTTTTCTACCACCCTGCATGGTGAATGCTATATATTTGAAAGAGCTTGAAATGAATCAACTTTATATGGAGATTAAAGAAAAAGTGATGAAGCATGATAACCTGCAACTTCTTTTACTCCTTCTTATAGGTAGGGGAATCTGTACCTGTATTACAAAGGATGCAGAGATGCAGGGAAAGCTCCAGTGGATCTACCAACATCGAACGCTTACCCTTTCAGCTTGCATTTTAAACAAATATTATGGTGTCATATTTGCTCGCTTCTTTCTCTTTTGCTCCCTTTGAATTTTTGTTTCTGATGATCAGCTTAGTCTTTACTTATGCTTTACAGGAAAAATTGCCGGTGGCTTGAGTATTTTAGATGTTGAATGCATATTGCCCTGAATTGGGATGGAAAAGTCTCAATGATTTTGTTAAGTAGGGAAAAAAAGTTTCAGTCATTTTAAAATTGTTTTACACTTGATGCCTCTTTACAGACTTAACTTCTTGAAGTAATTTTAGCACAACAGATGTTGGTCTAGGAGATACTGTAATAGAAGGTTTTAAAACTTATTTCATTGTTTCCACAAACCTTTTGTAGCAGGTGTAGGTGTCCAGGTGTTGGCAGCGGGGGGTGCAGGCCCAGGCTGTGTCAGAAGCAGCGAGGGGCTGCCCCGTGCCAGACACAGCCAGTTCCAACCGGTTCCAGCCAGACCCGCCACAGCTGAGCCCATCAGCGAGGCTGGTGGCCCTTGTGTGAAAACAGACTTAAGAAAGGGCAAAACAGGGCACAGCAGTGAGGTGTGAGGGAAAAAGTGTGAGAAACGGCCCTGGTGGAGTGGTTTAGCCGCAGTGGGCAATTAAGCCCCACCCAGCCGCTCACTCACCTTCCCTCCCCAGTGGGATGGGGGAGAGAATTGGAAGAGCAAAAGTAAGAAAACTTGTGGGTTGAGATAAGAACAGTTTAATAATTGGAACATCAACAAAAAATAATAATATATTGTAATGAGAAGGAAAACAAGAGAGCAAGAGAGGAACAAAACCCAGTGAAAAAAACCCCAAGTGATACAACCGCTCACCACCCACCGACCGATGCCCAGCCCATCCCCAAGCAGTGGTCACCGCCCCCCAGCCAACTCCCCCAGTTTCTATACTGGGCATGACGCCATATGGTCTGGAATAGCCCTTGGCCAGTTGGGGTCAGCTGTCCTGGCTGTGCCCCCTCCCAGCTTCTTGTGCGCCCGGCAGAGCATGGGGAACTGAAAAGTCCTTGACCAGTGTGAGCACTACTTAGCAACAACTGAAACATCAGTGTGTTATCAACATTATTCTCATATGAAACTCAAAAACACAGCACTACACCAGCTACTGGGAAGAAAATTAACTCTATCCCAGCCAAAATCAGGACACTTGGGAACCACCAGGCAAGGGAAAGAAGAGGGGAAGGAGGTGCTCCATGCCCGGAGCAGAGATTCCCCTGCAGCCTGTGGAGAGACCGCAGAGGAGCAGATATTTCCCTGCAGCCCATGAAGGCTATTTTGCCTGTGATGGTAATTGGTAAGTAATCTCCCTGTCTTTACCTCAACCCTTGAGCTTTGATTTTTCATTTTCTCCCACTGTCCTGTTGAGGAGGGAGGCTGAGAGACCAGCTGGGTGGCTGTCTGTCAGCTGCCCAGGGTCAACCCACCACACCTTTCTTTTCCTCTTCCTGACTGGCAAAGCCTTTCACCTTGATAAATTCACCTTGATAAATTCACCTGATAAATTCACCATAACCTTATTTTCAATCAATAGTTCCCAATAAGCTCTTGTTTTCAGCTGTTTAGCACTTGCAGGTTGTCATACCATAAGGAGAAGCTTTTACCTGTTGAAGCTGAGACAAACCCCAGGACCAAAGGTCTTAATTCTGCTTTGTCACTCACTAGACAAAAAGAAATATCTCCTATTTAAATTTTATTAAATTTTAAAATTATTAAATTTAATTTTTTTTTTTTTTAACATTGCTTCTGCTGCACAAACAGTTGCTGTGAGAATACATGCTTCTAACACTACTTAGTCTTTGGGTGAGCTTTGGAGAACCTTGCACACTTAACTGTTATTATAATATAAATTTAGGATGCCATGCCATTTAAAAGCTTGAAACTATAATAACTGAGGTGAAATTCCTCTATTTATTTGCTGTTAATGTTTTGCTTCACACTTTATTGCACACTGTCTTCTCTCTGTATCCATTAAATCTGTTGTGAGCCACAGAGAAAATACCAATTTTTGTCTGTGGGGAATAAAATAGTCTAAAATTTTACATTTATTAAATTACTTCATATCCTGTGTGGTCATTCATTCTTAAAGTAATAGTTAGCAATGATTACTTTATACTAATAAACATCTAATGATGGCCTGAATTAGAACAGTATCCAAATTATCCAGCTTTGGTAGTACAGTAAATTTGCTGGAATGCATTAACTATTTAAAGCACCGAAACATGATACAGAACTGATCGGTGGTTTCTGCAGTCCCTCCTTTTTTATGCACACTCCTTGCAGTAACACAAGTGTACTTAATTTTCTAACCTTTCCATGGGAAGAATATTAGGGTTCTGAATTAGCCAGGTTTGTGTAAGTTACAGAGAGTGATTTGCTATATAAATTGCACATAATTTGTTTAATTGCCAAAATGTTTAACCCTCACTTTCTTACTGATAGTTTACATTCTTCCAGTTCTTCTATGACAATGTCAAAATACACTAAAGTGGCACTTGAAGTCAGGATGGGTGTGATTCAGAAGACTGTAATGTTAAAAAGGTATGGCAAATATAAACATGCACATTACACACAAGGATGAAAACAATCATGGTTCACTTCTACTGCAGTGTATATTACTTAACTATTTTTTTAAATAAAAAATACCACAGGACCTTGAGGAAATCAAACAGCCAAAATTGACTCCCACTGACTGCTCACAGTTACTTAATATTAAGGCCCTATCCATTAGCAGGTTTCTCTCAGCTGTGGCTCATTTCAAACTTCTTTTTCTCCACATCCTCCTTTCATATCAATGGCATTATTCCAGCTGATTTATGCACTGAGGAGACACACTTCATCAGGTTAGATTAATTCACTAACTCCTGGGTGCTATTATAGGCAGATTCTGTCTCTGTGCGTATCAGCTAGCCAGCTAAGGTTAGCATCTGACATGACAGAGATTAAATTTCTGTACTTCAGCACACATTTTATTCGATGGTCAGAAGTAGAGAAAGAGCATATAGACCAAGTCATAAAACCCCAGGTCCTAAACTCACATAATCAAATCAGATATTTTTTTGTTTTAAGTTTAATGAGAATTAAAAGTTCTAGCCTTTATGAATAGGGAGAAAGGGAACAAAGGGAGTAAAAATAATTTCTCATGTTACCTCTGAAATCTACAACTACAGTGAAGTAATACAGCTCTCAGGAGCCTGTGGGTTCGTAAGGATGTACTATTGCATTAACCAGATGTAGCAAACCAATAACCTGATATGATATTACAGTAGTGTAAACCTTTTGTTCACAACTATCAATAGTGCTTTTCCAGATTGCACAGGTCTGTAAAAATAGAATTATCTTTTTTTAAAGGAAACCTGATTTCAATATTGAATCCTAAATAAGGTAATGAAAAGGTACAATAAAGACTCATAAAGACATTAGAGACATTAGCGTTACTGTGTAATCACCATACCTCATGGAAGTTTTACTTTTAAATGACTTATTTTTCTATAAGGTCTTTAAGATCTCCTTCTAGCTTCTTAATGAAAACAATACAATAGAAACAATCTACCACTAATACGAATACCTGATTCAGTAACTCTACAGATTGCTTAAGTAGAGGCATAACATATTTTGACCAGTCTCTAAAGACATTTCAGAAATCTTCCCCAACTACTTTCAGCAGACAAGAGACAGGGCACTTTTTTGATCAATATTAGCATCTGTTTATCCAGTGTTTATCCAATGTTAGAAGACAACATGTGATTAGTTTCTGCTTCTAAATGGAATTATGAAATCTTGCTCATTTATATGCTCAAGTTAATTTTTTACCCTGATTTTGCATTAATTTTCTCTATAGTTGGCATAATTCTTGATGTACAAAAATGGCAAATAATATGTTCTGTAATACTCTATTTCAGCTGCTCCTAGTTATGTTTGTAGGATATGTATGAGTGATAACCAATGGGTTAAAAAAAAGTGTTAATGATGGAACCAGCAGGAATATGCTTTAAATCATTGAATTTCATTCTTTGGCTTCCTTGTCACAAGGGTGACCTTCTGGAAATGTTTTAGGCAAATTTGTATTTTATTACAACACTAACAGAACCTGCTGACATAATATTTCTAACAGCTTTAAACTCTGTTCTTATATTTAGATTTCAGTACATTAACATCTTTGAGGTTAATGGATTTCCAAAATAAAATGCTAAAATTGAAATTTGGCCATATTCAGTCTGTGGTTATTAATTCTCCATTCAATTCCTCCGTCTTTACTGATGTTCAAGAACAGTGCTGGTCTATACAAATAAGGCCTACATCACACCAGTTGAAGGCTGCCATCCCAGGTGATTCACATGTCAAGCACATCACATTATGAAAGGCAGCTGGGAAGAAATAATGGGCAAAGAGCAATGTGAAAGTGGTCTTTTCACTTAAAGAGACCTGCCAAAACCTGGAGAAGCCACCTAACCTGATGAAAAACCTAGGAGTGTTTCACTTCCTCTTGGCAAATGAAAGTTTTGTTGTTTGTTTTTTTAAAAATACTGTCTTGGGGTCCTCACACAGCTGTAGATCTCCCCTTTTTCTCTCTAGATATCAGGGAATTAATCTACTCTATGTATTCTGTTTCTGTATGATGCTAGCCATTGTCATGTTTTGCAGCTGTTAGAGACTCCTCCTTCATATTTGTGGATTTTTTTTTTTTACATACCAGACACTGTGGGTTTTGCATCTTAAAAGAATCAGCTACTGGAAGGCTCCCAATTCTTATGAACACATCTTTTATGAAGATAACAGCAACACATCTGTATCCATGCTGATTTTATATTTGCAGAGTATGCACTCTTCATGAAACTAGCTACTAGTGCAAAGGGTGAAGATGAGTTACCTGCCTGTGTGTACCCCCTCAAACTTGTTATGGTTTTGTCTTTTTGTATGTAAGATCAATGTGCACATTCTCAATGCTAAACAGTGACAATAGACTAAGGTTTCTTTCCATTAAAGTCTTTCAGAGACAAAAGCAAATCCTTCATTTGTAGACTTTCAGTTTCTCCATTACATATTCTGATATCAATTGTCCCAATATCATGTGCTATTTGAATGTTACTTCATCTGGGTTAGTTGCCTTTATCACTGTGCCTATAAAAAGTACTTTGGATTTGCTCTGGAAATATATTCTGACATAGAAAAAACCCCACATTTTCTTGCATTCTTTGGAGTTTTAGCATAATGGCTATGTTTATTACAACTTTAATAAACTTCTTCAATTTCCATAGATCTTTGACATTATCTTTTATGTGAAGAATTCTCTGGAATACTCACAAGTCAACAGTTAAAAGCCTACGCTAAATCCCCCCACCTCTGTTTCATTCTGTGTTAGTCTCATGTGCATATATTTTATAGTTCCTTTTCCCACTTTGTCCTAATGATTCTCATTTTCACTATTTCACAGGGGGTTCCTTTCCCCTACTATCTTTAGGAAACCTATTAAGTATTATACAACTAGATTCTTTGTGATTGCCATGATTATGTGCAAAGCTCATTTTCCAGTTTGTCCATGTTTCTTTAATATACAGTACTGTTTGAGTCTTTTCCAGCATATTCAGTATTTCTCCATATTGCCAGGAGTGGTAGGGGATTTGCTTGCAACTGCTATTTTTCTCCGTATAGACCTCACAGCACTCCATGCCTTCTAACTCTTGATTAGCAAGGAGGGTTTCACTATCATCTCTTTCAATTAACCGTTAAAAACTGAATATGAGCAAGAAAATAGAAATCTTTGCAATATTTACTATCCAGAACATCATCTTTTACTCTGTGCTCTATTTTTTTTTCTTGGCCATCACGCAGCACCTTAGGAAAAGGATATGTATTTCATTACAGATTTTAATATATTTTGTAGAAACCAGGGCTTGAAAGGAAGCTAACAGGCATAATAGGATCACTCTAGATGATGAGGAACTGAGAAAAAACTACCATAACTTAGGTGAATTTAGCCACCACTAGAAGCAACTGAAGGATGCTTAAGAAGAAAATATGACTAAAATTATTTTTAAACACTGCATTTTTTGTGATTTGAGTAAGATGGAGTGTTTGGAAGATGGAGTTTTCTATGATCTCCTACTGGGAATAGTCTCACGCAAAGCTGCCTAGTGCTTTGTGAAGTATATAAATAGGGTGACAAGTTACAGCTAAATTTAAGAGAGAAAATGTCAACTTAAGCTTAATGCTTTAAATCTCGTTACTTACAAGATTCTTATGTGATACATCTACAGCTGAGATCAATGGAAATTGAAAGTCCCCTCATTATAGAAGAGAAATTGCTCTTGGTATATCATTTTTCATTAAAATCTCCCTAAACTGGAGCATGTACCCTTCCCAACTCTTTTGCCAGAAAATTTATGATACTCCAGTTGAGCTATGATTATTGTTATTTTTTGCGCACAAGGACCTGTATTGAGAATAAAAGAGAAGTTAACACTCTCCTGTGACTCTTTTTCCATAACTCTATTCAGTATTTAACAGTTACAATTATATGAAAAAATAAGACAATTTGAGGGTATTC
This sequence comes from Ciconia boyciana, assembly GCF_034638445.1. Classification (NCBI taxonomy): domain Eukaryota; kingdom Metazoa; phylum Chordata; class Aves; order Ciconiiformes; family Ciconiidae; genus Ciconia; species Ciconia boyciana. Next base: position 4,595,900 of record NC_132945.1, read on the forward strand.
TTAAAATTGCAGATGATTCAACCTGAAGTTTTACGTGAAGAGTGTCTACATATCAGGGAAGTACAATGTACAAGGAAGTTACATTATACATGGATTTTTAATGGACAAGCCCATCAAAACAGAAACGCTGCAGTACTTGAGTCTGAAGTACTGATCACTTCTCCCATTTCTAACAGACTGGTAGATGTTCACACTGGGTTAACTTATATTTTTATATGTGCTAAAGAGGATTGTAAGTGTGCCTGGAGCACTGCATACAAACATTTTTATAAATTAAAAACTCTATAAGTATAAAGTGTTTATCAGTTTTTACTGCTTGACAGCACAAGATTCTTTTTGGGATTTGCTAAATGAATTTTCTCACCTTCTCTGTTCCTAAAATAAACTGCTCTTTACACCTACTACACGCTTTTCACTTTTCTTAAATAGTTTCACACACTGCCTATGCTTGCTGCCTTTGTCTACTAGCCTGTAAGTCAAGCCCTTTTCTCACTGTATTCAGTCACTGAGATGACTGCTGCATCATCTGACAAAACCCTGCTCTTCTTTACTGGTATTTCACCAAGTAGGATGCATCACCAGCCTTTGAAGTTTGTGATCCCCCATGTAATTGGTTGTTTCCAACATTTCTTGCCATTAGGACTCTGAACCTACCTGATTTCCCTGTTTATATTACCATAAATGCCTAACAGGTCTAACCTGCTTGCCTTGTATTCTGTCAACATTTACTGCAATCAGCAGTACAGTCTGTCTAGACTTACTCATACCTGTGGTATCTCGTTCATAGCATAGACCACGAACTTAGCCATAGAGACACCATTCACAGAAAACAGCAATAATGGCACTTTGTGCTTGATTAACATAGATCTTCTCAAGATTTCAAAGTAATATTTACCCATAAAATTCTGATCCCTCAAGTTGCTTCATGATGACTGAACTCAGATCCTTATAGTGCCCGTTTGTCTAGATTCCTCTGTATTACAGGCTTGATGATTGGAGTCACTAGGTTTAATGCCTGAAGAAACAGAAGTGATGAGACTTCACTGCATTGCAAGCTTAGAAATGGGGAAGTACTATTAAACAAAACAAACAAAAACCCCTATTTCTCAATTTATCAACTTTGGGACAAAATTTGAAATCAAATCCAACTGGTATTCTTTTGTTTTCTTTGTTACAAATATAAGAACTTCACAACTGGTTTACAGATAGGTACTAGCTGTACTGGATCATTCTTATCTCCTACCTTTCCCCCACAGTAATCAGCTATTTTTATGTGGTTCAGAGTGTGGCTTTTAACCAAGTCTCTAGCAAATAAGTATTAGATAGATATGTGTAATATCCTTCACTTGTGTGAAGTCTTATTTAAAAAGAAAAAAAAAAAGGCTTAATAAAATCATAGGTCAGGAAGCAGACACTGAAGTAGGAAAAGAAGACATAAGGAAGTGAAAACTTCTTAAACTAAATTTTGCTGCCAGACTCTGAGAGGATTTCACCTATGGCTTGGCCCAGATTCTAGATCAGTGCTGTGAAGAGAGACATTTAAACCAGCGTATTTAAAATCTGTTTCTCATAATTTTTTCTACAGCATTTAATCAAACAGTATCTATAACTTCCTCAAGAAAACAGAAGTTTCACAATTGTTCATCATATTCTTTGCTCTACTCCTTTTTATAATGAATAGGGCAAGGCTCAGAAAAGTGAATTGTTATATTTAAAAAGTTTTATGTAATTCCTGAAATTTTCTCCAAAACTTTTATCTCAAAATTTTTCTGCAGATCCCTGTGAAATGTCATGGTCAGTTCCCTCCACTGTGAATATAGACTATCTACTCTTATCTTTTAACCCCTTCTACCCCTTCATGTAAGATTCTTCTTAAACCATGAGACCTGCAGAACATGGGACCATTCTTTGTACAGAAAAAATAGGCACATTTGTGCTTGTCCTTAAGTACTAGTTCTCCTACGTTCCTCTGAGATTTTGGAGGAGAGGGGTAAGAGCACAAGAAACAAAACTGGGCACAATATTTATGGCCTGGCACCAAGGCCTAATAATAATAATAATAATAATAATAAATCCCTATCGTGTTCTCTCTTTATTTCTTAGGTTTTGATTTATGTTTGTTTGTCCTCGGCATTTAGTGAGTATTTTCACAGTTGAATTATAATTAATTGGTTAATGTTAAGTATAAAAATACTCTTTATTGTATATGTAAAGTTAGAATAGCTTTTTCGCACTAGGCATTTATCAACATTAAATTTTATCTGCCATTTTCTTGATCAGCTGGTTTGTTTACATTCTTGATTAAAAATTCCCATTCAGCCAATCGAATATCTTAACTACTACATGTCAATGACAGATTTAAATAGGCAGCAATCTTCCAAATTACTTTCGGATGTAACAAAAAATAAAAATTTCATGTTAAAGAAAGCGAAAGAAGGTTCTTCTTCAACCAGTTATGTGCTTCATATCCACTGAATCTGAATTTTATATTCTGTAGCACAAAGTTACACAGCACTTCACGATGGGGCATTGCCTTTGCATTCATAGTATCATCAGAGAACTTTTGTCTTCTCACTATTCACACCTTTATTCTAAGTGATTTTTGGAATATGGATCCAATACAGGCTCTCTCCATGGAAACTTGTAGTCACTTCCTCCACAATGAATACTGAAAATTTACTTACTATTTAACTTCCAAGTATTTCTTTTTTCCTCCATGTGAAAAAATTCCCACTGTGTCAGAGCAGCTTAACATCTTTAAGAACTTTTGCTCATCAAATAACTTTTGGAAATCCATGAAAAGTGGATCAATGGCATCTCCATTTTCTGTATGCATCTTGACACCTACAACAGTATAAAACCACTTTGCCCCACTCTTTTTGATTTACCTTGGCCAAAACCTGTTGTCACTGAATCTAGTGACAAACTTCATCATAGCATGTGGCCAAATGAGTGAATTAGAAAAAAAATCAAATAAGCATTTTTTATTTCATCCTTTTTTTGGCATCTATTTGACAGAAATATTCATAAACTCCTAAAGTGCTTTCTATACTGACTCATCTGTAGACACCATACACGTTTTATTTGTCCTCAGGCTTTTGACCCTGATCAGTACATTATAAGAACTACATAAGCAAAAAAAAAAAGGAGGTGTTTTTTTGAATTTTTTTTGTTAAAGCTTTCTGATCTTTTTCTTCTATAAACATCTGTTTTGAAATTTCTGTTCACTTTGACTTGTCTGTGTTAGCAAAATGTCTATTAACACATTTCCTTCAATAGAAAACACACAGAATTTGCTTATTTTCTTCCAGTAGCTAACAAATCAGTTGACATATTAGGCAATCAAGAAACCCAATGTTTTTTCAAGATCATATAATAATCTTTCCTGTTGAACACTCAAGCACCTTGCGGAGTACTATTCTGTTACTGTTTGCAGTGACAATTGCCAAATCTGTTAGCAATAATTATATGGTTACAGTGACATCATGCCCTTTAAAACTGAGTACTGAAGTTGTAAACAATAATAATCAGTGTAAACTACCTTTTTATTTTGTCTGAATAACATGGTTTTGGCAGGAGAATTTTAAAAGTACATTAAAACTAAGCAGCTTTATCCAGAAAAAAAATCTGAAATTTAAAAATGAATTCTTAATTCAAAACCAAAGCCCACAAAAAATGTTAAAGTATTTCATGCAAATGGAATAATGAGATGGAAATAGAAAATAAAGTATGTATACAGGCATGTGGGTGGGCACAAGCATCCACCCCCACTTTCCATAAACAAGCCCTCAAAACCCTGACAACCTGATGTGAATTGCTGGTATTCTGCATCTCAAATTCTATCTGAGACTTGAAGAATCTCCCTGTCGTACAAGCTTCCTGGTTTTGATTATGAGCTTTCTTTGTTGTTTTTAAAAATCTGTATTCGTAATGAAAATTTAAATTTAATATATTAAATCTTAAAACTGAAACCTTAATATAAAATTGTACTGAGTTTAATACTGTGTTTCTTTCTTGGCACTGGCTAGCTAATTCCAAAAGTGAGGTTTACATCCTGGATGAGCGCAGAACCACCTTTTGGATATTCTGTGTAAATGTATCACCTGTGTGTTTCCTTCATCCACAGACACTACTTTGACATTTCTTTTCTTAAAAAGACAGCAGAAACTAAAAAGCCATTCCACAAATATCTTTGGGAAGACAAGAGTGCAACAAAGTGCTTTCAAAAGCAAAGTTATTTTGTTCTAATTTTAAACTAAAATGTAGATAACTGAAAACCGCTTGAACAAACAGGGATTCAGACAATCATACATAAGATCAGTATGAATTAATACTTCAAACATTCTTTGATGAGTAGAAAATACAAAAAATATTATTTCCTAATTCTGCCTTTTCAAGGCTCTATCATTATGTGTAGAGTAGTTCAGGAAATAATTTTATCATCTTTACATTTCAAATGTTTTTCTAAAACCAAATTTTAGACAGAAAGTATTTTAAAAAATTTCAGAACACAAAAATTTGTGTAAATACATTTCTCAAATTATCTTTGAAATAATATTTCAATTTTGGTCATTTAAAGATATAAACTATTGTTGGTCAAAATATTAGCTTGAATTTCAAAGGGAAGAGCTTATTCAAATTAGAACAACATAAAAGTTTTAAAGCAAACTGAATTTTTCAAACTACTTCTGAGTTTCAGTATTCACCTTATTAAATCTCAGAGTTCAATTTCTGTAAATCTATTTTTTTTATAATTAAAAGCAGTAGCTTTAATGAAAACTAATTTGAATTTCTAAAAATAACTGTTTCCATGAAATGACTACGAATCAATCAATCCCTCTGAGATAAGAGCCCTACTTTGTCCTGATAGCATTACTGGTTTTATGGTATCCTCAGCTGACTGACTTTGTTTCCTGCAAAAATGGACTTCCTTAAAGAGCTGCTGACCAATTATGGAAAAATCTTTTAAGCCCAGTATGCTCAGTATATTGGCATGTTCAAAATATACCATGTTCAAATAGTGGTTTTCACTTGCACAGGATTTTATTCATACGCATATTTACATGAAGGCACAAAAACCCTGACAGAATGGTCTGTCCCAAATTATTGACATTGTATTTGCATCTTCTGTTTTGAAAGATCACAAATAATTTAATTTCTAGACAAATCTTAAAATTGAACCTTTGTAGATAAAGTTTGAATATATTAAAACAGAAACGGACTCTGTACCTACCGTAAAAGATTACTTAATTTGCCTTTCCTGTGACATATTCTTGTGGAATGGAAGAAAGTTGTCCTCGTTTTACTTAGATAGCAATTATTAATTTCCCCAAAAGTACCTGTAGGTCACAGCTGGCCAATCTGATGATGAGAGCATTGGAAGAGTTAGCTAAGCAATCCTCAGAAAGAACTTAACCAGGCATAAAAATCTTGTGGGATGTACCACGTATATTAGATAACCACCCTCTTTTATTCAGAGAAGTGAAAAGGGCATTTGCCAGGGTTTCAGCTGTCCAGCTATAACTGCAGGCCTGCTGTTTGTGATATTTATTGCTATAAATGGAGTATATCTATTAATATTCATATCTGAAAATTTAATGGAAATAGAAAGGGGGGGGAAAGAGGGGATCTTCCTTTCAGATGTCTTTTGGACCTGGATATTAATTACCTGCTAGAGGTAAGTGGCATTCACATCACTGTCTTCATTTTACTGTTTAAGTTTCAGTAGAGAGGATAGAGTTTGACCCTGTCTGGGGCAAAAGGGATTGACCTCAGTGAGTAATTTGATATTTTAGAGCATGATTTACACAAAGTGATGTCTAAGGCAAATCAAAACAGTGATTTCATACCCAAATAGACTGAAAAAAGCTTAGAAAAGGGTCATAGACAAAGCTATAAAACTCAGGATTTCACTTCACAGGTGGGTCCTGATTTAGGTGAATGTCCAACTGCAAAGATCCAGCCCAGGTGTCCATATGTGTGCAGCAGACAGCCAGGAGAGGGACAACAGGGTCACCACTGAAGGAGAAGCCATACCTCGACTCAGTTTCAAAACGGAGTTGCACAGTGATAACAATGACTTTCTACAACTTTCTGAAACCTTTTGTTGTTAAAAGGCTTCTCAAAATGAGATTAAGGATCCTCATAATGCAAGATGCTCCCACTAGAAGATGTTAGATGTGCTTAATTGTATGTCAAATACATGCCTGTATGAGAGGCAATTCTGCAAAGTGATGGTGAAAATCAGAGATCTGACCTGCCATCTTGTACAGAGTGGATGAGAAAGGGTAGTTCTGCTCTGAGACTTTTACCTTCTTAAATTCAACTTCTGGACATGGATTTTGATGATTCTAAATAAATTTTAATTTAATTTCTCAGAAGTAAAAAAAAAAGTTCACATAATCACAATGGAGAATAATCAGACACAGATAGAAATTGAATGCTTTACATTAATGCTGGAATCCCAACAGTTATTAAAGTTTCTTAGTACTGGCGTCAGTCCACTCCATCCTTTTATAAGTGTACATAACTATGTGTTGCTACAGACAAAACTATTATGTTTCAAATGCACAATATTTATTCTAATCAACATCAGCAGCCACACATTATTAAAGTGTTCCAGAGTTAAACTGAATTAATTTGCTTAAAGCATCTTTTCCAAACAAAATATGGTTAAAATGAATATTTGGCTCTGGGCTTCGTGCTTGGAAGACTGCCAGAGACGCTAAAAAGGATTGCAGAATTTTCCATTTCATTTCCTTACCTCTAACAGTATTTAAGGCCAGCTTCAAAATAAGGCATGAGATTTTGAGGGAAAGTAATTTACTTTTATTTTTAAATTATGTTAAATCAAGGGCATACCTATTATTTAGGGTTTTCAAATAGTCTTTAGGGTCATTAAATAGCTTAATTACAAGACAGGATTGCTGAGGACATACTTGACTAAGAACAGACATGTTTGGTGTGAGAAAAAGGTTGTGACTTTATGACATGTAATAGCTCAAACAGAATAAAAACCAAAACAACGCAACCCAAGTGAAAGCAGCTCTTGGAGCCTGACGACCAGCTAAGTGCCACTAAAGTACAAAACCACAGGGGCCATCTTCAAGATCCCACCAGAAATGCCCTGAAATCTCTGGAAAGACTGAGTGGATCAGGCCTCTAATGTACAGTGCCCAATTTTTGTACAGAGAGACTATCTCTTCTTGCTGAGAAGTTTTCGTCCAATTTGGACCAAATTGTCTCTTGTTACTTAGAGGTCAAATGCTTCATTATACTCCTAATTTCTCCCTTGATCCTGAAAAACTTAAGAATGTTCCTCTCCCCACACACTGCTGCTCTGCAGCTCTTCTGTTTTCTGCATATAGAGCGAACCAGATGCTCTAGAGATATCAGACCAGAACAATTCACAAAATCTACACAGATTAAAAGCCAAATGAAGGCCATAAATAATGCATGTAACACTAAGTGCTATCTACCCTATTCTTGGATATGTGTATCTTGTAAGATCTGCTTCTGCATTTCGCATACAAATAGATATTAGCCAGTTTTACAGGACAAACTGGGATGTATTCCTGATGGCACCTCTAAGAGCATTATCAAACTCAAATTTGTTATAATGAGATTCAGTTTGAGAAAAAGGAAAAGAATAAAAGAAAAATCCGGTTCTTTGCGGTTACATTTATTCGAATAACTTCTGTTCCTAACTCTGATGACTAAACACCTCGTGCAGTTACTTCATATAATACTAGCAAGATTTTAATAATAATAATAATATTAATTTACTCACATTAGGTAACATATACTTTTGGTTCTATAATAATCAGGTAGTATCAGCTATTAGGTATTAAATCTGGGTAAATTTTAATGTAATAGTAATATTAGCTGTTACTGTCATGTATAGAATAAACTTTGGTTCCTTCTAACTCTCTGCTGCCAGTTAAAAGATGTCAGCTTTTTGTTTTAAAGAAAAAAGCTTCAGAAATAATTTGATATCTGATGCCGCAGTCAAAATTTGTGAAAGGACAGAGAATCCAAAAATTTTATTTCTAAAGCAAGCAAGTTTAGTCAAAGAGTAGAACAAAAAATGACTTCTTGATGGTCCTCACCTTAATTCTTATCTGTCAGGAGAACTATCTTCTCACTTTCTCTCACTGTCTTTTCCTAAAGACACAATGAATGAAAAATGGCAGAGAAAGTGAAGGGAAATTTGTCTTCATTTTATGTGCACTGTATACTGGTGCCTTGGTGATATGCTAAAAGATATCACCAGCAGCCAACTTTCAACAACCTCCAGAGGGCTTCACTTACTACCTTCTACTTGTTCAATACTCATGCATGTGTAAAATACCTAGTGTTCAGGGTAGCTCTCTTGGGTATTTTTATCCAAATGGAGACAATAAAGTAAAGGAAATATATTGATGTTGAGGACAAAAGATTAGGCATGAGACAAAAGTCTGGAAAGTAAAGAACTCATCCTTGATAAAGGTAGTTTACATGCTACTTGATGGGCTTCTGTTGGCTGAGGCCAAGGAAGGGTCAATGTTAATTTAGCTTCTATGGGATTAATTTAGTTGACAGAATTTGTGTGTGATTTCAGAATAGAGCAGAGAAATGGCAGGTTGCCTGCTTTAAACACACAAAGTTAGGCAAGGTAAGGTAAAGAGCTAAAAGAAGGTAAGAGTAAGTAAATGAGTTTCACATGTCCATCTTTCCCTTCTCTGGATTTTCAACCCCCTTTTTTTTTTGTTGGGCTTTTTTTTTTTTTTTTTTGAAGTATTCAGGACCCAGTAGTCAGTCTCATATATAGAGCGAAATAGTCATGCTAAAAATCAGACAAAAGATCTCTCTCCTGATTTACAGGATACTACAGAGGGTCATTTCTTCCTCTGTAATAATAAATAATTCACCTGCAGGGAAAAATTCCTCATATAATCAAAGCAGTTGACTGAAGAGCACTGGTAAACATACATTTCTCATGGGCAACCTCTCAGATGTCTTTTCCCTGTCGTCTTACTGGTAATACTAAGAACTCAATGTACTTCAGGAAAGCTGAAATGAGACTATTTCAGGGAGATAATTAGCTGCCCTGTATTACTTTTGAGAGATCATTAGAGACCTTTAATATCCTCAAGAACAAAAATGCAATAGATTCTCTCTAAGGAAAAACCACATTGTTCCCAAATACAGTTTGTAGCAGTAGAATATCTAATCCACTTTTTTGCAGCAATTAGAAGGTGGACGCTCACAATACAGAGCTTTGCAACTGCAAACTCAGGGAGTTTTCATGATCCCGCAGACTTGTGTGCCATTAACCACTGTTAGATAGGTACAGCTTCCAGATCATTTACTCACTTCAGATTAAAATAAAATGGGAGTTATAACTAAACACCAGAGTATAAATTGAACTTATTCTATAAAACATAAAAATTAAGAAGGACTCTTGGAGATGTAGGTCTTCTCTTCTTCAGTGAAGAACTGCAAATATATAGTTACAGAGTATTATTTATTGGGTTCAGAGAATCTTTTACTATAAGGTAAAAGACTATATAAGAAATACAGATAGCTAGAAGATTTAGTAACTCACTGGACTCTCATCTTTCAGAGTCCAAAATTTCTTGGTAAAAACACCATTCTTCTTGCTTGCAGGGGAAAAAAAATATAAATCTTTCTTTCCCTCTTCTTAAATAAGGTAGCCAGAGAAACAGATGGAGAAAGAAAAAAAAAAGAGAGAGCTATTAAATGGAGGAATTCTGCCCTCTATAAAAGTTGGAAGGAATCAATGGAATAACCCAAGAAACTATCAAGGAAGAGAAAAGCCAAAGGGAAAGTTGTCCTGTAAGGATTCATGTCACACTGTGGTAAGAGCGGAATTACACAGAAGAGAATCTGTTCTGTTCTTTGAGGATGATACATATGTGATGGGTATATGTATGGTTCCATTTTCACCTGCTTCTGAAATAGATTGTTTTATTTACATGAAACTTCAGTAGAGGACCATCAGGGTCATAAATTTATTATGCAAGAATATACAATCATTCTAAAGAAAATTGCTGTTGTTTCTAAATGACTTTTTCCAGTTTTCATTGAATGCATAAATGGAATCAAGATATTTGATTACAAAGGAAAATATTAATTTAGCATCAAAATGCCACTACTTGTCCATGCAGAAAATGTAGCTGGAATTTAGTTTGCCTCTTTGGATGAAATAGTCTAGAAGTTCACAGAATAAGTTCAGGAATTTAAAGTGGAAAAAGGTGATGTCATAATAAGCAATGTTGAATCCTACCTACATGTTTGTAGAGCTTAATTTGTTTTTGACCTGGAGATGAAAGTTTGTGATGTTTCTAACTTGTAATGAATGATCAAACAAGTTTTTAAGAGGTTGGGGGAGATTTAGAAGGGGGAAGAGAGAGAGAGATTAAGGAGCTCTTGATTCCCACCCATTTTTTTTTTAGCTTCTATCACCATTCAATCTAACAGATTTAGGAAGGAGAAGTATTTTTCTGAAAAATCCTCATAACTGTTGATGAAGCTGGAAGCCTAAATACTGACACTGTCCTCTATGAGAGAGTAAAACGGGGTGTTTGGTTTATTCTCTGTGGTGCAGTTTCACATCAGGATTTTAGCACAGATCTGTAATTTCAAAGGGTGCCTATGTCGTCTTATGCCAGACAATGTTGAGTAACGCCAAACACAGATATGAGTAAACATTGGATAGTTGTCTAGTTGAGAAAGAAATTCAGAACATTACTTTATATGCCACTGAAAAAAATAAAGGTAAGATTAAAGGTTTTAATGAAATCCTAATTCTCTCCTGTAGTATAAATATTTTGACAAAACCCTAGTTCTCTACTATAGCAGGTAATATCCTGATATGATTATCTGATCCTAGGCATAATATGATACTATAAAGTGGATCCTAAACCCTGCACTTCAAGCAATGGGATCTCTGTCAAGATAGCAGTAAATAGTGCTGCAATAGAAGAAAAATATTTGCAGTTTTACAGTGGGCATTTTAGCATGCGCACAGGACAAACATGGGCAACAGCTCACTGGGGCCACATCCTGCTGTTACTAGTGACTGATAAAGACAACGAGAGAGGAGGGGGCAAGAAGAAAAAAAACAAGTCAGATTAATGAACCTACTTGTATTCACCAAGGGAAGAAATGTATTCAGATCCTTCTAAACAAGCAGTAAAAACTCTAAAAGTGGGATCAATACAGTACAAATATAGTGCAAATCCACTCTAGCACAAAGCACTGAAATGTACTTTGCCTGCCCAGTAGCTAGTTCAGAGTGTCTGTATGTTTTCATTTCTTATTTAAAAGATTAGTCCAATGTTCTGAATGCTCAACACAAAGTTAGGACATTTGGAAGAAACAGAAATTATCAAGAAGAATGTAGTAGAAGAAAATCCTAAATCTGCTGCTGTGTTTTATTTCCTTCTGTTTCAGCAGTGCTGGTGGAGAGAAGGAATTTAAACAATGGTATCTGAGAGGAATGTGGAGGTGCACCATGGAAGGATCCAAAATGAAACTGAGCGCTTGTTACTGACAGTCACTTTGCATGGGCAGATGCTGAGGAATGAAGAGGTTCTCAGAAATAATTTTTTAGAAAATGAAAGAGCAATAGGGATAATACTGAGCAGAGTGGGGCCAGAAATCAAAAGCGGAAGTATTATGTTGGTAAGAGCTATGCAGTATAAAAGGAAAAATAAGATGCAAGTTTAAACATCAAATAGTTATGGGTTTCTAGCGTCTGGTTCTCTCTCTCCAGTTCATCCTTTCATTTTTGGGACAAACAGGCATTTGTTTACCTTCACCTTTCTCCTTGAAATTACTGAGTCATAGGAACCAATGCAACAAAATTTATAAGGCAATGACAATCTATGAATTTAGAACAAAAAACTACCTTATAAGTGACAAAGAAGAAAATGTCCTTTTTGAAAAAAGTCAGCAACCTTGTACTTAAGTGTCTTGTACTGGGGAAAATACCATGCTCTCTCCTTATAATTCTTCACCACAGCAAATTTATTTCTAAAAGTCAAAAATTTCATGTGTGAAACAACAATAAAACACTGCATGGTAATGATTGGCAGGGATCAAAATAGATTTTCTGTCATCTATTTTATTCTTTCTTTTGCAACTCCATTGAACCCTCCAATATTTGTTTCAAGACAGAAAAGGTTAAAGAGCTTTAGGAAAAAGAAATTATACAGTCTTAGAGCATTAAATTTACTCTCCTATTACTGGTTACGTGAATTTAGAACCGACATCATGATCATATATTGATATTTTCAAAGAACTCCCTACCACACAAACACTGACTAATGTAAAATTTATATGTGTGTTACTTTTATCTCCCACTCCTATTTTGCACTATTGAAAACTGCAAAACCCACGACACTTACTATCTTTCATTACAATTGGAACTTCAATTCCTTCCTTTCAGTTCACTTCAAATTTCTCTAAGATACTTTATTCAGAAAAATCTTCCTTCTAAGGTCTTCAATCAACAGCTTTCCAGAGCGTGGCATTTCCCCTGCCTTATCATCACAGGTAACTTACAGTGCCTGATTCAGTCCTTACCAAGATTTGCTGTAACAAGAATCTTTGTATGACCGATCTCTAAATGCTTATAGCTTTTTGCCTTCTGGCTGTAAGCTAGGAAAAAAAAGTAAAAAACCCAACAAAACAAGACAAACAAAACAACAAAGAAACATTTTACTCCCTTCTATTTCAACAAGGCATTCTTAGCTTACATGCCCAGAGTCTCTCTAAAACCCTCTTTTAAGTCCTTAGTTGGGTTGCCAGCTTGATCCTTTGCAGTGGTTTAGAGAAGTCATTACCTTGTTTATTCCAGGATAATCTCAAAAACTCTAGAAGGTACCACTATCTCCTGATCCTAAATTACTAATAATGAATCAAGTACAACTAGAGTAAACAGCTCTGTTTTAGTGGCCATCACAGGCCATGGTACAGAAGCCCTACCATTCAATAGATTCCATTAAAAAGATTAAACTAAAGCTGACAGGCTTCACCCCCTCTGCTCCCCCAGCTGCTCATTACCAATGCTTCCTGGAACCGCGACGTTAGATACGGCTCTTCTCACATCGCTGGCAATAAAGCCATTTATAGTTGCGTTGACATCATGATACAATTATTGCAAAACATCAGAAAATAAGTATTGGGAAAACAATATGAATTATGAAGAAAAGAAAAAGATCAAAATAAGCATAAGATAAATTTTGACAACGTTTCAGGGGCTGATCTTATGTGGTTGCTGACAACAACAGAAGACCAAATTGTAAAACTGCCGAGGGCATTTCAAGTGCTGTATTAATGCAGAATCAATAAGGGACATAAGCCAATTTTTCTTATCTGGGTTGACTAACAATGAAGAAAATCATGTGATCAGCTGTGAAACTGAACACAAAAAAGGGGCAAACTAAGAGACTGGCATTTTTATAATGCCGTACCACCAATGACTGTAATTAGAAAGAAGATACCAAAGTTTGCCTTTAGAATTTTAAAAAAAGAGTCTTAGAGCATTGTTTCAAAAAGGAATTGAAGTTGTACTTCTCTCTATTTACCTGATGACCTTTGAAAGATGAGACTCCTATTTCTTTGCAAAGAATGTTATACACAGAACTGTAGGCCTAAATGAACTTTTCACAGTTTTGATCATTTAAACCTCTATCTTATTTTACCAATTATCTGAAAAAGGTTTTTTAGTTAATTAACATGTTATTCATGATTATCTAGTGAATAACACTAATATGTTATTTTGAATGGAAAATTAAAGTTTTGACACTAGTCTGGGAAACATTTCAATTAAAGGTGTACACATACATTGGAAATGTGTCTTGATCAGCTGCATGAGAACTGGTAGAAAAGAGGAAGAAAGAAATGCCTAGAAGTCAAAAGAAACAGTTTTAGTTATTATTTGAGCAACGTTCTTAAGTTTTTCCAAATTACTTTTTATCTTAGATGCTCTGTTGCCCATTAGTCTTGAAGGGATTTTTTTTCATGTCATCGCTAACACCACACTGTTTCAACTACATCTGTGAAAACTAAGGAGTTGACAAGGTTGTGAAATATGTTTTGTTCTTCTTTTGGAGCACACGAAAATTCAAAGCCTGTCCTTTCTCTCTCAGCTTCATAATCTTTGCAAGTAGCTTATGACTTCTAAACACTGAAGATAATTCCCTGTCCCTAGAGATGGATCTGATCCCACAGATCCATTGCAAGAAGACTCTCTCTGATCTACATAGCCTTCATTATTACAACCAAAGCCAGTACATTACACCAGGAGTACTTACTTTTTATTAACCTGTCCATAAATCTGATGTAAAAGCCATGGTGCTAAGGACAGCACAGAACTGGCTCTCAGTGGAGAACTGTGTGAGAATCCCAAGGTCACTTCCCAGCTCTCCCAAGTGTGATAACACAGTGCACTTCCAGCACAGTAAATGGACCTGCTCACTCTTTAGTTTTAAGAAATACTTTTTTAAGCTAGCGATATATTTCAGCTGTTTAAAGCCTAATAAAAACATAGCACAAGTCATTTATTATCTGTCACTTCCATATAAGTAATTCTCATAAAAAGTCAAATTTAAGATACTCTGCAAAAGAATTCTTTCAGACTTGACAGTCTTATTATTTTAAAATTTAAATGACATATTCAGAGAAATTCACTGCTGAATACCTTGGATCAAAGGCAATAGTGCAATGGAAGTAAAATTCAGTGAATAAAAAAACCCCAACAGAAAATCAAGTCCAGCTGTCAATACTTTTCAATAGAGATTTACATCAAGCCACTTTAAACTCCTCTCATAATTCTTCAAGCACTCTGTTATAAATCAGATCAAAATGTATTCCTAGTCAAGGCTCCTTTTTCTTATAACATTTGATGTGTGTCTGTTGGATGAATTTCAAAAATTACTTACATAAAGTACTCCACAACTGTGAGACTATGAAGTAGAAGAACAATGTAGAATACACTGAAACTACTAACTACTACCCAGGTGGGTCATCTCCTTAGCCATGAATTTATTTCCTCGGTAGAACGGGAAATATTTTGTTCGAAAGTAATATTAGATGAGAATTAACTCAATCAGTTGGCAGATCACCTCTCACAACCTTTACCAGACTATAAATTGGTTTGGATAAACCGATTTGGATTCTGGGGCAGTGAACAGAAAAAATTCCCAATGCCAGACCACACTGCGGGGTTCATCTGATTTCCCAAACTGATTTAGAGGGAAGGCTCTGATGAGAGATCATGAGGGCTAAGAGAATGTTTTATGGTTTTGACTTAGTAGTTCCTCCAACCAGAATTCCCAGAATAGGCTGGCTTTGTGTGATGATTTTTAAGTGGAACCAGGGAGAATCTGCAGAAAAAAAAAAGTGAGAACTGTTTTGTTATTCAGTAAAAATATGCTTTGGGGGGAAATAAAACAAAACCAAACCAATCGAATTGGCTCACTACAAACCGTAGAGACCAGCTTGATTTACTTCTGTGGACTGAGCTGGGTTGGAGAAAGATACTTGATGTTTCTAGCACAACTCCAGATCTAGAGTGCACATCCACAGCAGATTTGCCTGTTGTATACCAAAGAAACAATGAATGAGGATTTTGTATATTTATCTGAGATATCTCTACAGTACCATAAAGGTACAGTCTGAGAAGGAGCATATTTTTAAATAACGAGGGAGTTACTTTGTTCTTGTGTAAAGAAGAGTCTCTCATTCTACCCCTATCCTATTAGTCATTGCAGTAAAAGTATATCCTAAAATACTCCTTGCATCTCTGTAGGTGTCTTTAAATAAGAGGATTCTTTAGCATGAGGCAATATATCCTTTGGAAATGAAGTCAGCCTTAGATATTAGATAGTAGGGCCTGATGGGACAAGTTTCATCATTCCAGAGTACTATTTATTTATCCTGAAAAATGATGCCAACAGGTACTGCACCTGCTCCTTGCATTTTGATAAACTGTTTAGCATTGCATGTGTAGGCAGAAATATTACTATTTCTGTTAGTAGGAAAATGGGGGGAGGCAGGCAAGATGTTCAACTAACAGTGTCTTCTATGTGAAATCTCAGTATCTTCAAAATGCAGTGCATTTGTTGTATCAAAAATACATATTCAAGCAGGTGATCTTTCTGGGCTTCAATTCAAAAAGCTTCTTCAAATAAATTAGTAGGTATTTCTGCTAATATAATTTAAGACAAAAGAGATGTAAAGTATCCCTACTGGAGCCTTGAAATTCATTTTCATTTCTGTTTTGGCAAAAGACCACTCTCCTTCTGGTAGGAGATCAAGCTTGGTAAGTGAAGATAGCTTATTTTGCATGCACATCTGTGCAGAGAGGCAAGCAGTTCTTTGGTTCAGGTGGATAAATTGCCAGCTTTCATATATGACAGATACTTTAATGCATAGCGAAACAACTACTGTGGCTATTCATTGCTGCTAAATGTAACAGCAAAAACCATCTATGACAGAAAAGCAGTAAAGAAACATACTATAGTGTGGGCAGATGTCCACAGTGCATTAAAAAGAAATCTGTGTCCTCTCAGATTTAAGCAAGCAACTGTATTCACATGATTTACTGTAATTTATTTGATTCTTAGCATGTTCTATCTTAATAATGCTCGCATAGGATACATATGCATCTGTTATTTTCTCATGCTTTAAGAGTCCATTTAACTTTTGAATGAAGGAAAGAGCACTTAGAGGAGCAGTCACTGATTACAGACTATTGTTAAAAAGCCATCATATATTCAGATCCATCTGGTGCTATCCTGGGAGCAATGTGTTACAAACTAATAAAATTGCTGCAGGGTTAGGGAAACCAGCAAAGAGAATTTTAAAAGAATAGCCATTTGTTTTATAGACAGAAGAATTACATTGTTTTATGTCATGCAAAACACTCTTAAAAATATCATTTTGCCAAAATGATCTTCATTTCAAAATGCTTCCTTCATATCCAGATTCATATTGGTAATTGTTTCAATTTGCCATAAATCATGATTACATAAAAATCTGTTACACAATGCTTAGACATTTCTGAAATGTGAGAATAAGCCTGAAATATGTTTTCTCATTTCTGAAATGTAAGCCAATAATAAAAATGATATAAATATGGAGTTAGTCATATTATTAGGACAATGAATACATTAAAAATATTCTGACTAGTCTGGTTTTAGTTATTTATTCATCCTATCATCTGTTAAATACTACAGAATTTTTTAATACTTCCTTAGCCCCTTCAACTGCAGCCTTAAATAAAAAAGAATCACAGTAGACATGAGTCTGTTTTGTTTTGGTGTCTTTTCTGTGTTATTGACAGACAGGAGCATGAATTCCAACAGTTCTTATAAATGCCTTTGAAAATGTTTTTCTAGCTCCAAGTTTTCCCAGTCATAAGTGCTTATTCTTCTCAGTAAAGAGAAGCAGTCATGGAGAAAACATACAGCAAAATGTGACTCTAGCCACGTAAAGCTTTGTTTTCATTGCGTTTGTTTGAACGGTTTATATTTAATTGATGAATCTCGGTGTTTGTGTCTGAATGAGTTTCAGTTCCCCAGTGTCTCAATCAGCGCAGTGCAGACACACAAACCACAGGTGGGCTTCCTCACACTGTTATGCTGATGTAGCTTCCCTCTTCATCTTAAATGACCACCTGAGCTGAATGTGACAGACATTTTTATCTGGGAGTTTATGCAGTCTTTGGCCTTTTCTGAGGCAGACTGTCAGTTTCCTCTGTATGCACCACATACAATTCACAAAGAGCAAAAGTTCGAAGTGTGATTCTTATTTGTTTAGTTTCTTTTTTTGCACCGATTAAGGACAGCTTCATACCTGAACTCTAAGAAAAAGAAACTCTCAACATGAAATATGTAATATAAAAGTGAAAGGGCACGGATGTTAGCTGCCAAGACATATGGCTGGTAAAAAAAATAAGATTGCATTAACACATTTTATACGTAACTACTCTTTTTAAAGATAGTCTTATTACAGAATACACAAGGGCTTTTGTGTTAGTTACTGAGACACATTTGGCTGGTTAAAAAAATATAAATCCATTACTGATTTTGTATGCAATTTCACTCCTTTAAAAAATGGTTTTATACCAGAAAACATGATATCTTTCCTTTATTCTTTTCAGAGCAGTGATCAGAGGGAAAGGAGATTCATTAATATACACATTAGCATTAACGGGCAGAGAATGCAATCGTTAGTGTCATGGCTCAGGTGTTTTGTGAATGCAACTGTAGGATCAAATCATATCACACTAATGTAAATTGCAGTGAAGCTCTCTACCAGATTTTCCTATCATTTGAGTGTTAAACCTGTTTTGTCACAGATATATGAAGGACACTAACAATAGTAAACTAACCTTCATTATCATTGTCATCCTCTTTTTTCTTTTTAAATCAATAATCAAGCTGTCATAGTTTATTTTCTGCAGGTTACCCTTTCTGGTTCTGGTAGAGCAGATAGATACTTTACCAGTCAGAGCTGTCAAAAAGGCTTTTGACAGAAGTACTAACTACTTGGGATTTTCTAGTAGAGCCACAGGTGACTCCACAGAGCAACAGTGACTCCAAAAAACAGGGATGAAAATATTATATCCTTATTAGTTTACAAATAAAATAACATTCTGTAGACAGAATGATAAAAAAATGTCCTTAACTGACTTCAAAGTGAAATCTCACAATTTTGTGCTTAGAAGAGCATTGAGTATTTCTGGCTTAGTATACTTTGTGTTTGTTTCTGCACTTGCTTTTACTTGCTGTTTAACTAAGTGCTATTTAATGCAATCATAAATTAATAAATGGAATATTTATGATTATGAGATCTAAGTATGTACATTCTACAATAAAACTTTGTGGAAAAACAATTAAATAAAGACCCACAGAAATGGACACCACTATTTGGAGTCAATGATATTACATTTATATTGTAAACTGATGAAAGCTAAATGTAGAGCCACAAACCTTCTATTTAGGAAGGAGGCTTTCCCTGCTAAGCAAGCCTTATCCTCCAGCATGGTTCCCAAGCATGCCATTTCTTTTCATATTTCAGCTGGTTCAACTACAGGATGCCCCCAGAAGGGAAGCTTCCCCTGCACCCCCCTCAGGTCCGGTGAGGCTTCTCTGGCACTGGATCGAGCCACTGTGCAATTGCACAGTGAGTTAAATCCACTCTTTGGTCTGACAATAATGTTTTTAGTGTGCTAGCTTTCTAGTGGATAGATGAGCTGAACAAACTTCCCTTGCAGTCACATGTTTGTTAGATCCAATACAGAAGCTGCGATCTTTCTTGATAGAAAAGGTCTGTTCTGTGATTAAAATTTCTTTTCCACTAGTCTGATTTTTCATTCTCAGTCTGAAATTCCAGATAATCTTGGTGGTACTTCCAATCAGGATTGGTACTAAACTTGCTTCCAGTGTTTAAAAAAAAAGTCTTAGTTAAATTTCACTTGGTATAGCGTGAAAACTCATATCAAAGTGCCTGAGCACCCTTGAAGTTTAAATGACCTCATTTACACATCTTATTCTGACAGAATTATATATTATCATTGTGTCCCATGGGGAGAAAGCAGATCACAATTTTGTCACTTGCGTATATAAAATTAGCATACCAAAGGTTTACTCACAATGTGAAAACAGTCTTCTGTGGTTTTTAGACCCTTCTGTTGAATGCAAAGTGTCTTAATAAATGGTTACCTGTACCCAGTCATTTACGTGGTGATGAATCCATAGTTCAAAATTCTTGAGGTACAATACCATGTGTTGTCTTCAGTGACTACATTGGCATACATTACATAACAGTTACCAAATCTAAAAATTCAGAATTCCTTTTAGTGTAGAAGAAAAATTCAGACATAGATAGAATGATAGAGAGCAGCTGAAATTCAGAAGTAGCCATTTTTCATGACTACTAATTGGAGATCTGGGTTGGAAGAAGTCTGTACTGAGCTGAACCAAAATTTAATGGGGCTCAAAGGCTCACAGAAATATAATTTTTCAGAAATTTTTGACAGGAAGCATCCAAACAAGCTGGAAGGCTACTGCTGTGTAACTCCCATCAGAGGTGGGGAAAAAAAAAAAAAATATTAGAGTGCCCTTTCCAAGTCAGACCATTTTATATTCTATCATACTTCTGGCTGGGATCAACAACAGATAAGAGTACAATAATAAGAGAAGCATGCACGACACTCCCCACGTGTACTTTCCTACTTTCAGCCCTATCTAGTTTTAGAACTGCCTGCAATGGTAGCGGTTGCTACATATTCGGTAGATTTCCCCTTCCTCCCCGTGCACTCTTAGAGGCTCTCATTGTAGAATTTTCTTCATCCAGAAATTTAAAATAATTTCTCTAAGCAATTTTTCTAAACTACATTCAGCTTCATATCATAATGGTTCAGAATGAACCTAAATGTGAACCTACTGGGTTTTTCTTTTTCCAAAAAAAATACCCCCCACAGGAACGTGTTTTAGGATTTGTTTTGTGAAAGCTTGAAAGAAAAATTGCACAGAAAGTTTCTTCAATCACATAAGACTGAAAATTTATGAATAAAAGTGTCAGCCATATTCTTGAAAGCCTGAACACCAGCATAGCATAAAGAGAGAAAGGGTGCTTAAACTGAGAACCATTTCTCCTGCAAAATTTGGTTGCCAGAGGTAATTTTGTTTTCTAAAATAAGTTGAGGTAGCCTCAAGCTGTCTGCACCTGATATTTGCTCTTATGAACTTGCAGGATCATTATACACCTGGAAGTCCATGGGTCACATCAACTGCACACCTGCCAAGTTCCTCTCTGGTTCTGATTTTTGGGTTATTTCTCCCCACAACAGGAGTCTGACTTGCCCTGGAAGAGCAGGTTGTCATTCCATTTGCCCCTATTTCTCAGAAAATATTATCAGAGGGGAGATTAGTGGAGTTGCTCTCAGTCCTTCACACTGAATCTTTCCCCAAACAATTAAGTACTCTCTAGGCCAGAAATACACAACTAAAGTGACCGAATAGCCCAATGGTTATGGCATTCCCCTGGAGAGGAATAGATACAAATTCCATTCCCTGTTCTACTGAATACTTAATGCAATATATAAAACATTCAGTGTGGTAAGGACAGAAGTGTCTAGTTTTTTAATCCCAGTGAGGCTTAGAGTTGAGGTAAGAGCTGATCTGCTCAAGGCTGCAGAGACTAAAATACTTCCTAGCATGTACAGAAGCAAAACTTCATATAAGAAATCCTAGAGAGTCAATTAAATCATCAATATTAATAAGGATTATACAAGGGAGACTTATGTGTTTGGTAGCATAGAGTTAAGGCCATCAAAAACTTGATAGACACCCTAGCATCACTGACAGCCAACCTTCTGACAACCCTCAACCCAGAGAATTACATCAAGTCAATGCTATGAGCAAAAGTGTTCGCACGCTGCCCAGGCAGGAACAAAAACAAGTGTTAACACAAAAGTGCTGCAGAAGATGAGAAAGATGGGAAACATTCTAAGAAATCTTTTGAAAACACAGTGGTAAGAAATAGTAAGAACACTAACTCTAACACAAAATACTTGGTATCAGCCTTTGTGGGTTGTGAAGTAAGTTACATTAACAGAGGTAAAGCAGTAAAGAAAAACTGCATAAGAGCAATGCCTGAAACTTGCCACCAAACAGATCTTGAGAGAGGGCTAACAAATGGTCTGCATTTATTTGGTATCTCAGAGGAAGTCTAGAGAAATTTCAAGTTCACAGATACAGTGCCATTTACCAACGCTGTCTGTTGGGGGAAATTCAAAACAACTCTCATTTCAACCAACGATCACTGCAATAAAGCTCCAGCATACTGAATATACGCTTTCTCCAAGCAATTTTTCACACTCTAATCATTATGGAAGATTCTGTTAGTTCCTTCTGGACAGAGGCTGTGTTGATATTTAAATGGTACTAATGCTGTAAAAACAAAAGACTGAAGACTTTACAACCAGATATGATGTTTTATATTATAGAAGATCAGATATACACATGAAAATGATTCTTCACTTTTATTGCTCTTATCAATAAATTCATGAGCAGCTGGGCCAAAAAAAGTATCCGCAGAATATAAGAAGTGTATGGGTGAATTTTCAACGACGTTGTTTTCCTTAAGCCTTTAGCCTGCCTTCTTCTTCAGAAGTAGTGCATTATCTGTTAATCTGTCAGCACTTCCTAACAATTTTTGAATATATTGACATATTTTAGGCAGATATGTCAGAGAAGTAAGACTCAGACACTAACATTCTAAAAGTTTCATGAAAATTGTAGGCTGTATAGAGAAAAAACAGGCAAACTGAAACACCCAAATCAGGAAAAGGCTGTCATGTATACTCAGTAATAATCTGTGCTGTTATATCTGCTCTCTAACTAATGGTCATATGTAATTGGCTGCCCAGTTAGCGGACACAGCTTGGAACCAGCTGGTCTACATACCACCTCATGGAGTCCGTGCATATGGAGCAAAAACTATCAAGGGAATGAGAGCATGGGAAAAGCTGGATGCTTCTCTGCTGAAGAGAGGGAGTAGAGAGCATAAGCCACAACTCATAATTAACCAACTTTCACTATTTCCTATTCATTTCCTATAATTTTATTATGTTCTTCATGCCTTTTCCCCCCCAGTAACTAGTAGCACAGATATTAAAAAAGGGAAGAAACATTTTAAGCTAAACTGACCTTATACTAATTAAAATAATGTTTTTATTAATGCACAGACTTAGAGGGAAAACGCTGTATTTTAAATGTAAAAAGTATTGGAGAAAAATCTGCAAAACTGTCAAAGATAACTTCAACAGTAACAATACCTGTAAGGAACATATAGCACTCTACCTATAGGTGAAATTTCCATTTGAATGAGAGTGGTTTAGCATATATTCTTAACAATGTGGTATAGTAATACGTAGCATTTTTCACAACAGCAATTCCGAAATTAGAAGGCCATATGAGAATTTGCAGAAGTGGTCTTTGTTTATTTGTTATGACACTTGCAGTAAACTGTATCTTGGAAGTAGCAGGTACTCACAGCATTTAATGTATGTTATCTCTCACTGAAGTAGAACTGTTAGAGATAAATGCTCTTTCTTTTTATATCTGGAAGTTACTCACTGACAGACTGACTCATTTCTCTTGCAAGCAGTACTGGGTTCTTACTGTTCTTGATAATATTTTCAAATACTTGCATTAAAAATGCTCCACTAACAACTTCGTATTTTCCCAAGTTTTGCCTTTGCCTAGTGTTATCTTGAGATCTCAACAAACAGGAGCGTTAGATTATCTTAATTGGGAAGGCTGATGTTTTTGCTTTATGTTTAATTGTTATTTAAGTCAAATAATATCCTAAGAAAAGATTTGAGACTTTTCTTTTAAAGTAGCACAACCTCTGCTTGCCTCAGTTTTCTTGAGTTAAACTCTGCACTCTGGGAAAGCTGGAATGATACAGGCTAGTGTTATCCAAGCTTTTTCCTATGTTTATTGAATTTTTGAGGAATTAGCATTTCATTAAACTTCTTAAGGAATTAGCATTTTCCTTACATCTATAGGGTAGATGAGGTTATGCAGAGAATCCAGATCTTTTTCTCCTCCTATTATTCTTTCAGAGAGGCACTGGAGTGGTATGTAGATGTACCTTTTGAGTTTTTAGTTAAAGGTTGGAATTGTCTGGCTCATCTCACTATCCATGAAATAAGAGAATGTGTTCATTTGGAAAAAAAAAAATTAAAAAAATCAGCTACAACTTAGTTTCCATGAAAACAGTCTTCACAGAGCTTTGGCATTTCATCAGTGAATGACATTCTTATATGCGAAATGAAAACCAATTCTTAAAAAGTGCATACATTGAATTAAAATGATCTATCAAAGGAACTGTCTACTTCCCTAGCATGATGTGAAATAGGAATTTGTCTTTGGACATAAGAGCTTCTGAGCCCGACCATCTCATCTGGCAGTTACTCTTGCTGTGGTAAGTCAAGTTTAATTTTTTTAATTTTCAGTTATAGAATGAATTTATTTGTCAAAATGTGTTGCTGAGAGTGTGACAACAAATGAAGATATATAAATGAAAAAGGAAAGGCAAAGTAATACAATCTAACCCTGAAATAGCAGCAAGTTAACTGTGGTCCCATCAATTCTAACACCATCATTTCCTCACAGATGGGGTACTCTGCATCCTGCGATACAAGCCTTACACCACCTTTGCCAGCTCAGAGAGATCATTTTTCTCTTCTGAAGACAGAAGAGAAGAAAAAGATTGGTCCGGTAGCAACAATGCTGGCCAGACGTTCAGGAGGATGGGGTTCATTTACTGGAAAAGTCATTTAACTTTTTTTTTAAAAAAAGTCATTGATTTCTATGTCTCTTTCTCTCTAGCTACAAGTTGTGCCCAATCTTTTTCTGCATGTTTTGTTCAGTAAGAACCATCTAATAATGCATCTTTGGAAATTGCATAACATGACAGAGCTCAGATACCAGGAAGAGCTGCTAGCATAAAATAAATAGTAAGTAATCGTTTTCCTTTGCCTTTAATCAGAAAAGTTTGTTTCTGTATCAAAAATGCATCAAAATATAAAATCTATTCTCACTTACAGGTCAAATCTTAGAAAGGCTTATTAGTATGCATATCATATAGTAATATTTTGGGGGTATAAATAATAGAAAAGCAATAATTCAGTGTAAGCTGAAATTATGAAAGTGCTTTTTAAAAATCTTATTGAAAGGCACTATAAGGTTTCTACAGCTATCTTTCTGCCTCTACCCAGCACGCTCATGACCATGTTGTCAGAGTCGCAAGTCAGTAGGTCATCTACGGCAGTTCTATTGCCAAATAGCTAATTTAATTGTGCTTTATTCTGTCTACATACATTGAAAGCTTTAGCATTTTTACGTCTTTCTGTAAAAGTTTATTTCAGAGTTTGAAGCAGCTCTGCAGTTGGAGCATACAGCTCTTTGGCCTCCAGTCCAGGTGTCAGAACTGTGAGCTGCACCACTCCAGTACCTCCCTGGAAAGGTTTTTAGGAGGAAGAAGAGCTGGATTAGCTTCTTCAGAGAAAACAGGACAACAGTAGGTACACAGTAGCAGATTCTCTGGTCTTGTTCCCTCCCTCTGTATCTTTCCATTCTTTATTATCCTCCACAAAGCTGCACCCAAGGAACAGGGCACTGAACTGTACTCATTTCTGACTAAATTTCTCATCTACATTTTCCCAAATAGAATAATAGCAATATCATAAAGGAGTAACCTCTCTAACTAAAAAACTCTACAGTAACGTTTAGCAGACTTACTATACCAACACATTTTTAAAAAGATATTCAGTAAAATATCTGTGTTTAAATTTAATTGACTTAGATATCATGTAACCAAGGAAACAGTGTCAAAAAATAGATAAAATTATGGCTGATCCAAAACATCTGAAGTCTGGGGGTTTTGTTTTGTTTTAAATAATCATATTTATACACATGCCTTCAATATAGGCAATTCAAAATAAAAAACAGTGCAGCAACAAATATAAAATGCTAACATGTTTCTGGTGATCTAGAACAGGTAGCGAGAGAGTAGAGCCCACATCATAAGTACATAAATTCTACTTAGTTTGTATTCTTCTCTGGCCACTCTGGGAAATGTAAAAAGCAGACAATGCTATAACTGCAGCTAAAGTAATCTCAATGCTTGAATTAAGCCATTTTTGAAAATAAGCCTTTCTTTGGGAAGACTGATCAGCTGATCCTTTGCACAAGAAAAAGGTAAAGCTTATAAGGGTGGAGCCTTTACATCAGTTCTGGCGTCTTACGTGTGTGAACCTAAGATTTGTTTTGAATGTATTCATGATAATGAATTTAGAATGTAACTCTAAAAAGGGGTTATCTTTCCCTGAATGTGCCAAGGCTTTCTACCTCCTTAGGTCACAAACATAGATCTGCTTTCTATTTAGCACAAATAAAGAAACAGAAGTTACCAGTATGTTGTCAGTACCACTTAATATACAGAGAAATTTCAAAACTATATGAAGAGAAACTAAACATTATTTAGGATAAAGCACTCCAGAATCTGATTTAACAATAGCGTCAATACTTAACAGGGTCAGGATTACCTAATCATTCTCAAGATAACATAAAAAAATCCAGTCTTAAAGAATTTATCTTAATGCAGGCAATCAATGAGTAACAACCAAACCAAGTAACTAACAGATGAGATGTTTATACCGAAAATATGCAAATAAAAAAGGCAAGTATGGCTTGTAAGTAACAGTTAAATGTAGAGCTTT
Source organism: Ciconia boyciana (assembly GCF_034638445.1). Lineage (NCBI taxonomy): Eukaryota > Metazoa > Chordata > Aves > Ciconiiformes > Ciconiidae > Ciconia > Ciconia boyciana. The sequence continues at coordinate 4,622,211 of NC_132945.1, forward strand.
TACCTGTCCTGGCAAAGATAGGTAAAAGATATTTTTGAAGAAGATGTTTCAAGAGTTTTTAACATAACATCCTTCCAACAAGATGCTACAATTAAAAGATGACTTATAGTGGAGTGCTTTGTTTAATGCTTTTGGGGAAAATGAGGTACTATCAAAGACCAAGGACAACATTGTCCTAGGTGTGAATAAGTTATCACTTGTGTCCTCAAGATAATTCATTATTTGCTATTTATGGCAAAGAAGTAGGCAGAAAAGAGTTCTGAGCTGTCTCAGGCCGATGAGCCGTTAAAAAAAAAAAATCATTGCTTACTGTGTGATTAAAGCAGTGCCCTTTTATGCTGTTTAGTAGTACACTAAGTTGTTTCCAGTGTTGAAGTGTTGAAGTCTGCCAATTTTATCAGCAGGTTTGTTAGTAAAGGTCAATGTAAGTCTAATCAGCACTTAATTATTTTAATCTCTTCATTGAAACTGAAAACAAAGGAAGGATTTTTAACTGCTATAAAACACTCAGTAGAGGCTCATAAATAATTAAATCCAAAAAAGTTGAGTTTACAAACTGTTACAGATGTGATAATGAAAATGAAAGAGTAGAAGTGGCTTCTTTTTGCTCATTCAAATCAAGTAATAGTATTTTGATGGTCATGCCAGAAGACCCAAATCACCAAAATCCCAGTATCTATTTGCGTTGACTCCTGATGCATCCAAATGCAAAACTTATTCATTGTAGGAACTGATTTGGTGAAAAGGTGGTTCTGACAGATTTGTACCCCTAGCCCTGATGCCACTGTAATTTGTGTTGATATTGCCATGCCTTGCTTTGCTGAAGCTGAGAAGGGAGTTCCTCTGCGACGCTGCCATGTTAACCCTGGAATGCTACAGGGTGGTGATGCAGCCCCTCAGAGCAGTGCCTGAAAGGTCTCACGGCACAGCTATTTCGTCCTTTGGCCACTGAAGGAATCTAAAGGAGTGGCTTAGACAAGACACACAACTTCTAAACAACTCAACTCTCACAAAATTATTTCTCCCTAGAAGACTTTCAGTTACTATTTACAGTGGCTTCCTGGCATAAGAAGTCATCAATGCTTGGTAGTGGGCCAGAGATTTCATATTCTCTGCAGCTTAATAATCAAATACCATAACTGTAAAAAATATGTGGCTAGAAGTTTTTCTCAATTTCATTTCCATTGTTAAGATAAAACATAACACTCCTCTAACCTTCTGACTTCAAGCCCATCTACAAATATTGAAATATCCATCGGGGGGGGCTGGGATTTTTTGTTGTTGTTTTGGGGGGGGGGGGGGTGTTTGTTTTTTAAGTAACAGTAGGTCAAATGTAGGTTTAAACTGGGAAGAAATACTTCCAGTTTCTCTTCCACTGAAGGTTTCCCAGTGTTTAGTTTCTAAATTAATAAAGGCAAAAGCTGAAAAAATACTGTAACTTTAAATATTGTTCTTATCTAAAGTGCATATACACAAGACAGACCCTGTTCTATTTTCCCCTTCCTCAGGAAATTCTGATAGTGTTTCCTCATCCCTGCTCCTGCACATGATTTTCATTTTTCTTTAAAAATGATTGAGCTATCACTTATACATATCCATAATTTAATATCTCTGTTCTTATATTAGAAAACTGTATAGTTTAATAACAGCTATGACAAGAACAAATATTTTATAGCTAATTGCAAATGTGTATTTTCTACACCAGACTAGAAACCAATTTATCACTGAATATTTACAGATAATGTTATCCCTCTTATTTCTTCCCCATGAGCACAGGTTAGAATTCATTAAAGAAAATACAGTTTATGCCCTCTTAAAAATTGAGTTAAGGATGGAAGAAATACATCCAAGTTATGGTCTTTTTTTTCTTTTTGCCATTCTAGTCTATCATGTTCTCCTGGTATACTTATTTATGAGCTTGCTCAGATTTGATCTGTTCCTGCTATCCTGACAGTAAACTTACATGGAACTTAGATGGGTCTTCTCTTCTTGTTTATTCAGCTGCTCCATTAAAAGTTATACCTCAATTATTTTCTTCTACAGTCTAAACCTCTCTGATTTAGATGCTTTTCCATTTCTTCTATCTGCAAGGTGATGATGTGGTTCCTGTGTCATTATTAATGATTCAATACTGTGCCCTATTTTCCCTAAAACTCTGGTGTAGCTGGGTCTCTGAAGGAAAGGGGGGGGGGGGTGTTATTTGTAAGGGATAATAAAGACAAACTTCTATTCCTGTAATTCACAGTAGGTCAAGGATAATGTTTCGTAAGACAGGAAGCATATCACACAATGTTTCTGCAAGTATTATTGCTCTCTTTTCTCATGTTCATCTCATGTTCAGACAAATTCAGATGAGGGCTTGCTGGACTAAACTCCTTTTCTAGGTGGGCTACAATGGACATAAATAGTTTTGCCTTTTATTAAGTGATTAAAAATAGCCATAGGAATATCTTCAAAAAAGTCAAACAATTCTTTTTTATTTTCCATCCTTATAACTTGAAAATAATAATCCAGCTTTTCATCAACATGGGTTTTGGATTGAGATGCAGACTGGAAGCTGTTGCTTCAGAGTTCATACTGCTTCTGAATCATAAGCAGTTACAGTAGATATTCTGAGCCAGTCCTGGCAGTAGTGGCAGAGAAAATACTGCAGGATTAGATTTCTGTAGCATCAGTGGGAAAGGACTGGCAGAATCTACCCTAAGGTAGTTTTCTTACCTAGCATAATAATTAAAGCTGTATTTTTAAAACACTAACACAAGACAATGGTTTCTGGAACTGTAAAATGACTGCAGTCAGTACTTAATTAACCCTCTCCCATTTCCCCAAAGAATTTTTCATGTTGTTTTTGCTCCATATTTTGTTCTCATTAAGTGTTGTCCTGACCTTTCAGTCTGTAAAAATCAACAAAAGGCATTTCCTTTTTTATTAAAAAGATTGATTGCAGGAGGCCTGGGACCACAATGAAAAGAATATGAGAAATAATCTATGCTCAAAACACATCAAGTTTTAGACAGCCAATGACACTTGGCCCAATAGTAACAGCAGTACATACCTGGTTTTCAGATGCAACAAAGCAAAATAAGCCAAAGGAACATTGATTTATAGCATCATTTATTTATTAGAAAGAAATACATGCACTGTGAGAGAAAATTTTCAATAATTCTATTTAGACATAAACACACAGCTGGAAGAAGCTACTAAGATAAAGGTTATAGGTAGCTATTATAGTCCTACTTGAGAAGGCAGGCAAAAATGTTTCAATATATAGAAGTATTAACACCAATATACCTAAAGCTGAATATATTTTCAAAGCAACAGCACCTTGCCTCTAGAGGCATCCAACTCTTCACAAGGGTTTACGGCAACCTCATCTGACGGGACATTAGCTGATCAAATGAGTAGATTCCAAAACTTTTTCCTACCTAGGGTTCCGAAAATATAGATGAACAAATATAATTAAAAAATCATAATTTGAAACACCATGGATTTACCACTGTGCCCAATTGATAAAAAGTTAGGCCTTTTTGATCTTTTAAATATTTATTTATACAAGGACTTACCCACAAATGATCCATTAGAAACCTGATTTGACTTTGAATCTTATCTGTGATACACTCTTGTCCTGTTACTTCAACTGACCTACACACTATTTATGAAACCTATCTGAAAACCACCAAACCAATTTCATTATTATAATAGGTTATGACCAGCTGCTGTTGAGGGTCAGAGCACTTGAATAGCTTAGTATTGGGCCATGTTCTATTTCATATTGTTATACTTTTATTCCTGAAGGTCTAAGCTATCATGCACTTGTCTCTAATCATAAATAAAATGAAAAGAAAGGAAGTGGTCCATAATGTAACTATCCTTAGTTTAATTCTTCTCATTAATCTACCTTATTGGTTGTGGCATGCACTTGTTCTACCCAGTGAAGGTTTAATAGCCCTGTTTCTTTTACCATCATCCATACATAAGCCTGTCGATCAATGACAATTATTACTTAATGAACATGTAATGATGGGTAAGCCCAGGGAGAAGGGAACATATAAATCATTCATTATGGTCTTGACTGCAAGCTAGCACTGTCTCTTGTCAAAGTGATATGTTGTGCAGGTTTGTTTAGCCAACATCTTCAGGAGTAATCAGCATGATCAGGTGCTCCAGAGTGCTGGAAATCTTCAATGGCCTAAAGTATATTCAGCTTCAAAAGGAGATGCACACAAAAAGGTTTTCACCTTAATTGAAATCTCTCTTCGAGTAGTTCTTTTAAAAAGCTCACAGAGCTCTTTGTTTCTTCCCGATTTTTCTAAACTGTTTTTTCCTTCTTAAATATGAGCAAAGTTGCATTCTTATTCCAGTTTAAATAATAAAACCTTTCCAGAAGCTTTAATGTGCAATCCACAGTGACTAAGCGTTATTTTAACAGTGCTTGATGTTCACAAAACATTGTACAGCCTAAGGAACTAGAGTGCTATATTCATAAACCTAAGACAGCAAGGAGTCATGGAGAGGTATGTCAGATCAATATCATGCCAGTAAAACAGGTTACACGTTTTACAAAAATGATGCAGGCATCTGCTTTTGTGATGCTAATTCCTGCTCATTAAGCTCTGAAGTGAAATGCTGAAATATTTTGTATCCTAGTAGCAATCACCAAAAGTTCTAGTCTGGCTTCCACATCAGTTTCTCATTTTTCTGTTAATTAGACAACTCTACCGAAGTTAAAATGATGTGAGAAAAAGAAATCAACATCTACCTGGTAATTCATGGGAAAGTCAGATCGAATATTTCTGGGAACAAAACTATGAATTAGATCTGTGCAGAAGCATATTGAGGTAAATTCTACAGATTTCCCCCCCCTCCTTTTTCTTTTTTAAATGTAATATGACGCCAAAAGTCCTGTTTCTTAAACTAGCTTTTTGGCTTTCTCAAACAACAGTTACAACAAGAAGATTTAAATTATTTGGAACTTCAAAATCAAAATAGGATATCATCATAGGATGTCATCATTTCCATGGGATGGAAATAGGCTATCACCAGTGGAAAAAGTCCAAATGAATTTTTAATGTGAAATGTTTTCAAGAACTAATACTTTCCAACATAAATATCTGTAGTTTAGCAAAATGTTTCTTTCTAAGGAAAGATCTTGCCACAGGACAGTTTCTGTGCAGTTCTCTGAATTCTTCATGTTAACAATCCTTGATTTGCAAAATGGCCTTTCTAAAAATGCTCAGTTTAAGGGTGCTCATTTTATTTAACATACAGTTTAGCAACTTTCTAAATAATAATTCACAGAAGAGTATAAAGCTTATAGAAACTCCCCGTGCAAATTTTTACAAGATTAATCTAGTAAAAAAGGCAGGAAAAAGGTTACTTCCTCATGTAAGGAAGACTTATTTTCTGTGTTATGTATTCATTTATTTATTTTCAACCTTGAAAGAAATATTTATACAAAATTTAAGAGAAAATTTTGACTATCCAAAGTTGCCTTCTAATCTGATGTACCATTTGCCAAGCATAAAGGACTGTTAGGCATTCAAATAACGGGTTATCTGTAAAGCACTGAAAAAACCACTTTGTGTTTTCAAACATCATTAAAGGAACAGTTTCTCTGGGGGGAAAAACAAAAACAAAAACACAAAAACAAACAAACCAACCCACAAAAACAAGAAATGAAAAGAAAACCCCACAGATTTCAAAAGCTTTTCTGCCTTTAGAAAAGTAAGGAGGGGGGAAAAAAAGAAGGAAAAAGAACTGTTTCAAGTCAAAGCAGGTAACTGTTCTAGGGCAATGCCATGTTGGAAAAGAATTTAAATATTTAATTGTAATTCCTATCAAGAGAAAAACTCATAATCATTCTTATCACCTAAAATAGCTTGTCAAACATGAAAAAGGCTTATTGCTGAAACAGGCTGTATCTGGGTAAGAATCATAAGCAGAAACGTACTTTAATTACCTTTTCCAATATCTTCAACTAAAGTAATTCTTCTCATTGAAATTAACTTTATGTTGTATTTACTCCCTTCTATCTTATATGGGTTTGGGTTTTGTTTGTTGTTTTGGGTCAGGCAGGTAGAGATAGGCAAACCAATCTCAAAAACTATCAGAAGAATACAGGACAGTTTAAAAGTTGAGGTGTTCCCTTTTTGAATGTCATTTCCAGCTTGTAGTAAGAAATGCAAAGAAAGCCATTTTAATTCAGTGTTACACAGCCAGAAGTGCTGAATGATGGCACGGGCATTTCGTAACTGGCTTCATACACTATAATCCTTATAGTGTATGAAGGTGGAGTCCTTAGAAGTCTTCCCACATTTACAGTGTTGGCTACATCATCTTCGATGACACTTAACTTGGACTTACCTAACAACAAAATTTAAACTGAGTTTCACAGAAGATAGGAATCCACCATCCCTTTTTTTTAAAAAAAAAAAACAACAAACCAGAAAATAGCTACAAGCACAAGTATATGGATCTTACTCGTGCTACCATAGAGAAGCAAGAAAAGCATTCCACTTTTAACTTGGTCAGTGAGGTTGGGAAGGAGTTCTTGAGTCAGCGCCAACTGTAAATACTGGTATTAAGAATAGAAAACAAATATTTATCAGTTAAGAACCAGGATGCTATATTACTTGCTTATTTCAAACAAACTAGAGAGTAACTTGATTTCCTTCCGTTTTGTAAGTGAGTAAAACCAAAACAAAAGCCTTACAATGAATCAGGACAAAGGAAGGCGAGTCATAGCTCACAAAGGGACGTAGAAACATGCAAGACAGACACTTCTGGCTAACAGAAATAATACCAGTTACCAGAACTTGGAAGAAAATCCTCAAAAGTATACATAATATAAAAAAAAATCCTGCTCTCAGATCTCATGGCTGATTCAGACTTTGATAGCCTGGCTTTTTTTAAATACACAGGATGCCCACTGACATTAATCTATGTATTTCTGAGGGACAGTAAGCACATGCTGCTGAGAACATAGTTGCTTAAGATATAAGTACAGCATTAAAAGTCTGTTCTTTTTTCTTATTTGTTTGAAGCCAGCGGTGCTGGGGGAAGCCAGAGGAACAAGGTAGTATCTCTCAGTGAAACTTGCTTTTGCCTTGTCAGATTTTGATACTCTTTACTCCTCACAAGTAGTGGGGTTTTGTTCTGCAGATACCAGAGCTGATCTTAATGAAGTTATTATCAGAGTCCACCTCGGCTGCACACTAGCAGGGTGATCAGAAAGACGGCACTTTAGTAGAATCAGATTCTTATTCATTTTCAAGAAGATCCAAGACTCATAATTTCTCTTTGTTTTCTGTGACATCACTTCTTTTTTTAAAGAACTGATGCAATTATGCTGGGATGAAGAACAGTTTTGATGAAGGGCAACCAAAAATTAAATTAGCACACTTTAATGCCTTTGAAAGGCAATCTCAGAGGAACACAGAAATTGCCAAATGAGTGAAATGTCTTATATTAAATGTATAGATCTTTGATAGCTTTTAAAGAAACATATCTGGGTATTATAAAATACCCTTTAATCATATTTATTCCCATATATATTTTCCACTGATATATATTTTTTTATTTTGTTTTTCCTCACCTAAGTATGTTCTTTGAGACTGTACAAAGATGTCGTATGATTTGTTATACATACATCTTTTGAGGATTTCCTGGGTTTACAAAAGAAAGAAAGCAAACAAAAAAAATTAAATCTTTAAAGAGCCAAGGACAAAAAAGATAGCCCATGTATTACCAAAGCTGTCTCAAATCAAGGCAGGGCACTAAAAATGCCAGCCAGTTACATATGCCACATGGCTCTCTACTATATAAATCCTTACCACTGCTATGTTCCTTTCCTATTGGATGTAGAAGTATTAGCTGTAATTTGTCACTGTGGTATGTCAAGGAAGGAAGGTTTGCTATTAAAACGCCACTTGGAGAGTAAACAGCAGCCTGCAGAGCAGGATTTGTTTATATCACTTTTGGTACGATGAATAACACACTTAGAAAGATATATTGAATATGAAACATGGAAGTGTAAAAGTTGTGACTTGTGTTAAATATTCACTGCCATTTCTGCCAGTACTAGTATATGAAGCTCATGTATTTCAGGCAAAGCCAATATAGGTCATTACTATATATCCCAACTACAACCTTTGGCACATAACTTGTCACGTTCTCTTTTTTCTTCACTTTCCACTCACCTAATATTTCTGTCCACTACCTAAAAGTCACCACATCTCATCTAAGAGCTGGCTGCATTTCAATGATAAGAGAAATGATTCCTGCTATATGCATATATATTTATACACACGTGTATAGATACACCCACGCTACAAGGTCTGAGGCACTACAGACTGCTGAAGAAGAGAATTCTGCATGGATGATGAGTTACATTAACACAGTCTGCTCTCCACCCACACACACACAAAAAAAAAGAAAACTCCTAAACACTGAATGTTAGGCTGCCTGTAACTACCATGAGAATGAAAATATTCAAGATACACAAAACATTTTCCCTCTAAGAAAGCAAGAAATCACACAATTTGTCTTCTAGTGCATAGCACAGGTACCCTGGGATGAGACTGGAGACATCTCTGGAAGCACCAGAGTGGAAGAATTTCCTCTAATGATGCAGTAAAACTACAGCTGTACCACACCACAGTCAATAATTACTGGCATCTAAGGCTACAGGGGAATTTACTAGAGATTCATACACATGTGAGAAAAAGCTATTTCATCCATGGAAACATAATAGCCTCACTGACCTTTACACACCACTCCCTCACAGATCATTGCAGGTCCACACGGCCATGAGCAGAACTGAGACCAGCTGCTCCCCAGCCGCCTCTACTGCCTTTAAAGAGGCACAGAGCTGCTGGGCACACCCTCTGACCCAGGCTTCCTAAGCACCTAGATGAGGTGATTAGGGGGGAGGTTGCAGCCCGCTCTCCTTTCCTTGCAGCCAACGAGACTGTGTTTCATGCCAAAAAAGAAAAAAAAATCGGTGTGTTCAAGTCTGAAATTTGGCCCAAACTTGGGTCTTCTCCCAGAACTAAGTTGGGATACAGCTGAAACCTTTAGTCAGAAGTTGGGAAGTGTTCCCATATGCTGAAGTTGAGATATAGCCTTGTTATTTTAAAAGTTTTTCCTGCCTATAGCACAGCTGTGTGATTGTCCCTAAAGTGTTCTTTAATATGAGTTATCCATGGATACAAAGGATGCTAGCATGCAGAATCCTAGCAAAGCTTGTTCAAACCAATGTTGCCAATTCAGTTGTTTACATTTGCTGTAAGATTCAATCTGCAGCTCAAGGGCAGTAATTTGTACATTATACTAAGGTACTCAATTCACAAAGCTCATGGGACAATTCTGTTGCTGATAGCAGAAAGCCAGGGGAAGAAAAATGAAGGATACAATACAATAACAGAAGAAAGCATTTTAAACATTATAAAATGCATTGCATAATGTGTTACTCTGTAAAACAACAGCTCTGACTTCTCCTTGATCGTTACCGCTGCTGAAGCAGACTGTAAGTAGTTGCTGTCATATTCTGTGCACCTCTGCAACACCTAACAGTCCTTCCCTTCTAGGCTGGGAGGCTGCACAATACTTTGAAACTTATAAGTTACATGAAAATATCTGCAGTACACTGAAATATTATTATTGGTAGGCAAATACTTAAATACTACTATAACTAAGAGTTATTACCTTATCTAATGTAAATTGTGTTTTACAGGGCTTTACAGTGCCTGAAAAACAGATGCAGATTTTGTTTCAAACTTAGTCATGTGCCTACCTGCAAGAATTATTTTTAGTGAGTCAGTTGGCAAAGACTAATTGAGCTAATTTACATTATACAGGAGCAAAAAAACAAATACAATCTAATTTAAGATGTGTTGCTGTGTATATTGTAACTCAAAACATCTTAGACACTGATAATTCATTAATGGGATTTAAATGTTCAGATTTTAGAGCCGCTGGTTAGAGCTCAACAAAGGAAACTGCAGCATGCAAATCCTAGGAGTAGCTAATTTTGCAACATTATTCTGCTCACACGTTTTACACAAGATTGATTGTATACCTTACTTCTTCCAAACAACAAATATAAGCCCAGTCCCAAACCCACTGGAGTAAGCTTTAATACAGAAAGGGCCTGTCAAATGTAAATGTAGTTCACAGGTTAAATTCTAAGGTGTAAGTGTACCGCTGCTGTTCTCCACCAAGTTTATTATTTTATTATACTTTCTATTGATTGCCATCATCATGCTATTGACTGGCTGTGTACAGTGTATGAGACAGTTCAGAGGAATCAATAAAGCTGTTGGTAAACTGTGGGGATCTTGGTGGGGAACAGGATGAATTGCCTAATGATGCCTACAAAAATACTTTTGTTTTGTTTTCCACTTAGAAATAAATAAATAACAGGAGAAAAGCAGATCTAGGTGCCTTCTGAAAACTTACTTATACCACATTAGAAAGATATATTTGACAATTCATCACTTCACAAAGCAAAATAAAGAGTTAAGAAATTTATCCTGAAATACGCTAATGGTTCCATATAGCTTAGCATCCTTGCTGTAAGGGCTTCAGAAAGCAGTGGGTGCTACGGTGAGGGATGGGGGCTCTTTTCCAAAAATACAAGTCATCTTGGAGACCATGCTGTGGACAACTTGCTCTCCTTTATCCTGCATGGCTTTTGTATTGATCACTATGGACCACATGATCCAGTGTTGCAGATGGACAGTGGATGTCAGAATCACAGAAAGGTTGAGGTTGGAAGGGACCTCTGGAGATCATCTTGTCCAACCCAGGGCCACCTAGAGCCAGGTGCCCAGGACCACAGCCAGACAGCTTTTTAATATCTCCAAGGATGAAGACTCCACAACCTCTCTCAGCAACCTGTGCCAGTGCTTGATCACTCTCACAGTGAAAAAGTGTTTCCTGATGATCTATAGAAGCTCCTGTGTTTCAGTTTGTGCCCATTGCCTCTTGCCCTGTCACTGGGGACCACTGAAAGGAGCCTGCTCCCTCCTCTTTGCACCCTCTCTTCAGGCATTTATATACATTGAAAAGGTCCCCCCTGAACCTTCTCTCCTCTAGGCTGAACAGTCCCAGCTCTCTCAGTCTTTCCTCAGATGAGAGATACTCTAGTCCCTTAACTATCTTTGTGGCCCTTCATTGGACTCTCTCCAGTATGTCCATGTCTCTCTCTTCTACGGGAGAGCCCAGAACTGGAGACAGTACTGCCAGTGTGGCCTCACCGATGCTGAGCAGAGGGGAAGGACGACCTCCCTCAACCTGCTGGCAACAAACGTCATGCTACTGTTAAAATGTGGAAAGTCAAAATTAGCTTATGAAACCAGAGAGGGTTCCAGGATCACCTTCTGACTATTAATTTATTCCATATTTACTTTCCATAGTTTGCAATGTCTTGTTCTACTCTGGCCTTATCTTGAACAGAGGTTTTAGGCTCTAACATAATAGAAAAGCTAATACAAAAAATGTCTGTAAAACAATTTACAGTTTCTGTGTGTATAGAATTATGCAACCATCCTAAGCATACTGCTAGATACTTGAATAATAATAAAAAAGACCTAGGATAAGTAAGTTGGAGGGGTTTTATGCTTTTTTCCAAGAATATTCTCCTAAACTAGGAAAAAATTAACTGAAATTTTATTTTTCTGATATAAAGTCTACCATGAGACTGTGTAGTGTGAATAAGAATATATCCCATATTAATATTCCACAATGTTGTAGCTCATTCTTATGACAAAGTTTTTAATGTGAACAGAAAAGAAATCCAATTAAATCATTGTTATAAGAGTGCTTTAGTTAAGACAGGTCCTTTTTTTAACAGAGGACTAAATGTCTAAACTTTAAGACTTAATTTTTAAAATATAAACCTGCAAAAACTGATCTAATTATCAATTAGTTTTACAGTTTCTGGATTTATACTATATAAATGCAATTTACCTAAATGCTCCTGTGCCAAATGTTTAGCTTTTTTTCCTTTTCTTGTTACGATGCAATATAAGCACTTGAAGACATAATTCCTAATTCTCTTCTAACTGAATTAACACTAGATAGAGGTGTCCCACAGTGCGGCTCGGACTACTGATTCCTAAGCTACGTACTGAAACTGTGTCCAGAAGAGATCACCAGTAAATCACTCCGTCATAAATCTAGGATTCCTTCCAAAGGAGCTGATCAGAGCCTGCATGGGGGCTCTCAACCCCTCTGATCTGGGCAAAGGAATTAGTTATGTTGTAGCTCAAGTGTGCAATCTGAATCCACTATGGCAGGGGCTCATGTGATGGTATTTTATAGCCTCAGACAAATTTATCCAAATGAAACATTTAACAGTCTTCACGACCTGATACACTTATTAAGTTTTGTTCCATTCACTAGTCTGCCCAGGTCACGTCACACCTACTGATTTAATATAACACACCCAGCAAGGGAGATCGTGTCCCATAAAGAGGAGACCATAGCGTCATGTAGCATGAAGAGCACTGATCAGCAGAACAGAGCCTTTCAAATGTAGTCTGTATGCTATTAAAATCGAAGCAAAAAATGAGAAGTTTTTATCGTCATTCAACCTACAGTACTAGCTTAAAATAGAATCTAATTCTGGCTGGTATAAAGTATTTTAACATTAAAAGTTCTATTAATACCATTCAATAATATATGCCTTTGTAAAATATAACACATAGGTCAATTTTTGATTAAGATTAAAACTTCTCTATGAGAAATTACTTCATTATGCCCTCTGATTAATATAACAGTCTATTTTTCATATGTTTAAATAAATAAGTATGAGAGTGTATTCAAGGAATACTATGAAAATATATTGCTCATGGAAGTCCATCAAACTTTCGCTGCAATTCCAGCACTGTTGCTACTGCATTGCTGTAGCAGTGTAGAAGCTAATAGCGGCGCAGATTCTTCCCTGTGAAAACCTTGCTCTGCACAAGCAGAATGTCAAAATTTCCATTCACATTTTTAACACTACAGCTACATTTTCCACTTAGAAGAAAATTACCATACAGCTCTGCATTTATCATTTCATGGTGTTCTTCACATTTTTGATTCAGCATTTATGAGCTTGCTTTTAGCTAGGAGTTTATTATTATCCATTTATAGGAAGCCAACAAAATAGTAAATTATGTATTTGAAAGCCCTGCTGGCTGACATTTTTAAAGTTCATTGGACTTTTTTTTTTTTTACAGAGTAGAAATTTGTTGCAAACACTCAAGATCTGATAACTGATTCCCATTTAGATGTCATTGAGACGTAAATGCAATGTATTTGCATTAATATTTCATTGTGTAAGTGTTCCTTGCTTTGACATTGCCATCTTGTAGTTATTGTCCTACATCTAAAGAGCAACTTGTAATCAGACAGGTATATTGGACTTCATTATCTGTCACCACACATTCTTAGCATCGAGAATGTTATTAAGTTATAATTGCTTCTGTTTTTTCCCTTACGGGAAGATGAAGAACGATATCTAGCAATATATGGACTCATTAAAGAGCAAAAAAAAAGGTTGACAATAAGCATAAAACTGTCAAGTACGTCAAGGTCCTGGATTCAAACCTTTTATTTCCACTAAATACAACCCATATTTAACTAATAAATGAAGACAAGCTACATTTTAAATGTAACAGTATTTTGTGATTAATTTCTGATTATTTGTCAAAATACTAAGTTTTTTTAAAACCAAATGTGACAACAGGAGATGCACGTTAATTAAATATACACAAGTCAATGTCTTTTCCCCAAATAAGAAAAGTTCTTCTTGGTTTTGCTTTTTGAATTGACATCACTATAACAAACAGAAAATAAATGGCAGTACCAGGTATTTCAGGTGAGATTAATTCAATATGTAATATAACGAATTGTGTAAACTATAAGTTCCTAAACTGTTGCAATAATTAGGAGTATAACTTGTAGATGCAGATGTAGTGTTATATTTTTTCCCATTCTCCATAAAATGAAATTTTGCTCTGTGTTACATTGGGATAAATTAAAGACATAATCCAGAGTTCATTCAGAAAGAAGAATCTCACTTTAAATAATTGAAATGGAAAGTAATACTTAAGAAGGTTTATCAGTAAAAAGTTGATATTGATCTACCATTAAGAACTTCATAGGCAAATAGAGAGAACCTCTCATACTTCATCACATATAGGGCTGATATTGTTTATTAAAGTTGCCAGTGAACTAGCAATTTGATAGCAGTTGAAGGAAATTTTGAAGCTAAGCAACTGGAAGAAAACACTGACACTGCACATCTTCCATGTTTTCCATTTCCATATTCAGGGTGATCTTTAGCTTATGTTCCTGCTGCAGAAGCTGAGAAGGAGACCAGGGGGGTCTGCAGCATCATTATGCCACTGTGAGCAATGCAGAGCACAACCATCAGGATTTCCAGGTGCAAACTGGGTTTCTATCATGCCCCTCTTTTCCCTTCCTGCATCAGCTCAGGTTGCTCCCTCTGTGAAGAGGAAGAGGTGTCATAAAGCGAGTTATGTTCATGCTTTGCCATCAGGAAATTTTAAATTTACCATACAAATCCGGTATGACTTCCTTAAGTCTTCATACCAGCCATTAAATATATTGTATTATATTTCCACTTTACAGTGTGCTATAGATTTTTGTATTAGCAATAACTAACTGCATTGTGGAAGTTATTGAGGGAACAGCTGCAGAATTTGAATCCTGTGTGGGAATGAATTGGTGCTTCTGGCACAGGGGAAGGACTAAAAAGTGTTTGGGGCCTCTGGGAAGTTTCTGCTGAAAGAACAACACTAAAATAATTTCAGTTGTTACCTTTAGGTTTCAGTCCCAAGCCCAAGCTTCGCTCCTCTGAAGTAATGCTCCACATTGTCTGCAGACTCCAACTGCTCCCTCACTGAGGCTATATTTGCTCTGTTCTGATTTTTCCACCCCCCTAAGGATCTGTACTAGATACTGCACAGATAGCTGGTGAGGCATTGGGCTGGACGGCCCTTGTTAAAATACAGTTCTGCTTAATCAGATGTGGACAGGAGACATCATGTCAATTATCTTCTTTTCATTTATTCTTCTTATTGTAGCAGGTTTGTACACACTGCCGCTCATATGATAAATGTCCCAAAATACTTGTAGGGTAAAAAACAGTCTGTGACAAATGGAAAGGAAAAAAACAGTGGTAAGCCATGCTGGGGAAGCAAGTAGCAAATATAATAGAAAAAATTACTGTACTTCATAGAAAGTAAATGATATTCAGCTGTAATCATCAGGAAGGCTGATTTTACCTTTACCAGCTTAAATCACAACCCACTCCATTGAAATGAGCGACATGATCGATATTGAAGTAGAGTCAGCATGAATGAAATAATGATCATGTCCACACAGCCTGAAACCGAGGTTTGACTCTGTACACAGAAGTATACCGTTTTAATTTTACTACCATATATTGAAAAAAGGAAGTTGTACCTGTAGTCAGAGTACATCGTGTTTTGTCCTGTCACCAATAACCAATGTACACACCGTACATTACAGTCCAAATTGTGCCTACAGAGTCAGTGGGATTGCATGCATATGGAATATTTTCTGTAATGACTGTGAATTTTCTTTTGTTTTCTTTCTGGGAACAGGATGCTTCACTGCCATCTCTTTAATTTTATAATTAGTTATATTTGGTTATATTCTTGTATAAGATCTTGTTAAGAAAGAGAATATAAGGATGAAAAATCGTCTTTCTTAAAGAGAGCTTATACAAGAATATAAAGAAATATAAATATTATAAATAATAAATATAAATAAAACTAAGAATTGTTTAAAATATTTTTTAAAATTAAAGACTTTGACAGATATTTCCAAGTACACTGCCTTTATTATACCTCTGTTCCTCCTTTTCCTTTTTTTAAGGTTCTTATTTTGATAGGAAAATGCCCCAGAAAGGACCAGAGGTTCTCAGCTTTTTATGAGGTTATTTTCTGCATACAGCAGAAATGCCCATCAAATGTTTCTCAAAAGGTGCAAAGTACTTTGAACTGCTGATTGTACAGCAGGTGGTTAACTTGATGTTATGCTCCTTACTGGTAGCATTCACTTTTGTCAAGCTCAGTACATAAAAGGAGAAAGCAGATCCAAGCTTCCACTTTTAACAATTTCTAATATCAGTTTTCAGACATTCTAGATAACACTTTTTTTCTTTGGGAAGAGACATAACCAATCAATGATTCAGCTGGAGCTGAGTCACCTTCATAATTATAAGACAAAAAAATCTCCAAACAGTTGGCATTTCAGTGTAGCAAAATCCCCATTCTAGCATTCTGGAATGTTTCCTCGGAAATTGAGTAGAATACTTCTGGGATCTGTTTATTAAATTTGTCCCACATAGAGTCTGACCTTTCAAAACATAGAAAAGATCATGTGGCAAACCACTCCCCGGAGTGATTTTTATTTTGGCTCTGACCTCTCCCTCTGACCTTGGGAGAAATGCTTTATGTATACATAGCAGAACAACTATATTGCTTTTATCCTTTGAAATGGGAGAAACAATCATTTTTTAATATTCAAACACTTCTCTTTAAATATATATGCAGAGCAGGCTATTGCATAAGACTTCTACAATTCTTGATCATTTAACATATAGGTCAGTAGAAAACATCCATAATTTAGATCCAATTTCCATCTTTGCAAGCCCAGAGAACACAACTTCTGACACTGACTTGTATTAAAAAAGGTAGAATATGAGATGCTATTGTTCATTTATAGGGCAGCAATTATGCATGGAACTATTTCACTGGAATTCTACATTTATAACTTCTGCTTTCCTTATCTTTAAATGTATTGATTTTTATCAGGTATTACAAATGGACCTGACAGACCGCTATGGTGAGGGCAATGGGGTTACTAGTGTAGCTTGTTTTGAATTCCTTGTAATGGTTGAATTTTAATTATTGGAGTTGTAATTATCTTTCACAAATCTCTCCCATGTTTTTGGAAAGTCGAGGTTGATCTGTTTCCCGCAATGAAGACAGGAAATAATAACACTGAGCTGATTATATTACTTCTCTCAGTACATATGCAAGGTTTTCCCTTGGCCCTTACTTTGAAACAGAATTGGAAATTTGACAGGATGAACTGCAGTGCAATGCAAGAGATTCCTGAATTTGTCCTTATGAGAAGACATTCAAATTTGACACAGTTATAAACTTCTAAAAAAATCACCACTTGTACACAATTGCTAATCCTTTCTTTGGAGTTTCCTGATAACATTTCAAGCACTCTGTCTACACTGAGCATGACCCAGAAAGCCAGATTTCAATCACACTCACAGGCCCGTGAAATATGCAAGGCAGAAGATAAAGAGGTACACATATATACCAAGGTAGTCATGTATACAAATCTTGAGCTTCTTGAAATGATTTTAGAAAACCAAGTGTTTTAATGAATAATTTCAACAGCAAAAAATAAGGCCTAGAAGTATTAACAAAGCACACAGGTTGTTTGGTGTAAGAACTGAAAAGGCATTGTCAAATCACAAGATGGGGTCAAAAAAAGACAATTTATTCCAGATATCAGAAGCTGCCAACAAACAAAATCTTGCACCACCACTCAGATTTCAGTTGCTGCCCATTTATTTGGAAAGCATTGGCAATGAGAAAGATCAAGCCATGTGCGCACTGGATTTTAGAGACTGGAGCTCCATCATTTCAGTGGCAACAATCTGGTATAAGTTTGAACTAGGTAATGCAAATCAGACACATCTTTCTTAGTATGGATGGGTCCTTGGCAATGAAAATCCTCCTCCAATTGTAGAGGTGAGAATAAGACAAGCATGCCCTGACTAGGAGTAGGTACGGTGAGTGGGATTTGAATACCGCAGTTAAGAGGCTCAGACTGCTCTAGGCTGTATCACCCTTTGGGCTCTAGTCGACGTACTGGACCCTGAAGTTGCTTGAAGTTCTGTAATTCCTATTCCAAGCTTTGATCTTTCTCCTTCCTTTAGACGTTTGCCCCATTCTACTTTTCAGGTGCCTAATTTGCTATTTTCATTTACTTTTGTGCTGGTTTTGGCTGGGATGGAGTTAATTTTCTTCCTAGCCGCTAGCATGGGGCTATGTTTTGGATTTGTGCTGGAAACAGTGCTGATCACCCAGGGGTGTTTTCGTTCCTGCTGAGCAGTGCTGACACACAGCCAAGGCCTTTTCTGCCTCTCACCCCACCCCACCAGCGAGTGGGCTGGGGGGCACCAGGAGCTGGGAGGGGACACAGCTGGGACAGCTGACCCCAACTGCCCAAAGGGACATTCCAGACCATATGGCGTCATGCTCAGCATAGAAAGCTGGGGAAGAGGAAGGAAGGGGGGGACGTTCGGAGCGATGGCGTTTGTCTTCCCAAGTCACCGTTAGGCGTGATGGAGCCCTGCTTTCCTGGAGATGGCTGAACACCTGCCTGCCCCTGGGAAGCAGTGAATGAATTCCTTGCTTTGCTTTGCTGGCATGCGTGGCTTTTGCTTTCCCTGTTAAACTGTCTTTATCTCAACCCACGAGTTTTCTCACTTTTACTCTTCCAATTCTCTCCCCCATCCCACCAGGGGGGAGTGAGCAAGCGGCTGGGGGGGGGCTTCATTACTGGCTGGGGTTAAACCACTTTTCAAAGTGGTTTAACACTTTTTGAAGTAGGTAGCTCCCTTTGTGTAAGAAAAAGTTTATCTTATATGTTTGAAATAAAACAGTTTTACAATCTCAAATAGATTTTCAAGAACACAAAGGTGAGTAAGAAATAAGTAACAGCTAAATAGTTGAATATTCTGTATTTTTAGCTGATTCACTGACAAATTATATACAGGTCTTAAACAAAATTCTTGTATTTGTCACTCTGAGAGGCAAAATTAGATCAGGTACAGATTCTGAAATTCAAGAGCAGATCTAAAGCAACTCTCTTGGCAGATCAGTAGTATCAAAAAAAAAAAAAAAAAAAGCTACCTACTCTACCTTCTGGCTCACAATATGTATATTCACTGCTACATAGTTTGAAGAGTAAATCTTATCTTGTTTTAATCCCAGAAATTGAAGCTACTAATTTTTAACGGTTAAATGTGCAATGGGATATTAACACAGTAAGTCAGCTGTGCTTCCCTTATCAGCCTTTCAAGTCTCCATGTAGCAGAGGTGTCTCTGGTTTTCACTGACTGCCACATGCATTTTGTTCTGCCATTTTTAACTGTGTTAACAATAAGGTAATGGGAAATGGAAAGTTGTTCTAATACAAGCAAAATTTTCTGAAGTTGTGTTTGATACAAAGTGTCCACAGAAAAGACAGAAAGTGAGTGTGAGAATGAATCAATACAGCACATGCAGGAAAAAGTATCCTTTGCTCATCCTGATAGAAACCTCTTGCCTCTGCTAAGGTGTACATGTACAGAATGCAAACATGAGGAAAGAACTGGAAAGAAGCCGTTCAAGGGTGAAGATCAGTAAAATTCATCTATTTTTATTGTGTTTGCTGCTTTGCCACCAGACTTTATGGAGGACTTTGAGTCACACCATCCGTCATAGACAAATGCTGAAAAGAAGATGGAACTATGCTGTTCTGGAAAAGCAAACATTCAAGCACATCACATGAATTCTTTTTTGCACACAGCTATTTTTGCTTTTCCTCCCTTCATTATAATGATAATAATCTGCAGTTCCTTATTCCCGTGTCTTCAAAGCCTGATTTTAAAGGCTCCTTAATGTGGCATTCTGTTACACAAATACATACGGACCCACTCTTCTTTCATTGCATCTGATGCAGCCGAAAGACTAATCACGTGCATCCTAGAAGGCCACAAATAATCTTCTTAATATATGTGAGTGTTCTCATATGTCTGTATGCACAGCTATGCCTTTAGACTTTGCAGGGTCATTGATGACCAGATCAGACATTGCTTAGCAATACTGCAAGGGTCAGATTTTATTTTTCCTTAGAAAAACTGTCATAATGATAACCACACGGACTGCAGACTGAATCGACATGCACATCTGATTACTGAATTGCTGGTGATAAGGAATCATAATAGGCATTTGTTTGATGGATAAATCCAAATACACTGGGAAAATGCACACTGTGAGCACGTTTCATTTCACTGTTTCCATCATACTCAGTGCCTTTTAATTAGAGGATGCCTGAACAGACAAAGCAATGTTTGCTGGAGCTGATAGAAAAGATAGCTCTACCTAATATAAAATACTACGTCAACTAATATTAGTGAAAAGCAAACATCCAAGTCTCTTTCTGTCTCTGCAATCAGCTTGTTAGAAGATGGAACTATGACTGCCACAATCTCCACGTCAAGGAGAGAAGGAGAATAGGAACGGTATCTCCTGAGCCCCCACAGCTGCTAACACTGCCTTTGCTACAGCCTACGTGGGGACTGACCAGTCCCGTACAAAATCTTTGCTTAAGTTAAGCCTTGGCTCCAACTCACTTATGTGCAAGACTGGACAACAATGCTCTTCTGAGATGGAAAAAAAGTCCTACTTAATAGTATGTTAATTGAAATTCCTAACTGGTACAACATGGAAATACAGGCAACCACAATCCTTCAAAATTAAACCTGAAACAAACACAGTAATGTGATAAAAGATTTGAGAACAGTGGGGTTGAATAACAGCAGAAATAGATGTCAGCATGACTTAGGAAGAAGCACACCCAAAAAACACTATGCCAAAACCTCAGGTAAGATTGGTAACACAACCAGATAAGAAACTTTAACTGTCCTCTTTGTAAAAGGACCAAGCGTGTAGCTAAATACACTAGAGAGCTATTGCTGAAGGTCAACTAACAAATCAAGACTAATGGGAGCAGATATTTGAAATGGTTAGTTATAAAAAAAAAAAGAAGACTGGATAAAAAAGAATGGAGGAGCACACAGCTGCTCTTGGACTTCCCACACATAGATCTTATGCACATGTAATTAGTCAAGAAGAGACAAGGAGAAAATACTGCTTTTTAGCAAAGATGTTGAGTATCTATTTTGATCAATGAGCATGGCAAATGGCACGATGATAAAAAGGGCCATCTTCTCCTATCACTAATATATACTGTTATTGAACAGCTCTATTTTCCATGACTGGACTTTAGAGTGTAGCAAAGTAGGCACCACTTATTATGCTATCAGACTTTAAATCAAAATTGAAAGCACTGGTTTTAATCCACTAACAGCTATATGAAATAGTCTATGCTGCAACTTATGTTTCTGAAATCTAATTTCATAGTCTCAGTGCTCATGCACTGAGAAGCAGATAGATAAACTTCCAACTTTGAAGCTATTTATGCACATAGTATAAACATGACAAGAAAAACAGCATGTAGGTTGTATATATATATGTGGCTCATATGGCCCTCTTCTTTTTCTCTGTTCCTCAGGAAGTATCCCACTAACAGTATTTGGAGTGGGAGGAGAGGTGGACAGAAATTAAATATTTGTTCTTTTACTTATACTAGGACTGTTTTTCTACTGGTTTCTTGCTCTTTCTGCAGTGTTCTCATTCTAGACTCTACCCTTACCACAAGATAATTGAAGGCCAACCAGCCCCAGGAATATGCCCACACACAGCTTCATGCTGCAAACTTGCACCTCTATAGGTCATCAATTATCTTATCAGGGGAATATAAACAACTTTGGACTTTGAGCACTATACTACAAATAGTCTTTAAATCAAGATATCATGTCAAATGATGCCCATTTTTCTAAGACTTCTACTCTCTAGGCCATCATATTTGCACTTTACTTTCTATTATTACTTTTTTATTAAGGAAACTTAAATCCTGTCGAGAAGAGCTTATTTAGGTTGAGCTGTCACCTTTAGCTTCAGAACATTAAGTCTTGACAAATGCTTCTTTTGAAGTCTGACACCTGTTTCTTTGGCATTTTCCACTTTCAGGAACTCACTAGACTATAATAATACTCAGCACAGCAGAAGTAAAGAGAATGAATTAAAGCAGAAATGCTTTCAGACGTGAGAGAGCAGTACGAAAGAGCATCCCTTTGCTCCGGTTTCCTCAGTAGTTTAGATAGGACCTCAGGAGAGCTCATGTCAAAACTGTATGTTTTTTTCTTTAATAGGAACCTAATGCCCATGAAACAAGCCAGATTAGCAGCCCTAGAGACCAGACAATTCTGCCTTAAAACAGATACAGATCAGCAGGAGAAACCAGGTTTCTTTGCAGATATTTTCCGAAGTACAGAGAAACATCCTTATTATTAGACCTTCTCTTAGGCCAAATATCAAGTCTCTTCTCTTTCTGTAACTGAAGTGCTTGAGGGGAATGTCTCTAACATACTCTGAGATGTGATTCTATCCGATTTTCCTTTACATTTTGGCTTCACGAAGATTTTGATGGTAAATTTCTTCAAACATTTATTTATCAGTTTGGGGGGGTCTACATCTAGAAGGGAATCCATAACCCACTTAAATCAATGAAAACAACTCTCATGAACTCTCTCTAAGCTTAGAGTAGACCTACAGGACCAGATCCACAGTTTATTTACCTCTGCCATGTATTTAGACACCATATTGATGTTTTTTCACTTTATTCTCTAGAGTTTCAGGTATAAATTTGCAACAGAGACTGAGGAATATACTCATTAGGAACTGGGTACTTGAATTCATTCCTTTGAAAAATTCACCTCTTCTGGATATTTCAAAACCTGCTTTTAGTCTTACAAAATAGATTCTATACAGAGACTATTTTTTCTATAGCCAACAACAAATCTAGTCTCTTTTTGTGAAAGATTCACCATGATGGAATATATATTCAATCGTATCCTGAAACCTTAAACAAAGAAACTTAAGAATCTTAAGAATCGTAAGAATCTTAAACAAAACTTGTTAAATTTATTTTATTGAAGAAAGGGATGTCAAAACCCCTTTCAAAAGTAGATTACAGACAGCATTGCAATGATCCTTGAATTCTATACTAAAAATCTACTAAAATGTATAAACAACCTTCTAGAATAGTTTCATACAGCAGCAATCTTTCTACTCAAACTGACCATGTTTCAGGACTGTATTTTACAGCAATTTTAAGCAGTGCTTATACCTACTGGGGGTTTGTTAGCAGGGCTGGCAGTATTACCTTTTTTAAGAGTACCTGGCACATTCTTTATAGCGCTGTTTTCGTCTTTTTCCAAATTTTCTGATCTTTAACCAACCTGGCTGAAATATTCCATACAAGGCTCTGCCTTAGGATGACATTTTGGTAAAGACTCAGGCAGTTCTGAAAATAAGGTCAAAGAGCAAATAAATTTGTGAGAAAGAGATACAAGTCTTCAATTAAAAGGTGCAGAGCAGGGCTCCCCAGCTGGCGGTTTCAGAGGCAGCTCAGAGAAAACACAGAACTCCTCACCGGCCAGAGCACGGGAGAGGCAGAGGCAGCAGCAGTTGCTCACATCCGGCAGCAGCCAACAGGACTGCTCACTGTCAAAAGCTCCACAGCCTTTACATTGCAGATCCTTTCGTTACACATCGGTAATCAGCCAGCTTGTGCAGAAGGAAAGAAACCTTTTCCCTGTGCATCTTTATAACAACAGCCATTGCGGCTGACAGAGAACTGGACCGTTCCCTTGCCCCATAGCCATGATGCAGCGACAGCAGCGGGGTTTCTGGTCTCCCTGAGCACAGCGCGCGAAGCGGCATGATGCGTGGTGGCATAGCTCTGCTGAGTGTATGTTCACACACGGGATCCCAAACAAATCACCTCTGAGCCTGTTAGTGGGTCACTTGGTTGCCCCTGGCAGGCTGTATGTGTCAGATTACCATCTGAAGACTCCCACTCTACCACCTTTGAACGTTAACTTTTCAGTCCTAAGTTTTCGTGCATATATATTTATGTACACGGAGAGGTCACTGTTCTTATTCATGTGGGTAGATGTGAAATGTAAATTTTTGCAGTTGGCAGATGCATACATTATAACAACTGAGCACATTAAAAAAATCTAATGATTAGAAAATTATACAAACATATACACAGACATACACACTCAGTGTATATACTTATAAAATAAGTTAAGCATCAAAACTCCTAAACTATTAAGATATCTGAATACTTTATGTAAGTAAAATATATTATTAATTACATGCAAATTTAGGACATGCTGAAAAAACTTTCGTTATTTATAAACCAGTTATATCTTTAATGTTTAGTGTTTTCTAAACTCAGTATTTTTCTATATTTAATAGACTAAACACGGTGTTGTGCGTTAAACGTGAAAGTACATGTGACAATAATTCTGTTTGGGCATGGCTGCTGTAGCAATTGTCTGATGTTGATCAATAGCTATGCAACTACTGTTGCAATTTTGCTCATGCAACATTACAACATAAGTGTACCATCAGTACTGCTACTGCTCAGGGTAGTAACAGAACAACTCAAACCCCACCCTTTATTGCTGTATTTCTAGCGGGAAACAAGTTCTGAGGTCTTACAAACTAGGTTGTTAAACGTGTTCAAATATTTTTTGTTATCTTTTCAGACATACATCCCTAAAAATTGTGTCCCTCCTTTTAAAATCACTGTATAAATTTCCATCACGTGTCCACAGCCATATGCATCATGGCTAAGCACCGTTGCAACTGTGGTGTTGCAGGCAGGGCTGTAAGGCCAATTTCATCATACAGCTGTGTGCTTCAACTTTTACTTAACATTGCCAGGTCTTAACTGGTGGGCTTAGACTTACCTTCCTGGACAGAAGATTTAAAGAGAAGTACATCCTTTCTTAATTAGCTGAATGATCTACAATGCATTTCATGCCCGAACAAATATAACTGAAACAATTGAAATCATGTTAGCCATGCAGAAGATAATCAAACTACTGGCTTAGCTCTTGGTGAGGACTGGTTACTTTTCTGATTTTGCAATGAAAAAGAAAAACCAACAGTGCTGTAAAGCATTAACACCAGCATTGGTGTATTTGCAGCCCAAATTACTATTCTAAGCTGTGTAGTTTGCTAGAAGACATGCCCCAAATTATACTCAAAGCAATCAGCAATTATAACTAAGACAGACATTTCTCATACTCCAGCCCATATCAGAAGACTTTAGAATATGACATTAATAATCAGACATTAATCTTTTCTAGAGAAAAAAATAATCATGAATTTAAAAAATCCAGAAGCAAGTGCATAAATTAATCTCAAACTTATGTTATTCTGCAAAGGATAACATAATGAAATGTGGATTGAAGAACTGCTATCTCTCTGTCACAGTCAGGGTATGTAAAACATCCGTTCATTACCAGAAGGTTTTGGTACCTGCATACTTATTTCTTTTTATATCCATAAAGGTGTATATAAAGCATATCAATATAGCACTCAGTAACGCTGGCTTTGAATCACTAGGGAGCATGGTAGGCTGCGGAGGTAAATGGATCCAATAAGGTCTGGAAATTATAAGAGCAAGAAGAAGCTGCAGCCGTAAAATACTTGAAGTGGAGAGGGAGGACTGGCGGGCATAGAGCTGAACAGCGTGGGAGCCAGAAGCAGCTCCTGACACAGAAGCAAGACACGCTCTGTGCATCTTGCCCTAGTGAGATACAAGCTTCAGACTCATGTCTGAAGGCAATGGGTTGCTCATCATGCACATAAGTAGGTTTTGTATTGGTGCCAGTGTTAGACAGTGGATCCCTGCTCATCTAAAGGAGGTCCCGTTGCCCTGCGACCCTCACAGAACGGGCTCTTGGCCGCTGTGGGCTGGCTCTGGGCTCAGGCTCTGCAGAGCTCCTGGGCTCCACTGCAAGGAGCTGCTGTTCGCAGTGCCAGATAACTTCCCCAGTCACGCAGCAGGAGCAGGAGCTGCTGCTTTGTGGTAAGCAGCTGATTAGCTGTGTCTCGCTTTTGTGTGAAGCAGTAGCTTCCACTGAATTCCTACAGGGCGTTCAAAATACAGTCATTTGCTTAATGATTTGGCAATGACTTGGAACTGCTTCATATGAAAGAGAAGAGGCATGGCATATTGTGATATATTGCCTCCCTCAGTGCTTGGGAAGTCTGGAGGCAGAAAGACAGCTGTCAGGGACATCAGAGCTGGAGCTGGACCTTATCGACCCTTGAAGATACGGGGGGGGGGGGGGGGCACAAGGGCTCAAGGCAAAGGCAAGACATTGAATAAGATGAGGTGGAAAGCAGAAAAAGACAATGCAGATGTTGGGAGATCAGAGAATGTTTGCTGGTGATAATGATGGCAAATAGCCATTTCTGCAAGTGCGGGAGTTGGATGGCGTTTTGAAATACTTTGGGAGCTGACACTATCTGAGAGGGCTAATGGACAAGGCAGAAAGGGGACTCAAAGTGGCAGCAGTACTTTCATCTCCTATGACAAGTTCGTTCAAAGATTTTTTATAAACATGTCAATTCTAAATATTTTTTTTTACCTGTACCTTATTTTTCAAGAATTTAAGTCTACGTAACTTCTAAATATGCTACTGTTCACATGTATTATTCATGTTTAGAGTCATATGTATCATTATTTAAGTGTATACGAGTTGTACAACTAGCATTAACTTTGCAGAGGACGTTCTGAACTGATAGAAAGGCTACTTACAAATACAAATAACAGCAATAAATCCACTTTGTATTATAGAAGGTTTAAAATATTACACGCTTGATAAAAAACTTTTTGTATTAGTAAATGTGGATTATCGCAATATATCCGAAGAGAAAGAGAAAACTTAAAAAATTTATTGTGCGAAACTATTTATGAAATCTAAATCAATGTCATACATAAGAAGCCATGGAAGTTCAAACAAATCAATCAAAAAATAGTTGAAAATCAGTGTCATATTTTGCCTAGCATGATCACTCTGCTGCATTCTTAGTTCTATAGCAGTATTTGGATGACACATAACTAGAACTGAGTACTTTGTAATGAATAATTTATTTCACCAATTTTGCCTCTTTTTTCTGTGACATATCCATGAATAAACAGATCACGATTTGCTTTATTCGTAATTCAAAGTTCTCTGACAGTCCCTCCTCAACCCATTTCCCTTTGCAGTGTTTATATTGCTTACACAGATATTCCAGATTTTGAAGTTGGGAAGGGTTGGAATCAGAGCTATGTAGTTTAGTTGTGCATGGTCATACACCATTGTTTCTATTCCCCAGTTGGACTCTTCTGAAGTAATTGGGTGTGAATGTTCACGGAGAATAAATTAGACTTTGCTTTTTGTGATCCTGAATGTAAAACCAACTCTCTCTGTGCATTGGCACCAATAAAACGCAGAAGAAACTCCACAGAAAGCTAACACACAAAAGGCATGAGCACAGCTGAAAGGAATTCATTTTAAAATCCATATGAATATTCATGGGGATTTTTTTGCAGTATGTTCTCAAATTAAACATTATGAAAACAACCTTTTCCTTAGGACATTCAACTGTGGTCTGTTCACCTGTTCTTGATGAGGCCATTGGGAACACTTCAGTGGTTGGAAGAAAGGACAAGCTTGGGGCTCTTGTTGGTCTGGAGTTCAGTCAGCCTTTTTTTGGACCCAAGCCTAAAGGCATTTCTTCTCTATATTGTAGTTGGGCTCTTCAATCAAAGAAAGCAGTGAAAATTTTGGAAGATTCAAGCTGAAAGGTAAAGCAGGGCTGTTTCCTGGGTAGGCTCACGGAGAGGAGGAGAGGAACACTCTTCCTTGTGCGGACTAACACTAAGGCAGATTTTGCAGCTGCAGAATAATCAGTCACTTAATATTTTGAGGGTGAATTTGTATTATGTGTGAAGCGCAGGTTTCTGCATGCCACATCAGGAGGCAGTGCAGAAATACATCATTCACATTAGTCAAATGGAGGCACTATGCACTCCCCATAATGCTGTGCTATCTCTACTTGTAGGTGCCGAGGGGAAGAGAGGTAGTCCTAGATTTCTATTAACATTTATCACACTTTAGCTAGATTTCTAAGGGATTACAGGCTTAGAAAAGTCAAAATCCATTCCAAGAGAGGTCTATACTACTAAATATAATATACTCTTAGCAAAAAGTAAGTTTAAAGATAAAGTAAAACAGCTGGGATAAAAAAATTTAAGTCAGAAGTTATGTTCCACGAGCAGAAGTGATGCTTAAGGC
Source organism: Ciconia boyciana (assembly GCF_034638445.1). Classification (NCBI taxonomy): domain Eukaryota; kingdom Metazoa; phylum Chordata; class Aves; order Ciconiiformes; family Ciconiidae; genus Ciconia; species Ciconia boyciana. The sequence goes on from NC_132945.1 coordinate 4,650,319, forward strand.
TGTTTTGCATTAGTACATTTGAAGCACATTGTTTCCTAATCTACTTCGAAGAAATGTTTAGGGATTTTATTAACATAAAACAAGATAGTGAGAGCAAATTTGATATCAATTAACATACTAATTAAATGTCACTTAGTAGTTTTAGCAATTACTTGATATTTAATTAACCACTTGAATACCTTGGGAGATCCAGATTATTGTACATGTAATCAAAGGGCAATTCTTCTGACCCTGTGGGTATATGCTGCATGTCAAGACAATCTGTAGATAGCAACAAAAAATAACTTTACGCACTGTGACCCCAGGTATGCTGAGTTGCTGTGTACCCAAGAGATTAATTTACTAATTTGAATGCACTAAGTATCAGTTAAAAAGCTTAAACATACCTCAAGTGATTAGGGACCTACATAAACAACATGAACAACCTACAAAATATCAATGATTTTAGTTCAAGCCACATTTTAAATTCATACTGCAAAATTGTCTTGGCATTTATGAAACTTGTTTTCACCGTCAGGTCCTTTTATTTTTAGCAAACAGCTACAAGGATTGGAAACTAAGGAAGCAAATATTTTCATGAAAAAAATTACTTAAGGAGTGCAAGTATGCACCTGAACTCTTCTGGACTGTATTCACAATGGCGCCAATTTTCACATAAGGGAGATTTCCTGGTGGGCCACTTCTGTACTGTTTTTAGGAAAAAAAGTCTTAATCACTCACAAAACAGGCATGATCTCTGCCTGTTGAATTGCCCTCTCCTACAGATAAGTCTCCTTCCTCCCACTTCTTTTGGAGCTGTGTCTGTGTCCTTCAGCTCATGCTGTCATATTGCACCATGCTGCCAATGACTACCCATCACAATTTGTAGCAGTCTCATGACTGCTACCGCTACAGTATTAGAGATTTTCCCTGTATTTGTCAACATGGAGAATCCGGGCAAAGTCACCTTTCTGTTCTCTTTGTAGCTCCTTCCCATTTGCCATACAAGAAAAGAGAACAGAGAACTTCACTCATCTTTAAAAAAATACATCCTTTGCTATATTTCAGTTTTCAGTTATTTTTTCACTTCTTGTCTATGTTTCATTTCTATACACATTAAAGCTTTTTATTTACAGTGTATCTTCAGATCTCTCTCTCAAATCAGATACCCATCCCTCTCGCTCCACCGAAACCAATCTAAGTCTCTAATGGTCTCTTTGAAGTAGAAATGGAGAATGAATGCTCCTTCCTCCTCCCTGTTCACCTATCAGCCACCTTAAACAGCAAGTGACATGCCATTTACCTAAAATCTTTTTGCTGTTTTGCTTTTGTGTCTTTCTTCTCCCTTGGTTCTCCTGAAACCCCTCTAATTTATCCTTCAGAGGATATTTACCAGTCTTCTTTCATTTCTGGGTGGGGACTCTGCATGGATTTATTTCAAATTCCTGTGGGGTCCTCTCTTGACATAACCCGTACCAAGGAGATTGAAAAGTGCTTGAATACTTCAACCTTTAAAAGGACTTACTTGTCATTTTAAGTGTATGAAGTGAGTTGATCTCATTCACAGTTTAGAAAGGCTGTTCATGTCTTAACTATAGTTTCTTAACCAGAGTAGATTTAAAGGAAATAGAGAGGATGGTTTGGCATTTTCTGAGCTGCATTTTCCCCCTGGATTTAAAAAAAAATAAAAATCACCAAAATCTTTATGTTCAGTGAGACCATATCAATGTCAATGAAATTCTGTTTCAAGGATAAAAAAAAAGATAATTCAACCTGTATTTTTGGATTTCATTAAAAGTTCCACAGTAGTACAGCACAAGCTAGTCAAACGTTTTGAGTTTTTAAGTATATATTACTTTCTTTTTTAATGTAGTTTTGTAATACACCGATAAAAAAGAAAATCTATGAACTCCAAAATATGGATTTTTAAGCTTTGTTTCACACAAAATTTAAATTTGCTTTGTTTTTACCCTACTCTGAAATGGGAATGATTTTTCATCCTGTGCAAAGGAACAGTACTCTATTACATGTTAGGCAATGCTCCGACCAGGAGGCTGAATTTAACTTCCTTGCAAAGCAGAAAGAATTACGCCTTTGAAATATAAATGTAACTCTGGTGCAGTATGAAGAAGAGAATGAACTTCTTGTAGAGCAGAAGCATGAACTAATTGAGAAACTGTATCCATTGCTTACCTTGAATTGTTTTTATTTGTCTAATTTTCTCTCCAGGGGATCCTGAGACCACTGCTGTAAGAGGACTGACAAAACCACTGATGAACTGTTGTCTGGGGAGAGTTTCACACAGATCAGCAAATACAAACCTAACCTACCAGACAGCATCGCACTAATAGACTGCTGGCAGAGTGGCTTAGACCACCTGCTTTCAGAAGTATCCCATTCCCCTACTTTAAATGAAAGCAATATCTGCTCTCCATTGTCAAACAGCAGATATTGCCAGCTTAAAATATCCAGTAATACCCTGGACTAATATTGCTATACATTAGCATCTGAAAATAATTTATTTCAACAAAGAAGATAACTGGGCAACACATTTTCCCGCTATTAACAATGTTGGAAAATATAAACAAATACAGGAAATGGAAGCAAAAAACATAGGCAGAAGAAAACAACAGTTTATGTAAATGAAATAAACACCTCATTCGTATACAGCACTTTTTATCATTACATTTCAAACTAATTTACAAACAAGATCACTGTGACAGTTGACAGTTTTCTTGCATGATCCTGTTGGCACATATACAGATGCTGTAAGTGTAGCCAGTCTTTTAAAATTTCTCTTCTGTGATGCAAAGGCACAGCAAATGTTTCCATCAATATTTGCCCAGAATTTCTGGCCACTCAAATCTTACCCCGATTTTATTGTGCACATATCACGTCACCAAAACCTTAACCCCTTCTTTATTCAGCATCTACAACCATTTTTACGTATCTTAAAAATATTAATTATAACAACTGGATATTTACTACATAAATTGAAAAAAGAAAGCTTGCGCACTATTCAGGGACTTGTCTTTTTGCATGTACCAGATACACTTCACCCTCAAAGCAATGTTTATAGATAATAAAGTCATTCTAATGATTACTCATCCAGATATGTCTCTATATTATTTAAACCTATATTTACCAATATGCTTATACTTTAATAATATCCTAGGAAAGAAAAAAAAAATACAACTCACATTAAAATTACCACAGGGGTTGAGGATTTTGCCTGGAAGAAAGAAAAACTAGTCTTTAATCAAAAAAGGCACAGTTACAAAAGGATTAATTTTGGATCAGAACATATCACAAGTTAGATGTTTTTCTGTCCCAGCTGAGAGTAGTAATTGGAAAATCATGGTTTACACAAAAAAATCATTATTTTCTTATGATCTGCCTTTCTTTCATGAAGCCTTGCATCTTCATCACTCAATTACAATCTGAGAGACTAGGGGACTCAATATATACTAGATTAAAGGTCACCTATTATTACAGACAAGATTTAATTGCAATATTTACATAAATTCCTTACCAACCATAGGGTTTAAGCTGCTTGTACATATTCAGCATACTAAAAAGGGACAGGATATTCATTAGTTGTACTATGGGAAAAAGTATAGCAGTAACCTAAAAACAGAGCAAAACTCTGTTCTACAGCTTTTTTAAAAGAAGAAAATTAGGAAATGTTGGTGGTTGAAAAATTGTAGATTAAATCTTATTCCATTACAGAGAGCAAAAGTTAGCTTGATTGCACTGCTGTAAGAACTTCCTAGGGGAAATTAAACTTGATAATCTCAAGGTGTTTCCCAGAAGATGCCATGCATTCGGTAATGTTCATTATAGTTTGCAGAATACCAGATAGAATTTAAAGTGAAGACTCCTAAGGTTTAATCAATATAGACATTCTAAATTGTTCACAGTATAAAGCCCTGATTATGAAACAAAGATGTGGCTAAAAGGGAAGCCACAGTACTTGAGGTGGATGTTTTTTTCCTGTATAAACTGGTTGGTTCATAGCTAAGGTGAATAGTGACCACCAAATCTCCAGACCAATTTTTGTAGCAGCATCATAGAGCGCTTCACTGAGCTCCTGGGACTTCTACAGCACTGCCTGCTTTTGGTGAATGGTTCTTAAAACGAGGTAACAAATATTTTGGCGATTACTTGTTACAGGATTTAAAACCTACACATTACTATCATAAATCATTAAGAGGCTAACTATTACAAAATAGATTTTAAATGCTTCCTTTGGAAGAGCATGAAGATTTCAATTTGAAAAAAAAATCATATTAGCTGTCTGCTACCTGCTCAAGTTTTAAAGCAAGAAATAAAAGAATACAGCATAAACTGATATTGGTGTTTGTTACCGTCTGGTGATATACTCATAGGACAATCGGTAAAGGACTGAAATGACACATTAGCAGTTCAAAGCACAAAGAAAATGAATCTTCAGTTTTGATTAAATGAGTTTGCAGCATCTGTGGCATCTTTAGATAAAAGAAGTTGCCAAATTGCTAATTGCAAAAATAATCCAGAGTAGCAGGTTTCAGTGCTGGTAAGGAAAAGCTGCCTAAGAACAAATGATTTCAGCTAAAGCCAAAGAGGATGCTGACCCTCTCAAATCTTCAGTAGCTTGGACAAAGATCAAGGGGGTTTTTTAGGACTAAGAGCAGGACCTGGAATTTCAAACAAAATGTGGCTGGAAACATTTTTTTGAGTGAGCCAGGACTGGATTTATGGTTCCTCTCCATCTGGTGCTGGCTAGATGACATCTATTCAGCACAAAAGAGAGATGATGCCCCCTAATTTTGTATGGGTACATATGTCTTCCCATTGCTTTGATATACAAGGGATAATCAAGCTTGAAGATTCAAACAACTCAATCAGTAAGGGCCTATGAGATGGATATAAATGAAATAAAAATTCTGGAGACCATTTTGGAAAAAAAAATATGTTTCAGAGCCATTAGCTCTTTGAGGTAACCGGGATCTGATGGGGACCAGGCTCTGCAGGGTTTATCCTATTTAAAAAAATAATCGCACTTCTTCTCTCATGCATCTGTTCTCCATGATTCTGGTCTTTCCCTGTCTCCTTAAGGAGGAGCTGAAAGGTTAATTTTTCATTGGTCTTCAGACCATGAGGAGAGTCTCCACTGTCTTCCTATGTGCTGGAAATAAAAGGAGTCCCTCCCTACAACTTCTTTCTTTCCCACTCCTAGGTCTGTGGGGGAGCTTCTGTTGTAACGAGAACTTGGCTCCTCCAAGCAGCTTCTGTGACACTGATAGCTTGGCACGGGAGAACCTGAAATGGAGCTGCACAAGCAATGAAGAAAAAATGCACTGCTGATGTCAGTTTTGCACTTTTCAATAGCTTTAAATTTTATTAAAAGAGCACAACTATCTATCTCATGTCTCATTAATTTAGGGCAGAAGTGTGACCTGAAGCATCCATTCATTAGGTGGTAAGATAATTTGGAAATACATTTTTCCTTTCATAATAAACAACATTTGTTTGGGTGCTTTTCCTGGATGTTTAAAGGTAATTCAATAAATTCAGTTTTATTGGCTACATTACTCCTATTTTGCATAGGAGTAATTTTTACATTTCTTTTTATTTTTAGGTAAAAGATCTAGCGAAGAGGATTTGACTACTACAGCATTCCACAGGGAAAAAAAAAAAGAAAAGACTTAAAAGAAAATGTATATTAAAACTTCATTGTATTTGGATGAAGCTGATGTTAATAATTTCTCAGACCTACTCCTTGCTTGTCCTTTTCCTGTGACTTCGGATCAGAAAATTATGACTTCCATAATTAAGAAGTCTGAGGTGCTTCAGAAAAAGTAAAATGTTCTGCTGAATCTTTCCTAGAGAGCACAGTTGAAACCGCAGGTCATTTTGTTCAAGAGAAAATAAATTCTGCTGAGCTAAACTCAAGAATAAGAAAAGGAAAATTACTAACCGAACTTCAAGATCAGAAGGTAATGCTAGTTCTTGAACAGAGAACTAGATTGTTAATTCAGTGAAAAGAGGCCACTTCATTTAAAAATTGGACTTCTTAGTCAGCATTTCTCATGAATGCTGACCAACGCTTTAAGTGCCACTAGAAGACAGAGCTTAAATTTATATGAGGTGCACATCAGAATCAATACAATGAAATTTTGTAAGAAAATATTAAGTCTTTCTTAATTAAAAAACCCACCCACCTTTACTTAAGTTATAGTAAAACTGACAAAAGAAAACATTTCAGAGTGATGATTAGCTTAGACATGGTCTTAGAGACTTTACATACAGTTACTAAGTTAGGCAATTACTCTTTTTAATCATGTTAAAGAATTGCTTGCTAACTTAAAAAGCAATATAAACTTAAGTATTTTACTCAACCAGCATCTCACTGTGGATTCTGATGCTACAAAGGAAACAATTACAAGTTTATATGTATGAAATAGTTAAAAATAATAACAGAATTAACTTATTTAAAGTAAACATTTTATTTCATTTCCTTTCCAGATGAAGTTGCCAATACAATCAATGTAAAATAAAGTGGACAGTGCCAGAAACCACTGGAATCTGAAATCTCCATAATCTCTACCATCATGTACTGTAAGAGTTAGTTGAGATAACATCTGATATTTTTTTCTTGTAGAAATTTCAGAATGTTCTGTTTTAAAGTCTTTTAGCCAGTTAGAAGTTCCAAGATTAAAACTTCAAAATTTATTTGTCCAGTTTTTGAATGGGAGATATAGATATACTCCAATATTCCTTTGACCAATTCATCCCAGTGCACATGGGAGGGGGTTCTAGTGTTCCGTAGATCTTGGTGGAGAAAGAATTATCAAATGTGCCAATCTCTGTTACAGGAAAAACAGACAATTAATTTTTTGTAAGTCAAAAGAATGAAACTACAAATATATTAATATAAATACATAATTATATATTTACATATCTTTAGATAAATTATTTGTTTACTATATAAATTATACATGTACTATATATAAGTATACTATTTATATATAGATCTATATAAACACACTTATGTTTACTGATATGCAAAAATACTTAAATATAAGTATATAAATATATTATTTTACAATTGCCTTGTAGGAGTTTTGCTAAAAGAAACAGCTTAGCCATCACACCTTTGATTCCTTCACCATAATACTTGTCTCTGCCAGAGCTGTGCTTTGATCCTAAATAAGAGGTTGACTTCCTTTTTATTAGTAGGTAGATGAATGAATAAATAATTCATACCAGGTTTTCTTCATGTTTGTGGGTATTGCTTGATCAAACTATGATTTGCAAGTGTTCATTGCATAGTGACCAAGAAATGTAGCTTCCAGTAGCCCTGTACAGAGGATCTGTTCCCTTGTAGTTATGAATAGTTTCAGAATTCCATTATTTGCACTCATTTCACACAAAATATTTTCAAATGACCATATGGCTCCTTGTAATGAACACACTATCAAAGTGGCCAAGGTTCCTAATTTCCTGGAAGGAAACTGATAACCCTGTCATTAAAGCTTATAACATACTTTGAAGATTTTTCAATATAAAGCATTAAACAAAGTTACCACCTTTGTCTGTAGTTGTCCATTTGGAATGCAAGTCAGTCTTGGAAGTACCTTGTAAATGCGTGAGGAATTAATCATCACTACCATGCTGTGTAGGAGGCATTGTGACAGAGCACCTAGAGCTAAAAAAATGGGAATGGGTGGGCGGGGAGAAGTTAGAAACTTGTTCTTGGTAGCAGAGACAGTTAAGATTAGAATAAAGACATCTCGACCACAGCCTTGTAATCACGGGCTCTGAAAAAATCATACAGAAATGAAAATTTGAGTAAAGGTCCACTGATAATTTTCCACATTATCATCTTGCATGTTAGCAGTCCACAAATGCTTTCTGCCTTAAACACTAACATATTAATTACTTCAAATGCAAGGTCACATGGGAACCTGCCTCTGAGAACAAATAGTACTTGAAGAATATGGAGAAATCAAATCATTGCTGAGAAAATACACTGAGATTTACATCATCGTCTTGAACTTTTAACTCCTCAGACATGTAGAACATAAGATTTAGCAAACACCTCCAATACTAACTTCTAAATAAAATAAACAGTTTGTATAATTTATCTTCCTGCAGGGAAAGGTGAAGGAGATGGGTCAATGACAAGCACACTATACACGCACATATTTCTGATAAAGACAGGAACATTCCTTGTTAGGCTGCAGAGTTAACCGGAAATGTTTTTAGAAATAGCATTGGTACAAGCATCTGCAAAATTGGTAATGTGCAAGAAAAATGAAACTCAGAACCATGCTAAACTAAGTTTCCTAACATTATCCGGGGGGGCTGGGGGAGGGGAGGGAAGCAAGCTTCTTATTTGAGTACCTAACAATATGGGATCTATTTATAACCTCCCTGTAGAAAGACATGGGAAAGTACTCTTTGACCCTAGCAGGCCTTTCGCATTTTAAAGGTGCATGGATGAAACAGTGGACAGGAGAGAATTCTTACACAAAAAATTGAATTTTATGTAAGGAATTTTAAAAAAACCTACTTTTGCTTTGCCTATGATTCTCTTTTTTTACCTGGGCTGATGTAAACTAACAGCATTTCATGAAGTTTCACTGGTGTAAGATGGATAAGAATGATCAAAGTGAACTAGCATCCAAACAAAAACAATAAAGACACTTATACATTCACCATTACTAGGGAAAAAGACAAAACTATTTGGTATATATATTAAAAAATAGGTCCACATAGGTTCCACATAGGTCTAGCGCTGCTCATTCTACCAATTTAACAAAACTCATAAATAACGTTAAATAATAGATCTGTGTACTGTACTGGTATAAGGAAGAGAGTGAGGAACTGATTCAACTCTTAGAAAATTCTATTTTCTCTGTTGCTATTGGCATATTTAAATCCATCTCTCTGCAAGTCTGGAACTCCAGGCACAAAATTACCATTGCAAATTATTTGCCTGAATTCAAGTCCATAGGATGCTACAGAACTGACTTTGACCAGATGAAAAAATAACACATTACTTTTGACAAGTATCAGTATTCAGTGAAACTCAAACCAAAAATCCCATATTTTCTGTTTAAAAGGTAAGAAAGAGAGGGTAAAAGCAAAAATGGTCAGATATTACAATGGTGAGAGATAAATAGTGGACATTCCCAGCAGTCTGTGCTAAGACCTGCACTCTTTAACATATTCATAAATGACAGAGTATGGACAGCAGTCAACTGTTTATTGCTTCTTGCACACAAGAACTAAAGCATCCCATGAAGTCAGAAGCTAAGCTCAAACAAGCGAAAAAGAAGGTGGTTCTCTATAACTGACAGTAAATCTTGACCAAGGATGTTGTGCCTATAGAAAATCTGCAGGAGTTGAAATGAAGATAGGGCAATTAGTTGGAGAAGACCTCCATTATACCAGATTATTTGGGAATGTGTCATTTACATTTGCTGAGGGTCCAGAAAAGTTACTACTGGAGAGATGGCACCAGGTTAGAATGATCTTTGATATAAATCAGTACAGCTGTGGTATAAATATGAACAATAAACATTAAAATTTAAAAGTTAAGAAGCAAAGAGATGAGATTTAGCTACATACACCAGTAAATGAAATAATCCAGGAACCATTTTCAGGCCCTTGGGCCAACTAACAGGCACAGCTTGTTTCCATTCAGCTAAATTCTTCTGTTCCCAAAGCAGGGCAGTCCTACCCCAGGTCCTAGCAGGGGGTGGTTCCCGGCCCATGCTAATCCCCAAAGTGTGCTCCAGCATCGTTGAGTGGCTGCTAGTTAAGTCATCATGAGCAGAAAACCTGCCAGCAATTAACAACTTAACAGTATGAACCGGACTGCTCACAGGCTGGTACAGATGCAGCCATCATACCTAACAGTCCCTCAGTGTCAAAGGCATATAGATTTTAGCAATACCAAGCTTTTGCCCTAGGCCTTGGATCCAATATGGACCTTCACATATTAGAAGAGGGCTTTACATGTGAAGTGAAATTTCAAATACTTGTTATCCACGTTAGAACCTACCTAAGGGGAAAAACAACCCACATCATTCTACGGTAGTGAGCATAAGCTAGGGCTTGCTAATTATTATGACTGACATACCATAATTCAATAACTTACTCTCTACATAAAATCAACCTTTCACTATACAAAACCATCAGTGGGACTAACAAACGATTCCAAACTGTAAAAAGCTTCATTGCTGATCTAATTATGCTCTGCTTCTCGCAGCTCTGGGAAGTGCAGAATAATCAGAGCACAGCAGGCACGGGCTATGAATCCTCCCTTCCTCACAGCCAGCCCCTACACGCTCTGATGGACAGGGAGAGGACACTGAGCAGCAGCGGTACATCAGCACGTCAGCCTTCTCTGAAAGGGGCCATGCTTTTAGGTAATTCTGTCTCCTTTCTCCCCTTTGAGTAGAATAAACCAAAGCAGCTATAGGTGCAGCCCAGTGAGGTGGTGGAAGGGTAGAAGAAGTCCAGAAGCTGAAATTAAGTAACAGAACCAAGAACAGGGAATATAGCTGGATGTGCCAGCTGTGCACTGTGGTAGACAGAAAATAATTAATTCAGGACAAGTTAAGTAGAGGTCATAGGAAAGTCAATCAGGCCATAAAAAGAAAGAACAGAGGCAGAATGCAGAGGAAGGGGGTCAGTAAGACAGAGTGCACGTGACAAAGAAATAGAAAGAATTAGAGACAGAAGGATGGGCACACAGGTCATAGGGAGTGAAATAAGAGAAATGAGAAACTATCTCTGGGGTGGAGGAAAGGAGACTTACACAGTCAAGAAACAATGAAGAAAAGAAAAATGAATGAGCAAAAATGAATGAGTAGAACAGAAGTTACGCTTTTCCAGAAGAAGAAAGCCCAGAAAAAAGGATGGGGAGAAAAAGCAGAGCAATTAATAAAAGGAATGAGACAGTAGGGATGAAGGGAGGGGCGTGAAAGGGATATCAAAAGGCACAAGGCATACACAATGGAGGAAACCAGCACACTTTTATTTATTCATACTTCTATATTTTATGTTATCTTCCTAGCAAGCATCCCATAGCTCCACAGATTTTTTTGGGGGAAAGGGATGGGCTGGCAGCATATTGTTGCTGGGGGATTTACTATAGCTCTTTTTTCTTCTTGTACTGCTGGGCGTATATTTATTGAAATTACCTGAGATAGTGGCTGGCACTTTTTCAGAAATGTCGATATCTGATTTGGGATAGAGAGGAAAAATTTATTTTATTAAAAAAAAAAGCCAAACTGAAGAAAATTCAAAGAAGGATACAGATGTAAGGAAGTGATTGGTGTCATTTGTCAGCAGTTACCAGCAGCCTGCAAGTATTCACTCCTATAGATCACCAAACACTTTTTGCTATTTGAATGACAACTGAAACAGAAAAGAGCTATGATTTATCTTTCCTGAATATAGCATTAACACAAGATTAACACTGCCTGATGAAATAAATAAAGTTATCTAGAGGGAAATGAAAAAAGGCACCCATCTTAAAAATAACCTAAACTAATTCTCACATTGTTCAGATATTTTGTTGGAATTCTTAAGGTTTTCAAGAAACAAAAAAAGAAACATTCAAAATTTTTAGTCTTCCTCTTTACCTGTTTCTTTCCATGACAACGATTTGCCAGAAAAGAGAGACAATTCTGTGAAAGCAAGGGCAACACATCAGAAGGTTTTGTATCTCATTGTTAATCATTACAATAGCAGTAATAACCCCATGGACCGTTTTGATGAAAACAATAGCTGAAAAATGTTATTAGCTTGGCCAGCCATAATTGCCTACTAGCATTCATCAAAATTAACTTTTTGATTAATTTTTGTGACTATTTCTACCTGTCCATTTATAGGGCAGTTTTAGAATGCCCAGAGCAAGGCTGCCAGGTTGCCGTTTCATCCAGTATCACATCCTGGGTTTTTATTGGATTTATTTTTCCTTCAGCAAGTATTTGCTCTTGATGCTTAATTCAGAAGCTTCTTGCCTCTGTGCTGGGAATAAAAATACAAAATTGGTTCTCCAATTAGCAAACATTTTCAGCTGCAAAACTATCAAATCAATACCATATCCTCAGCAATCATTTTAGTTACAAAAGTGTGAAATTTTTTTTCCAAGAGCTCTCAATGCCCATTTTTTGGCTAATTAGCTGCCTGTCTGCCTTGTCCAAGTGGCACAGTTTAATTCCAAAATGAAAGACTTGAAAAACCCAAGAAAGTTCTCCAAAAGCAAATGACTTTCATTCAAACAAAAAATTTCTGTGCTGCCCTTTTTCTTATGAAAGACTTCTTATGCAAATAGAAATTCAATGACTAAGAAAAAATTTGGAAGACATTGCCCTGGTGATCTTATGCTCTTTCATACTGTTTCTTCCCACATTGTCTCACCTGAACCACCTGTAATAAAGACAATAAATAGCAGCAATTATATTAATATATAATTATTATGGTTATTTGTAGTTACATAAAACCACTGTTAAGTCACATCTGTCTCAGCAAACATTCTCACAGATTTTGACAGAGCTTTTATTTGTTCCATCAGTTATAATGCATCTTGTTTTACTTGAATGAGAAGGTACTATTTTTTTGTTCTTTAATAGTCTTGATGTAATGGCTGGTTGTTGTTTTCATTCTATAAATAGCACAATATAGCAAGAAAAGTGGTTAAGCCTTTTGCTGATGGTGTAATTAATTGGTACTAATGTCGCATTTTGCAGTTTCCAGATCAGTTTGATTGAAATAAGGGTGCTAACCCTGCATTTTCATACTGATTGTGCACTGGTTCAGGATAGATTGCACGAACTCATGTAGGGGAAATCCATTAAGGATTACTAAATGCATGGATATGCATAGAAATTCAACTAACTCAGGGAAAAGTAACCAAGCTGCAGTCTAGGAGAGTAATAGAGGGAATGGACACAGACAGATTGCTCTCTGTCTACTGATAGCATATCAAAGAACTGGCTTAACAGATTGTGCTGTCTGGTCAAGAAGTTCCTGAGGCTTTTTAGATAACTTAGTGCACTACTATGTGTTTTTGGCAGAATGATCTCCCCGACAGTAATGAGCTATCTTTGGAAAGTAGCCTGTGCTTTTTTCAAGGATAAAATAAACCAGTCGCTCTATTTCTATCATTGTATTCTGCAAATTTTGCAGTGTTCTTCCTCAGTCTTGGACAACCAATGAGAATAGTTTGGGCCAGATTTACAGTGGCATTTAAGCATCCAGCTTGGCAATGGATGATATTTTCAGAAGTGAATTACATGGATAATGCACTTAATTCTGAATAAACTCACTGGCCTAAACATGGGATTGCTGATGATCCTGTCAGTGTTTATCTGCCTCTTTGCATGCCTAAACATCTTTGTAGATCTAATCTTTCATTTATACTTTACTAGAGGCAGAAAATTCATCCCTCTGCAACTCATCTGTGTTATCTAAAGGATGCAGTAAAATGTCCAGCACAATCTGAGAAACACACATACTGAGTAGCAGAGGATTCAGTAAAGCTTCCTATTCTGTAGCTAGTTGCCTGTCTTATTTAGGGACATTATTATCTCTGAGCTAAAAAGTTTTTTTGTAGCTCAGGCATCTTTTGTTTCTGCTGTCTTTTCTTCTCAGGAATATACCAACAATCAGGAAAATGTACCCTAAAGCATGGGAAGATGAAGATCTCATAGCTAAATAATATTGTTGGAAAAAAATATTCTGGATTAATGCAAAAGATGTAGCTGCAGCATTCATGGCACTTGGAAGAAGTGCCCTTCCCCAAATGACAGACCTGCACAGAACACAGCGGTTATGCTGTGTTAACTGAACTGCAGGCATAACAGCATTTGGGGATGAAAACCAAATAGTTAGAAGCACAGCAGAAAGATTTTAACCAAATTGATTTTTTGGTTATAAAAATACAATATTTTACCTTCTTGGAAAATGAATATGAATGTCTGTTTCAAGTGAACTTACAGCTGTGAGAATCTCTAACTACACATATTATTTTAGGATTAATTTAATTATTTGTGCATCATTAGTCACTCCAGTTTTTGTGTTTGTTGACAGCCACCATTCAACACATCAGATAATTGTAGCCCATCATCATAATCACTATTACGATTCCATCACAGGACAAGTCATTTTACCTATTTTCACTCCAAGGGCACCTGAAGGGACTTCCTGAAGTTCTGTATGTACATTTTACTTAAACAACAGCATTTTGAAAAAGTGGGTAGAAACTGCAGAGCCACAATCAGCACTTTCTTAGATGTCTGAACCAGGGGGGTGGGGGCAGCAGTTGCTTTTCTGTAGGAAGATGATTAATGAATTGTTGACAGTAATAAAGAAGCAGACATCTTGGAGATATTATTATGGATCACATATCACTTGAAACAGCAAGTCTGCCTCCGTAAAACATTTTATTTGTTATATTGTGCAAATCGATTGTAATTTGCTACTGGCTCCTTTTCAAATACAATTCTTCATTGCTGCCTTGGTAAATAATAAATCACACTAACTATTATTTCAAAATTGAGTGTTCCAATTTAGTTATGAATGGAGAAAGTAGAGATGCTTCAGGATATAAAATCTTCTAGCAGCTCACAGAAAAATAGCTTCTTAAGGATAACCACATCAAAAATCATTAGAGATGAGCTACACCGTACTAGCATGCATGCCTTCATGACTGAAGGCAGATTAACAAAACACTGACAAGGTTACGCTAAATCAAATATTTTGTTCTCCTGCCCTTTGCAAAAAAAAAAAAGAAAAGAAAAAAGAAGAAAAAAAAAGAAAAAGATGCAAACAATAGTTCCAGTAGTGCTGTATTAATACCATTATACAAGCACCAATCGTAAATCCAGTTTTAAAATTTAACATCCTTATGTCCCTGGATTTGTCTTCAGACATAAATCAGAAATGTCCTTGAAGAACCAATATATTTCCTTCTTCCAGATTACCAATTTGTGCTTTGTATAATAAAGCAGATCTGTTTCTCATGCTCTGTATGGATGAGTCATGCTTTTAATATATGAAATAAACCTGAAGGAATAAAAATGATTCTACCAAGTTATGAGATTTGGATGGGTCAAGTACGTCTCTAAAATCTAATGGATAATCTGCATTAAGCTGATCTATTCATTTTTGTTTGCTTGCCTGGTTTTACATGATGTTAACTTTAAGACTCAGTGAGCATTTATGCATCCAAAACACTAGGCCATTGAGAATTTTTATATGGATTTCAAGAGAAAATGTGTAATATTCTTTAAGCTTTAGGTTTCTCTTTTGAGCTACTTATCCTTTTTTGTTGTTTTGTTTGTTTGTTTTTAACTTTTTTTTGAGGTGCTTATGGACATGGTGTAGTGGTGGTCTTGGTAATGTTAGGTTTACAGTTGGACTTGATGATCTTAAAGGTCTTTTCCAACCTATATGATTCTGTGAATACTTCCAAGTACCACAAATTTCTTAACTGAAATCTTTTTGACAAATACCACCTAAAAGAAAACCAAAACTCTTGTAACTCTTGCACTTGGACTGCTATCTAGTGAATCTAGCATTTCTATCAGATGTAGTATTTCTTTATAAATTATACCAAGTCTACTCTGGGCTTTTCCATTATTTCTTGAAATCTCTCAATTCCTCTTTTATTCAAAATAAAGCTTGCTAAATAAAGCTTGGGTTTCCTGCAGGATTTCATAATCTCTCTGCTTATTCATCTCAGATGACAGGTCCAGATGATTTGGATGTGTTAATATCTAACTGCCACACGGAGCCACAGACTTTACTAAATATCAATAATTGATTACAATGAGTTAGCAACTTGGCTCTACTACCTATGCAGTCTAATGACTCCTGCTGCCCCATTACACAAACTATTCACAACACTATTATCAATGCAATAAGAACCTACATATTTTTTCCAGTGGATTATACGGTTAAAGATGGCCTCTGGACAATTCGTGATATGTTTATGTCTTCATCAAAGCTGCTAAATTTTCAACATAATTACTCACTAACTCAACTACCTTGAGTTAGTTTCATGCCAGTTATTTCAAGAACTCACAAGCCTGGAAAAGTTCACACTTACTTCATATAATAAAACAGATCTTACTCTGTTTTTTCTCTGATCTTTTCTCTGTTTTCTTTTGTTGTTTGTTTGGGTTTTTTCCTGATCTTTCTCTATAGAGGCTTGCTATAGAATGACTGTGATTTTGTGTAAAATGAGAGTAAACATGACCTCACAGTTTTAACAAAATGTATTTAGCATAACACTTCAAGATATGAGAAATAAATATACTAAATAGAGGTTTCATTACAGTCATTTCTAAATGAGAATGAAAACCAGTATTTCTAAATAATCTAAGAAAGACTTACTTGGAGTTGGAGAACCTCTGCCAGAACTGTTTACAGACCATGATTGCCAAACCATTACTTTTAAAGGCATGCACTTTGCAGTGGGTAAATTTAGATGAACATTTGCTTTAGCATAGAGTTTCAGGAGTGTTACTGGAGCCCTTCTTTCTGTATGTTCAGACCGCCCACTTGAAGGAATTCTACAATTAGAGATATACATTAAAAAAATATATTTCCGTAAAATAAGGAATAATGTAAGGCATGCTACATGGCTGCTCATCAATTTCAGTTTTTAACTAAATAGGAACATATTCCTGATTTTTTTTCCACATGTCCACCTTTACCTTTTTCCCATGAAGAGGCAGCTTGATAATGAGAACTTCCTATTAAACCTTCATCTTCATTTTAGAAGTGTTCAAGAAGAAAATATGGAAACAGCAATTGGGAGAAAAAAAAAATAGAACTACAGGTCCATTTCATAATCACTAGTCTGTGATCTGTTGTGCTCCTGACATACATTAAGAAGATCCCTTGGAGAATTCTGTCTCCATTCATTATATCCTGAAAGAGTCTGGTTTCATTGACCTTGCTCTCAGTACAGTGCCTTATGTCCCACTGATTTAAGAAGTTTTATATAATGAGTAGCTGGAAAGGGGTGAAATTAGCCCAGAGAGCCATAATATATAAAATGTTCTTTGCTCAACACTAATTAGTTTATTTGATTTTCATCCGGTAGGTCTTGTCTCCAAGGTACAGAGAATGAATTTGTTTTCAAATGCCATAACATCAGACACTTAAGTTCTTTAGTGTCATATCCTGTTCTGGGGGTGGTAATTTTGTTTAAAAAAAATCTTACTTCAGCAAATAAAAATGAAGTTTTGTCAGACTTTTTAAAAAATGCTCTTTTTATTGAGGACTTGGGGGAAACAGATTATGAATTAGACTTTTTGATAACTGAAGATTAATATTAGTCTGCTTCCAATCAAAAACTTCAGCACTTGAATACTGAATATTTGAATAAGGAGGCTCATTGACATAGCCTCCAAGACAATACACCAAAATAGATACAGCTGCTAAAGTGGAAGTTGCTTTCAGCCAATGAATTTACTGCTTGTCAGATTTGTATGCATGTTTGAATGTGAGGGTAATGAAATAACATTATAGATTTCAGAACCAGGGCAGCCTTTATTCAGATAAGGTTATAAGCAAATATGTTTTAGAATGAGTGCCTGCTGAAGTAATAGAATCCATTCCCCACTTATTCTTGGGAGTTTAACTGTTTGCTGCAACATTTAAACATACACAGAAATGCAGCCATATACCAAGAGCTTTGCACCTTGGGCAAATATACAGTAACAAGATCATAGGGGCCGTATTCAGATAGTTTAGCTTGAGTGTATCTAGACTTTAGTCTTGATTCCCAGTCTTTCCTTTCAGCTACCTATCTTTCGCACCTTAAAGCCAAACAGTAGTAAACAAAATTAAGCAAAATTTAATTGTCAAATCACTGTGAGACACAAAGGTTATAGCTCAAGATAAATAGCATACCACACTGAGGCCAGACTATCAGGCAAATAAAACCTGATAATTCAACATTACATGTTTACAACTCAAAACTGAACATTTCCAATGCAAAGTAGGTAAAATTTTCAAAATCACTTCACTGTGATGCAGATTTTAAATAATTAAAATGACATTAAATAATAGTTAGAGTTTTGAAACATATTCAGTTGCAAAACCCTCCAGAGGGTTAATGTTAATCCTACTGTCTAATGCTAACACCCCTCATCTGGAGGAAATATTCCCACGTCAGCATTTGTGGGATATACCTTTTGAAACCCCTTTAGACACATCAGTGAAAAGTCTAGAAATGCAGAAATGGCAACACATTGCTCCCAAACTTTGCATCAAACTCTCTGCAACCAGTGTCACCATACTAGTCAACACAAATGCAATAAAAGCAGTAAGTGGAGAGAGGTGGAAAGTAAGTGGAGAGAGGTGAACTGTTCCCATTCACACCAGGCACAAACCGAGCAAGAAAGACAGGGACTATGTGCCTGAAAGAAATGGGGCAGTATCTTGCACTGGATCTGATGAAAATTCTCCAGTTGCAAATGTAAACTATAATGGGTTATTAAAATATTAAAGATAAAAGTGACCTTCGGTTATTGGGGTTTGTAAGTTTAGCTTTCTTTTCTTTCAAATCAGGAAGAAAGAATTTTGAGCAATTCAAACAAAGTGGGTTGGCAGTAGAGATTAAATTAAAATGAATAGCACAACCATGACAGAATTAAAAATATGTTCTATAGAGCTACTGAAGATATTTATTCCATTACCATTTCATTCTTCTAAGGAAGCCTTTTTAGCTTACTCTCAAAGGGCTGAGCTTGTGACCAATATATTCAAGGCAAGGACCAGAACTGCCCTAAAGAGTATTTAAGTTGTGGGATAATTTTTCTGAAGAACACAAGTAAATAGGCAAAGTGGAACAGACACATTCTGGGAATAATTATTGCCTCTAGTATATTAAGTTATTCAGCATTAGGCTATTCAGCAGTAATTATACTACCCCTGGGCAAGGATGATTTAGTACTGCACACTGGTGAAAGCCGCATAATTAAGAGAGAATGGGATCTGGCTACTATTTAACACACCTTTCCAAATGTTCATTTGATCCAGTTGGCAACAGCCACAACGGACTATATACGATGGGAAGGTTAGCAATGTGTCTTGTATTACATTGTCTTGAGTGCTACAGCATTTAGCACTCTACACTCAGAGAAGGTCAAACTCTGTTCTCATTTAACTCTGTGTAAGCCAACCAGCTTAAATAGAATTGCATGTGTCTAATTAAAAGCTGCATGTGGTCTGCTGGGCCACCCTCTGATGTTAATCCTTAATGCATTTTAGCACATTTTGTTCTCTTTATTTTGAAATCAGGCAGAATACAGCCATGCATAGGTTCTAAAATCAGCTATAATGCCTCGTATGCTTGAATAGGAAAAAAAAAATTGTTTAACAGAAAGGCAAAACATTTTGGTGTTTCAGATTACTTCCCTCCCCTGAAATGTGAAAGGTGTACATGGTATTGAGTATTGCCCCCTTTTTTCTGTTGCTCACATTGCAGTATTTATAGGAATGGGGAAAAAGAACCTCTGGAATGGGCAATGTCACAAAACCATTAAGACTCCTTTCTTACCCTTTCTATCCATATGTCTGTTATAGAATAGAAAATAAGGACATAAACAGATATGAATCTGTTCCATAAGACTTAGAAAGTACCACAATATAAATAGTCGATTTAGTCATATCCGAGTTGCTGAGTTTATGTGTATCTCAGAATCCATGCATGGTAATATTCAGCAATGGGGCTTCTATTTTGACCCTCTGCTTCAGTCTGCTGTGACAGCACTTTATAAGAATTTGAAAGAATTCATAAGAATTTATAAGGATTTGAAAGGCATCTAGCACAGGGCGATATTCTAAAACATCATACTTGGGTATTTTGCTATGGCAGAAATTCCTTCTTGAAGCCTTATATCCACACGTGGAAGATTATCAGTAAACATCTGACAGAGATAGGAAAATCTGGAATGCCTCCAGCGTCTGAATCTGGCTTTCTGCCTCGGTTATTTGGCTTGCTCTCTGACAGATCCCATGACTTGCTTTACAAGCAGTAGCAGTGGCAGTTTGGAAACAGCCTCTAGGGGAGGTCATGGGAGGATTGGGTTGGTTCCTCATTTGTCTTGCCTGAAATTAATTTTGAAGAAGCCGTTCAGCATTGTTTAAGAATAAGATTATGTATTAGCAATAGCCATTCATTTTCCTGCTTAGTGTAAGGTAACAGAATATAGCATTCAAATGCTAGGATTTATGTCACTCTGGGGAAACGTGTTCCAACCAATTTGATTTTTTTAACATTTCTCAGTTACCCTGTTTGATACAGACATCACAAATAGTGAAAAACTATAGCACAGTAGAGAAAAAAAAATCTGGGTTTTAGGAACTTAGGAAAAAACTCGAGGAAATCTTACCATTTCTTGTTCCCTTGCCTTAAAAGGAAAATCAATAAAATGTTAATTTCAATTGTTTTTTTACATTCTTTTGCTACTTCTCAGAACTTACTAAATCCTTCAGTAAGGAGGGTTGGCATTACTATTATTTTTGCATCTCTTGCTATTTCACAGCAATATGTCTATGACTTTCATTTGAAAAAGACTAAAGATATATTGGCTAAACTTATTTACAAAGTTGTTGACTTCAATGAAATTCTTCAAGGTTAAGCCAAGTCCAAAGATGACCCGTTAATTCTATAGGCCTCCAGACATCATCATCTATGACTCATTTTGTTAACAAGAACCACTCAGAATCAAACTGGGATTTTACCCATCTTTCACTGTTACCTTACCTCACTGTTACCAATTATTTATTGTGTATTTCTTCCTTTTGTCATGTTTTTTCAGTTGCTTATCTCTTCAGGCCCTATGCAATTGCTGGTAAATTACTTTCTACTTTTTGTTTTTGCTATTAAAGAAAATAGATTTTCCTGGGGAAAAAAATAATTTTAAAAAAAGATAATATTTCAATGTCCAAATCATGACTGTTAAATATTGGGAGCCTGGATCAACTATAAAATCTTCCATTTACATGCTGCTTTTCCAAATAACTATTTTTCACACATTCTGATTCAGGACAGAATTAAGAGCTTTGAAATTTTCTGAAAAGAAATGAAACAAACTACACAGAAAAGGAGAGCTATGTTCTGTCCATACTACGGGCTGCTAGAACAGTTCCCAGCTCTCAGATGATGCTCCAGTCACATCCCAGTTCCCTGTCACAGCAAGACCAAGCCCTTCATAACTTCCTTGCCGCCTGCCCCCTACCCATCCCACATTCCTCTTTCTGTATGAAGGACATCAAGCAGAGGCACTCCTAAGAAGCCACAGTGCACACAAGCCAAGTTCCCAAATTGGGCTAGCAATGGACTAAAACTGCAGGATGTTGCAGATTGTGCCTGTCCTTAACACAACCCTTAAACACAACCCTTAAACCAGGATGATCAATAGTCAGATGGTGAGGACACTTAGGAGGTGTCCCAGTAGGAAGGGGACTGCAGGAAGCCCAGTAACAGGAACTTGTTCTGTCTGATTCTGATTCTTGAACCAGGAAGGTATCATGACATAGAAGTGTCCAAAGAGCCATGCACCAAACCAGGGTATACACAGACAACATCTACCATGCTGAAAGCAGTCTCTGGTGCAAAGGCAAGGTCGATGAGGATGGAGAGGCAGACTGTACTTGATTTGGTCTCTATTTACCACTCATGGATATGCTCAGAACAAATAGAAAAGCATCATATGTTGACTGAAAAAGTCAGAAGTCACTTAAGGACAGTAACTATGCAGCAAACAACAGAGACTTGGTTCTTTCATCACTCATTGACTTTCACTGATGAGACAAAAAACCAAGCTCACATTTTCAGCTAGCTGAAAACAAACTGTATAAGATACTGAAAAAGCTTCCAGAATTTACATCTGTTACCACAAATACAGATTAGATTCTGTGTCTGGGTGACCAGCCATAGTTTCTTCATCATTTACTATACACAGGAGAATTTCAGCATCGGTCCACAAGAAGTTATCAAGAAGTCTCTCTACATCTTGATAACATTTTGGTATTTTTCTGTTTCTAAGTCTGCACATGCTTCTCAACAAGCATCTGTTAATTTGATAAGCTGCAGAACAAAAAAAAAAAAAAAAGAAAAAAGAAAAAGCTGCTTATAGTATTGGGGGCAATCACAAGGCTGAGATAGAGAGACAATCTGAAACAGGGAAAAGCAAAAGTACTTTCAGCACATGCATCAGCAGTGGTTTTCCTGCTGTAATGCATACTTTGATCTGGCTCTTTTCTCATTCTTATTTTTAGCTTAGAGGCTAATGATCCTTGTTGCTAAGTCACATCAGTGAAATGTTATGAAAGGACAAGTTTCATTTAAACAAATGAGTCTATATTGGCACACACAATTTCCATCCATGTTCCAAGGAATTATTTTGATCTGCAAACTTAAATTAAAGCTCATTCCTGGTCTTTTAGCAAGGCATATTGCCCTGGGAGATTATACTCTAAGTAATACTTAGTGTCATTGCTCTCTCCTCTTTTGGGAAACAATAGATGCTTAGAATTAAGTCTAAAAGCTTTGAGAATGTACAATATACACAAAACTTCAGGCTATGTCATATGTACTGACACTATGTATTCAAGTACCAGCTATAATCAATATTTGATTATATGCTGGATATATGTGATTTATATGCTGGAATTTAATGACCTATTACATACTTATCCTCAAAGATTAATATAATTTTGACTCAAAACTCCCAACAGCCTATGTGCATAGCAGTCTGTAACATGACAGCTTTTCTTGCCACAAGTTGTATGGCAAATCTGAATTTTTTTTTCTCAGCACTATGATACAGATTATTGCAATAGTTTCCACACTGGAAATGAGAGCACTTGCTGGAACAGAGCTGGGACAGGGGCAACTGAGAGGTGCGGTATGTCCTTTCACAAAGCCTCAAAGCTGCAGATTTAGTTGGTATAAAGCATCACTGTCACTGCCCCACAAGTATACAGGAAAAGAAGGTAGCAGGTACAAGAAGAGAAGGTAGCAGGTACCATTTCTGCTTTGTGTGCAGCAGAATACTAATGCGGTTTCCATGCTACCTCCTGAAACAAGCAAGTGAACACAGAAAGGGCAGACTGACACAAAGAACTGGTCTTTCCATGCTAGAACCTACCCAGATGGAAGACTGTCAAATGTACAGGTCAAAGATCAAAAGCAATAGGAGTACACTCAATCTCTATCAAGCATCACGGAGAAACTTCTCCGAGAACTTCGCATTTCACAAAGATCTCTGCTTTAATATGTATCTACAATTTTCTTTCAACCTACAAATCTCCAGCACATTTTTACCATTTCCGGTTGAATTTTTGCATATTTGTTCTTTTTTTTTTTCTCTGAGTAACAAGGACAAATCTCAAATTCTCCTACGAGAATGTCAAAGCTCCTACCTTAAAATTAAATCCTATCCCATCCAAATGTGAACTAGAGTATTTCCTGAAATCTCAGTAGACACAGTCTAAATTAAGTGTTCACTCAGGAAAAAAGAAGTATCCAGGCACCTGACTTTGTAATAGCTTTAAACTATAACAGTGACTACCAAATTTGAATACCACATGTTCTGTTTTTTACCAGTGAACTATGTTTTGGTTTACAAAAGAAACTGAATACTGTTCTGTTGCGGAGAAAGAGAGAAAGAGGAAGAGATGTAAATACTGAAGACAGAAGAATAAAAATCTTTTGAAGGGGAATTGAGTGCTTGCCTACTGCTTAAGAAAAATGCACTATAAAGCAGCTATTGATTTTTCATTCAACAGCACTGAATGTTTTATTGAAAAGCAGCAATGCTCAGTAATTTGAATTTTCAATTAAGGTAGCACGTTCCTTGGACACATTTACTACCGCACTCCAGTGACATTTATTTGACTTTTAAAATCCCTCTACTATTGTATTCGTGTTTGTATAGATCAAACTACCAATACAGAAAGTGTTAGGATTATAACGCTGCTGATTACAGGCGCATGTTTGGAAGGTTCCGTGGATAATCTAATGACTTTATTTATAGATAGGACAATGTGTAGTCAGACATAGCTGAACTAAAATATACCCCTATGAGAAAAATTAAGCAGTTCAGTATTTCAGCTTACAAATATTTACATTTTCCTTGCCTTTATGGACGCTATATAGTTGCAGTGAAGTTAAACTAGCTATTAAAAAATGTTTAAATTATATGTTTACATTTTATAGGATTGGGGAGGGCTTTACTGAAATTCACACTTCTCAAACTGATCAGCTACTTACATGTGTAAAAATTTCAACTGTAAGGTAGGATGCAGTACTTCTGGACTATAAATAGACAATGATGGCTCCTATTGCATTCTCTTCTAGAGATAAATGGCTGGTAACCTGCTAGTTTTCATAGCCCCATGTACAAGTGGGGTAGCTTGACCTCCATGTGGTCAACTGACAAACTTTATACTTCTAGAAATAGATTTAGTCTTTCCTAGTCATAGGTGCTTCCTTGTTCAAAAACCGTATCAGCTACTTCTGCTAAGGGAAGAAGTTGGGTAATCCTTGGGAATTTTACTAACCAGAAGAGGCACAGCGTGGAGTCACTATTGCACTGGGTTGTGCACACTGCTGTGCAATAGAGTGCTAGCAATTTATTTCATCAAAATTACAGTGTAGGTTGCACAAAGTCCCACCAGTTTGAAATGTGTTGCGCTTAAAATCTTGTTTCTTGCACTTAAAATCTAGATATGAGCAAAAGGAACACACCTTATACGCAAAGTCAAGAAATTACTGTTACTTTAAATGAAGTCTTAACAGTCTAAAGAATTAGTCCAGTTGCAATGATACTAGCACTTACATCTCAAAATATGTTACGCTAAAATAGCTAGGCAAATGTTCTAAAATCAATGCTTTTCTATGGTGTTGTGCTTACCCTTGCCCATGTTTTATTTCTTCTCACCCCTAGAACCCCTCGAGGTCATTTTTACATGCTTGCTCACATGCTCATTCTTCGCTGGTTTGCAAGTACATGTTACATTCAAATGTACTATATATGGTGTGTTTTCATGCATGCTAGACATCTGTTCTTTCTTCTCTTTGTTACCTACCCCTAAAACTGGTTTTACTCAGGTCCCAGGCTTGTTTCCTTTAACAATAATCATCTACTGGTGAGTTAGTTGTAGTTCTCAGGCCTTTGATATCATTCTGTGCCTGTACATTCAAAACCCCTGCTGTTATCTCTTGCCTATACTCTTCTATGCTGCATTTTTGTTTCAGGGTCATAGGTAGTTCATTCTGCACAGAAAAACTACTTGCTTTTCCTACCTACCAGTTACAGAAATATATATAACAATGTATAAGCATGTATATATGTATATTGATATACACGTATACACACACCAGACAACTGTACAAAAGCTAAAACAAAATGGGTGGTAGCACCTGTTTGTCAGACAACTGTTGTTACAGCTAAACAAGCTAAAACAGAGCACACACAGGCCAAGTCGAGTCCAGACAAAGCCTGACAGGTCCTAAGGCCTCTGTTGCTATCTTAACAGAAAGCCTGTGCCTGTTGCAAGCAATAGCAACACTATATTTACAGGGCTACAAGGCTACAAAAGAATAATTTCACAGACATGGTGCAAGAAAAAAATGACAGTGAATTCACAGTATCTTCAGTAGCTCCTAATTTGCTTCTGCTACTGTGGGGAAAAACAAATTTCAGCATTGAATTTAATACCTTCTGCATATGCAGTGAGTAGTGTTCAGATCTCACTAACCTCTTCTGCAACCCAACTCTTTTTCTCCTACTTATAACTAATTTGTCTTGGGGTTTTTTGGTAGGATTAAATTTCAGTAATGGCTGTCTTTGTTCAGTCAAAGACTGAACTTTGTCTCAGTTCAAATTTGGCCCAGGCAAGAAGGGATAAAATAAAAAAACTTCTCTCTGTTACTGCTGGCAGGAGTTAACCCTTTTTATAATGGGTAATGTAGTTATATCACAACCATGAGTGTGATTGGCTAAATTGGCACTCTGCCCCTTGGAAACCTCAGTCCAGAGTGCTGCAGTAGAAAATAGTTGGCTTGCTTCAACTTACTCCTACTCCTTTTCATTAGCTATTCATCATCATTATACATGGAGCACTTTGGTTACAGCTTTTACTCCCCTTCATCTTGGGCAAGGCCCTGGCTGGCCCCCGCTGGCTGAAACTGCCCACATGGCAAATCGCTAGGGGAAGCACAGCTTTCTGAGAGGAATGCAACGGCTGTCCACACGTGACACTGGAATAAACAGCTGAGGTAAGAAACAAAATATAATGAGAAGCTGGAAGAGAATAAAATTAAAAAGGCGGGGGGGGAGGCAGGTGTGAAGATGAGGAAATGTAAAACGGTTTTGTCTATCACCAAATCCAGAGAGGCCACTAAGGTTATTTTACACAGAGGTTATTCTCCTGAGCAGTCTGGGCTCATCCTGGACAAATACTTTCTTCTAACCTTTTAAACATTAGGCATTTCCAAGTCAGGCAGGCAAATGGGTTCTTGGAGGATAGGAGGAGCTCTCTACTCCCCCTACAAGGCTCTGAGCCAACCCAATATATTGTAGTACTTAAGGTTCCTTGTTTCTCTACATGACCCTTTAATAAGGATGGACTATACAGATGTACTTAGTGAAGTGCTCCCAGCCCTGCTATCATCTGACTGAGATTTCCTGTTAGAGCTAATGAGGTTCTGCTCCCACTTAATCTCTAAATATGGCACAGTTAACGCTTTTTAGTTTGCTTAATGACATGCTATTAATAAAGACATGACCTGAACAGCTACTTGCATTTATTGTCTTTTTTTTGTCCATTTTTTACAATTATGCTGAGGCAATTTAATTTTTTAAGATCATAAACCATTGTTTTGTTTGACAAGTTGTATATAATCATCCTACATTCCCATGAAAGTGCTCACCAAGGTCAATGCGTAAGCTAGCAATTTATCTGAAACATTTATCATGATACTGAAATTGCTTTGCTACTTTTTCAAGTTATTATTATTATTGCCTTATTGACAGCATAGTATGCTAACCCGTACTAAAGAGGGGTTGAATCTTCTGTAATTATATGGGTTTTTTCAAGCAGTTTCAAGTTATTGAAAGCATCGAACTATGCTTAACAGTAACTTTGTTGAACAGTAACTATGCTGAACAGAACAATTCAATATCTTCTTTGTTTTTCCAATGAGAAATAGCCCTAAAAAAGGTGCAGCAACCTACACCTTTATCTAAACAAACTATAATTGGTATAAGCAAAAGAACCAAAAGTTTTTGCTGGAGTTAATGAAACCATAATGTAATTCTCTGATCGGAATCATTACCAGGCAATCTTGGTCCAAATGAGATTTTTTGTGTGTTTGTGTGTGTGTGTGTGTGCAAAGCTCAAACATTAGACAGTGGAGAATTAACTTCTACATCATTATTTTAAATTGAAAACAAACAAGCAAACAAATGTTAATTACCTTTAATTTTAAGAACAAGAAACCTTGTTTGTGTGAGTGAAATAAGAGTGCGTTGAATTTTAATAGGATTTGAGTGTTATATCTCTTTGGGCTTGATTTGGTTCTACCATTTTTCAAATATGGGTTATTATTTTTGCTTCTAAATGACATCAAATTGCCCAAAGGCTATTGTAGTTCTCCTTTTACAAAGCTCTATTTATAGATCTCTGTTACTTATTTTGAAACAGGTATCACAAAAGAGCAAACTACCTAAATTACGACGGCACAGATGTTCTCTTTGGCTTCTGCTCTAAAGGCTGACCAAACCTCGTTAGCCCAGCTTCCTTTTATGCATCATGTGCTTCAAGCCCTTGACCACCTGGATGGCTTCTGCTGGACTCACCCCAGTATGCCCATGTCTCTCATATACTGGGGAGCCCGCAAGTGCACACAGCACTCCAGAATTGGTCTTAGCCCAGCCGAGCAGAGGAAAAGAAACACCTCCCTTGATCTTCTCTGGCACCCTGGCTAGTGCAGCATGCAGTCGGCCTTCTCTGCTGCAAGGGCACACTGCTGACACTTGTTCAACTTGTCCATTAAGACCCCCAGGTACTTTTCTAGTTTTTATCTACAGCTTCTACCCTATACTGTTGCACGAGGTCATTCCATTCCTGAGGCAGGACTTTGCATTTGCCCTTGTTGCAATTTATGAGACTCTTGTCAATCCTTTTCTCCAGCTTATCATGGTCCTTCTGAATAGCAGTCCTGCCTTCCAGCATATCAACCACTGCCTCTAACCGGATATCACCCACAAAGTTGCTGAGAGGGCACTCTGTCCCACCATCCACGCTCTTAATAATGTTAAGCAGTACTGGCCTCAGTATAAATTCCTAAGGGATACTACAAGTAACCAGCTGGCAGCTGGAGTTTGCACTCCTGCTCATAACCTTTGGAGCCTAGTGGTCCAGCCAATTTTCTACCCACCTTATCCATGAGAGTGAAACAAATTTCAAAAAAATTTTAGATATTCACAACCATTTTTCAACCTCCTTACAAACCAACCTAGATACTTTTGTCTTCTACTATCTTAAAAGCAAGAAGGAAATACAGCATTCAAACATACCAATACAAAATAAAGAGGAAAATAAAAATTCGTAGAACAGAACACTGTCAAGCTTTAGAAATCAAACTTAAGAACTATATGCATGCCGTATGCTTACAAATGATCTTCATTAGCACCTAATTACAATTTAGTTCAGCTAATCAGATGATCAACTGCATTGATTCTTATCAGCTGATTAACCCTAATACAAAGTACTATGAAAATTTACAAGACTGCAGTAGACAATTCAAGTTATTTTCAAGTGCTTTGTTCTTTGGGGAAAAAAAATATAACGAGGACTAAATTTTGCTTTGCTGCTTAGCCTGCTTAGGAAAAAAAGTTTTCACTGAAAGAGGGAATAAAGACAGTATATAATAGCATGGTTTGGCCCACGTACATTTAAGTGTGAATTTGGGACTGCAAAGAGCCTCATTAAGTTTCTGTCCTAAATAAATTCATACTTTCAGAGATTTTTAAATGGGGTTCTACAAACGTATGATGTGAGCTATTTCAAAACAGAACTTGAACCATTGCTGCATAAAACTGTAATGATCATAAATGACGAATGACTAAAGACAATGACAAATGAGGACATACATGGAGCTCTGAATTTCTGTATGTCATGGTTGAATACTTCTCATCCTGATAAATCATCTCTTCATCAATTTTAATGTTGGGAGGATTTGAGAACAAGAGATGAACCTGGCCTGAAGTTTACCTGAAGCGCTACAAGTTTTACAAAATTCCTTGGTGACTTTTCTTGCTTGAAAGTCGTAAGATCAAGTCAGAGATATTGGCTCATAAGTAAGCTAAGTGTCAAAATAGACATTAAAGATCAAAATTTTACCATTATGAAGAATACTGTCAGGAAATTATTCAGTGCAACTAAGAGTCTCTTCTTTGTACGTACATGGACAGTTAATAAATGGGTCTTGAATTTGTGTTATAGAAACATTAAGTATTGATGGAGAGTGATAAAGACTCTCCTCATGCACTTTTCTAATATATAAATTACATATATATACACACCCCTATACATACACACACATATATATGAATTAAGATGTAACTTCCCTTTGATGTTCATTCTTCCCTCCCAATAACACTAGTGAGTTTTTCACCCAATCTGCAGACACTGAAAAAAATTAAAAATGTATTACTTCTATGGCACCATAAAAAAGTGTATGCTAGCAGTTAATACAAGTGAATACTGTCGGTATCTTGATCTGAATATTGATCCTGATCTGTTCCTGATCTGTCTACTATATTTACATTATTCTCTCTGGAATGAAACTACTGATATTGAACATGCAGAACGGAATAAATCAAAATATTGTAATCCTCCTTTAAATTCCACATTTGTTTACAACTTCACTTGTGAGACAACTGAATCAAACCCAGATACTAATTTCCTTTCCTGCTTGTCACTTGCTCATTCTTTCTGCATGTCTCCCAAGTCCACAAGCAAATGTGGTATGGTTGTCACTGAATACAAAACATTAAGGAAAGAAGATGCTTTGAACTTCAGGAAAAAAACAATTTCTTTCTGTGAGAATAAAATTATTCAGATACCTATTAGAAGGACATGGTCAGATGTACCAGGATAACACATTACACTTCCGCTTTTCAAACAATAAAATAAATTCACTCTCCCCAACGACATGAAGCAACACTAAACAATTTATGAGGAACTATTTTATAGCTGTAAGATGGAAGAGAGCAAGAGGACAGGACTGGGTCAGCTCAAAAACTCCTACTGTAGCGACATGAATAAAATCTTAAAAGGGCTATTGGAAATAAAATTTTCTTGCAACTGTGTCCACACTGTGAGATAGACTTTAGTATAAAGTTAAACATGTCACACTTTATAGGGGATCTTTCAGAAGGTATGAACCAGTACACATTGGGGAGCAACTGGTTGGAAAATGGCTTGGCAGAAAAGGCCCTGGGGGTCTTGGTAGACACCAAATTGACCATGAGCCAGCAACGTGCCTTTGCAGCAAAAAAGGCCAACAGCATCCCGGTCTGAGCTACAGGAGCATTGCCAGCAGGTCAAGGGTGGTGATCCTTCCCATCTGCTCAGCCCTGGTGAGGCCATATCTGGTGTGCTGTGTGCAGCTGTGGGCTCCCGAGTAGAAAAGAGACATGGGCATACTGGAGAGAGTCCAGCAAAGGGCCATGAAGGTGATTTGGTGCTTGGAGCATCTCTCATACAAGGAGCTTCTCTCATACAAGAAACTGAAATACAAGAAGTTCTGTTTAAACATAAGAAAAAAACCTTATTTATGGTGAGAGTGGTCTAACACTGGAGCAGGTTGCCCAAAGAGGTCGTGGAGTCTCCGTCCTTGGAGATATTAAAAACCCAGCTGGACAACGTCCAGTAACATGCTCTAGCTGCCCCTGCTCTGAGCCTCGTCTGGTCTATGCCAACCTCAGTGATCCTGTGATATAACTTTTACTACCAGGATTATGTGAATGTCCCATGTAAAAGCCCAGGAAAAGTTACCTTAAATTCTCTGCTGCTTTAGTGGCTAACCTTCATCTTCAAATTTTATTTCCAATAGCGTGCTAATGAGAAAACCACCAGTGGGAAGCAGTACTTGCTGTTAGATCTATTAAACATGATTAAAAGAAAGAAACTGAAGTGCAATTAAGGTAAATATTTCATTGAGTTTTATTAATCTGCAGAGATTGTACCCAAAGCATACAGACTGAAGTCTGAGAGTCATTGTGTTAAATCCCATGAGAACAGAGCTTCTGCTCAGTATGTGTGCTGTGGATGTAAGATGTGATAGGGAATTATTTAGTAATACTTTAACATACGTAATTATTTTAACATTTTTCAGTCTTTTTGATACTACCATTAAACACAAAATTCTCCAAGTTTCAAAAAAACTGTTAATAAATAGCATTCTAATTCATGAAGAATAGAATTAGCAATACAGATATTGAAAGCATAAAATTTATTCTATTCTGATCTGTTTAAAAAAGACAGAATATGGAATAATAATATACAGACACTAAAGTGTTAAATTCTTTTGGAGACAGTAGGCAACCGTTACTAATTTTTGAAAGTGGCAAAAACTGAATCCTTAAAAAATGAAAAACTGTTTTCAGTAACTCAAGAGATTTTAATTCAGATCATATGTCAATAACCTCCTGTTTTTTCCATTTTGGTATACTTTTATTTACCTGCTTTCTTGGTTCTGTCTTATCTAACAGCTTGTGTCACTGATTTACCTTTCAGTCCCTCTGGCCATTTTCTCATTCAGATGTAAGTCTTTTCTATTTCATCACCTTGCCTCCAATTCACTATAATAGAATGGAAATATGCAAGAAGTGATATTCAAAAATCAAAATATCATACTATATTATACTGTATACATTTTTTGTAGCATAATGACAAGGTAAACTGCAGTAGCAAGATAAGTACACTTCTTTTCTCATCACCTCTTTTATGTAAAAAATGTAAGAGCTGAGATTCTTAATCAAATGCCTCCAGAAAGCAGGGTGTTTCAAGTATTACACCACCTCCCATGCAAGTCATGAGAATGAAACCAAGAGAATTGGCAACAGATGTAAAAACATTGACACTTGCTGAAAAAAATTAGGGTCTTGCATCCACTGGTCTAACACCTTCAATGTTTTTGATTTTAGGAATTGATCATCACTGGCCATTCCTGCTGTCTCTTTACAAAACTGAGGAAGTGTGTTAATTCTTGTGGAATAGCAAAAATTAGAGTCTAGAAACAGGGGAGAAATGTGAAGTACAAAATACTGCATTAATTTAATGTCAACTTAGAAAAGTAAATTTTTGGAAAATGTCCTCTAATGTTCCACTGGAAAAAATCTACATACGATAGTAGATACATAAAGATGTAGATCAAATCAATCTGCACATCTCAGCCATGCATTTTTTTGAAATTGAGGCTAGTTTCAAGAAACTGCATTGATCTTAGGACCTCATAATCAAATGCATTGTCTGATGCTGGAATGAAGCCAAACTGCTTTGAAAGGTCTTTGCTTTATCCATCCAAGAGCACTAGAAGAAAGTAGACAAGGAAAAAAAGTCTGATCTGATCTTAATTTCTAAGTTCAGAACAAAGATATTATAAAGTCACTTGTACCTTGTTGTGTGCTGACAGAGAACTTACTTATAAGCAGTTATAAAAAATACAGAAAATATTTTAATTTAAAAAATAGAAGCAATAACTTTTGTGCATCTGTAGGAAGCAGTACATGTGACAGAGGAGAATCTGAATTCTTGAATTTCAGATATTAACTGCAGCACTGGTTATACAGATGGTTGATGATTTGGTGGCATTATCACCCATTAGCTATGACTGGTGTCCACAGTACAATATTGACTATGAATCTCAAATGTTTCACCTTCTTTTTTAAGTATATACAAGGAGGATCCAAAAATAAGTATTAATGCAGACTATGGGATTCCCAAGCACTGTAGCAGAAGAAAGGGCTGCTCAGATCAAAGCAGTTCAGAACTGCAAGAACTTTAAAGGCCAGCAGGGATATATCTGCTCACTTAGAGGGCTTCATAAACATGGGCATGAAGTTGAAATGGCTACTGGACTTTGTCCTGCTACTGGACTTGCTCATTCACAGTCATTCTAAGAGCACAGGCCCAGCTCAGGTGGTTTTCTTTAACAGCCTATCATAACATCAGTTCAAAAGATGCAGAATCAACCTTTCTAAAATAAAACATTATTCATTAATTTCTTCTGATGTGAAAAATAGAAAATGAAAGGACTTATACACAGTACTGGACATTACTTAAATAAAATCCTAATGAACTCATCTGTTAACGTCATCATGATCTGTTTCTCCACAATACAACAGCACTTTCTCTGTCAGTCTTCTGTATCCATTTGTTAAGCACTCAGTATTACACTGCCCCTTGGAAAACCTCTTCTAGCTCTCCTACACTCTTTTTCAGCCATACTAGAATTTCTTAACAGTCTAGTGATCTCTTTGATATTTTTATTCGTGATTGAGGTACCAAGGCCGGTGCTGAGGATTTAATCTGCCTAGTGTTCTTGAGGAGACCCTTGTATGGGAACTTTTCTTAACTTCATATGTCATTATTTTAATGAATTTATTAGAATAACCAATATATAATAAGCAGAAAGGTACTCATTGACCTTTACATCATTTCCCATTGGGATGCCGCATTAATGATGGGCCCTTTCTTTGTAGCCTTTCAGCCTTCATAAGTATAATCCCAATTAAATCTTAGAAAAGCTGTACACACTAACTTCTACAAGTCTTTAAAAAATAAAACGGCAGGTCACAGGAGTTAGTTGTGTGCTTAAACCTCTCTTTTGAAACACTTTACTGTGTTCAATCCATAGAGACGAAAGATCTACACATGAAACAGCTATGGAAATAAAAGCACTTGGAAGCTTTCTCTTCTAATTTAAGTATAGCAAAAAAACATTCAGAAAAAATGCACTTAGTGATGAGCACGGCCTTCAGTTCTGTTTGTATTTAATATTTCATTCCCCAAACTCAACTTTCAACTGAATGGGGGACTTCTGACATGCACTTCTTTGGGGATCACTCATGCTGGTGGTTGGATGAATTTTCTATTTCTTTTAGACTGCAATTAAGCAGTCTTATTTTAAAAATAAGAAAGACCTGATCTCTAAAATAAAAAAAAAAAAACCAAACCAGTGATAGTCACTGAAGTATAACTTATAACTGCTCTATTAAGTCTTACCTTTTTTTCCCTCCCCAAGGACACTCCTCTTGATTAAACAACTTGTTTAAGAATCAGATTTAATAGTTGAATATTAACACGTTAGTGCTGCCAATACATTAACATAGTGATAGTAGTATTAACAATGAGTTTGCTTGAGCTGTGACATGCTCAGGTCCAAGTACCTGTTCTGCCTTTTTCCGCTGTAATGATATCTATCAGTTAAAGTGCTGACCACTAGGGCCTGGCTGGATAAAATGTTGTGATTTTATAACATTATTAAGATCTTTAGGATCAGAACCATGAAGCTCAGACTCTTGCATTTTAGAGCTACTCTCCCCAATTTATTAAAAATGGAAACTCCAGCTGTGGGCTTGCCTTTATAATCCACTGTTAGGGCACCACCCAGAGTACAGAAAGACGGCATAGCAGAGATTTCAAACTACATGTTCCCCAAATAAAACACACTTTAATTACCAGCCTAATCTCTTCCAACCACCTTTTCTTTATCTCTGTTCTACTGATTTCTTGTAACATCTTTGTTATAATCTAATAGAAGAGGAACATCTTTGAAATGTGAACTTTTCTTCTTTTTTTTTCAGAGGAAGATAATTTCTTTTCTGAGTAGTCCTAGCTTAACTTATTTCTACTACAATCTGTGCATTATCTGATCAGAAAATGAGAAACAACATGTAGTACTTCTTTAAAAGAGAAGGTACAATCCTGCATTTGCAAAATGGATATCCAAGTCTATTCCACTGTTCAAAAATGGAAGAATGAAACCTATTCTCTGATGGTTGGATTTTTGATGCAAAAACACATCCACCAGCTGGCCAAACGAGATACCAAACACATCTATCATGTGAAATTATAAAACCATTTAATTGCAACAATTCAAACAGAAAAGGAAATGGGTGGAAAAAAATGTGAGTGAAACACCTATGGCATGAACACAAATATCTCTTTTGATACAAAAGCTATATATTATCAATATTCCTACCATGGTGCTTACTTTAAATAGCTCATCACCATGCATAAGTAGAACACCTTTTCTACTTATTAATACAATGGCAGTTAACAATCTTTTTGTTGATTCAGTGTCCCATTTTTAACTCCCCAGAAAAACATTATTATTTTCAAAAAAAGCTGCAAATACTCCATAAAGACTGATCCAAAACTCAGTGAAAAAAACAGAAAGTAGAAGTCTCCAGCTATACCTCAGTGAGTTTTGAATAGGTGGCTAGTAGACCTATAAAATCTGTATAAGCACTTTACATATATAGGGGACAAGTGATATGCCAGTGGTCAGCAGGAAAAATCTTAATGACCATGGGAGGCAAGAGATCTTCTTCAAGACTGAAAATATAGGTGAATTATAAAATTAAAGCATCCTGCACACGAATACATGAGGTACTAGCCAGAAATGACATCCAACAGCAGTAATTTCACATCCAGATGATACAGTGAAACTAAAAGCCACAAGAGTGTATAGCTGGGTTTCTGGAGGCACTGTATCTCCAGATTATCCAGGTCCAAAGTATAAGCAAATCATTAACAGCACTCTAATGGCCGTGCCAAGTGGATTTTCTAATGTTCTATTCTATGGTTGAGCTCAGACTACAGCTTTTTCCTCCACAGCACTTTTTGATGTTAATCCCTGTGTTGGTAATATATTTTCAGTAAACCAGTGGAAACTTACTCACTTTGAGTTTCTAACACTGTCAAATTAGCTTGAAACTGCCCAACTGATTAAAAATGTTATCAGGGAGGAGATGGATAGACAGCAAAAATCTCATAACCTTTGTTTCCATAAGAAAGTAAGCTGAAAGCCTCCTCCCCCCAAATCTTCGACAACACCAAAAATCAGTTTTGTTCTGTGAGTGAAACAAATATGATGTTCCATCCTTCTCAGTGTCAGTACATGAGTCTGCCACTCACCATACTTCTGCGGGATTAACAGTAAAGATGCATTTCAACTGATATGCTTCACTTCCCAAAGACATTTTAGTAAAAAAAACCAAAACCCTCACAAGCTCACAGTGTATACAAAGGAAACTCAAATACATCTGAACAGCAAGAGCTAGCATTCTAAATAAACAACATATGCTCTATAATCAACAATATTTAAAAAAAAAAAATAAAAGAAGCAAACAGTCTTCAGTTTACAGGTTTAATTAAAAACAGCCAGAGCATTTCACATTCTGATCTAGAAAATCATGGAAATAAATTGACACAAACAGTGCTAGTTTCTCATCTAAATTGCTCTTCCATTGCATGTATTTCTGTTTTATCATCACAGATAATTTTCTATATAATTGTACCTTTCCTTTACGCATTTTCTAGAATGAAGTTATAGCAATCTGTCTTTACCTTAAAACAAACATTTTGTCAATAATTTTGCATTATTTTCTTAATGCCTACTTAAAGCCTCATGCAAAAAAAGTGGCAACCTAGGGTTAGAAATTATACCATTTTTTTATGTTGGAGTGTATAATACAATTCAATCTAAAGATAGAGAACATACTATTTGTGAGAGGTACAAATTTGAGTGGCTTCTCATATTCATACTTTGGGGTCTACAGAACTGCTTAAGAAATTTTTATTTTTAAAGATCTTTGCAACCTAGACTTTGTTATTACAGAGATACATTAGACCTTTTTTATTCTACACACCTCTGAAACAACCACTTTTCTTTCCTTGGAAAATGGTATAGAAAACCATTCGGACGTTTATATCCTCTTTGTTTATTCCTCTAAAAAGAGGAATTATTACTTCCATCTTTAAATTAATTTTAAGGATGCGTGCCTGTGTATAAATAACTGGAAAAGGCTAAATTGTAGAATCACAGCAGTTACATTACATGAAATTGCTGAATTATTGCTAAAAAGATTTCAAAGTGTAGCCCATTCATTTCTAATATGCTTTAGTCTCTGCACTGTGGTACTTCTTTCAGCCCTAGTTTTAGCTCACCTAACTTGCAGTAGCCCACTAAAGCCTGGGCATTAGGCACTTACTGCCTGTAAGCATCCTTCTGCAATAAATAAAAACAGCCTCACAGGCTAATTCAGCCTGCCAGGGTCTAAACACTTTATGATATCTTCTCTCAATATATTTTTCATCTCTAAAGAGGACAAAAAGCTTCATAGGGTACCTCAGTTTGATGCCTGAAAACAAGCAGGATGAATGCAGCCCTATTTTGCACCCTTACTGCTGGGCACAGGGAGCCAGTGAGTCCTTAGCATTGCCCAGCATCCGGTCTTTTTTTTGTTTTTGCTGGGCCGTAGCACGAGCTTTAGGGACTCCGCAATGAGGCTTGTGTGTGTCACACAGTGCCAAACCCTTAAGGGAGTTGCATAGCCGTAGTGGTAGTACACTAGCATGGAGTTTCATTGTTTACTCTCTTATTCTCCCCCTTTAATCCAAAATCCTTTAGGTATTTAAACTTTTTAATTTAAAATACAGAAACTGAAAAACACATAAAGAAATACAGTGAGTATAAATCTGTATAGAAGACATAAAGTTAACTTTAAATAGCTTAGTTTGCCAAACTTAAGTGCTGGAATAAACTTACCATGTAAATATGATAATAAGTAAATTCTAACATATTCAGTCAAACATCTACGGAATTTTTTGTGTCTTGCTTAATTAGTTACAGTTACATGTACTGCCGTCTTTCATTAACTTTGTAATTCCTGGGCATGCATAGGTGGGTGCCTCACTAAATATTATTTGATTAACACACAGTACTCATATAATATATGCTAATTCTCATTTGCTAGGAAGTTAATTATAAAGCTTTGATAATCTGTTTTGATAAATGTAATTCGGCGGAAAATGTGTGTTCCTAGAACAGAATTATATTAAAGCTGCTTTATTTATTTTTTTTTTTTAAGACAGTTACCTACCCCATTATTGAGATGAATGATTTGCCTGTGGTATAGGCAAGCCAACTTTGGAGTAAGTGTCAGGTTACCCTTTCTTTTTAATAACTCTTCCTATATTGAAGGTTTTGCTAAACACTATTTGCACATAGAAAAATACGTTAAGATACATGAGCAAGAAGGCAATAAAGCAAAATCAGTGCGACTTGCTTTAAAAATAGCTAATAGATTAGTGAACAAGAACTTATAATGAAGTTACAAGTCTATATGGAAAGACTACAGCAGTGCATTCTGACATATTAAAAATGTCCTCATGAAAGACCAGCACTTAAATGCTACCAGCTGGGGAAGGGTCTCAGCATGTTAAAGACCGAATATGCGACAAAGGCTCCAAAGGAGCAACAACTCCAGTGAGAAAAGGAGAAATCTGGAGTAACTCAGGATTCCCTCACTTTGGCATGTATCAGGTTGTAACATGTATGGAAGCTAAGTTGATAATTCATGAAATGATAGTAAGATCCTGGCTGCGGGAGACAGACACGGGGACATGCCGAGAGGACTGTGTGCCGGGTAACTGACCGGTGGGTGTAGCTCTATACGGGCTTCCTGCTGAGTCCAAAGTGAATGCATGTTCAGATTCTCTTAAGGATTGAAGTCATTTTTGCATGGAAACAGTGGCAGCCTTCTCCTGTTGGGACGAAAGTCTGTTGGAATTCTTTTTGTGAAATCTGGGTTCCCATATTCCTTTCTTTGTTGGCAACTCTGATTTCCCTCCCTGTCTCCAAATCATAGTTGCTGGTAAGTAAGGACATGTAATGTTTGGCTGCTGCAATCTATCTTGTACTTTCTTGTGTCTGGGAGTCTCTTGTACTTTCTTGTGTCTGGGAGTCCCATGAGTAATAACATTATTCCAAAATTATCACAACAATACCATTATTTGTTAAGAAATTATAAATAAATTTGAATTCAACTCATAGCAATGCACTGTGAATTGTGAAACTCATCTAAGATATAAAATTCACTTTTACATGGGCATATGGAAAAACGATTGTCACTAGATACTGGCATGAATCAATACCTATATTTAGCATAGTTAATCTCTTGTACAAAGAAAATGCCGCTTATTTATTCAGTTTCCTTTAGTTTAATTCCTAAACTTCTAAAGACTTCAAAGAACTATACAGAAGCTAGATAAAGAGCTTATCTGCATAATTCTTATGCTAATTCACAGAAGGTGTCTTGACTAAAAGGATGTCTACATGCACACTAAGGGCTCACTGTTACTAATTCTTTTCCTCCAAAAGCTAAAATATTATAGATGTATTTAGTCACATTATATCTTACTCTGCTTCTTTAACAGAGTACACGGTTCTGGAGCCAAATGTGAGCCTGGTTACTCACAGGCTGACCTTTCACTTCTCTGGAATATCTACAGATATTTTTGAGCCAGGCTACTACCACAGTGCATGTGTGCAAACGGAGCATGAAGTACAAATGCTCATACGCTTTTTAAAGAAAAAATAGCTCGGAGTCCTCCATAGCAGCAAAAGAGAGATTTGTATGTGAAATACTGTTAACTGCTGCTCATCAGAAATTTGTAGTCATCCTAAAAGCTGGAACTATTAATTTTCTCACCAAGTTCTCCCTTCCCCAGCCCTACACTCCCCCATCTCCAAGCATGCTGTATATTAATCCCTTTACTCTTA
Source organism: Ciconia boyciana (assembly GCF_034638445.1). Lineage (NCBI taxonomy): Eukaryota > Metazoa > Chordata > Aves > Ciconiiformes > Ciconiidae > Ciconia > Ciconia boyciana. The sequence goes on from NC_132945.1 coordinate 4,690,193, forward strand.
GGATAAAAACAACTTACAGTCCCAACATTACAGATCTCTGACAATACAATTTCCACATCATATTTAAAACTTTGTAAACCTTTTAGTTCATAGAGTTCAAAGACAAACTGAAATTATTTACATTTACATAAGAGGTAGAGTTTTCCCAGAGAATTTGGATAGTTTTTAATAGTATGCTTTTATTATCTATTTGAAAATATTTATTATTTTTAATACTATTTCTGTTCAGTAAAAAAGCACCAGTTATTAAAAAAAATTTAGTTTGCAGTTGATTGCATAAAAATGAATTAAAGGTCTAAAGGTATATTCTGCTAACGTAATGAGAGATCAGGATTTGTATTTTATAAAATTAATATTTACCAACTACTTAATGAAACAATGATGAGAAAAACACTTAAAAAATATAGAATGGTTCAGTTGTTTTCTCCATGTGCATACTTTGATTATACACTGATTTTTTTCATATTCTGTTTCTGACTTAGATACTGTTTTGACATGAGGATGTTCAGCCAGAACTGCTTTCAAACACAGTAAAAACAGAGGGACAACTGGCTCCAAGACTCTAAGAAGAAGAAACTTTCTTGCTGAAACACCTAGTGTATACACAACACAAACACATAACAAATATGGAAGCATGACATCATGTGATATTAAAAATTTGTATTTTCTTATGCATATTAAATATATATCTATATCAGCCTGTGTATGTATATACATTTCCCAAGTATCTATCAAACCCCATAATTAAAAAAGATTATCCACTTCTTATAAACTATCATCATAATGATTGTATGACAGAATTATCAGCTGATGTAACTGATACAGCTCCAGGTAATTCTGCTGGCATCACATGCATCACACCTGCAGACCATTCTTAACCTAATCCAAGAAAATAGTAGTACCATTTAAAAAGCTTTTAAACAAATTGCATGTTGCAGTCTTTAGAAATTACAGGGGTTTTCCCTAAAGGTTTTTCTACCCTGTGCTTTTTATTGTGCATACAATGGTTAGGGGTTTTTGGTTTTAAACTTTTTACACTGTGTGCTGGCTTGTTAATCGGGAGTGTGCGCATACATTTTCATTACTAGATAACTGAATGTTTGCAATAGTAGTTCAGAAAAAAACCCAACATTGTTGCCCACAAAGCAATTCCCTGAGACTATCTTCACAGACTTTTTATATAAAAATGAATTAACTAGGTTTACTTACTTGATGAAAATGGTACAGTTCTGATTCACATTCACAACTGAAGGAGGCTTTTCATTTTAAAAAAGGGAAGGCAACAATATGAAAGGAACGTAATTCTCTTAGAAGTATAAAAATAAATTCTGAAGGGTTACTGCTTTCTACATAATGCTTAATTCTTCCTGGATTGACACTGATTTATATGTGTAGTAAATAACTCATTATGATAGCATCACTAGGCCAACCACGAAGATATCATGATATACTATACTGCTAATGATTTCCTTTGGTTTCATGAAAGACTTCCTTCTTTTTCCACTTTCTCTCTTCTCCAGAAATATATACAGCCAGATTTTCCAAGATTCAGTCAGAAACAGTCTACCAAACCCAGGAATTGCTTTAATAGAGTGACAGTCTATGGGCTTCTTAGTAGATCTGACAGAGAAATCGCTGACTCAAACTCGGATGTAGATTCTGGCTAAGTCAAGCATGACGTGTAGGTTGGTAAAAATGTATGCATCAATGGTAAATGAATATGTTCACACAGGTCTAGCATAATATATTGGAAGTGAATAATTCATATCATATGGGAATGGTCAATTATAATGCATATGCATCTGGGAAAGCAAGGTGCGGGAAATATGCTTTGTTTTATTCTCTTAGTTTCTTTCCTTTTTCTGCTTTTTAACAGTAACTCCCCCTTTTTCCTTTGTAAATTGTGCTCATTTCACTTTGTGTCAATTTACACAATTACAGAAATTTGAGCACCTAGTGAATGCAATTTGTTACATGTTATTTTAATCTACAATCCATTTGGGTGTGGATGAATGGGCATTAAGTTTCCCCTCTTTATCTTACCATTGCTATTTCCATTCCTGCTAAATCTGATGTGTGTAAATTGGGTGCTTCTAGCTAAGAAATTTTGCTTCTACTGACAGCCCCATAGCCTGAATCTCTAATGGGAAGGGCTAATAGGAAATACTCCTAAGGGCTAATGGGAAATACTCCTACAAAAGGAAGGATTTAATCTCAGGAGAATAAAACTTTCAGTATAGTCCTATCAAGGCTATTGGATCTTTAAATAAACCTAACATGATCAGTAGCTTCTATTCATTACCCTGTTAATCAGTTCCAAGATATTATTTTCACACGTCAACTTGTTTTTAATGAATTGAATTCTTCAGTTCTTTCTCAAGACCATCTAGATGTAATTGCTCCTTGTACTGAGCACTATGTTTTGATATTATCACTATGCTTTGATATCTTGTAGTGAGGGGCTGTCAATAGCCCCCCACTACAAGAGAGACATTGAGGTGCTGGAGAGTGTCCAGAGAAGGGCAATGAAGCTGGTGAAGGGTCTGGAGCAGAAGTCTGATGAGGAGCGGCTGAGGGAACTGGGGTTGTTTAGCCTGGAGAAAAGGAGGCTCAGGGGAGACCTTATCGCTCCCTACAACTACCTGAAAGGAGGGTGTAGAGAGGTGGGGTCGGTCTCTTCTCCCAAGTAACAAGTGGTAGGATGAGAGGAAATGGCCTCAAGTTGCACCAGGGGAGGTTTAGACTGGATATTAGGAAATTTTACTTCACCGAAAGGGTCATCAAGCATTGGAACAGGCTGCCCAGGGAAGTGGTTGAGTTGCCATCCCTGGAGGTATTTAAAAGCCGTTTGGATGAGGTGCTTAGGGACATGGTGTAGTGGTGGTCTTGGTAGTGTTAGGTTTACGGTTGGACTTGATGATCTTAAAGGTCTTTTCCAACCTATATGATTCTGTGATATGTCTCCTTTAAGAAAATCAATAATATATTTTAATCTTGCAGATATAGTGGTAGAATTATAGCTGTTATCTTCTGAGTACATTAATGTGATTTCTAATGGAAAAAAAACACATAGCATTCTTAAGAGCTTTTCAAAATTTTCTCTGTTCTCAGCACACTCACAGGTACTACAGTTTTTCTTCTTGTGGAAACAGGGGTAACTGGAATAGCAGAAGCCAGAGTGAAGGAGCTGAAGGAAGCAGTCCTTTTTGGTAGAAAATATCCCACTTTTATTTCCAGCTTGATCCAAAGTGGGAGCCATTGAAGGAATGTAATTTTATAGTTTCTAAGATGTGGAATGTAAAACATTCCAATTCCAATCTGCAGCACTGCTCAGTACTGACACTGGCAATAACAGGTTCTTAAAACATTTGCAAATTCTGTCCAGGGGATGTTTCAGAATAGAACACAAAGTCACATTAATCAATCAGTGCAGTGATATACTATGCTATATCAGGGCACAGGTACTGCCATTCATAGCTAAATTACATGTTTTGTTTGGGAGCCTTTTTTTAGATCTCTGACATAGGTAATCGACTGTTTAACATCTTTGTCAGTGACATGGACAGTGGGATTGAGTGCACCCTCAGCAAGTTTGCCGATGACACCAAGCTGTGTGGTGCAATTGACACGCTGGAGGGAGGGGATGCCATCCAGAGGGACCCTGACAGTCTTGAGACATGGGCCTGTGCGAACCTCATGAAGTTCAATAAGGCCAAGTGCAAGGTCCTGCACATGGGTCGGGGCAATCCCAAGCGCAAATACAGGCTGGGCAGAGAATGGATTGAGAGCAGCCCTGAGGGGAAGGTCTTGGGGGTGTTGGTTGATGAGAAGCTCAACATGACCCAGCAATGTACGCTTACAGCCCAGAAAGCCAACCGTATCCGAGGCTGCATCAAAAGAAGTGTGACCAGCAGGTTGAGGGAGTACTATGCTCTCGTGAGACCCCACCTGGAGTACTGTGTTCAGCTCTGGGGCCCCCAGCATAAGAAAGACATGGACCTGTTGGAGCGAGTCCAGAGGAGGGCCACAAAGATAACCAGAGGGCTGGAGCACCTCTCCTGTGAAGACAGGCTGAGAGAGTTGGGGTTGTTCAGCCTGGAGAAGAGAAGACTCCGGGGAGGCCTTATAGCAGCCTTCCAGTACCTGAAGGGGCCTACAAGAAAACTGGAGAGGGACCTTTTACAAGGCCATGTAGTGATAGGACAAGAGTAATGGCTTTAAACTGAAAGTGGGTAGATTTAGATTAGATATAAGGAAGAAATTCTTTACTATGAGGGTGGTGAGCCACTGGAACAGGTTGCCCAGAGAAGTTGTGGATGCCCCATCCCCTGGAAGTGTTCAAGGTCAGGTTGGATGGGGCTTTGAGCAACCTGGTCTAGTGGAAGGTGTTCCTGACCATGGCAGGGGGGTTGGAACTAGATGATCTTTAAGGCCCCTTCCCACCCAAACCATTCTATGATTCTATGAATGCAACTGATGAATTTTGTTCTAACAGTTTACCCTTTAGCATTAAAACTGCATTTCTTAATAATATGCAAAGTGAGGTGGAGTCCTGATACCACTCTTTTGCGAGTCACTGGGAGTTTTAGCAGTGCTTTCAATTGGATTCTAGTTTTAGTTTTCTATTTGCCACTGCACAATGCATATAGAAGCAATGACTGAAGTTGCAGATGCAGTAAAAATTCTCACACACCACCCAATGGAATTAGTAATACAACTATGTTTTAGTGATGACCTCCAAAAAAATAATTACAAATCTAGTATGTAAATGATGAGCACTCACTATATTTTACCTCTTCATTGTAAGAATAAAGAACAAAAAACATATTTAGAACTGCCTAATATTCTTTTACCTTAAACAGCCTAGTCTGACATGTAGCTCCAAAGTGATTATTCAGAAAGAATATCTTAGCAGACTCTGGTATAAAACCAACGTAAATAGGAATTAGTAACAGGTGACAAGATCTATCCAGCAACAAACTGAGTAATTTTACCCTTATTCTCAGCAAACGACAATTCTTTTCTTGACTAATAAGCTACAAAAATACACCAAACATACCCTTACTCCTCAGTTCTTAATATGCATTAAGAAAGTCTATATTGTTTTTGCCAAATTTCAGACTTCACTAACATTCGTTTTTATATACTATATTTTTTCTAATATGCCACTTGAATTAACAGGATAACTTGTCAAACAAAAGAAACATCTCTGCTTGCAAGTTGAAGTAGTGTCTTTGAAAGAGCTCTGGAGAATAAAGAGGCTTTTATAATGTTACAATACTAGATACAGAAACCCACTTAGTTATGCTGGACTTACACTACTCTAATTTCATTGACTTCAGTGCTACTAACGATCTACGGCTCACTGTCACAAAGGGGAAAAATAAATACATGCTAAACACAGACAGATTCTTTTCTAAAGTTGTATTTCCTTACAGGGGATTATGGTATTGACTAGACTGATGGAGCCATTCACTTCTTGGTAAGCACTGAAACAGGAGATATGTCCACATAAATGAGTAGGTGATTAGGCCTGATAAATTCTTTCTGATGGCTTGGAAGTTGGTTTGATGGTATCATCCAATTTCCAATGAACAATGTCTACACTGCAGAAATTCTAGGTGATAGCTAGGTCCTGTGTTTAGCACTCTCAGCCAAAGACAACTGATCAGGGAATAGCCATGGGAATAAAACAGTCTCTTACCTCCAGAATAAAGTCAGGCAAATAACATTTTTCTTAGGTTGCTGACAGACCAGAAAGGAAAACAAATATATATATGTATCTGAGCCAAATAAAAACACAATTTATTTTTTCTGCTAACAGAAATAAACAACCCAAAGTGTCTTAACCAATTAAATAATGAAATCTCCACTGTTCTTTTGATAATTAACCTTTTCTAAATCCTAAATTACTCCATTTTTTACCTAAAGAGTAAGCATTTTGACTGCAACTATTTACTGAATTTAACTTACAGATCTAAAATTATTAATCTCCATAATTAATCTATTTAGGGACCAATTTCCTGAAATGTGTTGAAAAATTACTGCCTTGAATTTTACCTTAGAGGTGTTTAATCTTCACAAGTTTTTTTTCCTGCATGAGCTGGATGAGTTGGAAAAGCCTGCAGAGCTGCCAACCTTGTTCTGTGTTATTTCAGTAAAGAACACTTCACTCCTGAGTCTTTCAACCAAACACGCAAAGCAGCACACACAATCCAAATGAAACTCATGTTTCTAACAGTCATCACATATCCTGGGACAATGAGAGATGATGCTAGAAAAGCATCCATGAGCAACAGAGAGGTTAAAACATATTGTTAATGATATAACTGATGGCAAAATAAGCAAACAGATAATTATACCTCAGGATGTACACATAATTCCATGGTGTGCACTTTAAATCCCAAAGTCCAAAGAAGAAAACAAAACAAAGGAAATCACTCCTCCCTCTTTATTCTTATTATTGTAATTATCTATATTCTTATTTTCTCTACCTACCCTTTCACATACCTTCATCACAATTTGACAGGAGCTCTTGGCACATATTTCATCACACATATAAATACATGCAAATTCCTAAAAGGGAAATGTGGCCAAATAGCGATTCAATGATGCAGAACTGGAGGGACTGACCTCCAAAGGAAGATGAAGCTTTCAGGGCCATTATATGAGCATTCCACCTGTGACTATTGTCCCCAGAGACTGGCTTGTCAGCAAAGCACCACTGCTGCAAGATGAAAGCAAGCCAAATCTGCTGTATTCATGCAAAACCCACCTCTGGAGGGGAAAAAAAAAAAAAAAAAAGAAAATGTTTACCTGCAATGCCAGGTGGAGAGGCTAATTCTGCTTTCCCCCAGAACATTATGGCAAACTGAGACTTATCTTCATAGGTAGCAGATCTTAATCCATGAGAGGGAAAGATCTAGAGGAGAAAGTCAGTACAAGTAACTGATTTATCTTGGTAGCAGCTTTCTCACAATGTTTTGATTGAAGAGTTCTCAGAAACTTCTATTTTTAGTTGCACATTCTGCAATCAATTTATTTGTAACATAAATAAAAATCAAGAAATTCCATAGATACCACAGGAAAATGATGACACAAAGCCAAAGAATGATTTCTCTGCCTGGGGGAAGCAGAAGTATTCTAAAGTTCAAAATGTGTTATAATGTTAATCATTTGACTATCAAATATCAGTAGTCCCAATGCAGAAAAATACAGGGGATTTGTTTTTTAGAAGTAACTGCTACATTGGCACAAGTATTTTCAGGAAGTTTATCTCATACCTTCTTGTCTGTGGAGGATGGTCTTAGCCCAAATACTTCCCTCCACGCCAGCAAGCACCAAAAGGATGTCAAGGCCTCTAAATGACAAAAGATAATTTCCCATAAGCAGAAATCTGAGAAAGACTAAAAATTTTCTTATACCACCTATGGTTCAGTTTAAGAGGCGCATACTGAAGTAAAAACATAGCATATAATATATATGAGTTTCTGGTAATATGCTATTTGTACAGCAGCCCTGAGGCACAGCTATAACTCAACCAGATTCCCAAGGACCTTTAATTTAAATTCTGTGTTTTTCTAAAAGTGCTCAGTTGAGACAACCAAATAATTGTAAACTGAAAACCCCACTTCTGTTTCCATCTTCCCTCAGCTGCTAATTTTATGTAGCAGTTTAGACTACACAAATAATACAATTACATGACTTTGTTGTTACATTACTTTAAAATCACTTCAAATTTTAAAATGAAATTTCTTTAAAACAATAGAAAGACATAAATAAATCTTAAGTCTCTTTTTTCCCAAGCTAGTTTATTCCCTAATAAATATTTGCACTCCTTTTAAAAATAGATTTTCATATTGGCAGTATGAAGCTTACAGCTTTGAGCAATTAGGAGACCCAGGTAGAAAGGTTAATTTTTTTCTTAAATAAAACTCTGATTGAATTGTCTATTTTTGAGAAGACATAACTGTGATTTCCATATTATCTGAATGTACAAGTAAGCTGCAGTTTCTGCAATCAGGGTAATGAACATCAGCAAAGTCAGTTTAACACTGTCTATAGTTTGTAATCAATAATAATATTATAGGAGACATTACAAACACTTATATACATACAGCAACATGTAAAATGCATTTGCTTTTATTGCCCAGTATGTTGCTAATAAAAGCAGTTTGATCCATGTCTGTTCAAAATCAATTTATGTTTTGGATTTGGAGTTCTGCCTGATTAATTTTTAAAAATGGTCTAAAAGTTTAAAACATGCTCTGGGTAAATATTAAAGGATGATGCTAAACATACCAATAAAACCATCTTTGTTAAGGGAATTATCAATCCTTTTTTTTCCCTACTAAACTAGGGGATATACAATATCCCATTTTAAAATATACTGCTACGTACATTTCATTTAATACCAAAAGAAAAAGAAGCATTTTATGATTTAGCAGTAATTGAGACAAACAAGTAAAAGAGTTGAAAGACACTAGCCCACACAGGGACCAAGAATCATTTTGTGTTTCATCTTGTACCTGGAACAGGCACCGCTGCCTCTCACCTCTTCTGCTTCAGAGACCAGAGAGCGGCGTTCTGAGTGGCTGCTTCAGGGATTTATATTCCTCCAGGGTAATAGCGCTGATTATTTAATCACCTTGTATGTGCCACTTAGGCAGGGAGAAATGTAGTCATGTGCATCAGGAGTCATGAAGATCGATTGCACCGTCTGTTTCCTTCTCTCTGCAACAACCCACTCTGACACTCCAGCGGCTGGAGCCAGTTTTTAGAGCAGGGACAACATGTAATCAAATCAGCAGCCAAAATAGCAAAAAGCCACTTTTTGATGTAGAGCAAGTGGTTTCCATCATGGAGTTTTGTACATCTTTCCAACCATGAGGTTTTGTACGTAAACAAGGCATATGAATTGCATTCTGAGAGAACGAATGACATCAAATCGACGATTGCTGGGCACACCGGCTCCCAGTTCCAGGTTTGCATCTTGCCTGCAACAACGTGTAGTCAAATATAAACAAACTACCATTACCTTCGAATGATGTGCTAGTCTAAAGTGGGGGCTCCAGGCGGAACAAAACCACCAAATGTCACATTTGGTTCATCCCAGCAAAGTCCAAGTATTAGTACTGAAAAATAGCTTCTCTTTGAAAGTGTCTGTCGTCATTGCTGTAACAGCCAGGATACACGAACTGCATTCTCCTTCCTATTCTAGGACAATTAGAACATATTAATAATCAGGGAGAAAAAATTAATTAAGGCTATTCTTAAAATAAGAATATGATTAGTCCTGGTTGTGTAATCAGTGTGCACTTACAAATTTTTACAGTGTCTGTGCTATGCTGTTCAATACTGTTCGGACACTAGATGTTTGGCTAAAATTTTGAACAATCTCCATAAAAGTTGTACATAAGAAATGCTGTATCAGATTCATTTCCACTTGCAGACCACAAGATTCAGGCCTTTTTAAAAAAAGGGTTTTTTTAAATCTGCCTATTTTCTTCCCTTGAAGTAGATTCCATTCCTCTAAGGGTGGAGATTAAAAGTAATTACTTAAATTACTAATTTTACTTATTTTAAAAGAAATTACTTAAATTAAGTAATTTTTGAGTTTGATTGGAACTTGCTAAAAGGTATCCTTAGCAGGGTAATGTTTCAAAGTCATCATCTGTATCCCCAGATTTCTACACAATTTACATGTGTAAAATTGTCTGTAAGATAAGGGTTGGTGTTCTTGCTCCCCATTAAGGGCAAATGCTGCTCAAGATTAAAGCACTACTCAAAATGCTTTCTACTTATGAGATGTGCTGGAGCACATAGCAATGCTCAGTATATTTTACTGGACCTCAAATTTTCAGCAAATACTAACAAATAACACCCACCATCCTTTTTTTCTTGTCAGTATATCTTTTGCAAGAAGCTTCCCTTTCATTTTTTAGGATGCTATTCTAAAATAGGACCAGAACTCAGAAAACTGACTCCTGCTCTTATGTTCTTCCACAAGCAAACTGCTGTCTTTTACATCTGGTACATTGTAATACATCTTCAAGTGATGTGATTCATGTCGCTTTCCAAGAGACGGTAAGATGATCTTTGTTTCTAGTGGCACCATCAAAGCAAGAACAGGCTTTTATTAATTTAATAAAGGCTGAGCAGATGCTACAGGCTTATCATAAGTGGCATTAACAGAAACTGGAACATAGGCAACAAATACAATAACAGTCCTAGTGAGCACTTTGTCCTCTCTACCAGCCATCCAGAACCAGAATTGGAACTGCCAGCTGAGCCTCCAGCCTTCTGCATTATTTTGCTAATGCAAAACCGTCAGTAAACACGTTGCCACGCTTTCCTTTTAAGCTACACCTGCTGCAATTATATATTTAAGAGGATGCATCAATGATCAGCATCACTGACTTCTAATCTTTAGGGTAACTTATCTCTCATCTCATACCGCTATAGACATTTTTATTGTCACAGATAAAAAGACTTAATGAATCCTATGTTGGATGCAATGCAGAAAACTACTGCAAAGAGAAACCCTTCTTTTCATACTTTCTGAGTGAACAATCAGTGCTGTTCTTCTGAACTAGACTTTTTGTTTTGAAAGCAGTTGCTGGTGCTTCGAAGGACAGCTTTTCCAAGATTTGCATGAAGGCTGCTGATCTGAACTGTGAACTAGTACTAGTGGTTTGCCTATAGGCAGCACGCCGGAAAATATCCTTTATTTTTAGCATGTGCTGAAATATTTGAAATACCCAAAATACCAAAGTTTAGAAAAGTCTACTTCAGCTCTTCAGCCAGATGAAATCTTAAAAATGAATTATAATACTTTCTAGCCATTCCTCACCCCCCATGAGTTCATTGCAAAGGAAATGTGAATACAATACATAGTAAATAGTATAAACAGCTTTGCACCATTTCAAATTCTAGCAATCTTTTTTCCCATCCTGGCACTATGGCAATCCTCCTTCACTATAGTAGCTGAGTGTATAGTCAGTGGCGTTATCACCATCTAGTCATCAGGAGTGAATGGCACAGTAGGAACAGAACTCATTACTTTCAGCCTCAAAACAGCACTGAAATAAAGGTTTTCTCTGCTTAGCTATTTGTGAAGGACTTGATGCATACTTTGACATAATGCTTTTGAAGTCAGTGAAACTAACTCAGTGAAAAATCCCTTTGTTGAGTTCGGCTGTGCAATGCTGGAAAGTTCAGAAGAAAATTGAATATGCAGATATTTTTACTAGTAAAAGCAGAGAATGTTCTCATAAGACAGAGAAAATCAAACTATTTCCTAATTTATGTATAGGGGTTTCAATATTTTTATAGCCAATAGAAAGAAGTTTTATAGATCGAGGGGGAACCACAGGAATTTTTAAAACGTGTGCAGTAACGATAAGCTAAATTCAGCTGTAGAAAATAGATGTCTCCTTTTCCTGTCATCCATAAGATTAAAGAACTGTAATCATAGGAACCTTTAGTATTGATTCATTAAAATAAAATAGAATTTTAATTAAAAAAACCCCTCTCTTGAGATTGCCAGGCTTATTCACATATATTGAGAACTCTTCTGATTTTCATTGTTCCATAAGACGATATCTTTTTTCTTTTTTTCTAAAATTATGTAGGCATAATTTTAATAATTCCTTTTCCTCTTTTGTTGAATATAGTATATTAATATGTTACATATTTCTGTTTTATGGAAAATGACTGATTGTGCAATGAACAATCAGCATGAAGAGGGGAACTTTTTACATGATGGACTATCGATGACTGATGTGCATCCATCTGAAGATGATACTGTCCTCTGTCCAAAATCACAGGCGCAGGCTGTAAACAACGTATGAAATTTTGCTTTTTAAACAGATGTACAGGAACCCAAAATGTAAAGTGAAAACCTCAGCTTTATTTAGCAACCGTCAACGCCATTTAAAATATAGTGCAATTATTAGTTGAACTCTCCTGGTTTCCGCAGAGATGGAATCTCAGTTCTGCAGGTTGAACTTCGTATCTCGTTAGGAGCTAGCCTGATTGAGTCAGTGAACCCAAGTAAAAATGTAAATTTACTATCAGTGGTGGCTTTGCAAACTGGCTCAGGTTTAAAATGCGTCAGAGAGTGATCAAGCAAACAGTAAAATCACCAGGACTCACACAGCTTCTGAGAGCAGAGGGTAGTAACCAGCTGAGGACAGAATTTCTTATTTAAGCCCAAACAGTTCATCTGATTGCCCACAATATTATGGTCTCTGCTACGGATACAGCTGGGCTTATCCCATTGACAAATCATCTCAAAAACATACACTATTCTATCTTGCTGTAATGCTCAGTGCTAATTTTAATCTTATCTGAATTTGAGGTCATACAATGAAAATAATAGTATAAAGTAATTAACCAGCCAAAGGACATTCCTACTTTTGCATCATAATCTTATTAACTCTGCCTAAAAATGTTATGTCCCATTATCAAATAGAACTTTATTTAAAAAATAACATTAATGCTAACATGCTTAACACTTCAAATGAACTTGCCTTTCTTAACAGGTCTCCTGTGTATAAATGCTGGCCTTAAATTAACTCATCACAATTTACAATAACTTCTTGCTTCAAATCTAAACTTGACCCTTAAATCATTTGAAAGCTATATTACCACAAAGTTCCCCTATGATAACACCAACATTTTTCTAGGCTTATAGACAACAATTATATCTTAGGCAGAGAAGGTGACTGTGTTGATTTGGGAGTATTAAGTAACCATTAGGTAAAAGACAAAGTTCTTATTCCTACCTTACATATTGCTATCCATCTATTTAGCACACCCCCCACACTCGTCCCCAAACAGAATTTCAGGGAATAGTTTTATGTATCTTAGCTTTTTGAAAAGTTATTTTTCATTTTACAAGCGACCTCTCTCATGAAATTTTGGATAGTCAGTTAAAGTCTAAATGCTATAATATGAAAAAGTTTGAGCTGCCCCGGGACTTGAGAGAATTCATATGTGCACACTGGGGCCTAGACTCTGAGTTGGCAACAGTTCCTAGCAATGAACAATATCAAACCTCTTTATCTAATCACCCACTATTATTCACTGGTGCTTTCTGTTTCCTTAAAAACTCAAGCATCCTAAAAGAAAAACTTGAAAACCCCCATATGCTGCCATCCCTCAATATATTTTGAGTTTCGGGGGGTGGGGTGTGGGGGGTGGTTAATCAGAAAACACAGGACGTAAAGCAGCTCCCCATGCAAAAAATAAATTCAGATATCATGAAGAGTCCAACCAAATAAAAAAGTCTAGAAAACTCAGAGTTGCTACTGCATCTAGCCTTACAATCCCCTGTTGTGGCAAAGCTCTGAGGGAGTCTCCAAACAGCATGCAATTTTATAGACCATATGATCTGCAATATTTACCATGCATAATGGAAATAGATAAGGCAAAGCAAACAGCTTGAATTTTGTATTTCCTTGCTTTTTATTTAGTCTAGGTTGTTAGCACCATGTGAATATATATTTGGGAATTCTGTGTTTGTATGTGTATGCATATGTGCATGTGTGTATATGTAGGTATAAACAAACATATAGAATCATTTCACTATATTTCTCACGTATCATAAAAGAATACCTTCTGAGCAATTAGCTTTTAATTTCTAGAATTTCTTAGGAAAAGAAAAAGCATTGCTTATTTTAGTCAGAATTGGAAAAAACAAATTATGCTTGTTTTCAGCTCCTGTGTTCTCTTGTTGTTCCTAGTGTATGCTGCTTGTTTGTGGAGGTCTTGAGTTTTAGTAACAACAAATGTCGACACCTATAATCAGAATATTTGTCCATTGTTTTATAACTTTAAAATGTGCTGCTATAAAGTGTTAAGCAAATGAGAATAAATGAGAAATGCATTTGCCAACCACACTTTTTTTATTGATCAGTACATACAAGAGTAGGAAACAGATAGACATAGAAATTTTAAAGTAGAAGAAAACTTTGATATTACATTGAAAATGTAAAGGCACACATTTGAAAGGCATTCCTCTACAAATACAAGAATGCGTGCAAGTCCTAGGTCATATTGCCAACATCTGGCTTGCTTGCCTAGACCTAGTATTTGAAACCTCTGGGGAGGGGAGGAAGAAAGTAAATGTGAGGGTAATTCAATATATGGAGACTTACCTGCTCTTCCTGTGTTGAGACTAATAGGGTCATATTGTTTCCTTTTATTATTTTGTGTTTATCACTGAAAGCTTGTCCCCTCAGATTTTCCACTTGTATACATTGCTTACCAGTATCTAATATCTATACCACTCAGTCTACTGCTTGAAATCTGCTCCCACCAATCTTTACTGTTCCACACTTAGCTAAGCTTTTCTGTCCCCCCTCAAAAAAAAGCCCATTTTGCCTGGGAGGTTCAAGAGCAAAGCACGTCCTGTCCAGCATAAGGTGCTGTAGGGAAGACAACTTTAGTGACTAACGAAGTATGTGCATGATGTGAAGGAAAGAGCCATTCTGTGCCACCGTGTTTTCCTGAATGGAAATGAAGGAAGTATAAATTCATCAGGAGCACTTTTCTGGTTTTGAGAGCTCTCAACCAAGGCCACCTGAAAAACAAGACTCGTGTTTATTTCCATCTGCTTTGAATCAGGTCCTGAGAAGGCACATTTTCCATTTTTGGCTACTTTTCACCATTACCTTCAGATCAGATTGAATTCTACGGTAAAGAAACCCTTTTTCTTTACTTATGAAATATCCCAATTTCTGTGGTTATATGCATCATTAGTATTTGCATAATTGTTTGTATTAATAATATTTGACAGTATGTATTGTTTGGGAATTAACCACATCAAGTGTTTATGATCGATCACCTAAAGACATTATTTATCATGCCTTACTGGATTCTGAATTTTTTTTTTTTTATTTTTTTTTTTTTTTTTACACAGGAGAAAAATGTATAAGGAATTCGGAAGAATGGTGAAAAAGAATAATGTACCTACAGGATATATTATTGAGCTACAGATTATTTATACTAAATCTCATGAAACTTTTGAGGTTCATAAACAGTTGCATGAAAATCTTATTGCCATCCTAATATGCTTGGGCTTTTTCTAGTTAGCTCTTTTATTTCTTTATTTCATTTTGATTATTTTCATTTGAGGTCCTTTCTTCCTTTTTCTCATGTTTAAGAAGGGTTAGTTATGAGTTTATTATAACATATGTAAATTTGCTTATTTTTAGGAAATGTTCTTTAACGCTCCGGTTTCCTTGTCAGAGTCTGTAGTGCTAATAGCTGTGTTAATAAAATTATTATCTACAGTGAAGAAATTGCTTTCCATACATAGAAATTTAATGAGATGGAAATTTTCAGGAACTGAACTGATTCTCAGCAGTGGTTTGGTAGACTCTCATAACATCTGCCCATGTGCAGACTGGAAATACTCAATGCCAATGGAGATGTCACTAAATTAGCTCTGCTTTTGTGTTTAACGTTTTATTTTCAGTTTCATAAATTAACTTGGTTAGCTAAATGCTAATGAATATCTAGTTTTATTGACCAGAAGAGCTTCTTTCCTCAGGTAAATTAGGTTTCAAGGATGCTACAGGGTTAGGATTTTTTGTGTTATTTTATCTCCCTAGAGAAATGAAGAAGTGAGTATATGCATCCATTACAACCTGGTTGTAAACAGGATCAGTTCACTAGAGACTTGCAGATCCTTCTACCCCTATTAACCTGACATGAGGAATTTTTTTATTATTTCCATAGGCTTCGATATTATCTCCCACTATAAGGCATACAGCAGCATGGAAACAAACCCCACACTGCACTTACCCAGCTTAGAGCCTCCTGCCCTTTCCTGCCCAGACATCATTACAGCCCATTCCAACAACTACAGATGCTTCAGCAGGGGCTTCAGGTGCATTTTGGTATGTAAATTGCTACACCTGTAACTATTTTCTTTCACCTTGTTTTTATCTCTCATTCCAAAAGAGCATGCTTTACCATGAAAAATACAAGAACTGACCAGCTTTGTTACACAAATATTAAAAACAAAAATGTTCATCTCGTGTTCAGACACACACGACATTCACACACAAAAATGTAAAGGCTTTAGAAAAGGCATTAAGTATTTTGAGCCATTCTTTTATTGCTAAATCTGTATAAATTAGGAATGACAAAACTGAGTTTATCAGAAAAGCACCGATATCAAGAGAGTATTTTTGTTTTTGTCCTTGCTGGACGAGTAATTCATGACCTGTATATAACTGGCTTTTAATTTCATCTTCATGTATCACAGAGAGAAGCAAAGCTGTCCCCTGCCTTGCTTCCGTGAGCTACCTTAATCAAGCTTACATATATTAAGCATGTCCTTGTTTTATTCCTGTTATTTCTCATCTGTTCTCCAAACTACATCTCCTGACATTCACGATTAAGGAACTTGCCATTCAAAGCAAAAGTAAGTTACTTTATCATTTGACTGTAGATCCTAAGGAGCAAAGCCTCTAAAAGATTAAATATTTAATCCTTTGATTTACTATGTTGGCAACTGCCCTATCTATTTTATAAGCAGGTTGACAAAAGCATTATGGGGCCTGGGATTTTTGTAATGGGGCAGTGTTAAACCTTGCACTCTTCTGTTCTAAAAAGTGGAATAATATTTTTCTAACAGAATAATATTACTGGGAACTTCCTATAATGGTACTTGGGGCAAAACTGAACATAGATGTTATTTCAGACAATTTCATGTGACGAATTCACAAGATATCTAAAACAAAGTAACTGAATATATTCAGAATCAGCTATAAACAAGTTCTTAAGAAGCGAGCAAGTTCATTACAAAGCAGCAGCTAAACGAATTTTAAGGAGCAGATTGATCTCTCTCAGAGTGGGGAAAGTAAGTGTGGTTACAGAAGACTGGAGAAGGTCGAACATGGTATCGAGTAAAAGGGCAGAATAGAAGTATCAGGAAACTGCAGTCCAGTTGAGGGAATTCATTTGAGGAAAGATACCAGAACAACCTATTAAACAGTTTGTACACACCTTGACAATGTTTTATCAAGAAGAAATGGTTTATCATCTACTTACTGTTATGGGTTTATCCTTAAATAAACTTTTATCCTTATTCTTAGATAAACTCTCAACGTCACCAAACTGGGTCCACTTAAGAAAGTTCAAGAAGGACAAGCAGACAACTGGAAAAGTTTAAGCTTGAAAATGTTGAAAGAACTCCAGGCTTTTTGGTCAAGAACATAAAAGCATAATAACAATCTTCCAGTATTTAAAATGCCACCAGTAAGAGGTCTGTGACCAATTGTACCATATATCTACCTTATTAAGGCTACATATAACCAGCTTTATTTGCACCAGGGTTAGGTTTTAGGGAAACCTTTCTAATTTTGAGGATACGTAAACCTTGGAATAAGTTACCTAGAAAAAAAAAACAAAAAAACCCTATAACATTGCAGTTGATATTTTGCAAAACAGTGTAATTAAGTCTGTCAGAAATTATTTAGATATAATTGATCCTCCTATCCTCTGGCTCTGCTAGACTAGATAACTTGTTCAGGACCATTCTAACTTAACATTTCTGTGAACCTTCCTGTAACTGATATGAAACAATGTCCTTTGGCAAATAACTGCTGGTGTGACAAGTATTTATTACAGGTCCAAACCCAGTGCTCCAAAAGAGTTGTAAGTTTCAGAGAATTCTAAAGGGGAACCCCCACCTCTCAAGCAGATTAAGGAATCTCTGGAAAGGATTATCACTTTTCATTTTAACATCAAAAATACTACATTACACGCTGGCACAGTTGCAGTAGACAGTAATCCTTTGCCTTCCTGAGGTATTTGCAGTAAATCTTAATTCTTCATTAAAAAGGATCAATACCAAAATGTGATCGAAATCTAAATTAGTACCTCTAATTTAGAAACTAAACAAACCAACCCATCAAAATTCAGTAAGGAACAGATTTTCTTGACTTAAAAAACTGGTATACAATTGTTCAAAAATACTGAACTTTTTAGAAGTGATGATCAAGTCGGAAACATTAACTTAATTTCCTTGAAATTTTCAGCCAAAGATAGAAAGGCTAATGGTCAAATCTCTTTCTCTCTCTTCTTTTCTCTCTTTTTTTTTTAAACTCACTCTGCAGTAATGAGATGGGAAATGATTCGAAATTACCTTTTTGAAATCCTGTGAACATTCCTCCATCTCAGGTGATCTTTGACAAGCCACATACACATGGTGTCATTAAGAATACAAGTAGCTCATGATTTAATCTCTTCTGTTTCTGATTCTGAGGGAGTTGAAATGTTGCATAAAACAGCAGCTACTGACACAATTTAGATTGCAGTAGACTGGAGTCCTCTACTTGCCCAAGTTCGTTCTTTCTGAAATGGAAGCACAGAAAGGGTATCCAGTTACATTTTAGCCTTGTCCTTTGCAAAACAGATCTGAAACAGAGCCATAAGAGTTCTAAAGTATGAAATCAATATAAAACCATGCACAACACCGATGGATGAAACTAGAACTACAGATAAGATCTAAAGAGCACTAGGTTTTCACAAGAATAGATATTTTGAAAAAGATTTCTACCTACTTCAGCAGAATTTCATTAGAAGGCTTGCAAGATTTTAGTATCTTCTCTCAAGACGAAAACTCAAATTAATTCATCCTTTTTATAATTAAACAGCAATATAACATGCACACGCAATAAACTGTGACCAAAAAATTACACCTGCCATCACAGGATACAAAGAGGTAAGCGACCTCCCTGAAGTAGTTCTCAGGGAATAAATTCTCACAACATGAGTTTAAGATCCGTTGTGCTAATAATGAGGCTAAAATTATAAACCTATATATTCTTCAAATTATTTTTCCCATGAAAAGAATAGGAACAGAGCTAAATTTTGCAGATGGAAATAATTCTAGCATTTAACAGTTCAGTTCAAAAATATAGAAATGACATTAGCTCCCACTTTTTTTTGTTAAGGGAACACCTACTTAAGTTTCTCAGGTTGTATAAGGTCAGTAGGTGAGCATGGAGATGACAATGTTATTACCTAAAAATTGTGTTGCCTATAAAATGAGCTCTTACTTTTTACAGCCAAAGGTAAGAAACAAATATATCAGGGCAACACTTTGAAAATTTAAATTTACAGGTAGACCCTACCAGTCCCCAATTTTTTTTTTTCTACTAACCAGTATTTTTAAGTTTTCCCCTGAAACTTTCTTTGAGGAAGAAACACAGTGTAAAAGTATCATTGCTCTTTTTCATGGTGTTCTCACAAATATGTTAAACAAGTTCTTCAAAACAGGCAAGGACTGATAATTTAGATAGGA
The DNA here is from genome assembly GCF_034638445.1 of Ciconia boyciana. NCBI lineage: Eukaryota > Metazoa > Chordata > Aves > Ciconiiformes > Ciconiidae > Ciconia > Ciconia boyciana. The sequence goes on from NC_132945.1 coordinate 4,709,517, forward strand.
CAGAGTACTAGAAAGGGTAACTGGCTATCAATACTCAAAGCACCCTATGAGGAATCCAGTCTCTGTCTAACTCCACTAAAATTCATAAATAGTCATTCATAATCTGGTGACTTATGGTGTTATAGCCTACTTATAAAAGAAAAAAAAAAAAAGAAAAAAAAAGAAAAAAAAAGATAGAAATAGCAGGTCCTTCCCTAAATAGTGTTTTTTTCTGACAGTATAATCAACACTATGTCTATCTGATACATGTTCATTGATTAATCTTGTCCTAAAAGTATAGCGTCATAATCTAAATAGCTGCCTTCTTTCAGCATTTTCACTCCATGTATTTATATTGCGTTGCATGGTGTACCATAGCTCTTCATTTTCCTGTTGTCTGCAACATACAAAGAGACCAGCCAGACTTCCCCAGTCCATCCTAACTCCTGAGCTGATCTGAGAGCACACTACAAGATCCAAGATCTTATGGAAAGGGGGGAATTTAAACACAAACTCACTGAATCTTAAAATAACAAGCTGGTTTTCACCTGTCCATTTCCTGCCAGTGACATTTTTTGAGATGCCTTAAGAACTTGTTCTATTCCTCATTTTTTAAAAAAATAAAGTTCTTTTCTGGAAGTTCTGTGAAAAATAAAACTGAGAAGTCAGTAATGGAAAAACATATTAAAATAGAAAATAGCTTTTAGTCAGAGATGAAATCAATTGCAAACCAGTCCCAAGAAATAATGCCTGCTTGGTTTACTGTACAACATGGTTAAAAAGCTGCCACTTACCAATTTATGCTTCCAATCTTCCTTCTATCTGCGCTATATTACAGGGATTACAGAAGTGGCTGATAGAAGTAGGCAGAAAATTTATTTGGATTTGCACCTTTTTTTGTGTCTCCAGCACCTAGGCTAGGCACAATCTGCAGTCGTTTGGCTGAAGCCTTTTATCTCCTCTTATATCTATCAGTGTCAGATACACTGAACACCAGTTTTGTATTCATACTGGGGTACCTTCCAAGCACAGGGTACAAGTTCCTCAAAAATTCTTCCACACAGTATAATAGAAGGAAAACCCCATAATAATATAGAGGAGCATTACACATACTTTTTTAGTTGACAGTGCACTAGTAAAAAGTGAATGAGTCAAATCTAAGCAGAGCTGAAATATTAGATAGATATACCCCATAAAGAAAAGAGCAATTCTCTATTAGAAATTGGCAATTGGCTTTTTTTTTTTTTATGGAAATGTATCACTATTAGGACATTTTGATTTTTCACACTTAAACAACAGTTTATTTCTGAACATTTCATGTGACATGTAATACTGAATTATAATGTAAAAAATACAAAATGTAAAAACTGACAAAGGAACAGGAAAGGACAAAAATTACTTCATCTTAGAGGTTCTCCAAGTGAACCCCTCCACTGATAGTTCTCTGACATTGAAGAATGCCTCTCTTCCTATTAACATGTAAATCTAGCAGTATGTGCAGAACTAGATTCAATGCATCCTTAATAAACACATGAAGTTTGTATTTACCAATTACACTTGTGGCATATACCATTATACAATATTACGACAAAGTCTTGCGGTGAACTGCAATATGTCACAAATAATACTGACCTTGTCCAGCTAAAACTTCATATTTCAAATTTTGGAGTGTGATTTCTGTTCTGTATAACCATTTGCTTATGTAACAATATCGTCATTATAACTGTTTATATCCTTCCCAGTACTTCAAAATGCACTTATTGTAACTTCAAAAAGTTTTGTACATCTCAACTTCCACTACAGTGGGAGTCGACAGAAATTTAGTCAATTCAGGATATATCTACTTGAGCAAGTACGGCAATAAAATAGAACTGGGTCTGAAGAGTGGTGAAATGCTTACATAATATGTGCTGGAGATAATTTATTTCAACTAGTTTTGATGTGGGTTTGAGGACTGAATGCCCATTAGCAATTGTGGCACATTAGGGGCGCTCCTTACATACATGCTCCGATTTTGTTCTAAAATGGGTCTTTCTCCGCAGGGATAAGCAATGTGCCTATCCCCTCCAGCGCTAAAAAAAAAAGCAAGCAATGAAAAATCCAGAGAGAAGTTGGTATAGACTGTCTTTTCAAATTGAAAATATTTCTATTGCTGCAACTCAGATCAAATATTAGCCCTCTGATATCAATGGAATTGTATCAGACATGAGTATAACGTATCACCTTCGCTTTCAAAATCGGGCAATCCCATTAAATGGAATATATTTTGGCCGCAAAACAAGAATTCCATCATAGGAACAAAACTGAAGTTTTTAGATTTTGTCAGAATGAAACAAGATCGTTTGTTGCAGAAACAGGGAAGAAGCAGCTCATCATAAACAGCCAGAAGGCTTGGTAGTGAGAGCATTCACCTGTAATGTCTGGACTTAAATCCCTGCTCTGTTTTATTTGAAGCAAGGACTAGAACTTGTCTTCCTCCAGACTTTGCCTTCACTAATAGAGTTGGTCTCTCTCACACAGTAGAAAGTTGAAGTGGCTCTTTGGGGACAACTCAGTGACTGTCTAATGCCTGACCTGCTCCTCTGATGCGGCCACAGCCTGGAGCACCGGCTTCTCTACTCTGGGGCTACAGGGACTCCGTCCATTTCACACTTTGATCACAAATGTGGTGCTGGCAAGAACTCCTTCAAACAGATATCTTTCCACAAAAAATAACTCCAATTATTCTCCATTTTCCTTGCATGTTTTTCCCCTTAATTCTTGATCAGTTCAAACAAGTTTCTAACTGGTTGTTCACCCTGTAGTTACAGCTTACTAAGGTGTATGGCAACAGCTTTGGGTGGTTAAAACTCCAACTATCTCCTGCTGCCATTGCTATGAACATGTCTGGATCTAAATCCAGGAATTCCTTAATGCCTTCAAATTCTCCTGTTCATATATTTAAGATTAAGGACAGCGTAGCCTTCGCAGTAATACTATGGCGAGCCTTGTCCCCGAGCAATGCTCCATTCAATATCATTCCAAAACTGGCCCAGTTTGTCTCTATATCCCTCAAAGAGATATAGCTATTTTTGAAATCAAAGGTCATTTACAGTTCTCATACAGTCAGAATGTAGGTGCATCTATAAGGAGCACAATGACAGCACAAAAAGAGTGCTGAAGATAGATTATGGAAGACTACAATGTTAAATAACATTCAAATCTGTAGAAAAAAAGGGATGAGAGCTTCACATCTGCTTTTGTTTAACAAATAATCACGTAATGTACCTATTTGCTTTCTGAGATCTATTTTACATATATGGTTATGATGTTTTCATTGATGAAAGGTTTTCAATAAGTCATGCAAAAGTTCAGTATTTTATGACTTTTAATAGGCTTTAATTTAACTAACTGCTTCTATGTAACCTCCTAAAGGGTAAAGGGAAATGAAAGGATTTGTCATAGCATGTAACACGCTTAATTCTTTTCTCTCAAATTCATAATCTTTAATTTTGCAATAAAAGTAATCATAGATTTTTATTTTTTTTTTTAAGTCTGCATTGTTCTCTGATGCCTGTAAACAGAGATAACCTTGGGGGAATCTGTGAATGTACTCTCTGAATGTGTTTTGCAAGAGTGGCTGTGTTAAGTGGTTTCTTTGTCAGTCCTAGCACAAAATACTGTGGCCTGATATTCTTAGTCTGGCTTGCAGACCTTTTTCTTTGTGAATAGAGATGACTGTATCATGAAATTTAATTTAAATTATATGACTATCTAAACTAAATGGTAATCCATAAAGAAACAAACATTCAATCTACAGCTGAGGATTTATCAAACAAACACTATTCAAACTCTATATGAATTAATAAAATTCTGAGCTAGTCTCTTTGATTTATTTCATTTTACTTGTGAAATCCATTTTACATTATACAGGTTACATAAGTGACTACCTACGAAAGAGACATTTCACAATCAAAACTAAGCCAGAGTCTGTTTTAAAAGCTTCATGTGTGGAATTCTATAAAATGCAAAACATACCCTGTTTTGCAAATAAATTTACAAAGTGTTACTGTCACATTTCTGTGTGATTTTAACAAATTGCTTTAAATAATCACAGAAAACAATTGAATGCTGCAAAACACACTAATTTGGGAAAATGTCTGTTTGGAACCTGTACAATTGTTATTATATCAGTGTGAAAATCTATCATCATTTTAAGGAAAAACTGAATTTGAAATCACTCAAATTTTTTGACTGAAAGCTTAGTAATTACTTCCAGGTGGTATATGCAAAAGATAAATATTTTCCATAAAAATTGCAAAAAAATGCAGAATACCTTTGAGTGATTTGCATGTTTCATTACAAAGCTGTCTCATAAATACCAAAAGAGAATAGCAGAATTTTGTTACAAAACTATTCTCGGGGTTTCAAGAACTAATTATTTTTTTGCTTTGGGACATACTCCAATATTAACTGAAGTCAGCTGAACATTTGAGACCATCACAGAATGCAGCAAGGTTTGTGGAAAAGTAACAGAGTCTCTATGGCTTATCTAGAAAAATCAAAGACTAAACACAAGTAAGGATATTCCTGAGTTGAAATGTACACTGTTTTGTGATTATAAATATATTTCTTCTTTTATAAGCTTTTTTGTTGTTGTTTTAGAAAGGCAACACCATAATATTTATAACTAGACTATAAAGTAAAGTAACTATTTTACTTTCAATAGATGTCGTTATGCATTTTCAAACCTTAAAAAAATGTGAATTTTTCATTTGGATTATTCTCAAGACATAGCACCTTTTTGTGCTATCTTGTTTAGCGTTTGATTGTTTTATTACTAAGAATTATGCAGCTAATTAAATAACCTTTGTCTTAGCCTTTAATTTTCTTCCTCATAGAAAAAACAAAATAAATTCACCTTGCCCTTCTCGTAGGCTGAATAGCAGCAAATTAAAATGGGAGCATTTCACTTGACAAATATAATCCATCCATCTGTTCTAAACTTTTCTGTCAAAACCCCCAAATATACCTGATGCTTTCCTAATAACTAAGCACATAGTAAAATCTGTGATGTGGAAATGAGCAGAATATGACATTTTCCTGCTAGTCTAATGGGTATTAGGTTTTGACACTTGTCTATCTTACTTGTCAGCTTGGAAGTTATCTGCATTTGTTCAAAGATATGGCCATATTCACAAACAGATAACATGTTTCTCCCTTTATCATATCTGACACAGAGTGTAAGGCAATAATATGAAGAAAAATACTGCTGCTGTTTAAAAATCTACTTAAATATCACTTCCTGCATTTCTGCCCAAAAGGGATGACAAGGTGAATTAATTTACTGGGGTTTTGAACCATCAAGTGTCCTCTGATAACTTGACTCAAGTATCATATACAATATTTTATACAGAATTTTATAGTAGTCTAAGTATTCCACCTGCGTCAGAAGCAAAAGACCAAATGGATGTCATAGTCCAGCAACCTGCCTACCACCAGGTCTTGTTTTTCACACAAATGTTTACAATGGGTGCTAAATGTCATTGCACTGAGCTTTCTTCTGATTAAGTAATTTATAAATAAAAGGGGATCCCAAATAGCGTTCTTCAGATTTCAAAAACAACCAAGCTGCCTGCTGGAGACAGCAGGACCTGTCATCCTAAACGCCTGACACACCTTGGACGCTGATGCGCACAACACTACAGAGCAAAGAGTAGATTTGCCACAGCAGAAAAATCAAGCTTTAACTTCAAAGGATATGAATACCGTACCTATGGGCCTCACGACCCTACTCCTGCCACCTTTCACTCCCAATGTATTTTTGTTATTCACATGGCTATTTCCTATTGACTCTGTCAAACATGGTACTAAAAAAAATAAAAGATATTGGGTGAGATATGGAAATCACTTTCCAAGGGAATTGAGCTTCTATCTGCCATTTACACTTTCACAGTTTCTTCTGTATGCCCTCCTTCCATTTCTGCTTGGTTTCATGATTTAACTCCATGGATGCTGAGAGCGAGTCATGCTAGCATGCAATTTTTGGTTTGTAGAAATCATAAGAGAATAAACTCCATAATTCTCTAGGAAAAAAATGAGTATTTTTCTGAGGTCACATTTAGTTTGGTATATTCTTGCTTTTTAAATTTAAAAAAAGCCTGATTTAAAAAAAGGGCAAGTTCCAATCTTCACACAAGCAAAGCCTCGGCAGCTGAGTGAAATAATAATAATAATAATAAATCCACAAGAAAACGAAGAAAGAAAACACTGAAACCATCTGCTCCAGGGGGAGGTAGAGGAAGGAAATTCTATCTTGAACAATGTATGTAGGACCTGCACCATTCAATAAGATAACATGTAATTCCTGGATCCCTGGAGCTCCTTAGAAAGGCTTTATTGAGCAACCTTTCTCTATTGCTTAAAATGTCACAATCTTTCTATATATATATAAAAAAATAGTGGTGTTCTTTTCCATTGTCCTTAAGCTCAAAAAGCAACAAAACTTTTTTTTTAATGTTTACAAAAATCATGAGCAACCCCACCTACCATAATTCAGTATAACTGTTTTTCTGGCAAAATAAAACTAATGTAAATGTGTTGTCAGTGTAAACCACTAGATAATTGAAACAATAGCAGTCAGTGATACATCAGTACGATTATTATATGCAGCTTCAGCCTGCTTTGATAGTGAAGGTTCCTGGTTTGATATTATTAAAATAACATTAACTATTCCTGCCTGGGTATATTTCACACTTTGCACACATTTACTGTAGGATCTGAGCACCTCACAATCATTTATAATTTATCTTCACTGTGAGACACAAAAACTCTATTAGCCCCATTCCACGTATACAGGACTGAGGTACGATGAGAATAAGTCACATTTCAATTTCACATGTAAAATTGTTTCTGAGAAAAGACGCAGAAGTGGCAATCGCAAGCCTTAGGCTAGTTCCATACTCGCTGGACCATCCTTTCTCACAGACCCCTCCTATTGAGATTATGAAAATTTGCAATATACTACAAAATATACTGTCGGCTTTTCAGAGGTCTCATGTAAGACTGACTTCATCTTCTGGCAAGGTAATAAAGTACACAGAGGCTGTACAGTCCTGTTTCTTATTCCTTTGGATATTTTTAATTTTAATTAGTTTAGGAATATAGTAATATTTCGACGACCTGTCACCTGTCCACTGATGGTTTTGAGGTACAGTTATATCTCAGTACTTTAGCAAACAGACATTGCAATTATGAATAGGTTTAATAACAGCGCCTGTTTTTTTTCTTTATGACTTCAGTGCTTCTTCTCAATTCCCCACTTTTAACTGAGCTCTAGATGTAAAACTGAAGACTCATATCTAAAACAATCTTAGTATAGAACAACTTGGGGTTTTGATCTCAGGTCTCCAGTTATAATTTAAACAGCGGATGGGGAAAAAAAAGCACAGATGTATACGGAAAGGTTTTAATAGTAAATATATTTACAAAGGAGCTTTGAAGAAAGCAGAAAATTTGTGCCAAATGCTTGTGGAACAGAAGCGTAGGGATTTTAAAACCTGGAATCACAAGGAACTCTGCATTTTTCTCATTGCCGTGGAACAATAGAGACAAACCTTCAGGATGTAATCCTTTCCCTTTGCCCTCTCTGATAACTTATTCAGAATGATGGGGTGATCTGTCTTCTCCTTTCCCGAGTAATATTCATATCATAATCATATTCTGTTCTGCAAGATGATCTGTGAGCATTGCTTGTCAAATGGGCATACATTATTCAATAGCAGTGATAGTAGAATGGGTACCCCACCTTTCTCTCATTCTCAATTAGTCTTTACCTGTAAAGCTTTGACAGAAACAGGCATTATCCTATGGAAAAATGCATTTTACTTAAATTTATCTCCAAATTTATAGTGTTTGACAAATTCCCCAAAACAATTTATGTTCAAAATAGACTTACATCCTTTTCTCCTGCAGAATTTTCAGCTTGGTCACTGAACTGAAAGTCTGCCATTTGCCCTGCTTCACTGTCTACTTGTAGATTTTAAGGACAAGAGGCATGTTAAGATCATCTGGTATGACCTGCTATAGAACATAGGTAAAAAAAAAATTGCCCATTTGCTTGTTGGTGAACCCAATATATTTTCTTTGACTAAAACATATTGAATAGCTAATGATACAACACTCCAGATTAAAAACAAATATTTTAGTAGATATGGCTGAGAATATATGAGAAGCCAACATAACTCTCCTCCAAAAGTCTTACTAAAGTTGTCTGTTATGGACAAGTAGAATGAGGGTATATAATTCAGGGAGTATAAATAGTCTTTCTGCTCTTATATCAATATTTTATGCTATTCATGGGGAATCAGTAAGGTATTATTAATTGCTTCTAGCAACACAGGTAAAGTAAAGGCTGATCTATTAACAACATTAAAACTTAAATATTAATTCCTAGAAGCCACAAAATGTACTAATGTCAGAGCTGAAAACGGAAATGTTACAGAAAAGAAAAAAGGTGTTCGCTTGTTTAGAAGCAAGGGCCGCACTGTGGTTTTAGGCACAGCCTTGAACAAAAGATGCTATATAAACCATACCAGCCCAGAAATAGCTTTGGGAGACATCGTGCCTGAGGCAAGTTCTACACTAAAAAGTTCTTCTGGCAGAGTTGCGTAATGAAGTGTGATTTGTGACCAAAGTAACTGTGCTCTTCGTCTAGATAATCATAATGGCAAATACTGCGTTCTTGCTAGCACAGCTTGCTGTGCCTTGTGGGAAGGGAAACTAAGCAGGGCACTAGAATGAGTCACGTTTGTCTAAGCATGGTTTTAACGTGTATTAGCTGCTGTCACACCAGCAATACCTTGCCAGCAGAGTATACATATGTAGCTGCTCCAACGACTATTTATAATGCAGACCAGGCTTCAAAGATGCCTAAACAAGTATCAGTAAAGAAATGGACTGGTTCATAGTTCTTTCGTATCACCAGCAAAATAATGAAATACCTTCCAGTAACCTCATCCTAGGCCTGAGTCCTGGTACTACTTTTTCCCCCAGCCTTGTCAATAGTTCTGGGTGAACTCAAGGGTACAACCTCATATTTGGATATTCTAAGACTAGGTTTCACTGTCTATCGTTTGGTATCTATTGATTTTTCAGCTATGTCTTTAGCAAAATGTGAACGTAAGCTATGAATCAGTTAATTTCACAGAACGTTTTAGAGACTGCTTGGAAATGGAGTTATAAACCTGGTAGAAAATGAAGCACAGCCAAACTAATTCTCTTTGCTTTTTCAGTGACTCATGGTATGGTAGATGTAGCTTGACAAAATTCAATAGCATTGTTTGCAACAGTTTAAAATAATAATAAAAAAATGAAACAATTGGCAGATAAGAATTATTAAATGCAGTCATAAAGCTCTGTGACTCTCCTCTAATGTCTGCCACAGATACATCTGGGTGCTAAATGCACATTTTTAGAGACAGTCTTAGGTAGAATTAATTATATTGTACTTGAAACTGTTGAACAGCTGATGACATCGATATGCTAATTGTATCACTAGAACTTCTGTGTTTTAACAGAAGAGAGGTCAATGTGCATGTTTTACTTTAATATAATAAATAATTGTACATCTAATTAATATTATATGTTTCTGGATAAAACGATTTGGATCTCCACGAAGTACCAGCATCACTTCATACCTAGGCCTGATTTTGCCACCTGTCCTTAAGATAAATAGATTTACTCTGAAAATGTGTGCTTATTTCTATAGAAATCCTGAACCAGAAGAATTATTTAATATGATTAAAGGTCTAGCCCTCGCTCCTTACTAACTGTAAAATGTACCTTCATGCACGAGTGTTCCTAATGACCATTAAAAGATAAGTGCCTACTAAGTACTGCTGCCTAAGTACTACTTAGGAGTAGGAAGAATGGCAGAAACCAAAGAAGACTTAAACAGTTAAAAATTAACTACCGCTATTTCTAATTTGTAGTTACACAGCCTTTGGCACAGAACCAAGCCACTGACAGCAGGGCACCTACAATTCCAAAAAAGTACAAAAGGGTCTAATGAGAACAAAAATAGCCACAATCCTGCAGGGGAATGCACTTACGAATGAGCATCAAAGAGCTAGTTAACAGGAAAAACTGAGGACAGGCCTAATATTAAATTCTGCTACTCCCACTGGAACACTACACCCAAAAGAAACATTTGACCAGTTTTATGAAACAAACAGAAACAAAAAGTAGGCTGATGTTGGGAAGGAAAGGTTGAAGCGTTACGTGATTCAAACATTCTCCCTAGCATCCTCCTCCCATCCAAGCAACGTAGCCTGGCGACTGGACACCCAGACTTACTACAGGCAACGCTGATGACTAACCTAGAATTATTCAATGAAGGGTCAAGGGACAAAAACAATGGATGAATGGAAAAGCAGTACGATATGGGCAACAGATACTACATGTACACAAGCATAGTCGTTCATTTGAAAAAAATAGCTAGGAATAACACAGGAGTTAAAAAATATGGAAAGCTCACCTCGTGTGCATATATCTAGTTTCAAATGAATATTTCATTTCATATTAAATATTAATAAGTATTAATAACTGACAGAATTCTGCTTTTTGTTAATATACAAATATCTCTTGAATCATACATGGTAAATATGTTTGTTATGTCAGACTAAGTTTTATTTTGTAGAGGAGGGGATATGTATTACCAGTTATTATTCATGGATGCACGCATACTGTGGGGCTAACTACAAGAAAATAAGCACTGAGCCAGATACCAGACATATGGAATTTATCACTTAAACTTCAGCCGTGTTCCATGAACATTATTCAAAATAAGGAGACATGCTTTATAGTGGCCTTAAAAGCATTCCAGAAGAAAAGACAAACAAACACGTGCTTCATGGAGAGATTTGTGGGGCCTCTTCTGGGTTTTCTGCATATACCTATCTCTGAGAACTGCTGATCAAAGTTAATGACAGATTAATCATATGCTCTCCAAGATACATTTACAAGTGAAAAATGACTGGCCCTTCATCCCCAGCTAGTTAAAATGACATATCGGCTTGATATTCCAGCAAAGCAACCTCTAGAACAGCAACTAATATGAGATATATCAGAGTAGGTAAAAAGACAAGGAGAAAAAATTTGATCCCTGTCCAAAGCAAATAAGAGCAAAAGGCCTATTGTGACAAGGGGAAAAATAAATCAGATGGACATCTTATAGTGAAGTGCAATTTTCTCATAATATGCCTTTTTAAGCTAAAGCTATGACAAAACTGAAATGTTTATATGAAATCACGCAACTGTCACCAAGCTGTTCATTTTGATGAAAAGAACTTACAATGCCTTTCATTCTAATATTTTCTAAATAGAGTATTTCCATTTTTTCATCTTAAACCTTTTTTCCACTGCCAGATTTCCCATCAGACTGTAATAGAATTTTTTTTAACACTTAAAAAGCTGTCAATTTTAATTGCAACACTCTTTTGCCCTCTTTTTTTGTACTCCCTTGATTTTTGTCTTAATGAAGCAATTAGTCCCTGCTGAGGTCAGTTATATTTGCTCACAAATAGTTTTCTAGTATGTTCTCAGGTAGGTACACAGAGAGGGTCATTGTCAGATAAAGTGATGTTGAAATAAAGAAATGTCTTCTCCCACTGGTGCCAGAGGAATCACTACACACAATAAGCAAAGACCCTGCATAACCAGTAGCTTTTACAAAGCGACTTTCCCAGCTTCTTAATCAGAGAGAGGCAATTAGACAGTATCTTCACTCGCTTGTCCAGTGTCATATCTAAGTATACCTCAAAAAAACTGCTTGTATTATCAAAGTTTTCTAAATTAACTATATTACTTTTTAATCCTTCAATTTACTTGCAGATTATTTCATTCGAATATGTTCTGTCACACTAAAGCAAAAGATGCTGCAGAAAAGCAACTTTTCAAAGACAAATGTAAAACCACCAGAACCATGTTGGATAAGGGAAATAAGTGTTTGGAAGCTTTAACAAATGAATTGGTTGGGTTAATTTTATGTCCTTTGTAACAATTCAGAAATCAATTATGATGCACAACCTTCACCAAGATCTGTAGTTTACAGGAGAGTAAGCAGGACAGCAAAGAAAATTAATGACAAATTTTATGTAAGAAACACTGATAAACTGGCTCCATTTGCTACATTTCAATATTGAAGTAATACGAAATATTTTAGTGTTGACTGCAGAGATGGGGAAATGTTTGAATTTTAGTATGCAGTTTATGTTTATTCTGCTTAGGCAATTCCTGCTGAGATACCCACAAAATAACCACAAGTTATCCACCAAAACTGTTCTTCCAGTCCAACAGAAATGTCCATACAGTATCGTATTTTTATAGCTAGATAGAGCAAATAGAAACAAAACTGTTACATTTCAAAGGGTTTACTTTTTTGATGTATTGTAAAGTAAGTTTCAAACCCGGTCATCTTTGGTGTGAAATACAAAGCTTAAGTACACCCAAATGTAGTCCTCAAAATCACCCTTTGATTTTGCAGAAATGTACTATTTTAGTAATTTCCATTATTTCTGCCATAGTACAAGATAGCCTGCTAACCAATAGTAGTTTCTGTCAATGATGCTGTACTTCGGAATACCAAATTCAGACCACACTCATACCACAGTGATGAGATCAATATAAAATCCCAATAGCTTAGATATATATACACAGATATCCCTATAAATTACTTCTAATTATAGCAGTAGACAATTTTATTTAGGGGCTTTTCTTAGATTAGCAGGATTCCAGCAAGTTCTGGTACTGCTGTAATTTAGGTAAATAGTGCTTGTCAGAAGCAGACACCTAATACAAGTTATATTAGAAAAGAGAAATATATATGTATTTTTTTCCCCTTATTGCTGATATTTTTGCATGTATGTTTGCTTTCCTATGTCTCTGTTGTAATTTAAACATCATCTGACAATGTTGTTACTTCTCTATCTTCTAACCAATAGGCTAAGTGATGACAGTAAACACCTGTAATAACCATTCTTTTTTTAGCTCAACATTTTCAAGCACCAAGAGAGATTATGGAAAATAACTTTTTGCTGAAGTAAAGGTTCACATAGTCTTGGGCAATGTTTTCAAGTAATTGCCTTAACACTGAAACATCTGTTGGCAGTAAACATTCACGACTAATGTTAGGTCTGAAAAAGAGATCCTTCTTTTTTTTTTTTTTTTTACCACTTTCTGCCCATTTTTAGTCATCTAAAAAGTATTGTTGTCAGGTGAGGTAAGGTCAAAAAGTTGTTCTAGCTCTTTCTGAGAATCAATTGAATACCATCACCCCTGCCAGTCCTGGGAGATATACCTTTGCTTCAGGTCTGACAAACCGCTCCTCGGTTTCCAGCTTGCCTCCTCCAGGCTAGATTTCTATCCTTCTAACATTTTCTGTATTAAAAAACCCCCAGGTAACTTGCTTCCTGTCTAATGACTACTTGAGAGGATTCATAGTTACAGAAAATCAATGTTTTAAATGGTATTGAACAATGCTCTCAGAATCTCAAGGTGACTGGTTCAATCTTCACTGATTAAACATGACACAGTATCATCAAAGCTAGCTGCAAAGTTGTTCTTTGCCTGTTTTCTTATGCCTTTTCAGACAGAGCATCGCATCATTTCAACCAGGAACCTATCCTGAGCTACAAGAAGACAATGGGAGTTTTGCAACATATTTTAAATGAGTGGAAACAACTGAATTTGCTGAGGGTCTGAGGATTAACTGTAAGGGATGAAATACTTCCAAACCAGGGAAAGGGCATTAATTTTGGAAGAAATATATTGAAACTATTATACACATTGTGAGGAACAGATAATATCCACCTACTAACCTATGTGATATTTTTCTGCAATCTACTTACTACAGCTAAAACAGAAAGTCTTAAGACAGGAGCCAGGACTCCCTCTATTAGGGAGTGCCATTGCCATTAGCCTTCGCAGTCATGCTGCTTCCTGCTCTGCCTTGCTGTCCATCTAGCCCAATATTTTTTCCTCTCCTGTGCAGTGAATACTTTCACACAGTTTTTGTGGGATGCTAGGATGCTTTTTAGAAGCTGCGAGTAGAAAATGTCAACCCCTTCAGCCAGAATAAGGATTACCACAGGTTTTCCAGATTCTGGTCATTAAAGAATAGCACGTAATGACATCATCTTCACTGTCCTTTTTGGTCATTACTCAGACGACAGCAGTAAACCTCATTCAATCATTTTACAGAAATTGTATTAGTGCATCTTTTCAAGAAAGAGTGTTGATCTCCAGATACCAAGTGGATGCAAGTGTCTTCATATACCTTTCCCTGCGTTGGATTTTTTTAATCATTCTGAAGCACTGCTTTTCACTGGCCAGTTGATGGAGGATTCCAGATTTCTTCCCAAGGGTATAAATACTAAGGACTCAGGAACCTAGACATTTTATTTCATCCACTTCTCTGAGTCTGAAGCATCAAAATCTTAGTTTCTAGGCAACTTTCCCAAGGAAATATGGCTGCTTTTAAGTTGTTATAGTTTCAGTGATTGTAATGACTATTTAAATGTAAAAATACCTCTTCAAATAAAAATGACAGGCTGTCAAGTTCACTGGTGATAAATGGTATTTCGAAAATCCAACATAGAAGCAATTACAATTATAGGACATACTTTTTGCACTCATACTTCTGAGTTTTGCAGTTATAACAACATGCCTCATATGCCTCAGATAAAGAGGAATTCACCTTGCCGGCATAGATGGAACTTGTGCGATGCAATGAAGAAAGCTTAAATTATGTCCTACAGCTTTATTGAAAGCAATGTCTATAACCTTCAAAAGCTCTGAGCACGTGTTGTACATATCCAGCTTTGAAAAGGTCAAACTTCTTTTTCATTTTTCTCTCTTATTTGCCATTGCTTTCTTTTCAGTAGGTAAACATAATGCTCATAAAAGAGAATGTAACAGAAGAAGCTCCAGCAAGACTTAAGATTGAACTTCTGAACCTTGTGCTCTTATGAACAGAAGTCAGGATTGGGGCAAGTTTACCCAACCCACTCTACCTGTCTAATTAATGAACTTCAATGTTGAAAGCTGCCTGCTCCTCACAGAAAGGTTGGCAAGGGTAGAAGGTTGGGAGACAAAGTGTTCTTTCATTCATATTCACATATAAAAACCTAGTCAGATGCTTTCAACACAGTTGAAAGAGCTGCTGTGTTTACCTTTTCTAAAGGTCTTTGAAGGCAGCCTGAAAAACAACTTGAATGACAGGTGATATCTCCTGTTTGAGGATATTTGCCTCTGTCTTCCACCTTTGCCAGGTAAAGCACCTGTCAGTTCATTGTGCTCTTCATAACCACTCCATCCCATTTCTACAGGTGGCAGGAGTATGCTTAATCAACTAGTAGCTGAAAGGAATCATCTGAGAGATCCTCTCAAATAGCTCAAACCACTCTGAGGATATCACAATGTAACGGTGATGTTTGAAAGGAAAGGTGACATTAGATCAAATACATCCCTTCTATTAACATGTATTCTTCCAGTACAGCTAAAGATCTATGCCCTAATGTATTAGACAAATATGTTCCATTAACCCAGAGCAAAGTTCCTGTCTATCTCTAGGAGAAAAATTTGTTTCTCTGCAAACAAATAGCTGTAGATGGCAACATTTCACAAAATGAAATAACGCCCATCTTAATCAAAACAATCAAGTTCCCATTTCCACTTCAAAGGAAGATGACTTTGAGGTCTTCAGATTACAAGCAAAAAAATCCCTGAGGTCACGCAAGTTCACAGAGCATTGAGAATTACTTTCACAAATGTTTGCAAATTCATTTTTGCATAAATGTAGCCAGAGAAAAAGGCAAGTGTTGCAAACATGAAACAAATTGTTAGAGATTGATCGTTTTTTAAAAAAAATGGACAAAGAGTGAAACTCTGCCTCATCAGCCATGGATGGAAGAACTTGTTTGAACAGAATTAGAATGCAGGGGAATCAACATATTACCAAGACCAAAACTCAGTGAGAAATTTTGAATAGTTCAAATGAAATATGTGTTTATCTTATATTCTGTAAACTCAATACTTCCTTCTCTTTGCTTTCTGGAGGACCTAAGAAAGGCAGAGAATGAGAGCGGTATGTAACATTTACAGGTACAAATCTAAAATCAGTCAAGGCCATCAAAGTAAGAGCTGTGGCTGACTTCCTTTAATTTGCAAGAAGCTGCATTGCTTCCTCTGGGGATGTTCCAATAGCCAGGGAATGTGATAGAGCAGCAAAGACTGTTTATGGTCTTTTTACTCACCGTTCCAGTTGACTATTCCAGTAATAGGCTAGACATGAACCATTTATACTAGCCTTAAAGAATTTTCTTGAAGAAGAAAATTCTGACTAGAGCACTTAGAGTCTCAAAATGTTTTGTGACAAGGCAGAAGAGGAGCAGAAGGAGAGAGGTTAAATACTCTGAGAGGATGTTTTACAGTTATAACACAATCCCAAAATAAAAAAAATCTAAATACATTTCATTTAGCATTGCAACGTCCTATAACTCACTTATGAGCATCTTATACCTTCTTCTCTTATTGATTTCAACTCAAGCTTCAGATATAAAAAGCTTAGGAAATTAATCAGGCCAAATTTATCCCTGATGCAATCCTATTATCTGCAGATGAATTTAGGCTATTTTGTTAATCTCATTCCTACCTCTGCCTTTTTTCCCTAAATAAATTCTAAAATAATCAGTTTTACTGTTCCTTATTACATCATGCAATAGAAACTTTCTAGATCTTATTTTGATGACAGAAATGACTGCAAAGGATTTTAAAATAGTATGCAATTTTCTAAGTCTTATGTAAGCATAGAGTAAAACATATCAATTTTATATTTTAAACTCTCATCCTATAACAGGTCTCTGTGATAATATCTTTAAAGTCTTGTTGCAGATCAGAAGGAATATATTCTCTACTTTGACTTCATACTTATATCTAGAATTTAGCTTCTCTTTCCTCTTCATCTGGAATACAAACCTCATAATCAATTTCAACAGTTTTCCTTAAGGCAACAGATGACTTCTGCCATTTTTCTAGGTGCTCATTTTCAACTAGATGAAAGTAATATAACTTTAAGTTCTTTATAATGACCATTCAGCTTGATAAGAGTAGATACTTTCTATATTTGCACCTCTTTTGTCACAGTCTCCTTTACTCAATATGATAGCCTTATTACAGGTGGTGTCCTATGGACTTTTTCCAACAATATTTTGTATCTAAAGCATTTTTTATCTCATCAAACTGGCATGTTATCAAGCATGTTTATTGCTTAAGACTTCAGGCAAAAGACTGTTCGAAGAGTCTTATAAAGATGAGTACAGAAATGGAATAACACGAATGATTCCATTAGCCATCTATTTCAGATCCACACAAGTGACAGTCTTCACTAATGACTAATATTTCGCAGACATATGTATACATACACATATATGTATACACTCAATCCTTTCCTCTACACAGAAGCATCATTTATAAGGCACCTAGCACAAAAAGTATTGTCTATGTAAAGTAAGAAAAGCTTCCAGGCACTACAGTAATACAAATAAATAGTAGCCCACACAAACTAATGCGAGTAATTGTGTTCTTACAAACACTCAGTGAATGAGAAAAACTTAAATAACCTACTCTGCTTAAAAATCTCTTTCAACTGTCATTTATTATAACAATGTACTGACTGGCACAAAATAGGCCATGTTAAGTTCCTTATTTGACATAGTAAGCATCACATGAACTACGTGTAATGTTTGGCAGAATGCAGAGATTTTCCACATCCTATACGTATACCAAATGGAGAACGTTTTTTATATGATTTGGCATCACTATTTACAACTATAGTAGTCCAGACTCCAAGGAAGTTTAAATTATTAATATATTCTGATTACTTTTTCCATTTTTTTTCCATGCCTTCCATTAGGAATTGTCTTAATAAGAAACTGGTTTAGACTTAAATTATAAAGTGTGCCCTAAAAGTTTTTTTTCACCTCAGTGAGGCAATTGCCTCACAGCACTGCAATGCTGAGAACTCTAAGGACATTCTTTCTCCTTTGCAAGGCTGAGCCATCTTGGGCATTTGTTAATAACTCTCTTAAAAACTATTCATTTAGTAGAGATTATGAATTTACTAAATACAGAACAGACAATGCTGTAAAAGAGTACTTGACAAAACATCCTCTAAACAAAGATGATTGAAATTTAATGGTTTAAAACATTTATCTGGTTTTTTCCATGTTGTAATGTTACTGACTCTCTTATTGCAAGCTAAATGTTGAGCAAAGAAAAAAGCTTTTCTCCCTTCTATTTTTATTGATTCCAGGACACTGACAATCAATTCATTCCAAGTAAAAGAACAAAGAATTGGTTGCAGTATGCAGGTATCAGTAACTAGACTGATGAAAGGCCAGACCTATTGCTTCAAAGGAAAGAAATATTGAAACCAAAGGTGGACTACACTTATTTGTCCTTGGCTACGGAATGAAACCAGAAAAGGTCATAAGCATGTGATAGTATTTGGCTACAGTACACTGGAGTTTGAGCGTTGGCCTTAAAGACGGCTGAAGTCACACGGCCAAAAAATTCAGGCTACAAGTTTCTTGTAGCACAGCCTTGACGCTATGTGCCAATAAGATAAAATAATGTTTGTGAGCAGTTTGAATTTGATTTGTTACTATAACAATGTAGGTCAACATTATAACTGTCTCATCTGGTTATACGAATAGGCACGGGAATGCAGTATGGATATAGTCTTTCAGAAACAGAGCTTTATAATAGAGTTCCTTTAAGTGAAGAACAGAAAGAAAATGCTGAGAGAGTTTATTATACTTAATTATAACAGCTAAAATTATATTATTTTTATAAAATAGCTTTTGTTGAAACACATAACATGAAATCTAGGACTATTGGTTTCCTTTTACTGTAGATATAGCATGTCATTGTCATTGGTAATCCTCTGTCAACTGAAGAAATTATTTCCCTGTTCAATATTTACATTACTGCATACAATATGCAAAAAGTCTTAAATAGAACTACCCTATTAAAAGTGAGGTGTGAATGATGACTAGTTCTGAATTCACACCACAAGTAAAAATTTTACTTTGGACCAAACACAAAACCAACATTTCAAGCAATCTTCCCCACTGATCTGAACAAACAGGATGAAACTAATGGACAATACTTGGGAAAACCAGTCCAGAAATGGAGAAAGCCAATATCAATGTCTAACAACTTCTAGTTGGAATTTCTCACTCCTTTAATGGTTGGATTTGTTTATAATTTGACAACTAATCTCTTGCAGGCTTGAAAACTCTGTCTTTTAGTGTGAAAGTTTCCTCTGATTTTACCAACAGCATCATGCAAATTTGTAATAAGTGAATAAATTTTATTCATTATTTTTAAGTGTTTAATGGATAGTCACACTCTTCTGTATTTAACCTTTCTGAAGACTTGCCTAATAAGTTTTTGCCTCAAAGATACTGAAGTTTATTTATGATTAAATAGCAAATGTTATTTAAAGCAAAGTAACCATTTTCCTTCAGATAAATGTTTATCTTAATTTCTCTTTTTTCTTTCTAGCTCACTGAAACTTTACTAAGAAATTCTGCTATTAGACAGCTCTGCCTAAGTTAATGGAAATCTTTCTTTCCTATTAAAAAACCCCGAACATATATATGTTTATACAAAGAGACACATACACATGCTTATATATTATTGCAGTCTAACTAACCTAAGTCAGGAAGGCTGATATCAACTTGCATTCCAGCATAAAAGCAGTACCCACTTAAATTCTAAAATAAGAATTTAGCAGCATATTAACCTTGAATTAGTCCTCTTCACTAACACAAATTTAACCCGGCACTGGAGGATGCACAGAGAAACCAATTAAGCATTTCAATTACACATGCAACTCTCCCTTACAGGAGGACACAAGTGGATTGATGATCCTCTAATGCTTCCCAGTGAACAAGTACAGTAAGATATTAAGGGTCAAACGTTTGAATTCTATGCAGCAGAACAATGGGAAATACAGTCTTTTTAAATTTTTCCCCAGCAGCAAAATCAAAGAAGTAAAATATTTTTATCCTGACTATAGCAATACCACAGTCAGTAGTTATGTGGAGCTAAAACCAGCAAGCGTGAGTTTAGAATGGGGACCTACTTAAGTAGGAGGGTTGTAATTGTTTTTCCTGAACGTTAAGTATCTTTACTGTTCAGAGGTAAACATAACATCTCGGGAGATGAGCAACCTATAGACAATATAGCCTCTGATTTTGATATGATATGGCTGATATGGCTGTGTAACTCATTGCTGGTAGGCCTCCCAGGACTAACTGCCATTGCCTTTCCAAGGGGTCAGTAGAGCAGAGCACTGGTGCTGCAGTTTCCTCACCGCAGAAGTTCAGATTCCCTACAACCATTCTTGCAGTTGTTTGTAAGAGCTGTCACCCTTTTATTCAGTACATCCTCCTGGGGAGAACCCAAAGAATTTAAGTGAAATTCTATATAACAGAAAGCAGGCTATGTGCCTAAGATTGAAGAATCCTTGCGATGTTGTTATTGATTAACACCTAGCGGACACACTATAAATGACGTATAATTTATCAGGACACAGTGACAGAGTCTTTGCTTTCTTAAAGCTCATCTTCTATTCACTCTTCTAACTTCCTTTTGGCTAAAGCAATTTCTTGAGTTTGTCTTCAGCCAAGTGTCATCTGTTCTTTCCCATAATCGTTACCCTTCTCACTAATTAGTAAGGTTTACCTTCCTCCTGTTACACACTTAATTAACTTCTCCACCTTTGGAAAAGCAATTTCCCCTGAACGAATTACTATCATGACTGTTTCATACAATGAACTAGTTCTAAGTATAGTCTTCAAATGAAGCAATGCTGTTCAGAAAGACAGTGAAAGGTGCAGAGGACTTTCTGAAAGTGAACTGACCCTATAGGGATGGCAAAGATAACCACGCAGAGAAAAACCTCAATGAGAAAAAACTTATTCAATGTACCACCATTAGGTAGTACAGGAGGTACAGACTGGCTAATGTAGGAAAGAGATGAAGAATAGCTATTGTGTGTGGCACATGCTATTCTCCAACATTCATACAGTCACTTCGTAGTCTTTTCATGTTTTTACCTACATAATAACAGCGAGTGTAGCTGAGCTCAAAGCTCCATTTGTCACCCTGTTTCCTTTGAACAGATATGTAGCAATAAAACCACTTCTGCTGAAAGTTGTACTTGATAGGCAAGACAGAAAGAGTGAGATGGCGATGCAGCAATAAATAGAGGTAAATTAAGTAGTCACAGCTTAAATTAATGGCACATCACTGGTACAGAATAGAATGTCAGTCTCTGGATTTCCTCTCCAACCTCTTACCCCCCAAAAAATGCTGCCTATCAGGACATTATTAAATTCTTGATAACAGTAATTGCATGAGAAGGACAGATATCAAGTTATTTCTTCCTATTACTGGTTTCTTATAACTGGTAAAACAAAATCAAGTGTGTTTTATTGATACAAATTTATGCACTGCTTATGGACTCACAATGCCTGGCCTAGATTCACTGTGATGTGTTGAAACTCCTACTATATGGGGGGGGGGGGGGAAGATACACATCTATGTGAGTTTCCTTTGTAGGACTATGCCCAGTTTCTTTATCCCACCACTGGCACCAAAAGCAGGAAGTCACCAAAATCAGGGGATATAAATAATTATCATAAATGCCATGACTTTAATATTAGCTCACCAGAAAGACATCATATAGCCCTACTTGTTAGTTGTGCTATAAGGAACACACTCATTTTGGTAAAAGAAATTATAGCGGTTTTTTAGATGTTGGGTTAATTCTGAAAACTAAGGGCCTATTTGGAAGAATGCATATGAACAAATCTTTGTCTTTGACTTAATCCCAGATAGGACTATGGATTTGGTTTGTATCATACTCACTAGCCTCTTGCCTGTGGCCTATTTAATACTAACAGTTTAGAGTAAGTGGAGAATATGAATGGCATAATATCCTAATAACATTTATCTTCTCGACAGAGATTAGGAGCAAATAATGCATGCAAGACCTCCTCAGATGCACACATTAGACCATTATTATGTTTATTTTTCATTGTTAGCACTTGTCATTCAGATAAGTTAGAAAATGATTGCTTCATAGAATTTAAATGTTTATTATGAGTAGAGTATCAAAATGTTAAGTGCCTGAAAAAGATTTTTTTTATTAGCACTAATCTGTTGCTTACTTCCTTTTCTTACAATTTAAGATTTCTGGCCTGCTATGTTGCTCCAACATTCATTGTTCTCTGGCCATTTGTGAAAAACAAGTTGTGCAGTGAGTGATGCACATAGGCATGAGGCATTTATAGATGAGGACAGGTCCTGCCTTCTGGTACTTGGTTTTTTACACTATGTAAATCACATACATAGTGGAATTACAACAGAGGAAATTTATGAAAAGAAAAATAGTGATTATTTAATTCTTCTCTTGATCCTGCTACCTCCTTTCTCAACAGTCTCCAAAAAAGACTCATCTAAGTGCCTTCTCTCTGCTTTCTGTCTGGGAAAATTGTATCTGTGATTTTGTCTACTCCCCTAATCTCCTCAGAAGGCTCAAGAATCAAATAAGCTTTTCTTGGCTTCATATAACAAAAAAGAGCAGCAATACAGCATTTTCGGATACTACTCTATTAAGATTTTTAATAATTGAGGTCTGAAAATATTCAAACATCAAAAGCAGTACCTGTTATATATCATGATTGATTCATACAGGAACTAAGGCATCTATTTAAACATCAAGGAGGCTAATAATGCCTGGGGAGATCAGACAAAACCCCTGAGGTTCATAAATACCACAAATTCCCATTTGGTTTAGGAAATTCCCAAACTACAAATACATAAAAGCTGTGAAAGTACTGAGGATGTATCATGTGATGCTCTTGTCCTTATAATCTTCCTGACTACTGTCAGAGGCAGGATACTGGGAAAGTGGGATCAAGCATTGGCCATTCTTCTGTTCTTACTGGAGCAACGTATCAAGAGATACAGTAGAGTCTCTATCCCGTGAATTCTTGGAAATAAAAATTAGAAGTCTTTCCAGCAGAAGTATTCTGGCTCAACAACAAATGGTGAATTCAATAGTTGCCACATAGTATAAATTTAACAGTTTAGACTAAACAAGCACAGCAGTAGTATTTAAACTGGAGGAAGAGGTATACTCTGTGCCATTTACACTATGAACCCTGGAAACTGAGGGATGTAACTGGTGCTCATGGTGCCCACTCCCCCCTCCACCTCCTACCTGCAGAATAAGGTTTTCTTTGGGTGGAAATCACAGTATATGGGGTAACTGTGCACATCCAGAACAGGAGCTAGGCATTTAGGCTACTCAACATCTCTATTGCATTTGTCCTTTTTCCCTTAAAAGCTATTGCCTGATAAATGCTCTGTGACATCTCATGTGACAAAAAAAACCAAGAAAGACAAGTCAAGAAAGACACTACATTCAGATTTTTCAGCCTCGATGTAACTATGAATGCCACAATTTGAGATATTCATCAGAAAATGAGTTTGGAGGTTTCAGAAAAGGAATCGCAATAGTGAACATCACAATAATAATTCTTCTATTCCTTCTCCTATGGTACAATACTCTGATAGCCTGTGGGAATCTAGCAGGGAATAAGATGTTGAGTTGGGGAGACAGGTTAAGAAGATAACAGGAACATTTTGCATGGCAGTTGAATGCGAGGTACTGGTTAGGTTAGCTGCAAATGATTATATTCTAACAACTTTAATTAAGACAATGAAAATGTACAGATTTCAACAAATAGTAATTTTAAACAAAACCTTTTTTCCTCTAAAGCCATTTCCTCCTATTCATGCTTTAGTTCATCCTTAACATTACTAATTGGTTAAAACATAAGCAGGTAGAAATTACCTCGGTAAAACCCTAATCCTGGCATAGTTTTTCTGCCGGCAATGCTAGCCAGTACATTTGGTCATCAACAATCTATGTATTTAATGAAAATAGGCAGTAAAAGTTCTTCTGTTAAAGTAAATGTAAAAAATTAATAAACATGAATGCTCCATTATTCTATACTAGCTATCTTATATCTAGCTACCAAGGAAGAGGGAAAAAAAAAGTGCCACTTATGAAGATCACATATTTCTTAAAAAGTAATCAGAATTCAAGTAACCTTTTTTTCCTTTTAATTAACAAGACACATTAGGACACTAAAGCTAGGCATCTGAAGTTTTAATTAATCACATTGAGTTTAGCTAATGATCTTTTACAACTCACCTCAATTCCCAGAGAGTCCCATAGTAAGCAGGAGGACTACAATAAGATCCATATGGATCTTAAGATCACCACTGAAGTTGTTCCAGAATATTATCAGAAACACACATGGGATTTCTAGAAGATGTTACAAAATTATTTCATTCTGCAAAGATCCTGTAGGGAATTTCCTAGCTGCAAAGTTTATTCACTAGAATGTCAACTAGAGCTGGTCAAATATTAAATGCATTGATTTGTGAACATCTCCTTCCTCCTCCCCTCCCCCAAATAAAAATTTAAATTGATGTGCTGTAACTCATGGGGTCATGTTACTTGTTACGTACAACTATTCATACAACTTGTTACATACAACACCTGTACAACTATTGGTCATTCAAGAAGATTTTCATATATTCCAAAGGTTTCCTGATTTTTTTAGCCGGAACTCCATATTAGAATTGGCTGTGTACTATTTTTCCTGTTTGTTTTTCCGGTACTTGATAAATTTAATTTCTCTAATCATGAAATATAAGCAGTGCAATACATGTGATGGCAGCTGTATAACACAGAAATAGATCCAACAGAAAGGAAAACTCAGAGCTACCCACTGACAGAGAACTATTTATCTGGTAAATGTTTGGTAATACTCTGTATATATCATAGCAAGCCAAAGAGTTCATTTGTCAAGGTGCTGGAAAGTCCTCAATTTAACATAAAAGAAAACAAACAGTTATTTGAGAACAACTTGCTAATGGCTCCTTCCTTTCCACTTAAGAGACAAGACACACTATTGAAAATGTAGATCCTCTTCTTGCATACTAATTGTGCAACTATAAATTTTTAAAAAATCATGTCATATAACAGAACATGATGAGAAAAGTGTACCCAATCACGGGCAACATATAGGAACAGGGAAGAAGGAAAAAAAAAAAAAATCCCCAAACAGATACCTATATGCATTGACTGAAAAATAGAGCTGCCTCTTCAAATTTATTACATTTTGCTTTGAGGACTGTTATTTGTAGGTCCCCTCTTCTTTGCTGCATGACTGAACATTCAAGAATGAGACCTTTAGACTCAAACATGACTTAACCTGATAAATTTCTAACTCAATTTACAGCAACGTCATGCATATGCTAAAACCCATCTAACATAAATATTTAATGAAGAAATAAACCTGCCAGAAGAATAAATTTACAGCACATTTAGCGTACAGCATTTTAGAGGTGTCTGCCGAGTAGGTTTTGCTGTCGAGACAAGGTTTTAAACTGCCAATAGTTTAAAAGTAGTAATTTTTCATTGCATTTCATTCGTAAGCTCTGCTCCTTTTAAGAGACTCCAGGCTGTCAAGGTTAATTGAACCCTCAGGGCCCTCAGAATGACTGTACTCATTGGGGCTCTGCAGCCTCCGGGCTCAGCTCCCTGATTCTTTTGCTCTAAATCTTGTCTCGAGTGATCTTTTTCATAAATATAATTTCAACTTTAATCTCCACGATGATGATCTGCTGATCTAATTCTCTGCTTTAGACCTGTATCTATCTGCCCAGACTAAAATGTCTGTCTTTCTGGCATTTCATGATCAGCTTAAAAGACTGTATTGAAATAATAAGGAATGGAGGAATAGAAAGCTGGAATTTTTTTTTTTTATCTAGACAGCATGACCTGCACCCGTGGATGACACACTCACTAAAATTCCACATCCAAACTTTTTGAACCCAAAAATGTTTTCTGACATCAAACATTTTTTTTAAGACCTGGTCCTTGCAACACCCTCAGAGGTATTTCACAGAGCTATTGGCACATCTGCCTCACTTCCACCAGTCTCTGGGTACACTCATGACCGTTGTCTGGCTGCTTCTTTCTTCCCAGTACTTGTCTGGGGGCAGATCAGCAAAATCACTGTATTCTTAGTTCAGGATTTAAGTATGCTGATTTTCCCTGATCAACCAACCACAGAGGGATTTTTCCCCATTTGGAAACCCGTGACCATGCAAGTCATCAGTTTTACTAAAGCCAAGTGCTTTTATTCAGAGGTTGGAATAAGTATCAAGGAAAAAAAAATCATAAGAAACAAACGAGGTATGTTTGTATCTCATCTCATCTAATTTTATGCTTCACTACAAACAAAATTAGCTAAATTTCCCTGCTAAATTAGTCTAACACCTCTAAACCAGTTTTATTCTCCTAGCAAGTGCAAGTGCTTCACTGTGTTTAGAGGACCTTCTTTCCCTTAGGAAAACTGACTTTAAGAAAACTTCAGCTTTCCTTCTGAAACAGAGCTTTTCAAAATTTAACTTGTCAAGTTTTCTGTTGGAAATGTAATTCTAGTGAAATGAAAAAATGTCTATTTTGGCTTTCTTTTGTCATTCAGAAAGAAACAAATACCCCATTACTGGACTATTTTGCAGAATAAATTCCACTAGCTGATGAATTATGTCCGATGGCTTCTTTTTTTCAGGTCTAAGGTATTCAGTCTCCTGTCTAAGACAGAACAATTGCTGATGTCTTTAAAAAAAGACACATTTTCTCCCAAAATAAAATTTTGTACAAATAGAATCAAATAAATTCAACTTTAGAAAGAGTCATAGCCAGAAAATTATAGCTTGAAAGTTAAACTGAAAAAGTGAAAAATAGAGGGAATGATACAGTCATTAGGAGTCTTTCTATTGACGTAAGTGAGCTCAAGTGGGAGTCTAAAGTAGCAATCACTCTAAAACTTAAATTAGCCACTCACTATTATGCCCATGAAATTAAAATATTAAGAGCAGCTTCTCAATTCAGAAATAGTTAAGACAAATGCTTTATCAAATTGTATTAAAAATCATTGAAACCACCCCAGAGGAGAAACTTCTGGGTCCACTTTCATTTACGTATTTACGTTTTTCAACAGTCTACAGAAGATTTTAATTTATGTGATATTTGAAACTCAGGTAATGGTATAATTGATGGATTGATAAAGTGATAAAGTCATAAATTTGCCAGTTTGGTAACAAAGGTAAAGAAAACCCCCATACTAAAAATCTATACAACTCGTGCTATGTAATGAATGATGCCAGGCTGTACCCATGACATCCGTGTGTTCTGTGTGGTAAGACGATGTGGTTGATGAAGCCTGACACAGTACAACATATTAGATCAAGAACAGAAATGTAAACTAAACCCTTCCAGACAAGTTAACACATAACCAAGTAGCATCTTTGTACCATTTTTTATTACAAATGGGAGATGTACTACCACCAATTTGCTTTAATGCTTTTAATCATGATCTTATTATTAAAGCCGTATCACCCTTGCAGAAGTGATTGAGTCCTTTAATTGTATAAAAATAATGTTCTGATTTCTCAGAATATCTATTGCCTTGGGTCCACTTTTCTCTCAGGTAGTCCTTGCCTCCTAAGAGATTAAGATATGTTTTTAGAGACTCCATCCATACAAAGTGTCCCAGTTTCAGTATTTCCTCAGTTTGTTCAAATGCACACATTCTTTTAATCTTTTTCTTACACCAAGAACCATTCCAACTAGCGCTGACAGAAATGTATTTTGCTCTGCTTCAACTTTTCTTGATGAAAGTAGTCCTTTCCTTTTCCCTGAGGAAGTAGTCACTGGAACTAAGAAGGATATTTATTTTAATGCAGGGTGCAGTAAGGTATCAGCATTTCTGTTTATAAAGCAGTATCTTTCACGCTGCTCTGTGTCAGGATGGGAATGCTAAACTGCATCTCAATTACTAAACCTCAGTATGGAAGATTCACACAGCCTTCTGCACCCAGAAAGGCTATAATAATTAACTTCTCAATAAAGCTGTAATTAATTATTGACAAGTTAATGTCCCTACTTTTAACCTTAAATAACAGGCAGGAATTACTGGCTGTCATCTTCTTTAGCACTGCCAGGTGCAGCACATGTGTTTTCAATCAGGTCATCCCATCTACATCAGCCACTTACACTATCCATTCATACTGTAGCTGCATCTTTCCCTGCAGAATAGTGATGGATTCTTCATTTGAATAATTTATGTCTGAGTTTTATAACAGATACTCATCATTTAGTAAAATGAGCTACTGAACGGACCTTAGAAGTGGATCATCTCTAGCATTTTCCACAAAAACATGTTTCCCTGCTACTTAGAAAAAACAGAACTGTGCTATCATATTAAATAGTAGTCACTAAATTGGATGCTCATCTACACCCTCTTCTAAGCTCTTCCTCTACAGCCACTTTGTGTTTTGAGCACATCTATTAATTTATAAGGTGTCTGCTGTTGTAGATAGCTGTTAAATAGTTAATAGGGATCTATTGCACTTTGTCCAGCAGCATAACTGCATTCTGCCTAATAAAATCCTCCTGCAGTAAGTAATGATTCCCTCTTCTTTCACACCTCTCACACTGAATTCACAGTTGTATAGTTATATATTTCACAGTGTACAGAAGAAAAAGACTGTATAGCTTCTCCATGTAAATTGCTTTTATACCACAAGGCTTTAGAAACTCTCCAAACTGAACAATAGTTCTACCTGAGTATATATTTGTAAATAGATGTTTAACTTATTGAAATAATAATTGAAAAAAATTTAAATTATAAAATCCAAGGTACTGTATTGGTTGAGTTAAAAAAGAAAAGAAAATGTTGCCTAAGCACAGGATTACTTACTACAGGTGCGCAGCCTAATGCTCAAGGAAAGCCTTAGGCAATCAAGGTGCAGTTTTAATTGGTACCTGGAAGTTTCCTCGAAGACAAATATTTTCATTGTGAGAAGCTGTTATAGGAGTTGCTAGTCATAGGGCAGTAGGGAGAAACTCAATGCGAAAAGGTTTCTCTTATTGCTACAATGGCCTTAGGAATTACTGAGAACAAACTTAATTACAAGGACACTAATTTTGCTGGACATCAGAGAAGAACCCAGGAGATCCAAAAGGCACAGAAGTACAAAGTCAGCTCAAAGCAATCTCACCTTACTTCTCAGCTGTGCGATGGCCATTTCTGCCACCACAAAGCATATTGGTCTATGCTTCCTGATACCAAAACCACTAAGAACTATTTTCAAAAGTTGTCTGAGAGAAGAAACACAGATTTGTAATTGGGGTGTAATGAGAGTTTTCATCAGTCAAAACTTACTTTTTTCATAAACTAATGCTCATTTTATTGCTTTTAAAACCAGCAGAGTATGTCATAACATTTGAACTACCTTCAAAAGAATGCAATTATCACTATAAGTACAACAGGCAAAATTTTTCAAAAGTACAGACAATGACTGGGCATTTAAGAATTTTTCTGGCCCCTTACATTAGGGAAAGCTACCAAGTAATCAAAAATTATATTTGACTGAAAAACCGTCACACAGTTTATCATTCATTAAAGAAAAATTAACAGAAATTACAAGTTCCACATTCTAAATATATATTAATGACCAAATTATTTTATTTGAGAAGTACGCACTCAGTGGAGTGTCTTACACATCTAAGAGTCAAATTTTTAAGCTATAGTTCTTATGTGTATCACTAGATGGCATGTGCCCAACTTAGTGAACTTCTGGTTAGAATTTTATGCAGAAAAGATATATGCAAAGACTATTCTGCAGCTAAGAACTACTAGGAAAGTTAAGACACGGCTTTGAAATCCTCTAATTATTAGGTTATTCAATTTCACATTTAGGATAAATGGTTTCAAAACAGACATGAAAACAATGATGTCCAAAACAAGGAAGATCTCTTATTATTTAAATGCAGCTGGGAAAAAAATTTATAGGATGTCTCAAAGAGCTGCAATTTGCTTATAATTTCTGAGCCAGCTTTCTTGTCCTGATTGTGTATGTGTGTTTGAAGTATTTTAAGTGGTTGAAATACAGAATGATTCAAGGCTTCACAAACTAACATTCTGTTTTATCTTTATTTTGGGAAATACATTTGATCTGTTGAAAGCCTTGGTTAGATATAAAGGGTTATACTGACTTTTTTCTTTTTTTTTTTTTTTAATATATTCTGGTTTTCAAATGGAAGGAGAAGTAGGCAAGTGAAGACCAAAGAGCGTTAAACTAGATCTGAAGGGGAACAAGGATAAAACCAGGCTCACTAGAGATAAGGCTGAGGGTGGCAGGCCAGTGTTTGAGGAATGGTGTGCTACCGAGGTCCTTCGGTCTGCCGTCTCAGTGGAGGTATGGGATGGAGATCCACACAGCAGCAAAGACGAAAGAGTTATGGATGTGTTAGAAACCACGGAAGCACCTGAGAATGGTCACATTGGAATTAGGGCTTCTCCCCCCGGAAAGGTAACAGGATTAATAGCCCAAACAGGAGGAGCTGGAAGCCATTGTGCAGCAGGAAATCTATGATATAGTGGCCACCACAGAAACGTGGTGGGATGTCTTGCACAACTGGAGTGCTGCAATAGATGACTATAAACTCTTCAGAAGGGATAGGTGAGGAAGGAGAGGCAGTGGGGTAGCCCTGTATGTTAGAGAATGTTTTGATTGCCTAGAGCCTAACGATGGCGATTATAAGGTTGAGTGTCTATAGGTAAGAATCAGGGGGAAAGCCAACAAGGCAGATATGGTGGGAGTCTGTTACAGACCACCCAACCAGCATGAAAAGGCAGATGAAATATGGTAGAAGCAGCTGGTAGAAGCCTCATGATCACTAGCCCTTGTTCTTGTGGGGGACTTCAACTTACCAGATGTCTGCTGGAAATACAATACAGCAGAGAGGAAACAGTCTAGGAGGTTCCTAGAGTGTGTGGCAGATAACTTCCTGACACAGCTGGTGAGGGAGCCAACTAGCGAAGGCGCTCCGCTGGACCTCTTGTTTGCGAACAGAGAAGGACTTATGGGTGATGTGACAGTTGGAGGCTGTCTTGGGCATAGCAATCACAAAACGATAGAGTTTTTGATTCTTGGAGAAGTAAGGAGGGGGGTCAGCAGAACTGCTCCCTTGGACTTCCAGAGGGCAGCCTTTGGCCTGTTTAGGAGATTGGTTGACAGAGTACCTTTGGAAGCAGTCCTGAAGGGCAAAGGAGTCCAGGAAGGCTGGATATTCTTAAAGAAGGAAATCTTAAAGGTGCAGGAGCAGGCCATCCCCATAAGCCAAAAGACAAGCTGGCAGGGAAGACCACCAGCCTGGCTGAACAGAGAGCTTTGGCTAGAACTCAGGAAAAAAAACAGAGTTTATGACTTTTGGAAGAAGGGCAGGGAACTCAGGAGGACTACAAGGATGTCATGAAGTTATGCAGGGAGAAAATTAGAAGGGCCAAAGGCCAACTAAAACTTAATGTGGCTACTGCCGTAAAAGACTAAAAAATGCTTCTATAAATACATTAGCAACAAAAGGAGGGCTAAGGAGAACCTCCATCCTTTATTGGATGCGGGGCGAAACATAGCGACAAAGGATGAGGAAAAGGATGATGTACTTAATGCTTTCTTTGCTTCAGTCTTTAATAGTAAGACCAGTTGTTCTCCGGGTACCCAGCCCCCTGAGCTGGAAGACAGGGAGCAGAATGAAGCCCCCATAATCTAAGGGGAAATGGTTAGCCACCTGCTACATCACTTAGACACACACAAGTCTATGGGGACTGATGAGATCCACCCAAGGGTACTGAGGGAGCTGGCAGAAGTGCTCACCAAGCCACTTTCAATCCTTTACCAGCAGTCCTGGCTAACCGGGGAGGTCCCAGTTGACTGGAGGTTAGCAAATGTGACGCCTATCTACAAGAAGGGCCGAAAGGAAGATCCAGGGAACTACAGGCCTGTCAGCCTGACCTTGGTGCCGGGGAAGGTTATGGAGCAGATCATCTTGAGTGCCATCACACTGCACCTACAGGCCAACCAGGTGATCAGGCCCAGTCAGCATGGATTTATGAAAGGCAGGTCCTGCTTGACTAACCTGATCTCCTTCTACGACAAGATGACCCACTTAGTGGATGAGGGAAAGGCTGTGGATGTTGTCTACCTAGACTTTAGTAAAGACTTTGACACCATTTCCCACAGCAGTGGAGAAACTGGAGAAACTGGCTGCTCATAGCTTGGACAGGCATTCACTTCGCTGGGTAAAAAACTGGCTGGATGGCCAGGCTCAAAGAGTTGTGGTGAATGGAGTTAAATCCAGTTGGCGGCCAGTGACAAGTGGTGTCCCCCAGGGCTCAGTACTGGGGCCAGTTCTGTTTAATGTCTTTATCAATGATCTGGATGAGGGGATTGAGCGCACCCTCAGTAAGTTTGCAGACAACACCAAGTTGGGCAGGATCGTTACTTGAGGGTAGGAAGGCTTTACAGAGGGATCTGGACAGGCTGGATTGATGGGCTGAGGTCAATTGTATGAGATTCAACAAGGCTCAGTGCAAGGTCCTGCACTTGGGCCACAGCAACCCCATGCAACGCTACAGGCTTGGGGAAGAGTGGCTGGAAAGCTGCCAGGCAGAAAAGGACCTGGGGGTGTTGGTCAACAGCCAGCTGAATGTGAGCCAGCAGTGTGCCCAGGCAGACAAGAAGGCCAACAGCATCCTGGCTTGTATCAGCAATAGTGTGGCCAGCAGGAGTAGGGAAGTGATTGTCCCCCTGCAGCTCCACTGCCCCACCAGGCACTGGTGAGGCCGCACCTTGAATACTGTCTTCAGTTTTGGGCCCCTCACTACAAGAGAGACACTGAGGGGCTGGAGCGTGTCCAGAGAAGGGCAACGAAGCTGGGGAAGGGTCTAGAGCAGAAGTCTGATGGGGAGCAGCTGAGGGAACTGGGGTTGTTTAGCCTGGAGAAGCAGAGGCTGAGGGGAGACCTCATCGCTCTCTACAACTACCTGAAAGGAGGGTGTAGAGAGGTGGGGGTTGGTCTCTTCTCCCAGGTAACAAGTGATAGGACGAGAGGAAATGGCCTCAAGTTGCACCAGGGGAGGTTTGAATTGGATATTAGGAAAAATTTCTTCACTGAGAGGGCTGTCAAGCATTGGAAAAGGCTGCCCGGGGAAATGGTTGAGTCGCCATCCCTGGAGGTATTTAAGAGAGCTGTAGATGCAGCACTTAGGGACATGGCTTAGTCATGGACTTGACAGTGCGAGGTTAACGGTTGGACTCGATGATCTTAAAGGTCTTTTCCAACCTAAACAATTCTATGATTCTATGACTTTCATTTAGTCAGACCTGGGTCTGAAATAGATAAAAGCATTTGGGGCTGAGTATAGCCCCATTATTACAGATCATGTATGCTCAGAATCCCTTGAGTAGCCCTAATGTTTTTGCTTATCAAACAAGCCTTTTAAATATAAGATATATTTTACAATGAATCTCTAGTAATAGACACGAACTCTTTTGAAATGAGTGTTCAACTGCTTGTTTCCAGCTATTTTTCTATAAATGTTTATGGCTGATTTAAATGATTGCCTATGTCAGCTGGTACAGAGAGGCAGGCTGACTCTCATGTTTAGAAAGACTATACATGACATACAGCCCCCCACCCCAGCGCAGTCTTTTAGCATTCATCTATCCACATCAGCCTTATCAAACAACAGTGAGCCCTAAGGTTTTCCACCAGACTTAAACTTTGCTATTTGGCATGGAGTTTTTACATTAACCTTCATACGATGTGCATCAGCGCATGAACGTTTCCCATGTGGTGAGCTGACAGCTACACATGCCAAAAACCTCTCTTTCCATGCAATCTAACACCAGCAGAACTGCAGGACAGAATTATTTTTTTTTTCCTCATGCACAGCTTGAGCCAGCTGCAGTGCAAATACAATAACAATACAGTGGTCACACTAAAAAAAATCTGGTTTGAGAGCTATTTGCAAATCCAGCACACCGCATGTTTTGGTCACAGGGAGATCACAGGTAGAAAGATTCTTCCATCCTGAATGCTTACATGTGACTGTTGTACAGCACATTGTATGGCATGCCTCTGCTGAAGCAATGTGATGGTATAAATCTTTTGAGAAGCTGTTATAGATTCCTCGGAGGGCATGTTGCTGAGATTCTTTATTGAAGTCACAAGTTTCCTTTTGCTTGCACATATTCCCTAACACTTCCTGAAGTTTGTCACCTTCAGGCTTTCAGTGAACTCTTATTAAAATGAATTTGGCATCTTGTGCCTTTGATTTAATTCCTTTTTTTTTTTCTCATGGGCATCTAGAATTAAACAGCGTGACATACAAAATAAAAAAAAATGAAAGAATAATAATAAAACAAAGAACAGTTTCCTCTGTACTATCTACCCACTCCCCCCCAAAAAAAATCTAATGTGTAACATCAGAGCAGCTTTTCAGTGTTTTCAGAACACCCCACACCCTCTGAAATTTAAAAAATTAGAGGCTGTTTCTAGGATAAACCTGTATTTTTTTAAGTAAACTTAACCTGTGTGTAGCAAACAGACAATTTTCTTAGGGCTACAAACCTTAAATCTCTGACATATAGCTTAATGAGAGCATTTTAGAGCTGTTAGTAAAAACTTCCAAAAGGGAATTAAAAAAAAATAAAATGTGCCTGAAGTTCTCACCTCTGATTATACCTTCACTTGCAAAGAACAAAGAGCTTTACTAATACACATGAAGAAATTCATAGACCGTGACCTGCGTAGGTAAGGTTACACAGTACCTTGGATTAGAATTCCTCAGTGAGGTGTTCAGATAGAAACAGTTGGTTCACTGATTCTTTCCGTATTCAGCTCAGCATAAAAACATTGTGGACATCTAGCCTAGCTAGGTTCACGAACACATGCACACGTACACTTCCCTGTGACGGCATCCCTGCTGAAACTTAAGCATCTCCCTTTCTAGACATGTGTGAGGGTCACCGCCCCGTAGTATCACTTCATCCTTCCAGAGATTCACACTCACAGTACCTCTTCCTCCTAGCAGGAAGTCAGACTTTTCTCATTCCCAGAAAACTCCGGTCCACTCTTTTCAAAAGGGAAACGCCTACATCAGTCTCTCATATCTTGCCAGTTTCTTCTTTTTCAGTAATTTTTGCCCATTTTTAAGTGAAGCTTTTTTCATTTATACGGGACTCAAAGAGAGCAGGTCCTTCCAGTCTTTCATACTTTCTTACATGACATGCAGTAGTTTCCTATATTAATCCCTCACACTACTCAGGGGTCTAGGTTAGTTTCTATTAGAAATAATGTTTTCCCTTTGAACAGAAGCTATAAAATTTCCACACTACTGCATTTCTAAGATGAGCATATGTATACAAGGACATGAATTCATACATTACATTTGCTGTACATATACATGCAAGCAGACCATACCAAGTTCCAGCTTTCTCACATATATTTTCAGTTGCAGATTTGAAATGCACTTTAAATATATACATGACTGTATCGAAATTAAATATTTGCCTTTAGATACCATTCTTCAGAACAGAAAGGAATTGGCTTTATGTAATATTAATCCAAACATTTTAAAACTACATAAAAGTATTAAATGAATAAAATAGATTCATCCCTACAGCGGGAAGTTACGTCATGTTGGAGAGTGCAGTACAAGACTCATGTAGAATTAAAGTAGATTGAGGATTACTAGTTTACTATTATGGTGTGGGCAATAAGGGTGTTTGACAAACCACATGAAATGAATTCTAGCACAAGTCAAAATTGTCTCTTATTTTTGCTTCATTTCCCTTCACAAGATTTTTACCCTCTCTTGCAAAATAACTTTTGGTATCAGTAGCTTCTTTTGGGGGTAGCTGGCATTTTCCTGCCCACCTGCTATAGCCCTCCTCACTTGCAGTTTCATAGTGAGGATCACAAAGCGGGAATGAATTATCCAGTGGTCACAGCTATGGAAAGCCTAGTTCAGCTTCTGCTCCATCAAGAAGAGTGTCTAACCAACAAAATGCTGTCCTCACAGGTATTCTCCAAAGCTGAAGGTGAAAGATTTTGAGTGATTCCACAGTAAAGAAACACCCTCCAAACCTCAACATACATACTAAATCAAACAACACTGATAAGACATGACTTCAAATAGAGCCAATGTCTAAGGAACTGAACCAGAATACAGCCTCTATCAATATAAAACCAAGACAAACGTAGTTTTTACATGGTTATTGGAATGTAAGAGAGATTATACAGTGATAGGAGAGAAGTACTCTCCTATACATTACACATTGCATAATCCAGACTATATCCAGGCTATACTGTTCATAGCCTTAAAGGAAGCCTGTTCTGACCATTGTGGAACAAGTACAGTAGTGTAGGTTTTCTATGTTTTTTAGTCTACCAAATTAGATTATTTGCTGATATTTCAGGGGTGAAACAGATGGGTCATCAAGTATTTAATGCATAATGCATCTATAAAGATCCTCAACTGTAAGGTAGTTACTCAACAACGTTAAATCTGTAGACGAAAATCCTATATTATTTCATTGCTTTCCATCAAATATATACTTTTACAAAAAAGTAGTTACTTTCAAGTGAAACGGCATGTCTGCATACACTCAACAGTGGCAATATCATGAAGTCAAGCAGAAATTTTATTACCAAGCAAAGAACTCATGGGCAGTTAAGTGCGATGAATGCATGATGAAAATCGGGCAATCAAGGAGATCCAATATAAGGAAAAGATTATACACATCGGGATGTTAGAGGTGCCTGCACACCTCTATGTGCCTTATGAAGAGTGTTTGCATTTCTCATATCAAATGAAAGGGGGAAGGAGGAGATCAAGCACAGAATGGTGGCCAGACATGCATTTTATCACATCGGATAGCTTCAGGACTTCATAACCTACTGCAGAGGGACTGCAGATAGCTATTTGGGGTATCAAACGTTAGACAACACTAACTAATCCTCAGTTAGAAGGGTTCATTGGCACTTTCCATAGTCCCTTTGGAAGCCCTTGAAATCCAGCCCAGTCACTTAGCTATACTACTGGAAAGGATTTTGGTTGTGCGCCACACATGGCTGTATACCCTTTTCTGGTCTGAAAAAAACAAAAGTACATTTCTCAAGTGGGAGCACAGGAGCAAAATTCATATCCAGGCTTTTATGAGGAGAGGCAAACTGATCTAGTCACACAAAATAGTTTGTGTGTGGTAGACAGAAAGAGAAAATGCGGAACCTAACTAGCTATTTAGACTTACAGTGTACTGCTTTTCTTCTGAGAAAATTTACTCTTAGACAAATCACCTGCTATAGTCTCTTTTATTGTAAGAATCAGCTGGCAAGAGTGGACACCTAAATGTAGTTGTGAATGTTCAGTAACAGGAAGAAAAGCATTTTGGATAGGTTGGGATTATTTTTAATTAGAGCCATATATAACAGATCACTGGGGATATAAACACTGACAAATCATCCTGTTTCTGGCTGGGACAGTTCTGCTTGATTAACGGCCAGAATGGTAGGCCTGGACCCATCAGGAGATTTAGGACAGCAAATTCTCTTAATCTCGGTTTTGGCATCTGCTGCCAGCTAAATATTTACAGTTTTGGAGGACTCCAGGGAATAGCAATGTAATCTTGTTACTCTCTCTCCAAACTATTTGTACATCCACAAAACATCCCTTAATTATCACACAACTGCCTCTCTGCTAGTACCCCCAGCAGAGGTCAATGTTTTAGTAGCAGTAGTACATTAAACATCAAAGGTAAAAATATATATTAATATTAAATGCAATTAAATTAAGAGAGTTTTGAACTAATTCTTTGAGCAGGCTAGTTACACAGAAGAAATTAATGAAAAGTTAAAGGCTGAAACAAAAAGCTACAGAAGAGACTTGCTATTTTCATTAATAAGTAAAATAAATACTCTGAGAATACCCTTCTTAAGTTTTATTGCTCTCAGTACTTTCAAATAGGCTTCTCACTTACCTGACACACAAAAGCTCCAACAGCACTAAATGCTCAAAAAACTTGTATTCATTTTGTGCAAACCTACAGAATGACATATTCGCATTCATGTTAGAGGATGCACACAAAGAAAACTCAATTCCAGCATCTTCAGATGCAAAGTCTAAAGGCCAGTCTCTCCTTGATGCCAAGAAACATGATTCCAAAGAGAGATGACGCATTAAAGCAAGAGAAAATTGGCTTTTAATTTCAGTAGTGCAGATGAATCAGAGTCTACATTAGTTTATTTTAAAAAGTCATTATTATAGGTAAAACATCTGCATATACACCCTTTAAACTCCTGTCTCCATTATTGTAATGAGTCAGAAAGACTAGCATTTCATACAAGGAACTGTTTTTCAAAGTTAGGCTCATTCATGGATGTCAAAATGCTGTTCTATGTTCCTGCTATGGCATACACGTACCGTGGAGTTCAATTTTAACTTGGACTACCCGCACAATTTAAAACCTGC
This sequence comes from Ciconia boyciana, assembly GCF_034638445.1. Taxonomy (NCBI): domain Eukaryota; kingdom Metazoa; phylum Chordata; class Aves; order Ciconiiformes; family Ciconiidae; genus Ciconia; species Ciconia boyciana. The sequence goes on from NC_132945.1 coordinate 4,748,075, forward strand.
TGGTATTATTTTCTGGACTTTGCTAAGGGAATCTAGGTAATGAGGAGAAAACCATAAAAAAGGTGTAGAGGAAATAGATATCAGGAGATGTATTCATGATCATTATGAATAGAGGTGCACATCAATTTGTTCCTGTGACTGAGCTATGAGTGAAATCCAATTTGCCCAGGTTTCATTGTGTAAACCAGGTGAAAAGAAAAGAAATTTGTTCTACAATAAATCAATTTTTCCATACTGGAGGAAAATCAAATTCAGAGTCGAAATCAAGATTCAAAAAGCCTATACAGAACTAATGAAAACTAGGCAGACGTAATCAAAATAAAGCATTGACTTATTTTGTTGTCACAGCTGTAAAGACATCTTTTAAAGCTCATCCTCTTCTGCAGATCACAAAAAAGAAAGGTGCCATCCTTTGCATGCTACCAGTAGCTTGTTCTTTCTTAAGTGTTTGTTGTGCCTTGCAAACCTAAAGGATTAGGTTTATAAAGGTTAATTAGCTCTCTCTTATAATTCCACTCAAATGCAAAACTATTGGTTCTCAAACAAATAGGGAGATATCCCTCCAATTATTATTGTAAATGCAAGTCAGTGGAATACTCCAAATATCTCTGTTTCTTTTTCCTTGGCATGCAGACAGGCTAGAACATTGTAACCACTTATTGCAGAACTGCTCCAATGCCAGGGTTATGTCCAGACACAATCTATGCAAGACAGAAAATCTGATTTACAGAATGGACTAATCAGCTAGGCTCCATGCTGCTTGGAAAAGCTACAAAAAGCTTCAGATGCTACATTTTGTAAAAGGTCAAAGAAATGTAAATCCCCTAGACCAATATATTCAATATACACCATAAAAAACAAAGTGACTATGAGTAAAAACATAGTTCTTGCAACCCAATATAGACTGGTCACAGGGTAGCATAAGAAGAATCAGAATAATAGTAGAATAAACTTTTTTGAAGGAAAGCCACAACAATAATATTACCAAGATTAGAGTTCAAGTTAATAGCATTAGCCACTCAAGAAATGTTGCATTATCACAGTAATCTCTATTTTGGAGGATGATATTTTCTGTTTTAATATAATAGCATGGAAAGTCCAACTTTTTGTTGTTGTTGTTACTTTCATGGAGTAATTTTCTTTTTTGACACTGTAAATTTTACTTTTCCATGACTGGGTATATTTTCTAGAGATGTCAATGATATGCAGAGGTATAGAAAGAATAGAGCAAAAATTGCTGGATGTAGTGGACAAATTGCATGATTGATTTTTTGCATCTCTAAATATAAATGTAACCAAGCCAAGCACTTTTTTTGGGGGGAAAAAAACCCAAATCTTTAAAATGTTAATTTTGTTTACCAGCAGAGAGATGTTTCTTTGAAAGAGATGATGTCTCTTAAATAGGTATCTTTATCTCTCATACCATAGTAGGGTTTCTATTCAATTGTGCAGATAATATTTTTAGTGCAGTTATACTTGCTGCATATACCTTCCCCTTAAACACCAGGGTAAGCTGTATTCTCCCCAAGACATGCATGCATTACTCCAGCTGATGTGAATAGGACATGGTTTTTAATCAAGGAAAAACCTTGCAGAAATGAAGGTTAAGAGACTAGAAATATGAATACCAAGCTAAAGAAAAATGGAAAATATACTTGGCAGATGTGAGACGTTACTTAGAAATCATCTGCAAGATGAACAGCAGAAAGAGACATTTTTCCATTAATATATTTTCTTGAAGGGAAAGTTGAAAAAAGGAAATACGGTCCAGTTTCTTTGCTGGTTTAGTTCCATCAACTAAGTATACTGTGTCTATTTACAGAAATGGAGAATATTCATCCGAAGCTACAGTTGCTGTGTTAGTTGCCCTTTCAAGGAAATGCTAAGACAGAAAAGCAGCTGCCTCTCCTGTTTCTTAGTATTGCTTAATGTTCTACTCATATTTCCAACCCCACAAACTATAAAATCAAAAGGTAGTATCAAGCAAGTCAGGGTAAATAATACAGAGTTCTATCATATATCAAAAGAGTTTTGATCTTATAACATATAAGCTGCAAGTAAGCATAATCACTTACTTGGCATAACATGCAAATGATCTGTTCCATTACTGTAGAAATATCTTAAGCAAGACTGTAAAAGTAATGCAATGATTCAGATAACACATTACTGTTCAAACAAAAATATTAGGCATCTGTGTTTGCTAAATATGATTTCCTAATTTATCAGAAACAGTTTCTTTCTCAGAGGCTCATGCTATACAAATTTCCATGTTGTTTTTGGTCTCTGATATGAAGTCACCCTCTTGATTTGCACAGTGCTGCAATTTTTCTGTTACATTCTTAAATTGTCATAATAAGATCTAAAATGATACACACAATAGTTTTCAACCAGTTTATGAGTTGGTGAAAAATGCATGTTCTTACAAGTATAGCCTGTGTTCCAGATTTTCCAATATTTTATACCATCACAATTTAAAGAAAAATTAATACAAGATTTATCATGATATGCTTAATTTATAGAATAATTTATTTGGATATTGCATGAAATTCCTGCTGATTCTATCCTTTCATATCCTGCTATGTTTGAACAGATGCAATCAAAACATAAACATTACTAAATTTTCATTAAGGAAAATAAATAAATAAATCAAGAGGTGATTGGGGGCTTACCTAACAGTTTTGCTCTATGCTCCTTCTCTTTCAGTGCCATAATCCATTTAAAAAAAAAATAAAAATCAAGTAACAAATGCTAATTTTAGTGCATTATGTTTTATGTCCTCATGACTTACAGAAATATGACAAGCAGCTGTGTACCACACTGCTTTCAGAGTGTCAGTATATAAAAGCTGTAGTCACATCATTATTTTTATTTACTGGGAAAATAAGTTTTACAGTTTACATTTATGAAATGAAATTCCGTCCACTGCAATCACTGATTTGCATGGTATCACTGCTAACATGGAATTTAGTTTTCATGGGAATGACCATAAATGAAAGTCTGGGGCTGTAAGGTTTACTTCTGAAAAAGCACAGAGAAAAAAAGAAAAATAAAAATCTCAAGACACTGAACTGAGGTATAGATTGCAAAAGAAGATAATGCTAAAAATAGAGCCATCACGATAGCAAAGTTAGTAATAGCCATGTTGTTTAGTAGAGAAGGCCATTTTAAATCATTCGTTTCAGGTTCCAGTATTTAATATAATTTCCAACCCTGAAACACTCAAGCTCACTAAATCTGCAAAAGGACTTCAGTGGCAATGTGGTTTATGTTTTGTTGAAAGAGAAGAATCACTGTCTAGTTGACAGCCCTGCCTTATGCAGGGCTGGCAATACATACTTGTGTAAATACTTTCCATCAATACGGGCAGAGTACAATCAAACACCAAAAATGTATCTGTGGTGATCCGAGATTCAGTTTTGCCTCGGTCGTGAATGGGGTTTTTTTGCTGTCAGGCCATGGGAATATAGGTATATCAGTACTTTAGGTATACTAGACAATATAAGCATTCTTCTGCAAGACCCTGGATTAAAGGCTCAGATACTAAATTCATATTAAGTTAATTCTAATCTTTACAGAATTTCTCACAAATATTCTCTTTTGGTTTCTTTCATACTTTTATTGACAGTGGGGTGCAATCAAAACCTGCAGTATATAAGTTTATATTTGGTCTTCATCATGGAAATGTATATAAAATTGCAGGCTGTAAGATTAGCTCACATGCAGATTTCAGTTTCTTTCTGTCTTTTCTGGCCATTTAATAGCTTGTAAGAATGCTGATTGGGATTTGCATATTACTTCAGTGTGATGATAGATTTGTTTTCCTAATTCTCTATTGACAGTGTATTGACAAGACACTCTGCTACAGTACCCATGATCATATGGTATACTATAATATAATGTGTAATTGGATTCACTGTACTTAGAACCAATAGTAATTTAGTCATGGATTTGAGTTTTAATTGCTTGCTTTGAGTAATTTTCATCATATTGACAATTTGAGCTGTCTTAGTATACTCATGTTGTTCTGTAATATAATTTTATTCTTCATTGACATAAATACCCTATAACCAATTTAGCTAGCCATTAGGTATATTTAAGCCTTATTCAAATTTAATTATCTAAAAAATACGCAAAATCTTGAATCAGTAACTAAACAATAAGCACAGCAGACAAAATATCTTGGTATGGTGACATTTCATGTAATTTTCACATTTTTTAAAGCCATAAGCTATATTCATTGTCATATGAACTATGGCAGCATGGATTTCCATGATGGATAAACAGGGAAGATACTACCCTACTTGATCACAGCCCATTCGAAGGCCTGCAGCCTTTCAGTAGAGGATACAGATTTGAGTTCCCTGACTCACCATGACAATATGAATACAGAAGGTATGAGACAGGCACTGTGAGCCCTCACTCTTCCCTGGTCACCTGTTATTGCCATGGATGGAGAGAGGATACTGGGGGCTAGACAGATTTTTGGTTTTGCCCAATACAGTTCTGTTACTGTGCTCAGAAGAAGTGTCTTTCAATGAATAGCAAATACATTCATTGTTTATAGAAGGAATTGGGGAGGGAAAACCAATTCTGGGGGCATCCTGAAATTATCACAGAGATCATCTCCCTCAGGATGGCTTAGGAGCTAGCTTTTGTCTCTATGAAATTCTCAGTCCCTGCTGACTGTAGAGAGAGGCAGATTTCCTAAGTGTAGTCTTTGTGAATATTATTATGTTTCACTCTCTGGAGGACGTGGGTCAAGATTTTTATTGCTGATGCTTGAGGTATGTACGGTGGCTCCGAGGCCACAAGATACATCTGCTAATAACCCAGACTTTACTGGGAGCAAACTTTACAAGCAAAACACACTCAGTGGGGAGACACACAGAAGAAAACTTATTAGTCAGAAAGGTTATAATGCCCTTACTTGTGGATTAGAAAGGAGGAAAAAAAATATCTGAAGCATTTGATTACCTCTAGTAACAACAAGGTAGCTAATCTGAAAAGCAGAATCTGTTTACAAACCTCAAAACTAGGGGGCTTTCAGATCCAGGTTTTGTTTGGGATATAGCTCTATGTATGATGAATAAATAATTCAACTTCCTAGTGAAAAAATCCATAACATCCGTTACTGCTCCACAAACAAAACGGTGGCTACCCAGTCAACTCACCCCAGAAATGCAAAGCATCAAGGACAAATAAGAAAGGACAACACTGCCCTCTGCTCAGAAGGCACGGGAGGGAGGTAGGCAATGGCTGGAGAGGTGCTGTCAAGCTGAGGAGAAACAGCTGGGCTTGTTTTGGTTTGGTTTTATTTGAAAGGATCAAAGCACCACAGTAAAGCTGGAAGGACTTGTAAAAGATTATCCAGCTCCACTAGGCAGCATCACTGACATCCAAAGCAGTCTGCCAAATGCCTAACTTGTTCGTAAAGGCCTCGGCTGACAAAGCCAGAAAATACACCAGTGAACAAAGCAGGGCTATTCTGTCCTTGTGTTCTTAGCTCTAGACCATTTTGACAGGTCTTTGGGATATCCCAGCATTCCTTTTTAAATCTCTTCACACACTTGTATGCTTTTTGCTTTTAGCCATTCAGATTATGCCAGTTTACACCACAGGGGAATCTGGTTTCTATAGTTCGATTCTTTTGGCTCTTATGTCAACTTGAGATTCCAAAGACCACCATTAGTATGTTTTGCTAGTGTTGCAACTAACATGACCTGTAGCAAAATATCTCCATTGCTGTCTATTTCCTATGAAGCCTGCTAAGTTACTGCATTTTAATACGTTCTTCAAACATATATCTCTGTGCCCTCTAGGAATATGTGGTAGGAATCTCAGCACTTTATTCCATGGACTCTGTAAGCATCAGATTTGCACACAGTTGCTATCAGAGGAAAAATAACACATTCCTTTACATCTTATTTTTACAATCTGACTGCCTGAGAAAACTTATGGTTAACATATGGTTAACCAAATCTGTTTCTGAAGTTTTTCTGCTTTATTTTCTGGGATGTTGTTCAAGAGAAGCCATTCTTTGCTTTCTATGGGTGGTGACAGTACACAGAATGAAATGTCAGGAATTCCTGGCTCATATCATGCAGCACCTGAATATAATGAGACTGGAAAACAAGACTGAAGCGTTAACACAAATCTGTTGTGGTAGTTTAATTAATAAAGAAAAGTATTTTTTCCTGTATGTGTCTGAGAAAGCAATTGGTGGAGCGAGCAGGCAGGCAGAAGTAGGCAATACTTCCACAAATAACATAGGCTCAAGTACCATTAAATTTTGTAAAAGATATTTTCTCAGAAAAATCCAGAGTAGGCTGATGGGAGTCATTCTTCTAGCCTCAAATATTAATAAAACAGCCTAGCTGCTACTTCAATAAGTGTTTTATAAAGATATTAACATTTACAGAAATTATATAAATGTATTTTATATATTTATGAATAAAATTTTACCAAATTCTAGTCCTCTATACTTCATAAACATAGAAGAAAATCTCTGCTTAGAGAACTAATTTACAAGACTTTATCTTTAATTACATTTACAGAGCACATGAGATATTTTAAAATACTCAGGGTTTTTGTTTTTGTTTTTGTTTTTTTAAAGACATCTCTGGCTAGTGGCTGGGGTTATTAAATGAACAACTGTGATCATTACAATTTATGCAGAATCAAGTACGGCTCTCTACGGCTTCATTTATGTTCTTAAAAAACAAAGTAATGGGAGTTTTATAATCTAAATAGATCTCTTGATTTTTATGGGTTCCATTTCTAATGTATTTCTATTTAAGGGAAAATAACATTTTTATTTGAAATAAAACTGTGGTTTGACTTCTGAGACAATGTGGTAATCTATAAGGAGGTAAGGAAGACTTCTTATCTAATTAGGTTCTACCTGTCAAAAGACAGTTATTTAAACCATGGTATATAAACACTAACCACATTAGAATAGCTACTGCAGTGGAACTTGGGCACCAAATTCCAGTTGCAATACAACTACCTACAGTGGCAGAACTTGATTTGAAAGTAGACTTCCATCACTGTGCAGAGTATCTTTCTTATTTCCTATCGTTCACCACATTAGATTCATACTGACCAATAGGACACCAGAATAAAACCCTTTAAGACGGAAGCTAAACATATACAAGAAAATTATCATTTTACTTATCCACTTTTTCTCAACTCTTTCCATCTGACTCTATTAACAAGTTCTTTTAGCACTGTCAGCATAACATTAATGTATACATATTAATCCCCTCCACAAGTATATTTGCTAGACATTCACAGAAATATAAGTATATAATAGTATTACTATATTTGACACATGTAATAAGCAAACAAGTAGTAAACCTACTTAAGCTGAAAGCATAAACAAAAAAACCACCAACATGAGTGTTCCAAACGTATTCTTTTTTCTCCATAAAATGCATCAAAATACAACTCTCCTTCTCTCTTAACTAGCTCTGCCACATCCCCTGTCAGCATACCCTTCTTGCCATGAAGCAATCATCTCCTTTTTCCAGCCATGTGACAAAGTCTTTGCAGCATTATCTAATCAAGATAAACAAACACCTGCCATGAGCTAGCACCCATCTGATAACAAACTTTCAATGATAAGGCTACAATCAATTCTCATCAAACCTTGCTCTAAGGTGATTTCCAGATGCTGTGACATATCATCACAGAGTGCAATCATGCTGACTTTGAAAACTTGGTTTAACTGCTGGTCACCAACCATTATGTTATGATGTTATTAAACACTCAAATTTTTGACTTTGTACTTTTTTCTGTTATCCTCTATTCAAAATTAAATTATTTACTTTCTCAGTTAGGCACAGTTTTCTATACACCACAGAAATATTCTCTACAATAATTTTCTGAGTAATGTTCTGTAAGGAAAAACTTTTATCGAGAAAAGAATAAATCCCTGATTTTTTCACATGGACCACAATACTTTGAGTTTTTGCAGCTCTCTGTGCTTTCACAGAGGGCCTTTTATGAGTTGCCTTATGATCAGGCAAAGTCAAGCAGACTGGCAGTGCCGAGTTTCACGCAGTATCCCGAGCACTGCATGATTGCCAGTTCACCAAGTAGCCCTTGTGCACAGGTAGCCACTTGGCCCAGCTAGCATTTCCCAACAGCATCACCCTAATTTGCCATTGCAGTTCCCTCCTGGTGTCTTACACGTTTCTCTCACACATGCAGGAGAAACTCTGTGACTGAATGGATACTGCAGAGCCCCTTTCACGAAAAGCTGCCGCAATACCCTTCTCAGAGATAAGTAAATGAACCTGTGACAATGCCACTTTGACATTCCTGTGAGATGCTTCTCTCACAGATCATTTACTGTGTAGGACACTAAACATTAGACAGACATCTTCGAGGAGAAATGTAAGCATGAAAGATGTTTAACTGCAGACAGATGATTTGGAATTATTTAGTACAGAGTTAGAGGAGAAAAGACAGCTGTTCATACTAGAAACTAGGGTGAAATACTTGTTTCATTACAACACTTCCCCAATATTTATGAAAAATACCCCTGCCATCACAAAGGTCCAGCAATAGAAATAAAATTTGCATATGATCTATACCTAAATTGAAAAGCACAATATGTACTGAAACTCCCACATGTATATAATTTTCTTCTTCATTAAAAGATAACAAAACTGTTACTATGCAATTTAGAAATAATCTGTATTTCAGTGGAAGAGGTTTGATTAAGAGATACCACTGAAACTAAAGCACTTTGCTCCAGCCTCTGGTCTCAGATATAATGCAACTACAATGTACAGGCATAATTTTATCTCTGTGAAGGAGAGAGCTTCCTTAGAACAAGATACTACAACTGGTAATCGTGAGGGAAGCCTGTATTCCTTTTAGGTAGGGCAGAAACTCTGGACATAAAGAGAAACCTGAATTTTCTGACCAGGTGGACTATTCAGAGTCTGCCCAAGGAGATGAGCTCTAAAGAACAAGTAGCTTCATTTAGCAACACAGCATTTGTTCTGACAAGAAGCATACTGACCTCAGCTACATCAGCATGCAAGTTTAACTATTTTACTCAGATGACCCTTTAAAAACAAAACCATCTTTTATTAACACCACTGGTATTTAGTCATGAGTCTATAGTAGTAAAGTAAGAAAGAACTCACTTTTTTGAGTTGAAAACATTAACGGCTACTAAGAAAGAATAATGTATGCAATCAATCATACCTGTGTAACTAAACTCCAGAATATAACACAGGTTCCTCTCATCCATAAACACAGTTATTAATGGTGCAAAGCAGACAGAGACATCAAGCATGGGTCTCTTCTTCATTATGCCTTACACCACCAAACCAGAAGCTGTTTGAAGAGTTCTTACCCACACTACCTAATCACAAATTGTGAATGAGCTTTTATTCTTAAAAGGAAACACATGTTTTACCACTTAACCTGAGGGAAATTACTAAACAGAAGGATAATACACATGACTGACAATTTAAGATTATGTTACAAACCTCTTTAAAAGACAGTGCGGAAGATGAAATGTGCATATTATTCAGGACTTTAAACACTTAAAAGTAAGGAAAAAAGAGGACCCCTAGAGTAGACAGGAAAGACAGTTAAGCCTAATTAAATCCATTAATCAGGTAGCCTGCTCCTACGGAGGTCAACATTAGCTTTGCATCAATTTCTATAGCAATCCATGGGACTAGGATACCTTTACAATTTTGCAGTTCAGGACCTTACTGCAAAAATTTCCCTTACTATGTGAAATAAATAATTGTTCTGAATCACTCACTTGATTATTCCTTGTATACTATACTGATGAATAAACAGGAATCTGACCGTTTACTTAACTTGTGAAGAAGATGACGACACCTAATGAAAGCCACCTAAGTGGCTTTCACATTCTGACTACAGCCCTAGTATATTGACAGAATATACTGAATAAGCACATATTGTTTTACAATCCCACAGTTTAATACATTAATTTCTAAAATAAAACAGGATAACTTAAACTGGGATATCAGGGGCAAAAAAGACCCCAACCTAATAAAAATTGTAAGTTCTCATTCATGAGTACTCACAAAAATCTCTGGTTTGTGAGCAATTTCCCTTGTGTCCTCAAATACATGGACCAGATTTGTCAATAAATCTGAAATCAAGACAGAATTCTAAGCTTCACAACTCGGCTTCTCTTCAGTCACTGAAAATACTCATTCTGAAAAAGACCCAGTAAGACATTGTGTTGTGGTTGACTAAACAGCAAATAAAAGACCTGAACCAGAATACTCGCCTTGTTTCTCGACAGCAGGGAACAATAACAAGCCAAAAGCCAGGAACTCTATTCTCTCTGCAATACATGTTCCTTTTCCCATTTGCATTAATGGAAATTATTTGGTCACATACAGGGAAAAATTGCAATCCCAAGCAGCTAATCAGAAAGACATCATTATGTAAACGGTAGCATCAAGAATAATCTGTATCCAAAAAGACAACAAAAGTAACTCACTCCTTAGCCCATATGATGTCCTGAAAAATTAAAATCTCTGCATATGTGATTATCAGTTAAAATCAGAATGATTTTATTGATAAGAATCTGGCTTTCTGACTTTGCTACTTCACAGGCCTCATAATCAGAATGTTTCAGCAGTGTTTAGGAGAGGACAGAGTCAGCAGGTCTCCAACCTCATCCAATATACATTCTGGCAGGCTAAAATCAATACACTAAGATTTGTCTGCCAGCTTCTTTATCCCCATTCCCATTTGCTGCTGACTCTGGCCTCTCCCTGAAGTCTACTGCACCTGTTACTGTCTGAAAAATTTGTACTCCTCCAGTTTACAAATTACTTAAACCACTCCAGTAAAATGAAGGGAAGAAGTTCTTCTTTCTGGCCATCCTAGAACCAAGGCCTCGTATGCAAGTAGCATCTTGGCAAAAGCGTTTGGAGTGGTTTTCCAGCTACATCTGCTCCATCTGTTCTTGCTACGCTGACAGTACCCTTAGCCAAAAAGATGGCAGTTCAGTGTCCAACTTGCCAGTGTAACTATATGATTAGTCTGATGCAGGACATCTCTAGAGATTGTAGCATCTTGCTTCACAAAAAAAATAAATTCAAGCAGCACAAATTTGCTTAGGAGTTTTTACTAATTTGGATCATTTATTACTATCAATAACTGAATGGTGCTTTATAGGCAGCAGCCAATACAAAGGGTGGCCTCCATTGTCTCATATGAAGCTAGAGGATTGTTTCCTGAATCTTCTCCACACATACAGGAAATTCTGCATTGCCTTTAAGGGATTTATCTATTTACTCTCCACTTCTTACGTAGACTAGAGGAAAGAACTAAATAAGCTATCCTTGTTCTCCTAGGATTTTGGTGTCTATAACTATGTCTAGCCACAAGACTAAGCTAGCCATCATGTGATACTTCTTAGTCTGCACCAAAACAAAGGTCAGACATAAACCTGGTCTTAAATCACCCTTTTCTGCACCATTATTTTTCAAGACGCTCCCTATGGTTTCCACTTTTTATGACCTTATCAGTACTGCCTTTTCATCTGAGTAAATTCTACTCATTTCCACTGGCAATGTCGATCTAGTCTGAAATAATCCTAATTATCTCATTGCATGCGACCCCCAGCTCTAGAGGAATTAGGCATATGGAAACAAGGATTCTGTAAGGCATTCAAAGTTGCAACTATTTTTACCTCTGGAGAGGCTTTGAAACAGAAATATTACAAACTGATGGCATTTCAGTATGTTCATGGCTGTGCTCAATTCTAACAAGATTTAGCAAATGCTCTTTCAGTTAGGAAACTCAGCTGAAAAAACTCTGTAATGGTCCTTCAGATAGTTGAATAATTCCATAATTCCTCTGTGTAATTCAGGTAACAAACAAAAAGGTTGCAGCAGCATGAAACTTTAAAGCTTGTAACCACGGTATACACAAATAACAGTATTATATTAGACATCTAGTATTTCTGTCACTAGATTTCCTAGGCATAAACTGACAATAAATTATATTTTTATTATTATTTTGGGGTGGTGTTGCAGTTTGTCTTTTCCAAAACCTAATTAAGTTTATGCATCACACACCACTCAAAATTGTTTTATCTAGCCTGGAGTTAGTCTGATTTGTTCCCTATCGAGGGTGAGTATTTTTTTCCTAATACTTCTCCTGGGAATCTTTAAGCAAGAAAGACATCGTTTCTGTTACGATTGCCTCACTATACTACTAACACCAAATATTGTCAGTTCTTGCTATACACACTGAAAACATGAAAAATAATAACAATAAAACCCCATTACCAGTGAAAAAATATAGGGTTTTTTCCAACTAATGTATCAGTTCTGACACTTTTGTTATTTATAAACAAGTTCAAATCATTTATAGCAAAACTGAGACAAATTAAATCAAGATCTGAAAAAAACCAGTGTGCTTAGTTATTAAAAAAACCCCAAACATCAAGTATTTCTGTCAGGTACTCCTTTATGAATTATAACTCCTTCAGGGTCTGTTTGGAGCATTTTAGAAAACACATCTGACAACCAAGAGTAGTTTGCTTTGGATTAGCAATTCAGTGGTCTGGGCTTGTTTCTGTATGGTTTTTTAAGCAGAAATCCTCCATCTGTGTGTTGCTTACTTAGGTAAGAGAATGTGTTTGTGCACCTTACTTCCTATTTCATGGATTTTACAAGGTTTCAGCTTTACTGCTTACCATTTCCATGATATAGAAGGTAGAAACCAAAAATCCAAAGAGGTTGTTTGCTGGGAGGGAAGAGGGAAGCTGGGAGCAAAAAAGTTATTTTAGAGTCTTTCAGAAGCACTTTTAGGAAACATTTTGATTCTTTTTCATAAAGAAGCTTCTCTAGGAGGCATCCTGGAGAATGGAGTCCTGATAACTATCCTTTCCGTATGAACTCCATAAACTCCAGCCCCTGGAATGAATAAAAATACAAATGATCTCAGACACTCAAACAGACAGATCACCTGGGGTGGTTTCCCTCTGCAGTGTTACTTGGCAGGCAGCTGGGCAGTTCTCTTCCCCGCAGCTTGCTACATCTGCAGGTCTCCTGCCCTTTTTCTCTTTCGGCTGCCAGGTCAGCTCTCTTTCCCTCTCAGCTGACAGCCTGATTCTCCCTCTCAGCTCCTCGTGCCAAGCTCGCCCTGCCTGTCGCAGAGCTGGCAGATCATTTCTGTCTTTCAGTTACAAGTCCTGTGCCCCACTTACAGGGTCTCCTTTCCTCTCATCTGTGGTCTTTGTTCTCCTTTCTGTCTGCACGTTTTCAGTCCCCAGTGTTTTAGTAAGTGAACTGGCAGACTCTGAAGCGATTATGCTAATACACGAGGCAGGGACACACACTTTCCCTCGTTTCCAGACAGTTTCCCCATGCCTCAGCTCCCTGGGTGATGCACCCAAGGTTACCGAATGAGGGGGTAGCAAGGAATCGAACTGAGCTTCCTCCGGTCCTGGACAGCAAATTTGACTGTTTGGGACATCCTAGGCACCTTTATAGATTCCTAGGAACCCATTTAGCGCTGTCGCTTTTACCATCTATCCTACCTCTGCCACCCACTGTTGGATTAGGTCATATCCTAAAAGTTTCACATCAGTAGCAGCACAGACTGCATTTCTAAGAGCACTGCATAGCCTACAAATCTATCAGCTGGATGAAGGGGAATGTAGATTTATGAGTGGATTAGTGCTTTTTGATCAGAAACTTGCAGTGAAAAATGCAGATGCAGTGATTAAAACAGTTTGCTAAAACATTCCTGTAAGAAAAACAGGCAAAATAATTCTGAAAAGGTTAAAAAATTTCATCTTGACATAAAAAGTTCTTTGATTTTTTAAATTCAAAACATGTTATAATTTTTATTATTTCCAAACACAATATTGTGTTCCCCAATCATCTTTCTAATTCTGTAGAATGCAAAAGAGATTTCAACTGGTTTGATGCTTATGTAAACTTTTTTTAAAAAACAGAAACTGACAGCAATTGCTGTTTATTAAAAAAGTGCACTAAATTGATTTCAATAGCTGTCCAATTTTTTTATAGACCAATGAAAATCCTCTGCTAGAAAAAGACAGGCCAAATACTTTCTAGTGCGCTTTAAACTCCAGTCACATAGCTCTCTTGGACCTCAGTTAAAGAAAGGGGCTAAGAGATTTCACGGTTACCCAGCACGTATTCACAGTTTGTTTTCCTTGGATACGATATAGCTAATGCCTCAAAAGGTATCTGACTGGAGCATTTTAATTTTTTTTTTGCCATGTTATTAAAAGCACCCTGGATCACTGAAACAAAACGCATGTGTGGAATGACCATGGGCCAAATAATTTCACAGACTGGGAATGATTTTTGGTAACACTTGCTGTGGCCAGACATTATTAATTCTTCTGATGTTCATTGTAATGATGCAATAATGAAGAACTAATGTGTTATTAATGAGGTGGTAATGCTGTATATACTTCACAGAAATTCCATTATAATTGGCCAATCAATGTACCATTGTTTTAAATTGTTAATTTGTTTTTAAGAGAAAATGTAACATAAGTTAACAAATGTAGTCTTAAGTAAGGCTGAGGCCAGCTATTTTCCAATGACCTTCTAGGCTCTTTTGAAAAGCTTTGCCAACTTATTCAATTACAAAGTGAGAAGGCAGAGTGGTTTCAAAACAATTATAAAAGCTGCCAATAAATTTCATTCAACTCTTCTTACTTAAGAACAAGGTCAGCAATGAGAGAAAAAGAGTGCTTTTGAAGCCCAGTGTGCCAGTTTTTAACTTAAGGGGTGTAGCTCTGAATCATAAAACTAAGCTTTGGATTCATGTGGGCACCTTGAGACCTCCCCAAAAGGCTTGATTTTTGAAGCAACTGTGCTTTTTACTGAAATGCAGGTCTTCTAAAGGCATCTAAAATTGGGCACCCAAATTTAGTGGCTTTTCAATATATGTATTATTATTATTATTACTACTACTACTACGGGATTGTCCTGTTCATTTTAACTAACCACTAAACTCTTTACATTAGGAAACCAGAAAAGTAGAATGTAAGGAATCACAGGCTGAATATTTAGAAAATTCATGGCAATTGAGGAATTAGAGCATCTAAGAGCATCCTTAGAGCATCTAAGCTTATAAGAATGTGTTGAAAAAAGCCTCTGGCTTAGCAAATTAACTTAATATGGGGTGGGGAGAGCTTTCCAAGTTAAGGATGTCATTTCCCATATACTAGCTTTGATACCAAAGTTAATATTTCTGCAGTCATTCATACTGCAAACACCCATAGTACCTACCCCCTTGCAGTACTGTCCTGATTTGAACAGAAAAGTTCATTTGCTGTGCTATGTTTATATTAGGTTGAACTTTCTCACAAAGTATATATTTTATGACCAGAGTCACTTTTAGACTGCCATCTTCCTAAGTCTACATTGTGATTGCCTGAATCTTGCTACTCAAGATGTAGTACAACAATGTCCATTGCAGTCACTAAACTCATTAAATGTATAAGCTTATGTCTAGCACAGTATCTGTTGTCCAGTATCCCAGTATATCTATGCTGCAAAGTACAAGCTACACTTACTCATTTCTTGTATTTCTCCATGCCCTTGTTCTTATCTGTGGCCAAGAGATGTAGTTACAGCTTCTCTGCTGTACCCACTTCCTTTCCTCATGCCTTTAGCCAGGGGACAGGTTGATTCAGAGCACTAAGGCTGACCTCAGATGTTGTTATACAGCCTTTCTATCATTTCAGTGGAATTATATTGGTTTGGGCAAATTTTTCAAAAATTTAAGTCAATGAGTCCAGACACGCTAACACAGCCAGACATACTTTAAGACAATTCTGTTTCCATTAAAAAAAATATTCTGTGTCCATTGCAAGCAGAGAATGAAAATACTTCTCTAAAGTGGGTGTACAGAGATTTTGTCTTCCATTTCATCCTCCTTCTGAATTACCTAGATGCTTTCAAAATGTTACTCTCATCTTATGATAAATTCTTCAGGACTCCTCCATAGGAAATGCCAGTGTGCCAAACTGGTCTACCTCCATTAATGCATAACAGCTTCACTAGGTATAGTAGTGTCATTCTGAATACAGAATGTCCAATATCTTTAGTTCAATGTCTGCCAAGTGTCACGTGAAAACTAATCTCGTATAATATTCATACAGGTATACTGAGAGGCCAATTAAACTGTTCCTAAACTGTTTGGAAGTTGGGCTTTGGTATTCTTTCAAGGGAAGGAAGAGGAAGGATTCAGTGTTCATTTTAATTTATTAAATTTTTAATATCTGAATGTAGGTCTTTTAGCTTTGTTTCATCTCCATTTAAGTAATGAATTTTAAAAAGAATAGGTTTAAACTGCTTGAACACTTTAGAGGGAGTTCTTTCTACTAACTTTAACTAGAGTTACAAGATTTTTTTTTATAATGTAGTGATCTGAAGTGTCTCTCAAAAGAAAATGACGGTCTTTTAAGTTTGATTTTCCAACAAATCTTATAAGCATTCTACATGATACTATGCTGCTTAAGAAACCTACATTTAGTCTTTCTCATAAAGCAGTTATCTTAGATGTAAGATTTTACCACTATACTAAAAATTCTTCCTTATTACCCTATACTAAGGCTGCCCAAATAACACTTTGAAATTTGGTGTTCAAAAAACATAGATAGATCTTTCACTGGATGTAATGGGTGGTATAAATTTAAGTTCTGAACCTTATAAAAATTCCATTTACACATTTCTGTTAACCAATTCAGTATGTAAAGTCAGTCCAGGAAAAAAAAAAATAGACTTTTTACACTCACATCTTCAGTGTAAAATGAGCCAAATTACTTGTTTCCTATTTTCCTGAGAAATATTTGCATGTTATATAGGTAGAAAAATGTTTCTAGTGAAATCACTAAGCATGGCAAAACTTCCTCTAGTGATGATTTATTATTCTGATATTCATCTGCAGGAAAAAAAAACAATGTATATGAAACATAAAATATGCAGTCCCTTTAAAATGACTTCACTTAAAAACGGTGCAAGTAAAAAATAATTTCGTTTGAGAACATGCAAGCATTGATTTCAGTCTTCAGGCAATATACTTCTCTGTGCATTTGTCACAATTCAATTTACATCCACCACTAACACAGTATCAGCATAGCATCTTGCGTCAGCTGGCAGTACATACTAAATAACTAACGGGAGAAACCCCAGTCTGACTACAGCACCACTGCAGGGCATCGCTCGGCAGGAAGAGTTGGTTCCTAGTGGGTGGATAAGCATGCAGGTGGACTAAGGATGATGCTGATAGCACAGGGGCATTAAAATTGTCCCTCACCCCACTCCCTATCACAGCTGTGGAGAGGGATTTGTTCCAGCTTTCCTTATGAAATTAGAATTCTAATGTTCTTGGAATAAATACATCTGTTTTCTTTGTTGAGTAATATTCTTGTCTTACCTACACCAACAAAAACCCCCAAGAAATAAAGAGTCAAAGAAGCAGATGAGAAGGATCTCAATCTGTTCCCAAAAAAATCACATTGTGCAGGGTATTATATCTCGTCACGCACATCCCCAATCTACAAAACCCATTGTACACCACTCTAAGCACTTTTTGTCAGAAAGTTGCTGTTTCCATAACCCAAAGTGTCTTCACTTTCACGAATCAAATCATAATGCTATTTTAAAGGCTATCCAGTCTTTAATCTCCTTTGTGTTTTAATGGTCACATAACTTCATAAGGGCCTGAATACCGTTCTTAGCTCACAAGATGGAGAAGCAGCCACAGTGGTATTACAATACTGTATTATTTTGGTTTTCCCACTAAGCAAAGATCCATTGAAACCAACAGTGCAGGCATCCTATAAATTCTAAACGGACTTTGCATCATAAAAATAATACATAATGAACTCTTTTCCAAGCAGTTCACAGAGCAGTGCTCTAATCACATAAAGCACATGAGTAGCCATTTCTTTCTAACACTACAGAGGGTTTAGACATGCTCTCTAATGTAAAGCAATTCTATCTCATCGTATTCTGACTGAGTTTAGCCATGCGGTCCCAGCTGTAGGTTTTGCCGGAAGATGGGAACACAGAAAAAGATTTTCTGTTCCCCTCCTTTGCACAAATACTGGGAGCAGAAACAGATAGCTGAGCAGAAAAGAGGTAAAGAAGAACCTGGCCACCCTGCCCGTGTTTGACCATGTTGGCAGTGCAGTACCCCAACTCTGAGAAGCTGCCCCATTATTTCAAGGACATTTGTAAAAGTGAAAGCAAGTGCAAAGGGACCATGAAAAATGAAAACAAAATATGTAGTTAATTTGCAAAAAGTGGTCAAATGAATATTCATAGTTATGGTTTTCAATCTGTTTCCAGAAGCATAATCCAGCACTTCTGGACTAGAACTGCAATGCAATTTTTTCAAAATATAAAGTTGTCCAGATTCCCTAAAAGAAGTTCTCCCTTTAAAATTGTACAGGAATTATAAAAAATGATCAGCATTCTCAACATCAGATAATTTAAAAAGCATTAATTTCTATATTTCTGAACTTTTAAAAAATCTCAGGGGCTTGTATTATTTCCTATTCCTATTGGGTAAAGCTGTATTGAATCCCTGGAGCTGCTTACCTACTCCAAACTTTTTACATTAGCTATGTAACTATTCCAAGAATAAATGGGGGTTTTTTTCTTTCCTCTCTACTTCTCTTCTGCCTCCAGATAGCTGCAGTCCTGGTTTATTCACTCACAGAGTTGATTTTTATTTAATTTGTAGTGTTTCAGTGAGATGACACATTGTCAGATCTGCCTTGGAAATTATATTCTTCAATTTATCAGCTAGCAGAAGCTTTAAAGTCTCCCCACATCATTGTGTCAGTGTGCCCCAATCCAATGGAAAGGAAACATTTCTGAGGGGTGAATGAGATGGGAGTGAGGGGTAGGGGAAAAAAGAAAAGAGAGGGAAAAAAAAAGAAAAAAAGACATGGTCCAGGTGAGTGACAGTGATATATGGTGCTTGCTAGCTAGACTCCTGTCACATAAGAGTTCTAACTGATGTTGTAGCAGCCATCAAATAAACAAACCAAACTCTCAGCATATGCCCACCTAGCAAATTATTCCAGTATTTTACAGAGAACAGGGCCTAAACCTACCGTTTTGCTCTGGTAGCTCTTGTAATTTTTTATACTTACTTTGCATTCAAACAGACTGCTACAAAAAGGAATATAGAATGGAAATCAGGCTCATTACATACATTTTAAATACTAAATCTGACTTTAAGGCAATCAAGGTTATGGTTTTCTTCATATGTAAAAATTCTACTGTATTAAAAAGTTTCCTAGGTTTCAGCAACAACAAAATTGCCACTAATTTATGAAAACTGTGTTAGTGCCTGCAAACCTTTGTCGTAAATTATGCATGTGAGCATGGAAATGCTAATGAAAAGAGGATTTCATTTACAAATGATTAGTACAAATTCAGCAGTCACTATAGTTATGGCAGTCTAATTTATTTTCTTGTAGAACATGCTGATTGCCAGGTTTTGGCCATTTATTTCTATACCGTTGAACATCAACTTCTCAGACTTTAATGTCACATTATCTTTTTATCCAAAGAAATGTTCACTTTCTTTTTAGAAGGTCTGAGTTAAATGAAGTCCTTGGGCTCAAAGTTAACTCTTTTGATTAAAACATTTGCAGGAGGGCTGCAATAAAAATGATGCCCTTTTATACAGAAGAAATTGTTGAAATTACTGTGGTTTCTAAGACTTCTACTAATATGTTGAAGAATTTTTCACTCAGCACACAATTTTTTAAATTTTTTTTCCTCACTACATAAGGCTTTTGCTAGGGATTAGACCTCCCTGGAAAAAAACTTCGTAAGTCAGCATTCCAAAAGCATTCTACAGGCCTCTAAAACAGATGAGAAGAATCCATAGTGCAAGACTTTATCATGATTTTTTTTGCCCAAAGATCCATGCTGGCTGGAAAATCAATAATGCCTTATATGAAATAGATCCAAATAGAAAACATGGGGTTCTAGGGAGTTATAAAAACATATTGTAGAAATCACTTCAAGGCTTCTTATTACATAGAGAATGTGGATCTTCTATGTATTTGTTAGTGGCGGTGATGTTTTGTGGATTTTGTTGGAAGCAGTTGAAGTAGAAACAAAATTTTCTTCTACACACGAATTTGCTACTTTCTGTTAAATCATTTAAAATATTCCAGGCTGGGAAGTTTCAGCACTGAGATTCACCATTTAGATGCAAAAGGAGACTTTTGTCCTTTTGTCTATGTTTTTTTAGAAGTTCGGTAGAAGGCTTACGTGTGAAGTTTGGTCTAGTCAACAAAAACATTTGCAAGCCTGGAAAGCCTGAAGAATTAAATCACTGGTTCTATAATTCTGGCCTGAAAAGCAGGCCACACAACACTCCAGATGCCTACAAAATGAGACTGTGGACAGACTATTAAAAAATAGTAAAGCTCTAAGTTGTGGAAAACAGACTTCCTTTAAGCCTAGATCAGACAATGATTCTAATTGCACAATCTACCGAAATCAAATACATACATAATGTGCAATGCACATTTGCCTTTGACAGCTTTATTTGTTCATTAAACATTTATGTTAAATGGCTTTTAGCAGTCCAGTCCATGATATTCATCTAAACTTGGCTAGAAAATTAACAGCTTAAGTAGTCCCATATTTTATCATATTAACCTCTCTTTGGATTTTTACTGAGTAGATGTGATAAAAAACGACCTAAATTGTGCATTTCAAAATTGAATTTTAAGAGTGCTTTTGCTAACATTAATTGTTTGGGGTTTTTTCATATTATTATGTGGTATGGCTCCTTTCTCTGATAACTCGGTAACAGCAAATTGATTATAATCACTCAGCCTAAAATGGGATTTCTTTTATAAGCAAATCAACTACATAACTATTGGGTAGGGTTTAGCTATCAAATTAACATTGTAACTTGCTTGGAAACTATTTCCTACCAAACAGTATATGGAAAGATTTCCAGGAAACTCATGCTATATATAGTACTTTAAATAGCATTTTAAAACAATTATTCATACACTTGTAATTTCTTGTTCTATTAGCTAAATGCATCTACTGCAAATCTAGCTAAGTGAAGGAGCAGAGACGAAGGCAGGGAGTGAAATACTTCCTAACATTTGATGATCAGAATAATGAGAAGTTACCCTAGAATAGGCCATAAGCCTTAAAAAGTGCAACAATTAAAACCTCTATGTTTTTAAATTGTTTGCTATATGAAATAGTATCAAGGTGTTATTCAAACAGACATTTTGATGATGTACATGCAACATGAACGCCTGAAAACAAGAAAAATCCAAACTGTATGTTGTGCAAAAAAGATAAAGAACTGTAGAATCTGTGCGATCTTCTAGCAGCCTTATTCCAAGGGCATCTCTTTGTTAAGAAACTCCTCCTGTTTTTCAATGACATTGTGAAGACTTGCCAAAGTGTTTAAATTGGAATGCTATTTGATTATCACTAAAAATCTTTAAGCTTACTTTAGTGATATGCTTACATGCAAACAATGCACATCTAAAGAAAAGACTGGTATCAGACACGGCAGTTTTAAAGGCACATTATGCACAAGACGTTTTCTGAGGCAACAAAATGTATTTTAAAAGTCTCCTCTTATTTTACATTTTTTTATATTTTTTTATTTTTCAGTAGTGTTTATAAACTTAGCTGCTTGTGAATTTGCTGCCTGTAAAGGCACCAATCACTGGTATTTCACTGTACCACAACATAGTAAATACATCTTTTTAAGGGAAATGGTTCTTTTCCCAAGCAGCTACCAAGGAAAGATAAGAGCAGGTGGATGCAGCAAGACTGCCATACCTAACAAAGCTTAAACACCCTGCTGATTGGCCAGATACAAAACTTCATTATGTTCACAAACTCCAACCTGATGTCTCAGAAACTTCTCAAAGCAATATGAAGAAAACAAAACCAGGTATGCAATAGCGAAAAAATTATCATAAGGACAGATAAAGAAAATCTGAAAGCTTGAAAGCATGAATAATTTGTTCCCTAGGAGAGCATGACACCAGTCATCTGTCAGTCTTTCCCTCTTACTAGTCCTCCTTTCTCTGGAAATCTACGTCTTAGTTTCAGCCATATACACCCGTACAATCATTTGTTGTTGCTTGCTAACAAAACCAAAATTACCTGGTCTTATCCATACAAAACAATGTACCAACTGATCTGTCTTCCAGAACAATTGATCATCTTTGCTTCCTTGCAAATAGACTCCAGTGAAGTTGTGAGGCTTCCCTAATGACATACAAAAGTCGAAGATTTGATTGTGACGTTAATAATTTCACAAAAATTGACAGTAATTTGATAAGGTGCTGCCATTACTAGATGTTAATCCACCATTAACAGAAACTGGCTTTGAAACAAGTCTGCATTACATAATATCCTCAAAGTTTCCCATTTATATTCTTTTACCTATTCAGCTGGCTCATCAGTCACACATATTTTATTTTCATCTTTTGGCAATGAGTTTAAACATTTTGATGCACAATTGTCTGATCATGGAGATATGAATATTATCTAAGGGCAAAAATTATTCCTCATGTACACATTCTGTAAAGCAGCTATGATGGTGACAGTTGCCAGGACCAGCTGGGAGAGAGAAGAGCAGTACAGGAATAACTGATCTGACATATCAGATACTGGATGTGCTGATGGTCAGCGAGATCATCATCATCCCAGTCTTGAGTTCTTAATTTAATTTACCTTATGGAAAGCAGAAATGGACATTTTGGGGAAACAGCAGCAATGGAAATGATGGACGTGCAACCCAAACATTCCCTTATGCAGGCACCTTCAGGCTTTCTACAGTTACTTTGTAATCTGTCAGATCTTTAGCTATAAAGAAATTGTTTAAATCAAAGCTAGCAGATAGAAAGATTTCACCTCTAGTTCTATCCCATGTATCACCAAATTTTGGATAAACCTAGTGTCTCTAGCATATTCACAAGTGCATCTAACACAGAATATAATCGCCTTGTACTGATGAAGTATTTATTAAGTGCTCTTCCGAAGGGAAGGATCCAGAAGAGAATGAGACATTAAAAGCCTTCAGGAAATGCATCCTGGTGGATTGCTTTCTGGTTTGTCTGAGTTTCCAGCTAAGATTAGTGAGCATGACCTGACTGAACTGTGCAAGACTGAACAAGCTATCATACTTGCAGCTACAATATTGACATAAAAGAGATTTTCCTCCTTTTCTTCTCCCCCAGCAATCACACACCTTTGCTGGAAAGTGGCCTCTATGACAGAATGCAGATGGATGATTAGCTGTGCACAGTGCAAATACCAGGTTGGCATTTCAAAAAATTGAGGGGATTCTGAGAAAGCTTGTAAATCCTCACAAAAATACTGATAAGTTTGTTCTTTGCCTTATTCATATAAAAAAGGCATTCAGAATGACAGAACAGGCTGATGAATGAAATGTAAACATGCTAGTCAGGTATTTTGGCCCAACATTTGCTGAATTTCTCATACTTCAGCTCTTGCATGTTTAATATTGCGCCCCTCTGGTGGAGCTTAACTTCTTCAGCAGCAAGATAGACAGAACAATGTTTATGATGGTATCTCATTTATTGTCATAGAACTTGTTATTCTACATATGCAGTTAATTAATTTGAATTTCTGATGCTGATGTGTGACTGCCTGAGAAAGCACCATTTTATAGTTTTGCACAAGTTCCTGAGGTGCTGATGCCTTCACTCCTATCACAGAAAACTTACCTGGAAGTATGTGTTCAATGAATTATCTGGGGCAACAGTGCAGCTGCTCCTCCTCAGTTCTTCATCTGTGTGTATTTCATCAACATTAACAGCTGAAAATTGCACACAGAATTTAGGGAAAAAAGAACCTTTTAGAAAAAGCCGATTTCATTTTTATCATTTTGCTAAGTAGGGTTGTGATAAAATCTCCACTGCCTATTGCAAGAATCAGAAGCAGCCTGTTTTGCTTATATAATGAAATATGGCTTCATTAGTATTACATTGGGCTTATAAAAAAAAGACTTGGATGAGAGTTGCAATGTAACATCTGATAAAAATTTCAGTATCTATACCTGTCTTTCAATAAATGCACAGGGCAAAACTATACAGCACTGTGTATACTAACCTGATTATCACAAAACTCTCTATATTTTTTCCCATCTATTTTTTTCTAGTGCCAGTTTTCCACTAGGAAGGTCTTTAAAATTAATACCTCTTGGGAGAAAAAAAAACCAAACAACAAAACCAGAAGAGAGGTACTGTCAGCCCAGACGCTTCTTTGCTGACTACCAAGGGCGGGGGTGATGATGTCTGGCAGCGGGGCTATAGTAGTATTAAGGAACACTTTAAAAATGCCAACTACCTTTTATTGAGAATTTTACAAAAAGATCTGGCAAGATACTTATCAGTTCCCTTCTGTGGATAGTCCCAGAAGAGTATCTATCTATATATCTCAAAACTGTAAAGCATTACATTATAAGGGAGGAAAAGTAAAAATTAAGATTACGTTAAGATTTTTCTCCCAAGAGATTTTTTTTTTGTTCCCAGCACCTGAGTTTAGTGGAATAGAGATAAGAAACTGATTACTAAAAGAAGTTTCACAGCCTCTCTGCTCTATAAGAAAATCTAATGAACTTGAATTTTAATCTTACTTTTTTGTAAAAAAACCCCCATTATTTAATGTGTAATTTTTGCTTTTTCATACTAAATGGCTGAAAGGGCCTAGAAAAAAAATCCCTGACCTAAATTGGGAGCAATCACCATGTTTTATTAACTGTTAGGATTATCTTCTAGAGAGCAATCACAAAACTATTGAATATTTTACTTTTCTCATCTGTGATGTTTCCTTCTGTCTCATTAGAAAACAACCCAGTGAATAAATCATTCAGTGCCCAATTCTGTGTATTCAGCTCCTATTAAACACATTGTAAGAGCACTCAACATCTCAAAGGGACAGACTTCTCATCAGCCTCATCTTTAATGCAGTCTTCAGCATCAAGTTTCTTCCAATCTACCTATTAAATTTCTAAATTTCATTTTAGTTTGATGTGTATATGTGTTCTTTTATTGTGCTGCTACACATCACACAACAATATGTGAATGATTCATATAATTAAACTAAGCTATCTAATTATGCAATATACAGGTTGATAGATATTTTCTAGAACTCCAAATTAAACACCAGGAATAAACAACCAGGAAGTAAAATTTCCTCAGGAAAAGAAGGGCAGTTGAAATTTTCCTCTGAAAATGCTTTGCGTTCTTTCTTTAACAGGAATACTGCAGTTGCTGTTAGCAGGAAAAATTCACAGAGAAAGCTATTCTACCCTCTTTCTATTTTATTAGGGGAAGAATGTAGTTGTTATTCTACTAATGCTTATCACTAAGACAGCAGCACAAATCTTTTTGTTATTTTCTTTTTCCTCTCCCCCTAGTTTTCACGTGAGTTTTTGGACTGATTAGCCCCTGGGCTCTTCTATAATTTGTGGTAGTGCAAGTAAGCATAGCTTCAGGAGATGCGTAATGTCATTGTCTGTGCCACAGGAGTCAGGATTACATGTAATCCCATTTCCTCTGATCACAGCAGGTGCCAGTAGAGGTACACAACATTTTAAACAGAAAAATGTGGCTATAGAAGAGGTACTCTGATAATACCTGACGAAGGTCTGAGTGGAATGGGAAGTGTTCTGTTTGATGTTAGGGCACTGCTCTTCATAGTGCCCTCTGGTTTGGAGCAGCACACTTCTGAGATTCAAAGGTCAGTTCCGAAAACCACAAGTGTTTTTGATCAAGCTACAAATATCTTTACAGAAGTTTCCTCATATCTTAAATCATTTACCATGGCTCCATCACAGTTCAGTTTGCTGCCAATGACTCTTTGTCCTATACCATGCCCCTCACAAATGGCAAAGAATACCGTATCATTCATTTCTGATCATACATCAGAAATTTCCAACCAGCAACCTGCAGAGGCACAAGGCAAGGCTACCTGGCCTGAAAGCATGCTGCTGGTTATTACATTTCTATGTGTCATGGAAGAAACAGAAGTTGGGCTCAGAGACTCCCCTCAGAGCTGCCAGTGTTCCTCAGATTAGGTTTTATATGGTTTTACCAGTCAAGCTGGAAACACTGGCTAGAAAAACATGAAAAATAATATCCTCGCTGAGGTGTGGCACATTTGTTGTGTGTCAGGCCTGCTCATTTCACTTTTGAAATAGCCTGTGAAGCTACTCCAATGGTATACTATAACAAAACATGAATATACCTTATTGTTACTAAAATTTAAAAACTATAAAAAGATAAAAATGTATTTCAGGCTGAAAAAAAAAGAAAAAATGAAGAAACATTAAGTTCTGAAGATTCTATTACTTAGGATTTGTTCAAGAGCTTGTTTAATTTTGTCTTTCGTTTTCATCATGGCAACAAGTTCCACGGGAACATGGGAGAAATCGCTGTTCTGACATCTAATGATGACTGACTCTTTTTGGTACAAATGAGTTGCCTGTAGCTTATCTAAATAGAAAACCATGCAGAAAATATCACAAACATAACGAACATTTGAAATGCACTACTGTCATTTTAGTATGTCACTTGGCTTTTAACAGAGCTCTTTTAAAAGAAAGTAGATATCACGTATTTTAGTTAAGTTTAAAGTAGATTTAGAGGTGTAATTTGCAGATTGCCAAAGTCCATTAACCTGATGTCTAGTTAACATATGGAACTGTACCTTTGAGGTAGGAAGAGCCATAAAAGAGGCTAGAAGCATTAAGCCAAAAGATCTGATTAACTGCTCATTGTGTACAAATTAACCATCCAAAAAACTGTAACCTGACCTGAACTATTAAGAAAGTTACAGATTCTGGTAATAATAAAAAACAAATCTGAGAGGTGAGACATTAGTTTCTTTTGAAAATAAATCTTTGTATAATACGTTCACTGCAGTACTGCAGTGTTGGAAGCCTGGTTACTCAGTCTTATTCTCTCAGCTTTCAGGAGGAAAAGCAGCTGTGCAGAACCACAATGACTAACGTACCTTCTCGTAAAACATGCACCAGCCTTATACTGCAGCACAACATAACTAAAGTCACTTTATTGTGTTATTACTGCCTTTCCCACTCATTTCTAACGGTTTATGGCTTCTTTCTTTACAGATATCCTTAGCCCCACCTTTCTTTTCGGCCTTAAAAAAATTCATTTTTATTTAGTGCTGAGATATTTAGCTCTGTTGTAAACAGTCAATCTAGAACAGAATACAGCTGTTGGAAAAAATGGATATACAGCTGTCCAGATACATAATAAAGGCTTCTTGACACTTCTTGACTAAAACATTTTCCTGAATTTTGCTGTATCCCATGAGTTTTAGGATGAACAGATAGTGTAACTCAGTTCACATCTGCTCAATAGCTCTACCAGTCTAAAGTTGAACAGTTCTCACACCCTCAAACCACATTTGCATCAACCCTCTCCTTTTCCTGTCTCCCTTCCTTTTGCAGGTTTCTACTTTTAGATTGAGATAACAGCCTCGTTTCTCTCTTGTCACTTTACCTGGTTCATTTGCAGATGATTCTGCTTAGTCTAATTAGGCTTTTTCTCTTTCTACCCATAAAGGGGGGAATGAGAGTAAGAGCAGAGTAACTCAAGAGGACAATAACCCAGAGTTAGAGTTATACACAGCTCATGTAAGACAGATACTTACAGGTAGACTCACATGTATCAGAATGATTTGTAACAATACACTATCATGTGTGTGTATATGCATTTGTATAAAATATATTTTTAGTGTGGAATATGGGTGCACCGTATATCCTTATTACAGGAATTTTGCAGAAACAATTTTAATTAAAACTTTTCATTAATAAAACATGACTGAGTCTTGAAGAAAAGCTGCAGAGTCTGACATTAGAACAGCTGGAACTGATAAAAACAAGAAAGATATTCTGCCTCCACCCAAAGAATTTTAAAGTCTTGGTCTATGAAAATGAAATGGGATCCAGTATCCTTTGAAGAGGAGACAATTTAAAGCTCAATGCTGATGCCGAAGAACTTTTACAGTAATTGCAGATTGATAGCTTACATTTGTTTCCCAAGATCTCTTACACAGAAAATCATAGCAAGTAAGTGTGACAAACCACCTGTAAGATGATAGCTTACAAGATGATAGGTTACTTCTAAATATAGAGTTTCCTGCCAATAGTCTAGATTTGACAAATCTTCTTATATTGATCTACACAATTTGATCATTGCTTTCAAAGTAAAATTGATCCAGTAGCAACAGCATCACTTAAAAATAATGACAAGTGTTAATACATTAAAAAAATTAAAAATTAAAATTAAGAGGACACAGATTAATCCATATACCTTTTAATTGCATTGCCTTTTGTTAATCTTTGGGTTTACCGAACTGACAGCTACTGTAATGCACATAATATCCCTTGATATCCAATGTCTTGACAACAGTCATTTTCAACAGTATGTTGAAATCTGGCATACATGATGACACCACAGTTCAGTTACACATGGCACTACAGTGTAAAACTGAAATTTTTCCTTTAAATTTAGACAGGAAGCCCAGCAGCATTTTCATCTCTAGATGGGGCTAAACCACGACAAGAACTAACCAAGGCACCTCCAAAAATTTGTATTCTTTTACGTTACTTTGTAGAAATAATAAGAAAAACAGTAGAAAACAAATTGCTTAACAGTGGAAACAATATTATTTAGGTCATCTTACAGCCTCATGGCCTTTGATGCACACATTCATGAACCAAACAATAATGTCTACCATTAATACACAGACTTCATCAATAGATTTCATAGCATCTTATAAAGGAGGCAGCTACTATTCTTTCAAGCTTGTGACCAGGGAGCAGAGATTCATAAAGGTGTTGTGGTTTAACCCCAGAAGGCAGCTAAGCACCACAATGCTGCTCGCTCACTCCCCCCCAGTGGGATGAGGAAGAGAATCAGAAGAGTAAAAGTCAGAAAACTCATGGACTGCAATAAAGACAGTTTAATAGGTAAAGCAAAAGCCACACACGCAAGCAAAGCAAAACAAGGAATTCATTCACTGCTTCCCATGGGCAGGCAGGTGTTCAGCCATCTCCAGGAAAGCAGGGCTCCAGCACCCGTAACTGTTACTTGGGAAGACAAACGCCATCACTCTGAACATCCCCCCATTCCTTCTTCTTCCCCAGCTTTATATGCTGAGCGTGACGCCACATGGTCTGGAATAGCCCTTTGGCCAGTTGGGGTCAGCTGTCCCAGCTGTGTCCCCTCCCAACTCCTTGTGCACCCCCAGCTTACTGGGGCAGTGCGAGGAACAGAAAAGGCCTTGACTCTGTCTAAGTACTGCTCAGCAGTAACTAAAAACATCAGTGTGTTATCAACACTGTTTTAATCACAAATTCAAAACATAGCCCTATTTAAGCTACTAGGAAGAAAATTAACTCTATCCCAGCCAAACTACTACAAAAGGCAATGCATCTTGTCCAACTTCTCCAGTAAGTTCAGTGGGAGATGTTGTATGAAAATGACAATAGTGGAAATGGCTAACTGTTTCCCGAGGTATTTCAAGTTATCAGAGCCCAACTACCAAAACAACGCAGCCTAATTTTTCTTCAGCACGAACATGACTTAGAAGGCCTGGTTCATCTTTTTCTTCTCCAAATTCCATGATTTTTTTTGGCTCCCTATGAGGTTCTGAGATTGGCTTTGACAGATGTGAATTACAGCAGCATCTCAAATTACCAGGATTTACAGCTGTAGAGTCACAACTGGTCAAAACAAATGCAGAAGAGCACATCCATGTGAAGACAAATAAAAAAGGAATTAACTGTGCATTCAATTAAGTAACTAACTACAGTAATCTAATATAAAGTAGCAAGAATATACAAATATAAAGAGAGTGCCAAAAGTAGACCAGGCAACAGTGGCATTATACCAAATAACCAGTAACGCACACAGTACCAAACTCTGATTACTGCTACAGAAATGTGTATGGTGTGGGAAGTGTGCTGGAGGGGAGGGGGTGGGGAACAAACCAATTTGGAATCTGTTACTTGGTCGTTCCTGTCATGGTGAAGATACATATCTAATGAAGGCATCCGATCTGCCACCTAGTCCATGCCCTCTCCTTAGGAAAGCACACTATGAGAACAACCTGGACTGAACTTACTATTTATTATTCATTAATAGGTAGCAAAAATTATTGCAGGTTTAAGAGAGTACAGAGACATGAGATAAAATAAGTGAAGCAAAAGTAGCACAACTTAACATTTGTCCAAAGTGGCAGAATATTTATAGAATACTATAATGTAAATGTGCACCCTAAAGTCACTTTTCATTGTTATAAATTGTTATACTTTCCCCAGAGATACTATGCAACTGCAAATAGGAAGCAGCAAATCTTTATGATCCTGGATGACAGAGCTACAGGTATCGCCCAATTAAGAATGGAAGGAAATCTCTCCATCAGGCAGTCTAGCTATTAAGATGCAGTTCACACTATGGATGTGTCTGAGAAGTTTGCAGTCTGTGAAAGCGAAGGTGAAGGTCAAGGAGTAAGCCACAGAAACCTTGGCTACCTGCAGAGTCTGCAATCAAGATGTGTGGAGTTGATACGTTCTCATATTATTCCCAGAAACGATGTCTTTTCTTCCCATAAATGTGGTCACTGCATTGCTGATCATCAGGCCTTTGTAGTACAGTGTCGTGAGGTGATTTATAAAACTCATGTTTTCAAGGCAGTTCATCAGGGAATTGAAGCAGCTAAGATGTTGATAATCACTAGAGCTGAAGCAGATCTGACAGGCAAAATACCAGCCTTTCTCAAAAAACTTTTTGCTCAGAGGTATCTGCTATAAACAACTTTGGCTCATCTGTAGTCAAGAGCAGTACCGGTATACCTTGTCTGGGTTTCACATTCCCTTGCTAAGCCACCTTCCCATCATGCCCTTTCATCTTTCAGACAGTCTTGGGCTAGAAAAGATTCCTGCCTGCCCA
Source organism: Ciconia boyciana (assembly GCF_034638445.1). NCBI lineage: Eukaryota > Metazoa > Chordata > Aves > Ciconiiformes > Ciconiidae > Ciconia > Ciconia boyciana. The sequence continues at coordinate 4,779,114 of NC_132945.1, forward strand.
ATAAATTATCAACAATATTTTCCATTTAAAAGTTAGTCAGTCACAACATGATTTGTATGAGCGTTCAGCAGCAAGTTCTTTTTCTTCTAGAAGTACTCCCTTATATAGCACATTGTTTTGGCACATAGACATCTTCACCCCCTATTAAAATATCAAAAGTCACAAGTAATCATCTGAACACAACTTTTTTATGTGAGTAGAGCTTTGATCTTGAAGAACTGAGCAACTCAGATGACTCACAAGAGACTTTTGCATTCTAGATAGCCTGCTAATTTCAGCCACACAACAATAACAAAACCTTTGACAGTGAGGGCAAATTACACATAGTTTTGAGAGGTCAGCTCCCCTCCATTGGTGGTCACAAATACACAACTTGGATCATTACCAGAAGTGCTGCAAACAAAACTATCTCCCAGAAAAGACCAAACAATAGACAAAAATAAATAAATGCTTGAATGAATAAATAATAAAAACTGTCTTCATGCCTGGAGTCAGAACTGAGAGTGGTAGGAGCTGACTGGAGAAGTGCGGCAGCTGCTGTCCACGTGGCAGCAAGCATTCAATGCTCAGTTGGCGAGCACAAGCTTGCAGCCCACAACCAACCACGTTCAATCGAACCTTGAGGCACTTGTTTTCTCTCCAACTACCTTAATTTTAAGAAGGACTCAGACTTACATGCACTGAAACTGCTAGGTAGTACTCCCATTCAAACTCCCAGACTAGGTCCCCCGGTTTCTACTCAGAACCTCTTTTTGCTAAATAATTCCATTTATTTCAGCAAGCCCAGGGCAAAGTCAGATAAACAAAACAGAAAAATCACCATGTAGAGAGCCCAGTTCTATACATCAAGTGAGCACTTCAGTCATAGCAGTAACATTTATGTTCTGGACCTCTCACACAAAGGGAAAATCAGCTTCCTTTAACAGTCATTATTTTGCCTGTTGGCTTATGCTATGGGTTTGAAATTCTGCAAGTCATACTGCTGTTGACACTGGTCCAGTTTCTTGTTTCACAGTCTTCATTTTCAACCTGCCTCTTCACATAAGAGTTGGGGGGGAGGGCAGGAGGTTTTTTTACTCTACATGCTACCGCTCCTCTGCTAGTCTTGTTACCGTTAATGTTCTTAAATACTTTTTACCACATTTAATCAGGTATAGCATTTAATCAGGTAATCACCCACTGAAGTAAAAATAATGTTTCTAAGTAGTCCATTTGCCTTTGCAGCACAGAAAGAAACAGCTCTAAGCAGGTAGGCTGAAGTGCAAATGCAGCGCTTCTACTTTGATGATCAGCTTGTTTGAACAGGAGTAGAGTGAAGAGATTTACTTGAAAATAAACCTTTCCTCCCTGCCACCCCCCCCACAATGGTGCTACCTATTCTGTTATAGAGCAGACAGGAAATTTTGGGGACTACCTGCAGAGGAAAAGATTATAAAAACTGTGTTTCATGATGTTTCCATTCTTTTGCTCCAGCATGCAGCAATGTCCAGTGCAGACTGGTGACTGTGTCCGGCACATTCCCATCTGCAGTTGAACATGGCAACACGATATTACTTGAACATGGCAAAGATGGTATCAGTTGTTTGAAAAGTTTATAGTCAGAATATGGATAAATACTAATGAGTAAACATGACGCCATACTGGCCGGAGTGGTTGAATAGGTGAAAAAAATTACCGATGTGGCTGAACATAATGGACAAAGAGTCAGCCCGATTTTTGCAGACAGAAATCATGCTTTTAAAACGTTAGAGCATTCTTCAAAGAAGTCAGTTACATCTTAAATAAAGTTCATGCACATGATAATATCTGGATTCCCAAAAAAGGGGAAGGTTTAGTGTGAGGTAGAAGGGAAGTTCCCCTCGTATGCTAATAAACTAGTAGAAGACACGACAAACAAGATAGGAATAAATGGTGATTAAAAATTGAGGGAGAAACTCAGTAACATTCCACAGGAATTCATGCTGGAGCCCCTGGTATTTAATATATTCATAAGCTACTTGAAAAGAATGAAGAATAAGGTGACAAAATTTGCTTAAAGCAGAAAACAGCTGAGGCTTCTTCAACATGGATAAGAACACAGCTGAGGGAGCATAGGATGACTGAATATAGATTGACAATTCACCACACCTTGTAGCACAAGACCCATAGGGTGTGCAATGAAAGCATGCAGCAGCAGTTTTAAAATAAAGAGCACAGATGTAAATCAAACTTTTCCCACACAATTCAGAATTAAAATGACAGAATACATTCCAAAAGGACAGATTTGATGTTAACATGTAAAAAGTTAAATACCTCTTAGACAAATGGAAGAGAACTCTCTCAATAGCTATTAAGCAAAATGGTGTGAATAGAATATTCGGGTTAAGAAGTTCATATACTGCAGATGAAAATAGGAAAAGCCATACCTACTGAAATATCAATATGCCTGCTCTGCTTTTACACTTTTTCTTCAAGCATTTGATATTGCCTGTTGTCTTTGTTGATTTCTCCAGGGTCAGCTGGACTCTTGGTCTGATCTATTGCAGACATCCTTTTGCTCTTGGAGCTCTCTGCCCTTTGCATGCAGTTAAGATAGTTTCACCTAGGAATACACAGACATTGAATGCGGCAATTTTCCTTTTTCCCTCACAACCACTCAAAAAGTGAGCCTAAAGCTACTCATCTTCTGTTGTGCATGGAATGAAAATAAGACAAGAGAGAAGGAAGGAAGAGACTAATGATAGTCAAGGGATACTGTGTAAGTCAACCTTTCCAACAGGTATAGAATAAGAAACAAGTATCACATAAATACAAAAATAAAGACCCACCCCCCCAAAAAACAACCCACCCCCAAAACACTTGCCTATTTTGTATCATGAAGACTATTACTAGATAAAGAATTTTATAAGAAGCTTAAATAGAATTTAAATTTTCTGGGCTATATTTACATCATTACTTGATTAAGAGTAGCACTCAGAGATAACAAGTAGGCTTGTGTTGTACACAGCCTTGTAAATAAAGTATGAGGGAGATAAACTAACTTTTACAACTTTTCCAGGAAAGCTGGGAAATTAATGGAAACCACCTTAGCCCTAAGATAGTTTCTCCCAAATAGCAGAGTAAATTAACTTACATAAAAGATCCACATTGCTATTGTTAGCCTACTCCCAGAACTCATGCTTCCTCATTTAAAGTTAGCTTGCATATCTAAACCACAGTGCAATTTCTATATAGGGCATCTTTCCTCACTATACAACACCATTAAGACCCTCCAGGATGTGTTTTACCAGCCTGCTAATCCAAACCTCACACAGCACACAACCAGCAGCCTCATATATCATACCACACCTTGAGGCATATGTTAATTGACCAATAAAACACACCTGTAGCATATTAATGTTATAATAAAACACTCTACATATTCAGTAAATTTTGTATTATCAGTTCTCCATCAATTATTTATTAAGAACTAACATAATAAATAATCTGCTGCACAAGGTGCAATAACATGAGGACAAAATAGTACAAAATACATTTTATCACCTTCTCTCTACAGTTCCAGTCTATGTAGCATACTGCATATTTATAAGTGCTTGAAGTAAGGTAAGATTGAACTCTTCAGCTCTAAATCTTCATACTCTGTTCACCAATAGATTGCTTTGTTGAAATTAACAAAAGAACAGGCATTCTTATATGTATTTGCTTGCATCAGGTTCTCTTAATCCTAATATTAGTAATTCCCTTCTGTATAGAATCGGTAGTTTCATCCTTTGTGAGTACTCGTTAGCTGACTCAGTATTAGCATTAGCTAACAGAAATATTTCCACTAAAAAGACACTGTAAGCCTCTTCAGGCCTAAAACGGATTTTTAAATTTCAGTAAAGAATATTTACAGGATCTCCAAATAAAATTAGCACATAACTGAAATGAGGGAGTTCCATCACCACAAAAAGCAAAAATAAGAGCCAACGTGGATTTCATTGATCTTGTAATGCTGGATCTACCAGGGCCTCACTCCTTCTCCCATTTGCTTAGATAGGAACAGTCTTGGAACTTCCAAAATGCACACTGAATGAATGACTACCACAACTCTCAGCACTAAAATGTTGAAATGCTTAAACGTTAAATACAAGCCTATAATTTAAGTGAGGACTTTGGACATAATGTTCTCAACTGGTTTAAGCTGCTAAGTCACCCCTAAAATCAACAATTACAATGATTTACACTTCAACTTCTAAAAATCCAATAGCAAAAATTCATAAAAAACCAAGGTGATATTTATAGCATTCAACACGTACTCACTTTGTTTGCAAGAACAGAAAGATGCCAGATGATCCTTTAGAGCTTGTCACAGTGAAGATGTTGGATGGGAAGATTGCTAAAGTGAGGCCATAAGAAGATACAGTCATAAAGCAGGACAGCTTCTCCTCTGAACTACAGAAGCACTGAATAGCTAGTGTGGATTCCTGTACTACACATAAGCAAGGGTAAAACAGGAACAAGTCCTGACTGTTCAGGATAAGCTACCAGTTGTTTACCACGCAAGAGAAACAATGCGCTAATCATAGACTGACTCAAAATGAGTATTATTACAATCATTACACTAGAGCATCTCAACTAAATGATCATAATGGAAGAAGATGTGGGAAGCTGTATTTTTTTATTGTACTTCGTAGCAGTTACTGTTCAATAAATAACAGGGCAAACGTGGTATATTTTTGCTATGAACTAAGACTGTCGATGCACGCATAACCATTTATTTTCACTCTCATTTACTTTTTAATCAATACATTGCTGAAGAACGGTTGTCTTTAGAAAATAAGCTCAGGTCCATTTTAGGTTTGGGACAAATTCATGTATAGTAACAGAATTTAAATTTTTAGTAGCAAAGGTAAATTAGATAGAGCAAGGATCTGTAAAACAAAGCAAAACAACAATGAAACCAAAGGAAATTAAGTCTTAGAAGGGACAGAAAACTGAAGGGATATAAAGCTACTTTCACTAATAATGCTTTTGTTGTATCTCAGACCTTTACCACAAAATGGCTAAACAGACCAAAGGTCCAGTCTTGTATGCAACTCCTATGTTGGAAAGTTAAGAGTATGTTAAAATGTTGATTAGCAATTAGTGCATTCACACAATTTAGAGGGGTTTTTTTGATGGCAGATAAGTAAATGATTATCTAAAGAAATCCAAACGTATCTACAAAACACAGAATCATCTCCTGTCTAATAAGACTTCTCTTTCAGTGTCTTCATGATGATATATAATTTTTAAAAATAATTACTCCCTTTTGAATGGTATTTTTTTCCCTTATGGAACACAATAAGGAGTTTCATTGCCATTCAAACTTTTCCAGCGTTTTTCTATTTCTATACCTTTATTACAGCATCTCAATAGCACCTCTCAGCAGCAGCCTCAATTCTGTCTTCATCATGTAAATTGTGCAATTGTACTGTTGCACACCAGCATGGGGGAGATGACTTTTATTTACATGCATTGATATATATATATATTTTCTGATCAAATTCCACCAAGTTACCCTTCCAATCATCCCTGAATTTGGTTCAACTTACTAAAATACCTTTCAAAACTACCACTTTACATAGATGATTCTGGGCCCAGGACCCCCGCTAGGCGTGAAAGAATGCTTTTTTGAAAAATCTATGTATGCAAGCACAAGATATGGAATATCATTTTATTTGTTTCTCTCAGATAGTAAATTTAGTCACAAATACCCATGCAGGTGAGGAGGTATCCCAAGAAAGCAGCACTGTTGATATGTTTTAAGCCAGTTGCTTGCCAGTTTTCAAGTGCTGACCTATTTAGCTTGAAAATACTTTGCTTATTTGTATTTCTAATAAATATTATAGTTAAATCCAGATATAGCAACAGTCACGTAGAAAACAGATAAAGGCTAGGAATAATCAATAAAACATAACTCCTAAACAATTTCTGATTCTTTTCTCAAAGAGGAAGTTAAAATTCGTATTTCTACAGATTGCAGTCTTAGATGATTAAAAAACCTGATTTACAAAAAGCTATAACATACCCCATTTTTTTTTCAGTGTTCTTATCCATTGCTGCCTTTACGTGATAAATGTTTCATGAAGTTGAAAAGAACTAAAATCAAAACCTACATAAGTTACTAAAATGAAAGAGGAAGAGTCAGCAAACGTATGAGCATCAGTTTGAAGATTATTCAGTTGCCTCTCGTTACAGGAACAGTTCTTACGTCTATAGCAAATGGAGGATACATAGAAAAGGAAAGAGCTAGAGCCAAACAGAAGTTAAAGGGGAGAAGAGCACAAAATTATAATCATCATTATTATTATCAATTCAGTATGGACATACAACTGAAAGCTCTGAGTAGCTACAACAGTAGGTGAAAATCATGGTATTATTCATGACCTTGCATGGAAAAAAGAACATACATCTTCCATCGCCTTCCATCCACCACACATTGTTTGTGCCACTAAAGTGTGTATTAAAATAACATATAGGAATGGCTGTGTTACAAATATCAGAGAAATAAAAGCTTTCATTTCCTAGTGGTTATTTAAAATGCATCTTTAGGGTCAAATTTTTAGCTGTGATTTACTCATGCTACAGTTTCCTGTGATGGAAATTACTGTCGTTGAAATTTTACGTCTGCAAACATTTGCCTCAGTCATGTAGACCACTTAGACCCAAGGAACCTAAAGCGAAGAGATAAAGTTACACTCAGCGTCACGCACACAAAAGTCAGCCTTGGCCTCTTTGTATGCAACAGACTGAGGTAATTTTATCTGACAGTATAAATTGTATTATATCAAGAAGTACTAAACAAACTGTTTCTTCCTACAAAAAAAAGAGGTTATAAACCATATTCTCTATCTAAATATGAATCAGTTTGAAGTTGTATATGTAAATTATCCACCCAGAAGTCTCCAGGAAGTAGAGACCTTCTAGAAGGCAATGCTTCCTCATGTAGAAGTAAGAAGGAATAAGATGATCTGTAAAAACTCATAGACATTTTAATTCGGTGTTGGTGCAAATGCTCAAATAAGCATACAAAACCTTTCACAATGAGAATATTCAGAGTGTTTTCTGAAATGTCAGAAACAAACATTAAATATATGAACAATATTTCAATGTAACTATGCAAAACTGGCAGAGCATTCAAAGAATGCCTCGAGAACAAGGAAACTAAATGTTCTACTTCCATCAAAACAAGACAATAACTCATTTCAAAAGTGTAATTTCAAGGAGACACAACAAACGCTCAAAAAACAATATTATGGGGTTTGTACAATATGTGAGAGATTTGCTGCAAAATCTAAAAATTATAATTTCCTCAGTAAAGGATCAAATTACCATTCTCATTCAAAGTAATAACGAAGAACTTCAATACTACATGTCAAAACAAACTTACTTTGCACATTCAACCTTATTTTATTTCTTTGTTTGTTTGGGTTTTTTCCCCTAATATCGAAAATGCATCTATGAAACTTGTCAGTTTTGTATACTGCATACAAAAGGAAAGACTTCAAAACAAGTATTATCCTCCTTTAAGTGTGTTATGGCATCGTGTGCTGGGTCTGGCTGGGATGGAGTTCATCTTCTTCATAGCCATCCCAATGGCACTCTGTTTTGGATTTCTGATTAAGCCAGTGTTAATAGCATGCCAGTGTTTTGGCTATTGCTGAGCAGCACTTGCACAGCTGGAAACCTTCGCTGTTGCCCACTCTGCCCCTGCAGCGAATAGGCCAGGGTGGGCAAGAGGCTGGGAGGGGGCACAGCCGGGACAGCCGACCCAGGCTGACCAAAGGGATATTCCATGCCATGCAACGTCACGCTCAGCAGTAAAACTGGGGGTAGTCTTTCCAAAGTAGCTGTTGCTCCGAGACTGGCTGGGCATTGGTCTGCTTGTGGGAGGTGGTGAGTGACTGCCTTTGTATTGTTTGGTGGGGTTTTTTTTCTCTTTCCTTCACTTATTAAACTGTCTGTATCTCAAGCCATGAGTTTTTCTCGCTTTTGCTCTTCTGATTCTCTCCTCCATCCAGCTGGGGAGGAGAGTGAGTGAGCAGCTGATGGGTGCTCAGTTGCTGGCCGGGATCAACCCACCGTACCTTGGTAAAAAATTTCTCTTCCACGTATATCTGTGTCAAAGGGTAAAATGATTTATCAAGGGAAAGAACTGTTCTAGTAAACACTAACACCTTTACATACCTGAAGAGATGGCACAGGGACATTCAGGTTAGTATTTCAGCAAAACTTAATATAATACTAAAATAATTAGTAATAGTTCACAATAGTAATAATATTAATTATATTATTTAATAATATTTAAATAATATTATCTAGCAGGTTATGTTAGAGAGGTTTTTGTGAGAAATAATCCTGCAGAACAGCCTATGGCTACTAATTTAGTTCTGAAAGTCACTTGAAAGGGAAAAAATATTTCCTTATATCTACATGATTTGCTATTTTTCTATAACTTTAATTCAAACGAAAAAACCCAAGTTTTTAATTAATTTTGCAACTTGTGAGTAGTGAAGGCTTCTGTGGAGATAGGAACTGTGCAAACTTGACCGGCCTGTTTTGTGACACTTCAGTCTTTCTAAAAAAATAAAGAGAATCCTTTTAAGCGTGAAATAATTTGTAGAAAACTTACCCATTAAAGCATTTATTTTGAACTTAATGGTTTTAGCTTCATACTGTCGACAAGCCATTTTAGAACGCCATTTTAACTGAAAATAAGTAATGGCCTGAATCATAGGATTTGGGTTTCCAAATCCACAATTCTATTAGCCCTATCAAATAGGCGGCAATCATTCTGCAACTTAACTTCTAGGTAAATTAAGTATGCTGCCTTACATTTTTCATTAAGGTACTAATTCAAAGCATTTTATGTTGTCCTATTTAAGTAATTATTTATGGATAATAGTTAAATAATTAAAAATTAACAGTTTTATTTAGTAAATAGTTATTCAAATAGCATCTAAACCAGGATCAAGCAAGGAAAATGAGGAAAAAGATCTTTTAAGTCAGCAACCAAAGAATAATAATTTGTTCATGTTCCTGCTATGAGAAAGATGAAGTATAGAAGTGCAAGATCTCTGATGTATCTGTCCTTGCAATTTCCCAGTCAGTGTTCTGATATGCAAAGTCCATCAAGTGTCACTTATTTACATTTCTTCTCTCTCTCAAATGTAGATTTTATTTTTGTTTGTTCTTTTTTATTATATTTGTGTCATTCTGTTGGAAGTTGCTCATGTTGTTTGGATCAAATATTTCTTTTATTGATAGTGCTATTTTTTTCTCCCCCCTACCCCCACCCTGAATGAGAGATTTTGGTACATCAGCAATAAAAAGCCCAGCATAGATTAGCATGGAACAAGATAGTGATTTGCTCTTACTTGGTGTAAAATGAAGCATGTCAAATGAAATCCTGCATTAACATGAGAGCAATACTTGTCCTCACCATAGATTTAAAGAGAGTGGGTCTAGTATTTGTTTTGCTGCCAAATCCTTTTAAGAATGTATTTTAGGAGAGAAAATTTTAATAGGATAAAATGATACAAAGGCAACAACATCTACAATAAGAACAATTAAACTGTAGGAAAAAACTCTACATGACACAAAGCTATTTGATTTATGACGAATATTTGTCTATTATTTTGGTGGGGTGTATAAAGAACCAAGTTATGAATTAATAACTGAATGATTACTTCCACATAAAACAGGTATAGGAAGCTGGAAAAGCACTAAACCTTTTTTACATTCTGGCTGAGTCAATATTCCCTTCCTTCAAATATTTCAAGAGCATTTCAATGGTAATGAGCGTATATACTTATACAGGACTGAACACAAAAAATAGCCATGAGCAATGCTAAAACTCCTAGAAAGAACTGAACAGCAATATCCATTCAAATTCATTAGCAAATCTCTTCATATTGAAAACTTTTGAAATATTGATTATTTCTTTCTGTTTGCTTTTTCATATACCAAAAATGGAGCTCTTCTCCCTTGACACCTGACCAAACTTATACGCTGAGTTGCCATACTTTGCAGCTAAAGGGCAGTGCCTCTAGCAAGAATCCTTCAAACAGTAGCAGACTCTTCGAACCTTACGTGAATAACCTGAGCTACCCTGATGGGCAAGATGGCAAGTAGTCCACGTTTTACAAAGCTGTGTATGCATACATACATACATATAGAAGTATAAAATGCATATATAAATATAAATTAACATTGGGAACAGTGACTATGAATCCTGTCACCTAACTGTAGCTATCTAGAAGTTAAGTATCTGTTCTGAGTTAGTCATCATATTGGTAACTGTGGAGAGAGAAAAGCACCTTCTGAAAATAAATGTCTAAGGTAAAATGGATGCCCTACAGGAGGTACATATATCTCACATTGCATCATGAGGAAGTCCATATGACTAACTCAGGTAGACACGTAACCTTGAGATGGGTTAGGAACAGTCAGCTGAAATGAAAGCCAAAGCTGCTACCCCAAGTAGCATTCCAAGATTAACATGTATCTTTGGAATAAACTCCAAGATTAACATGTATTTTTGTATTAAACTTCAGTTTAATACTCAGCAACTTTATTATTATACAATGAAAAATCAGTTATTTTAGTGTTTGCTGCCAAGTCTACTTCACATCAAATAACAAATTTTAGAACATGTGTTATTAGTACTGGTAAACTTCTGCTGCAGTCCTGCTAGTTGCAACATTAGCAGAATACTTCTATGCAGGGCATGGTCTCAGTAGGAGCTGAGAATGACAAATTAAATATCATGCTTTACGAAGCCAAAGGTTCTGTTCATATTTGTAGCAAGTATGAAACAGGTTAAAACATAGTACAGTTAAAAATGAGAAGCGCACTGATAATCAGCTATTCATTTTTCTGGAGAGGAAAAACAAATAGGAAGAAAGGAGCTCAGCTATTAAAACAACCAAATAAGACTGTGTGAAAAAAAAATTAAAAATTGAGTGCAGGTGAAGTGATCATGATACAGTCATAATTCTGACTTCCTCATCACTTGAACCCTGAGGATGCCGGATATATGAGAGTTCAGTCAGCCAAGTGCAGAGTGGTTGAAGATCTGGTCCGCAGTGAAGGAAGGAGGCAGAGCAGAGGACAGGCAGAACTTTGACTTACAAAACAAGCACAGCCCTCAGAATGCAGCAAACTATTCACCCATGTCAATGGAACAAACAAAAATGACGAGTTTCAAAGGCACCTCTGGCCTGAATCAAATCATAAGTGCAACAAACCACACAAAATTACAGAGCAAATAATCGGGTTTTCAGATGTCTCCACAAAAGCTCAAATTGCCAGAAGACTGCTATGTTGCAGGTTTTTTGGTGGCCCCGTTAACTTATATTTACATTTACAGGTCACAGTCTATTGCTTGATATTTTTTCCTGGCTTGAAAATGTTATGTCAAGTAAATATTGCTATGAATTATATTCTGTTCCAGTCTCAAAGTTTCAAAAATTCTTATTAAATAATACTCCCATTCATTTCCCTTGACTGGATGCTATACCGGTCTACCAAACACATACACAGTCCTGTGTAAGAAGATGGGACTTCTGTCCATGATTGGACTGTCTGGTCTTGCCATCAAGACTTGGAATCAAATTCCAACTTTCCTCTTAAGGTCTAAGGGAGAAAATAAAGCTAACATTGACTATACTAAAAGAGTATGACAGAGTACATAAGGCACATTTTCCCATGCTGGCACAGTGACACACTACTTCAGAAAAGAAATGCAATACACAGGCTGTGGAACAATTACCTTACTGCCTCGTGAGAAAGAACCCAGAATTGTAAGAATCAGCCGCGCTTTAATCTTGTTTATATTTCCTTCATGTGAGCAAATGGAAAGAGTGGGATTTTCTCACTGCATTCATGTATTGGTAAAATCCATAATTAAGACAGATTTTTGAGGACTTCGACTTAGCTCCTCTCCACCAGCACAACTGGCTATAATTCAGCATACCCTTAAATCTAAGACAACTTCTCCAGAGTTCTGTTCAACAAAACAGCTCCTGGCTAGCAGCAAGAACCTGCGTTCCCAGCTCAGTGAGCTGTCAGTAAGAAATGCAGGTTATTAGACGCCTCTGTTATTACAGATTACACAAGTGGCACAGAAAATGACATCCAATTCACGTTGCTCCTCAACTCTGATATGCCCCTCCACACAGTTCTGAGTACATACAGATAAAAATTCAGTTGGCTTGGAAGACAAAAACAAGGATTATGTGTGACCAGTATTACTAAAACCTAAGCAAATGGTGAGAGAAGAAACCTATTTTACAGGACTTCAATATGTTTCTTTAATATGATATCTCATTTTTAAAATAACACTTATATTATTCTGAATCAGATTACTGCAGTGTATCTAAATTTAAGCCTTCCAAAGGCAAAAAACTAGAAAAGCCATTTTTCCGGTGTGCCCTGCTTTTTGGGATGTAGAAGCACTTACTGAGTGAAAAAAAAAATAATTTCTTCTTTGTATTCCCTTGTAGCGAGACATCCAGAACGCCCTAGAGTCATCAGCACAGTACACAGATGGGAACAATCCCGAGCTGACTGAAATAAGTAGGAAGATCCCTATGGATGTATGCAAATCATTCTTCCACCACTTTTTTTCCCAAAAAAATCATACTGTTGAGTCTTTACAACCTTTATATAGTACTACTACAACAACTGGCAATGTTATTTGCTGTTATTTTGTTGGTAAAATAAAATTCATACTTCATTTTTCAGAAATAATACATGATAGGCAGTCATGATCAAACTTGACATTATAGCATAGGAGAGAGAGACAAATAATTGATTTTTTAAAAGTCTCTTGCAGTGTCATGTAAGAGTGAGATTTCATTTAGGTATAGCGAGTTTTGTGTCAGCTCTACATTATTTTATTTTCTCGTAATTATCTGAAGAATATCTTTAATATATGTATTTAGTTCATATACTATGTGATCAGTGAATCATTTGTTGCCATGATGTATCTTATAAAGTAGACAGGCTCAGGGTTTAAAAATTTCTCTCTACAGAAATGCACACATACACAAACATATGATATTAATTAAACTGAGAATTGTATTACAGAAACTCACAAAACTTTCTCTCAAAGACAACTACTTTCAAAGAGAAAGGGATTAATAATTTGATTGGTCACAATAACTTAAAGCGTATTGAACCTTGCAAAATTGACTGCGGTTTGAAGATTCTCACTGCCAATATACTGCACAATATGATCTTATATTCACAGAAAAAACATTTTGAAAAGAAAGTGGGTAAGGTTGACTATCCTTGTAAACACAGTCATAAAATTTCATAAAAATACATTGCTACAAAACAAAAAACAAGAATTGTTGAGCCTGCTGGCCTGTGCCCTTTTCCCATCTTATTTTTCTGCAACATCATTCTTAGGAAACCACGTCAAAACTTTATATTCTACTGTAAAAAAGCAGCCAAAAAACAATGCAAAAACCACCTAGAACACTTACCAAGTTTCTTCTGTGTTGGTTTATGCATAATTAACACGTGGGATCCATTGCTGCAGTGTATCTAAGCCATATGTTAAGTGGATTTTTAAAAGTGAGCATTTACACTGAGGGACATATGTAATGCTGAAGGTTAAAAAGAACAATCCCAGGAAAACTTTCTTTGGGGACTTCTAAATTCAAAACCAGAACTCCTACTGATCATTCTGATGCAAGAACTTCCACCCAGATGTATCAGGCAGCATATAAACCTGCATGTCATTTCTCAAGTTACGAGCTAAATTCAGGTGCGGGGGAGGAGAGAGGAAGGGAAACTTTCTCTTCAGACATACTACCTGATAAAGAATTTCAGCATTTCCTTCATCTTAACCTGCAACAGATGAGTTTGATTATAATAAAGTAAACCGCACTGAATATACTATAGACGTAATAATTTATCTTTTCTAAAAAGCGGGGTTTTTATGGGATTCTGATTCCTGGATGTAAATATTTATCAAAAAAAGAGCAGATGCTGCTATCAAAGAAGAATCATTTCCCAGTTTCACATGACATCAATCAGACCACTTTTTAATATATGCCAAAAGTAAACAATGCTCATACATTAAAAATTGATACCACAGTAATATATTGGCAATGTCTAAAAGATGGTAAAGTATGAGGGAAAGGTTCAGTCCTGGCCTTTCCTACATACTCTCATAAAAGAATAAAAAAGCAGAAGTAATTGATATACTTCATCGTATGAGTATAGTGGTGGCTGGTGCACACCCAGGTAGCAAGTAAAGGGACTACTCTTTTTTTCTCAATTTCTGCCCGCAGTGGGAGAGTGGCATGTAGAGTAGAGTCAGAGGGGAAGAACAGCAGCTAGGTCAAGTCATGGGCCTTTGTCCCTCTCCCCCAGCCAGTGGGTTAGCCTGCTTGACAGTTTGACACAACTGTGAATGCTTTGGTATTAGAAGGAGCAAATAGACATAAAGCATCATACAGGAAAAATAAAAATCTAATGTAAAAGGAAATAAAATAAGTAACTAAATATGCCTGGGGCAAATTATTGAATTAACATACATATATGAAGAAGTCAAATCATGAAGAACAGTGTTTGTGGTTATTATTGGAACCTTTCATCTTATTATAAATATGGTTATGCCTTATTAAGTTTGAAAACACGCTTACAAGAAAAAGATGTAAAAACTGTAGTTATTACCCATCATAAATTATTTTAGATGCCTGAAAACCTGTAGCACCGATACAAAATTATGGTATCAGAAATTTTTGAGCAATGACTTGCTAAGAGAAGGTGAAGAGTTAATATGGTAATAATCATAAAACACTGAAAAGGGCATAATGTGTGCAACAAAAATGTATGAGAAATCTATATTTGTGGGAAGAAACAAAAAAATGAGAAAACCAAAAGGAATATTGGAGAAATATATTGCGGAAAGAGAACAAACTGAAAGAGAATTTTATCTTTTCAAAGTTGAATATAATTCTTTCTCCAAAATGACATTGCTAGTTAGACAATGACATTGCTAGTTAGAGATCATCACCTTCACGCAGCTAGACTTTACCTAATATTAACACGAAGAGTACGCTCATTATCATCAAAATCCAGCAAAACTCTAAAATCCGTTCTTCAGCTTCAGTGACAACGGTGACTTTCTAGACAAAGATACTTTGTTAGAGCTTATATATAAGCATTAAGAGTAGACACACAATTAACTTGTATGTTTGGTCACCCAGAAAAAGGGTTAAATCTTTTTTACTTAACTTACACATATGAAAAAAGGAGACTAAAAGAGTAAACCCCAATAAAAATAATTTCAAATCAAGCAGGAACTTATTAATTAAATTATTGCAATTATTATTAATTATTTGTTATTAGTAACAGACGCAATGAGCTGGCAACAGATGGTGTGATATGGTGAAAAAGAGATTAATTTCATACATTCACTTTTGGCAGTCCTTCTGCCCAACCAGACCATCTGTGACACATTAGAAACGTTAGAAGCTGTACCATACATATTGCAAAGATGATACACATTATTTGACTGTTTGCTTTTCCAGTCCAAAATCCATTCATTCTTCATGATCACAGAATTTTAAACAAAGTAGGTTTTATCATATACACTCTGACCCATGCTCCACCGCTGTTTCCGTAGCATACTGCAGAGATTCTGCAGGATTTCGTCTAAACGATTTTGCAAACAGCAGAGCTGCACATTCCAGTATGTGATCGAGCTGAAGTT
Organism: Ciconia boyciana; assembly: GCF_034638445.1. NCBI lineage: Eukaryota > Metazoa > Chordata > Aves > Ciconiiformes > Ciconiidae > Ciconia > Ciconia boyciana. The sequence goes on from NC_132945.1 coordinate 4,794,850, forward strand.
CTTACTCACAGCACATTCTCCACTGATAACAATAGGAGTTTAAATTTGCACTTCGGGAATCATCCTTACTTTACTTTGCAATGAATTTCCAAGTGACAATTTCTAATCTGTTTACAGAAAACTGATAGGGAGATTAATGTCATCCTCCCTGATGGCTCTTAACAATTTTGTTTCATGACAGTGTTTAACATTTGGACATTTGTTTTTGTTTTCCTTCTGCTTTGGAATTTTTCTATCATATTTGCATAATGGATTTCGTAAATACAGCCATTTCATCCAGCCAATACATCTCCATAACACACTTCAACTTTGCTACAAATATGTATATATACACACATAGATTAAATTTTGCTTACCTTTACTTAACATATTTTTAATGTTAGAAATTTAAGTTTAATGGACACACACACCTGTATAAGATTTGGAATACAGAAGTGTGATCAGAAATCTAAGAGGTTTCCATAGATCAGATTTATTGATATACTGTGATCATTTTAGGGGAAATTTTAAGTGATGAGGAAAAAGGCTAATGACATCTGTTTCCAGTTAAATAGTCTGCTTTTTTTAGTGCAAGTCTGTATTTTAAATTGTCCTAGATATTTTGTCCTAGATAACATATCCAAATCCATCTGCTATGTGCATCAGATGACTTAAAATTGCAACTTGTAAAAGTAAGGAATGAGGAGCTGGATTTCAGTGACCCAAAATGTGTGAGTCACAAGTACATACGACATAGAGGATATTCTTCTGCCTCTCACCACTGTTCTTTGTGTTTAGGAGGAAAAGAATGAATGGGCTAACAAAGCAAGGTATACAATAATTTTGTGACTCTGGAATTTACTGCTGCATTTATCACATGATTCTTAGAGATATTTTCACAGAAGTAAAGAGATATTGTACAAGCAACACTGCTAACTACTCTGCCTTAGTCTTTCTAAACAATAGATAAAATAAGCCTTATGTTACTTTTTACACCTTGTTCCTCAAGTCTCTTGTCTTTATACTATATTTTTCTTCTATGGTTTTCTACTCCTCCATCTTCTCAGTCTAATTTTAATGGCTTAGCAAGCCAGCTCTCACAAGACTTCTGTGAATTCCTTACAGGAAAGGCAATATAGATTATTACTTCAAACAAGTTTGTTCTGTAACAAATTTTACAGGTCTCTGTGAGCCTGAAAAGACCGTGTGTTCCACCTATCTACTAACCACAGCAGTGGATGTAGGAAGTAGATTCAATACCTGAAACAGAAACTACTTTCATCTGCTTTGTTCTTTTCCCTCTTGCTTCATGTACATTAGCTTGGCAGTAAAAGGCTTCAAATTAAACAAAGAAACTCCAGTCTTTCTCTTATTTTTCCACTGGAAGAGCAAATTCTACCACCATCACTACTGTCAAAATGGGGCAAAGGAAGAGAATCAAGGAGTGTTTTGTATTTAGCCCATACAAAAGCTTGCCTTAGTTGAAGAAAGAGAGATGCTATTAAAGTGCAAATATTAATACAATAGTCCTAATGTTTTAGCAGGTTTGGTTTTACGTATCTTTAATAAAATAATAAAATATTTTAATTGTTATTTTTTGCCATGAAACTACACTGGTTAAAATACTTGTTTAATTGCTTAATATATTATCAGAATATCTAGTTTTGTCTATTCTATTAGAATTGACAGATTTATCACAAAATTTTTTATTTGTTCTGACTTTGTGAGTGTACATGCTCAGTTTATAAGAGAGCACATATAACTCCAATGGTATATTTATCTGTTCTCTTACTTTTACTGTTAAGGAAAATCTGAAGCTATAAAAGATCCAAAAAACCAGTTGGAAGAAACAAAGATTTTCATTTTCTCTTTACTACTTCTTGCTACTAATTAACAAGCCAACATTAAAATGAAAGAATATATCAAGGCATTAATTCAAAACATACTGGACAGTGACTTCCTCATTTAAAACAGCTAAGTGCCGAAGTTAAACATAGGAGAGAGATCAAGCTCTTTTCAATTGACATATGAGTTCTCAGGTAAATCCTGCCTGTCCCTTCCAGTAGGAAGCCCCCAAAAGCACTGATTATGAGAAGATGACTGCTCTGGCAGTTGATCAGATCTGACTAGGTGAAACAGACCCTTCACCACCAGAAGATACAATCAAAATAGCTTTAAGAATTGTAGCAAATGATACCTACTCTGCTCTTAGCTGGAGGTCAGGCATTCAGACCCTGGGGAGAAACTCACTATAAATACTTGTAAAATTACTTATAAAATCAAACAATTTCTTTGAGTCTGTGGCTTCCTCAAAATTATGTGTATTTTCACCAAAAAAAATTTTCACCCAATTCAATTCAATGACAATGATGCATCATACATGACTTGTACGATTATGTGAGCTTATGGAGAATAAACTGCAAATCCTGATAGGAAATGCTATCTTTATTCCTAACATGTATGCAATTGACATCTCAGGCTAGAATAATTGAGAAAACAGAAACCAGGAAGAATTTGCAGTGATGTATGAACAGTCTGCACTCCTTTAAAGAAGATTAATTTCTTTATGAAGTTTAAAAGTTCAGTACAAAGACAGGATTAAAGTCTTTCCTAGTACTTCCTAACTCTCAGAAATATGACCTCTCTTCTCTTTTTCACAATTTTAAGTATGTTATTGTACTGCAGAAGATTGAGAACAATACTAGATAACTATTACTGTACTCAGAATATTATATATGAGCATTTAGCATTCTTTGTACAATTCAGCACTCTGATCCTCCTTTTCTTTTCAGAGTATTTCCCAGAAAAAGGCATTTTTCCTGAATTTCCTACTTTGACAGCCACAGGTACATATGGTACATATAAGCAACTACATGCTGCAGTTTAATATGAGAGCTGTGTCCAAGAAAAACAGTTTGGGCATGAAAGTGAAGTCTTTTCCTCCTACTTTATTTAAGAGAAACAAAACAAAATCTCATACAATGGAATTTTAGGGCCAACCCAAATTCTGCTTTTGATCTAAACCAAAAAATATAGTATATGCTATTGTTCTTTTTGTTAACCTTTAAAACAAAAATACTGTTTTGCAGGTTAAAAAGTAAATTGCAAAACACTTTGAAATGAAACAGTTTAACAGTACCAAACTAAAACCACAGTGATTTCACAGTATGTTTTCAATTTCCTTCTTCCTTCATTTTTGACTGAAACCATGTCTTCAATTCACTTTGAACTCACAGATTCTTTTGATTCCCTTGAAACTTCCTTTTGTTTGCAAATGACTACTCAAGCGAAATATATGCCCCAACTGTAAAGTGCATACACTTACAGACTACGTTTCTCACAAAGCAATTAACTCTTTGTTCAGGAAAGCATTATGGCTTTCAGCTATTTCTGTATAGCCACCTTCTTTTTAACTACTCTTCTCAAGAGCCCACTAATTCCTGAAATACAAAATTATACCATCTATCAGCTACTTCCACCTCCTCCTCCTCCTTCCACTCTCTCCATGTATTCTTTTCATGCTTCAAAACATCTCTGATTCACACAGTAATATCTCCTTGACCTTGACTCTATACATTATCTTGTCATCTCTTGTCTTGTTTTCTCAATATCCTTTCTCAGGTCATCTCATCTCTACTTTCTCTGCCATGCAATGCCAGAACATACAAATGTTAATAGGTTTTGAATCTATGAATCAAAAAAGAGAGTGCCTTACCATCTTTTTTGTGAAACAAGAATATTTGTGAGCCCTCATTATGATCAAGAGTCGATCGGTTCAGCACCAGAATTATGTTAGATGGTTAGATGGTTGTCCTTTCACAACTAAAAAAAGATGGAATATGTAACAAGCGTTTCAGGGATGGGTCCAAAGCATTCAGGACTCCAGAGTTCCTGGAAACAGCCAAAGTAAGGCCGAACAGCATAACTTAATTCCCAGACATGTACATATTTCACAAATAGCCATGAAGACAATTTGCCTTCCCAGAGTCAAGAAGAAATGTCACATTAGTTATAGCTTCTTGGTTGCTAGTTCCAGCCCAAATACTTCAGCTAGTGTGAACCAGCAATATTTCAGTAACATTATAGTCAGTTCAGAAACAGCTAGAGATTTGTTCATTTTTCCAATAAGCTTCATTTCTGAAGTCCTCATTTCTAACTGGCTCAACGACTGCCATGCAAGCAAGAAGCACTTACATTAATTCTTAGAAACAAAGAAATGAAGTAATAAATATGCAGCAACAAAAAACTTCTACTCAGTCAAAATCTGATAAGAGATCACAGACTAAGATGTGAAGTTTGGGAGCCCTTCTTTTTTTCTTTCCCAACCTAGTTATTTCTCTCCACAGCACAAAATGGCCAGACCATATCTATAAGCCTGTCTTACCTGACCATTGCCCTTTGATATTCCTGATACACTGGAAATAAGTGGCTGTTTTTTCATGGTGCTTTCCTATTTCCTGTGATAACATCACTGTTTCTTTGTTTATAACCCCAAATGCCTGTTATGTAAGTAATTCTAGAGTTGCAGGAAAATCCTACCTGTCTGTACAAATTTTTTCTACTTTCCAAATATGGTGAGTTACTAAAAAAGGCATCAAGTTGGCCACTAAGCTACCAATAGGCCACTGTGTCAGCTAGCCACAAAATAATCTTCTGGTGATTTACCAGTTTACTCACTATATCAAAACTTATTTTAATTAGCCTATCAAGCTTCTGTTCCTTAATGATCCTACAGCCACCAAGGAAACTGAGTCTAACCTAAATGACTAATTGAATATGACACTGCTGTCCTAATCCATTATATTGACATCAGTATTTTAGGCAAGAGATACTTGTTAGGATAGTATGTGACCTGACTAGACTTCTCTTCTCTACAAAGATAAGCTAAATTTTGCCCATATAGATGATGTGAACCTGTGTAGGGTTTTTTCATGTTCCATCATAAGGCACCTAAGGATTTGGGTTCCTATATTGTAACTATTATTCTTTCACAGGCTAATAAGGAATTCATAGTTCAGAAACATGTAACAGCAAAAATAAGCACCAATTAGTACTCTTTTTATAATGGAGGAAATCAGTTCAATATTGGAGATACTAACTGGTGCTGTAGGATGTTATTCTTAAGGCAAGGCTGACAATTTTGGAGCACCATTCTACTTACTTTGAAAAGTATCTTTAATGTCTTATTTTGATGGAGATAAAAGGGTCAGAGAGATCTCACCATCTCCTGTGGACCTTTCCTAATCTGCCCTCCTTTTTCCTCCTTGCAAGCCTAGTACTGAACTCACTGCTTAAGGTGACACAAAATGATATGTGAGCTAGAGAGGGAACAGTGACTGGGGTCTCAGTCAAAGCTTTCTATAAACCATTGTCCTTCGTGAACAGGCAATTTGCAGGGCATTTAGTCACTGTGCGCTGTGCAGGCTATCTAGCTGATTAAGAATTTGTTTTTTGAGATGTTAGGTAGGTTTTTCATGGAGAAAATTTATTCAGTAAACCCTAACATCCCCCTTGCAGAACTTGTAATGTTTTCCTCTTATTCTTAGCAGAAAGTTCATTGCCATACATTCTGCATACAATTCTTCCCATATGCTAGTATACACTCTTCGTCTGACTTCAAATCCCACACTTTCTTTCAATTATTTCTTTATCACTCTAATTTCTACTCTGATTTTTACAGCACAGACCTTGTTAGGTACATGGTTATTCACTTATCTTAAATCTAAAGAAATAAAAGTTCCAAAGACACATATGGATTTTATTCCTATGGTTCTTCTTTGATATATCTTCTAAAAAAACCTTAGAGCAATGATTAGAGAAATTACTGTGAAACAGGATTGCTAATTCAAGGGAAATCAAAATAATTTCAAAAGAAAGACATACCCCAAGTGATTTATTGTATTTTGAGTGTAGACCTCATTATTGGCTCTGTTGTACAACCCAGTTCTACAGTAATTTGAGCATACTGTGGGATAGAAAATCAGGAATTCTCTTTCTACCTCTAGTATTGACTGTCTGCATGGTCCTGTACAAGCAGCATAACCTCTTTGAAACATGAAAGCAAAACTGTATATTATCTACACCTATATTGGTGTAGATAACACAATTGAAACATTGAAAAGAAACATTGGCTTAGTAGGATCTTTGCTGTTTATCTAAGCATTTAAGAGAGAGAGGCAACACTCAGATTTTATTCCTTTCCTCATATATGCTGTTCTCCCTCATCAAACACTTCACAAAATTGGAACTCTCTGTCTTCTACTATAAATGTCTCCTACTGGGAAGCTACTTTTTCTAAATGTGTTCAAAATAGATCATTAGCAAGTTTGCCAAAGAAAAACCTGTGTTAAGCTTCAAGATTTTATTCCTTAAGAAAATACACTTTACTCTCTCATTCTCAACCAGCATAAGGGACTTTTTTTTTCTTCTTTTTTTTTTCCCCAAAAAGTCTAGCACAGGCAAGATCACAGAACAGACTTGTTCATATCCTGAACTCAGACTAGAGACATCCTCCACTGACTTCTAGCATAAAGAAACAATAATTTAAAACTTTTTTTTAAAGGTTGTTAGAATAGAGCATCCCTCTTATGTAGAAGACCTAAGCCACGAACTCAACAACATTCTAATATTCATCTTACTTCATGCTGTATACCTGGCAGAGTCATGATTTTTGTAATAATCCTCAATCTCAAACACCTCTAATAAGGCTTTTCATGTAAAGGTCATAACTCCCTCCCTTTGTTTATTTATAGACATGTTCAGTAATGACAAGAGAGGTTGTTTAAATTAATTCAATTAAATTATTAACTGAAACAACACATAATAGGTAGGATATAATAATTTTATTTCGGTTTGGTTTGGGTTTTTTTTCGTATTTTTTTTCCCTCTCTTCATATGCCTTTAAACTATAAATGTAAAGTACTTGGAACTATCAGAAATAGTTGAGGAAATTCAAATTATCAGGAATATTTAAGGAATTGTAATAGTGTGTGTTGTGGCATTTTTCCTTTTTAGACTGAATCTGGTTTTCCATGACAAAAAAGAGAAAGAGATTGCCAAGTATAATTATTCTAAGATTCTCCTGTTTTCAAACCACAAGAAAATTAACAAGCCAGAACATATGCATCCAAGAAGTTGTCCTTGTGCTGTGTCTTCCTTGTATCCCTACTCCGACTGAGCCTTTTTTGCTTATTTAATTTGATTTTAATCTACAGTGTGAGATCTGTGGGGCAAGGACTAGGTAGTTTTTGGCTCCTTGCAGACTTTTAAAATAGAAATATTAAATTTTAATAATAAATAGATTTTAAATTGGCAAATCATAGAGCTTCAAAGTCATTCATTATGAGTTTTTTATTATAAGGAACAGGGCAGAAAACAATATATGAAAAAGTATATAGTCTGTTTGTTATACCTTCTTGTTCTTATACTGCACATGTCCATGTAGCTTAAATGCATTTTACATAAGGTTTTCTATTGCCATCTCTATACAAATGTCTTCCTGTGCTAATTAGATGTGTGCTATTATATGTGTAATGATACTTAATAAATTCTAAGTGTTTTGAAACATGTCCTACTTCTTCTATCAGGCCACCTTAAGAACTGAAAATATCTCCACACAGAAGAAATGCAGCACTTTCCTCATCTGTTTTGGGAAAATAATCATAATTCAGAGCTAGAATGTGCCATTCCTTCTAATGGGATAGCAGTTTCATGGAGTTAAGTGTTAGACAGACTACACCACAACATACCTGAACTGGGCCATAATAACTGCAGGGGTTTGAACATTCTAAATTAGCCAGTTTAAAACACCAGCAAAATGGCAAAAGATTAATATTGACAAATAAATACAAACTGGAGAGCATGCTCCATTAACATTTCTTAGTTGTTTGATAGAAATGACCAGGGGCACATATTGTAGAATAATAAACCTTTACATCTTTAGGCACCTTTCCCCCTCTTTCCTATTTAGTACAAATTGACTTACCGCCTTGGTACATAAAAGGACTATTGTTCGTAGAACAAAAAACCTGCTTGCATATTTCATGTTGCTGGTTTGTTTGTTTTTTTTAAAAAGAGAGAGTCTCATCTCAAATCAATCATAAATCAGACCATGAAGTGCAAAAAATGTCCCCTTTTCTTTCATTTCTGACTTTAGTGATATGAAGTTTAAAGGCTAGGGCTATTTTGGTGAAGTTAGGGTGAAAGTTATCCTAATCTTCTTTAAAGCACAAAATAAATGAAGTTGCTATCAGTTTTTGAGTTGTATACAGACATTTATTTGATTCACATATCTTAGGTAGTCTTTCCTTGTGATGGATGGATTCAAGCTCTAAACTTTCTATTATTCTGAGATGGCCCTTGGTGTTGTGCAGCAGGCTGCACTTACAGCATCTATTACCAGAACATGCCTTAAACAAAATACATCCATCAAGAAAAAAGTGACAGATCTACACCAAAGGATTCCCAGGTTGAGTGTACAAGAGAGTCATCAGTATTCTAACAATATTTGATAGGTTCCTTGAAATATTTCTCCCTTCTTAAATATCTGTTTTTCATAAAACAGGCCAACTTCGTATTTCAAAGGGTATGCGTACATCACTTTGTAACCATATGTCTTCAGATCTTACAATTATCTACTAGTGGCAGTTAATTTATATGATAACTTTACAGATATTCTAATTTTCTAACCCTTTCTTACAATACAGCAACAAGACAGCAATACAGAGACTGAAGACTACGGACTAAGTTTTCTGTTGTACCTTTGCCAGCTGTGGTCTGCAAAGACATTGACTGGTGAAGTATTTACTGGTGAAGTATTTACCTCCTTAGTTAATTCTGTTTCTGTTGGGAATTTGTGTAGGAGTTGCACGATCTGGAAGTTATATAACCTGGCAGCTACATTTACAAGTAAATAAGATGCTAAACCCAGTGCAGAAAAAGAAAAAGGTTTTCACTACCAAGTATCAAGATCATCAGAACTGATTTAGAGGAGGAATCAGCAGTGGTTTGAAAGCCCCAAAGTAAATCAAGAGAAGACTCAAAAGTAAGCTGTCCTTAATGGTTTCTTTTATTTCACAATGAGTCACCTGCTTCTCTCTGTTTCTGATCATTTTGATTTCTTGCGTATTTTTATACCTGTAACAACATTCTTCATTTTGCATCTATTTTTGTCTGTCAAATGTCAAACCCCAAATTAGTGTCTTTCTTCAGTCATCTCCATCGCAGAACCTCACCTCCTAGATATGCAGCAGAGGAGGGGAAACAAAATACTGCGTGACAACCTGGCATCTAGCACTGCTCTCTTCAAAAGAAGCTTTTCAAGCTTGTTGTCTTTCCAGGTGACTGCTCAAACAAGATATAAAAATGCATAGTGAAGCATTGTATGAATATTAAAGGGACATAACCTTTACCTGGTTAATACCATTATTTATCAAACTGGTGACTTTGGCAGATAAATTGATGTCAGGGTTCACGGACTTCTTGGACCGATTTGAATGATCCTCAGAGGCTAACAATCAAATGAGGTTCAAGTTGCACTGAGAAAATGAATGTCCAAGCATTCAGATGCCCTCTTTGTGCCTGTGAGGACATAATGAAGAACTTTAGGTAAGGCTTATCAACATGGTAGCTCCCAAGAGCATTTTTCCTTTGTCTACATAAGTCATCTTCACAGACAGAGGAAATGGGATATATTAGACAAGCCAGAAAAAGAGCCAGTACCTGGGATTTTGGTTAAGATCTGACTCTACCATAGAAAATCAAGTGAAAGTCTATGCTATACCTAAGCAAGAAGGAAAAATAACTTTCTGGCTTTTCAGATCGCAGTCCTCAAAGTTACAGTCAAGTCTTTCCCATGTTTTTGCCCATCTGTCTAATCGGCTATAAGCCTAGACAGCATTGGAATGGAGTCAGTGTCATTATCCCCTTGCTGTAATTGGCATGGCAGGATGGAGCAGCATGTACAGTCCTCTCCTGGTGTGAGAGAAAGAGTGAAGAGAAACCAAAGCAAGTGAGCCAGATGTCACAGAGACCCTAAGAAGTGTGCTGGGATCCAGAGGATGAGTGAACAAGCTGTCTGCTTTTACCACAGAGAAGCTCTGTTCCTTCCTATCCTCCATTTTCTTTGTTTTTTCCAATGCATATGACTTTGTTGTTGGTGGTGGTTTTGTACCTCTGACCAAAGCTAGTGTATTTCAGTAAATATTAGTATGAAACATTCCACTTTTGATGTGCCTTCCCCTTTTCATGTGCTAGACATTGATGTTACCAGGAGACTCTGAGGGAACAAGATTGCTTAAATGGCAATATAGGAGCATGAAAGAAAGAAAAGGACTTAATAAAAAATGAACCACCATTTTATTTTCACGGTTTCTTAATCTCTTTGGAAAACTTTTTTTGGTTTATCTCTCTCTCTAAGGAGGCCAGATCCCACTACAGCTGTGACTGGAAACTATTCAAACTTGGCCCTTAGACCAAAGAAACTGGTCCAAGAAGCAAGAAGGAGGAGAATAATTTAATTTTGTGGTATGTGGTACAATACGACCCTGATCTACGCTAGAACTTTTAAGGTTGAATGCCCATAGTTGAATCAAATGGTTGCATAAGTTGGATAAATCTTGGGGCTGCAGTATGCCTTGATCTGTAACAACCTTCTAGGTCAATCCAGAACTCTATCAGACCTACTGTGCCATTTTTTACCCTCCTCCCACTCCTTGATGCTGACCATACATTTCAGATTTTGTCTGGTAGCCTAGCCAGCACTGAGAGGTAAAACACCACTACGCTAGTATTGAACTGACGGTAAAAAAAACAACAAAAACCCCAAACAAAACAAAAAGAGAAATTGTTCTGTGATTTCCTTTTTAGTTTTATATGAAACAGTGCTTTTGGTTTCATCCTTTTTCAGATTTCAGTTCTAGTGTGTAACATCCAGAGTTTGTTTCAGATCTCAGCAGAAGTGTAACTTCCATAAGCATTTAAATAATTCCAGTGTCTTCAGTTCAGAATGTACAGTGTTACCACACGTGTTTCTCCAGAATCAAAGGTGAAAGAGAATTAAATAGGTTCCAGATGGAGTGGACTTTAGCTGAAGAGGAAAAGTCAGAAGCTTAGCCATATGATAGACCTAGAGGCAACTCCAAAGCTGCCAGGAGCTGCCTTTGGAGTCTGCCAAGGAGACAGATGCTCATGCCAACAGTGCATAGATTGGCATCATTTATATCACATCAGGCCTCATGCTGTCACAATGCCACGGTGCAAAGTACTAAGTCAGGCAGCTAATATTTAGAAAAGAGCAATCGCATTGCATATATTTAGATCATATATCCAGTAACAGTTTTCATGTTGTATTTACCCTTTTGGAGCTTGACTTTTAAGACGTGAAAGCATGTCTTACCTTTCTGTATTCATTTAATTCCTAATGAAAACTTCACAAGCACATCGAAGCATAAACTAAACTTTTAATTTTTATAACAATGCAAAACCTTGCCATAAGTAGTGATCAGATACTTGATATTAATGTGTTCATTTACAAAGGAATTCCCCACAAGATCCAGGGAATGGTTTGGGTTTTTTTCCTCCTTATTTTCACTTTACAAAACCTGAATATAAAGTGCAAAGCAGCAAAGATATAAACACACAATACATATCTAAAAAATGTTTTTATTTTAGTGGATTCACACATTGTTCCTAACTTCATGCTCTATCACTTGGAACATCTTTCTGTCTGAAAATAAATTATGCTCTGTATGGAGCATCAAGCCTAACCTTAGGCATCTAGCAGCATAGAACTGTACAGATGTATTACAGCAAATATCCATATTACATGCTGTGTCATGGCATTTGAACAAGTGCAAACTCTTGCATGCAATTTTGGACACAAACTGGTTCAAACATGCCTTGTTTAGAGATCACTGTGCTGAGACTTCAGGTTTGATTGCACCGTCTGTTAAAAGCACACAGTTTCATGGAGTTCTCTGAATATACCTAATAATCATCTAAATCCAACATTAGTACAAAGTTCTGAACAAAGTAGGGTGCAAATGGATAGAAAGCACTGTCTCGGCACACAGTAAATCAGTGACATCAGAAAAGAGCACTGCAGCTCTGAAATACATCCATAGCAGGAAGGAAACTTTGTTCTCTACAGAGATCCCACCATAAAGTGTGTTAAAATCTACCTCTCCCTGATTGAGAGCCTGAATAAACATTGACAATTATTTAACAGCTGTTTAGGCAGCATGTTTACATATCCTGGGGACTGTGCCATCCAAATATTGTGATTTCATTAAGGAGCTTTGCCCTAAAGAAGCTGAGGGATTGAGACTTCAGAGAACCTAGAGCAACATGATAATCTTCCTACACTACCTGGGCTTCACAAGGAGTTGATCTGGAAGCAACCTTGCAGATGGTTTACTACTACAGAAGTCCTCAGCAGCATGATAAAACAGTATGGTCCTGGGAAAAAAAATAAAAACAAAATGCATCACCACTCTGTCAGACACTGCATAAACACCACCACCACCACCACCATAATTTTATTTATTTGGGGGCTTTCTGATGCATTTCCTTGGCTTTCTATTCCTAACCACCAAACTCTCATTAAAAATCCTATGTTCTCCGTGCATCAGAAAAATAAGCATTTCCATACCAATGTGTTCTTGCTGAATGCCAGTATCCCCCTCACGTGCCATAGAAAAGTACAGGTTTGCATCAACTACTAAGTTATCCATCTCTCCCAAAAGAAATAAATGAACCTAACCTGCTAGCTTCCTAAAAAGCTATACCTAAGCATCTCCATCCCACTTATTTCATGGACAAACATTGTGCTCTCAAATCCCTGTATACTCTTGAGAGTCTTTTGATACCATTCATAATATGCATTTCATTTGTGTAGGCATATCAGCAAAAGCTCTCATGGTAAACTGTGACTAGAGAGCCACACGGTTGTGGCAGCTGGAGCCCAGGTAAGACCTTTGCTGGATTTACTGATCTTTGAAAGAGGTAAAGAAATAGTTTCAAGAACTATTTTCAAGAATTGATGAGGTCAGATAATCTTGAGTGAGTAAGGTATGTTTGGGATTAATATTTCTGGGATGAATAGCTCTCCTTGTCTGCAAACTCAAATCACACTTAGGACCCAATATACTGCTCATTTTATGTTAAAATATATATTGACCCAGTCTAAGCAGCTAGATTTTTTTTGCCACAAGATATTCTTTATAACATGTGCGCCATTTTGAATACAAAAAATATTTAAACCAAATTTATCTTTTGCAAACACTGTAAAGGTAAAAAATCTGCTTTAAAATGATAGAGTATTTATATAACAGATATTTGAAAAGAATGCAACATTATATTTGCTTAATCCAATCAATTTACATTCAGTTCCTTTAATGTGGCAGAAGTTATAAATGAGTGGATTTAATCTCTTCAGAGTTCAAATTTTCATTCTTTACAAACAGTACGGTCCTTAAAAAACACATTATTATTTCCAATCCTAAATATGAAAGTAATAGTTCTCTTTGCTATAATTAACATCTGTTTTCTTCAGAAAAGCAAACTAAAAAGCTTATTTGTGTTTCAGGAATTATGTCTTTCTGCTCTCAATCACATCAGTCAAAGAAGACATTTGGCTGTTATTTCACGGAAAGCATCTTTCTTATGGCTCACATTTAACTCTCTGTAAATTACACAGCATTTAAAAATTAAAAGTAATACCAAAGAAACCCCACCCAAACCCACGGAAAGCAGAAAGGATGCTATACACAGGAGAATACATATGGCATGGAACAAATCATAGTGCCATGGGAAAAACAAGATATCAAAAAGGCAATTCAGGTACTTCTGTTTCTTTTCTCTGATTGCAAGGCCAAGAAGACAGTAAATAGAACTGATTTAAGTATGGAACAAAAGAATTTTTCTCATTTCATCTTACATCAATTTATCTGTGGAACTAATTGCCATAGGAGCCTGTGTAAGACCAGCTAGAAAAAAGTAAATGTGTATTCAAACTGGGTAGAAAACAATCACAATGGAATGAATTACAAATGTGTCTATTAATATAAACTCCTGCTGAAAGATGTAAGCCATCCATTCACTGACTACAAAAGATTTCCGTAAATGCTATTTTCATGCTATACAGTATATTTATTCTGAAACACACACTACTGGCCACTGCCAGACAAAGCACGGAAACAGACATACTGCTAGTAGACAATTAATGTAACTTAGACTACTTATGTTTTGGGAGGGAGGCAGAGCGAGAAGAGACACTGAAAGCCAAGACACCCTTGTTTTTCAGCCGCTATGGAAACTCACAAATTATCTGCCTTTGATCAATAACGGAAACACAGTCTTTTCAGTCTTAAAAAACAACATTTCGGTCTGATATATTTTTGACAGTTACAGTCAAAAGAGGGAGTTTAAGAGAAGGGTTTGCCCAGTTTCATTAACTAATCCTCTATCGGATCAGACTACTTACTCCAAAGTCAGGAGACCATACACAAAACTTTCCCTTTGCAATAGCGACCATGTACATTGCTGGTGGCAAAAAAAACAGCTGTGCTGTGACGTAGCCTCTCCTCTACTAGGATATCTCCCAGTCAGCAACACAGAAGGACTCTGGGCAAGGCTAGCTTGACTCCAAGAACAGGGACCTCCTTGCTCTTATGCTAGTCTGTCTGAGCAGGTAGTGAGCACTCTGGGGAAACAGACATTTTTGGAGAGTTCTTCCTTAATTAATGCCCACAGATAAGCTCCTGAGGTCACTAAAAAGCCAAGAGCCAAACAAGTCCCAACAACTGAATTCAATTAAATATTGTAACCATTCCTACCTTCCTTCTACTTCCGTTACCACACAGACAAACAAAAGGACAGGGCTACTGAGTCAGAGCAAAGGCTCACTGAGCTCATTCTCCTTTCTCCATAAACAGCCACAAAGGAATGTCTTGTGATGAGTGTAAGGCCAGGCCATGCATACGCAGCCCTTTCCCTTCATGCACTCTCAGCTCCAACCATTTGCAGCTCAGCAACCTGCGTGGCTCCACATCCTCTCTTAATAACCCTCTCAGGACTTCCTTGCCATGAACTTGTCTGGTCTCTTCTGAGTCATTGCAAGCATAGCCAGAAAACAGAAATTATAGTTTTCGTAGCTTCTGAGATTGCATGGATATAAAGCATTTAAGTATGACTAAATCATTACTGAAATCTACTCACTACATAAGTGACCAGAGTTAATAACATAGTTCCTGCTGGTTGGATAAGTGCTAAGTCTGATGCTACATTTATTCACATACTCATTACTCTTTGCATTGCACCTAAATAACTGCATCCTCATGTAGACCAAGACTCCTCTATTCTGGTATGTATAAATCAGAATAACCAGATTTCCCAGATCTGCTTTTGTGCAATTGCAATGCAGGACCTCTAAATTACAGACAATTTTTTTTAGTCTTAGATTGCTGCTGACCAAGAGGAGGTTTAAACAGTATAACAGTGCACATGTGATATAAATAAACAAGTTAGCATATTTATAAGACAAAAACCTTTAGAGGAGATAATATTTAAAAATATATATTTGGGTATAATATTTACTATGACAAAACTTGTAGCCTGCCATTACTGATGTGGAAGATTATTCAAATGGGTGGGTAGTTCTACTGTTTTACTGAGGAAAGTAAATTCTACATAAAAAACTATAAAGTTGCAGTTGCCAAACTATTTGTACAACAAGATCATTTTTTAGGAATTCCTAGGAGGTAGAAAAAGAAAGAAACTAAGGCTGTCTAATCAAAATATGAAACTCCCAGTAGGAGAAGAAAGCTTCAACCTTCCAGATATAAAACATATTACATAGCATTCACACTTGAGCAATTGATAGAATGGTTTAGAGAGACAGCCATGCAGTCAGCAGAATAGATAACCTCGGGGGAAAAAAGTATATGAAATTTCTATCCCTCCAGGTATTATTCATTTGCTGAAACTGGAGGAGCAAAGATCCAGAGCTTTAGACCATTAAGACTACAAAGAAAATGCGATTAGCTCATATGCAGAAAATTTAAGTTTAGTCTATTTCCTTATGAAACTTCAAAGGGAAAAATCTCTTTTTTTAATAATAGAAAATACCAAGTTATCTTATTTCAATCAAGGTGTTACTGCAGACAGTTAGAAATCGTGACTGATCTTTTCATTTGAAAAGTACAACAGTTTTTCAATAGATATTGGCAATTCTTTAGGGCCCAATCCTAAGACAAAAGCTTTTCCGTTGCCTCCATAGGTTTTGTATTAGGCCTTTAGTAAACTGAAATGAAACAAAATCCCAGAACACTTACGCACATTGCCATTTATCAAACAGCCTACTAAAACTGCAACAGCATTCAGAGTCACAGGCTTTCTATCATCTCCAGTGAAATATGGTCCAAGTGGAATGCAGGATCAAATTCAAACACTCACTATACAATAGAGGAAAGAAATATGCCATAGCACTAGGCATACTATGAGCAATGGAAATATTAACTATGGTCATACAGGGAAAATATGTAGCCCTTATCCTATATAAAACTCTTGAATGAACCAAAATACTTTCTGATGTCAGATGCTGGCAGCTGTAAGACTGAACTATGATTTTTTTAGTCTCAAGATTAGCCAATATCTTTTAAAGAAATTTAGACAAAATTCCCTTTTGCCAAAAAAGTTAAATCTCCTTATTCTACTAGTTGGAGATATTCTTCTTCCATGCTGAGTGCACAGATAATTTCCACTTCTCTAGGCTACTTGTCACCCACCTTTGGTGGAAGCAATGTAAGGAATGTAAGAATGTCAGAACATATGCAAACCACAATCAGGTCCCAGTGGAAAAGCCTGAACTCTTGGAGAAAGACATATGCAGAGACATGCAAATTTTCTCCATTTGAACAAGAATTTAGGAAATGGGAATGAAGAACACATGCCACTCTGACAGGTTTCCTATACTTGCTTGTTAGGAGCTGCTAGTCATACACTTGCTAGTTCAAAAAATCGTGCCTGGGCTTCCACCACCATTCCTTCCTGATAGATATCTCCACCTAGCCTAAAGAGCACAAGACCCCAGGGGTGCCTTTACAAACCAGCATAAGAAAAAAATGTGCTGTTCTGCACTAACGTTTTTTTCTCCATTAAGGCCATTTTGCTTATGTAATGAATGTCCCAGACTATTGTCCTGGACTGCCTTGGATTATTGCTATTGCATATTGGAAAGATTAAACCCAGAGAATACGTGGGCATTTGTAGCTGGATATGTATCTTCAGAAAGTGTGATTGGTGTGCAGGGATAGAAATTTTATACAAGTTTTTTTCCGAAGGTTATCTATTCTGCTGACTGTGTGGCTGTTTCTCTAAAGCATTCTATCAATGGCTTAAGTGTGAATGCTATGTAATATGTTTTAAATCTGGAAGGTTGAAGCTTTTTCTACTGGGAGTTTCATATTTGATGAGACAGCCTGCTACTAGAGTTAGTTACTCGTCTTTTAACTAAGGTATTCACAATTTAGAAATAATTTAGTCTTCTTGAATATTTCTGGAGCACCAGGTAGTTAAAAATTTGAAAAGCACCCCATTTCAGTTTTTAATTGGGAATGGTTCCACTGCTCACCTGTATTTGAAACACATCAGATAAAATATTTCATACAGCACAAAGACGGAAATTAAAAGGGAGATTATTAACATTACAGCCTGCTAACTGGCACATAAAAAGCTATACAAATACCCACATCAGTCAGTCTGTATACAAGTCAAATCACTGAAGTTCTATTATTAGGAAGTATGTAATAGAATAGTAAATACCTGCCTTAAGACAAAGATTTTACTTTCTTTTTTTTATTCTTTTAACCCTTTTAAAATTACTCCATTTACTTAAAAGCATCAGAATATTTGGATTCTCAGAACAGCAAAAATCCTTTTCATATAGAATAGTTTAAAAAAGTTGACAGAAATTTTTAAATAGTTTTGGTGTGCTCATATCTTCATTTTTACTCTAATAAAATATTTAATAAAAGCACATCAATAATTCCACATACTATACAGCCTAGAGAAAAATGTTGGAAACAAATAATACTGCATTTCTGTTGTACAGTATTTGTAAGATTAATTAGGACTAAAATTTAGGATGAAATCCTACCAGATAATTTTTTTTTTCTCCTCACATTCTATGATTTCAATATTCTGATTAAAGTCTTTTGCCATTCTTTAAAGCTAAAGTCTGGGAGAAGCTATTCACTAACTCTGAGTTTATGAATCCAAAATAATGAAATCATGTCTTTTCTTGTTTTAAAGCCTACTTGATCGCTAAGGATTGAAAAGAAAAATCAGTGGGCCTTTTCTATAAGGCTTTCAAGAGAAGACATAGAAACTGATAGATCAGATGCTTGATAAATGGCAGATTGCCAGAGAGTCATCCATATGGCTCTCCAGATAATGTTTGAATATGATGAAAGTTTTCTTTGATTGAAAAGCCTACAGTTTCAGACGCTTTCCACACACCCTGAAACTTGCATTAATAAGACTCAATTCAGAACAAGTTTTCTGTGCAAAACACATTCTCATTTGGCCAGAAGACGGTCAATTATTATCATAACATTCATCCGTGCTTTCCAGGCTCTTCACAAGTCAGGAAATTAGTCTTTCTGTAAGAATCAACCCTCTCTACAAAAGCCATGGCGTGGAATCAAGAAAAGTTCAACTCTGTTAAAATATGATGGAAATACATTCCATCAGATTTAAGCACCAGATCTGTAGGAAGGGGTTTCTGTTTCCTACAGTTTTTTGCAAAATGGGCAAATATCCATTTATTTTAAAAGTCCCTCAAGATTCCTAAATGACATATCAAAGGGATTGTTTGATTTTGTAAGTGAAAACAGGCATAGTCGACCCTACTTTGACACTTTAGTGACACAATAGCACAAAAGAAGTCAGTGGAAGTTGCAAGTACAGAGAATCACTGGCAATCAGGCTATATGTAGGAACTCAGGGTGAAAGAAGGAGGATTTTTGATGAAGCCGAGAGGATCTTTGACATTACTGTTTATATTGGTGGTAAGATCAAATTTGTTACTGTATCTATTTTTTAAGAGATAACACAAAATGTTCACTCTGTCAACTGCTTAAGTACTTTTTCATAACACTGGGCCTTGCTAAGACTGTTTTGCAGCTGCTTAGGAGGGCAAACAGCTGATTTCCTGTATCTTAAGAACTCCTAATTTCCAAAATGAACATAATACTTTGTCTACTAGATAATACTTTATGTTTTTAAACTGAATATCCCGCCTTTTACTTCACAGACCTCTATCCAGTGTATATAGATGTCCCAGAAGTAGAAAAAGCAGTAAAGACTACTTGCATTTCAGGCATGTTAAAGTGGGAAGAATGGAATGCCCTAATTCAAACAAAGAGTTTAAATGTGATTAAATGGCAAGTTAATGAAGTAGCACAGTCCAGGCTACATATTGACTGATGACTCAGTCATTTTAGAGTTCATGTTTGAAAAATTAAGTCTCTGCTACCTCTAGTTGACTAAGTTTATACGTTTGCTTTGGTTTATGCTTTAGATTCAGATGAGGTGTATCAAATATGATTCATCTTTTTTAAAAATCCAATCATTTTTGTTAGAAACAAATCCAATTTGTTTATTAATCTCTCAAATATGTCAAATGGATTTTTAATTGAGAAGTAATTGCATTTTGCCTTACACAGTCTTTGTTGATTTCATAAGCTTATCATCAATCCTTTGGTGATTTCTCACCTGATAAAGAAATAACATATCTAATTAATCATGTTGTGTAACAACAAATCTCCTATTTAGAGGTACAATAATTAGATTGGGAAAATACTAGGAAAACAAGAAAATTATTCCCCAAAGTAGAGGGATTGTGGGTTCTACTTGAAAGGAAGATATGCAGTTTGCAAAGTTGATTAATTAGTTTTAAGAGGATCTCAAAAAGCTTGGTACTTTGAAGTATGCAATCAGTTTGGAAAAAAATATATCTGTGCTACAAAGATACCTTATACCAACTTTCAAAATATTATCTGTGGCAAAACACAGCATTTTCTTTTCTATATGAAAAACCTGTTTTCACTTTTGGAGAAACAGTATGATAAATTTTGGCAAGCTGAGTGATTTCCTATCTATGATTCATTTGGCAAGGCAGAAATGCTAAATAAGAAGCTTGCCTTGAATTTACATACCCCATCCATACAGTTTCAGCTGCAGCAGCTGAGAGTAAAGAAGATACTAGTTCAAGTGAGAAGTCTTTTCGGACAAGAGTCTGTAATGAATCCCACTTAAAATATGTGGTCATTCTCCACCATGTGCATATTTTTATCATTCTTATTAGACATCCAAAAAATGTAAAAATCTCTATACATCTCATTCTGAGACCTGTGGCAGAGATGAATAGATAGTTTAAATGAATGATTTGAAGCTGACAACCTCAGCAAACTGTGGTTCAGAGTGACTGTGAGCAACACAGCTGTGGCATCATGCTGAAAATATCACCCTATCTGAACATATGTACAAACCTCAAGAATGAATGAATGGTGTCCTGGAAGGGAAAAGACAGGAAAAGAACACTAAATTCTGTTAGGCATGTAAAAGTGTATCTGAAAAGTCTCTTCAGTATAGAACAAGGAATTCTCCTCTAGAAAAGAAAAAACTTAATGAAGAGAGTCAAACACAGAGCACTTGCTGGTTGCACAAAGCTGTTTTGAACTTCCATTTCCTCTTTCTCAGGGCACAATTTGAATAAACACAACACTTCTGCCTGAATAAATCAAATAACAAAATACTAAAAATACATGAGGAAGAGTCTTATGGTTTCAAATTAGTATCTGGAAGAGCAATAGGACATTGTGGATCAATAGTTTTCTATCATTTGCCTATTGGATAAGCTCTTTGAAAAAAGGACTTTTTGTTTTGGCCAGCAGCTGGCCTGTGATTTGAGCTATTCAGTAGTAACAAAATAAAACGAGATAGCAACTTCTTTTTACTTGTTTCATAACTTTTCAAAGATATACCCTTTTCTCAAATATGTTATATAGTTAATTCACAAATAGCAAAAGCAGCAGCCCAAATTCCTCAGACTTTTACTAATTCCATTATTCTCTCCTGCCCTTTAGAAATATGCCTATTCTCACTTCCACAACCCAAAAGAACATTTTTTTCTTGCTTAAATGTGAGGCCCATCAGCCCATCTTGACAAGATTATCCTGCTTCATAACGCAGGATCCGCCTCTTGTGGGCTACAGCAAAGCTATACCATATATAGGCTATACCTACGTAATTTCGTGGCCTACATCACTTTTCCTTGCCTGTACTTGTGATTAAACCCTGCTTAGTAGGAATTCTACAGGACTTCCTGATGTATCACATAAAAAGATCCATTATTCAAAAGGAATTTAATTTTCATAATCTTCCAAATGACAGTCACTAGAAATTGGACATAATAGAGAATTCTGCAGAAGTTATACAAGTTCTGAAGTCAACACAGCCCTAGACTCCCACACTACCATTGGGTACTTCGTTTCTACACTATTCAAGTGCTAGAACGAATAATTTAATCTAAGGAGTCATCATGCTTTTTGCGTAATCCATTTCAGACTGTTTAATCCTAAACATATTTTTCTCTCACTCTCTTCCATTTCAAGGGCAGGCTCCTTAGAAAGATCAAACTCATCATTCATACTCAGTTTCAATGTTAATTAATTTCAATGTATTGTCAGATCCACATGAAAAGTAAAATTCTTCTATTAGAGTCTGTGACTTTGTAGCTCAACACTGAATGGAGGCCAAGCCTGTCAGTCACAAGACTCTGTATCATCTCTTCTGTGGATGAAAATTGACAGCAGAGGATATGTTGCCAACAATACTACCAGGCAGATGCCCACCGATTTGAGAGGCTCCATAACTATATTATATTACAAAGTCTCATGGACTTTCTTCTTTGTCCTCTGAAATTTACTATTATTTCTTTAAACTAAAGATG
Organism: Ciconia boyciana; assembly: GCF_034638445.1. Lineage (NCBI taxonomy): Eukaryota > Metazoa > Chordata > Aves > Ciconiiformes > Ciconiidae > Ciconia > Ciconia boyciana. The sequence continues at coordinate 4,816,841 of NC_132945.1, forward strand.
GACTTGTCATTATAAAACATTTTTCCTTTTCCCTTCCCCCCCCTTCCTTCAAGTGATTTCTTAGTCTAGAAGAAACTATTCAAAAAAGTTCAAAATCTGACAGTTAGGTTCAATATTTTGAAGGCAAATCTAAAGTATCATGGACTTAAAACTTTCCGATACCTGCAATCCTAGCTGATTATTTCAGCTGATTGTGAAAACAGGAAAAATAATCTTTATAGAAATTATTTGAAAGAATAAATTTGCTTTTTATGTGTTATAACTTATCTGAATTTAAAGTCCTAAGATATTGATTCTCTAAACAAAACTGGCCTTAACTAGTCATCTCCTCTGCAGCACCTTTTTAAAGTACGGAACATTATCTTTACGCTATTTGTCACAGAGAGGGTTTATGTGTGAAATATTTATTCCATTTCTTCCTGATTATTTCACAATCCCTAAAAAAGTATTCATGCAACATTATTTCAGTTAATGTAATCTGCAAATTCCTGCTATATTTCATTCTATCAAGTAAACATTCCTTGACTTTCTTTCTCATGTCACACACTCCAGCAGCTGTGTCCTTGATGAATCTGGATAGAAATTAGTTTTGATCTGATAGCATTCATCTTGTTTGCTAATTTTAAACTTTCTCTTCTCAATTCAAACATCTCTTCATTCAGCTATTCCTGATACCCATTTATTGGCAAATACAGTAGTCCCCGGCAGCTGGCAATATGAATTATACCTATTTATGCTAGAAATGGGCCAGCACTGCAAAATTTAAGACTTGTTGAAAAACAGACAGAGATGACAGAGGTGACTGTGAGAAGAACTGCAATAAGTGCTTGAATTTCTAGACAATGAATCAATTTATGTTGCTGTTAGTCAGTAGAATCTTAATAAACATATTTTTCTAAGCTTAGAAAAATAAAATTTAGTTCAAAAATTCTCTACATGCATAGCTAATTCTAATGTTCCTACTTTTTAACAGCTAGGTATATACTCTATATACTCTTCTCAATAACCTTCTACCCTATTTCTTATAATCACATGCAGTGCAGTTACCCATCAGCTGAAACTAATGAACACATTATTTTTCAGGTTCATGGCTGAAAACAGGATGGCATTGTCTCTGTCATAGATTACCAGTCTGTTAAAACTTTTCTTGTGTGCTGACACTTATTTTAATAATAGATATGGAACATTTCTTGTTTCCTAAATGTTTAATATGGACTGACTGCTCAAAGGTGCTGTCTTGTGAAATCATTTGCTTTTACATATTTTAATGTTTAAAAAAATCCCTATTTTAATATTTGAGTAAGGATATAATGAAAATTCCTGCACTTGGCCACAGACGCACCTGCAAAAGTCCACTGAAGTATTAAAGATTCCAAATTCATTTCTTTTATTAACATGATAGACAGTTATGATGGAAAAAGGGTATGAAGCTTTCCTTACATGGATGGAGAGAGCTCTCCTTGTGTTAGGTGAAAGGATGGAGAGACGTTTTGGAGTTCTACATTATTATTCTCCAAACCAGTGGCAATTAGACTAAGAACAACAGGACAAGGTTTTGTGGCTCCCTTTTGTTTCAGAAAAGCCTATTTTACTGGAAGGAATTGCCCATATGGTTTTACTAAGGCTGTGCTAGCATGGGGCTATGCACAGTCAGAAAAGTCACAGTATGGAGATGCTAAGCCATCTGATGAAGGGCATTGATTTGTGGTTACAGCCTACATTGGGTATTTCTTTTTCTTGGCAGATTTTTCTTTTTTTTTTTGCAGAAAATTCCTCACTTCTACCTCTTACGGTAAGAAATGAAATGAGGGGAAATTATCTTTTGAGATTTTTGAAATAGAAAAACAAAATGTGTCCAAAGACTAGCAATACTCTTATGCTTCTCCACATCCTAGTGTCCTGTTCTTACTATTTACAAGCATGTACATACTAAAAATTATACTGTTCATTATGGAAATGAACTACATCTATGAGGAAAAAAGAAAATCACCGATTAGTGTCCTAGAAATACTAAAAATTTACAATCAATAATCCACTACTCAAGTTGAGGTATGCCAAGGAAATGTAAAAGGTTTTTATATTTTTTCTCTTTTTATTCTGTCCTACAAGAAACAATGAAAATAAACCACATCATATACTAGAACCCACAATCACACTGGAGCTGCCATGGATACAAATATATAAAAGCGTCTAAAGAAAAAGTTGCTACTGTAAAACTGTGCAGTTGTTATTACACTCCATCCAACAAAAAAACCCAGTTAATTTATGAATGTTGGTTCCTTCTTGATGACTGCTAAATCTGAATATAATAAACAGGCATCATAACTGCCACAATTTTGTTAAAATAAATTCAACTCAGGGCCAAGTCTCCTGGCATATGTTTACGCTATGTATTGCAGGCAGATGTAAGCACACTCTGCCTACCCTCTGAGCCTGAAAAAAAAAAGCTATATAACTGCAGTAGCATGATGTGATGCCTACATTAATAAACCCTGCTGAGAGGCAGCTTTATTTGTGTAGACTTGCTGCTGTGCTAACACAGTTGCACAGTTTTCTTTTAGCTCAGAGCTCACACAGAATAATCCCAGATGTACGGTATAAACATACCAATGATTTAAATTCACCCCAAAAAATCTCCACTTTTTTATAACCATGATATACTAGAACCTGTAATCAGCTTGGAGATGTTGCATGTATAATTCCACCAACCAACTGCTATTCGTACTGAAATGATGCTGTTTGTAGAAAACTTACTGACATGAGATACATAATCATATTAAAGCAGATCTGTCTGCAGGCTTTATTTTGCTGCAATTTATCAGTGTATTATTATATTCCTACGTATTATGAAAAGTCATTGTCATTTTAATACAGTACTGAGAATGATGCATATTTAATACACACATAAAGATTATGATAGACGACAAAAATATTTATTAATATAAAATATATTTTATAATTAGTGCTGATCACTTTACCAGAACTTGCAGTAGATGCATGTTGTTGTTTCTAGGAATTTGCCTAATTGCAATCAGAAATTATCAGAAATTATTATACATATACATAGAGAAGCACATACACATTTATATAACTGATTTGAGGTATATGTACTTTACTTTAACCAGAAACACAACCCCACCCAGCAAATCCCAAGCCTCACTAGATTACACTTTCTTCACTACATAGGCCAGCTTCAAAGTTTCAATGAATACATTTTTTAATGTACTAAAAGAGGGATAAAACAGCTAAGAACTCTTTCCTCCAAACTGCCCAATAATAAGCTTTGGGGGTTTGTTTCCTTTTTTAATTATTATTTTGTTTTATGCAGCCAGGAATCTTCTGACACACTCTTTAAAACAGAGGCCTTATTATAATAGTCTACCCAGAAATTATAGATTTCATGTCAGCCCTTTAAAACAAACGCTAAACTGTAAAAAGTCCAAAACCCACTGTTACAAACCAATGCACACTGAAGTGAGTTTTTTCTTCTCTTACCCCTAACTACCTCTGTAATATTTCCTTTCTGCATTAACATTCTCACTAGATAAAGAAATGCTAACCTGTCCCCAGTATAGAATTTAATATGTATGGACTACACCATGGATTGATTTAGACAATCATTCATCATGCACTAATTAAAACCATCTTTTTCTGTTTAATGATTGGTCTCTAATGATATCAGATGAAGACAATGTATTTCTCAAGGAGTTGACAAGTGCATATTCTTTGGCAACAGTGAAATCTGTCATACACTCGGTGGTTTCAATTTTCTTTCAAAATTATGCTGGAAGAAGCACTTCTGCAATGCCTTGGGAAAAAATAAAATAAAAGTAGTGAACATCTGCTGATATTGATTCTGTGAATCTGAAACTTTATGAAACCATAGATGGGATGCATTTGACGAGCATTTTTCTGGAACACTTTCAGACTTAAGCAAACAACATCTGTTAATATTGATTTTTGGGTTACATTGAAACTTTCAGAAGAATTACAATCAGCGGGTGATTGAAAAGTGTTGCTATATATGTTAGAAGATCAAATACTAAACAAAGGTTTAAAGGGTCTGTTTCCCTTTAGCTTCATTAATAATCTACAACCATTCCCCTCTAGAAGAAAATAAAAAGAATAAAGGTGAGAAAAACATTTGCTTTATTTAACACAGTAAAAGATCAGAGAATAAAATTAACATACATGGAAGTTGGTGAAAATGTCTGATGCAAAATTTTTCAGTTCTACAGCTGACATAAACACTTCCAAAGCTACATTATAATAAAAAATAAATAAGTGCATAGAAGAGAAATAATCACGATAGTTGAAGAATCCTGTTTTGAAAAGAATTCTTGCAAATAAAATGAAAATTTTATTTCCCCAATACTCTGTAGCTTTTGATTCATTAGCAAAACAAAGTAGTACCTTCACAAATTGCAAGAGGATTTTAAATTCCCTTTGTTGGTGAACATATCAGTCCTGGTTTACGGATGTCTGACCATAGAGCATCTGTCTTGGAAACCAACCTCAAAAAGATTTTTTTTTTTTTTTAAGCTGGAAATTTTAAGTGTTTGAACTTTTCCATTTTTCTTTTAAGTGACATTTTCCTTTAATAGTGACCTTCTAGTGAAATGATCGGTTTACTCAGTAGTCTTTAATTTAGTAAATGATTCAGTACAATTAAAGTGCACACTGAAATATCAACATGATTTTTTTTCATATTTCACTTTTATAGTGCTTAGTTAACTCCAGTTCTCCTGCAGTGACTGGGCATTCATGTATGTGGCATTTTATGCAATGTTAGTTTTATACAAAACACTATGGAACAGCAAATATTATGGGAAATACATCAATCTTGTACAATTAATAAAAGAAGTTCTACAATAGAACACAGTTTTTAAGAAACTGTTTTCCGATGCAACTGGACTTGCCAGTTATTAAACAGAATTAAATCTCCTTTCCATGACCACGGTAAGAATCACATGGAAGTATATACTCTTCTGCCAACCTTCCACATCTCTTCCAGTCATAGATTAGGCCTGGATATGAACAGATAATGGTACTAATGAATCAACTTCAGCTGGAGGTCATACAACTTACATATGCTATCAGGTTTTGACAAAAGTCATCTGAATGCTACCACCTCTCTAAAAAATAAGTCATTTATTCACAGAAAATATTTCAGAGGACAGAGTATTCAATTGTATAAATTTACTTTTTCACTCTAGTTTATGCTGCTTCTGTGTCCTACAGAAATTCTATTTGCACTTGAGAGATTTCTTGAAGTCAAATCCCAACCATATGGAGGTAGCAGTCAGTTCTATTTATCTTTCACACCATATGAAGTACCACCAGCCAGTCCAGTATCTTGCTGGTAAATCTAAGCAAGACATGGGTAATGTTAGTAGTCAGAAAGAAACACTTGACAGCACCGCGTGCTTCCTTCAGTGGAGAACATCTGTTTGCAAACCACCAAACTACCATGAAAAAATTCAGGATTTCTTGTTGATGCTGATAGTAGCCATGTAGCCTGCATTACTGTGTATGTATATAGACAGACACCTCGTGTGTGTGTTCAAATATGTTTTAACTATCTCTATCTTGTTACACAATACAGATTTTCCCAACTCCTGACAATTTTATTAAATGTAATTTATAACTTCTTCATCATTTAGAACTTAATTATCCTTAGATTTCTGCAGTCCAAAACAACATATCTGGGTTTGTATGCACCAGCCTTAAAAGAAGCTGTAGCCGGTACCCAGTGTCTTATCTGTCCTGGACTGTTCTGCTCCCTGGGGAGAAGAGAGCTGCCTGCTTTCTCCCAGGGGAGCCAGGCCTTCCTTGACAGCTGCCCAGCAACTACAAACTGGAGTACCACCGCATCTTTGAGCTGACAAAGTTCATCACTTTCAGGACCTAATGTAAAACAAGATTCATCTACTCTTAGTATGCTACAGAAGAGGCTTATGTCAGGAATTACAGACATTTATATGAGGAAAGATAATTGACATAAACACATATTTTAAGAAAAAAAAATCCATCCATCACCAAAAAACATTTCAAAGGTCTCATTTTTGAAGAAAACTCAGAATGAAGGTCCTGCATTGAATGCTGGAAGATGCTCAGATAATACAGGCATGGAGCATGATGTAAAATCTGAGAGATATAAAAGAGAAATAGCAGTTCTTAAGTATTTGTGGAAATGCTTTCATGGTTTATAGTTCAGGGAAGCTCTGGCCATAGTCCAGAGTGCTTCTGAGGATCAAAGAGTTAACATGGCACCCACCATTCTTCTATTCTTTAAACATAACATCAATCAGTAACCAAACAGCACTTCTATTTTATAAGCATACCTTTACAATACAACCATTGCACAGGGGGTACTCTCCAAATTAAATGCTTTCATGTTGAGTTATAATGAAAACTGTAGACAAGAAAAAAAAAGCACATTCACTCATGGCAGCATTTTTCCCCGATGCTATACAGTGAGAACACAATGAGGCCAGGAATGTTCAAAAGATAGTGAGAATAACCAGGCAGAAAACTCCTATCCACTGACCAAAGCACAATGCACTGCCATGCCTTAAAAAAAAAAAAAAGTCTATATATTTTTATATATACTCACACCTATATATATACATCTATATATACCTATATAAATATAAACCACACACTCCTATATATAGAGATAGATGTATATACACTTTCAGACAAGAATAATACCCCATGCTATGAAACAGAAGTAAAATGAGTGAATCAAGTAAACACTCCATGAGATGACACTTTGTGCCTTCCCTCTCACAGTTGGTTCCAAGGAGATTGACCTATTGGTCTAGACACCATAAAAATTGAAAGAAACAGCCACGGAAAACAAAAGCTTTCCCCTGTTTGATCTTCTGCTTCTAACTCATGGGATTCATACATTTTTAAATGGAGAATTTAATACTAATTACTATGTTAGAACTAGGATTGCATTTTCGAGCTAAAGTTCATGTGATTCAAAGCTGACCTTCAGAATATAGCATTCTGAATTTACACTGTGGATCTTATCTAAAGGAAAGTACATCTTTACTCAGTAGAAATCTTGATCAAACTGAAGCCAAAAAGAATGCCTGTTTACTTAAACTACTTCAATATGTTTAATTACATTTGTTTAGTCTTTTATGGAAATGAATAGAACAATGTAGTCTAAAAAAATAGGACATCAAACTGTTTTGTGCACTTCGTATTAAAGGGCTTCCTATTTGGCTCAAGAACAGTTGGAAGTCTTATTTTATAAGGCTTCTTAGAGATTAATTAAAACACTTCTTGTCACTACTTTTATCTTTCCAAACTACTCAAAGTGATTAAATAAAGACATTGAGTAGCTAGTATAAACCTTTTTAACACCAGCATAGGGAATGTACAGCCATGTGCCTTTCCTAAAAGCCATGCACAAATTCCTTTTTCTCCCAGACATGCTTAAAAACTGTTCAGAGGAACTGGGTTTTTTTCTTAAATGAGTATTATAAAAGTGGAAGCACTACGTTACATAACCATTCCTTCTGAGCTATTCACACATGCATGTATTTGAAAAGCTTTAGCAATCATTAATTAAAATTAATTTAATATACCAAAATTCATACATACTTTGCTTGGCCTGCTCTCATAACTTGTCCAAAATTGGCCAGTCCCTGAAAAAAAATTGCATCTTTTGACACTGATTAGTGTTTAGCCAGATGGCGGGAGTGGGGTGCCATTGAATTTATCCCATATCCTTTTAAGTAGCATCAGATTGCCATCTATTTACTAATGTAGTACCCATGCACACAGAGCAAAAGATAATGGGATAAAAAGTAAAGAGTGACCTTGTTTAGGTAGGGAAGTTAGTTTTAGTTGCCTGTAATTTCTACTGTTCAATAAGGACTACTTTTGTGATTCCCGTTTCCCTTAAAGAGACTTAGAAAACTTACAAAGCTCTGAACCTTCGCACCCTGATAAAGTGTGGATCTTCATGTGGATCACCTTTATAGAAGGACTTAGTAACTGCTAAGGTTGAAACATTTAATAATATGGTTATCAATTTCAATTAGGGGAAAAATTAAGGGAAAAGTAATGGTAGCAGAAAAGGTCAAGAAACTCCTCTAGACTGTTTTGGAATGAAAAATTCCAATTTTGTTTTATTATAATGCTTGCTTTCGTTGATGTTCTTAGGTCATATAGTACAACCAAATAAAAGATAAAAGCATTATCTAAATTACTATTGCTGTCATCTTTTAATCAAAGATTTCCACTTACTAACCTGAAACCTCTTTCCTCTTTTTTTCAGTCAGAGAATTTCTGAATTAGTGAGGTTGTCCTACCTGACATGAAGACATATGCTGATAACTCAATCCTTCCCCAGACAGAATTCTTGTCCTTTGCACAGCTCTACTCAAAAGTTAAGCAGGAGAAATGCAACTGGCATTTAGATTCATACTGAGGGCATTGTGTTAACTGTCAGTGAGATTAATACAACCTGCAAAAGGCATTGTGGTAGCTGGCAGTTAGATTTATATAGTGCACTTAATGAAGATATACAGTGTGTTTAAATGCTCCTGGACATTGCTTCCCCTGTTCCTCTCTCGAGTTTCCCAAAAAAGTAGAGCTTGCCAATTATCTGAAACTGATATATCTTTCAGAAAAAAACATCAAACCACATGCTTTTTTGCCCACTCCGAATATTAACTCTGTTTTCCATGACTGTTAGCACCTGCATACTGAGTATATGCATCCACTGTATTTTTTTCTAATTCCATAGATTCTTCCTCTATATGGTCTTTAAGAAATATTGTAAATACCCTCACTGATTAAGCTCAGCAAGATCCTGTATTCCATTGGAAGGCATCTGGCAGTTTGCAGCAAGAGGACTTTGTAACCTCGCAGCTAATAATTTCCTCGCAGATTCTTGGTGTCACTAGACAGAGTTCTACCGAGATATGTAAAAAACAGCCTAGAGATGTTACATCAAATAGTTTGAAATAACAGTCCATCCATAGATTCCCATTGTAAAGTATCTGCGTATTTCATGGACTTGTGAAACATGAAATACCTTGCATATTGAGTTCAGCATACATGAATAAGCTAAATGTATGAAGTGCTTGTATGTGTGCAATGTCCTCTGCCTAAAAAAGTATCATCTCAGAGTGCTAAACAATACAACACTACTCATTAATATGCCTTGATAAACGTGTGAAAAAATTTCCATCAAATGGTAAAAATTTCCCTCAGAACCATTGCTTCAGGTTCTCTGCAATTTCAGGCAGGTGCCACCTTGCAGATTATATTTTCTTCATATTTCCATAATACATAAGAACAAGAAACATATTCTTAAAAAAAACATAAAGAACAACAGCAAAAATGTGTTAATGCACTGATGTGGCTCTACTGCAACTGTGGAAGGCAGTGTCTTCATATATACACTTTGGGAAAGTACAGCAAGAATGAACTTCATATAACAAAAATTAAATGAAAAATATTACTTTGCTGTTCTGTAACTTCTACTGACTAAGAGTTCTCAGAATGTTTTATGAACGTTATTTGTGTCTTATAATACCCTTCATTATATTCATTTTTCTACTGAATAAGAAGAAAAAAAGTTAAGGCTGAGCATTAAACCCTTGTTGTCCAGAGGTCTACACTTAGGCACTACCTAAGTGACTTGGTTTTTAAAAATGCTGAAATGCAAAGGGGGTTTTGGCGCCGATCTATGCAACCTAACAATTTTTTATTATTCTGACAGTTTTCAATTAATTGAATCTTACAAAAAAAAAAAAGGTAATTTTGGTTTCTCAGTTCTTCTCAAGATCAGGTTTTGGGTACAAGGCCTTACACCCATTCTTCTGCTCTAAATACAACACTTACTGAAATACTTCCTTTCAACACTGTCCTGGTTTCAGCTGAGATAGAGTTAATTTTCTTTATAGTGGCTGGTATGGGGCTATGTTTGGGATTTGTGCTGAAAACAGTGTTGATAATACAGAGATGTTTTAGGTGTTGCTGCACTGGGCAAGGCCTTTTCAGCTCCCCATGCTCTGCCAGGTGCAGAAGAAGCTGGGAGGGGACACAGCCAGGACAGTTGATCCAAACTGGCCCAAGGGCTATTCCATACCACATGATGTCATGCTCAGTATATAAAGCTGGGGAAGAAGAAGGAAGGGGGGGACATTTGGAGTGATGGCGTTTGTCTTCCCAAGTAACCATTACGCGTGATGGAGCCCTGCTTTCCTGGAGATGGCTGAACACCTGCCTGCCCATGGGAAGTAGTGAATGAATTCCTTGCTTTGCTTTATTTGCGTGCGCGGCTTTTGCTTTACCTATTAAACTGTCTTTATCTCAACCCTCGAATTTTCTTACTTTTGCTCTTCCGATTCTCTCCCCCATCCCACCAGGGGGGAGTGAGCGAGCGGCTGCGTGGTGCTTAGTTCCTGGCTGGGGCTAAACCACGACAAACACTCAAAATGCCCTCTTCAACATTTTATTGAAATGTGATTTTGGCAAAACCAAGGAAACAGATTTCATGAAATACTTTTCTAACCAGGTCTGGTTTATGCTACTGGACTGCTTCTTTCATTACTGCACAACAACTATTACTGCAAATTCCGATGATATGTTATCCAGGTAAGGCTATTCTTCCTAAATCATTTTCCAATTCAAACACTCACATGTAAGAGGACTGGGGGTTGAAAGTTCCTTTTGAGTAGGTATGACATTTAATTCTACAGTGTGGTAATTTTAGCATCACCATTCCAAGCCCTTTAAGGGCCTGTCACCAAGTGACTGTGTTTTGAAAACTAAGGCATCAGATCAACTTTCAATGGATACTTTGTTTTCCTTTCTATCTACCCTTGGCTGATTTAAAGGGCTGCTGAACTTAGATTTTTACTTTGGTAAATAAGCATTTCTATCTATCGAGGACAAATCACCTAGCAAATGTAAACAGATGAATATACAAGCAAAGCATCAGGTTCATGAAGGAGCAATGCCAATACTAACAGAAAAAGATAAACAAATGCAACCAACAAAATATCGAGTAGCTCCAACAAAAGCTTTTGTTATAACTGGATTACACGTATGCAGTGTGAGAAGTATATTTTGTCAACTATTTGAAATAATATTTAGTATATGAAGCCTATTGCTTTTTTTTATCACAATAATTTTTTGCAGACTTAGTCTCCCCATTCTCTTGCAAATGATGAATACATAATATACATCCTTCAAAACATTTTGAAAAAACTGCCTTTGAAGACAACAGCTAATTGTGTCCTCTCCTATCTAGAATCTTCTTAAAGTTTTGCTAGTTGCTTTTGTGCTTTACATTTGAGGGAGTTATGGCCTATCTATAAGGAAGGGAGAAGATTAATATGCTGACTAAACTACATTGTATTTTCCTAATAAAATGTTTATTTTATTCACTATTGTGAAAAAGACAAAATTTTGTCAAGTATAGCATGTCTGAAAAACAACCTAGCCAGTTTTTTTATTATTATTTGGGTTTGAGATAATTGACATGGAATTTTATTTACCTTTCACTTGTCAATGCTTCTATCTTTGATTAAACTACTAATTTCAATATTAGTAAAACTTTTATCAAAACACACAGAAATTGTGAAAAGAATAGTCTGACACGTATTTCTGAGTATGATATTAATTAGCAACAATTTCTCACTCTTGCTGCTTCTTCTCTGAAATTTAGAATTAAATTTACCTGTGTATCATCTGACTAATTGATATTTTATTTCCTAATTATAATTACAACGTACTTTTCTAGTATGTGACATATCTGACTTTTAACGTAGTTAGAAAAACAGGTATGTTACTTTACATTAGGTATGCGTGATGTATTTGACTTGTCTGAGCTATGGTTTGGTGGGGTTTTTTTGTTTGGGTTTTTTTCTTAATGGAAAATGTCATTCTGAAGACTAATAAATGTGATCAAATTTGAGATGCTTAATCACATTTAAAAATTCCTCAGTGCCAAATTAACATCTTAGTAATTTATAAAATACTTTGTATGTTTTAGAAAATAAATTGCATTTTAATCACTGGCTGAATGAACCTAAAAGAGCGATGGAGGGAAAGAGATTCCCTTCTTCATAGATCTCTCAAGCTGCATTTTTGGCCTTCCAGTTTGAACTTACTTGTTTTTCTACTCAAGATTTGTTTTTTACGCCGTACTACCAAAATTAGTTAAATCTGGTAGATTCTCAGTCACTAAAACGATTTTAATGATCAGAGGACATACACTTATGATAAGGAAACTAATTATTGAAAATTTTCTGAGATGAATTCCTTAAAATTACACAGGGAAATTACCGATATATTAACATTTTCTCCACTGAAGAATATGAAATTCCTTTGTCTGAAAAAGCCATAATGTATGTGACATGTATGTCTGAGTGAATATAAAGGAATCTCTTCCTATTGTGTGTCTGCAATAAGATATATAGGCATAACCTACCCACCAGGTTATGATGAACCAACCAGGCATTCTCGCTGGCATTCTCACTACAAAATAGAGGTAACTGATCTGCACAATAGGATTCCAAGAAAGTCCATGTATCACACACAACAAATTTTAAGAAAGAAAAAACACAGACAATGATACTGACTCCTTTATGATTCCAGGTCTAAAGCACTAAAAAATTGTAATCAAGATCCATCCTTTCTGATCAGAGTGGACTAGAAAAATCGTATGTGGGCAGGCTGATCTGTGGTATGAAGTCTTTTCTTTATATTGCTTCATTTCTTGCCATACCCTTACTTTAACTCAGGCTATTGCCATAACTCCAGAATTGGTAGGGAGAGTCTATTGGCCAAATCATTCATTATCTATCAAGCCCAGCAATATACAAGCGTAATTAATTCCCTGCTGAATGCTTTAAGCAGGAGGGGAACATATCTCTTATTTCAAATATTGATCCACTCACCAAGCCTAACTGTAAGTAAATAGTCATGCACAAACTATAAGCACTATCTATATATCGGCTGTAATTCCTCAATAAAATGTAATATCTATTCCCTTGCAAAAAACCAAGAAAATAGTCAGACGTAAAAATTGGACTCTTGTGTTACGGATGTAAAGCAACGATGGCTTTAGACAAAACAAACCTGAAGAAGTATCAAAACTGCTTTTTATATTTTCCTGAAGGGTATTTCATGTCAGCCATGAGTTCCTATTAAAATTCACTTTTTAAATTATGATATTTGAGTATTCACTTATAATTTATCATCTTGTTCATGGAGATGCATGATTAATGAAAGGAAACTGAAAGGTAATTGAAAAGTACTAATAAAATTTAATGTATTAGATCTGTTATTTTTAATTTTCCAAAGGATCATCAGAAAGCCCCTTATCACTTAAATAGAGTCTCTTTAAATGACCACAAGATGAATATTATGGGCTTCAACCCCTATCAGTGATTTCAAAAGGAGCAGGGCCTTACATATGTAGAAGTCCTGTCAATTATCTTTTCTGCCACTGTTTTTTGCCCAAGAGAGTCCTTTATTATTTGATCTCAATCTTTCTCTCAATGCAAGATTAAAACCCCAAGAGCCTATTTATGTGAACTGCAATGCTTGGCTCATTTAACATGAGAAACCAAATGGATTTGGAAGTAGTTCTGTTTATCTAAACTTGGACCAAATTAACTTATTATTTAGTGTGCATTTGTACCAGTTCGTTTTATTCTGACAAATAAATCATGCCTCTTATTCCTGTGGAATTATGCACACCAAAGCATGTGTGCAGACTGTATACAAGTGGAAGGGATGCATGAAAATAGAAAAGATACTAAGCTGCATATCCTCCCCCTATATCAACAGCATGATGAACTGCTTTATTTCCAACCAGAGCACTGTGAATGACTGTAACATGTATTTGAAGATGTTACAAAAATAACACTCTTGTGTTTTTAATTTTTCAAAGGTCATTCCCTTTAGAAATACGTGAACTTCTATAAATGACAAATAATGCCTAACGATGAACAACCAGAGATGAAGAGCCAGCTGGCTTACTGATATTCAAAGCTGACTCAAAAGACAGCTTCGTAACAAAGGGAAAGGAATACATAGCCTAACTATGACACATGGGTTCAACTGGTAAAACACACATCAAAGAATATCCTGGGTACAAAAAGGAACTGTTTAATTAGCAGCTTCAAGAAGACTGACCATTTGCATACTGAACAAAAAACTGAGTTATCTGTGTTCTGATCAAAGGCATTTGGATCTGAAAGGTCAGGATAATACATGTATTATGTATCAGTCAATTACACATTAATGCACATGTCTGAGTCAGAAATGCTCAATGTTTGCTCACAGAACCATGTTTCCTTAATCAGTGGAGTTCAGAGATCTTTTATTGTAACTGTCATACCAATGAGTTTGGTGGACAGACACAGTTCTGATGTAAGAGCAAATCTGTTCTAATTAAGGCTATGGGGCTAAAAGAGTCAAAATGTAGTTAATGCCTTTTTTTTTTTCTTTCTTTATATATACTTTCTATAATAATACAGATGCTGGGGAAGAATAGCTCAACAAGCATTGATAAATCCTTCCCTTTATTACAGCTGAATTCTTTCCATTTTATTTTAGTATCACCATGTGTGAAGTCTCAATAGCTGAACAACTTGCTTCTGAAACCTTATTTGTCCCATGGTTCTTCTAAAATCTGAGGTCGATATTGAGAATTAGCTTCATATTTACAGGGTTTGAAATGTACATGTGCGACTGGTGCAATCAAGATGCAATTTCATTCAAGCTACGGCAAACCAATAATGAGGTTCTCAGTGATGTGAAGATTCAACTGTCAGTTCAAAGCTTTCATTTCCGAGCTATTCCATTCGCTAGAAAAAAAGAACATTTGGAACAATGTTTGTAAGCTGAATGATAAAGTATCCTGAGGGATCTGAGCAAAAGCAGTTAACAAAGAAACCATCTAAAGAAGAACTTGTGTCATTTGCAACGATGGCACAGCAATGCAGATCTCTAATATATTTTTACTTCCACAATTAACATCACACAGCTTTTCTACATAGCTTATTATCATTAGATTTCAAAGCACTTTACAATGTCTACTGTCATCAACCATCAAAAACACAAACCTAATTGTTCATTAGTAGTGACTATTATGTTCATGCAATGCTTTGGCAGTGAAATTTCTTCCACACAGGATTTGTGGCTACTTCTATACTAGTTAATTATACCATTCCCAGGCAATAAAATATGGTCCTGTATATTGTTAAAATAATCCAGGGAACATTTCTGGCCTAGGCCAATTTGCACTCTCCCAAATAATTCCCAAGCCTAAGCTGGGAGCTGGACCTTTCCAGTGATGACTCCCAAAAGGCCATTCACATGCAACCACCCTGTTTTGGCAGGTAAGAAAGTTTATTAGCACGGGGTTGATCTGTGCCAATTGGCCTCAGTGTCTGGGAACCTTCCCAAGCATGTTTAATTTACGAGTGTCAATAGACTGATAGACCAAGAATTAATTAAACAATTTGGCCACTTTATGCAGCCTTGTACTTCAGTGGCAAGGAAAAAGCTGGGTGGGGGAAAAAGGAAATAATATTTTGGACATCTCAAACTCTTGGGAAAGTGAAATGAAAACTTCATAATGTGTTATACATTAGCTTAATATTACCTATTTAAAAACTGAAAACATAACATTTTTTCCTTTTAAATAGATATTATTCTTTCTATGAAGTTTTAGGTTTCAGTTAAAGGGTAATTTGGTCACTATTGTCAAGCAGGTCTACTATATTTTCCTCTTTCAAATGAAGTGTTAGATGCAAGATGAAGTTTTAAGAGTATTAAACATCAGAAAAACTGTTAAATGCTATTAAAACAGCAATGTGCAAATTATAGTTTCACCTCTTGTGATGCTTTAGATTTTTACACTGGAAAAATAAACAAATAAATACCCCTCCACTCCCTGCACACTGGAAATACCTATTAGAGCTTAACTCACAATGTCCTGAAGAAACTTGTGTAGAACATTGCTTTGTTTTGCTGTAGTTTTTCGTCAGAATTTTTCACAATTTAGGAAGTTACACACAGTTGAGTCTATGTTTACAGAATTTAACAAACTCTGCTAACTTTTTTTAGGTAGGCTGGTAGATACCCATTCTCAGCTTGAGGGAACTCAGTCCAACACCATACCCTTTTCATATCCCAGGCACCAGCCTATGTGACGAAGAGACTTGTGCGTTGTGAGAATCTCTCTTATTAATAGGTTACAGAAAGGTTAAGTGGGTTACAGAAAGAACCTTCCCACATGAATACTCAAACCCCCATGATTTTTATTGCCTCATTCTTTATTTTATACAAAGTAAAACAGATCCATCAGATGCCTATCAGGGAATAACATAAACCTTACTGATTAAAAAACTCTCTGGAAAGGGGGAACACAAGTGGCTAATGTTATTATATTGTAGGAACCAAAACCAATTCTCTCATTTTCTAACTGAGTACCCTAACTACTGAACTATTTGATGAGAGGAATATCTCTTTCTGCCTGGCAGCTTTCTGAATATAGCCTTTTATCTCCTTTCATTTTCTTACAAGTGCTCAAAAATATAGCAATCCATTACATGGCTAATGAAACATTTGCTAATGAAACAAAAAGGTATTAAAAACTTCAGGAAGCAAAAACATACTGAAAAAATAATTTCAGTTTGACCCAATTTTTCTACCAATTTCTGGATTCAGGTATCAAAAAAATAAAATAAATAATTAACTATTTACAGAGTTCTAGATAAGAAAAATGCTGTATGTGTCTCTTCTCAAAAACTACTTTCACCTCCAAAAAGAAAAAAAGCAAACCAGAACCACATGACCAACAAAGGAGGACTTGGTGAAGTATATTAACAACTTCTTTTTTAAAACAGAAGGGGATCATTTGCTTTTTGGGTTTCAGTCTCGCTGAACACACTATCAGCAAGTGACTGATCCCTAAATCCCTGTTTCATAGTGAATTGCTATCTTGTGTTGATCAACAGGATCAAGAGCAAAGTGTGTCTTGAAGACAGAAAGGGAAGTGGGGAGGAGCTAAAACATGTTTTTTAATGCATGCATGAAGCCAAAACCAGACTCCAAGTACTGCAAAGTAAAGACTCTTTTCTCCTTCTTACTACTCAGTTTTAAATCCAGGACATGTTTTCAAAAGCATCTGAAGTGACAGAAGAATTAAACTTCCTTTCAAAATAGTAATAAAGACAGAAGTTAAGTTTTAAAGGAAATGGCTCCTTAACAATAACTTTAACCTCTAGAACAACACAACCAGAAATCCTCAGTAAGATTAAAATCATGAAGCACACCTGTGGATTTTTTCCTTTTTTGGTTTCAAGAATCATTTTCACTTTGCAGCATAAATCCCCAAAATAACTCCTGCTAACGTGTGGTTGTGAATTGAATGAACGCATATCATCTGCTTGATTTAAATATTGATTTTTTGTAATGTATGAGAACAGCTGCTTTTTTGAATTCCTTTCCATCCTCCTTATTACTAAAAACATCATCAGTTTATCTATGGGATTCTGATGCTTGAACAGCATTTCAACTAGACAATCTAATGAACTCAGTCAGAAGAGATTTATTCACTGAGATCTGAGGAAAATACAATCCAGATTTTCAAACACTGACTTAACAAAACATGACTTTGGGAAGTTACTTGATATTATGGTAGGGAAAATTGCCTATACCTGTAAACCTGAAAATGGAGTATATAATTAAATTGATAAATGAATGGAACAGGTGGGAAAAGTTCTTCACCTCACTAGAAAAAGTGTTTAAAATCAAAACTGGAAAGCACAATCATTTCACATTACACTCCAACAAAGAATTGATTCCTTCAAAGGATTAAGAGACAGAATCTGCCTCCCTAGTATTAGGACTCTTTACAGAAAATAGTGAATAATTATTGTAGATAGCGCTGTAACAGGCACTTCTCAGCTTCTCAAATGAAAGGCAGGCAAAACACGGTGCTTGAGAAGTAGAAAGGGATGCCTCTTCCCTTAAATCTTCTTCACAACAGCTATGACTAATTTTGTAAGTAAATCTGATTATTTTTATGTCTACTAAGGGCAATTTTATCTCATTTGTAAATTAGGCATTTAAGCTAAGCTGGTTTCCAAGGTTTCCAGACTTCATATTCTCTCAAACATCTACCTTCATATGAAATGTACAGCTGTAAAAGTTCGTTCTCCTCTCTTTACAAGGAAGACTCGATGGCTGTTAAACAGGTCTGGTGAGATAAATCCCATCCTGTTTGTATGGTGATGTATGAAAAAAATCAAAATAATTTCCAACATAATCTATTTTCTCTGAGTAAAGCAGGTGTGGGTCAGACACATGTCTTTGTCTCAGCTTTTCTACCTTGAATTAAAATTCTAAATGTTGCGTATCATGCATCATTTTCATATAAATCAGCAAGATGAGATAAAGGCAAGGTTCCTTGACACACTGTTGTCTTTCCTAGAATACCACCCCAAGTTAGCTAAATTCAGTTGGCTCATTCAAATACAAATCTGAGATTATTTTTTTTTCAAAGTGAAGGAAAGGTCTGAGTGACTTGTCCTCCTCTGCCCTTTCTCCAGCTACACTGTAGGCTGTACCTACAGAACTTTGACTACCTCAGTATATTATGCCGAAGGCAGGATATGAATGTAAAATGCTGTTGGTATATCAATATACAACTCGGGTGAGATACTATTCTCTGATGCATATTCCTTCTTCTAACAGGCATCATTCTGGAAGCAGCTGAATTTACATTGAAAATTCTAGTTGTTCCAGAATAAAAATATCCAAATAGGCGTTTTCCAGTGCAGTTACTATAGTAACTGTGAGAGTGGGAAATTAATTCTAGCTCTCTAACAAGAGTCAAGAATAACCACTTTCTATTACATATGCATAACGATAAAACTATGTTAGCTCATATAAAATAATAATTATGAAAATTATTTTTTCATGAAGTGGATTTTTATTTTTAAAAGGGATCTTGAGCAAGCAAGCAGAACAAAACTGTAAAAATACTCCGCACAGTGAGCTAGTTATGTTACCAAAAACTTTGGAAAATGTATTATTTTTTTAAAATATCAGACTGAAATCACTTTTTTGGCAGTACCTCTGCTTTCTTGCTTTCTTCTGTGCCCACAGATTCTAGCAAACATGAAGTGTAGATGATCTATAAATTTCTACATGGTGCCACACACTTCTCAATGCACACACAAGTACAACTTCCAAAAGATCTGAGTAAGCAAGAAATGCATCATCTAACTCTCAGCTGGCAAATATTTTGTCAGGTAAGAGTTAAGAGCATTGGATTGCACCATGCAGATTTATAATGCTTCTGCTGGGTATAGTCTCAGTAGCTGTTCCACAGTCAGTGGGCTTTATATGGTGTGGTATGTTTAGAGCAAACCTCCTGCTTTGTATTTTCCTTTCATTTTTACTTTGCTGCCTGAGTGCTTTCTCTCTGAAACAAGGAAAAGGCATCCACATGAACTGTCTGCATATCCTTGCAGCTTAATTGCTGTCATCTGGGGACTTGTTATTCTTAAATTTAATAGACATTGGGGTGTTCTCTACTGAGACCTTTAATGTGTTTGGGGCCTTAGAGATCTCTGAAGAAAAATGGAACTTATGGAGAGAAAGTCAATGGTCCACTGACTAAGGAAAATCATGCACCTGCTAAAGAACATCTTTCTTTTAATATTACACTACGGTCTTTGGGTCCTAAAGGACCAGGGATGACAGGACTAATTTAAACCTTTTAGTCTTGCTGTGATTATAAGATGATGTCCAGCATGAATATAACTATAATTGTTTGTAAAGTGACATAGAGGAATACTTTCGTGTATGTAGTTATTCATTCCTAACATGCAGATGCAGAGTTCCTTATTATAAAGGTGGTTTTTCAATAACAAATAATCCATACAGGATTCTAGATTGGTGGTTCTGTACTTTACATTTTGATTTTTAGGGAAGTAAAACATTAACTCTATTTGGATCATATTTTCCTATCTAAATAGTCACAGATCACTGTAAAAAAGACAGATTCAGGTTATTACTTCCCCAGAATGAAAGCTTTTGCAGGAATTTCTCCAGGTGCAGCACTGACCCTGTGATATAAACCCACACCTAAGTGAGATTTGAGTCCTACCTTCTAGCAGAGATTGTTTCAAGCAATACAAATTGGAGCTAAAGATGTACGAAACTGAAGACTGCATTTTGTACATGTGGAACCTTCTGACTGGCAAAAGTGCCTTTTGCCTTGTGCAGAACATTCTTAGTAGTTCAGGCAGGCAGACAGCTGAGATTCTAGTTTACCTTAATGCTATCAAAGTTTTTCTATTCATGTGAAGGTATGTCACGATTCATTGTCGGGTGTCATCCTTTATAATCTG
Organism: Ciconia boyciana; assembly: GCF_034638445.1. Taxonomy (NCBI): domain Eukaryota; kingdom Metazoa; phylum Chordata; class Aves; order Ciconiiformes; family Ciconiidae; genus Ciconia; species Ciconia boyciana. The sequence goes on from NC_132945.1 coordinate 4,837,258, forward strand.
GAGTTCACAGGTATTTTGGTTTTCTGGTATCTTAATCTGTCCCAAATCAACAAATAAACATTGACAAATTAAGGAGAAACTCTGTTCCTGTGAGATTACCAGCCTGACTTCCAACCTAATGATGTTCAGCTAAGCAGCCAGTTTTGAAAGCTTACCCATAGCAAATGTTTTGAGTTTTATAAATCGCTTCTATTCTGTAATAAACTATTTTGCCTGGAAGGACTTACAGAAAGCCACTACTAAATGAATCATGCTGTGCTCTGTAGTCAAAAAACAGGTATTAATTTTTTTTTCCTTTTAGCCAAATAGTTGGCTTGTTTACATAGTTGAATAAAATATAATTTAAAAGGTTAAAACAAAAAGCGACCAGTAATACAAGGAGAAAACATGGGTAGGGAATGAAGAGATGTTTTTCAGATGAGAGAAAGAAGCAGATGGAAAGCTGATGAGGCAAAGAAATGCCAACCTGGGACTTTATCAAGCCATCCAGGTGGCAAAGCAAAGTGTTAGAGCTTAATTCTGCAAGATACTGAGAAATTCTTGAGACATTATGTTCCCTGATCATCCCTACAGATGAAATATTGCAGCAGGCAATTAATTTGTACACTGCTCTTTATCAATAGCTTGTTAGGAGAAATAAAATACAAGAACTTTTTGAGAAGCTCAATTTCTTTTAGAGTACCTTTGGTGATAGCTTTTGAAAACTCCATTGAAAGGAGGTTTGTTTTTGACACATTCAGGGAGTTAATCTGAGCTATATTTTAATAGCCCTGATGTGTAAATATCATATTAGTTCCATTCCAGAAGTGAAAATAATTTATAAGACTATAGCTTTGATAAAGCTCCTAGAGCTTTTTAGATGATAAATAGAAAATAAAGATGTTGGGGACCCTTTTATCTGAAAAGAGAAGGTATTACTGTGAAATATTTTGGATTCTAAGGACTGTCATCTTTAGAGAGAACAAGATTTGTTCACAATGGTGCTGTTGCAAAAACCTTTCTCTGAACTTCCACGTACAATAATTTGTCAATGCTCAACCACTTTCCTTGATCTACCACAAGTTCCCTCATTTGCATTTGCCCTCCCATGCCTTTATATCTGACAGACTATAATCCGCCTCCATGTACAGACCACAGGAATAGTTGTTTGGACTTTCTTTTCTCCATAATTTTACAATAAACTTTTATCCTCACAGCTACTGGTAAGGTCACACATGTTTAGAGACTCCTAAGTGTGTAATAAAATTGACTATGCAAAGAGCATCAATCTCTATGCATGCAAGATGATCTTGTTCATACAGCAACAAGGGAGAAATGAGTGACAGGTCTCATTTGAAAGGCTATAAAGAAAAGGGAATGGTTAGGAAAAATCACGCATAAGGAAAAGCATTTGAATGTTAACTTGATTTAAAATATTTTAGATATGATTAAAAGAAAAAAGTATTATAGAAAGTAAAGAAAAAAGGATTTGAAAAAATGACTTGTCATATTTTTATCATCAGATTCTTAACTTACCACCTATGGAAAAACTATGCAAAAACCAAAAGAACAGTGTAATTCTTAGGCATTTTGTGAAAACTTCATATTGTACTGAAGTCAATGAGTGGTGATGGTACTGAGGCACTTTATAAAACTGAGAGTGTTAAAGGCAAAAAGTGGAGCAAGACTGGAGTCAGTTCTATCAACTCTTTGGTACCTGGTGACAGTCTTCCCATTGTTACACTATGTAATTATTTCTGTTTATGTTTATTTCTAAAGTAACAGGAAGCTGAAACTTTTTTTTGTGGGGGGGATTTTTCTTTTCTCATTTTCCCTTTCTTCTTAACTCATGCTGAATTAGGAAAATTTCCCTGGGAAATACATCTCTTGGGGAATACGTACACATTAGTAGTTTAACTGCAATGCCAGCACAGTAGAAACAGCTGCAACTCAGTTCTCCCTTAAGAATTGTGTTGTCTTTTGTCCTAAGAGGCTGAGAAAATACATAGAAAAAACAAGTAGGAAGTATTATAGAAAGGTGCTAGCAAAATTGCAATCAAATGGAAAAGATTTCTAACAAAAACTATGACCACTGGGAAATACATATTTAAAACTTGACTCAGTTCTTAAACAGAATAAACATCAATTTGCCAGTTGTCATGTATTTTAGAACCATTTATGCCATTTATTCTGAAGCAGCATCACATTTATTTCCCTGACCTGCTGTGAGAAAGGGTTTGAGATGTTACTGCCACAGATGAAATATGTTGCCATATTCAGCGAAGATATTAAGCATTATGCTGCACATAATAAGCTTCACCACTCATCTTACAATTAGTCATGTTGACACATTTTTATAAATTAGACTTAGCAATCATTTTCAGATGAGACACTTTCCCTGCAGAAGGAATCCTTCAGCTTTGCAGGAAGCATCGAAAGTCAGGCATTTACTACAATAGAAAGCAATTTCCGTTACGGAAAAGAGAAAGGTGCCTTTTGTACATGCCAAAAAGAAAATGAAATGTGAATCAAATTTATGGTGGCAACAACAAAAACATTATTTTCTTCAAGTGAAGAGACATTTCACATAGCCTAACACTTCTTCTGGGCTAATTGTTCAAGTTCTATATATCATAGTATAACCAGAGGTAAAACAAAGCAAAACAAATTCCACTAATGAGTATGGCCCAGATTCTCAGAGGGCATAAAACAGCATAGTTACATTAAACGCAAGAGCCACAGCAGCTATTTCAAATATGCAGTTGGTATCACTAAGCCTGAGAAAGAACTAGACAGTGACAGAATAATACGTCTCCTTTCGTACAAGTCTGTTTTGACTGATGGATTTCTGATGAATTTCCATTAAATATGAAATATCACGCTAGGTACATATTTTTAACTGCCTGGTAGTTAATTTTACAGTTTTGAGCTGAAGACCTGGAGCTCTTCAGTGAAGTATGTAACTACAGCTAAGTAATCTGTCTGGTTAATTATCCCTCTTCTAAACACTGATAAATACAAGTTTAAGAAAGCACTGCTGGCACCTCTTTAAGCAAATGCTTTCCATATTTATATATTTATATACCAAATCTGACAGAAATTGCAAATTACTGCAGAACACCATATTATGTTATAGCACCTCTGTGGAGAAAATATAATTCCTGCAATCTGAAAACATTTAAAAATTACACTTTCACACATCTGAAGACTTTGGATTTGTGAAGGTCAACGCAAAATTTTCACTGTTTTACTGATATGGTCTGCCACACAAAACAGTTACATTTGTCAGTAATGCAGAGGTGTTTTATTCATATTCCACAGTGGATTCCAGCAGGGTCCCTTTTGCCAAAGGCTGTCTTTCTTCAAGTCTCACCTGCCACACAGAAATCTTCTCAAAAGACTCTAGCTTTACTCTAGCAACTGGTGATGATGATAGGTTCACTGTTAACTGCTTTCTTTATTCTGTCCTGACCTAATGGTTTACTCTGAGAGCTCCACAGAAATCACTGCAGAAATCTTTTCATCAGCATGAAGAATTTTATGTGCACTATGAAATAAATAGTGTAGCGCTGACAGTATGAGACATCATCTAACTTCAGTTTACAGTTAATTTGCATTGCATTTTGTTTAAGGACATTAAAGACAGCTATGCATTCAGGTTTGACTGGAGTGTCACCTGGTGTTAAATTTTGTTGTAAAACTTGCAAATACCTGTTATTAACTTCCAATCTTTTGTTCTAACCATTACATCCAATCCCAGAATAATGAATTCTACTCCACAGACAGCCCTGCTAGCCAGTTTTATAAGTCTATCAACATGCCCGAGTATATTTAAACAGCCTGGAGTGTGACAAACTAAATAAAATGATCAAAGAACTTCAAAGTGTCATAGCACCTCACAAGGCAGATCTGTGCAAAGGTATCAATTCTTACTTTGCAAATATTTGCAAGTAAAAAAGAGATTTCCATGAATTTGTCAAACGGCAAAAAATGTCACTTCTCCCAGTAAATACCATTTTTCATGATGACAGCAGTAAAAATATAGAGTGGTATATGTGCTTTGAGCTCTGCATATCTTGTAAAAATGAATGAGATCATTATAGCAAAGTCATAGGAAAATAATTATGGAAATAATAGGATTTTAGTAAGGCTTGTATTTTTTTCTTACTTTTATCACAAACACACTGTATTTGATTTTAAGTAAACTACTGTCATTTCAAAATAACAATATTGAATATTAAAAATCATGAGAGGAGTTAAAGCCTCTCAACAAAAATAGTAAAAGGCACACATTTCTCCCTCCAGAGGTTACAGTGCTAGTATATCCAGGATGGCTCTTCATTCTCAGGCTATATACCTACAGTGCATTATTCTTAAGAAAGAATAACCAAACACAAAGCTGTCTGATATAGTGGGATATCAGCTTCAAAAAATGGCAGGGGAGGGGAATTTACATTTTGCCACATGCAGGAACCTAAAGCTTATGGCTTATATGTTTTTTGTGTATGCTTTTTAATTCCCAGAAAAAAAGGTTTAGGTTCCCGAACCTGGTTAAAAAAACCTCTGTATTTTTAAGCTGATATCCATATATATATATATGCACTGCATACAAATTCCTTCTCTCTTTACTTTTCTCCTCTTTTCAGAAAGACAAATCTGTCTGCTTCAGAGAAAAACAAAAAATCTGCACCCTTATTTTATTACTTAAATACACAGTTGTAAACTGTGAACCTACTAAGGATAAGTCTATTCTGAAAGTATTTTGAGAGTACAGTGTTTTGATGGTGAATCACAATATGATTAGCTTTTCTTTCAAAAGAAAACTAATATGTAATGGGAATATGGTGTCTGTATCAATTTGTACACACTTGTATGTACATTGCAGAGACGTATTTTAACACAGAAATGTGAATGCATACATGGCCACAATCACACACAGAGTCATTTATACCTATTTATTTGTTTTTTCTAATGTAACTTGTAAGCGAAATATATTTGACATGACTGTGGGGCACGATTAAGCTGTTGTATTGGATTATTATTCACACATTTATTACGGTGGTGCTGAAATAGTAGCCACTGTGATCGCGTAGATAATTTTACCTAAAATATACGCAACCTAAAGAGAAAGGATTGACACTGCATAGGGAAAGGGAACAGCAGCCACGGCAGAGTGAACACTGGGTTTGTACAAATGACATAATTCCTTTGAACTTGTGAGTTGAGTTAGGAGGAAATTAGGCTACTGGAAGGAAAATTAAATTAGTCATATGAGGGTGAGAAGACATGGTGGGAAAGTGAAATGAAGATAAAGAGAAATGTTAAATGACATTGAGCAGAAGGAAGGATTCTAACAACCAGCCAATGTGTAAGCCCAGTTGAAAGAACAGCATTCTCTGAAAAGTTCCATTTGTATCCCCAGTTCCATACGCAGCCAAGACCCAGACATGTTTTCGTTTCCTCTATACCCACAGTCAAGTTCTCATGAAAATGAAATCTGACTGCACTGAATAGGAATGATAGCGCTCTCTGGAAAGTACTATCTGCTGTTATTGTTGCTTTCATTCTTACTGGCTGTTTCTCTTCCCTGTGAAGTCTCTAACAACTCACTTCTTCCTGAAGTTTTCCTCAGGGACATATGATGAGCACGAGGTTGGGAACAACAAAGGGACATGGCTGTGAGCCATGCCACAAGCTGGCACCTGGCTCGCCCAGCGCGGTGCTAATGAAGATACCTGCCTGGCTTACAGCTCTGCAATAAAACCTGTGTAGCAAGCTTTTGTGGCTATCCTGTAAGCCAACATTGCTGACCCAGCTGGAATAAATCAATATGGCACTCCACTGTGCCATCTCTGTCTATACTCACCTTTACAAAGTATGTAAAACGGGGATAGTGCTGCAGAAGTCAGTGTTTATAGGGACTTAGGAAGGTAATTTGCTATGGCTGGGTCCAGCAAGATTTGCCAGGGTAGGGAAATAAGCATCATTTTGTACAGTATGTGTGTGTGTATTTTTACTTGTATACAGTCTAATATAATGTATCAATTTTACACACCATCTTTAGAAAGAAAGTTCTTACATTAGAGGAAAGCATTAAAAAACCCCAATCAGTTCAGTGATGGATTAAAAAAATTAAACCTTAAAGCCAAATCAGGTTATATGCAGTGCACGTATAAGGTTTTGTGTTTAATTCAGCAATTGGGTGATCCTGTGCAGAGCATTAATCTATTCTCTTGCTACTATAGCTAAGTAGTTGTCCCTCTTTTTTTTTCCAATTTCAATTCATCACCCCAAAGTAAATTCATCTGAAAACAAACAAACAAAATAATTAAAAGATAGAAATAAAGTATTATGTACAATCAAATTCAGAGGTAATATATCGCCTTCAACAGGCCTCATATCAAAACCCTTAAGTATTCATCACTACTAATACAATCTAGGAAAAAGTTCACTATAATGTTACATACATTTGTGATGTGTAACCTTTTAGCAACATGTTTTCTATTTTGGGGAAGATACACTATTGGAACTATTTGGTAATTCTCCTATTCTTTATTGTTGTTGGTTTTGTACTGAATCCTCTTTTTTTTTTTTAATTTGAATTTATTTTTACCTCTCCTAGTTCACTGTTTGTGAAGAAATTAAAGGAAATTATTTTAAAAGCTTTATAAAGTACACTTTACAAATAGAAACATTTAACACTTAAGTACAGATACTTTTATCAGGTACCTAGTGGAGAAAAACTAAAACTGTTATTCAGAAATACTCTTTCTTAAAATTGTCTTACATACTCATACTTCTCTGTGTATCAGAGCCACCAGTATAGAAACTTTTTAACCATGACACAGAAAGCCCAACACTTACTGTTTCAGTCCTTAGGCTTTTGAAAATATCAGTATCTACAGTATTTGATGTTCAAAGATTTTCTTACATTTGTTATCAATAATCCCTTTGAAAACTGCTCTGCCTTTATATATGTGTGTGCATATAGTTGTGTGTTCATTTCCTGGATCCCTGAAGCATGTATTTTTAGACTATTGTTACATGCAGATATATTGTTTCTCTGAGACTCCAGAAGTGGAATGACTAGGGGCTTATTCACTAAGGGAATCTTACCTGCATGAAAGAGCAATATTTTTTCTTACATTTTCCATTAAAAAAAAGTCGAACATGGATAATAAAGATGTAGAGTTTCTGACAGATTGGAAAGAACACAGAGACCAGTCCTTTCAGCCCCAGAGGTAAGTAGAACAAATTCACAGGAGATTTCAATTTGGATGTGCATTGTGAGTCATTTCTACACTGAGAGAGATTTAATGCCAACATCAGTTGATTCACTACTGACATCATCTCAGAATTTCACCTGTTATCCCCTGAGAAGAGTGACTCAGCCTCTAAGTTTATTCCGGACTGATTTTTATTACATGAAAACAGTCATTGAGTAATTGTCAATATAATTTAAAAAAAAAAAAAAAATCATTAATCCACATGGTGGATTTTAGGCTAATTCATTGAAGAGAAGAAAGCAGACATTAATTAAAGATTCCTCTGACTACACATATCTCTGCCAGGAATTCTCACATTAATAAAGAAGTCACTTCTAAAGATTTTTTTTTCCCCCCATCTTTCCAGCCTTTGCCTCCTCTGTCACATTAAGCCTCATTGGTCATCATTCTCACCAGTCCTCCCTTATATCAATCTATCTTCAGCTTCTGATTTTCCACTCCATACTCCTCCAGTTTTACAAAAACACCTCCCCCAAATCACCTTGCATTTAAGCAGCTCTTCAGCTCCAGAACAGGTGATGATGTGTTATGAGTGTAAGAGTCCTATTTTTGCCTCTAAGCCCAGCAGTCCTAGGGTAATTGCCAGAATTATAGTGGCTTTCAAGTTGAGTTTACAAAATCAAGCTGGTTTCAAAGCAGCATTTACTGCTCCATAATTTCATCTAATCCCCACAGCTACTGACATAAACTAATTGCATGTACACATATGATCCCATTACGAATGGTGCAATCCAGATGGTGCCAATCTGGGACTGCAAACAGAGTTCCAGTGCTGTCAAACGCATGCCAGGCTTACCTGCTGCATTCACATCTCTATTCCTACTTCTTTATCACAGACATTTCCTATTCAACTGATTGGGCAACACAGTAAAGCCATGTAGTCATAAATCCCCATGGAAAACATTGTCCGAACAATGTCCCAAGAGACCCTGACAACACACCAATGCCTGAAAAGTCTTAGATTGCTTTAAATCATTCTATCCTTACTATTATTATCACCATTATCATCACCACTATTTATTATTAATTCAGCGGCACTTCAGAATTCCTGTGATGAGCAATAATAACCTAGCTGCCATGGAACCTGAACTCACAGGTAGAAAAAGACAGTTCATACCTGAAAGAACACACAGTATGTGTGGTTATATTTAAGTCTAAATAGAATATGCAAACTAACCATCCACACAGCTTGTGGGCTTTTCTATGTGTATCATCTCATAAACCAACTAACTTAGTAACCTAAAACATATCTACACACCTTTATGCAGATACACACATACTGCATATGCAATTACTTTAGAAGAAATTCACTGAAGGACGACTGATATTAAAACTGAGCTTTACTACTCAATCTCCAAGAAATCTCCAAAATAAAACAAGTGAAACAAAAAGTAAATAAAACTATTCTTATAACCATTCACTCTTTGCTTCTCTGTAGAAAATATGTTTGGGAAATCAAAAAGACCTTGACAATTTAAAAGTGAAAAAGGTTCAGTGAAAAGAGGAACACATTTCTATGCTGTGGTCCTTTAACTGAAACTGTCCCTTGGGCTTAAACCCTAGGTTGCTGACCTGAGGATCCCAGATGATTTCAATGTATATAGTATCAAAAAGGAGAATGAGTAGTCCTTCATAATACAGAGGTTCAAACATGTTGTAAGTTAAAACAATACTTTAATTATACCTTTATGAAACTAGGAGATAGCTTATGTCATAAGCCAGAACATATACAAAGGACAGAAAGTGTCTGCATATAAGGATATGTTATACTAAATAAAACTATTAAAACTGGCTATTAAAAAAACTTGGGAAATTTTAATATTACAAAGCAGTATTCCTCAGAATGAAAAGAACTTGAGGGAGCCATGTGAAGTAATTTTGGTCGTATGCTTACTGCTTAAAAAAAAAAAGCTACAAGCTGCAATGAGTTTGAAGATTTTATCTTTGTTTAGAGATAAATAGATATGGGAAGTGCCAAGCAATGTTTCTCCTTCAAAAAAAGAAGAGTCAGTTCTAAACTTACTCTTCTGTAATTTAATAAAATACTGGTAAATACTAATGGAAATATCTGTATTTGTACAGTGATACTATGAAGGATGCATTTACATCCTAGACACATAGCAAATATTAGTTAGTATGGGAAATTGTGTTCCTAGAGTGCCACAGAGCACATCGTCTCATAAAGTGTGCTATGTCTTTGTGATATATTAAAAGCCATTTAGTTTGATTCTCTTCTCACTTTTTTATTCCATTGATCTTGAGCTCCTACCCTGATCTACATCAGCTCCACTTAGAGTAAAATCAAGTTTACTTTTGGCAAGTACTTAAGTCAGTTTAGCATTCACTTCCTATCCGCATTCATGCAAGTAAAACTTACTTTTCAGAGCAAATTGGAAGTCAAACGAAAGGCCACTAGCCTAGCTGATGTTAATTCAATTTAGAATTCAACTGAATATTCACCAGCTCGGGTTTTTTATGATATTTATTCAGCTCTGGAAAACATTATACACAAAATGAACAGCTGATATGAATAGCCTGAATTTGTGGAGATCTAAAGAGCCAGATCATTCAGAGGTGTAAATCAGCTCAGTGGCTCTGCTGGAGCCAGTGGTCACACACAGAGGGGCGAAGGCACTTAGTCATTCTTACATCAATTCTGATTCTTTCCATGTTAATATATAAGCACAGATGATTTTATGATTTTTATTATTGCTCTTCATATTATTAAACAAACAGTTCAAAATTACTGTATTCAATTGGAATTGCTTCTCACAAAATCACTAGCAGAAATCCTTTCTGAACATGCAAGAGGCACTTCAGTATTTCATGAAGTGTTAAATTGGCAAAACAACAACACGAGTTCATTACTGCAGATTCTTTCCAGATGGGACCATAAATGTACTGTACTTTACTGAGCGCCCATGGTACAAAACAACTGAGTTGAATATTATGACCACTTTTTGAGGAACAATGTTTCACATCTTGATCATTTATTTTTGCAGGGAAGAAACTAATTTTAAAAAGAGCATAGAAAGGAAGATTCCAGATCCTCCCTGATTTCTTTTCATCTGTTTCTTTCTAGCCTCTGAACCTAGGACAAGCTGTCACTGCGGCCTTTGTCTAGTTTGCAGCTCCAAAGCTGAACCTACACTCCACTACTCCACCTCTGAACACATACAGAAAGGCTGGGCCAGAAGCCCTTCTCGAGACACCTGAGCTAAGATACTGACAGGCCATGTAAGGGGACTACAGCACACAGTAACATTAAAACCAATCATGCTCTTCCATATGACAATTTCTAAATGGATTTAAATTTCCAAATAAACTGACAAAACCAAGGGAGTAGAATTCTTTGAAATTTGAACCCATGAATACATATGCAATGATAAAATGAAAGTGATTCTAAGTTTCACAGTTGACTTCAAGAGAAATTACTAAAGGCTCTTAACTTTCTTTTTTCTTTTACTATGCCAGGTTCCAATTATGTTTTTTAATCTGTCCATCTTTTTATTTACAGATCCTTTTTAGAATTTAAAAAACTGTGTATGTGCCTATTTTAAAACATCAGTTTAGTCTAGTCTCATCCCAATATAAATCAAGAATAATTCCAATGGTGTAAAATAAACATGAACAACACATACATATAAATATTTAAAATATAATCAGTTCTATCTGTCCACTATTCTTTGTGTAAAGGCAAAGTCACCCCGAAATTTTCAAATACATTTAAAGATGAAGTCGATATATTTTGTCCCCACTTACTTTGAATAGGTTTTGCCCCAAAGCAGTATGGTCTCATTAATCCATATCATTTCATTCAGTGACTTCCTTTAAGCTTCCACTGTTACGCTGGAGATTAGAATCAATCTTTTCATCCACTCCATCTGAGCTGTTGTTTAAACTAATAAATTAGATCTAATTCTCCCCTCAAAATGATCTGCATTTTGACCACACTTGTTTCTAGTTAGAAATGATTTATTTTTTTAATAAAGCTTTCAAATGCCTGAAAGAGGTAGCTCCTTTTTCTTGGAATTTTAGATGTAAAAATAAATATGGAAATAATGATAGAGCAAACAAACAGCAACATATTAATTTCCTTCTGCTTTAGAAAGGCTGTGATATCTTCAAGGGAGCATCCAATATGAAATTATGCTCCTTGGTCCCCAGAGTTTTTTTGAACAATCAAATTCCCTTGTAAAATGCTAATACCACAGTCATCTCAGTTCACTTACATGGCAAGAAGCACATCTTACTTCTGCATGCAGTGAACTACCCATATTTCATAGACAAATAAATCTCTCTTTTATTAAATCTCTGCTTGTGTATTTCACAGCTCAAAGTGGAAATTTCCTTAAACTCCAATCAAGAAACTCATTGCAGTAAAATGATATTTGTCCTAATTAAAAAATAACACTACTAACAATGTGATAAGATTAACTTGATGGGAAAAGAGGCTTTTATAAATTTATTTTTACTTTAGCTTTTGTCTTGAAATTAAAAAATAAGAGAAGCTTTTATCATTCTTTATTGTGAGTTAGGGGGTAACTTTCTTAGAAATGAAAATAAGCTCTGCGGTACTATCTTGTACTACTACAGTATAACTGCTACTGTTTTTCTCTCCCACTAACTACACTCACATAGTTTTGAAATGGCCGTGACAGTACTTCAAAAATTGGCTATATTGTTAGACACTCTGGTAAGTCTTTCATCCCAAAGAAATGATGAAAACTTTATTGGTCTTGACAAAGTTTATACACATGGAGTAAAATTCTACTTTTGTGACATCTTCAGGATAAATTCTGAAACCATAATCCTGTTGAGGATCCTGCATATTCTGACTCTCTGACATTAAACAGGGCAAGAAGAGCAGAAACAAACTCCACAGTAGTAATGAATTTCCAGAAGTTACCACAGGGTAACATCTCTATTCTTTGTGCACCCCACCAAAATTGTTCTCAAACTCAGTACAAATGAATCTGTCATCAGGTTAGGAGAAAAAGTTAATTTATATGAATGTATACATTTCCGTAAGGCACGGTCCAGAGGTTACAGTTAAACTCTCCAAAACCAGAAGCATTCAGAGTCCTCAGACTCATTTGAAAATACTGCTAGTAGGCGAGACCTATCTGGGTATCTGGAGAGCACAGATAGTGATGTGAACAAATATTTCTTATATAAAAATACTATCATGTTAGGAAGGGAAAAAAATATATTCCTTTAAAGACTTACACTGCAGCAAATTCATACATTTAATAATAATTCTTCAGAACATGAATGCATGAAGCTAAAAAAAATGATTACTGTATCTTTGTTCAATTTTATTTCGGTGGATGTTTGTACTTATCTCTGTGTTCATTAAATATCCACAGATAAAGCAATATACCTACTTATTAAGGTAGAATGGTCTAGCAGCCTGAACATTTGGTTTACAACTGTTGCTTCCAGTAGATGAGCCACTTCATTTATGGATTCTAGTGTCAGGTTTTATGCCATCTTCACTGGAGAAGTCCCTTAACCCGCCTGCCTACATTTCTGTAACGACACTAATGTCAAACTACCTCTTTACTTGTAGAGTTTGATAAAGAGTAATGAGTTACCATTTTGAAAAGGCTCCAAGGAGAAAACTATTCCACAGCCATTAAACTGTGCTTTCGGAGATAATCAAACTCTAGAGGGAATGATAACAAAATTACCTTCCCCCCGCCCCGTATACTGGTGTTAAGTCAGGTTTCTGCTTTTTTTATAGCATGTAAAATTATCTCTTTTTAGCAGAGCCTGGCACAACTGGCCAGATTACCAAATAAAGGTGCACTAAATATTCACCATCAGAGAGAAAAATCACCTCCATGATGCTACATTTTTGCAAGAGATGGGAAAGAATGGCATATTCTTCAGACCTCTATAGCAAAGTGATACATGCCATTGGGTAAGTTCATGCCTATAAGTTGGGAGCACATATCCACTAACATGTTTCAGGAATTAATACTCTCCTGCAATATTAGCTATTGTATACTACATTCTTTTACGAACAACATTTCCATTCTGTCATCTTACAGCATATGTAAGTGCAGCATGTTGTTCCTTTGGAAGATCTTCATCCTTTTACTTTGTAGACCAAGGAAAAAATCATCTTCTTGCAATATGAGTGTTCCTATGCAAAGGAAGAGGATAAAACTAAGGGAAAAGTTTGGAGACCCACCATACACAATAACAGTTTAGAGAATAAGTTTCCAAAAGGCAAAAGTGCTTACATATGGGAACACTTGGAAATCCCCTCAGCACATGATGTTCACTGGAGATGTATTTACTATGTTGAAGCACTAGTATATTCCACATTACTCTTAAAATTGACAGGAGAGGCAGAAGGGGAAAAGTGTGCAGTGATTTCTCTAGTATTTCTTCCTTTCCTCCCACTGGTAGAACACAGGCATGCCCAAGTATCAAGGCGCTGTCCAGAAAATTGAGAGCCTTGCATTCTCTCACACCTATCAAATATGTAATACACCTAAAATATACTTTATAGATTAAATTTTATATTATCAAAAGTTATTATATTGCCTTAGAGTTACTGACATTCAAATTATTTTCAATAGTTCAATAATTTTATTTCAATAAACAGTGACATTTCTTACATATTCTTCAGTTTTATGGAATGTTATATTTAAAGTAGAACATAAAGACATCCAGTCTTTTAAACCAAGTACAGGATTTGGCCTACTTGAAACCCATTCCCCAGTTTCACATACTCAGCAAGAATTTTCCTTATACAGATGAACTGCCTGCAGATACCCAGAGTGCATTAAGTCTTTTGTAAGTCATTTTGAAATGATTACAGAGATTCAGGTTATAGAATGACCTTACGTTGCATACCAGTAAAAGTAATTAAATTCATATCTCAAGTTTCATAGCAGACATATCTTACCATTGTATAGTTCTTGAAATGTTTGAAATTCCTTTATGCTATTTCAAATTACTCTTTAAGTAAGTTGACAAGCAAGAATGCTATCTAAACCACTGTAAAGAGACTGACAACCAACACAATCTGAAGTCAGATAAAAGGGGATTTTTGATGGGCCTGAAACTTATGAGCAAGGCAAAGAATAAATCTGTTTCTTGTAAGTTACTTTCTTAAAGGAAAAATATCTGGAGTGTATTTCATCTAGGACCTGTCAAAAGAATAGCTTGGTGATGTGAATTCAGAACATAAAAGTGTTCTATTAGCAATCAACAAGAGACAAGAGCTATACCAATCTTTTCTAGTATAGTTTTCTTATCAGACACATTTGTTTTACTTCATGAGATTGTTCTAAATCCATAAAATTTACATACATATGGCTGCATTGTTAATTCCTACTATGAAACTCTTCAGAAGAGTTTCCATTTTCTGCTTAGTAAAGGAACTTCACAGCCAAGAAATATAAGCCAAGGATGGTAGGTAGTCCTCTGATTACACTGGTACACTTACACAAAATACTGTTTGAAAAGCAAGTGAATAGCTCAGTTCCTACCATCATCATAATGAGAAGTTACAGGAATTGCAGACATTACATATTGTAACTATAAATTAGGAAGAGTAAACAACAGATACTGATAGCGTGATTAAACTATTACAGAAGTAACCTAATTTATTTTTTTTTAATTCCGTCTTCAGATATCTGATTATGGACTTTGTTTTCAAACACAAAGCTTTTTTTCCCAACTCTTTTCTGCTTTCTTACTTATTGGCATAGGAAGTACTGCTAGAAAGAATACTTCTTTGCAATTGTAGGTTAAAAAAATTAGGTTTCTACTGCTTATACAAACACAAGCAAATATAAAATAGCTACTCAGATGTGAGTTTCCTAAGAAAATATATCTTGTCCTACCTTCAAGATATCTGTCTTGAAGGGATAAAATTACAGTTAGTAGTTATGTTTCTCTAAAGTAAAGGTTCTGTGAAAGAGGTAGCAGAAAAATAGCATTTTCACTCAGGAAGACTTGTAACAAAACATTCTTCATTCCTTATCCAGGTGAAATTACATTGCTCTAAATTAAATTCAGGACCAGAAGAATCCCAGAATTATCAGAACCATGAGCTTCCCTTTATTTTCACAATGAAATGAATGAGAACTTATTTTCACAGTGACATTAACCAGAGCAATTATATTTTCATGCATTCAAGCAGAATTTGGCTTCTTACAAAAATGCCAAAATTACGCTTCCCTGTCTTATGATCAAAAGCAGTAATTTTCGTCAAGTAAATTTAAGTTTCAAACTTGTTCAAATATTGATTTGCATCTGGGTTGGAAGTCCATTAAGAAAAATTTGAACAAGCTTACTTTATTATCTTATGTCAATGAATGTGTGTTCCCAATGAAATGACAGCAAATTCGAAAGCAAATAGGTCACAACTAAAAATAGTCACGATGATTTTAGACACATCTCCTGGTTGGTAATGGCAAATAGGAAAGGAATGGAGCTATCTCAGGAACATTACTGCATAAACAATGCAGGCCTATTGCACTATCCCTCAGCTCCATTGTCAGGAAGTCAGCATTCATTCTTAATGATCTTTACAAAAAAGAAATTTAAAAAATTAATAGATGACCTTTTTATCTCTATGAAGCACGTAAATTGAAAAGCATAACTACAAATAATAAGAACAAATAATAAAATGACTGTTGTTCAGACTTGACGGTAAACTCCAAAACATAGTTAATATCAAAAAGAGAGGACAAATACTTGAGTTCTTTGTAAGGCTGGATTCACAAAAGACAAGTAACATTTTTCTCTGAGTTTGTCCTCATGAAATCTGGATCTAAAATACTGTGAAAAATTTTGCTGGCTGTTGTTTGAGACTGGCATGTGACACCTAGTTTTAAGAAAATCTTAACAGAGAGGTTCATTTTGTTCATCACTTACTAATCTGTTCTCAGGTTAGTAATATCTATATCGATTTTGGCTGACACACACTGCCACAAATCAGCCTGCTTTAAATCAGCTGATTTTGTGCACCTGTCTACACCACTAGGTTTTTATGAACTTTTACTGGAATCTGTCCTTGTAAGTGATTAGGATTTCTATTTCTCAAATAAACTAAAGTAATAATTTCATTAAGCTGATAACACAATGCTGCATTACATTGCTAAACAGTGAGTAATTACTGACACTAACAAAGAATAGTTCAAACTGCTGTAGTAAATAAACCAAACTTTTACCTGTTACATCCCCAAATCCTTTTAAAGTATGTGGGATTGCATACATGTAACAAAGAATGTGATACACTCAAAAACAGATCCTGCAAAAATGCACATAATATATGAAAACTGCCCCATTACCAGCAGTCCCCAATGACATTTCCTGCTTTCAGACACAAACCTCAGTTCAGGAAAGCATTTAAGAAAATGGCCAAATGTGGGAAAGTGCTATTATTATTCCATGAAAGCAAAAAATACTTTATACCACAGCTTTAAATTAAGTGTATTCAAGAAATTTCATGAATACACAAATGCTTAAAGTAAACAGTCTTTTTTTAAGACTGCAGTTAGAAATGACTGGTTTGGTAAATGCATTTTCAGGAAGGCCAGTTTTAATTTGGCCTCTTACTTAACACAGGAGTTGATTCAGACAATTGGTTGTACAGTGCTTGAAGCTGCATTTGTTATTTTTGGTCTACTAACCAAACTCCAAATATTTTATTGTTGCCTTCTTGTAGCTCCCTTTTTTATTGAGAATATTTCCTTTTTAAGAGGAATTAAAGTTTTGTTTCACCTAGGAAAAAAAGGTTGGCTGTACTTTAAGCAGGAGAGATGAGGTAGAGGTCATGAAAGACAATTGGGTATGAAAAAACTGTAAATAGAAATTCATGTGTTGTTTTTGAAATTTTTGGTGAAGTGAATATCAAACCAAAAATATAATTTCAAATTAGTTCTGTCAACTGTAGGTTCCACAAAGAAAACATATTACAAGAGAAAGTACCAAGTTATATCAGATAAACATTTAATAAGACACTAGTAATTAAATTTACTGATCCACTAATATTCTCAAAACATGAAACTCTCTTGAAAACAAATATATTTGTAATTTAACAGCACATCCTAACCACTTCATCAGATTCTGGAAAATTTTACTGAATTTCCTATTTCTGTACCTGTTTCTACAAGATACTTTTAGATGATTCATAGCAATGAATCCATCTTCCTAAAAATAGAGGCAGTGCCGAATCCTGGTACTTTTGACCTGAATGTTTATAGCCATACCTGTTCTTTATTGCCGACAGTATTAAAACACTGTTTTAATATAAACATATAGGGCTGATTACAGGTCCAACAAATAAGGCCCTGTACTCTTTTGCAGGGATAACAAGATGACATTAAATTAATTTTACAACTGAAGATCACATTTAGAATCATAGAATGCTTTGGGTTGGAAAGGACCCTTAAAGATCATCTAGTCCAACCTCCCTGCCATGGGCAGGGACACCTTCCACTAGACCAGGTTGCTCAGAGCCCCATCCAACCTGACTTTGAACACTTCCAATGATGGGGCATCCACACCTTCTCTGGGCAACCTGTTCCAGGCTCACCACTCTCATCACAAAAAATTTCTTCCTTATATCCAATCTAAATTTACCTTCTTTCACTTTAAAACTGTTGCCCCTTGTCCTGCCACTACAGGCCTTGGCAAAAAGTCTTTCTCTGTCTTTCTTATAAGCTCCCTTTATATATTGAATGATAAGACTATGACAAATCAGTTGAACATTTATTTTCTGAGACATAAAAATGAATGAATGAGGCAACAGGAAAAGGTATGTATGAAGGGAAACTTTTAAGATATTCTAATGGTTCTAATTTTAAAAGCTGCCATCAAATCTTGATGGATTATGAAAGTGTGTCTAGTTAGATAAATTATAGGCATGACACTTTGGAGATCAAGAAGGTACCTTAATTTATTAAATAGTGACTAAGTACAAGTACTATGGCTCAACACTGAAGTGTGCTAATAAGTTCAGCTAACCTCATTCAGAGGGTGTGAAGCTGTATTAAACAGTGGGAGTTCTATTTTGTAGGTTATTCACAAAGATTTAGCATTACTTTTAAGGACTTTATCTGTATGCCTAATTTCATGGGCACATGGTGGGAGAACATACAGCAGAGACACAAAGAGATCAGCAACAAGGGGTTCTGCATTGATATATATTTGGATATTCTAGAGGGAAGATGTTGAATAATCCTGTAATGCATTTTGTATTGCATGCAGCATTTAACATTAATGTTCAACTCCCATTCTGCCAGTGTTAAATGTTATATATTCTGTCAGAATAAAGAAAAATTAAATTTATTCCATCCTTAACTCAATTTATTCATTCTTAGTGCTGGAGTTTAAAAGGAATTGTTTTGCTCTTCTGTGCAACTATAAATGAAGCCATTTTTTTTTTTAAAGTATATTACTTGGGTTTACATCTTAGTATAAATCTCAAAATGACAATGTGTGTCAGAAGGCAAAGAAGTTTCCCGGTCTGTGAATCTTTTCACCACAAACTGAATTTACCAAGCTGCTGGATTCTCTGTTTTTCCTCTCTGCTGAGAATAGGGCTGATTTAATTGCCCTGACCCTCACACCACCTTGCATAAAGCTGATACACAGACTCTGGCAAAACTTACCAGGTTCTCCCCAAAGGGGGAGGGATAGATATGGTTGGTTGCATACCTTTATGTAACAATAATATTTACCATAACGCCTTCATTGGCAATGTAGGAAAGCACCTCAGTAGGATGCGTTCTAACACAGAACACAAATTGCCTTCCTTTGCTATAAGAAAGCAGAGGACTTTCCAACTATTTTCTTGTGTGAAGCAGGCTAGTTTCCTTCCCATGCTGTTACTTTTCCATTGAGTAGTGAAATGAGTCATGAAGAAATCTGAAATGGAAGATGCAGAATTGCCTGGAAGAGGATTTTCAGGAAAGGCATATGCCAGACACACAGTGTAATACAATGGAAAAAATTTCTAATATAACTGAATAATTATGACTACATAAGACATGAACTACACTGCAACATAAAAACTGAGATTATATCTAATTGTGAAACCCAAGTCACAATGTCTCAGGAAATTTAAATCTCTATTTGAGGAGCTATGTAAGCAAGTTAGATACCTACTAAATTAAGGCACCTGGGATTACTATGCCTTTCTGTAAATCACTATTTACAGTCTATCTTACTTGAATACTTCTACTTTGGCTGTGACAGATACACACTGTAGTCTACACATGCCAAGTCAAGTAATTTCTTTTATTTCTATACAATTTAAAAGCTGAAAAAGGAGCTAGATTTAATCTGCTTTATAATCTCTTTAATAACGACATATTTAATTAAGACAACTGTTGAAAGCCCATAACAGGAATTTAACAAATCAAAAATATAGTGTAAGAGTCCCACTGCAACATGTTATTTAAATGAATTGTTTTATCATACCACGGGCATTTTAGTGAGACAATTCCATTCCTGGAAACATGTCTGTTCAAAACCAGAATGTTTACCAGCAGTCCTAAATTTGTTTGATTGTCAGCAATGATACACTCACAGAGCAGTTAACCCTGACAGGAAATGCATATGATGTGCTAATATATAAAAAGCCTTTGCAATCCATGATCTGACTGCATTGTCTTTGTAACAGCCCAAGGGAGCCACAGACAATTTTCCACATACTCTATTGAAGACTGAAAAGGCAATGGTTTCTGCTCCCACTTTCATTCCACAAAACCAGAACTGGATAGTTCTGCTTCCTACAAAAGCAGTGGGATAACAGTGAGAATCGTCCCCCTGCCTGCCTCAGAGCTCAAAAAGGAATTCTGTCTCAGCAGCTCAGTGCTCTCAGTGAGAAGCCTGGCACAAAGACAAAGCACTGGGATTATTCTGGCAAAATCACTCAAGTAGTGTGAGATTTAGTTCTCCAAAAACAGAGAGAATGTCAGATTGTGGGGAGCTGTTCTTGCTTGTAAGCACTACCCAGATCATCTTATCTGAGTTATAGCTCTACATCTGTACTAAAGCCTACAATAATATTTCTTTTTGCCTTTTGAGATTTCGACTGAAGAGGCTTAAAACTGCAATTACTCTCACCTATATAAAACCAAATTAGAATCCAAAAACTGTACCATCTGCCAATACAGATTTTTTTTACCTTTCTAATTAACAGTAATTGTGTCTAATTAAATAGCAATATACTTTCAATGTGAAAAGGAACTGTTCATAGGTAGCCAGTAACAAGTGATAATAGTGTAATACCAACCCACAAATTAATATTTTTCCACATGTATTCAGTAAGTATTTTTTCCATTTAAGACTTCTCCTTCTACGTCCTGATCACAAACAATTCTTTGTAAATACCTTACATCCATACCTAGAGTTGAATCATCTGAAATTTTGGACACATTTTGTTACATCTTGTCTCACAGATCAGGTGGTGCTATTTCCACTTATAGATTGGATCAGACTAACTTTTTTGGACAAGGGGAAGCTTTGGAGAAGTCTAGCTTTTCTTTCTAAGGAGAGAATGCAACTTAAGAAAGGCAGAAGATGTTCAGAAATATTTACAAGGAGGGTTGTACAAAATTTCTAACTCTCTCTTCTGAGTGAAGCATACTTTGCCCAAAATAGCATTCCAAGGAAAATCAGGACTATAAATTGGGGTTTCTTCCATCCTATCTGCCGAGAGTAATTCTGTGAACAGAGCATCAGATATTTTCTGTTTAACTTAAGCTCCCTTTCTCTTAGAAATTTGGTGAAGACTGTGATAACCCTATTTCAGTGCTCTGTGCAGTCACACAGAGAAAATTGTCACCATACGAAATCAAACAATAAAGACAGCCAGGTCCACTCTTTGCAGGCTTAATATACAAATCTCTTTAGCAATACTTGCTACTAGGAAATAATTAATTCATACTTGGAAAATTATGAAGCCTGAAAATAGAAGGATTTGAAATTAATATATACTTGAATATACGCAAATACATATTCCTGAGAAAAAAAAAAAGCTAATTTCTCAATTTTTATGACCTGTGCCTGGATCACATTTGCTTACACTTATCACTTGCATATTACTTATTACAGTATTTACGTAAAATATTTTCCTGATTTCTGAGAAGAAATGTAGTAACAGGCTTCAAAGTCAACCCACAAAACCAGCTACTGCATGGAATCTAACAGAGAGTACACAAATGCACTATGCTGAAAAAGACCCATACAGATATATTCAATGTATCTATCAAACTTTGATAACGCTCAGAACTAAATTAATCCAAATCATTTTGGCATAGTAGGAGTTCAGTATTACATAGCTTATGTTCTTTTACCTGCTTTTCAGGTTAGCGAGGTCTGATACATTCTTAAGATAGTCTGAAATTTCTCTACAGAAATCTCTTTAGCTCATGGAAACTATGCTCTGAATCCACCATTGATAAAACTAGGGCCCGAAGATTCTTGTCCTGTGGTCTTTATTGACATATCTATTGTCCTTTTGATTCTTGCAACAAGAGCTGTTTTCAGACTCTCTTCACAAAATTAATTTCCTAGCAAATCTAAAATTGCCGCTCTATTACTGCCAGGAATATCCACTCTATATTGAGCCCACTCTTGTCATTACAGGCAAAGAAACTAGCAGTTCCAGAGATGTGTAAGAAAAGAGGGAAAGCACAAGAAATAATCCCTCTTTGCGTCTCTGTGTAGTGGTTATACCTTTAATTTATAGTTACATTTAACTTAACTCCATTACCTAACAGGGATTTCCCCCATCAACCTTGTTCTGCTATTCAAGGAAACAGAAAGAGAATGGTATGAATTTGGATTCAGAGCAAATTATAGCAGGAACTCAACAATATAACCTAGAGAAAAAAAATGGAATCTCCAGAAAGAAGACTATGATTGAGATTTTCAGAAACATTTTGTAAGGTTGCATACGTAAGTCCCATTAATTTCAAAGGGGGTAAAGAAAATATACAAAGCCACGCACTGCCCTAAATACCAATCTGAATTAATTGGTTAATACAGTGATTGGAGGAATTATTTTTGCTTGCAATTGCCCTTAATGTCTATACAAAGAACACATTTCATTTTAGGATGGCTCCAGTCCAAATTCAGTATTGTAGTAAAAACAAGAAAAGGATGTCCAATCCTATTTGCAGGACACTACAAGCTAAGACAGAGGGTTAAGTCTCTTTCAAAAATAAATGCACAGCAAAGACACTTCTATTTTTATTTCACATAGTATTCAGGAAGGCCAGATTCTGACCTGGATTGTATAAGGCAGGCAGTTCTCTATCCTTTTGTGTATGAGATAGGAACAATTTCTATCCACTCTTTCCCTGAAAATAGGCAAAGATAGAGCAGCTAGAGACAGAAAATGGCTGATATATTTGATATGCCTTAGTCAGTTAGGCTAGACCAACTCCCAAAGGTGGCAACTGCATCCCTCAACAAAGTTTTAGCAGGAAGAAAAGACAAGACAGAAACTTTGACAGCACACACTCGAATGAGAACTCCCAACAAACACTACCTCAGACAAAAAGGAAGTACCCACTTGAATGCAAGTTTAGATACAGCATCTGCTAGTTTTACAAGTTAGATCCTTTCCTGCAATTATCCAACACATAAAAAAATGAAACATTGGTTTTGGTAGCATTTTCATTTCTACTTTGTCCGAGGTATCCCAGATTGTCCTGATATGAATAACAGCCAGAAATATCTGGACTTCTTTTTCTCTTTTTTAAGCAGTCACTACAAAACAGTGGATTCAGGATCTAAACGTGGAATGCATCTGCTCTCTTGCAGTCAACCTCAATGAAATACAGCCAATAGGCTTGGCTTACTTTTCAGTAAAGAATTAAAACATACATTCTCTTTGAACATGTACCTTACTGAGCATTAATTTTGGATTTGGGTCATAATGTTATTAATCCTAAAAGATTCAGAAAGATTTCCTATGAAGTTCTGAAAGTAGATAGTTCAGCCGTTGTAAAATTGTACAATGTACCTTATACAATTACATAAAATTAGACAGCTACTAAAGCACATTCCCTAAACTCATCTACAGCATATATCTTACGAAAAGAAAACTCCTTTTCTCTACAAATCCATAAAAGCACATAAAGGCTTTCACTGTCACTGGTTTTCAAATTATGATGTCATTTTCTTATATGCCATTCTTCTAATTGGTCAATTATCAATGTCAATTTGGTGACTTTCTTTTAAAGTATTTGAATTGCATTTCTACGTACGTAATGCATCTATTCCAAATGTTACTTCTACAAAGACAGGAAAGTAGATTATACAAATACTGCCCATCTATCAACTGGAAATACTAAATAAGAATGTTTTTTAATTTAATGTGTCTCTCATGTACTGTCTAAAGAAACTGAGACCATGAATCAGTATTCATTTAAAGCCTTATAAAATTTCCATTATACCATTTTGTAGAAGGGTAGTCAAACAAAGCAATATTTAGACAAATGGTGTCAAAGTTACGATTTTTAAATTTAAAAAAAATCATGTGTTTTATTTTTAAGAATCAGTACAGAATATGTGAATTGGCATTCAGAATTTTAATTACACACCATAGAGGTTTTAGGCTTTTATAGGATGAACATTCTCTTGATTGGTCAAAATTTTATACATTTCATATATTCTAACACATATCAGGAAGCTAATAGCTACAGATTTTCTAACCCCAAACAAGCAAGAGAGCAAAATCACATGATCTTTGTTTCCACCAAAGAAGCAGATTTGGGTCAACATCTATGACTTTCTAAAAATCTAGCTTAAATGCATAGGCAATTAAGATAGGATAGATAGATATAAACAAATCTTGCAGACAGGATCATAGAATGATAGAATCACTTAGGTTGGAAAGGACCTTTAAGATCATCAAGTCCAACCGTTAAAGAAATCTGCTTCCAGGAGACAGTTGAGCTCAACTGACAAAAAGAGGTAACAGAAGTAACGCAACTGCAGTACTACGGTCTGTACAGTGGGGGGATCACAGCGAGAACTGTTCCATATACATAAACTCCCTACAAAGCTTGAATCACTAAAAAAATGTATGTAGATGGTCCCTAGAAATGTGAAATATAAATATTTCCTTTCTAAACAACGCATATGTGACATAAAATTCAATTCATGCATTACTATTAGACAACAAAATATTTTTCAGGGCTATAACAGAAGCTGGAAAACTGTCACATATCAGGTTTGCTAGTAACAACGTTGACTCAATATTTTTCCAACACAGTTCTTTGTCTCTCACAAGGGATAGTAGAGTACTATGTAACACTTTTATTCCTGACAGTTTTTCTTGCAGGTGCATATAGTCAATCTATTTGCCATTTCTTCTATTGCACTCCCAAAAGAATACACCTTTATTGGATCTAAAAGCAAGTGACATATTTCCCCCTAACTGAACAGTCTCAGACACTTTCTTTATAAATAAGTTATTTTAGAAATGTTTCTGTATGTGATAAACTGGAAAAGGCTACCTAATCTGTAGCAAGCTAAGAACTATAGTCTCCAGGAGTTTTCCTTGAGGAAACATTTGGGACCTGTATATTTTCATATCAAATGAAAAGCTGTATGTTTGCTGTAATACAGGCAGGAGCAAGATGCATGAAGTCATACAAAAGTTACAGCAAAGGTGAGATACTTCCAGAAATAATCCAGAAGAGTAAAAACCGATGAAAACCCATGAAAATGCCTTCCTTACCACTGTTAGAAAACATATTGATTTTCTAACCAATTCCATATATGATCTAAGTTTATGTAATTTAATACAATAGATACTGTATTCCCTGAATACCCTTCCTGGAATACACTGAATACAATAGATGCTGATTCCAAATCCCAAGATAATGCAAACATTTTCTGCAAATAAAGACGTATTTCAAAACCTGGTAAAACTCAACACAGGAAAAGCTATCCAAGTTTGCTGCTAGTATATCATTAGCTTTTTGAGTGTAATGACAAAATTACAGCACCAGACCCTCAGCTGGCATAAACTAAGGACTACGCTGCACAGTCATAACATGTTAAGCTACAATGAGCAAACAAAATAAAGACATCACCAGCTGGAATCAAAAGCAGTATCATAACTGCTATAACAAACTGTAACTATTTAGGTAAAAAATACAGGTTATCAGTCCATATTGTTAAAAACTCAAATTAACATTCTTTACTACTGATCTTCCCCAGAACAGGCTACCAGTTGCCCTGTGAATGTTTTAGCAAAACAAGATCTCCTATGTATACTTTACTACTAATTCTTTATTCAACAGAAAACTAAAGTCTGAAAACAAAGCTATCTGCCTCAAAATACTTTTACAGAATAAATATTGTGCTAAAAATTAACAATTAAACTTCTCACTTCATTTGCCAAACATCTGTATATGTAAAATGTACTCTAAAATACTGTTACTCTTGGTTAAATTAAATCAAACAAGTAAAAAGATAACCTAGCATTCTTTGATCTGAAACATGCAGAACCATAAAATGTTTGGACATGATAAAAATTTGACATCACAGATAAGCTTCACATCTTTTATTCTTTTTCATAAAGAAGTGTCAGACAACGATATAAAAATAATAGATCAAATAAACATAGACACTGTTGTACACAGAGCATAAAACCTTAAAAAAACACTGAATAATTCAAGGAAACTCTAGCAACACTTGTAATTTACAACACTTGCAATTTTTCATAAAGCAGTATTTTTTTTAATTTTCATCTTTTTTCTATGGTGCCTCAGGAAAAAGAAAGGCAAAAATTGAAACTATAACTACAAATATTAAAGTGTTTGCTTTTAGTATCAGTGTAGTAAATATGCCATTACTCTTAGATGGTAATGCAATATGCAAACAATATTTGTCCCAGATCACCCCAGTAAACAAAATTTTCAGACACTATAGTATTTTCCCCTCCTGCTATTTGCAAGATTACTTTGCAAAAAATGACAATTTTTGAATACCTTCACAATAGAAGACACTTTTCCTTTCTGAAAAAAACAGAATCACACACAGATTAAATACCTTTTTCTGTTCTAGGGTAAGCGCTCGGATTTTCAGCAATGTAATTAGCGTAGGCATAGCAGGCTATATTAATTCTGATGTCTGCACTAACTTGAGTATCTCTGCATTGCACTGCACGACATTTGTCATAAGGAAACCAAAGATCTAGTCTCAGTTTTACCTCTGATCTGCTCCTTGCATCTGCTCTGTCACTTTAAAATACACATTTTCTTCTATATCTTGCCCTATAATTAATATTCGCGTGCCCTAACAGTTTATGTGCAGAGGAAAGAACAGCTCAGCAGGAAAAACACAGACATTCAAAGAGTGACTAAATATATATTTGGGAGTTATAACATATAACTTGACTTGGAGAAGGAAACATCACATCCACATTTCGCTTTTATCTCCTACACTTGTTTTGCACAATCATACTTGGACTACCATTTGCTTGTTCTTAAGATTTTTTCCCAAACTTCTCAATTTGAGAAACAGCATCCTAAAATATCGTTTTCCTGCCAGCCAACCTTGAAAACAATTGCCTTCTCTCTAGCCCTTCTAGACATACTGACACCACAATACTACTGTTTCCCTTTCTGTCCCAGACAGTTTCTCAAATCTGTATCGCGTTTTCATTGTCACAGCACCAGGAGTTTTGTTAACACATGTTGCAAGGACCACATGCACTTATGTACTCTGGAGGAAACGTATATATTGTTGTTACTCATATGACCATTACAGCCAGCTTATTCCGTGGGAATCATTTTGACCGTTTCAAAATCCAGCATGTGACCAGCCCTCTTGACTTTCATTTCTTTAGACACTCCTAACTAATCAAAGTGAATTGTCTTGGGTTTACATATTTACGACCCATTGTTACAGTGTTTGATACTCTAACCAGGTACACCCAATTTCCACCTTGGCCACAACATATGCAAAATAAATGGTTTTCTTGTTTTTTCTCACTGAATTTTCCTTTTCAGAAATTCTAATTATGAAGGACCAACTTACTGCTAAGTCTACTGTCTAAGTTTTAATCAAGTGAGGTGTTTTAGTGAGGGATGATTCTATTTTCTTAAAAAATATGGGAAATTACTATTGTTTTCTGATGTAAGAGTACTGACACAATTTAAAGCACTTATTAGCTGCAGTTGAGCTGCAGCTGCAGGCTCATACTTAAAATATCGTTAATTCCTTTAGTAACTGAATTGATAACAAACTGATAGGAGTAAATTAAATGAACATATATATATATAAAAAATATGCATTAGTGGCATATAAGTCACCTTGATCTCCTTTGGGATGGAACTCTAATTAACACTGGAACATATTTTGTCTATAAAAATTTCTGTTGATTGCCCAAGAGGTAATAGGAACTCATTTTGCCAGATGATGTTAACTTTTATGGGTTAAGGTGGTGAGTTACCAGGAGCTGCAGCTGTGTGTTTTATGCTGAGGGCACTTTTTAAGCAACTCAATATTTTAAGAATCATGACATTCACATCTGATGTAAGAAAAATTAACAAAAAGGAAATGATAAATTATTATGTATTAAAATCTTAGAACTGAGAAAAGAACTATGTTAATACTCTGACATATCACTTATGCATGTATTATATATAATAAGTTCAGGTAATTAGAATTACAGCAAAGAAATGAAGTTACTGACATGAGCTGACTGTAAAGTGTAAAGAAAGCTGCTGTTAAAGCAATGGCATGGCCTTTGCAACTCTGAGATTTGCTAACAGTTCTTGGTAAGATTATTTGCAAATTGAAAGAATATTAAATCTCTTCCATGTGATGGCTTGGACACATAGTTACTAGATCCGTTTTCAGAAGTTTTAATACATAACTACTGCAAAAGATTTCTTCAAGCTGAAATTTAGCTTGGAACACAGGAGTCTGCATAAAGCAATCTTGTGCATTTAAATAAAAAAACCCCATAATTTAAAACATTTTAGACCTTCTTTGAATTAGAAATTTAGAAAATATTTCCCACCTAAAAACCCCGATTCTGGACTCAGTGGAAAAAAAATATACTGCTTTTCAACATGCTAAAATATGCCATGAGTTGGCATAGAAAAAGAAATTATATCATTCCAAGACAGCTTCGTTACTAAACCTGGAGTGCAGAATACACACAATACTTGTATTTTTGGTAAACTACCAAAAGAGAAAGCAAATAGTGGAACTGCAGATCCTCAGAACAAACCACACTTATTAGGTCAAAAACCTAAAATACATACCATAAGTGGAATATTTAACTGAAGCTTCTTTCTCTTTCTTTCCAATTTACCTCCTTTGATAAACAAAGGACACACCAAAACCTTCTTTGACAGAATGTTAAGAGTTTTGAAGCCCTTTCAAGCTGCTTTCACTCCTTTCTACTATTTGTATGGACAAAATCAAATGTCATAAAAACAAAAGATAGATTAATCTTTGCATCCTTATTTCTCTCAATAAAGAAAGGTCTAATTAACAATACCAGTTTCTCCAAAGTATCTCTATTTTCTTCTGAAAGGGACATGTTTTATGTAACACAAAACCTTAATTCCTATGAGGCTCAATAACAGGAGATCCTTAGGTACTAAAAGCAGTCACTGGATGGGTTTAAATGCCCAAGTCCAGAAGAATTATCCAAAAAACTTGCTAGTACCTTATCTACCAAACTAAGTTACTGCTTGTGGAAAGGGTGCTAGATCAGAGTGCTAGTTCCTCTGTAACTATGAGCTGTCCTTCTTGTTCTGCCCTGGTAAGAGACAAGAAGACCTTAGAGAAATAAAAGCTGAGGGAACCTTCTCTACACTTGATGGTTCACATACTATTAGTGGAGGTAACCAAACTTACTTCCTGAGACTGCTTTTAATAGCCGTAGACACTTCTATGTGAACTGGAACTGGTCCTAGAACTGAGCACTATGGTTCAGTAAAGCCTCTCCACGTGTCCTCCATGTTACACCAGTGTTGGAGTTTTTTTTCATTGAATACTTCCCAACTAATTCTGAATTTTTGTATCAGCGGATATACATTAAGCCACACAAAGTATGCAGAACAACAAAGACAGATATATAAGGGCTCTGAACCACATATTAAAAAGCCTGACAAACGAAAAATGCTCTATATCCTCTCAGTGATACCAGTTTTACACATTATTTAATTTCACTGCAGTTTGGATTTGCACTGGAACATCCCTCTCAGCATGCAATTGCTATGTTTGTTGGATTTTTAGTTATTTTTTAAAAGTCTTCCAAAGAGCTATTAGTGTTTCACATGTCAGTGACACCTGGCATCCACAGTGACTCTGCAAAATTTAATGGCAGCAAGGGAATTGTTATTGTCTATTGCTTCACTGGTCCATGAACTGCAGAGTTCCTGAGCAAGTCTTGGCACAGTGCAACAAAGCAGCTGTTAGGCCCTATTGTTGTCAAGAATACGCATTTCGACAACTACTAATCATGTATTTACTCTGAATAGTGGATAATCTTATACATTTATTATTCTCAGAATATATTTACCCAACAAGTAATGGCAGCTCTAAATGAGTTTCTTATGTCCTAGCAAGCAAACACAAACAGTAATTCATTATTGTTATTTAGCCACTATTTATTAATTTATTTCCCCAAGCCATTCATCAGATATAATGCTAAGAACATAATGGCAGGTAGCTTTTTGTGGCATTCATGGTTATCAAGTTTTTGGCAAAATTCCTTACAAACTATTCTAGGGAACCTCAACTGTCTTTCAGATGAGAGATCTAACTTTGTCTTGAATTGGGAACAATTTAAAACACAGAAAAATGGATGGTATGAGTAAAACAAAACGCTTCAACAGTTTTGAACGGGTTCAAGTTGGTAGTTATCTATTCTCTGTTAAAAAACCCGAAAACAGAGTTGCTAAGCTGTCTAAATTGCACATTATTTAGGTTTGTCATGACAGGCAATAAATGTAAGCCATTCCCTGGGAAGCTGACAAATCTTTGTGTAGTGATGGTATGATGGCAGATGAAACTAACTTGTGATCTATATAGGCTAACACAGAAAGCAAGGAGTCATTTAACTTCCGCAGATTCTTTGGACTATAGGGACGACGATTCAGGAAAATGGGAACAGGTGCCATATACAAATCAGAAAGTTTAGGATTGACTAGAACTGACCATCCCTTGGTCAGTTCTGACAACAGAACTGACAATAGGTTATAGGGAAGGTTACATATGGGGAATACATGGCAATGGCAACTCTGGGCACAATGTTGCCATGTTACTCAGCTCTTGATACAAGCATTGCATTTTAGAATAACGCAGTTCTTCCTTCTTAACTTTTCCCTCTCTAATTGTAAAATAGATGATCTTGTCAGAGATTTGTAAGCTCTAACATGTTTCTAAAGTTGTAAAACTAAATAAGAATTCCAGAGCTATTAATTTTATGTACGGGATACTCAGCATGGAAGCTGGTAGTAGGTAAAAACCTAAGATAGGTTTAATCTACAATGGAAAGAATTACCAATTTTATACTAAGGAATTCTTATCTAGGATAAGTGTCTGACTAATGAATTGGACCTATATGACCATACTCATGACTATACTTTGTGAGTTTATACTCACAAATTATTCACTTCTTAGAAGTATCTTTCCTATATGAACTAGGCAATGGGTAGACAAATGGTGATCAATTTACTAAAAATAGCTCTTCTAGGGACAACTAAACATTAGACCATTCAAAATACATAAAAATATTATGAAGAATATTATAATTGAATAAATGATCTGTATGTCTTTTTTGTTGCACTACAGAAATACTGCAATAATTCCTTAGTACTATGAGATTGCTGAATGCATAGCACCATTTTTTTTTCCTATTTGCTTCTCCCTGAAGAAAAATAAATCATAATCAATGATAAACATATGAGCAAGGAGTGCTACATTTACAGTTGTTTGGAAAAGATAATAATTGAAAACTGTATTCATCTGCACCACAATAACTCTCTTTCTTGAAGCAAATCCAGCAGCAAACAGAATTACATCATAATACACAGTCTGGAGATCATACCCACTTTCCTTCTGTCCTCAGAGCACAGGTTTACCAATTCTGCAATATTTTGTACATGAGATGAAGAACAACTAATTTGACTTAAAACTGGAAAAGACTGTGAGAATGACTTTAGATGGTAAGAACACCATCAGTCTTCAACTGTGTATAAAGACCCCGAGAGCATGCCCCCACCAGGTGGTCTGTTGCTGGGCCTCAGGACCAACTTAGCCAGTGTGGCTGCAGGCTGCCCTCTTCCCCCTTGGAGAGGAGCTCCCAGGCAGCACTGCGGGGAGCCAGGGCTGAGTCCCTGCCCATTGGAGGTGCTTTCAGCTGAGGCTCTTGCCCGTGGCCCCACCTGAGCTACAGCCTTGTATCAGACCATGGACCCCGTTAATCCATACCCCAACCCACAGGCTGATGTCCCGGCCTGACCTCAGCCCTGTCCCATGACTATGGACATGGCTGGCAGTGATGGGGCTACTTTGCTCTGGGCATGGTCACCAGGCTCCTGATCCTCTTTCCTGACTTGACCTCAGCACTGCCCCTTCCTCACAGGGGTGCCTGCTGGCTGGGGGCTGCCCCAGCTTTCCCCCACTAGCTTGCCCTGTTACCTCGGTGGGAGGCAGCGGGACAGGCCCAGCCCTGCCCGGCCCCCAGGGAGCAGCCACCCTCTCTGCACTATGCTGATGAGGGGCTACAGTTACTTGAAAAAAACAACTGATGAGAGCAATACAAGATTTTAAAATATTTCAGCTGTATTTCTGCTCTGAACAAACTTTGCATTTTGTCTGTTGTACAGATCCGTCTGTATTGTTTCTCACTGTGAGCAAAAATGTAAACATTTAAAGTTTTCTTGAGGAGGGTTGATGCAATCTCAGGTTCATTGTTTTCCAAAGTGGAAAATCTTTGCCCAACAGTGAGAAGATTTTTCACTGGCTTGTGACTAGATCATTCCCAAATAGCACTGCTGCAGATGAAGCAGGATATATCATCAGAGAGACATTAATCTTGAAAAAACTACCTATTGCCTGAATAACAATTATTTCTTTTTGCGACAGGAACCTACTTCTATAGAAAATACAAGGTTCAAGGATGGTTTCTGTGCGTGACCACATATAATCACAAAAAAAACCTGTAACTGCACTGATGATGATAATACAGCATGGATGATCATTAATTATTAGACTAATTCATTAGAAGCACATGGGATACAGTCCTAAAGTTAATTTAAATCCCAAACAGAGCATAAGGACATGCAGGCCATATTATCATCCGCACAGAAAACCACTGGTAAGTTCTTGGCAGGAAAGCATGTAAGTACTTAGTTGGGGCTACTGGTCTAACAGCAGGACTGCTAATAGTGAAAGTGGGATAAGTTATTTTAACAAGCTGTTAATATGAATCATTCCTTATTATACCATGGCTAAATGTGAGAAGTAATGACGTACAAAACTTAACTGCCTTTGGATAAGCCTGGAGAGATACGAGTTAAAGGGAAGAGGCAAAAAATCTCTGAGCAGCTAAGCATAGTTAAAATCAAAAGACACATACAAAATACTAGAATCCCTGACTGGCCTTGGAACACAAGCAAATACCATATTTAAACACAGAATACAAGAACACTGATGTTCATGAATAACTTCAAAATCTAGTATTTAAAAATGTTGTGATGTAGCAACAAAATAGTTCATTTTGTTTGCTTATTTTTAGCCCCAAATCCTTTCTGTTTTCAGTCAGTCTGACATCACCTTCTGTCTTTAGCTGGAACGCTGCCTTCCCCTATAATCTAAACAGAGATGCACTTAATCTTCTTTTGGGGCTAACAAAAACATTCAAGGTCTATTATTTTGAAAAGACTATAATGATTTGTGTTGAAATATTTGATTTAACTTGTCATCAAAACATTTGGATTTGAGACTCATACTGAATTTTATTTTCCATTTTAATGCCCACAGTCTCAGGAGCAGACTTATATTGTGATGGTAAGCTGTATGGATTCAGAATACTTCCTTTTTCTCTTAAAACTTTCTATGATGCTTATTTCTCTTTCACCTGCTTCTCCAGCCTCCAATCGAAGGCTGGAACAATTAGGTTTTATTTAATTGTAAGTTTGCTAATTGAATAGATATATAGACAGTTGAAAGCACCAGGATTCTCTACAGGGTCTTGTTTATCAGTGTCTAAATCTTTGTTAGCAGCTTGCTACCATTCTAAATATACAACTATTTATTTAAGTATTTATGTACAATGTTTGTTTACCATGGCAACTGCTATATCAACTTGACATATACAGAAATAATTTTATTCAGATACATTTACCTCTTTGTTAGAATTCATCCATATTTTATGGTATTTAAAGAGAAATAACAACAAATTCTCAATATATGTTTCAACTTATTTTATGTGTAAAGGGTCCTTGTCAATTTTCTAGTATAACGTATACGACTAAAGGTATTTGCCAACGACAGGATTAGTCAAATAGCCAATTAAATCAGTTGGGGAAAAAAAATCATGGCAAGCTTTGAATACTAGTCACCCATGGTTCTTCCATTAACAAAGTTTTTTATTTTACTTTTTGAATTTATACCCCTACTACAATTTTGAAAAAAGAAATACAAACAGGAAAACATATGTATCCCAGTAAAAATACAGTTTCTGTAATTATCTTTTTCTACCATCTTTTGTTACACTTCAGACTCCATAGTCAATAGCTTCTATATTCTAACTTCCCTTAAAAATAAATCCTGCTCTGTTCCAGACCTCTAGAAGAAGCTAGTCCACATCTGAATGCATCTCAGCAAGAGCAATCTACTACTGACTCCCAAGTTGCTCAGAGCTGAATACTCAAAACAGCTTTTCTGATCTTTGTTTGAGGATCCAATGCCGTGAAAGAAAGGTTACACAACTGATTGGTTGAACTGCTGTAAATTCACAGTATGTTAACTGGCTGGACTGTGTCCTTGGTTCACTGAAGGGACAGGGCCCACATCCTTCCTCATCTGCATCTGTGGAAATGCCCAGACTTGCTAAGTCACATGCTATGTTTGGATATATAGATCATGGTCAAAGTAAAGACCAGAACTACACACATACAGTTCACAGAAATATAAACCCACAGTTCAAAAATGCAAAGGATAATTGGTGATCCATCTCTGCTTGACCCGTTACACTGAATTTCACTGATTTACTAGTGAAATCAGAAGATGAAGAATATACAGCACTAGAACTGCCAAAATTAAGGCAGACCCCAAAGGGAGTTTGCAGGGTTAAAGAGAATAATAACTACAGCGAGAATAATAACTACAGCATGACTGGAAAGGAAACTGGATATAATAGAATAGGTAATTACAGAAGGCAAGAAATAATTCAAGGCTGCAACATCATGAGAGTACAGTACCAGGAGAGATTAGAGGGAGAAAGAAATAAGACTGGTCATGAAGTATTGTATACACTGTTGAGTTTCCAACAGGGAATAATTCACTTATGTGATTCAACTCTTTATCCCTCATCACAGCCAGAAACCGCCCTGAGTTAAACAGAGGACAAAATTAAGAGATACTGTGAATTCTACAATATCTTCTGTACCAGCAGCCATGATCCAGTCCCTCCTGCAGTAAATGAGTAATACTTAATAATGATAATAGTCATAATTAATATTAAACTCTTAGTGAAAGTTTATTATCTTAAAGTCCCATTAAGTAATTAACCAATTCATTAAGATTGCTAGCGTAAAAGCAAGCAATAAAGTTACACAGAGACACACCCTGCAGGTCCAACATTTAATAACCTACTTTAACAGTAAAAAAAATTAACATTTATTTTTAATATAATAATGATCTAGTCCTACAGTTATGCAAAACAAATCTGAAGAACACATTTTTTTGAAGTTCTTATCTTTTCAGAAGTTGCTCTTCGTTTGTACAATTTCAGCTGGAAAAGACTGCACAGGGATATGCATGTGCTTGTTTGAGACAAAAGTCTACCCTGCAAATCCTACCAAACAACAGTAAAACCATAAATTTTGTAAAATAAGGCAGAGATGAACACTGATCTATTATTTATTATACACGGTTCCATTAATCCTGATCAACTTTTTGAATTCAGTGGACCAAATCCTACAGTTAATGCAGTTATAAAACCAGAGCAATCACATAGTTACTAAGAGGCCTCGAGTAAGAAGAAAACTAACAAAACCAGCTGTGAAGTATACACATGTCCTAACTGGAACAGAATCTAGCTTCCAATGCCTAACATTTCATGTCAATATTCTCTTTTGTGTTCTTAAATTCCTTTTCCTTTTTAGGGGGACCCAGACAGGTCACAGTTTTCCCAGTAAAATAGGTGGATATATTATCGATATTATTTGCTTTCAGGCAGTTGGCCAGTGGAAAAGAAAACCAAGTAGAACTTTTATCTTTTCTGGGGAGACTGAAACGTATGTGAAGTTCAGAGTTCATGTAGACTTGTTTCGCATAGTAGTAAATTACATTTATTTTAATGAGGCATACTTCCCTTTTCTACTTTAGTCTGCCTGAAAACATTTTTCATATTTTGATTGGCAAGAAAGAATGCTTTAGATCAGATTTGAGAACTTTCACTTCCATTTTGTTACAAGCAAGCTTCAAATGCAACTTTTGCTTTCATTTTATATCTCGATTTATGATGACAGTAAAAAACTAAGAGCTGTACTTTCTCTTATTTTACCTTTAATTTTATGTTTGCAAGGTCACAACTTTCTCTTCTTCATGCTAGTGAAATGCAGAACTGTCTTAACTGAATTCAGTAGGGCTGAATAAAACTAGTACTGCCGAAAAAGAGGAAGAAGTAAACACGTCTTCTTCTACCCACAGCAAACCAAAATTTGGTGAGGTACTTTCTGAAAGTTACACCTTATTTCCTCCTTTCACTTATTCAGTTTCCCGAACTTAAGATATGAACAAATTTTATCCTTACTTACAAGTTGCTTCTTTGCCTGAGAACCCCACCTCTTGAGAGACACAGTGCTTGTAGTACGCAGTATTTTAAGAACGTGTTTCTAATTAAGTGAACAGGTGGCTTCAGCCAGCAGGAACTATTGAGCAAACAAACCCAGTGAGAGCTGGGACTAGTTGTAGCAGATGGTGTGGTCTTTGTACCACTTTAATAAAGACTGTGCCTGAGCTCTCTGTTGGGTTTAATAGAACACTTTCCTTATCATTTGTGCAACTACATTTACACCAAAATAAAAAGAAATTATTTCTAGTTTACAAAAGCAATACATTCTGTGCACCCTTCAAGCATGTTCAAGCATACCCTTATCTGATAAGCATATATTATGCATAACAAAATTCAGTTAGAAGGTCAATTCATACCTAACACTATTGTCTATATCCATCCACCAGTGAAAAATACTGTTGTAATATTTGTGTCATGCTAGCAATCATCTTGTGAAACTTTGTACAGACATTAACAGCCTGTAAGCAGCAGGTAGACATTTATAGATTTTTAACATTCCCTTGCCAACCCCTGGTTTAAATTAATCAATCAATGGTTTAGAATACATTTATTAAATTATAAGCTTATGTTTCCCTTTATAGATTTATGTGAGCATACTCCAAATCAGAGTTTATATCAGGAATGGGAAAATTCATCCAAATGTTTTTAATGAGGATTAACATTCTATTGTGCATCCTCCCATTGACTTAGGAGAGGATGATCAGAAAGAAAAAGCAGTAGTATAGAAACAATTTCAATAGAACAACGACCATTCCAACTTGAGTAAGGATTGAAAAGAAAAATAGGGAACAGAATGGAAGAAGAGACATTTCCAGTATAAATTCACTAATGGAATTCAGAAATGCCAGTAAATTACACTTTTGTACAGTCCAGTATTATCACAGAGAGCTCATGAATTTATAAAGTATTCATACATACAGTCTTCCATTCAAACATTTCCTAAAATGTATCCATACGTAACATAGTTCAAATACCTTACAAGAGTGTACTGCAAACTGGTTTTCCAAAGTCAGAAGCAGCGTACTTATCTCTGAGGTTCACTTGAGTAGGTAAGCGTCCCCCTTGCCACATGGCTGTTTCAGGCAAACAGTGTCAGTCTTCTGAAGTAAATGTTTGGCAATATTGCCAGTAAGTTAGATAGCAGTGATGCAGGAAAAGTAAGCTAGTGAGTGGGGAGAAAAAAAAGAAAAAGAAAACAAAAAGGGTGTGGACCACAAGGTAAAGGAAACACAGTGAGCATTATGGATGGAACCAGATAAATTCCCAGTATGCATTCTGTGGTCCAATTTTTTTTTCTCTCACATGCACAGAAACATGTTACGAGAACAAATTTGAATCTAACCTATAAATCTGCACACTGTCAGAAAAGAGAGAAAATGACACAGTGATTTAAAAGTAACATAGTTGTCTGGTCATTTTTTATTTTCACAGATTTCATTCTATCATTAGGGCAATTAATATACATAGTGGCTAGCATATATGGCATCTGAAGTCCAGGACAGGTGCCATTCATCTCTTAATGCATGGAAAAATGATTTTGGTTGTATCAAATGGAATAGCTATTTGGAAAGATGAAAGATTAAAATAGCACCTAAGGGTGCCAGGTATTTTGATTATAACTTTGTTCCTATTATTTTAATTATTATATTTGCTAACATGCTGTAGTGTAGTCTGGCTATATGTTTTGGGTTTACATTCATGTGGGTTTATGTTCAAAGTACACTTAAAAAAATTGAATCATTTAGTATGACAAAATCATTCATGAAAAAGCATATACCCATTTAAAGTTGTTACACATTATATACATTTCTTTACAAGGCTTAAAAACATTACTGATGTGGAAAAGGTGGACACTCATAGAAATAGATAAGATAGATGGATCAGAAAATTAAAGTAGGAAAAGCACCCTTTTATCTCTAGCAGTTTTACCATGAGCAGCACTACTGCACGATTGCTATAATATCACTTGACAATTCATTGAAAACCATATTCTACTCTATCTTTGTGCAAAAATTCAATTAATAAGGAAAAATAAAGATACAATATGGCCCCTTCTGTATATAAATACTCCAATGTAATAATTTGGCTGGAATATTGCAAGAATCATAGTATACACAACTCATTATTCTTACTATTCATATCACTGAACTTGTCTTGCTAGTTCTATCTATTTTTCACTGGAGTAATTCTTTTGGGAACTTCAAAGCAATTAGTTCAGGAGCACATGTTAAAGGGTGAAGAGTTTCAATGTTGCAGCAATGTAAGATAACTATAGATCACAAAATCTGTCATGGAATAATGCAATCAAGAACAAAGCAAACTGAAGCTTTGTTTTCAAAAGATAAGAATGCAATGGAATGCATCAGTAGCTCCTCTTATTTCTTGTGCTGTCTACCTAAATGAGACTCCCTGCTTGCATATTTCAAAGTCATTGGTTAATTATCCTGTAGCAAAACCACATTTTGGGTACTCTGATTTGAACATAATGATGTGACTATAATTTGAACAAATTAGAAGTATGCAAAGTTGAATACTTGATTTCAGATATAATACAGTAATTAAAAACATAACAAATCATTTAGCAGGAATGTTGCCATTGTTGCTGAGAATAACTGCTAATTGCAGTGCCTGTATCTCCCCCACATTTGCAGTGCTTTACTCCAATGCCAAATCAAGATCCAATGGCAAAAAAAAAAAAAGAATTAAAAGGTACATTTCCCAGACTTTTAAACCATACAGACAATACTGAGTAAGAAAGGAGTAAGATGGACTAAACAGACATCATTTGCATTGTCAATTTAATGTTTGTTATGCACTCCCTGTACAACAGAAAATAATAATATGCCAGTGTGCAAAGCTACACGGATAATATGAGAGTATAGTAAATATAAGGAGATCATCAAACACAAAATGAATGATGAGGAATATTTCTTTAAAAAATATGCTGTTGGTGTTATCCTGATAATTTTTTATAATCCTGATGAAAGTCTTTTTGGTATCAATTCACCCAATTAAAACCTATTTCTGGTATTTTTGATACTGTGTATGAATGACATTTTTCCTTAATAGAGTGTCATGATTCTGGATGGATTTTGGGCATCAGCATTTACAAACCCTTCTAGGAGCTCTCCCTG
Organism: Ciconia boyciana; assembly: GCF_034638445.1. Lineage (NCBI taxonomy): Eukaryota > Metazoa > Chordata > Aves > Ciconiiformes > Ciconiidae > Ciconia > Ciconia boyciana. The sequence goes on from NC_132945.1 coordinate 4,876,707, forward strand.
TGGCAGCTGCTCTCAGGTACTCAAGGTTAATATCACTGAATGTTCTTTCACCAGGAGACCATGCATCCCTGTGAAAAAGGCCTGCTCCAAACTCAGCAATACAAAGGGAAATAGCAATGGCTATACTACAGCCCCCTGAAATCACAGACAGCCTTTTATTCCCTGCCTTCAGTGTGATTTCAAATCCTACAGTGTCATTCGTTTTGCCATTCCCTGATGAAAAAATATAAGCATGCTTCAAGTGTACTGAAAATGCATGTTCAGCAGTACCGTTCAGCCATGAATATTGTTCAACAATGACCGGAAAGAGTGGATGAATGACACAAATGTTTTACAGGTCAAATATGTGATCTGAGAACTCAAATGAAAACTGCCTTTCCTAATTCCTTGTTCCCTTAGCAGTCTATTTGATCACAGAGGTAAACCTATGCTTTCACACATGCCAGTGTAAACCTATGCTTTCACATGTCAGTTTGCCTCCAGAAGTTGTTCCAGTGTTGTCTATTTTTTTCACCCCTCCTGCTATTGGGAAGGTGTAACATCCACATTCCTTTGAAATTCAACGTTGTGCTTTTCTAGGAAAAATATTATTTCCTATTGACAACTCTCATCACTTCTGTGAGTGCTTTTGTCTCCTAGCCGTCAGTTCAAAATCAGCAGCTCAGGTGAGTTTAGACTTAACATTCTAATAACAAGCGCAGGCATCTGCTCAGCTTTTAAGCAGAGACTGAAGTTACTTTAGAGGGATGAGTTATTTTGTACAGATAATGATTCACAGATTTTGAGTGAATCACCAAAAGTCCACTGACATTGATTGACCCATGCCCATTTACCCTTCTTAGAAGTCTGGCTCGGTGTTTATTTCCTTGATGTATAGAACAAACCCCTCCTTAAAATCCCCAGCAACTTGCTTCAATTGGTGAGTGACATAAAAGCACTAAATAATATTGTATTCTGCTTGTCATATTTGATGAGATAAATTCATCAGCTTCTATCCAATTTTTCTCACTGTGACACAATTTTGCAAATAGGTGAAATGCCCATGGTAATAACTTTTCTCAGGATATTTAAACATGCAGATTGGTAATTAGCTATTAACATCTATGTTTTGTTCAAACATTTGCCTCCTGCAAATATTCTTTAAAAACTGGACCTTTGACTTTGTTAGAGAAGTGAGCAGGAGAGAGGATTATGAACTTGAGAATGTTAGATTTGGCTGGGAATTGGATTCAGTATTGCCCATCAGTTCTTTCTTTTCTTAAAACAAAAAAGGCAATGTTGTGACACAGTAGTTCAGTGTTACAGCATTCCTCAAAATGCTGTACTTGAAGCAGTACTCCAAAATGACATAAATAATGCAAAAAATACCAGTGCAGCCAAAAAAAAAGCCAGAAGAAACCCAGATATGTTATCAACAATAGATATATTCTTAGTGACTTTGTGTAATACACTGTCAGCAAGTGCAGTAATGAGTAATACCTATAGCCTGTATACCAGGATGCCAACCAGAAAATTCAGAAGTCATGTTCCACATTCATCCACTCTGAAACAATGTAAATCTGCTAACCTTCAGGGACTTGGAAGAACTCATCTCAGTGCCCAAACTTGGAAAAGGAAGCATAAATGGAGGGCTGACACAGACGATTGCTTTCCCTCCTGTTTCTGTTGCAAAGACTGCACTGGGTTTAGTTCTGTTGTTCTAGTTAGTTCACATTACATGGATCTTCAGAATGATAGACTGAAGTGCTTGGAGAAACTCTAAATACATCAGGAAATGAAGAAAAAACTAGTTCCAATACATGAATCTCTCAATTATTTAGCACTCACAGGCATTAATCATTTCATTAATTCCAGATTAAATACTGCTCACTTGACTTTACTACTGTCCATATAAGAAAATGAATTTGCATAAACTTGTGCAGAATTCTTAAACAGTAAATATCATGCTAAGATAAAATACAAGTACCGGACACAAAGAAATGGAAAAACTACCCAAGTAAGATATCTGAAAAGAACTATATCAATAAAAATCAGTCAGAAGAACACCAATCAAAAAGGAAATCTGATGTTAAATTATTTTATGCATTGCATATAAAATAAAGCTATCTGTGGTCAGGAACTGGCTCAAAAATATGAATGCTGACTGCTGTTGTGGTTTAGCCCCAGTCAGCAATTAAGTACCACACAGCCGCTCACTAACCCTCCCCCCTGCCACAGGGAAAGAATCAGAAGAGCAAAAGTAAGAAAACTTGTGGGTTGAGATAAGAACAGTTTAATAATGGGGGGGGGGGGGGGGGGGGGGGGGGCAGAATTGTAATGAGAAGGAAAACAACAAGAGAGAGAGGAACAAAACACAAGGGATAAAAAACAGTGATACAACCGCTCACCACCCACCGACCGACGCCCAGCCAGTCCCCGAGCAGCAGTCGCTGCCCCCGGCCAACTCCCCCCAGTCTCTATACTGGGCATGACAGTATATGGTCTGGAATAGCCCTTGGGCCAGTTGGGGTCAGCTGTCCTGGCTGTGCCCCCTCACAGCTTCTTGTGCACCTGGCAGAGCATGGGGAGCTGAAAAGTCCTTTACTAGTGTAAACACCGCTTAGCAACAGCCAAAACATCAGCGAGTTATCAATATTATTCTCATACTAAAATCCAAAACACAACAGTATACCAGCTAGTAGGAAGAAAATTAACTCTATCCCAGCTGAAACCAGGACAACTGCTTAAAAGAATTTTTGGAATGTCTCAGCCTCTCTTATTTTCCTGAGAGAGAAAAAAAACCCAAACCATCTCTGCTTAAGCATTTTGATATTTTATTTGAGAGGATTCAGGATAAATTATGCTTCAATCTGTGGTAATATATTTTTTTCTAACATATGACTTGAACTATGGCAGCACACAGAAGTATCACGAGGACTGGCATGGAAGAATACAGACACTTTCCTTGTGCAACAGCTACCTTAACCTTCTGGGACCAAGACAAACCAAAGTAAGGATCAACTCTCAGTGTCACTTCCAAAAACTTTAAACACCTGTATAACCATACTGATCTATAATGAAGTTTGTTTTGATTTCTATGGAATTCAGTGCTATCACTCTGGCATTGTTCCTAAGATGTATCTGCTCTAAACACTACCCTTTTACCTCACTTCAGTGTTTCTTTACACTTGAGCTGACTCAGAAGGTAAAACTGAAAGATGCTTGCACACAGGAATTTAGTAGCCTACTGACAGTGAAGGCAGAGATGACCATCTCCAAGTATTGACAGCTCTCTAATGCTGTCCTACAGCACTTTCTTATATTTGGAGAGAAGGACTCAAAAATTCTGCCACAGTTGACTGGAAAAGGATCAGTGGTATAGCCTACTGCGGAACAAATAACCTTAGGGCACACCCTCAGAAATTCTTACATCTTATGTACATAAATGCAAATCTAAACATAGCTTCAGTAACTCAAGTGTGGTTTTCCATGCAGCTGCAAATACACATCAGAGACTGTAATCAATATTCAGATTTAAGCCACTCACTCAAATTACTACTTATTTTCTGTTTTTCTTATTTATGTAGCTAGTCATCCTGAACTACTAAAAGCAGCAATAGTTTTGAATCCTGCTATTCTTAACACATCATGACATGTGGTAGTTCATTTTTCTTTTCTTTTCTTTGCATTGCATTTCAACGTGATGCCACTTTGGAGGTTATTGAAATTATTGTTCATGCCCTGAATATCCGGTTAAACAGAAATGTGTGATTCAAATTATTAACGAAAATGAAAGGAGAAAAGATGACAACATTAAGTGTCTTATTTTTAATTCTCTTTGCAAATCTCAGCAGTTAAAAGCCAGATGAATAGAAATCAGTTAAGGTTCATTACAGTTACAATCCATCCAGAGAAAGAGAAAGATAGAAGCTCTGGTACATTAACTTTTATGCTTGTGACCCAGTAAATAATGTTCTAGTTAGAGCTATGACTTCTTGCAACCCAAAGCTCATATAATTTCTAAAATAATGTATTAATTTTTTGCATTGTTAAGTGCTGCTAAATGCAGATCTGAAGGATGTCAAATTGAGAAAAATTAGAATATTTCTTTAAAAAATCACAGATGGGTATATTCAAAATTTTTAACCATGATGATACTGTTTAAATAAATGAGAAAACAAGGCCATCTGTCAAATCTACAGCAATCCAATTGAAAAATCAAATTTATGATGAGTCTAACGCAGATGACATGCTTCCATTTTCTCTTCACACATGGGGGAGACTAGATTTTCAGTTAGCTTGGATCATTTAACCAATGCATCTGTAATTCAGATGCAAGCACTGAGCGTGTTACCTGAACAGACAGCAGAGGCGGAGGTGCGGGTTGAGGGAGGGAGTTTGACATTGTATTTGTCCCCACAAAAGGACTTCTATCATATCATAATCCTGTTTCACTTGCAAGAAAGAATGAAGAAATTCATTCAAATACAGTAAATTACATCTAGAAAATAGATACACCTTATATTATTATATTTATTGAATTATATTCTAATGATTAAAAACTCATTCAATGTGGAAGTCGCATTAAAAGGATTCTCTTTTGAGGTATGTGCAGGTTGCTTCAGGACAAGCCTAAACTGGTAAATACACATAACTCGTTAAAAATACAGGGGACCTTTTACTCTTGTTTAACCAGTAGCATCTAAGTTGCACAGTTGGGGAGCCAGTAACTGGGATGTCGAATTAAAAAGGCAATTAATGAATTACAGATTAGCATCATAAAGCTGGATTCAGATGTTAAAAGAACACTGTATATCTTCTCATCTGCTAAAGGTAGGTCTCTGATGTGGACAAAAATGAATGTCCATTGACAACAATGTCTGGCAAACTTCTTAGTTGCAGGACTTCAGGTATTTTCAGTATATACAGTCAAGAACAGAATGGTGGAGTTTTGTCTCTTCAGTTCAACATACAGTACTTCAGGTTCTGAGATGCTCTGCGATAAATTCAGGTTATAATTTAACCTCACTTTCTCACTACTCTACAGGTTGTTTCTAAAGAAGATTTTCAGCAATGGTTAACATCTACTGTATGAATTAATTTTTCAACTAATAATAGAGACTGAAAATTCATAATAAGCAGAACCTTCTTCAAATTTAGATTAACACTATATGACATGCTGTATAAACAAATTATGACCTCGCCACTTAGTAAATATCTTACCACAAATGCACTCTAATATCTTGTTTTATATGCATAAGGGTAAGCACAATACCACATTGATTTACCACACAAGAAGAAAATAGACATAGGAAGGGAAGAAAGTAAATCTAGACATATGGTATCATCCCCCTTTGTGATTTTTTTTTTCTTTCTTACCCAACCACTAAGAGGACTCTGTCTACTACAAATTCTCTTATGTAAAAATAAAACAATCAAGAGAATGCAATGAATATTAATAATGTCTTCTATTTTTTTCTTCTTTTTCTCATTTTAATATTTTAACAATGCAAGCTAAAATTATGGAATCATAGAAACACTGGTTGGAAGGAACCTCTGGGTGAAGCAGTACTAAATCAGATCAGCCTTGTATGGCTAAGTCTTTAAAACCTCGAGGCTCTCCGAGTAACCCATTACAATACTTCTCTACCACCCTACTGAAGAAGTTGTCTCCAATGTGCACTATGAATGTCTCCAGATTGATCTTGTAGTTCCTCGTCCTTGCTTTACTCTCTGCCTCTATGTAAAAGAGTTGGCTTCACTGTCTTTGCAACTCTTCTTCACATAGTTGCGAACTGCCTGATCCCCTGTAAGTCTCACCTTTGCCAGACTAAACAAGCCCAGCTCCCTCAACCTCTCCTCATAGGTCACATGCTCTAGGCTCCATATTTATGGCCTCTCCAGTTTGTCAATACCCTTCTTGAACTAAGGAGCCCAAACCTGAACGTAATATTCCAGATACCACCAGCAACATATTGTCCAGTTGTAAATAATTATCTGGCCCATCTGGTTTAATACAGGTTATCAGATAACCTTGACGGTGGACTAGATGATCCTAGAGGTCTTTTCCAACCTTAATGATTCTATGATTCTATGATAACTGATACGTGTACTTGAGTGTAAAGTCCTTGCATGCATACCTTATTCAGAGCCAAAGTATAACCCAAGTAAGCAATCTGCTCATGGATGATGTATTTTCATAGCAAAAGCATGAGCTTTGCTGAGTTCCTGAGGTGCTTCATGTACCTCTATCTCAATTGTTGAGACCAAAGCCTGAGAAACCTCTTTCCTGTTACAAAGGTCCAAAGAAGAAACATGTCAGAGCTGCATCTAATCCTATTAATGCTGTGCAAAATCAATCTCCTGAAGCTTTCTAGTGCTTGCAAACATGCAGTTAAGATGCCTCTGGTGATGGACAGAAATTGCAGGTTTTCCTCCCAATTTTTTAGCCATTTCTTATTTTCATTTGCTTTTGCTGAAAACTGATTGACTGTAAAAGATCTACTGCAATGTCAGTCTCCTGTTAACAGCTGGGAAGTCACTTTGTCTTACTTGCAGTCACAAAGAAACACAAGATAATCATATTGTGACAGCCATAGCCAGCAGAGAGGAAGAGAAGCAAATATCTTTTCATTATTCTACTCTGCCCATTTCAGCCCTTACAGAATTTCTCAACAGTGAAAGGAAGAACATTCCTTTTCAATTCCATTAATTGCTGGATAGCCAATAGGAAAGCTTATTTTCAGCTCATAAAGCATATTTTCAGAATAAAGTTAGATTTTTCCCTCCTGTGCTACTAAAAGTATATTCTACAGTTTTCATTAATCTCTCCCATTTTAGGGGAAATAGTCTCTTAACTTTCCAATACTGCTCCCCATACTGCATATCCCAAAGTACTGTTGAGCTGGACAAGAATATCCTAGACTGAGGAATTCAACAGGGAAAAATATACAGAGACAATCCTGCGACACGAAAGCCTGGAACTGAACAGCATTAAGGTCATGTAATTTAGTTGCCAGTTTCTACAAGCACTTGAATGTAAATCACAGTTTCTACTGAAAATGAATTTAGTAATTAGAAACACAGGGAAGGAAGCATAAAGAAGATAGTCTCTTTCTCTTCATTGCCTCTGAACTGCTTCTTGTTTCCATAGGTGCTGCTTCTCATTTAACAGAGACATTAGCATAGAAATAATCTGCATCAAGTCTGTTTCAAAGCTCTGCTCAGTCCCAGGAGTTTTGGCTGCCTAACTGTATTAAGATCAAAAATAATTTGACTCATTATATTTTAGATTCTTATTAGCTAAAGAAAATACAACTTTATTTTTATTAACAGATAAACATTTACAAAAATATTATTCCCCTTATATTCACATAACATTAGAGAACTTCCTTGTCATAGCAGTTCATTCAGAGCTAGAAAAAAGGTAAAAAGAAGATCACTAACACCAGCAGATTTCTAATAAAACTATCTTGTCCAAGTCAGATCACCTACCTACAATTTCACATTCCACATGGCATGTTCCTTGTAAAGAATCAGCTACATGTTTTTTTCATGAAGTATGCCAATAAATCATGGGTCATTACTCAAAACTCTCTTAAAAAAAAAAAGGTAAAAAAAAAAAGAAGTTCTGCTTTAGAAGCACTATGTTGCACTAGCCTAACTCCCAAAGTCTTGGAAGCTATCATGAACTCACAGTTTTATCTACTAAAAAAAATTAAGCTTGGCCAAGATCATCATGAAATTGGCAATAAATCTGAGATTCTATATAAAGAAAGGGCAGGTTAAGGATACTTTGCCATTCATTTCTCTACATTGGTAGTTATTTGTTGAAGCATTCAACGTTTATGAATTTCTGCAAACCTAAAAGTAATAACTCAGTCAGCCAGACACAGTGTCCCAGAGCCATGAGAGCCAGTCAGTAGAAAAATAACCAGTAATGAGTATGATGTATTGGTTAGAGCAGATACTCCTAGATTCTGTATTTAGCTCTGCCAGCAATTAGTGTGTGACCTTGAACAAATCACTGAGCTAAGAAACAGTTTAAAGCACCAAGTTTATACTGGGCATAGATACAAATGTATTCTAAATCTCATAGATTTTCAAATGCAAATGGCTAATTCACTTTCTCTTAAATTTGTGTGGTTTTTTTAAAGAAAGCTGCAAGAAAGTAAGAAATTTAAGTTCCACACCTACTTCCACTGAATGCTGTTTCTACTTTCTTTGAAAAAATGTCAAACACAAACTTTTTATGCTACAGTATCTATTTACATTGTGTATATTATCACAGTACTCTTACAGTGCTGTATAACAGTGAGGCTTTATTATGCAGTACTATTACAGTGTTTTATAACAATGAGGCACTCATATGGAGCCTGAGTGCCTCAAATTTATCTACTCTTGCCTAATGTCCTCTGTCTGGACAACTACTGATGGAGAAATGAAGGCCCAGATTCATCCCACCTAACTTCAGGCACGTCAGGGGGCAGGGAGGGCCAGCTGCTCCACAAGGGGAGGTGAGCCTGGAGCAGAACACAGTAACAGGGCAGTGAACTTACCAACAAGTAGCCATGATGCAGAGCTGTAAGTTCAGGTCAGGATCAGGGCCAGAGACAGTAGTCAGGATTGGACACAATCTAGTGATTAGCCAGAAAGCCCATAGTAACACGGCAGGGTGAGGTCAAGCCAGGAAACCGAGCCAGAAGGTCTGGGTCAGGGTCAGAATGACATCCGGCACAGGCATACCTGCTACACAGCTGCTTTCTTTAACACAGCTCTCGTCAGCAAAGGAGCTGACCTTGCACTCAATCAGCTGAACTCTGACTTAGCCAACTAAACTCTTAGAAGGAGGATGCCCTCCAGGTCCTGACCAGTGCACTGAGGTGCAGAAATGAGGAAGCTCAATGCTCCTCCCACATCAAAAAAAGAGAGGAGTTCATACACATGGCATTTCAGTACACCTAATATCTGACATACCTTCTGGAGGTGCTTCTCAATCTCATGAGTTAATCAACTTCTAAGCTGTCTCACATAAGTGCTGAAGTGGAATGAACCTGGGTCAATCAGTCTTTCCTAAGGCTGCACATCTGTGAAGAGTAGGAGGCTGAACCCAAGCAACCGAAATCCTCAGGCTATCAGCAAAGCCATTGGAACCTGCTCCTCCCTTTCTGATTGTATCTGAGCTCCTTAGCTTTGGATTTCAGTTATCTTTTCTTCAGCTTTGGAAGGTTTATAAATCCCAGTCATGCTGGGTAGGTTCCTTAACAAGTGTTGCCCATGCCATTCAAAACATTGGTTGAAGAGCACTGTATAGACACAAAGTAGCATGTGTAAGTAAACTAGTATTTTTAAGAAGTATTTTTATATTTACACTGTATCAGAGCTTCAGAAATTCTGTCTGCGGCATTCAAAGAGAAGTCAGTAAGGTTACCATATGAAGATCAAATTAGTTAGCATCACTGGTATAATTAGTCCAGAGACAGCCCCCTCAGAGGCATAAAACAATCTCTCTTCCAGCTCCTACTCCCAATTTTCCCTTAAGCCCTTTATGACAATGGGCAAATCTATTAGGCTTTCTATGGCTTCATTTCCCCATCTACATAATAGGAAAAAAAAAAAACCACAACACAAAACCACAACAGCTTTCTCAGAAGAACACCATCAATGAAGCACTTTGGGATCATAAGATACAGAGCATCAATAACTGATACTGACTGCAAAACACAGAGAGCCTACTACTGGAACAGCTCCCGCTCATTTAGCAAGATTTTTGCCCGAGAACAGAATGCACTGTTAGTTCACTGATCATCTCACATATTCCAAGTGAATGTCTGCCACTAAATTCAGCTGAGTCACGAGTTGTGAAATAGTGAAAGCCCATTTGCATTACCATGAATAAATACCTTGTAAACAGAACTAGTTGGGGTGGAGTGTTATTGTGTCTACGTTTGCGTAACACTTTTTTCAGCAAAGCTCTGTGAGCTCTATGAGGATGTATTAAACTGGCATTGATTAAAAGTTACAGAATTCAGTTATATTTAGAACTTAATTTAAAATCTTAAAAACACCCTGAGGCCAGCTGTAGGAAGACAAAGCATCATTTTCTAATTATTTTTAATGGAAGCACTTTCAAGTTTTATTTTACTGAAGAGCAATTGAATTTTGAATATTTTTGGAGCCTTTTAGAATGAAAAATCACTTTTGCAAATACAGTTACTCTGAACAAGTTCTTCTCTACAACTCCACCTATTTTTATTTTTATACTATCCTCTATCTCATAATACTCGTAATTCCCTGTCAATTATTAGGTAAAATACATTTTCCCCAAGATTGTAGTTTAAAAAAACACTTCCATTCCCAAGGAAAAAAAGATGTGAAATCAAGCATAAGTAAGTATCAGACTTTTTGCTTTAAAACAATTACAGGAATTCCCAGATGCCTGTTATAGAAACAGAGAAAATAGAATTTTCTCAACTCAGCCAATCTGTCCTATCAATGAAAGGGACAAGAACGCTAAAAAAAAAAAAATTATCTTAAACAGCTACTTACTAGGTGATGGTCATTGAAGAGATAACCCGTTTAAGTTAAAATGACTACTAGTCTGTTTCAGATATTGCTTTCTTTTCAAACCATTTAAATCTATTTGTTCTGGTGTTCTTATTAGTCCAATCTTGTACAATGAAGACCATCTTTTGAGGTGTACCCACCACTCAGGTTGTGTGTCAGTGGAAAGTGTACACAGTGTTTCAAACAATCAAGCTAAATGTTTGCTTATTACCCACTCTGCTTATTTACTTACTTTTAAAAAAAAACTTAGATAGCTAAATACTTATCTATTATTAGAAATAAATTTGCATAAGAATGAGTACTCCCTATATATGTCTCACAGAGTTTAGACCTTGGTGTATTTTTATGTTTTGTTTCCTACTATCTTGGGTCAATACCTGCTATCAGCAAAGATCAGAGAAAGAAAAAGGTAGTTAGCACCACATTCATGTTCCTCCAGCCTTGATACTGTTTAACCAGCTACAGACACTGCCTTAAGTTTTAATAACATTAAAACAAATCTAAATTACAGCTAGCAATTCATGGCCAAATCAGCAGTTTCAGCTCCTGAGTTAACTGAAGTGCAGAATAAAACAGCTATAAGTCTTCTGAAGTCTATCATCTTAGCTGCATGAGGAAAGGGAAAGTAAATTTAGAGGACAGTATGTGGGCTCTTTTTCAACTGAGGGCTCTGTAAGAGAACTTTTACATTTAGGGCAACAATATTTCCCTTTATATCAGTGAGACTGTTTGCTTGTGTGTGTCCCAATGTGATAAGGGGTCGACTTGAAAAAAACAAAACATGTAAGTATCTATTGCAGAATCATAATGAGTTTTTCTATAAGCAATCAATTTACCCTTTAAAGTTTGTTTTTATCATAAATGTTCATACAATTGCATGAATGATTTGTACATTAAAAAAACTATTATATCTCCATGTACAACAATTTTGCAGCTTTGTCTACATTCATCCATCCGTAGATAGATGTAATACTGAGTGGCTTATTTGATCAATCATACAAAATCGAAAGTATTAAATAAAATCAGTTTTGATATATTCACTCATGCCTCTCCTGTGACTGCCATCCTTATTTTGAATCAAGGTAAATGTTGAGTAAAAAGTGTTCTTTTTACTTGTAAGTTATTATGCAAGCTTCACTTAGGGCTACACAAAACCGTTCCAGATACTTCCATACTGCTGCAGCATGGCCTCTGCTATCCAAGCACTCAAGCTTTCAGGTTCAAAATAAAATATTTAAGTTTGGTAACACAATCTATGTGTGTAAAATGAGTGCCATATATAAGAAGAATAAGAAGGAAATCAGACAGTACTATCTTACTGTCTTTTTACAGAAACATTATTTAAATACTAATTTCAAATAGTTTACCCAAAACAGTAGAGGACTGCAGGTTGAACTTCCAAGCAGTTAGAAAGTTTTTAAAAACTCATGCAGTAGCTCTAGTAATGCTAAAGCATATTCCTATAATTAGTTAGCTAGCTTCCATTACAATCATATACATACATATCACCATTAATACAGCTTTGGGATAAGAGTTTTAAAAACATCTAAATGTCTTAGTGAACTGATTTACTTTGATACACTCACTGTATCAACAGTATACAATCCATTTTGTTTATTATAGTACTCCAACATTATTTTTCAGGATTTCAGCACTACTTCCTTTATGATGGTTAATTAAAATATTTAAGCTATCTAAACCCCACAAAATAGCTTAATGCTTTCACATCCTCATGGACAATGGATTTTTTCAATAACCCAACTTTGAGAAGAAGGTATTTATAGCAATCTGACTGAAGCCTCACTTTCTGCAAACAATAAGGATGACATGGAACATTATTGGTGTTTTCTTAATTTCTAATTATATTTGCTCATAAAGAAGTTAATAAAACTTTATGCAGCCTACTTTGGTAGGATCTCTTTTCAAGGTTCCAACTTGATGTTGCCTTTCAGATCAAAAAGGAACAATTCAATCAAGTTCAAATACATTTCAGGAATAGGATGTCAGCACTGTAAGTTAGAAGCATGACTGTAATGAACTGAAGGATAATCACAGCTGACTACCATTCACCAGTTCACATAGGAAACATTTATCATGAAACTTTCGCTTAAATTAAACTTTGCAATCCAACAGCAATATCTGTCAGCCAAAGGGAGAAATGACAGAATTGTTCAATGTAAGTCTTGTTCATTAGAACTTGGATTTTTTTTCCTTTTAAAAGAAAGGATGTCTTATGATTAAAACATCATTATAAATGAGATGGTAGCCTGTCATGTGGAAAATTTAGATTCTCTGGTTCTGGTGAACTGCCTTCCAGCCTGAGGGTTTTTAACTAACTTCAGTGACAGGCCTTCTTGTCTCACTAGTTTACATATTTAATTTTGCATTAACTGTTTTCATGTAGACCTTTTATCATTTAATGTGCTTCAAGATACAAAATATGCTTATTGTCTTCTTGCTTTTATTAATATGCAGTCATATATATGTATGGTCATATACAGAGTACCATATACAGTCACTTCATTTGGATGAAGACATTAAAATCTATTGACATTACTCCCACTGCAATAGGAGTTCCTTTTTCTTGAATTACTAAAATGTAAAGGAGCTGCACAAGCGTAAGATTTGTATTGTTGGAGGGTTTCTTGTTCTTGAATGTAAAAGTTTCGCCAGCCACGCTGAACAGTTTCACTAGCGCACCATTTTTTTCAGTTCTTTCATGATTTTAACATAGATTAGATTGACAGCAACCACATTTTTATTTCAGGGCCAAAATATATGTTTTTCTATTAGATCTTGAAGGGATAATATCAATGGTTGACCTCAATTTTTGTAGACTATTCTACTAAATGCACTCCTATTATATTTGCCAATCAGTTAAATGACTTTTGTCAGACCTAAGTACTTTACCTCTATCAGCTATGATCAAAGGGGGTCAGGACCTCCAATTTCAGAGGATTTTTTTTTCTTCTCCTCCTCCCAGGAAGATACCAAAAGATGATGTTTTAGTGACTGATAGTCACAGGACAAATTCATACTCCAGTATGCAACTCAAAGGAATATTTTAGCGTAAAAAAGGGGAGAGAGCAGCAGCAGCAGTCACTTCTAGGATATTCATGCATCATAAAAGATAAAGAAGTCTCCTGAGTGTTTGTATCTTTTTCTAATTTCCTATGTCATAATTGTTTAATGGCGCAACGAGTCATGGTGTCTAAGCTTTGTGTCAGCAGGCAGATGCAAATCTCACTGAAGCCAAAGAGAATGCTACCTATTAATGTCAGGGTAAATCATTACTTACTTACCCAATCTTTACTGAGATCAGTGATTAAGTACGTGTATGAGGGTATCTAGCTTTGTTTCAGAGAAATATAGTTGCGTGAAGATGGTATTTCTCCATTTAGAAATCACACTGACGTATGACACGCAAAGGTCTGCGCAACCAAAAACCTGCATTGAGTAGGCTATCTTACTGATCACTTCACCTATGGAGGCTAGGTAGGAAGCTTTTCTGGGCTGCTGGGCTAACTCTGTCCTGTGACTCGCACTGAACCCCGGAGGCTGGGAGCAGCCTACCTTATGCACCTTCACAAGACAGGAGCAGGAACAGTGCAGGGTGCTGCCCACCACACACATTTTTGGCACTGTGCACAGAAGGTTGATATCTGTGGCATGGTGCAATGTGGTGCAAGGCAATAATGCAGCAGGAACTACAGCGAGGTTAAACAGTACCACTGAATGACTACAAGTCAGTCGAATCAAACATAATCTGGTTAGTGTGTATCTCTATGGCACTCTTCTCTCTCCCCACTATCCCCCCAGAATCTGCACTTCCCATTCAGGGAGGTAGTCAGTGTATAGCAATATGAAGCTTGAGAGCACCTTAATATTTAGGTGAAAACTGAGAAATAAAAGGAGAGAGAGGAAATTAGATCCCTTATAGATTTGAATATAGCAAATATTATGTTCTGTCTTGATGCAAGGACATAGTTTTTTGCTACTGGAAAGCTTCATTTCAGCCACATATTGAAGCATATCTCAAATCTGCCTATATTTAGCAGAATATTTAACTTCATAAATAGTTAGTCGTTAAAGACAATGAAGTAAACAATGCTATCATACAATTCATCTGAAGAAACAAAAGCAATCATCACAACTCAAAAGACTAAGGAATCGTTTCACAGAGATGCTTGCAACTGATCCATAATTTAAAATAGAAAAAAAAAAATTGTTGAATTCTGTTTGTATATTACTTAAGAGGATAAATTAATGGGATAAATTATTCATTCTGAAATATTCACTGTGCTTTACTAATTATCACAGCAAACATAATGCAGGAATTTAGTAAATTCCACTGTCACATACAGGCACATGCAAATGCAAAGACATGCTTGGAGATGCACTGCAGGCAAACCTGAATGGTAAGAGATATAATTAAAGATGCTTTAATAGGTTTTCAAAGTTGCTAAGATACCATCAGGTAGCGTAGCACATCTCGGACAGCCACAAATATCCAAGACTATGTCCTAAATATTAATTTCCTGCAGCTTTGCTTTGTTTTTGCCTTTCCTTTCTTTTGCTTTTCCTTTCTCTTTTCTTTTTTAACTTTCCTGGTAATTCTAAACCTCTTCAGATAAAACATCACCATCTGACAGGAAGAAATATTTGTGTTTGGGATTCACTATATTCACTCAGCAATGAATGAGTTTTTACAGCTTTTCTGAATAATAAAAAGCAACACAAATATAAAGACAAAGTTATCTGCAAAAACATGACTTGTAGCAAAGCAGGCAGCTGAGAAGATATATGTTTACCACTTCCGATACAGTAAGGAAAGTAGCAGGAGATAGAGCCTTCTTTGATATCATACCAGGATTTTTATAGTAGCATAACACCTTACTTACTTACACAACTGTGTAACTGAAAAAGAAAATTGAGGGCATTTGCATTAGACACAAATATGATGATAGAATAATGTGAAATAAAACAGCTTTACAGATTTGACATAAAAATAATAAATTTGAATAAACAGTTCTGATCTCACTACCTGCCTGAAGCTTATGACAACAGAGCAATTTGAATAAGTGTACATCAGCTAATATTTATTGGTCAAGAGATGGATATTGAATAATTTAGGTGTTACTTTAATCCATGTAATAATAAAGTTCAGAGAGCCATATACAAAGGCTTCGCCATTTTTAACTACTATGATCTCATCAGCTAGTAAAGATCTTTCAGCAAACATTCATCAAATTAAGCATTAAAATAATAATAATAAAAAATCTACCTGGTTTATTCACCCAAATAATTGTTGAATTGGATTCTTCTTATCATATCCGTCTATGCTTATTTAATTTACCATACAATTTGTTTAGATACACCACAGAAAGAAGTATAAGTGCTTCCAGCTCATCCAGTTCCCACCAGTAATATGGTTAGACTGGTCAAGCTAAAATATCTATAAATTCTGAACAACAATCACTTCAGTTCTGATTTCCTTGACACAAAGCAAGAGGGAAAAATTCTCTTCAGCTTTGCTTTTGATGTCCATTTTTTGCCATACAGATGATTGTACAGATGCATTCCAGCCCCACACTTAGCAATGTCTGGTTCTTTGAAAACCGAATGGCAAATGCCTACTGAACTTTTCTTTTAAAACTTAACACCCAAGATCAAAGACTAATTCAATTAATTCTAATCTCTAAAGTTATTAGATCTGGGGGCTTTATTATTAACATTTTTTAGGCTTTTAATCCTTTATACAATGACTTATGCAGGCACATAATATCCCAAATGATAATAACCATATTGTGAATTCTAATAAATTTTTATCTAGCACGAATCATATATAAAGCTGTCAGTTTAGCTCCTTCTCTGTAGAAAAGAAACAGAGAATCCTGCACATGATGGAAACAAGGGTGATAAAGACTACAGATATGAGTGCACTATTTGCAACTAATCATTTATTCAGAGATCAGAAATTGTTTCCAGGCAGACACCGGGGCAGTTCTTGGCACTTAACATGATCCTCTTTCAAGCTACTCTGCGTTAAAAAGGGATATAAAGCATCCCAAGTACTGTGAAATGCAAAAATAGCTTTCAGCTGCCTTTTCTCCCTGCATTGTCGATAGTCATGAGAGGCAAGCCCTGACCCCACTGAAGTCAACAGAATTTCTGTCATTGCCAGTAGCAGGACCAAGCTTTATCACTGTTTTTATTAATAATTCATTCTTCAGAATGACATTATGCGTATTTTGGCAGTGGCTTTGCTTTTTCCATCGAAGTAAAAAATCAGTGCAAAAATAAAACAGATCTGGAGAATGTTACCAGCTCTGATGTTAGGAATAGACTAATGGAGAACAAGTTGCACCGTGTTTATGTTATTCATCAATGAGTTCCTACTCTTGCTAGCTACTCTAAGCTCCAGTTCCACTTGAACTTTTAATTAAAATACTGTTACAAAAAGAGGAAGACATAATGAAAACCTTTGTTTTTATGCAGAGAAAGGAAGCATTTACAAAAATGGCAGAAGCTGGCCCAGAAGGATCATAATTGAGGTTTATAATTAAAGCTTATGATACCATAACCCTTCTTTCCTGAGATACTCTTAGATATCACTCTGAGATTTGTCAGTTAAATAAATTGGAATCTCATGACATTTACATGAAACACATTTTCATATTGTATATAAATGTGACACTAATGTGATACTAATCACCTACCTATTGCTAAAGCTCTGCGCAGCCATTTTGCACTTTTTTAGCCAACAAAGACATTCTCTCATATCCACGAATCTGTTGCTCAACTGAGGGTATTTTGTGCCCTTCCTCAGCCAAGTCAAGGTAGATCGTAACAATGTTGGGCACATCTGAGCTAATTTTAACCTAGCCTGCATGGATTACTTTTGTCATGGCTGAATGTCAAAAGTCTAGAATGAAATACAGTCTAGCACAGACTATATCAAATGAGTGGGTCACACTAAGATCTCTCCAGTCACACAATCAGTATTGCTAGCCTTGGCAGTTGTTACACTACTACAGATAACATGACATATAACAAATCATACCTTTGTGTATATTTATGTGTCAGGGCTCAGGCCTGAACTCTCAATAGCATGTCCTCCCTCTGTGACATTATATTGTTAGTTGCAAAACACAGTACTATTCTATTATCGAATGAAATGGACTGACCTGGATAAGAAAAAACCCCTCTTCTGTTGACAATGTCTCAATGCAATGAAACATCTGTCAGGGGTCATGTCTTTTCAGTGAAACTGAAAACCAATCAACTTCTAACCTTTCTAAATACAATATCAACTCATGTAACAAGTCCACTTAGTTCCTGGATTTGCAGAGAGAAGAAGAGCCTGAGTCTGAAAGTTGTATCTTGAGTCGCATGAATACATAACCAATTAAAAAATTCACAAAAATCGTCATTATTTCTTTGCATCAGAATTCTTATTTGTAAATCATTACAAAGCACTTTTAAATCTTAGAATTTAAAATTAGTACAAGAATGAGTGAAGATTAGTACAAGAATTATTAGAACATCAGACTACAGAATGATCACACTTTAGACGAATTCAAATATACTGAACATTTGTTAAAAAATATCTGACCCAAGTTTATTATTTTGGATACTTTATCAGTCATGTATCAGTCTGGCAGGCAGCTGCTGTTAAACTGTATTTGGAATATTGCATATACTGTTAAAGGATGTGTGAATGAAGTTTTAGGAATCGTGTGCTTTCATTTAAACTTCACAGTTAATGCTTTAGATAGATTCTGAAAAGAATTTCTCAAAAATGAAAAGAAGCTGATGACAAGTTCTATACATTAGCATACTATTTATACTGTTATACACTTGTGCTTATTTCCTAATCCAAATTCTTTAACAAAATACTACAGTATACATGAACTCTACACTTGATGTGATGACACACTAATATTCTCATTCTCCTGCAAAGAATATAACCTCAATAATTTTAAAACAGTCACTTGCTTCAGCAACATGATACTACTGGAAAAAACCAAAAATACCACAGACTGAAACACTCCATTCCTTTTGAAATTGGTGGATAAGGATGTAGAGAGCAGTTGCCTGTAGTTTAACATCTCTCAGCCATACTACATCACATCTAAGTGTTAGCTAAAGTTTAACAACTATTTTCCTATCGTACGGGAATTGCTTATGAAGAATTTCAATAGCTCATATAAGTTGAAAAGCGTAAGTTGTTTTGAAAACAGCAGAAATTATGTCAAACTCCTCTTATGTCTGCACAACCACTTAAGTCCCTACAAATCCAGTAAGACTGAACTGAATCTCACCAAAGTCTCAGAAGTGTCTTTGCATGAAGTGTGGAGTATAGCGATGAATTGCTTCCTTACATACTTCTGATATGCATCCACCTCCAAACTGGAGTGTGTTACACTGTACAACAAAAAACCAGCTGATTGTTAAGATCTTTCAAAAAAGCCTATTGAATCTATCTTAATAGCCATGGAGAATTTCAAGAAAGTAGAATTAAATGTTACTAAGATTTAACAAAATTACAGCACAACTTATATGATATTGAGATATTATTGCTACTTCAAAGCTCTTTGAAACCTGAAACTTAATGTCCACAGCTTAAGTGAGTTGCTTAAACATCACAGTCTATAAAGTAATTTTGGACAGATTGTTAATTATTTTTTAATTATAGAAGTAATATAGCACTGATAAAATTAGGTAGGTTTTATTTGGAATGTTAAATATCGATAATGCTGGTGAACAGAGCAAAGAATTTTTGATTAACTGTCAAGTGTACTTGGTAAATGGTCTACATGTTTAATCAATGAGTTAGTACCCTGAACAGAGTGATCTTTAAAGTACTTATCCAAATTTAGAGACTGATAGCTTTCTCTTTTTTTCAACTTACTAAGCATGTGCTGTGTGTAGTGTAAAGTATCTTTGTCATTGGCCTAAAAATAAAACTTGTTTTCCTGGATATATTATGTACTTATAGCTGGCAACAACCATTTCACACTTGCAAATTAAACCAATTCCTGTCAAGTGACTGAGAGTCACGTTGATTTCAGTAAATCCAGAGAGATCTGGTATACTGTCAAGATGAGTTTGGTTAAATGTTAGCAGAGTTCAAAAGGAGAATAGAGAACATCAGTTCTAGTGAATTCCAAAAAGTAATTTGTGTCAAGTTTACTTGAAGGAAGAAAAAGTAATAGAAAAGGTATTCAAACCCTAGAGGACCATGCTCAAACCCTCTCAACAGTTCTTGGCCTTTGTGCACTCTGGCATTTAAATAGATATATGGAAAGCTCCCTAATCACTGCCTACTTGGTTATTACATTTAATACAATAGGAAAATCATTCTACTCCACTGATTCATATGAGAGTCATTTTGGAAGAGCCCAAAAACCAAAAAACCAACCTACTACTGGAAGACAAACTAACAGAGACTGATATTTCATGTTTACTTACATGGAAATATATGATACAGAATGTATGGACAGAATATATGGCCAGAAAGAAAGTATAAAATGTATACAAAAAGAAAGCATAAAGCTATTTGAAAAACAGCTGTAATGAACACAAAAGCTGACATCCCCGGCTGTCCGTTGCTCCTGCAGAAATGACCTGGGGGTTCAAACTAGCGGTACAGAATAGTATACAACCAGCTGCTGACATAGCAACATTCAGAATACAGACATGGAAAAAAGACAGCGTCTTCAAGAGCAGCTGCTACACTGAGCCAAAATGAGCAGTATGGTACATAGCTGACACTTTGGAGAATTGCATAAGAACACTTGGACCCTGTTTGCCCAAAATTTCCATTAAAAAACAGTTTAAAGTTCGTATCACCTATGTTGTATAGGTCTTGAATACAACCAAGGACAGTGTGAATGACTCTAGTGGAGTCTATCATAAATGGCCCTGAGACACATCTGGAAGTATCTCAGACTATCCAGACTCTGTACTATTCCATACATGTTTCTGTCAGTTTGAAAGTTGAAGATGTATGAATGTAAAACATTATTTTTGCTGAAGCCTTACATAAACATTCCTTCTGCATTTGTTCTCAATGAGTGTTCCACTCAGAGCATTTAAATGCAACACAGTACACCATTTGTAAGAAAAGAAGGGTTAATTTTTTGTTAATTTTTTCTTTAACTCCAGCTCCTGCTATTGCTGTTATTTAATGAAAAGAAAAAAAAAAACCAACATTTAATGAATCTGGCTTGTTTGACTCATGCTTACGAAAAAATTGATCTCTATTCCTGTGACACTCTTTAAAATCCTACCATCTGAGCATCTTTATTTAAAGCAGTCCAGAGATGTGCAAGCTACTGCAAGGGTTATGACAGTTTGCAGTAAGTAAATGGGATACTATAAGAATACCCTTAGAAAGGTACTGAACTCCCATTTTTAACCCTTTCCCTTCAGATAAATGTTTTTTTCCCCTCATCCATCATCTCCACACAGGAGACTTGGACAGAAAGGACTTAGATAGCTGCTTGGGAATTGAGTGGGCCTTATCAAGTACCAAATCGTGGCCAAATTGTTTGAATCCAGCTGTGTGTTGTTCCACTTCGTGCTTCTCCTTCATACTCACATCCATCTTGTCAGAGTCCCTGCATCAGACAATATAAATGTTCTAGACTTTTTCCAAGGTAAACATACTTAAAAGGAAAGGAAAAGAGATTAATTTGAGCACAAAACCAGGACAAAACACAACCTGACCTTTTCCTTACCTCTAAGCACACACACAATGTAGTTTTGTAAAAACAACATTTTTTCCAATTCTATGCATAGGTGATATCACTGTAGCAAACATTGCATTAAGGTGTAACGTATTACTTAACTTAAACTTTTGGCAACTAGTGGCTCTTTCAGAATTAAACATGCTATTTAATTAAGATATCCCTATAAATTTGAATTAAAAAAACCGTGAAGGAAGTTATTACATTCACTGAAAACATCAGAAAAAGCAGATGTTCCTCAATACCGAAATCATAATACAAGACTTACCACGCATAGTATTGGGACATTTTGGAAATTACATTTTTCCTCTCCGTATACAAATTTACAAGCTGGATAACTACAGCTCTTTGAAGGATGAAGATTATCTGTTTCTAGTGAAGTTCTCCATCTTACATTCCCACATTTAGCAGAACCTCAGTTCTCCCACACAGGATTTCCACACGGGAAGTCCCACGACTTGCCTCCTCATCTGTTTCCCCATGTCATTAGTTAATATTTGGGAAATTTGACCTGTAAAGGTCCCTTCCAATTCAAAGCATTCTATGATTCTATGATTCTATGATAAATACTCCACTGCACAGACGTACCAAAACTTCAGTACACTGTGCAGGAGAGACAGCTCCTGCAATAATAGGATTGTCATTTGTCACCTTGAGTTTCTCAGGATTTCACTGTATCTCATTACAAGCTAGTGCCATTGCACACAAGGTATTAAAAGACAAAGCAAATTTAAAGCTTGCCTGACATGAGTAACTCAGTGATGAGTAGGACCCTTGAAGAAGATACAGAAATATGTAAGGAAAAACCCACCCAAGTCATATTACATCTGAAAGCAGAAATCCAAAGGTTTTGTTTCTTTCTTTTTTGGACTAACTATATGGATTGACAAATGTGAATCACAAAACACTGACTTCACTCACTTTCTCCATGCATTAATGCTTAATCAGAATATTTTCATTAAGCCCAGCACTGTCTAGCACAACTTTGCCTATATTTTCAAAGCATGCTATATAGGTCACAAGTTTCTCTTCAGTTTTCAACACCAACTTTATGTCTACTCCACACACCTGTGAACTGAACCTCTGTACACAGCAGGAAATTTCTGACCACTGAAAACAGTTTCACATCTATTTGATATGTGCAGCGGTATACTAAGCACAAGCAATCACTAAAAAGCCAGAAAAAGGTCTCCATATCTATTATGCTCTCAGTTTCCACGTTACTTCATGCAAATAATTCTGAGGGCTTTTTAGTAAATTTACATAATATATAGTCTTCCTTCCTTTTCCTTTTACATGCATTATTTTTGTATTCTGTTTGCACAGTGCTCCAGTGATATACAGATAACTGGGAGCCTGCAATGCCTCCAGCATGCATTTGTGTAGCTTACAAGTACAGAAAATTCCTTGTTCCCCTGGTTACTCTCACTGGATTTGCATTCTAACATAAGAAGAAAGAATGACAACTTCCTGGTTGTCATCAGTGAACCCAACTATTAAGTGAAGATTTTGCAAATAGATATTGTTTCAAATTTTGATTTCTCCTTTGAAAACAAGTAGGTAAGAAGAGAACAGCTGTCAGTAATCAAGCAATCTAAAATAATTAAAAGTCTCTGGAAGAGAAACTAAGAAACTGGGATGTTGCATGGCTGATGAAAGCAACTGGGGAAAGATGATGTGGTGAAATCATTTGTTTAATACACTTTGAGAAGTGACTGGAATACAACAAACACAGATCTTAATCTTAGGACTTGACTGCTTTTGAGATCCAGACAGAGCCAAGCGCAGTGTCAGACATCCGATCATATGTATTGACCTAATATTCCCTGGCAGTCAGAGTTCAGGATGTGAAATTCCAGTTTTCAATGAGCAAGTAACATTTACATACAAATGCAAAGGGTGATAGGGCATGTTCTGAATTTCAAAAAAGGGATGAGCTATCTATGGGAGACAGCATAATATGAAAGTTTGATATATCTCAAGTAATCCTTGCGACAAACACATTCAATTTACCTGGTAAAGTAAATGTCTGCTATCAGACAGACTACATACAATATAAATGTAAAGATTATAGGTCTGAACCAAACGTAATGAAGCCACTAATTACAGCGAATCCTGCACAGGACTTTTCCCATTATATTTTTGCTACATTTGCCATACCTGCACTTTTACTAACAGATTGCTTACCACTCCAGATCAGTAAAATGGACATAAAGCTAAAGAACATTCAGGAACATTAAACATGTTTCTGACACACTGCATGATGCATTAATCTATATCACTTACTATATCTCAGATCACATTACATCATGTCAAGCATTTAGAAATTTAAAGAATAGTACATGACACAATACGTTTGTTACATAATGTGATGTGACTGTTAGAATTTCACCAAAAATATTTTACCGGTCCAATGACTATTATCAAATCAGACTGTAGTTCACCAATCCAAATTGTATTTGGCACAGAGAGCATGAAAGTAGAAACAGAACAATTTTGTGCACACATTATATACATAACCCGTACATAACATAATCATGTTGAGATGGAGATGAGGATTTTCTTGTTTGAAACTGGCAGACTTGCACAGTTTAAAAACTGCTTTCTTATTTGCATATATATATTCATAGAAATCTACAGTGGATGAAAAATATTTTTTTCAAGCACAGTACTGAAAATAAACTTTTTCCTCTTTTTAATCATCATGTGTCCTTCAAATAAATCGTTTGTAGATATGGCAAGTCTTTTAGCAAGAACAGTCTAATAATATTTTTTAGAAAATTTTATGTAGTGCCACCTGTCCTTCTTGATGCTTCCAAACTGTTTCCTAGGTGTACTTCTTTATATCTTGTTCTGTTACTACTAAATCTATTACGGTCAAACACAAACTCCAGTAAATATCTTAATCAGTGGTGCGAATTTCTAAACAGCAAGCCCAGCCAATTAATATTACTGGCATGGCACATAGCTGAACTCAGCTAATTATTAAAGAGAGAGTTTTTTGTGAAAATGTCCACAAAAATTAAAACAAAATAGCAGAGAGAACTATGTTAAACAATTTTATCTATTTATGTCATCACTGAAGCCCAGAAACCATGGATAAGCCCAAAAAACAGTAAGAGTGACCGTTTTTAAGTGGTGAAAGTTTCCCCTTCCAACCGTTTAAGTCCAGTTCTGTTCTCAAACAATAACTTTAGTTCTTTTAACTCTACTGCCTGAAAACATTTTGAAAAATTATGGCATACTTTCAGATCTAAATGTTTTCTGGGTTGAAATACCAAAGGTGTGGCAACTGAGTAATCCAGGTGAAAACCAAGTTGAATTCAGACAAGTTGATGCAGACAGCATCACCTTTGACACAGTGACAGTGATGCAACATGCCTGTGTCAGAGAAGAGTGAAAGACAAGAACTGTGCTTTCACCGAGCAAAAGATCCAGCGCATCACCCAAGCATACAAATGGAATAATCATGTTTTAAAGTAAAAGTTACTCAATCTGCCATGATACCTCCTTAGAGTAACTCCTCCTTAATTAACAAAAATTACATGCAATTTCTATCTTAAAATATAGTCAGAAGGAACTATCTGTTTCAATAAAACTGTCAAAAGATTGCCATAAGCAAGTGATAGTGGAAAGATGTAGTGACATTTTGAAGGCTCAGTACGGTCTGCTATTTTTAAAGGGGCATTCTTTTTACATGCTGTACTGGCATATGTTAAAGCAAGACTGCATGATTGCTACCTTGAGCTAGCATCAAAATAAAAAAAGTCATCCTTCTCATGACATTATTCTTTACAAATTAAGTAAGTCCAGTAAGGATCATAAAGTTTCATTTTTAATGCATTATCCATTTATTCTAATGAACTCAACAAGTTAAATGTGATAGGTTATTCTCTTTGGTTTATCAAGGCATTTAGGTACATGCACAGGCACACAGTATGAACCTTGCAGTTCAACATCTCCACCAAATATATTTCAGTTGTGATTAAAACAAAGGGAAAAGTATACAAAGAAAATAAAGTGCTGTAATTTGTAGTCCACAGCAAGGAAGTAGATAGCAAAAGAAACATCTTTTTCTGGAAGAAAAAGCCTTTCTACAACAGAGAACAACTGCTGGAAATAAAACAAGATTAACCTGTCTCTCTTCTGTCTTCATCCTTGTAGTGGACAGGAGAGAGATATCACTTGACTGTCCTAAAGCAACCGATTCAAAGGCAAAATTGTATCTATTTCATTATTTGAATCAACTTGCGTTACAGAACGGAAAGGTGGACCTGGAGAACAGAACTAATTAATCTTCATAAGCCAAAGCAGGACCAACTGTGCTTAAATTATCCCTGGAAAATGCTTGTTTAGTCTGCTCTTAAGTACTGCACTGACAGAGACTCCAGTATTTCCCCAAGCAATATATTCTAGGACCAAACTATTTTTACAACTGGAATCTTTTTCCTGATGTCTAGCCTCAATCTCCCTTGCTGCAGTTTAATTCCATTATTCTTTATCCTGTCCCCAGAAGCAATGGAAAACAAATTATTCCCTTTCTCTTTGAAGCAATTTGGAGACACTTGGAGACTCATCATGCTCCCCCTCCTCCTTGCTCAAACTGAACAATTAAAACTCTTTCAGCCAGGCAGGTTTCCTAAGCCTCCCATGATCCTTGACCTTGCCTCCCGATTCTCTCGGTGTGAAGTATGCTGCACGATATCCTAAATTCCAGGTGAAACATAAACAAAACTAAGGAAAGTTTGTTTTGTGTCTTGCAAGGAAAGCTCCTGTTCACACACAGCAGTAGCCTGCCTTTTCACAACGTAATGACATCAGTAATTAACGCTCACCTAAACCAACCTCCACATTCTCCACCCCACCTAGCCAGGTATTCCCTGGCTTGCAATTACACAAAGATTTATTCCTACCTGTACTGGGCACAAACAGTGCGGTTTCAGTAGCTGAGGGCTGCAGCAGTGTCTGTGTGGGACTAGACCGCGAACTGCCCAGTACCAGTCACAGCCGGTTCCAGGCCGCTGCAGCCTGACAGAGGCAACCCGCTGTGCGCCAAAACTGCCGCCAGTCAGAGGGGTGGGTGCATGGCGCCACCCTCCAAACGTATTCAAGAAGGAGCCGTGGCAGCTATCGGACAAGACGTGAGGAAACACGTAAGGACAGACACAGGGAGATGCTTGAGGAGGGAGGGATGGCTGTGGAGACCTGCAGCTGGAGATGCGCTCCTGGAAGGAGACACTCCGTGCCATCGCTGAGGGAAGGCGGCCCACAGGTGGCCCACTCCAGGCGGGGACCCGCTGAGGGACCGTGGCCACGGGTGGCCCACGCCAGGTTGAGGACAGTCAGAAGCATGGGTTTAGGAAAGCAGAGGATAGGTGATTGGGTTAAACTGAGCCTGAGAAAGGAGGAAGAAAGGTGCTTATTTAAATGTTTATGGGTTTGGTTTTTTTTTCCCCTAATACCCAGATTACTGATCAGAAGCTGGTATTAATTGTCAATAAATTAAATTCACTAAAAATTCCCCAAGTCAAAGGCCATTTTACCCATGGCGCTACCCACATGGAATACTTTTTACCTCTCCCCTCTGAGCTGCATCCTAGTCTTTTCCAAACTAGTTCTGCAAATTCTGAAGATCATTTTGCACTTTTATCCTACCAGAGGCCTAAAAGCACAGTATCAGTCTTGGGAACAAACCCCAAAATTATCAGTTTGTTTTCCAAATGAGTTGAAATAAATAGGTGAAATGGACACCAAGAACAAAAGAGAGTACCTTTTATATTTACACTGGCAGATTGGGGTGTCCAAAATACTTCAAGCAGTTGCACACACAAGAGTGCTATACAGATTAGGTAAGGATCATATTTCTACTCTACTTACCCAGCACTGTAATACTTTAAGTGTTATTCTGAAATGTTCTAGAGAGCCATTATTGAAGGTTATTTTTTCCATTTGATTTATCACACCGTAGATGCTGCCACACTTGGGAACAAGAGTGCCACGGCTGCAGCAGCATCCATCCTTCCACAACCCAGCCTGTTACACTTCATGAACACCATATTTACTCTGAACCGCCCAAGAAAATGAACTTAGAAAGGTCACTTAAGGTGAGAGATTAAATACAATCTCAACAATTTACCTTGTTGTGTTTGTGAAATTGAATACATAGAAATGAAGAAATCAGCAGGAAGTAAAGGTATGTTTACTAATATCAGCGACAACACACAAACTGCATGCCCCTAATCTCTCTAGTTGTTGCAGAGTAGGGTGGGACCAAGCTTTTGCTGCACCCAGGAGCAGCACCCTTGCACACCACCAGCAGCTCAGGGGAGCGCTGCACCATGCAAAACAGTAGTGACACCTTGTGTGCAAATAAGACATAAAACTGCTTGATTTGGGAATCTAGGTTGAGGAAAGTGTTTCTTTCTGGTATGCTGAAACCAACCAACCGACCAACCAGTTTTCAGGAAGAAGAAACCCATGAGACATACTTACTAAAAAGGCACATGCACCACAACAGGTAAAACCCAACCACCATATTGGGCTGTGTCCTGGTTTCGGCTGGGATAGAGTTAAATTTCTTCCTACTAGCTGGTATAGTGCTGTGTTTTGGATTTCGGATGAGAATGTTGATGAGAACACACTGATGTTTTAGTTGTTCCTAAGTAGTGCTCACACTAGTCAAGGACTTTTCAGCTTCTCAGGCCCTGACAGCGAGAAGCTGGGAGGGGGCACAGCCAGGACAGCTGACCCAAACTGGCCCAAGGGCTATTCCAGACCATATGGCGTCATGCCCAGTATAGAAACTGGCGGGAGTTGGCCAGGGGGCGGCAACCACTGCTCAGGGACGGGCTGGGCATTGGTCGGCAGGTGGTGAGCAATTGCATTGTGCATCACTTGTTTTGTGCATTCTTTTATCATTATCATTATTATTATCCCTTCCTTTTCTGTCCTATTAAACTGTCTTTATCTCAAACCACAAATTTTACTTTTTTTTTTTCCCTGATTCTCTCCCCCATCCCCCTGGGGGGGAGTGAGCGAACGGCTGTGTGGTGTTTAGCTGCCTGCCAGGTTAAACCACAACAGGCTGTACAAAAGGCCTGTTGTGATTTTCCTATGGTGTCCTTGTAGAAGGAAGTACGGTATGTTTAAAGACACACTGCATCCATAAAGACTATGATTTGTAGCCGATTTCTCACACTGGCTTTCTCTTTGACAGTAGGCAACCTCCTCACCTTCAGCACTCCTGGTTTCTCAATGTAAACCTGAGAAGCATCTTCCCAGTCACCTGAGTAACTGTTCTGAGTAATACCAGGCAATTTTTCATCAAACAATTATTTGTGGATACACATTTCAGCAGTTTTAATAATATTTACCTACCTCACAGGGGTGCTGCATGTATCAGTTGGTTAATGTTTTAGCGATACTTTCAAAACACAAAAGCCTAGTATGATGACACAGCCAAAATTAATAGATGACTCTATTGTTCCTTAGATTAATAACATCTTTATAAAGGATGCCTGCTGAAAGAGTGCAGACTGCTTTTGTGCTGTATTGCAAATGGCAACAAAAAACATTATAATTAGACATTTTCCTGGTTTTCAATGCTCCTTATAAACAGTTTTTAGTATCACCTAAATTAATTTTCTTTCTCATTTAAAAGAACTGGGAAGAATACTCAAGAGAGAAAGAAAGTGAGAGAGAAAGAGAATTGCTTGTCACATCATTTCTCAGTACTCTGTAGCTCTGTACTGAAAATGTACTTCAATGATTCAGGAGCTGTGAAAATTCAGGCTGTGATCATACAGGCTGGAAGGGGAGTGGGGGCTGACTTAAAGAGGGAGGTGTTGCTTTTGTTACATATTTTACTTTTACATAATACACAGTTGCCAGTATGAACAAAATATGCATATCCTTCTCATTCTGTGTTAGAATATGCCATGAAAAATCAGTATGCCTCATTACATAAAGTAATAGGCGATGCACCACCCACATCTTTTTTTTGGGGGGGGTTAACTTTTGTTTATGATTTAAACCAATAATCACACTAAACACTTGGAAATAAATTAAGCCTTTTCAGACTGATTAAATTGGCTGAATGCTTTAAACATGTGACTTCGGCAGATCTAATCATCCCAGGATAGTCGGGGAGTTAATCATGCAAATGTCTTCAGATATTTCAATTTGCAAAGCTGTGTTTTGTAGCATGCACTCTTCCAAAGCATCTGTATTCTGTGGTGTGAACTGCAACTGTTCAGTGACTGGGCAATAGAAAAACTTATTAACTAGCAAAACACTAAACCAAATAAAGTAATACAATTAAAAAGTTTTAATCAGAAGAATATCAAATTTGCCAGAGACTTTACACCATTGTAGGAGATATGGGCCCATTGGCTCCAATCAGGAGGGAGTAAAGAATATAGAATATCTCCAACACCAAACATGTATCCCACAACTTCACTGCTCGTGCACAGATGTTCAAGCTTACTACGTGTACTTTGTGGAATTAGACTCTTCTGTGCCCATGGCACATGAGGAGAGTGATGGTGTTCCTAAATGACCATTGCTTACTCTGTTTTGGAGACAGGCAGTTTCCACCAAATGTGAGACCCATTTACTACTCATAGTAATCCTGTTTTAATTACCTTCCTTTCTGTGTGAAGGAAAATTTTAGGATGAATGGGGTGAATCGTGGATTCCATCTTTCAGTGAAAACCCTATTTTATTTTGAGCAGAATCTGAACCTTTCCTACCATATCCTCTTTCCTGTCTCTGGGATGGTTGGAAAATATTGTATCTAGATCACATATTTTGATGTCACAGCTGACTTTCTTTAAAGCTCTCATTTATTAGAGCAACTGGAAAAGGATAGAATATGGTAGAAGAAACACCACAGTTTTATAAAGTTAACCTAACCACTTAGATTTTTAATAAATTATCTGTTCTCTACTGAAGCAGATATTTTCATTTGCATTAAAACATGTTATGGCTATTAATAAGATTTAATATATATGTCTAACTTTACATACTGCTTACCGTCTGAGTTCTATTCCTTGATTAACCCACCTAGACACTGTTAAAGCAAGTAAGGGTAATGAAAATACACTAGCTCAGTCCAGAAAATAAACTTTAGCAATAGACTCAAAAAATCTTCAAAAAAAGTTCTCTGAGTTAAATTCTGCCCTGTAATCTACTGGCAAAACCAGTTTTACTTCAGCTGTATAAAATGTTCAGCTTTATAAAATGCAGCCAACCAATCAGACTTAAAAGACACTAAATTAGTGAAGAAGATTAAAATCTGTCTTATGGATAAGACAAGGAAGGATCAAAAGATAGCTGGAAGTTTGACAGCTCCCACATGCCACCAAAAGATGTCAGCGATATCTTGTCATTTTATAAATGGATAAAACTGATCTTGCTTGTCTAAGTAGGAAGAGTAGGGGTTATGAAGAGCATTCTACGAAACAGTGAAGCGTAACTGGCTAATAAGACTTTTGAGGGATGAACACACAAATCCTGAAAACAATAAGCAATAGAATTGACTGGAGTTATAACTGAGATACTACACAGTATTTATTTGTAAAATTTAAACCAGTTAGTTTGCTATAACTGTTAAGAAATGTAAGACAAATCTAGGTCTTAAAAATCAGAGCCCCAGAGCCAGTTTGTTTCTTCCTATGCTTTCTTCCTACACTCAGGAAGAGCCTTCTTCAATGACATTAAGGTTATGATGGAAAAATGATTCCAACAGAAGTCTATAGAGATTTTGTTAATATGCCTTTATGATGTGATATTATGACGGCAATTCAATTTCATTGCAGGCCTAATGAGACCGTGTTACAATGTCAAAATGAAAGGAAACTATATCAATCAAGTTATAGTACCCCGAGAGAAAGAAAAACCTAAAGAAATTAACCCCATTAAAAACTATTTTAAAACAACATTAAGATTTAGTGAATTCAGAATTGCTTTGCTTTTGTTGGTTTAGTGCTTCAGGTAGAAGCTAAATTTGGCACTGATTTACAACTCATTAAATATATTGACATCAGGGGAATCAGTGAAATTTTTAAGGAAACACAAACAGAACAAAATTCATGGCAAGTACTGTGGTTATGTAAAGCATTGGGCAGAGCCTGTTTAGTCCTACAGCTAAAATCTGTTTTTATCTTCAGCAGAACCAGAATTTCAATTTTTCTCACTTAAAAAAGGTGGCAATTTGGTCAGTGTCTAAGAATTTAAGTCTCTGTATCTCAACTCTCTTGATACCATATTTGAATTTGTACTAAACACTGTAGAATTAGATCCCCAAAACTGCAAAAGTGAACAGAATTAAAGTGGAAAATTCTTACTGAATTTCTTAGAAACAAATATGCCATTGCCAACAATGAAGTAAGAGCTAATACACACCGTGAAAACAAGAGGACTCTTGGTTACATCCCAAGTCCTCAAAATTGAGGCGAATGGAACATGCCACGACTGATAAATAGCCCCTGCTAGCTATACCTTTGGAATCACCTGTAAGGGAGGTTAAGTCAAAGTTATGAAAACAGTCTTAAGCCTATTTTAAAATATTCAAATGCCTATATTAAAAAAGTAAAAAAATAACAAAAACCCCCAAAACTGGACATAATGATTTTTTAAATTATTTTTACTTTTTGGCAACAGAGACCTTTTCATGTGCATTCTTTGAATTTTTTGATCAACAATTTTTGTCTTTCCAAGCTTATGTTTCCTATTAAGTGTAGAGATTAGAGCTGTAATATTAATGAGAATGCCATAAAGGCTAGCATGTATATTCCATTTAAAATGTGCCACTGTCGTTTTCCAAACCACGTGTTAGTGGCAATATGAAGCTCTGGTCTTTGTAAAAACTGCCACCCACCTGAACAGGTTACAGATTTTCTAGTGCAGCAGGCAGGGCAACACTATTTTTATGTAATAGGTACATTCCAATTTTCAGCAAGATACTTATAAGGATGGAAATTTAAGACTCAGCAAGACATTAGCAGCAAACATTTTGGACATGCACCAAAATATTGTAAAAAGTAAAAGACCATAGTTTTCACTGTGCCACTCTTCCTCTTTCAGCTCACATATTGTTTGTAGCAAACACTGATATTTACATGGCACTATGAAGAAAGATTTGCAAACCCACAAAAATTCCATTGATTTTTGCTTCTATTACTGTTGAACATGCAGAGATGGCATTTTGTCATCACAGTATTAGGGAAAATGAATGGAAGGAAAGTATGAGCCATTCCTAAACTCAAAATCCAGTTGTTTCTATTTTTGCTTGTCCTTGATTGATATACATAAACACACACACCACACACACAGAGAGAACCTTTTTGAAGATGGCTGGCACATAACAGATTTTTTAATTTTCAGCTGTTTACAGTAAAACTTGAATAACTTTTTGCTTCCAACATCATTATTTATTATATGCAGTACTGTATTGCCTAGAGAATATATTGCCATTGTAGGAGGCATTGTACAAATAAGAACAGAAATAGTCCCTGCACAAAGATCAGACCCCAGAGGTTTGCTATATTTTTGCTATTTTTCTCACAGAGCCTGTGCCCAAGGCCTACAAAAGTTCGGACTTGTATAAGCATTTTCTTGTGTCCGGGTGGGCTTTAAAAAGAAAAATCAAATGCACCAAAAAGCAGGTCTTGCCATTTTAAGAAACAGAAAATGTTCTTTCTGCAGACCTGGTATTTACTCATATATCTCATTTACAGAGATATTCTCAGAGAACTTGTTTACAGAGATGTAAATTTACTGTACTTTTTGTCAATATAGTCAGTTTCTGTTGCTATTACTAGCCTTAGAAGAGATAAGCTTTAGTTACACCAGCATTATACTAATTGCATGTTATTTTAAAATTTTCACAAACCTATTTTTGTTGGTGCTATCTGGTAGGGAAAGATTCACAATGGCTTCTGAATCTTAACCTTATCTATCTTGCAAAACAGTGTTCACTATAGTATTAAGTTCTACTGCAAAAATATCAGGATTACTTCTGTCAACACTGTAATGACAGTAGGAAAGACAAATGCAACACTGAAATTGTAAATTAGATCATAAACTAAAAAACTGATATTCCGTTCAGGCCATATAAAACATGACCTTTAATCAGCAAGATGATTTGTATATATACACTCAGTTCAGACTGAACATTCAATGAAGAATGTACAAACCAACACAGCATCAAGAGAATCTACTTGATGGGGAAACGTTCAGCAGCATAGACGTACAAATTGTTCTTGCTGACCAGAAATCTAAATTCATTGCTCCCTAATCATTATGTAAAAGAAAATATTTTTCCAAGGGTATGCATGTCTATTTCATCCATGAATTCTTGTGTGCTGAACTTCCCAAGACTGAGAAAGGAGGCTCATTAGAAAGAATTTTGTTCCTGTGACCTTGTCTGTAATTACTTTAACTACAAAATGACTGACTGAAACAGTTTCCTTCGGAACACGCATTATATCAGTATGAAGATACTTACATATCACACAGGAGAATTAACTTACTGACATAAACGTGCTTTTATTTTATTGCAGTCTAACTATTCACCATAGGGATTGCATCAATTTAACTATGTAAATAGTAAAAATCATTACTATGACCAAAATACTTACTACAAAAGTTGTTCCTACACAAGGCTCATAATAAACATCACATCTCTTGCTGGCACCTTCCTTTGAATTTTTGATGGATTTGCTTTGCAGTCAGCATGTTCAAATGGTTATAATCTGGCTTTAGAATAAGGTATATGATATTACTTACACTTTTTCTGCGTTGGTGTAATCTGCTTTACCGCTGTAAAACAAAGCCATAAAGTTTTAAAACTAGATATAGTCTCACAGGTGTAACTTACAGAAGCTAAAGACAGCTGCACCTAATGCAATCTAGTTTTCATACTACAAACAAGATCTTGCTACTCAGTGTATTCATTTAATACATTTATTCATCTTTGGAAGTGCCTGAAGGTTCCGCTACATAATCTAGGGGGAAAAAGAGATATACAGCTTTGCAACTCATACAGAATTCCTTCATGTTTGACAATTTTCTTGAAACATACTATTGTGTTTCTTTATAAATACTGATACCAAGATATTGTAAAAAACCAGAAAAATATGCCAACACCACAAATCTGATATAGTTATGAGATGGCCAACAGACTTTTACTTTTGTACAGAAGACTCGGGTGACTTAACAGATTTGAAAAAACTTGAAATTGTTGGATAGTGTTTATGGACTGACTCATTGAATCTTCTCATCATTGCATTCTTCAGGATGACTTTAGGAAGTGATTAGCAAGAAGTTAAGATTCTCAAGCAGTGCTTTTCCCATCTCATAAAGATGGCTGAAATGTTCAAAGTTTTTCCATTTTAAAGCAAACTAAATCAAGAATATGCCAAGCTTTTTTATTAATAAATCTTCACCAAAAAAGAAATAGACCAATGAACATCAAGGGCCAAGATTTAAACCTGACTTCCCATATTAGACATTAAATGCTGTAATTTTTAACCCATTGTTTATCCATATGAAAACTTTCCTATTGTCTCAAGGCAGCTTACACTCTTTAAAAGTTCTTAGTGGAATAGCTTTGAAAAAATCTAAGTATACAATGTGAGACAGGTATGTCCTGCAGTCCACCTGTTTTTCACTCCTTCAATGATTTGCTAGGCATGACTTTCCTTTACTAAACCATGCTGATCTTCTCAATACAAACAATCAGTTTTACTTTTCGTAACTGTGCATACAATTGCAAACAGCGGATTTATATGTAATTCCAAATTTCCTTTTAAAAAATTGGGGCACGTTTGCTACTTTGTTTTACTCATGCTGAAGAAGGTCTAAAAGAAAAGACTGCAGACTACAGATTTTTCAAAGATGAAATGCTTTAGAACTGAAGTTAATGCCATCTGGTTCTGCCAATTAACTTCTATTAACACTTAAATTTGAGGTATTACCCATAACATTTCCCCTGCAAAGAAGGGTTCCAGCACTGTAACAACCTTAAGCTCTTCATTAGTAAATACACATGCAAAAACATAACTTTCTGGCAAGATCTTAGGTTCATGTCATTTTGTACCTTGATCCCCTGTGACTGACCATCTACAGTGGCTTTGAAGCTCTTTGGTAATTATTCCCTTATCGGTATTTTGAAAAAGCATTGATCATAATTATGCAAGCTCTTTGAAAGTTGTTTATCTCTTTTTGCTCTGCTGCTCTGTAATGTCTTGGTTATATCCTTTGTATTATTCTTTAGATGATACTCTAATTCCTTGAGGAAAACCTTCCTACTTCTGTAGACTTCCTTATCCCACAAAGTCATGCTAGACTTTTTTTTCCTTTTAACACTTCCTGAAGTCTTTTTCAATACTTTATAATGCAATTACCCTAAGTTTATCAATATAGTGTTTAAAATATTCTACCCACCACTTGCAAACTTTCTGCCTATTGGCTGCCCCTCAACTCTCTTTCTAGCAGGACTTCTCATTTGTACGTAGTTCCCTTTTCTAAAACTATGTATGTGTTGACTTTTTAAAAAAAAAAGTTTCTGTAGGGAGATTAAATCTGAATATGCTACTATCAGTGTAAAAAGTGGCTCATTTTGCAGCATTTCTTGCGCAATGATCAACTAGGCCAATATCTGTATCTCCTAGGGGTTACCAAACTGTGCCATATGAAGTAGTTATTTATGAAATCTGAAAATTTAATCTGTGCACTGCACCTCCCATGACATTTCTTGTCTTACCTAATTGAACCTTATTATTATTATTGAAATTCCTTCTCTCACAGGCTGAGTTCCCTTAACACACTGAACTCACTATTGCTGTCCTGTTTCATAGCTGTATTACAAATACTGTTTTTCCTGAAATGTCAAAAAGTCTATGTTACTCACTAACACACTTACATATCTGATTTTTCTTAGTTTCCATTTGCATTCAACTTCAGTCTTTCCATCAGCAGTCTACTCAGTGTTTCCCTTACACTTCGTATCTTAGTATTGCAATGTTTCATTATTATCTTCCTTCTAGCATGTGTGTTTCTAGCATGCTAGTTTCTAGCATGCATATTATGTTGGAAGCTCATTTAAATCTAAGTTTTCCAATAGCTTTTCTTACACTTATTTGCTTAAATATATATATTTACTTTATTCAAAGGGTGTAGCAACCTTAGTAATGTGCTCTTACATGTACAACAGCTTTCCCTCGCTCTTTTGTCTATATTGAATTTTAATGCCAGCAATTCAATTTAATTTTGATTATTCTTTCTGTGCCTATTCCTTTATTTCAAAAAGTTCTCCATTTCCTAATGAAGCTGATTCATTTTCCACAGAGCATATTAATTTCCTCAGCTACATCTTCAAATGCTGCATCTCCATCTTTCTGTCTGGCCCTGAGAACATTTCAGAGAACTCACTTAAAATGTTTATATTTTAACTCCAGCACCTCTTCTACCTTTTCCTGTGTCACTGGCACAACAAATACAAACACACGTTGCTCCCTTGTATGTCTGTTCCAACAAGAATAGCCTAGGAATGTCTGCATAAGTTTCAGTAAGACATTTCTTTGATAACTAGCCTGCCAAATAATATCACCACTTAACAGTGTGAATGCTGAAGTGTTTTTATTATTATTAGTTATTTTAATGATTGGCATGCACTGTGTGTTTATATTTCTGTCAAATATTGGGGAATCAATTAAAACAATATAATGCCACTGGGAAAAACATCATTTGCAAAATAATTATAAGCAATTGGCATCAGGTGTTCTATTTCTTCAAAATTTGCATTTTCAGTTTTATAATATTTATATTTTTCTTCTGGCGAAATGCTTAAATAATCATACCTCAAAAGGCTGGATTTTTTCTTTTTCTGGCTTTGGTTTTATGACAATGCAATTCAAAGACAAAGCTCAGGTCATATTTCCAAAGTCAGTTACACTTAGTGGTTTCATCCCCTACCATACAACTAGAGTATTTTTTCTTTTAACCATACTTAGTCTTATCTACTGATCTTCTAGAAGCAGAGATAAACAGCGTATTTTAACAATACTGTTCTGCTAAACCTGAAGCCAAATGGAATCAAGGAACTGATAAGAAGCTTTTCCTAGATATAAGAAAACCTGAATATTCCTGTCATGGCTGTTGGCTATTTCTTGATCATTTAGTTTCACCTAAAGAACTAAAGATTTTAATCTAAAATGGAAACTTTTTGATAGCCCTAGATCAAAATTCATCTAATCAAATATTTATTTTGACTTGTATGCAGACATGCATGAGAGAGCTTGTCCTAAGTTTCAATAATTTTCTTTATAAA
The DNA here is from genome assembly GCF_034638445.1 of Ciconia boyciana. NCBI lineage: Eukaryota > Metazoa > Chordata > Aves > Ciconiiformes > Ciconiidae > Ciconia > Ciconia boyciana. Next base: position 4,914,339 of record NC_132945.1, read on the forward strand.
ATAAGACCAAATGCTTTCTGAAGTCACAAAACATTTAGGGGTCACTGGAATCCCACAGTATGAGCTCTCAAATACAGTGTTTAATATTTTTTAATTCTTTGTGTGAGAAAGATGAATCATTTAAAGAAAAAGCAAAAGCATTTTCTTTAGGTTCAAGTGTTTAGATTCATGTTCATTCAGAAAGCCTTAGGAGACTACATATTCCGATTTCCTGTTTCTTTTTTATTCTAAGAGTATGTTCAGTCTATTTTTTTATTTATTTTAAAGTTTAGAGTGAGCAATAAACTTAGCTGTAGGCAAAGAAACACAACACAGCATGAGTTGGCAAGGCCTTGAGAAACACCATATACCCAGTTCTGCCACTGCAGGTAATAAGAACCAATCAATAAGAATCCTATGCAATGAACTCCCAGAGCTAAGAGGTAGTCTCTGCTTGTCTCCAGATTTTTAACTCACTCTAGAAAATAAAATTTCTTCAGCATTTTATTTATTCTTTAGCAAGATTCCCTAAATGTTCTTGTTTTACTATCTCAAGTAAAATTAGATTATTTAGACTGAGGCTGTACAGTAGTTTCTGAGATCTGAGCTCATGCCTTGTACAAATTTTACTGACACCATCAAGTCACTGGACTGATGGCATCCTTAGAATACATTGTTAACAACTATGTATTCCTTGACAACAAGTGAAGAGGAAAATAAAGCTACACTTGGATAATCAGAAGACGAGATGGTAGAATACTTGAAACATACAGAGTTCTTTATTACTGTGTCTACTAGCTTTGTAATATTGGGTTACAAAAAAGCAGAAACATTTAAAACAGATTTAAAGCTTTTATTCGGTGCTGAATCCATTCCTCTGTTTAAACAGCAAAAGGGTTTCATAAAAAAAGAATATTTTTTCTGAGGATTATCACTGATGCAATGCATCTTTAATTTTGATGGCGGAAGACAGAAAAAGCAAGATTATTTATTATATTCAAAATATTAATTAATATTTTGCTTGATGTAAAGCAATACAGAAATGGTGGTACTGCCTTCACCTTTTTCTAACATCAAGCATATAAGTCTACCAAAAGGGTTTTATAAACTCCCTAGCAAGGTTTTATTATATATGCTATTCTCTCATCAGAACAGATGTGAGAACAGTGACCGCTGTCAATTAAAGAAAACAAAGGATACAATAGAAAAAATACAAAACTAAAATGGGTTAACTGATTACCGTACCTTTTCAAGATGGGTCTTCTTTAGGATGTCAATGAAACGATATTTCAGTGGCTTTCTGGTTGCAGTACATTTTTTACAGTTCATTTAGAACTGAAAAAAATCTTACTTTCCATCAGTTCTGTGGACTGCCTTTGCATCTTCTGCATGCTCTCTGTGGTCCTGGCTGTGCTAAAAGCTCTCTTCTTGCTATATTTTCTTGCAGACACTATTCCTGTTCCTCCTTTTTCTCCCACAAGTATTCTTTATTGAAAGTAACATTTATCTCTCCCACACCTGTGTTCCTCTGATTCGGTATGCTGCAGCCAGAATAATGCAAACAAGAAAACTTTCTCTTTGCTGCTGAGATTTAGTGATTGTTTTTAAAGTCCAGTTGTCTATTAACACATCGGCACTTATCAACCACTAATAAGCAACACCGTGACATTCAAAAGCTAGTTTGTCTCAGAACATTATTTAATCCCCTTTCCAATGCAAAAAAGTCTCTAAGAGGGAGCCTTGGAAGAAGTCAGAAATCATACTGTCCTCTTGACGGTGGGATTTGGCAGAGACTCCATTAGACATTCTCTTATGATGGTTTCTTCCATTTCACAAGGAAGGAAGAAAGAGAAACCCATAAAGCTATCCTACAGTGAAGGGAAATAAACAGTCATATGGACACCACATTTTGAAATTTTTTTTTTTACTAAAGGAAGCATGCCAAGAACTAGAGTTAAATACTTTCCTAGATCACTCTTTAGTCACCTACCACCATATAAATCAATTTATTACCAAGTCTACATGAGGTTAAAGAATTACATGCAACTTGGGCTCAGGTATGAGAGCAGATGGATTTTAATCCATTTCACAAATCTAGCCATAGCTATATTGGTTTCATAACTTAAAATATGACTTGGGAGAAGAATTGCTGAAAGACTACAGTCACTGATTATCTTCAGTTTCTTTAGTACAGTCCATACCATCTCTCTCAGGTATCTTTAGTTTACAAACTAATCAAGATGCAATAGAAAGAAAAATAAGCATTTGAGACCTGCTTCTGAAATCTGCAGGCCCAGCTGAGACACAGAAATGTCTACCCTCACTAAGCAAACTATTATTCCTAACATCTGCCTATCTAGTGCAATGTGAGCTCCTGTCACTCATCATTGACATGTCTCTATACTAGGACTGATATCCTAACAGTACGTTATTATCTTTCATGAGAATATGCTAATTCCTTTTGTATCACTATGTATGCTGATATACAGTATCCTTTGACACTGACAACATGTTCTAGTGTGATATATTAAATTCAAAAGAAAAAAAGTAAAAGAATATGCAAAGGCACTGCTAAAGGCACCATATATCTGGCAAAAATTGATTAAAAGCATGAAATTATTCTCCCAATAAAATTTTTCTCCCAATATGACAATAGAATTTTTACCATTGATCTCAGTGGTGCCAAGATTCCACCAGATGTCCAGATTTTGGGTTACTAATTAATAGCAAGGTTATATAATAACTATCTATGTTATTCTGTGTCAAGTAAAATTTTTAAAGGCTTCCTATTTCCCTTTAATTTCTATAGAAAGCTTTTTGACTTATTAGCAAAATAACTTCTCTTTAATTCAGTTACTATGATTAAGTGTATATTATCAGATCACACTACACAGATATTTCTGCCAGTATTTTCAAGCAGCAAGTGACCATAACCATATATACTTGACATGCGTAATTATAAGACATTATTTTTCAGCTAAGAATGACTAGGTGGGACTCTCACAGTATGTCTTCTCATTATATTTTCTACCATAGATTACTTTTTTTTTTTAATATTTGACTTCTCTGCCCTTCACTGATGTCCTCAATGATTTCCTCCACCAAGCATTTTACTACTTCACCCTACCCTAATTAATTCTTAACTTTAAATTCTCCATCGACCCTAATTTAACTCTCCGTAGATACAAAGCTTTGAACAGAATCCTCAGTGACAGTGTGTTTGCCAGACAGCTATTCTTCAAGCTTTTGCAGCTTTAAATCTGATCACACAAAATACTCAACCAAATACTGCATTGAAGAGCACTATATATTGTTGTATCACAATCGCAGTGTCACTTTTCCAAGTACTACTGGGCTCCAACAAAATCACAAAATTAGACCCTGAGTGTGGAGATGCTGGGTACCTGCAGTTTCACTTTCAGTGACGAGACTTTGCAAGTAGCTAGTCATCTGATGCACACCTCCTGGGATCAGGCACTGAGAGTCTACTGTAAATTCAGTTCTTTTTTCTTTCACTTGCCAAAAGAATCCTCCTCCTACAGTATATGTGTAAGCAGAGAATGTAGAAGGAAAAGTATTTGATTCCAAAACTTCAGTGAACAGATTTCTAGCTTTATTTTGTTATCTCTAAGGAAAAAAATAGTGCCTCAGGTTACAGCCGTATGCAAGGCACTTAAGAACAGCTGAGATAGACACAGTATGGTTAAAATTATAGCACAGACAAGAAAAAGACATCATCCTGTTTCCTTCTCACATTATGACTTAGCTGAAAAATGCTTTGACAACATCAATGATTACAAAGTATTCTTTACTCTGCATTTAATATTTTTTAATCACTGTATTCAATGAAAACAGCTGAACTCCTGTAAAGAGCTTGACCAGGGAGAATCAATGTATTTATCAATGCACTAATCTCTCAGCAGAGCTAGCTTCAAACCTGCAGCACTGCTAACAACCGTGGTCTTCTGTGTGCTGATTTCCCATCACAAATATACTCTTCAACAGCAAATGCGAGGGGTATAAGTGAACAACAGTAAATTGACAGATCTTAAGTGATATCAGCAATCCTAGACTTCTTTTGCAGTTAAATCAAAATCCCAGTAATACTCAAGGACACCGATAGCATTTTTTGGCTCCAGTTCTATGTACCTTCAATGACCCTTAGTTCAATGGACACAATATTCACCATTAATATACTTACATATTAGAAATCAATTTATTGATAAATGAGCAGTATTCATTAATTGTAAGGAAAATTTCAAGCCCTGTTCAAGCCAGGCAAAGTCTGTTAGTCCAAGTCGTTTAGTTTTTAAGCTATTAAGTTGAAGAGTCTTTAAATATTGTGCCTGATTATTGTAGTCTGTTTTTCAATGATAAGAATCAAAAAAGCATGATGCTAGACTGTAACCTGCCTATTAATCAGTTTAGTCTGATCAGAAAGACCATCTTAAATGGTTTCATGGCTTAAAGCAGACATTTAAAATTTATTAAGTTTCTTTAATGTGGAATTAATAATATTAAAGCAACAATGAGAAAAAGGGACAATCCTAGGTAGTGATAGAGACATAGGTCTGTGTTTACTGGAGACTAAATAATTACAAAAAGCCTCCTTCGATGTTCTTACTCGCTTAAATAAAACTCAACCAAAACAAACAATGAAACAAAAAGGAATAGCTGTCATACTAAGGGAAGAAAAAAGTAACATCACTGTAACTAAAACCCAGGTAGCAATGACACACTGCCCTTTTAAAGAGATAATCAATAAAGCATCCACTTTTGGAACCATATAGGCTCTGCTCTGGAGTTGCATGAGTCAAGGATCAATGCTTTCCTCAGGGCAATACAGATATATGTAAAATTAAAACACGGTGATTTCAGCAGCACAAAGAAAGTTTTGTTTACATCAAACAAGACTTTGTCTCTGAGCTGGGACTCCTACAATAACAGGCTATCAAGACTAGAGGAACCAATTCATTATTGAAGATATTTATACTATATAAAGGATTCAATCTAGATTGCTTTCAGCAAATGTTTTGCTTTCACTGAACGTACAGCACTTGATATCCTCATTACAGTTGTAATATTATTACAATGATGTCTTTTTATTATGATTTATCCATTCTTTATAAATTTTAAGACAAGCAAGTACTTAGTTTAAAAAAAAGAAAAACACCCCTAATTTACCACACCCCTACAAGAAGCCACTTTTCAGAACATTTTTCCTATCCCTTCTGCCACACTATAAATTATACACATTTACTATAACCCTGCTTGATTTACAATCTCTGTCATTCCTGAATTTAACCTGTTGTACAAAACCAGGCAGTTGAAATTGGAGATAGCTTTTGAATGGTATTTTAAGGACCTCAGAATCAATCAAAAAAACCCCAAACTAAAACCAAACAAAACCAACCAGCTATTAAGTCCACATAACCTATATCCAAAGTTAGAGTTCAACCCACACCTAAGGGAAAGACAGAAATGTTTTGCTCCCAATTTGTTCACTGGGCACTGTCATATCTTGTATAATATCCGATTCTTTCAGAAATGACATTTTCATGTCATAAAATCTAATTCATAGGCACTTTCAAGTGCTATTTTTAGATACAACATCCAAGACTAATGAATGCAATACACTAAGAAGTTAATATGACTAATAAGTTAATATGAAGTTAAATCAAGCTGTCTTGTGTCTCTGTTCAAGTCATTCTTTTCTTGACAATAATACATAGTACCGGCAATATTCCCCATATGAAAGTTTATAACCCTGATCTTTGTCTGAAGTGTGTTTTCACTTAAAACAATATTTACCATTGACTTAAAAACAAAGAGTTCTCCTGTGAAGGGTAGTGTGTATTTCTGCGTAGTTATCCTGAACCATCAGATCTGTGTGTGTACGTACCATTGTGCAGCTGATACAACCAACATCAGATGAGTCACATTTGCTGTGACTTTAGAGCCAATCTTTTAATTCTTTTGGAGGAGAACACCAGGCTGAATAAAGAAAAATACTATTCTGGGCTCTTTTCAGTCTTTCACCTTTTATAGTTTTGTCCTCACATTTTCTGTGAGATTTCACCTTTTCTCACATTCCACCAGAAACTTTTGTTACACATTTTTTACTTTTTATCCTCAAATGACTTCAAAAAACCTGAACACAAATATTCTTTTACTACAAGCCCCTTCTCTGCAGTAAAAACAAAAAGTGAACTAGCTCTGCCTCATTTACCCCCACATGGCTCAGATTAGTTTTCATGAGGAAAGAAGCCCACAAACCAGGGCTTTGATGTCGAGGGTCTTCAATGCTTTCTTTACCATTTATCTTGCAAGTCTTGCTGACTGCATGTGTAAGAAGCATTAGTGTTTTTGTACACCTTCCTGTAAAGATTCATTACACAGACTGCAAAACATTTTTAAAAAGCTGTTAAGCTTTTGATGTGTCAGATTTTAAGGAAAAGCATTTTCAACACTCTGAAAAATTAAATGAATAGCAAACAATATATTTCCCATGGATAATCTTCTAATGCGTCTTGCACCAGTGTCTTCTACTCTACTATGGCTTAACAAGCCATCCCTCTGAAATTTCCTTAAACTTGCATGAAAGAATTACAGGTATAATCAGACAAACTTTTCAATGAACTTAATTTGGCTAAACTAAATTTGGCACATTGACTTTTGTTTAGTAAAGAATCAGTCAACATAATTATTCTATGGAGTCAGGAAATAACAAATACATTGATCCTTGTTGAATTTTTTTTCCCCTAAATATTTCTAGGACATTTCAAGTACATTAATATTCATAAAAGCATTGAAAGTGAACCTTACAATCTGACAGCACTGATCATTTCAGTAGGGTAAAAAAAATGCAGAGTTTGCTTTTTGGGTTGGTTTTTTTTTTTTTGGTCCGACATTGGGAATTTTCTCATCCATTATCATCACACAAAATAGACATCTTGATGACTTCCATTAACTGATTCAGTGGCAAAAGATATTTATTTGCTCAATAGACATGTCACTTTTCAGGGTGTAGTCATCTTTTCAGAGGTGGATGTATGCAGGATCACCAAATTCACAGAGGGCTATATCTCACACAGACCCACAAAGCAAACAGCCTCAGCAATGAGCCACCAATAGTACTCTTCCACTTCCTTCATTGTCAAGTTTGTTCAAGCATGTTTTATCTGCATGATCTCTTCTCCATTTCAGCTATCCAAAACAAATGGTTAAAATGAAAAGCTGGCTTTCACCTCACTTAAAAATGCATACATAACTAGAAGGGGCATCCCAATGGCTCAGCTGGAGTCCTGAAGAGCAATTTCCATAGGGAAATACAAGATACTGATATCAGTGAAGCTCAAAATCCAAGTCTGTATTCCTTAGCTATTTAAAAATTTCTCACAGACTTCATTAGAAACAGGATTGGGAAAAAAAGGACTATTCAAATGTGACACGCAAAACTGTTCTTAGAAGTACTAATCACACATCCATAACAGGATACATGACAAATGATTCGGTAGGATGTCAGAAAAAAGAACATCACAGCTAACTTCCTATTGACCTAGAATATATTTTTTTCCAACAGAAAACAGTATGAGCAGTAATTTTAAGTCAAGTTGACAGATCTAAGTCCAAATCATCACAAACTTCAAAAACAAGTATTTAAACGTTCTATTAAATAGCCTCAAGAGCTCTTATGCACCTTCATTCCTTTTCCACTCAGCAAATACACTAAGGGAAAATGCTCATAAAAAAGCCTTAAATCTGCACATTCTACTGGTAAAAAAAAAAAAAGTCATAAGGATAAAAGTGTCAAAACTAGCCTGAGGTCTGGAGCTGACAATAATAAACTGTAGTGAAGTCAGTTGGGAAGCTCTCCAGAATCATTCTGGGAGCGTACACTCATTTTAAAATGGCAATTCACCCTAACTTTAGCCATCTAGCTAGTCATGCCAGTAGCTGGAAATATTTATTGCACAACAAAAAATAAGCAAGATTTTACTTAAATCAACATAAATCATTGAGAACAGAGAAGCTACCATTCATGCACATGATCTCACTATCAGATGTACGATTTTTCTGATTAAATGGGGCTTACCTTCCTAATGACTCGTCAGGTGCTCCACAGTTCTGGCTTATCTGAAATTCCACCCTTGGGACTGGTTGCAAAAGCGTCTAATAGATTCTAATAAAGTCAACCTTCTTTGTGTTACAGCTCTTCCTTTCTAAAGGTCAGCACCTTTGCAGCATGCTTGTTATGTTATTAATTTGTTAGCATTGCTATTCATAAATAAACCAATCTCTTTCACACAGCTGTACAAACCACCACAAATAAAACAATAAACAGATGGTAGTGCGCAGCCTAAATGTTTTGATTCAGCTATTATACATGTAGCTACCTCCATTCTACATCCCTAGCTTCAGATGCCCCATAAAATTAAAAGGGGTTATTTCTAATTTTAAAAATATTGTATCTGCAACTGCCTATAGTCTAGAAAGTTGAAGTGCAGTGCCCACATGCTCCCTGCACAACTGCTCATTCATCACATGAGAAGAAAGTTCCCATGCCTTTGGTTGTTTACCCTCTTAAGAGGCAGGAAGGAGTAGTTTACATTGACATTCTGCAAGACTTATCTTATTTTATCTCTTTCTAATACCATGTTAGTGTCCCTGTAAGAGAAAAGAAAGGCCCCCAAACACCAGGAGAAAATATGGGAAATACAAGCACTGCTTTCTACCTGGTGGTAAAGCCAAAGCAAAGGAAACCAAGCACTTACACCTTTTGCTTCATTTCTTAAGATAACATGTATGGATGTCGCCTTCTCATCCTTGCTAATTCCCATATCCATGCAAAATCAACCAATCCAAATATGATTCACCTAATTCAATAGAGAAACTGTACTCTATCTCTTCTTCCTTTCCTTTCTGTGTAATGCCAACAGCTCTGTAGCAGAATAACTAACCATGTGATAACCAGCTCCCATCACACTCCAGAATGTGAAATATGATTATTCACTCCAGAAATATAGAACTGTGCAAGGTTGACATGGAACACATACTTGAACTGGTAGCCTTATTGTATGTAAAACATCCAAAGGGAACGTAGTGCCTTAGGAATAAGGTTCTGAAACAAGTGGGAGATAGCACCCTTAGAGTTCTCTAAGGAGCTCACCTTTCTGCTTTGCAATAGCAGACACACCCTTCTAAATGAATGGACATAAAACTCAAGATCCACTCAAGATCCTAAGTCTTCAGAGCCTTGCTATCTTCTTGCTGTGTTTTTGTGGTTTTATTATTTTTATTATTGTTTTTAGAAAGAAGTAAGGATGTAAGTAGGGGTGAGGGAGCCATTGTAATAAGAGCACATTAGCTTCTCATTACAAAGCTTGCCTGTGATGATATAAGAGAAAACTCCATTTCAGCCGGATTTCTTTATGCTAACACAAAGCCCCCAAGACAAAGAAACTTAAACACACACAATTAGAGAAAGAATATGATGCTATTATCCTAATTTGAAAATGAAGCTGTCAATAAAAAGGAAAAACAAATGGGAAGAAATCAGAGTAAGAAACAATAAATGAGCTCTGCATTTATATTTTCATCTGTTCTCCTCTATGGTAAGAAGGGTGAGAATTTATTTTATTGCAGCTAGAAGACTTTGATAAAAGTGTTACACTTTATCACATTCTCCTTCTCCGAGATATCCATTCTACTGTTGTAAATATCTCATTTTTCTCAGGTCTCCCCCTTCTACAAATTCCTTACCCTGTAAGTTCCTAACAGCTAAATATATAAATGGACATACAGAACTTTCTACTTGGATATGGATGACCAAGTCTTCACTGTGTTCTACGTCAACCTACTATGGGCAGCTTTTAGTTATGCATTACTTTACGTAAAGTGAGTCTACATAAAAGAGAACAGTGATAAAAACAAAAATATAAAACAGATAAAACAAAAATGCAGCAGCAGAGAATGTGAATTACAGATCTTTGTTCTCCTAGGTGCCACCTTATCGGCTTACTATTTTGTACTCAACAGCTTATCCATTAACCCCCTGAAAATACTGTGTAATAAGGAATTAGCTTTGTGTTTGTCACCAATTACTGCAAGCTGGGAGCAGAAGCCAGTCAGCAAAATGTGTGGGTTTTTTGAAAGGACAAAGCAAAATTGCAATGGTCTTCTGCCTTCCTGAGATTAGCTGAATCAATTCAGCTATCTAAGACCTTTTACCAAGGTTACCTTAAAAAAAAAAAAAAAACAGAAAAACAAACAAAAAACCCAACACCAAAAAAACCCCCCAAAACCCCAACAACATTGGCTCTTACTGGATTTACAGAAGTTTGTCTGCAAAACCAAAGTTAAGTTTACATCAGGTTTTTGTGAGGAGGTATTTATCATGCCTACTGCTTGCCTGCACCATGTGTATGCATCAATATTGGGCAAGCTTGCCACAAGCAGACAATTAAAAACATAGCAAACTTGCAGGATCAGCTTACTGTCATCTTAACATTTTAGAGAGATCTGGGTTTGTGCCTGGTCAGCGCTTTGCTAATTAACTGTATTCTGACTATTCTGCAGAAATGATATTTTAGCTTGTAAAGTATCAGATGAATATTATGGTCAAATAAACTTACACTGCAAAATTGTAAAGTCACTGTCAGTCTGCTGCATCTTACCCTTAAAATGCTCAGAAGAGGCCAAAATGTTGATTATATCAATATTATGCACATTCTCAATATGAAGCATTTGTACATGTACTGGAGTTTATATGTATTTCAGTATTTGAACACCCAACATAGTCTCAAACCAAGAATATTAAAATCCAGGTGCCTATTAAGATACCTTTAATGAATATCTAAGGACTAAGATGTGATCAATCCAACTTTCTCCAGGTTTCTCTAAAAAAATTCTAGCCTGTTTACTTAAAAAGGAAGATGCCTTGTGCTTATAACTCCATGTAATTCACAAGCTAAAAAGCAGTATTTGTTGGACCAGTGCTTGAAGCAGGCCCTTCAAGGGCAGTTCTTACTAAAGCCTGATGGTTTTTGCTGCTTCTTCTAGTTTATTGACTCAGAACGGAGGTCAACAGATGAGGTATGGCTGGTTTTCTCCTTTACCTGATACAGTCTTTTGACATATTGTAGTCTAATTGTAAAATAATTCTTTGTCACATTGAGAGTGCCTACTGGATTTCTCTACTAGGTTTTTGTGCTAAAAGTTTAGAATATAAAAGGTGAAAAGAAAATTTCCCATGTTTTAAAGACAGCCAAAACAATCTTTGTGACAAGCTTGTGCATTCACTGAAAGCAAAAACAAAACCCTGACACAACACAGGGGCTGGAAGCTGAACGGTAAATTATGCTTGCTGTGTTTTTCTGAATTGAATCCTGCCTGTATGATCAGCAGCATTCAGACTCCTGGCAGGGAATTCTCCAAAAGAGAGGGAAAACTAGGCAGGTGGCTTTAAAGAAAGCACAGAAAAACATACTAAATAAAAATTCCGGTTGAGAAGTGAAATTGGTTAAATTGCCTACAGCATGTCTGTGGAGGAAAAGGGTCTACACAGATTTTCCTGCTTTGAGGGGTGGAGAGAAAAGCATTGCAGAGCATGAAAAGCACATGCATGTATGGAAGACTTGTTCATTATAGACAACTTCTTTATAGATATTCTGTTTTGGAAATGGACAGGATGAGGGCCACACTGAAGAAACCAGTGAGATAAAGTGAAGGGGGGTATCTGAAGGAATCAGTCAGCAAATAATTCAGCCGATACCCATGAACACAAGAAGAATAAACTGCATGGGGGCAGTAGATACAGCATTGTCTTGTCCTGAAAGCAAGGATTCAGAAATAGTCATAGGCTGTCACTGGGATGACATAGCTGTAAGATGCCCTCATCAGAGAGGTTATCCAACAGACAGGAGTCATTCCTGCTTTATCATTACTAGTCAGCAGGAGCTTCAAAATAGTCAAGATTGGACTAATCATGAATTTTTAAAAAGCAGTTCATAATTTGGGGGTAGGAGGAGTAAGCACAGTTCAAAAATAGCTACAGAAGAAAAAAGAACAGCTGCTCTTCACAATTACTCAAAAAAAAAAAAAAGGAAATGCATTCTGAAACACAGCTGTTTGTCTGTGAATTAAACTCAGCATTCACTCAGACACTTATCTCAGATTGCTAGTCCAGGCTTTAACATGTCCCCATCTGAGAGCATCAAAATAGAAGGAACCAAGGAGCCCAAATTGCTTAAGCAGCTTGGAAGGTCTCAGCCTAACTACGTTTTAACCAGGTAAACTGTTCCTTCCTCAGTAGCATAATATGGCCTTCCTTTGTCACACAACTGTGGTTTGTTTCCCTCCGATATCAAGACCATTTTTCAAATACTAGAATTTTAAAACTGTATCTTCTGGGCACCATAAAAATGTCGGTCTTGGGGCACGGCATAAACTGACCAATTTGTCTCTAGGCAATTCAACAGTACAGAAAGGATATAATAGATGCCTAGAACACAGTATATGAGACAAAATATAGTTAAGAACAGACCACTGAACTTCTCAGATTTGCTTTTTCTTTTGCAAAATTTCATTACAGATCATGTAGTAAAGATAATGCTTAAACATGTATTGGAAATCATATACTAATTTAACCTATGACACTCACAAAGGGTCAATCTCTTCAGAATGGAGACACTACTGTAGAGACAAGAAAAGCTTTAGGCTAGACATGCAATTCAGGTGTAACCAGGTGTATCCAGTTTCATTTTATAAAGACCCAGAACCCTAGCTTGTGTAGTTCACAGACAAACCTTTCCTTATTAGCCTGACTTCTTCTGTACTCTTTTCTTTTGTTTGGCCTGTAATATGTTACATCATCATCACTAAATATATTTTAAATGCCTCTCAACAGATCACTGTGCAAAAACAAGCTTAGGTGCTATACAGTAAGAATATAAAAACTTGTATTCCTTAGCCACAGAGCTTTTGCCTACCACGAGACAAAGTCAGGGAAAAAAAAAAAGATTCTACTCTTATATACAAATATTACTGTTTGCAACTGACAAGAGAAAAGTGGTCCTAAAGCCTGTTAAATAACAAGCAACTATGGCTTTGGCTTTTCTGTTTCATTTCTCAGGAGACTGCTGGGAAGTTATAGTTCTGTATCTAGTCAAAGATAAGGGTTTTCTTTGTGGAATGAAAGAAAGGAAAAGATAGAGCCTAAAATCCCTAATTATTTGCTCGATCATCCAGATAGGTAAGAAAACCAATTACATACCATCAGTGAAATACTGGGAAGCCCTCAAAGCTAAAAAGACTGCAAGAATTAAATATAGTTGAGATAGTCATAACGAACAGTATCTGATAGGATAAAACTTGCCCACATATAATATTAATTACATTGTTCTGAACACTGAAGAACTAACTAAAATTCTACTGTGTCTGTGGACAACTCTTAAAATGAAGGAAACAAAGCTGTTTTTCCAGAATGTAAGTTATTGGACACTATCCAATTAATGCCACTGAACAATAAAGTTGGCCTTTAAAGAATTACTTTTTCTTCTTTAGCACATACCACAATACTTATAACTGTTATATAATACTGTTATAATACTTACAACCTGTTTATGCACCTCTCCATTTTGATGAAGAAAGAAAAGCGAGAGTAAAACCTTAAGAATGAATCACAACTAGGTTTGAATGCAAAGATGTCACATTTTACAGAAAACATGCTTACTTTTAAAATCAGTTCCTTTGAGGCAAGATAATAGGTTTCTAATGACCTAATTAATTTTACACTAAGTGTATTTTGCAAATGTACAAAGTTAGACAGCAAATTGCTGTCTCTGCTTTGGTAAGAAATGGTTGTCTCCAAACAGATCTCTAAAACCAATGTACAGTAATTCATGCCGACAGTTTATTCTAATTACAGCTGAATATAATGGTTCAGCTGAGATACCAAATTTCACTGCAAATACCACTTTGCTAGACGGTAAATAAAATAAAATGAAAACAAATTATAAATCCAAGTTATTTTAGCTGAAACTTTGTTTTTTCTAAGCACATAATGCTACTGAAAGGTATAATATAGCAGATAATACCTTCTGGTGCTGATTCAGAAAATAATACTTTTTTTTTTTAAATAAAACTAACAGATATAAGTTTATTCATATTAACACAGACCACGTAATATTGATACTCACTTTCTCTCCCTCCCAGCTGTACCAGGATTCTCTGAAATTGCAACAGGAAAAATTATAAACTGAGAAAAATTGAGGTATGTATTCTTCTCTCTCTCTTTGAATACCTAGATTCTGATCTGTCAATACAGACTTCAGGAAGTAGGTTAATGCCTGCTTCAATGAAAAGACAGAACCATGTTAAGTTGTCTTTATTCATAACTGTGTATCATAAGGTCCTCTTATCTATGTTTTAGAAATTTATCAGTATATCCTGGCAACACAAATGTGAATGTAGCACAAGCAAGAAACATAGTGCCTCAGATAAGGTTTTGTTGTAAGCTATAACCTAATGCAGGAGTTTACATGCAGGTGACATGAAAAAGTTACCTAAGTAATTATAGCTTTAGGGCAAACAGCAGAGCTAAATGTTAAACAGATTTTATAATTTTTTTATTTTTTTTTTTAAATGCCTTGGCAGCCTTCTGCCCAAGTAGAAATAGGTTTTGGAAAACACATAACAGTAAGAATAAAGTGTATATATAATAAAGATGTGATGCACACTAAGAAAGGGAAAAAGTAGGGTTTACATGTTAAAAGCTTTATGGAAATAAACATTTCCTACAGGAACACATTCATATATAAGGAAAAGCAAACAGCTGAACTGGGTTTTCTTTGTGCACTTTTAGGGAGAGTCAACAATCAACATCTGTATTTGAGATTTTTAAAGTCTTATAGGATTCAAAATACAAAGAGTTTGAAATAAACATTTAAATCTAGAGACAATCGTAAGCATTTATGTTAGGAGATTTTTAAGGCAAGAAGTATTTGATTTTATGTAACACCACACACCACCTACTCTTGTCAAACTGAACCTGGATAACTTTAAGGTATATAATTGCACATATACCAGCCATAACCTCCAAATTCAAACTCCAAACATGAAGGCTCAGGAATGCAATTTGTCAGTATAGCCCAGCTGAAAGCAGGGATATGAGACAGGTCTAAGAAGTTTGGCAACCGTAAGCAAACAGTTTTGTCCAAACAGTACAAGTGTGCATTAGAAAAATCACATTAGTAAATAATGGAGCCCTGCTTGGAGATCCTGAGAGAGACCCCTGGCAAGCACAGCTATGTGGGCAGGAGTCACCCTTTCAACAAGGAACTAGGACCTCTAAAGGTGAAATCTCTTAAGCGATGTCCAGAGACAAACTAATAAGGCCATGCAAAAACAGGGAGAATAAAATGCAATTAAATAAATGTAAAAATATAATTAAAAAAACCCCAAACCAAACCAATGCAGAAAATGCAGGTGTTAGGATTAGTATCCAAAGCAACATGGGTTGTTTCTGCAGAAACAAGTACAGGAACAGCACCAACATATGTATTTTAGGCATTTTTAAAACAGAATCCACATTCATTTGACAGTGAACAAAAGCACAAATTCTCTACATTAGAAGAGCCCCTCCTTTTTCATATTGGTGTCCTGCAAAAAGATTATTCATTATAAGAAGGCAGAAAAATTCTGTAGGATAATATGAATGAGGCATGTAGTTAATCCACTAAGATGCCATTAAGAAGTGAGCCGATGTTCAGCCAACTAATTACCCATTCATTAAAACAGAACCATAAATGACATTTCCAACATATTACAAAACCCCTCTGTAGTAATATTTTCCCATCTACATCTATCCTGACATTTATATTCTATGTCTCTTTCATAATTATTTCAAATAATTCCTCTGACATATTGAGAAGAAAATAGCTTAAAAAGAGATTACTTACCACCTACCAGTTGCTCACAAAGAAAGGAGCAGGACAGAGTAATTATGTTGGTGTATTAACATAGAACTGACGTGCTTGTAGTCCCTAATAATCTGTACCGTGGTTCAACTTGTCCATGGTGAAAATTTTCCAGTGGTTAAAATTATTTGCACCCACATATACTCAGGATTCATCCTCCCAAAAATGAGCACACATAAAACTAACTTATTTGATTCACAAAAAGCAATATAGCACCCCAAAGTTGGCATTAAAAAAAAAAAAAAAAACAAACCAAAAAAACCCCAAAAAAACCAAAGCTGGAATTTTCATGTCCCACTTAGTTCTGCTATTGCTAGTGCAACAGCTGCTGCTGGATAAAATGGAAAAGGTAAGTATAGAGAGGGTTGTCCAGACATCTCCCTAGACAAAGAATAAACATGGTTTCAACCAGAAGAGAACTTGATACTTGGTACAAATTGTTATTTGTTGCACGTTCATTCAGGCATTCCCTGCACCTCTTTGACTGGTAATTAACAAAGTCACAAAAGCTGACAGTTTGCAGGAAATAGTACAGTCTCTGGGCTTTTTGGCGATTTGCTATAAGTGGCTTCTTTCAGCACTTTTTCATTATCAGGTTTTTATATCAAGATTATTTCTTTGCTAGAACACCACCACATTATGAATTTCCACTTAAAAAAAAAAAAAAAAATCTCCTTCACACATTGGTCCATGTTCTGGCTTCCAAACTGCACGTTCTTTAAGCAGTCTCTTCCATCTTTGCATTCTTTGTGTTCTTGTTGTTACGGTTCCTGTCCCTACCCCTCTCCCATTACACATTGTTCTGACCTAACTTCTCCTAATGATATTGATATTTAAAATCCATCAAAGTTTTTGCTGATCCCAGATTTGGTTCCTATACTTCAAGAAAACCTAGTCAAAGCCAGCAATGCATTACAGCACATATCTGATGAGACAACAACATCTGAAAGATAAAATAGATAAAATAGCCCCGGTGCAGATTTGCAACCCTGCAAATGTTCTCAGGACCAGAAAGATAAAAAAGGTGGCACTATTTTATCATGTGCTGTTTAGGGATAAATGAAGCTACATCTCATACTGCATCTACAAAAGTGTTGTGGTTTAGCCCCAGTCAGCAACTAAGCCCCACCCAGCCGCTTGCTCACTCCCCCCGGGTGGGATGGGGGAGAGAATCAGAAGAGTAAAAGTGAGAGAACTCGTGGGTTGAGATAAAGACAGTTTAACAGGGAAAGCAAAAGCTGCGCACGCAAGCAAAGCAAAGCAAGGAATTCATTCACTCCTTCCCATGGGCAGGCAGGTGTTCAGCCATCTCCAGGAAAGCAGGGCTCCATCATGCGTAACGGTTACTTGGGAAGACAAACGCCATCGCTCCGAACGTCCCCCCCTTCCTTTTTCTTCTTCTTTATATGCTGAGCATGACGCCATATGGTCTGGAATAGCCCTTTGGTCAGTTGGGGTCAGCTGTCCCAGCTGTGTCCCCTCCCAGCTCCTTGTGCACCTGGCAGAGCATGGGGAGCTGAAAAGTCCTTGACCAGTGCAGCAACAACTAAAACATCTCTGTATTATCAACACTGTTTCCAGCACAAATCCAAAACACAGCCCCATACTAGCTACTAGGAAGAAAATTAACTCTAACCCAGCTGAAACCAGGACAAAAAGGACTGACCTACATCAAGAGAACAGCTATCCAGTATTCAAAACTCGTCTCCCCTAAAGATTTCTTTCCTTTTAGTTTATGCCATTACCAAAATCACATAAGTCAGAAAATAGAGCAATTATAATAGCTGACACATCCCTAGATAGAAAAAGTAATCTGCCTGACATCACTTCACCTATGTTGGTCAATATCCAAATGATTTCTAGATGCTTTAGCAGAGGTGAGAGTGGTAACAAACCATGATGTTACTGCCATATGCCAAATAGAGTCTGCAACCTTGAATAAAGTCAGCTTCCTATTTGAAGCACAACCAACAATGTATGATCAGGAGAAGACAGCTGCTAGAATACAAAAAGCTCTGGCAAGCATATGGAAAAGAAAAAAAAAAAAAGCTAACAACGTCTTTAGATGCAAAGGCTGCTAAAGGTTTTACTTACCAAAAGGGGCAGTGACATAAGAAGGTGGGATTTATCAGTATGTAGAACTACCTGACTATCTGCACAGCCATATAGTCCACAATACAGCCATTGTGAGAGGAATCCAGAACTGGACTAGATGGCATCATATATACCCTGCACTTGTACCAATACTTAACAGCCAAATACAAAATCTTCCAGAATAGACACAGACCTCAAGAGTGTATAAATTGGAATGAGTTCACTTACTGCCCATGTTTAAAATTTATTTTTAAGGAAACTTTTTTAAAGACATACACATTTAAGAAATCCACACTCAGGATTGCAGCACGGACACAGATAGATATGAAAAACACAAAGAATATTTTCCTGAATGAAAAGAATCAGGCTTGTCAAAAAGCAAACCTCAGAGTTTGTAGTTTCCACCAAAAGAAGGAGACACATAAAGACTTTAATGTAGAAGAGGTTTGTTTGCCCGGTTTCCACACTACATTAAATTAGATGTTAAATTAGTTGTAGCTAAGAACAATATATTGGTGGTAAGAGAGAACTTGCAATGCTCCTTGATTTCCTAACGCTCTGAAAAACAAGTAGCCAGACAAAGTCTATTCCATTTCCCTCATCTAGCCCATCTAGCTGGGTGGAGATCCAGCACTGGAAAGAGCATTCTGGCTTAACCTGCACAGGGCTGAGAAAGACTATAAAGCTCAGCACAGTCCCTGAAAATTCTTCTTCCTGTTCAGAATCATCCAATAGAGTCATGACTGTAGACAGTTACAGATAATTTAACACACATAATGAGAAAAATACAGAGTCAAGTCTCCCAAAAAACTTCATGAAGAAACCACAGAGATCTAAGCAATGCCTCACAAGTATTTGTAATATAATTAATCTCACAAACATAGATTTTTTTTTCCCCTAGTCTACTTTTACATTGGCTTTAACATATTTATAGGTCACCACATACAGGAATAATTTATTGCAACCTGTAAGGGGAATTTTTCCTGTGAAAATCAGGTGATGAGATGTTTATTATATGGGTCATGATCATCCACTGGTGTACCTTCCTTTACTCAATGGGAAGTTCTCACTGAGTAATGGTTTCAGAAAGAAACCTTTCTGTGAGAAACACACTAATATGAAAAATGGTCACAATGTCCTCTTTAAAGCACACAGCATTTAGTTTACATTTTAATTACATAAAATTCTATTACAGCAATTTAAAGGAAAAATATTATTTTTTCACACTGTGAACAATTTTTTTACTAAATCACACATTTTAACATAGTCCCACTAAGAATTTAGGAAAGGTTCTTCAGAATATATTGGTACTAAACAAAATGTGTTTACTATCTATGTATGAAAGTGTATTGTTAAAAACAGAACGTGAGTAACTTGGAACAAATTTGAGAGCAGATGCACTGGCTAGTACTATTAAATAGCAATGCTTTTAAGACTCTTCAAAGCAACAGTCCGCAGGCAGTAGGAATGCAGCACTAAGATAAAATACCTATCAGTGGCACTACATTTTGCAGCAAAAATAATTGATGAAGAGCTGGGTAGAGTGGATTATAAATTGCAGGGTGCATGCAGTAATTTCTGCT
Source organism: Ciconia boyciana (assembly GCF_034638445.1). Classification (NCBI taxonomy): domain Eukaryota; kingdom Metazoa; phylum Chordata; class Aves; order Ciconiiformes; family Ciconiidae; genus Ciconia; species Ciconia boyciana. The sequence continues at coordinate 4,933,972 of NC_132945.1, forward strand.
CTGGTCAATGTAGATATTAGATATATAGGATAAAGACTGTCACTGATACAATAAAGGGCAGAATAACCCACTAACGAGGAGGATTATATTTTATTGATTGATAAGAGATAAAACACCTATATTATCCAAAATTAGTTTTTACTGCCTTAAAAAAAAAAAACAACCTCTTTCTGCAAACCCTGCATCAAATATTAATCAAGCAATAATTAAATGGGATAAAGAAAACTGTCTTGATATCTCACTTGCAATCATTTTCTTGGTGTATAAAATAAGCCAAGCATGACTGAATCAAACTGTAATATTCTTATACTGGATTTTTAAATTTTAATGTTCTGTTTTATTCCTAAGCCCTTCTTGGAAATACTATTCTTAACTGACTTTTGGTAGCCTATCTAATGATACTGTTGCTTATTCACAGTGCAGCAATATTGGAAAGCAGGACCAATATAGCAAGATAAGGCTTTAGATTCTTCCTTTGTATTACTTGAACTATTTCATTTTAACTGCATGCTTTTTTTACTACGTTTCTATGACAAAGTACCAAGGTCAGAGAGACCTAGATATAACAGTCCATCTACCTCTCTACTCAGCAAGTGGTTACACACATGCTTAAGTACTTTTTAAAGGAAATAATGTTTTAACCAGATGCTTAAATGATTCCTGGCCTACTGAGGGGTGCACAATTAAGCAGTCAAGATGCAATTATGAACTCAGGATCTATGGCTTCTGTGCTGGACTTTGCCAATGACTATTTCATTAACTGTTGATAAGTCATTCCAGGTATAATATGCTGTGAGACTAACTGTGGTTAATGAGAAGTTTATGTCTGACATCACAACAAAGATCTTTAACATACATAAGATAATAAATGCTAGAAAAGAATCTTTTAAGAGACACTCTTAAATATCTCACTTCCTTTGATTACAGTAGACCTCTGCAACCCTGCCAGACTACTTCTTTTAATATTCACACATCCCTTGCAGATTAGCCATCCTAGTGGTGCCTCATGTCACCAGCAGACTTTCAAATCACTCTACCTAAACTCCTTGTTACAGGTCCACAGTTGTACACGCAAATGTTACACACCTCTAGACTGACTTTTGCAGATTGTATTATCATAACAAAACCAAAGTATTCATGGTTTCAACTGCAAATTTTTTGCAACACTTCAAAATAGAGAAGCTATAGTCTATTTCAAGTAGGTTGACTGAGACTGGAGCACTCAGCCTGGTAAAGAAGTCATGGTCAGCTTTTCATTTGTACCAAGTATCTGATTTTAGAACTAATTGTATGAGCTACTATTTATGCACTTAAGCCTCTGCAGAATCAGGCCCTTAATGTGACAAATACTTTTAAAATTTTCAAAATTATTGGTACTGAAGAAAAAACATGCCATAAAATCTTCCTGTTCAATAATTAGTTCACAATTTGTGTTGCTTTCAGAGATTACAGTTGAAAACAGCATAAATTATATCCTGTCAAAGAGATTCTCTAAAGTTTATTTACAATCAATTACTTTTTTAAAATATAATGATGCATTTAATGGGAAAAGTTGTATTTTTTTCCTGCATGCTGGCAACACTTTCTTTTTACACAAATTACAGCACAAATATTAAAAAAAAAAAAACCATAACTGCCTCACATTCAGCACTATTAAATCTATCAGGCTTCACCTCCTACTGTGACAATATTACTGTCCTTGCCTTATAAAATGCTGGAGATATTTGGATTGATTAAAATACATGAAAATCAGAGAGACTTTTATGTATCTACTCTGTTTTTACTTACGACTTCATAGGATTTTTTCTTCCAGGGGGGGCAAAAAAATTAGACAGTATTTGAAAGGCCTCCGTCATTATAAAGAACAATGTATAATACCAAGGTGGGAAGAGAAGAGAAATTCATGAATATACAGAAGAAAAGGAAAAAGAAAGTCTGGACAGGAGTAAATAATGGTCACATTTAACCAACTCTAAACTGAAAAGTATCACAAAGGAAAAGGCGAAAGCCCTCTGCAAGTTTCTGAGAGATCACGCTTCCCTAATGAATACTCCATCTAGTTACAAGCATGGAAGATAGTAAAATACTTGCCTTCAACTTCTGCCCAAGTATAATACACCCTGCTGGAAAACATGCTGCCAGAAGCTCCGTCCTTTTTTTTCATTTGTTCTTTTTGTTGACTTCACAGCAGCATTTGCATTTCCTGCAATGGGACACATAGAAACTTTAAAGCAGATTGTCCTTCATGTAAGACAAGTATATATAGGTGACAGGAATCAATGTAGGTATCTAAATCCCAGCTGGCAGATTTGAAAGTCTCCTACTCAGTAAAGGGAGATTAGGATCAGGCTAGTGCAGCTCCTCAGGGTGTATAATAGGGGGAGCTGCTCTTCCAGATGATATGAAAGGGTGGCTGTCTGACATGGAGGCAGGTATTTATTTTGGTGGACTTCCATCAATTTTTTTGCTCGATCAGAAAGACTGATTCTAAAATGTTATACCTAAATTACTATGGAGTGTTATGTTCTGACTGGAAAGATATAACAACTAGCCTGTAACCCCTATTTTACAAAGTAAGTACAAAAATACGTTTCTTGGAATTTACCTTCTGGAGGCTAATTTTTTTTTTTTTGCTACTCAGAAGAAAGCATAGTCAACTAGCACGTCTCATTCTCAAATACTAGAAAACATGAAATACATCAGGTATCTTCAAATGTTACAGTGTTTCAGAATAAAATCAGTTAAGGTCTCTAGTAGACAAAATTGTTTACTCAATTAACATTATTCCAAAATAATAAATTAATGAAACTCTATTGAACGTCTATCAGGTTTCTAGTTAGCATGCTTACATTTTTGAAAATATCAAATCAATTTAAAAATACCAAACCAATTCCATTCCTTTGGTCTCAATGTCTTCTACAGAACAAGCTAAGGTTAATTGCACTCCCCGCCCCCCCGAACTTTTGTAGCTCTCTACAAAATTCTTAATTGGAATACATGGTCTGTTTTCATACACTTCAACGTGAATGATTTGAAAGTGGCTGCACTAATTTCAATCAAAACCTTTAAAGAAAAAAGAGTTAACTTATTTGGGAAGACAAAAATTTGAAATAGCTAGTTCCCCAAAAATTGTTTTCTTAACGTTATCTGCAAATGAAAAAGGAATGTCAATAGAAGATTGTGACCTCTGCCTTCACTAACTTGCTTAGCTATGCATATTGCCCAAACAAACACATAGGGGGGGCCCAAACATACCTGGGGGGGTCAGGGTGGACTATCCCCCCAAACACCAAGGAAATCTACATCTCAGCATCGGATTTTCTCATCTGAACTAGCTAGGAAAATGGATGGGATTGTCTTGGACTCATCTCAAATCCAAGAAAACAAACAAGCATTATTTTAGATCAGCTAAGAAACCATGTAGTGTACACAATGCAGCATTTCTCCAGCTTACAAACTGGGATACAACACTTAAAGCTACTTTTGCAAACCAAGAATGGTCATCTTGTTCAAGCTGGATATGAATACGTTCTTCAGGGTTTGCTTTTGTGAAAAACACGGTCCCAGACACCTTCCAAGCTTTAGGGAATAATTGTAGACTCAGATAACTTGGATAATTATGAGAACTACTGCGAATTCTCTCTGAATTGAAGTAACTTTAAAAACACAATGTAATATGCTTCCTCTCGGTTTATCAAAGCAGTAGCAAGAAAGGAGCTTACCATTTCTACCCTACATAGCTAGCTAATTGTGGTCTCCTTTGTAAAACAGTATGCTCCACATTTTTTGTGAACACAGTGAAAGAACTAAGGACTTCCACATATATGTCTCGATGTTGATAAGGCTGCCGAAGTGCCTGATGAAGTGTTAATAAAGCAGTTAGGTGAAATATCAAGTACCGTTGTTACTTGCAATGCCTCACTGAAAGCGACTCTGAAAGTATCTGAACTCTCACATTAGAACTAGGTGAGAAGTATACATCTCTGTTAACCCACCAAAACTGTGCTTACAGAATGACAAAGTGTGACAATTGCACAAAGATGCTTCTGCCCATTCAACAGGAAAGGTTTTGACCATATGAAATTCCAAGTATGGTCCTGAAGATTGAAGGCATATTACAATATTGATGATAAATGTGTACACAATCATATTCATGGACAAAGACTGCAAATAACATTTCTAAATGCTTTATCTGATTATTAATACTTGCTGAGGTACAGAAGTAGTGCAACAGAAGCTGGTGCAGATAGCACTGAAATAACAGCAAAGTGAATGCAGACCCAGAACTCCAAAGGGAAAAAACTCTCCAACTGTGGTGTTAGATGTGGATGCTACCTGTAATATGGTAACATCTTTTATATATATGTTGACAGCTATTGCATTGTCAGCTGTTTGACTAACTGAGATTAATTAAAATAATTATTTGTAACTTATTGAGAAAGCTATATCTGCAACAACTAGATATTTAACTCTCAGTACTGGAAAGATGGTGAGTAGGCAGATTCGACACTATGTGGAACCTCATTTATTTCAGAGGCAGTTTGTACAGGTGACTATTCAAGTTTCCAAAAGAAAAGCAGAGATGAAATCCTATTTCTACAGATGGCCATCACAATGTGTCCTGGCTAATCTGTACTTCAAAGGCGAAGTAGGTGTCATTTATTTTTCAATCTCTACCTCTCACTGTACTAAATTTAAATATTTGGCTTGTAACCTCAGCCGGGATCAGAAAATGAGATTAAGGTAGGTATTGAAAATAGAGCTTTGTGCTACATAAAACCTATAGGTCTGAGAAGATGCAGGAATGAGGCAGCAGTCTGCCTATGTAAGTGACATAGGGATCAATGCTCGAGGAATACGGGACTCTGTTGGCTCAGAAGCTATCAAGACCTACATGGCTCCCTGCAAGGTCATGAGCTTGGCTCATTAGCAGCCAAACTGGCAGCCTGCCAAAATACTGCATTTCCCAGGTCTGCAGTCCTCCAGTAGCCAGCGTGGGACTTTCTTGCCCAGAGAATTTCTGCAACTTGTGTTCCAACCAATCACTCTCACTGTGAAACATCAAAATCCTCTGAAAACAGAAATGGTTTTCCTACATACTGTTACAGCTCTAAATTTTTCCTTGCATTATGCTTTGTTCCCATCTCTGAGATTAGACAATATTGTGTTTTGGAAAGATTCTTTACAAAATAGTATTATGGCTGCAAACAGATGATGTACACGAAGCTGAACAAAGCTGCACCTGCTGAAGAGACACACCTGCACTACAGAGGGATTTGGCTTGGGGATCCAGTCAAGCCAGGACAATTCTATTATTTCACCGTGTGGTCAGCCAAAGGCAAGCTGCCCAAACCAGAAAAGTTCTCTAAAAAAGAGCAGGAAAAGAAGCAGATGGCCTTGAATGAGGATATCACACTTCAAGAAAATGAAAATTATTAAAAATGGAAACCATAAAGTTAAATCTGAGGAAATAAAATACTTTAACTTTGCACAGATGTAATTTAAAGGCTCCATAAAAGACCTGAAATAAACTTGGAGCAGATAGAAAAACAGGCTCTAACCTAGTGACCGTAAGCATTCTCAATCTACTTTCAGAGCACTTAGTTCGTAACACATAAAATATTGAGCTAAAAGAGAACTATTGATGCGGATGTAATGGATGTGTAAGCAAGCTTTCTTTTTGTGTACATCTTAAAAGTAATTTAAAGCCTCATACGTTGCGAATTGCTGAGTCTAATTTTTAGCCTGGAGCAAATTTTTATAGCTAAATAACAAACTCTAATGATAAGGGTTTCTAATGGTCAGACTTAACTACTCTTCTGCTGCTAGGTATTCTAATGACCCACCCTAGCTTTGCTAGACCTGGCTCCACAAAACAGTTCATTCACCCGCTTTACATAAACTCTAAATTTCTACAACTTGAAATTAGGCATTATTTGGATACATTTAAATCTCATCTGTTTTAATGGAGAGCATGTGTTCATTTTCTTTCAAACTACCTTTGAAAGGATCATGAGCAAGTAATTAAAACTATTAGTTGACATTTCAGTTCTCAATAGCTCTAACTAGCCTAAATTTGTTCTCTTTAGAAATGGTAAACATATTCAAAACAAATAATTGCGAGTTATTAAGAAAATCGAAACTCTGAGTGTTCTTCATTTCATTCACATAAAACTAACTCCTCTTGACCTCTGAGTTTAAAACAACACTTTTTTGCAGTTGTTGTAAAACGAAGTACGAAAGTGCCTGTGCTTTTAACCAAATGAAGGCAGAAGTCCAAACACAATTTCCTGTGCCTAATAGACTCCAGGATTCACATCTTCTGATGACCAACTTAGAAGAACAATACTGCTATTCTATAGTGTCATTAATTCAAGGAAAGGAGTAACTCAGAAATCACTCTATGAAAATGTTAGTAAAAACTTGTTGCTTATTCCACATGGAACTGTATTCTTCTAATCTTGGACAGGTAATAAATCAGAGACAACCCAGATGCAGCATTCCGCTGTACTGCAGGGAAAAAAAACAACCCAAAAACCCAAAAAAACCCACAGACACACACATGTTGCAGGATGCAAGGTTTCCACAGATAGCGAATCATGGCTCTTCCTCATCTGTAACTTAGCTAGTGTCTCAGATCAGGGGCAGAACAGGAAATAAATTCAAGATTTCCTGACTTTCAATTGTGTCACACACACAGAACATTCAAAGTGTTGCCAGCTGATTAAGATATTCTCTGAAAGATGCCCCAAGACACCCATAAATTGATGAAAAACATCATAACAGTCCACATAATCAGCTGGCATAAATTAGAATAGAAGTCTTGGACTTGCATTTTTAATACCTTCTAATCTAATCCAATACATTGAGCACACAGAAAACATTCCTGCCTCAATTTTTCCATTAACTACTGTTGACTAATTGCACTGTTATGGTTTATAATCAGCAGAATATACCAAGCTTTAACAACAGTATGACAGAGTACAGCATTACATCTCCTTAACACTTGAAAAGGAATAAAAAATAACAAAACCTAATCTCCCTATAAATTGTGAAATGACTGAAAGAATTACATATTTTTTATTTAAATGGTTAAAATGATAGAGAGAACTGAAATCCAGTATTAACTAAACAACTAGAATTATTTCAGTGAAGTAAATCTGATGATTGCAGAATTAATTGTATTTACATAGTAATGTTTAAGTACTAGAAACTGCAAAAGGAAAAATTCTGAATATCAATTACGATAATTATGATTACAGACTATTGGGAGAAAGGAAAAGATCAGTCTTTTTTCCCTTTTTTTCTTTAGTATGTGCTTTTCTGTGCACAGTGGTAAGATGAGAGCTCCAGTTGCTATAACAACTTAACTCTCTATTATAATCAACAATCATCTAAGTTTAGTTGCCATTCTGCCCTTCTAAACCAATATATTCAGCCACAATTGTATGAATTCCATAAATCTTGTTACTAAAACCTATTCAAAATCTCAAAACAAGCTGAAGTATACTTACACATCAGAGTTAGTCTGAAGATGTCCTTCACTTCCTTATTGTAGCAATGTACCATTCACCATGCTTTACTTTGTCCATGAGAACATTTGTCCTGGGACAGCTATCCTCTGATGAAATGCAAAACTAAATATAAAACAGAATTAAAACTGAATGTATGAAACAAAATAAATTAAAATAACAATTTGAAATTTAAAATCTATTAAGCAATATTTTCTGATTGTATAAGCATCCCTACCATGTACCAAAGAAATTCCAGTCAGGTTAGCAACAAGAGTTAAGCTGCTCATAAAAAATAAAGTAATGAGCAGAGAGTATAGAACACCCAATGCATTTCAAAATCTAGTGACACAGACAGACTAACTACAAAGAGTATTACAAACTATATCATGAACTATAAAAATTTCTATTGCTGGCCTCAGTAATGTTTTCCTTCAGTAATCAACAAAATCATATTTGAAAATGGGAAAGATGTTAGCATTCTTCACAAATTCTCTAATTCAGGCCCTGTGGGCTCAGAATAAAATTAAGCCTTATCATCTACCCATTAATTATGATGTTGATCCGTAATAACATGCCTTGCATGTGACATCAAAACAGACAATCAGAGCAGAAGAAAAAAATGGAACCATAATATCAGTATGAAATATGTCAGGGTTAAACAGAAACTACAAAAGGTCTGTTACATAAGGTACAAAAGATAAACAAGTGATGCAGTATTAACTAAGATAACCGATCCTTTCTGAACAGAAAGAATGTAGGCCCAAAATGTACTTAAGCTTATATACTTTTACAATCACCTGTTCCTGCCTCATGCCCTACATGTTTTTTATATATTAACTTGCAAATAATGCAACACAAGCTTATACCAACACCCAAACCAGATAACAACACCTAACTGTCACGTTAGGTGCATGACCTTGCTTTCATTTATATCATAATGCAGAGATCCCAGAAAACTACTTAAACACAACACTGGAAGCTAAACCTACAAATGAGAAAGCCAGAGTGTACAACTGGGCAGTACAAATAATTTAGCCACAGCCAAACCTTTTGGCAATATTAACTTGTTAACTACATCTCTACTAATATTTTACAGTAAAGATGCAGCAGATGCATAAGAAAAATCACGAAGGTGGAATTAGCTTGAAAACATGGTTGCAGTTGCAGCTGAGCCCTAATGCAGAAATGCCCGGTCCGTGGTCCATGGATCAGCTTCCCTGTCCATGACTTGTTTTCTGCTGCTTTCTTCATGGCAGGGCAAAGGTGGCCTGTGGGGGAGATGGTGGGCTTGTGCCAGCCTTCCCTCTGTTGCGCTCTCTCCTTTGACTGCCCCTCTCCCTATAATGCTGTGATGAATAGGACATGCTCTTCAGTGCCTCAGTGGGAAGATACTGGAACCACCTTGGTTAAACGCTGGTCGTTACTGCCCTGGTGGAACACTAACCTTTGTTATCAGTTAACTATTAGGAAAAGTAACTACAATTTCAACAACACTATGAAAATAAATCACACACATTAAACCTAAACCAATCATAATTATTAAATCCACTGAGTCATGTTGTTTCCTGTTTGAATATGCCTGGTTTTAGGTTTAACCTACTAATTCATTATATGTTGTTTGTCCATCTGTTATTTACCGATTAATACAGTACACAAAAAATCCCACAGGAAATAAAAAAAAATACCAGCTCAGTATAAGTATTAGGTCACTAAAGAGAAAAAAAAGGTAATAAAAAACCCCACCCTACAATCCTATCACACTGCAGAACAATCAAAAGTATACTGGCATTTAACATCTATTTAAGCCTTTTTATCGATCGTATTTTTCTATTTCATTTAATTATAATGAAGATTTACATAAAATATATATGTGTAAAGACATGAAGACTTAGGAAGTGGGAACACTCTAAAAACAAATTGTGCTGAATTTTTTGATGGCAACGGCTTATCAGAAATCAATAATTCTAAAGCATAGTCATGAAATAAGAATAACTGATAGTCTTTGATAAGGTCCAGTTCTGCAGAATTGCAGTAGTGAAGAAACAGAATAAGCTTTGACTTCTGTTCCAAAGTAGCATTTCATAACATAGCAAAAAAAGGCTTGCTTTTGATCTTAGTTTATTAGATCCAGATCAGCGAATAGAATGAACTATTTATCTTTAAAAAGTAATATCTTTTTGATTATATGTCATAGCAAAAATCTTATCTTTGTCTTGCAAGTTTGAGACTAATGACGACAATGTTAGGAGTCTTGTGAACCTTGACAGTAGTTCAGCCAATTATGTGATGAACGATGAAGATGGAGTCTTCTTTACTCCTCTGCGACATTTCTAGAAACCGTAATTCTGAAAATCTAAATGGAGTCATTGCTTTTCACCCCTGTGGGCAGAGCCATAATTCTTCAGATATACATTCTAACTGGGTTTTCTAATAGCTCCATTCATTTCTCAATCTTTCTAATAAGACTGCCAAAGAGGACAGCTTGTCTCTGGCACATTTCTCTTCCAAAAGGACAAAATCATCTGAACTATTATTCAAGCCTTTCAGCATCACATTTTGGTCATCAGAACTTGTCAAATTAAACAAACTAATATTGCAATTTAAAAAGAAAAATGAAAAAGACAAAAGAAGACTCTGTGGTTCCTGTAGTTTCCACAGCACACTTTGTAAAGTCAAACGTGTTTTAAAAGTAACTCCTCATCTACGAAATACAGAGGGATATATACTAAGCCAAGGCCAATAACTGGCATTCACTATGTGGTGTGAAAATTTTCACAACAATTTAGAACCTAAAATTGTAACCAAATCCTGAAGTACCACTGCATATAGTAGTACTAAAATGTAGAAAATATCCTACTGAATTAGCAAAGGCAATTTTTGAGCAGGTCAGCAATTTGTTCATGCAAAACATAGGCCAAAATGGTTTAGCAAAATCTTAGCTTTACAGTCTGTTAAAAAAACCAAAAACAAAAACTTTTTTAATATCCCCAAGAAGTCTATGGGGAAAAGAAAAGCAGCGTGGAAATAAACGAACTTTTAAATCAAGTTAAGGGAAAACTTTTTGATCACACCAATGATATATCATTACAATACATAAAATTGTAGCTCAGAGTAGCAACAAGAAATTGCTACAAAACTTTATTTTAAAAAAACACAGCAAGTGAGAAGTTTAACTTTATTTGTATATATGTGAAATATGTATATCATGTGAAATGTGTATATGAGAGTTCTCATGTGAATGAGGAAATTATAGGTTTACTCTCAGCATAATTTAGATTACGGAGTTACCAGTGAATGACAAAAAGCCTCTTCAGAAAAAGGAGGACTCAGTTTAAGAAGTATAAAGGAAGCCTGAAAATTTGTATGGGTGGAATGGCTTGGAATAAAAGAGCACAGTCAAAACCTGGTCTGGCACTTCCAGAAGTTGCCTTGTCAGCAACTACAGGGACTTGTTAAACTTTGTGACCCGCATGCTAACAAGTGTTTTGATGAAAAGCTGGGGCTTTGTGTTCAGATGGCTTCATTTATACTGAAACATGAAGACTATAATGTCCTATGCCTCACAGAACTCTATGTTCAATCCTAAGTGCTGGGGTAGGATTCACATTTCACTTAATTATTCTGCATTAATAGACATGAACCATCCAAACACACTGCTATAAAAACTACATCTCTTCCTAGGAGTAAAAAAAGCTATTAGAAATCTAAAGCTCTACAACCACATTAATTCAGAGGCTAACAAACAGACCTTAAGTGGGAAGGATCTGTATGTAATTTTTCTGCTACTCAGTCAATATATGCATTTCCCTCTATGAATGAAGATATTCCTAGCCATTTTATTTCATGTTAATTCCACCAAATGTGAAAGTTATTAAAGCCAAAGTAACGTATTTTTTGCTGTAGTGGTTTCTTCTTAAAGCTCTCATTTCTCAGCGTGTCCAAAGTGCCTCTGTTTCAACAAACTCTTGTCTTGAGGAAACACAACACCATTATACATGAAATCTGCTACCTGCTCCTAACACGGAAAATATAATTGTCTCATAGTTCAAAGATTTAGAAGAAAAGAAATCTTCAGATTCATTGTTCATTTGTAAAGAGCAAATGGAAACAGAAGCTGAAGAGAGGGCTTGGATTTTGACAGTTGACTTTCTTTAAAAGAGAGAAAATATCAGAAAGTGAAAATATTGCAGTGAGTGAAAATAGGGTTGACAGCACAAAGGATGTTTGTTGTTTGATAGAAAATGTTCCTTTGAAAACTTAGCAAACAAAATCAAAAGCTTAGGTTTTGTCTACAGACATGATTGGTACAATCCAAACCATCCCCTTCTTTTAATACAGTAAACTCAAATCAGCTGGACTCAGATGAGTTGACTGCAGTCCATTTGCATGACATTTTCTGGCAAGTTTTAAAATGAGAACAAATCCCAATTACCAACACTCAACAATGTCCACAATCTGACTGAAAAATGGCATCTCTCTGTAACAGAGTGTTTGGCTGTAAAATAATTAAATGCCCAATACAGTTCTCGACAGTCATGGACTATTAGACAAAGCCAAGGAACCAGACAGTAATGGGAGCAGAGTAAACAAACAGGTCACATTCCCTTTACTAATTTATTTCATATACTGTCTTGATTTCAATGGAATGTTTTGTCTTCATGTGGATTTCTTATTTAGGGAAATACTGGTTTAAAAAATTCCAAAACACTGACCCATTACTTCTTGAGGAAGAAATATGTATTCACCAAAATGGTAAAAAAATTTTAAAAAAATTAAAATTGTGTTTAAAACAAAACAGATTCTTTCCTGGGACTTACAGAATAAACCTACCTGAATGTATTCTTCTTTCATGCGCTGTTTGCATACTTCTGAACACTACACATGTATAATTTTTGGACAGATGGACAAGACGGGGGAGTGAGCACAGACAGAACGGCTGACCCAGGCTGACCAAAGGGATATTCCATGCCACGTAACCTCATGCTCAGCGTATAAACTGCGGGGTAGTCTTTCCAAAGTAGCTGTTGCTCAGAGACTGGCTGGGCATTGGCCTCCTTGTGGGAGGTGGCGATTACCTTTGCATCACTTGTTTTGGTTTTGTTTTATACTTCCTCTTTCCTTCACATTAAACTGTCTTTAACTTGACACACGGGTTTTCTTGCTCTTGCTCTTCTATTCTCTCCCCCATCCAGCTGGGGACGGGGTGGGGGAAGTGAGAGGTTGTGTAGTCTTTAGCTGCTGGCAGGGGTCAACCAAACACAACCGCTTTCAGTTCGGAACTCATGCTGAGCAGCACATGGCACTCTTTATGTTCTTTTGTTGGAAACCTCACAAAACTGGTCCACCCAGGCCAATTGTCTTGGGCAAAGTTTTCATGATTTGAGATTCAATAATCATTTTACAAAATTCATCCTAGTACAACTGAACCCAGGATTAAGCAGTGAAAGTCAGTATATGCAGAATCATAAGGAGAGGCAGATCAAAATTTTCTTATATGTTCAAATGCATATTTGTAAAGCAAATGCACTCATTAAATCTGGAGCTATGAAATAACACCTCCTTTTAGTTTGCTTCACTGTATGTATCTCAGTGCTTTTGTATAGCTACTTCACAACTTGACAGCTACCTTCATAATATTTTTAATTAAAATACATTAAATACCTTGAAGAAAAGCTAGCCACCCTTCAACTTTGCAGTTTCCTTTGTTCTGCTTAAGTAATACCAGAAACTGTACACCACTGAAAACACCTTTCCTGGGATGCAAATGAGTGGTTATGTGAAAGCCTCTACCATCTGCAGTGTTTTCCTCAAACGACTAAATTTAAGCTGTTGGTAACTTTTGGCTCTTCTGTTGGCTTGTGTTGGCACCAAAAGGGAGCATGTTCAGAAAGAACTGTTGGGACAAAAATGCAACCGCATCAGCACAGGCAGTGCATATTGTAACTCTCCTTTTAGTTTTAGTCTTCAAAGATAAAGGTTGATTCTCTCTTACATTGAATACCCCTCGTCAGCTATAAACCAGATTCTCTTTTAAAATGAAGATACATTTGATACATTTCTCTTACAACTGTCTTAATTTTAAAATCTTTTTCGCAATGTACCACAGTCACCATGAATTCAAGAGTAATATAGAGCAAATTCAGCAAACAGCAAATCAATTTTTGACTCAAAGCCCAGACTGCCCAGATCTTTTCTCCCTTCCTGCCATTCAGCCAACAGTATCCAAAAAAAGTCATTTATAACACAATATTCACCACGACCATGGGAATAATAACACCCTAATATCCTTTGCCCAAAGGTGAAGCAACCAGTTAACATAAACCCTGCTGAACTGCTTTGATTCTTGCACTTTGTGTTTTGTGCCATGTTTGGCAAGAAAAGCAAAGTCTGTATTTCACCTACTGCACCATTCTTTTATATGTGAAGTATATTTTCACCAATAATAGTTTATTGAAGTATAGGAATCATTTACTGCTTTCCCATTCCCACTGCAAAATCTCATAATTCTTAAATTACATTGTTTCTGTCCAATGTATACTAAAACCAGGTTAAGTGAGATTAGTACTGAAAACAGGTTAAAAATAGATTTATTGACCAGAAAGAGATGGATTTAAACGTTATATATTCTGAAGGAGGGGCAGGGGGAGAGGGGACTAAGAGGTCTCGCAAGGGAGATTAGACTTTGCTACTTAATAAAATATTAAGTGACAATCAATCAAACAGGAATGTGTGGGAAGCACAGTTTTGCAGTACTGCTCTTTTAGGATTTGGTTTTTTAAAATTTGCATTCCTTTCTGCATGCATTTGAGATATACGTATATTGGCCTTTTAATGCTTAGAAATGGCTTTGATCTTGACTACTTGAAGGAACATAAAGATATAAATAGTGTGAGTGGATATGATTAATCCTAGTAAGGACAAACATAAAAATCCAAGTTAAGCTGTTCTGAATTTTTCAAACGTACCTTAGGAAGTTCAGTCTTTAGTTCATGTCAGTCATACAAGAATGATCTACAGAAGAAGTCAGAAAGGTACCAGTGTTCAAGGTCCCCAAATACCACTAGTGCCAGCTTATCAAAGATAGGAAACTAGGAAATCAGAAACATCAGCTTTCTGCTTGAGTAGCTGCCACTCTCCTTTGAGATGGAATAAAGAGTAAGAAAACATCATTCCTGCTGCAACATAACTGTCAAAATAATGAAATAATATGCGATGATCAGGGATGATAATGAAAATAGTCAACTGTTCTAAGAAACTGTCATCAGTAGATAACAAGTGCCTAATGGCCAGGATTTGATGGCTACTTATAAGGTGTGGAAATAGAACTCTCTAATTTATTAGAGGAATTCTTAACTGAACACCTTAAAAAGTGGCCCTAAATCTGCATTAAGATGATGCAATTTTCTGCATCTGTGTGAAGAGGGCAGTAAAGTGAGATGAGAGGAAGAGCTCTTGCGATTAAAAGAGGAAATTTTTAAAGGCAAAAGGCAAAAAAAAAAAAACAAAAAAGCCCACAAGACATCACCAATATTCTATCTTCTCAATGCAAGAACCCAGCAACTCCAAAGATACCCGTCACACAAAACAGTAACTTTGAAGGTCCTTAGTATCTTCAGACAGCATCGCTGAAACGTGAGCTCTCATCTCCTCATGGGCATAAAATATATCATTTAGGTATACACATGTAATCTGACCTGAATCCTTAACCTACTTCTTTCCAACAGCAGCTTTAATGGATGCAGTTGATTACTTCTAGTGAAACTACAAAAAATTACATGAAATATCAGAATAAAAAGGAAAAAGTATGGCCCAATTGCTTCAACAAATTAAGTAAAATTTTAGAGAATTCTGCAACATTTTTCAGTATTCAATTGACTGGAAGACAAATTCTCCTTCCTTCCATTACCAGCCACCCAATACTTTTTCATAGATACTTTGTATTTATTGGCTATTCAACTAAAAGAAAATTAACTTACAGAATAAGAAAGGCAGCATGGCAACAGAGAATAGTTAACTAATCAGTTAAACACATGTACCCTTTTTTCAACAAAAATGGCAAAGTCATGTAAGCAAGACCGTATAATGTCATAGCGAACATTTTTTCAAAATTAGTTTAGTATTTTCACAGCAAAACACATAACACAAAGCAGTTAATTAGTTACTTTAGTTTCCCCCCTTTCCACTTGTTTCTTTTTATGTATTCCCCCACCAATGTCTTGAATTTTCAGCAGAAATACAAAACTAAAAAACCTACACCCCACCCTTCGTAAGCTAACGCGTAGACTGAAACAATTTCATTTCTTCAAAAAAAGTTTGTTATTTTGACCAGCCCTATACAAGCTATTCATGAGAAAAGTACTTTCACTAATTGCATTTTGAAAGGAATATTGCACAAAATAGCTATACTAAGTCTTGTTACTCAGTGAAGCCTGTATTTCAGTAATAATCTTCCAATGCTAATGATGTTTGTACTCAATGGAGGAGCAAAACCACTTCATTAAGTTAACGGTGTAATTCTTAGATATTTCCAACAAATTATAAAGCTTTGATCTTCTGAAAAGCACAATATGATTGTAATTTTCAAACCATTTGAGAAAACTTTTACCCACCCAGAGTACATATGTATTAGAAAAAATGATGCATATAAAAAACTATATAGTTCAGCATCCCATTGTGATTGAGAAAATGCTAGAATGTTAGCACCACTGTTTCACTCCTAGATCACTCAAAAGTAAGGTGAAGTAGTACTCTAAAGTTTTGCTGTAAAAGCTGCATTTCTCTGGGAAAACGGGAGGAAGGTTTTTACTTAGCATGATTTATCATCAACTATCTCTGTTATATAAGTGTAATTATTTTTCCAACTGTCTCCCTAGCTATCATATTTTGAACAGAAGAGACATCTGATAATAAAACTTAGAAGAACAAAAACCAAATCAACCTCTAAGCTCCAAATCACACAAGTATGGACAAATACAGAATCAAAGAGCCAGCAAAGCAAACAAACAAACAAAATGCTCTAACAGTTTCTTAGTTTTATTTTAGCAGCTCTTGACTTGGGTCACCACCGGGAGACCATCTGGAAACTTCAGGCAGCAGGGTAACACAGGCAGTACTTGGCCCAGCAATCTCTAACGCTGGAAGAAACCTGTCTGTCTGTCACTCTGTTTACAACATCAGTATTTCTAACTCTCGTCTCAGCTCCTGAGTTGATAATTTTTCCTGGCTTTCAGATAAGATTCATTCTCTGTCTGCAACTGTCTCTACAAAGCCCAAAGGAAGTTTTGCAACATTATAGAGTAATTAAAAATGTTTCTCTAAACAGAGATACCTTCAGGGACCAGGATGAAGGAGAAACTTTCCTATATGACATGCTTGTAGGCAGAATCATCACCAGCACTAAGCTCTCCAAGCTTTAACCAGTAAAGGCACTAACAGTGTCTAATAATAATAATGAAAAACCTTCTAAATGAAGCATACACTGTTTACCAGAGGAATACATAAGTTTGCTGACCCACAGATGGACCTGATTCATTCTGTACACTTATCTGTTTAAGTGATAAGTGTACAGAATGATAAGTGTACAGAATGAAGTGTACAGCAGGGGTGTAGCTGAATGTCATTTGAACACACTGTGCCAGTATGATAAAAACACACAAACAAAAAAACCCAAACTCTCCATTTAAGTATGATGATGACATATATTCAATTTGTCTACTGGAAAACTGGAGTAAATCTGAAAGAATTACTGAAATAAATCTATTTCTAAAGCAAGCCTAACAAGGGACAACATAGCCACTCCCCCCACCCTTCCCCCCAAAACCCCCAAACAACAGGTGATATAAACTCAGGGGTTTTTTTCTCTGAAAAAATGTGTTATAAACCTGTTCAGGACGTAGCAGAGTGATTTTAACTTGACAGCTGACAACACGTGGTACTTATACGGAGTGCTATCAGCCTTCATATTGGCAGACAAAAAAGCCCTGTGTGGTTCCTGCGGTTACGTGGCTGGTCTGAGGTTTATGGATTCCCCCGCTCATATTCTTTTAATATGTGCATTTTATAGCTTCCAAGATACAAAAATACAGACTTTGAAAATCAGAGATCAACTTGGTCACTTGTGGCAGGAGGCGTCACATCATGGATGATACAAACAAGGCACGTATTATGCACATGGTGGCTCTCTAACATTAAAAGAAAGCTTCAAAATGATATACATTCTTGTTTGTACGCATTGGGCTCAGGACTTCAACTATCTTTTGCAATTAAATCTATCAAACTTCAAGCTCCCAATTAAAAATTTTCAAATGCATCATGCTCCAGGGTGTCTGAAATTAAAAACCACTTTACATGTTTGTCAAGTCCTCTTTTGTAATTTTTACAGTGTTGCTCTTTCTACTGTGATAAGTGCTGCCAACCCCTTTCCATTTATGCGCCACGACAGAAGAAAAAATAAACAAAATTCCTTCAGACAGCTCATTCCCAACTACGGCATTTTGTTTCAGCAGTGGTTGATCCTAGCTTTCTCAGATATCTATTCTCAGGAGGGGGACAACGGGGAATCAGAGAATGTCTCCATATTGCCATTCTTGAAGAAGGCTATAGCTCCAGAGGAGAAGCTGGAAACAGCACGGCTGGTGCCTTGAAGGCCACCCTTCCTCATGCGCCGGGAGGAGCTGTGCTCCACGCAGGAGCTCTGCTGCCACCGGCCCCTATGTTTGAGCGTTTGCTTGTGCAATGGCTCTTTCCAGTGTTGCCTCCAACAGACATCAGCTAATCATCAAACCTGAAAATACCTTTCTAAGTTCACTTTACCTTTTGGTAAAAGGGGAAGAAAGGAATGACTGTGTTTTTGTTCAGCATGGGGATACAGCCAGCTCCTAATTTTTTCTAAGCACCTGAAGACAAAAAAAAAAAAAAAAAGACAAATTCTCATACTCTGAGAAGTCAGTAAACCTTTACATTTTGTTTCCCCAACAAACTCTTCTTCTAGACATGAATGCTTCCTATATGATGGTCCAAGTAAATATAACTATGGATAAAAGAGGTTTATTCCTGATAGGCTAGTACACTCTTCCTAAAATAAACTGTTTCATGCGCATAGTGATGTTGTGGTGAGTGTCCTACCATGGAGACAGAAACATGTTTTGGGTCTTGTGCTCCCCATCTCTCAGAACTGATTCACCAGAAGCCAGAACCTAAAAACAATGTGGTTTCTTAAACAAGACTACAAAAGGAGAGATAAACACGGTCAAATACACAGTTCTCAATTTATATGAGTATAAATTAAAAAAATGATGTGATGTATGACACCAACATTGTTTATCTATACAGGTAAACCAATGGACGCTGAATGAAAAACTTTCAGTGGGAGATACTGAACAGGACTGGAACTGCAGGAACTGTAATTCCTTTTTTCTCTCCAATGGCTTCATTCGCCTATAGAGAAAGATGATAGCTATGAAGCCATCCAGATTTCAAATCTAAAATTGCTGAGGATGAGAGAGAGAGAAAATGTTCCAGCTCAAGCCTTCCTTTGCCATGTAATAACGCTGTAGGTAAGTATTTTAACTAACCGCTACCATTTCTGTTAACTTGAATTCCTATTTTACCTTTAAAAGGAAAAGTCAGGGTCTACAGAGGAGCCCAAATTGGCATTTACCTGTAAACGCAAAATGTATTTAAAATATATTATATATTTAGGAGACAAATAGCAGTTAAAACAGCAGTATGAATGCAGTTCATAAGAAAATAGTACAGTACAAGTAAAAGTCACATAGTAGGTATAAAAGGAATATGCAGAGCATGAAGTATGAATTACATTCTCCTGGTATAATGCTAGGGGCAGATTAGAATTCTTCATTTTTCTCTTTCCATCAATTATATAAGGGACAATTTTTTTTCTGACTCAAGTTACATTTTGCAAGCAATGTTTACGATGTGTGTAGTATTTTGTTTACTCAGTTTTGCAAAACATCCTGTTTTGATATTACATTCCTACCACAGGCCCTTGAAAATTAAAACATGTTCAGAGAGAAACATAAATACTTGACGTCAGTCTGTTAACATTGTAAGTGCTCCCTCTTTTTTCTCAACCCCGCATGAACACTAATACTTATATTTCATAAATGTGTATATCTGATTGTTGTGTTACCTTCTACACCTTGTAAAATAAAACCAGCATTCTCTGATGAGACAAAGGTAAAGTTTCTGAGTAAACTCTGAATTTCTTCTCCTTGAACAGCAAAGATGAAGACATCTGGAAGACAAATAGGAATCTACCCTAAACAAACACTAATATAAGCACCCAGGGAGATATTTCTTATGCTTCCCTTGAAGAAGCAAAAGCATCTCTGAGCAAATAATTACTTGAAGGGAATAATGTGAATCAGCACTGAGGAAAACATAATGAATTCTTCCTCTTCAAGAAGCTATGAAATACTTCATTGTGCGTTTCCCAGTATTTTTCCTTGGGTTATAAATTACTACGTCACTTTCTGCCTGGAAATGCGCCCTCCACAATTCTGCCTGCGTCTAGACAGAATTGTGGAAGGCACCTGAGCAACAGCCACGTCCCCAGAACGAGGTGATCAAGCATTTTGTTTGGTTTTGGCAAACCTCTATCAATTTTTTTATTCACCTGCAAGATGCTATAGAGTTTTTACATGAAGTGCAAACAGTTTTAGTCATGAAGTAGAATGGAATTCATTACTATTTCTTTGTATTTAAGCAAGTTTCATATTTTCAGAATTACCTTCAAAATAATCATATCAGGCTCGTGATAATCATGTTTTAAAACACATTATTCTAGGGAGGTTTCCTGAAAAATTAAAAGTGTGGGCAATACCACTCAAAATACATGTAGTCAAGAATATTTAGTTACAAAATTAAAAAAAAAAAATTAATTAAAAAAAAAAAACCAAAAAACAAAAAACCAAAACATCCCAAACACCACCACTTAGTATCCCTGTGCTGGACTACTATTCTTTCCTAAGAATCCCACTGCATTCGGGTACTGAGATATATTTTCAGATCTATCCATAAGGCTTTCAAGTGAGGATGCAAGTAACCATAAGGGATGACAGGAGGAAATCACCTGTCAGTTGCCAGAAAAGAACTTTAAACCAAGTTGTGCACGTGCTATGTTTATTACAAGTCAGTTATTCCTTTGGGTTTGAGGGATTTTATTTTTTTTCCTGCCACCAAGCTACACATCTTGTATTTTAATATTACTACACTGCATAACACAGTGCCCTTTAACTAGTAAGGGATTTCATTTCCTGAATGCAAACTAGATTGCAGAAGAGGTTAATAAGCAGAATACAGAATTACGTATTTCATGTAGGCTAAAAATTTAACAATGTGCGTTTGTTTTTCTTTTTGGCTCTTATCCAGTTACTCTCCTTTGTACATAAAGCCTTGGTCCCCAGCACACCAGTGAATTATTGTAAAAAACACAAAATGTTCTGAAACCTCATAAAAAGAGAGAAAAGCAGCAACAATTAAAAGACACGTATTGAGCTATCTCCTGTATGACTGTTTCTCATAAAAGTCAGTTTTATTTCACTTCTAAAATGACTCAGTCGAGCACAAAATGACTGATCATTGCATTAAATGTTGTTCATAGCATGTATTTAAGCCAACTAATCAGACAACCCATTCTACATTTTTATCAATATTCTATTTCATGATTAGCAAACAAGCTGTCAGCCTCACTATGTTTTCTCACAGAAATTAGGTTAATCTATGTAATTTTGATGAGAACAACAAAATTCTGAAGTGTAGTGTTATATTCTGAAAAACAAAGCTACATAAAGCAGCAGGGCAATTTTCACTTTGCACTGCCTGTTACAGGAGACGGTACACTTTAGACTGGAAAGCAATGAAGTGTATGCATCAATCTGCACCGAGTGACCGTAAGTCAAATCACAGCATGCGACATGACCAAGTCTAACATGGCATAGAGCAAAGTCATGTGTGTACCTTACTCAGCTCAACTTAGTTAAAGGATATTTTCAGATTTTTATATGTTTCCCTTTCCTTTTCTGTGTGGCACATTACAAGAGACCTGAACTGGAACCCAGAAGAAGACAACACGTTCCCCCAGCACATCTCCACTTCCTCATGAAAGCTGGAGAAAAACACATATCTAGTGGTCTACGCATGCTGTGCATCAAGAAACGCAAAGGAACAAACACTTCCCTCTCCCTTTCTCTCCTTAAAAGGATCCAAACAAATTATTTTTACTCCAGGCAGTTGAGGATTGTTAGAAATAACACAACAGCCTTTTAAAACTCTGAACATACTGGGGAACTGAAAAGCAGCATATCCTTGAAGAATGAAAATACAATATAAATCCAAAGCTTAGGAAGAAGGGAACATCATCAAGATGAGGCTGTCTGTTTTAACCTAGGTACAAGTAGCTTCTCTCATTTCTAACAAACACTGGAATTCAGTTTTTGAAATGCTGATTTAATTCAAACTGTATCCACAGGTTTAAAATCTCACCTCTTCAGCTGCTGATTTGGGATTTTAGCACTGCAGAGCAGCCAAGTTTAGACAACCAAGAGAACAAACGCTTTCAAGACTTCCTGTTCTGCTTGACTTACTTGGAGAAAATTCAAACCAATAAAAGAGAACAAAAAGGTACTTTTTTTCGCAGGCTATAGTTTCTCTGTGAGACTGATTCCTGACCATCCTATGAAGAAAAAGTCCAAGCTTACCAGCAAATGCAATAAACATTAGACACACTCCTACTTCAAGAAGTTGTTGTACAAACTTTCTGCCTTAAAACTTTATCGATAGTCTCTGTGTTGAGGAGAGACTTTTTATTTTTTTTTATTTCACATTCATTGGTGAAGAGTTGCTAAAAAAAGGTAATTGGCCTGCAATTATTGCTTGTTACAGTTTCACCTGCTTGTATTTGTGGTTTCCTTGAATGTCAAGCTCACTCCTTAGGCTACTGTCAATCCTCCCTTTCAAACCATCCACTAAAGGCATTAACCCTTTCCTAGTGCAAAACCCAGCACCATAGCCTATTTCAGCCAAGTCTTCAGAGCTGTCCATGCTTTAAGGAACAAAATACAGCTGTTCCAGTCAGGTGTACTGATTTGATCACGTACAATATTATGCAGGCAACATATTTTACAAAATCCTTCTCTAATAGTTCTAGTAAGATCTCTGCAAGAGCATACTCTTCTGTTAGGCTACTCGAATTTAGGAACAATAACAACAGCCTAGTGGCTAACCTGCAAGCAGAGGCAATTTCCATATACTACTTGATATGCACGGAGTTTTGTAGATACATTGTTAGGAATGAGGTGTTAATGGTCCTCCTCTATGGGAGTTGGAAGCAAATATGTTAACTGATCTCATTTAAATAAACGAATACTAAGCACTCAGATTAAATTGCTCTGTATAGTAAAATCACAAAAGAGGATGCCTGGTGCTACCACCTGAGACAAAGCGGTCAGAGAGAAGCATGGAGCTAACAGGTGTAGTTCCTACATTATTTCAAAGGCATGCAGTGGCGACAAAACTATTGCACAGAACTGGGAAGGACAGCTCTGCACCTCCTAAAGCAGCACAGACTCCAAGTCCAGTGTAGAGTCCTTCCAGAAATGCGAGAGAAGGAATGCTGCTTGTTTATTTTGTTCCTGCCACTATTCAAGGAAAGAGAAAACATTAATTTTTTTTACAAATAAATGAAGCACAGTAAGAAAATCCCCCAACTTGCCGTCACTATTTCTCAGCCAGACAGAAACCACCTTACACTTGAATTCGGGTGCTGTTGGGCCAAGCTGACAGGAATATCCCTATCTGATGACTGATTTGAGCCCTAGGACCCTTCTAAGACCCAGTAACCTTGTGATTGTGACTTTCAGCAGGTTCTTTATTGAAGGAAACAAATCTCCTTGCAGCAGCTACTCGTCTTAAAGAGCATTCAGAAATTCTAGTTTTCAGGCTAAAAAGTGACATTTGACAAGTTACTCCTCAGTGAAGCATAACTGGCAGGGTTAGTCGGTCAGTAGGGAGCTTGTTCCCTAATTGCACAAGGGAGAAGGTTTATGCTTCTTGAATGACAGCCTTGCTAGTCTGTCCAAGATGATCCCTTTCTTTAGGATATAGTTCTACCCTAAAGAAAGCACCAGTAAAATACATTACCTGATACACAGAAATCTTGAGACACTGGGTAGATTAAACTGACCTAGAACTACATGGTTTTGAAACCCTGTGTAATTCTTTAACACTATCAGTGAAGCATGTGAAAGCTAAAATCTTTCCATGTTAAATTATTTCATTCATTTTTATGATAAAAATAATTTCTTTTAGCATAATAGAGTTTTGCTAAATAAGCTCTAAGGAGAGGGCAAATTTGATTTTTGCAGAGGTTTTTTTTTCCCTGGTACAGAAAAATATCGCAGGCTGTCCTCACCATACTGTGCAATATTTTCTCTCATTTTTCACTGGAAACCCACTATGGATACAGTCCTTCACAGGGACACAGTATATACTGTTATTCCAGGCTAATGACATAGCTAGCATAGTGGATCAGAATATTACAACATCAAATGGGAATGAATAGAAAGAGGGACGTAACTGAGGTAACAATAAGCTGTTGTGCATTAAACCAGCAACTGAAATTAATAGGTAGGTAGCATTTATTTGTACTGTTTTATCGGTTCCTGATTATCAGTAGCCTGAAAACAAGGACGCTTGTCATTGCATTAAAAGTAATCATTAAATATCAACTTGCTTTTTTTAAACTAACAATGCCGTATTAAACAAACAAGTTTTCCAAGTTTTAAGAACAATGTAACATTTAACTTCATAAGGACATAAAATGCTTTCAATTCTTACTTTACATCCAAATGTCTCCATGCATAATATTCATTAGATTGAATTAAAATGGCCATTTTGGATGCTAGGTCAACTGTGCCTACCTTTGAAGTTCTTCATGAAGAATAACAATTTCAGTTTTTGCCTGACTACCAGATAGACTTTTCACAACACCTATGTCAAGAAACAGACCTCGCAGTGTATCAGCACTCTTGAGTGTGATGAGCATACATTCATAGAGCAGACTCGTTTCTTAGAATAATTCAGAGATGCTGTTTCATGGGTTGCATGCAGATCTGCCAGAAGAACACTGGTAGATTTATCAGCAACATTTTAAGATAGCCCCAACTGTCCACCACCTCCTCGACCAGGCTGGCAGGGTGTGAGTGCGCTACAGCTCCCCTCGTTCAGTCTGAGGAGCGAAGACTGATCTAGGTGGGTCTGCACTGCAGTATCTGAGAAGAACGTGAGAAGGTGAGCTGAAGTTAGATTATTGTTCCTCTCTCCACCTCACACATGCAATACTGGCTGAGCCAGGAAGCTGGGGACAAGGATGTGTGATCCAAGCACTTGGCCTACTTCAGCTGATAACACGACTACCTTTCCTGCAGCTCCTGCCTGCTCTTTATGAGCCTGGTAAGTATTCTTAACCAAGTGACAAAGTGCCAAGATCCACAGGAAGAAAACTGGGGGAAAACAAAAAGAATCTATCTACAAAGCTGAAGCTATTGCCATCAGAAAGCATTAAACATTAGTGAGTTTACAGGGTGATTTACAAGCTGTTCTGAGAAGAGAGGATATCTGAAATCCTTCATGTTCCCCCTTTCTTACAACAAACAAATGCCTAAAGCTGAACAAATAGGAGAAAAAAAAATCTTGTGTGAATTTTTAATTAAAATTAGGGCAAGAAACATCCAATGCAAAGCAACCTTTTCTTTGAACACCGTGACATAAAAGCTTCCTAGCAGCATATCTATTTGGATCACGATAAGAAGTGATGCACTCAGCGCTGAACAATGCAGATACTGAAAAAAACCCAGAAAGCTTGTACTCAAAGCAAAAGCCCTCTCCCCCATAAATGTATTTTGCCCAAGCATCACTTCTAAAATATACCTCTGGGGTGAAGTTTTTTAATCAATATCAGAATGCTGCAATTTTCTAGCAAACCTGTTGCCAAAAGAAAGAAAACATTTATATACCTAAGATGTATTTATTCTCTTGTATACTCTCCTGTTGAGCTAAAGGATATGCAGAAGTGATCCTCTTCTTTGCTGATATGAGGTTTGCTTGTGGGTAAAAATGAATTGGTGTGTACAAGGTTGATGAGGAGTTATTAGATGAAGTGTTATGTGACACTGCACAGACTTGGAGTAGCAAGGACAAGAGCCACACTACAGAAGTTTTTTAAAAAGGATAAAAACTCTCCCATTTTTCTGGCTTTAACAAGCTTATGTTGCAGCTCAACTCTGCAGAGATCTTTGTAAAGAAGCTAAGGTGAGAAGGGAACAGCTACCATGCACAGTCCTTAGCTAACAAACGCATGGTAAGAGAAAACAGAAAGAGTCATCTGCTCCCTCCTAGCCATATAATCGCGCAAAAGCCATTTTGCATCCTTCTTTATCCATCTGTGATACTATAAAGCTATCTCAGACTTGAACTGCATGGTCCTTGGCTAAAGCCTGTGATCTAGCAGTAGAAGACCATCTCCTTTCATTAATATATTGTTTCAAAATGCTCTATCATTCTTTACTCACACACAGGAAGGATATAACAAAAGAGAAAATATCGCTTGCTGTTTGTGCACTTTGTGGTGATCTCACCCAGTACCCACATTTTGCACAAAGCATAACAACTGCAGGAAAGTGTATGCTAAGAAAATAAATCACAGAACTGAAAAAAAGACTCTTTTTTATAATAAGCAATGTCTGATTTTCCTAATTACATTCTTGGTTAACCTGGTCTTTCTGTTACATATAAGGTTTCAAAGGTCCTTGAATAATGATCATAGACAAAACTTTTAAAGAGAAAAAATATCTGCATATTTCCATCCAGTAACAGAAAGGAAGGGACACAAAATAAAAAACTTCCATCATGGTTTTTAGAAAAGTTTATTCTAAATGTACCAAGGCCACCTAAATGTCACATCTGTCACAAACTGTTCAGCGTTTATAATACTCCTAAATTTCACAAGTAAGCTGGATTACAAGAGCAGTAACCCCTTTTTAACTTTGCAGTTCATGTAATAAGAGTATTATCTGCAATCTATTTTTGACTGAATTCCAAGTTTTCTGTTATAAGAGCCTTACATAGCCCAGTCATGTATTATCAGCATTCTTCTGACCCTTATTGCCCTTTTATTCTCAAGAACATTCACTAGAAATTCACAAATAATTTTATGACATTTAGCAAGTCATCCCAGCACCAAAGTGAAAGTTTTTTTAAGAGAGTAGTTGAAAGAAAATTATAATGGAAGGGTTATCATAAAAGAATGAAAGTTATTTCAATATCCAAGAGTATACAAACAATTCAGCCCCAACATCCTAAAATACTGAGACATAAGATATGAGGTTTGATGTTAAAGGAAATTGGATGAAAATACTTGGATGAAATGGATGAAGAAATTCTAAGAAATAAGGCATTTCTGGGGAAATTGGTGCTGGAAGGAAGAAGACAGCACACTTTTTATGCTAAGAAATAAGCTACTTTTTGTGAGGGACTTTTCCAGTGGAGTTCGTGAAGCTACCCTGTTGCAAGACCAAGGAAAGCAGCCGTCTGCAAAACCTGTTTCTCTTGCACTCACCTCCCTTAGAGGCTGGTAGCTCTGGGTCTTCAGCCCGTGCTGACACCCCCCTGCACCCCTGATGCCACCTCCTCTTTTTCCAGACCTCCGCCTCACCTGGCTGACAAGGAAAAAAGATAGGAGTTCATATGTAAAGAGCAGATAATTCTTAATTTATGAGAGTGATGCAATGCTGCAGCAGAGATAGATGGAGATTTGTGCTAAAATACTGGGCTTCCTGGGTTATGGAGGTATAAGTGGGCCACCTGATCTCTCTGTTTCATTTGCATCCCTTTAAATAATGCTGTCCCATGCTCTCTGCTTCAACACGGAGTAAAAATCTACTCAAAATGGCTGAGATAAAGAGAATGGTTCCTACCTTCTCTCTCATGTTGATCTTGTATTAGTTCCCTATTCATTTATTCTCCTTTTTCTCCTTCAATTTGAAATAAAAGCAATTCCAAGAGGAAAAGTGTTTGCTCAGAGTAAACCTTGTATCAGAAACTTGGGCTGTTCAAGGGCTGAAAAGAAACGATGGCTCATAGGAAGTGAAAACAATAATAATTCATTTAATATGTGCTCCAGATCCTCTGCACAGTGCATTAATATGAGCCTTTTAAAATTCAAGCAATAATTTTGTATGTCTTTTCCTTCCTAGCCTGTGTGAATCATCACCCTCTCTTGGACTAAGAAAGGAAGGCAATATTATCCACACTTTATGGATGAAGTACAGCAGATTAAGTGTCATGCCACAAATCAAACAAAAGTCTTCAGAAGAGCTCCCGAACCAAAGTCTGGTACTTTAACCATATGATAATTTTCCTCTGCCAGGTATTTAAATTTTACCCCAGTAGTTCAGGAGTTCCCATTAGCACAGAATTCATTCCAGCACCTGTCACCAACGAAAGTGAAAGAGATTAGAGTTCAGGAAGAGGGTCCCATCTGTCTCCTCATTATCACATTTTCCCCTTACTGAAGATGGGAGGTGGCTACAGAGCGCTGCCGAAGGAACTGAGAGTGCGAGCGGAAGGGAAAGAGCAAGCAACACATTGCAGAGGCCACAGCAATTTTCAGAAAACAATAGAGGAAGTCTTTGTAGTTTCGCTTGGCTCTGCCTGACGTAGACACCAGTCTGGACCTTGGAGATAATAAATATGAAAGACTTGAGAGGGAAGACATCACAGGACGGGTTTCTGGAGAATTGCTATTCTGTCATGGCATACGTTCATTAGGTTTTAAATGACGGTGACAGAAAGAATTACTCTGTATTTCTAATATTTTTGTAAATAATACTTCGTGATGATTCTCATGCACTGAGTCTTATACTTTGCAACTGATTTGCAGCTACTGACTTTGCTTTCCATGCTTGCATTGACACTGCACATCTTTTAAACTAACACACTTGCCCTCTCCTTAACGCCTAGGGGGACATGGGCTTAAGGGGACATGGGCTGATGTTACCCAGTTAACAATTTCTCACATATCAGAAAGTAGCAGCATAAAATGTTAGCATTCGAGAGGAATCATGATAAAACCATACAGGCGAACCACAGGTCCCGGAATACATTGCTTCATGTTGCTCAGAGGCTTTTCTCTGTATAGGCATAGTAATATCCCAGCAATGAGGACTATATAGCTCGTTTGCAATGCTGCCTTGACACAATGGTAAAGGCTGTCAAGTTGTGAAATATGAATCCTAATATATCCATTCTCTGTGCATACACCTTGGAATTAACTGAAAACCAAGTTAATAGATTTTCTTCAAATCTTACTTTGTTATTAGTATGATATTGTTATGTACTACTCAAAAGATGCTTAGCATGTTACAAGTGGATGGAGGAGATGGTGCTTGTGCATTTGCCAAAGCTAAATACAGGAAGCAGGGACGTGCACTGTGCATGGGCGGCTGTACACAGATGTATTTATGCACATTTCTACACACAGTACAGAACTACTAGAATTACATAGTTGGTATTTTGCCTTCTTCCAAGTCCTGTTCCCAGTTTTAAACTGTGGATATTGATGGTATCTGCCCAGTAAACCCTACTGAAAATCAAAATAGCTTCTTGAGTCACTGCAGGTAAGATTGATACTATACAAACAGATAGCTTGTGTTTCTGCCAGAAAGGAATGTTCATTCCTTTAAGTCCATTTTTTGTCAATTTACATTGATTATTAACACGTTCCTAATAAGATCCTTGGAATGTCTGGGAGTCCATGAAAAACAAAATCCTCATAACCTTAGTCTGGAAAAATCTTTATCTGTCCTGGGTTTATGCTCCTTGAGTATGAAGTCCAAGTCTTGGCATTCTGAAGACCCCTGTATTCTGATCTTTTGCTGGCCAGTCCAGCAGGGAGATGCTCCTATGTGGAAGATGTGACACACTAAATTTAATTTCCTAAACCGGAAGATGACCTAGTCCCAAATAAATGTTGAGGAGATCCTGATCACTAAAAATGATCTTTTGGGCAGCTAAAAACTGTATTTTCTGTCTCGTATTCATCTTTATATTAGAGAAACAGGATGAGGACATTGAACGCCAAGGATTTTGGAAATGGAAAGCCTATATGAACACACAACTCCACTGAAGTTAATTTCAAAACTCCTACTGACTTCACTGGGGCAAAAATGCCATCTTTCATCTCGGAATATTCAACGAATGCGTGTGATAACTCATCCCAGCTTAGCCCAACACGGGCTTTCCCGAACATGACCCAGTTGTGCCCGAAAAATACTAGCAACAGCTTAGCTTCTTACTGTAGGAGGCGTGTGATCTATTTCAATCAATCAATGAGCTATAGATCAATATGACAGGAAGGTTCAGTGTTAAAAAACTAAATAATGACTGCTTTCTGAAAAGTCTATTTCAGCTTCAAGTCTCAGTTGCCCATCTCTGCTGAATCTGCAATATAGAGCACAAAGTTAAGCAACAAGAAGGGAAAAATAAAGAATAAATCATTGGTAGCAAGACCAAAAGCAAACAGCAGATCCTACATCTTATGCTCAGGAAAAAGCAGTAATGCAGTAAGTAAAGTAAAGTAAATGCAGCAAAAGTGTGTTTTTATTTCACAACTTAGTTTTAATATTTGAAAATGCATTTAATAATTCTCACCTGATTTAAACATTATGATAGAAAATTAATGTCCTGATTATGTAGGTGCTCACCCCACTGATCACTTCCACAATGAAGAAATAACATCAGTGTACATAAACACTCAGCCACGGGAGTTAATTTTGTATTCTAAGCAAAAGCTATTTTTAAGTGCTGATTTATAGACTTTATATAAAAAGGTGATCAAAATAATACTCGGAACTTCAAAATAGCAGTGGTATAAGCTATGCAGTTAAAGTCTAGGATTCAGAAAAGTTTTATGTTGTCTTCATAACCTATAAGACTGTACTGCAATCCTTTGCATATTATGAACTATCAAAGTAAGCTTTTAAAACTTAACAGCAATGTAGCAAGTGGCAGGCAAAGTCAATTTTATTCTTTTGTAATATTCAGGCTTGAAAGTTTGAGGTATTTTGATTTATTGTTGTTACTTTTATTGCAAGATTTTAAGGTCAGAAAAGACTGTTATCTCATCCGATCTAGCTTTCTGTCTATCACCAGTCATTAGCTCTCACATCTCAGCCAGATCTCTCTGTGAAGAGCTCTAAGAGGGAGCACTACAGTTCTCATGAAAATGTCAGTGACTGAGCTGCCAGATACGCCAGAAGCTCCTACAGTGGAAGAAGCCTGATCAAGTGACGTGCCTGCAGATGAACTCACAAATGCCAAATATGCCTTGCCATTACAGGAAGGGACTACAGTTTAAATTTGCTATTAATCTGGAAAAATGCTTCACCGGCCTTACCTTTCTTTATTTGGTTTTCGTGTGTGTGCACAAACATTCCAAATACAAATAAGATTTATATGGAGAGCTACGTAAGTTGTCTGTTTAAAGAGCACATTCATGTTTTAACAGACACACACACGCCCCCCAGTCCATTAAAATTTAACATAGTATCTCAGGAATCTAGCAGAGTAGTACAAACCCCTTATTTTGATTACACCATTCTGATCGTAAAAGCAAGTGAAGTTCCTGTTGGCAACAGGGAGCCTAGGAAAAAGTCAAGTAGAAATCTCAAGTCTACTTCTAGTGAAGTCATGAGATTATAGCATGGTAGGAGACTGAGCAGCAAACAGCTGTGGCAATGTAAAGCTGTACTTCCCCCAGCTGTTCATTATCACTTGGCCAGATGTTACCATTCCTATAGCGGAAAATGAAACACGTGACATCACTTTCTCTCCTTCAGCACTATCTGGTATTTCAGCACAAAGTTACTCTGTCAACTTGTATGAACTATGACTGAAACACAGACCCCAATTTCCCATGCTAATTCACATTAGCATGACTAGATTTGCTGTAGCTCCGCTGTCAGATCACTGAATCCAGTTGCATTTACAGTAGCAGAGCCTTTTCTGTTCAAAGTTCAGCCGCACACAGGTAACCAATTTTCTACCTGTAAGAGAGCTAACTCCTAACTGTATTAAAACCAGAACTCACAAACGTAGTTTTGGTAGATTTCTCTGAAAATCCCAGTCTGTCTGGCTGTACTTAAACTGGTGTGCATTACATATCTTCCCTGCGTAGAGACAGCTCTCACTGCTGAGTTAATCTGTTTCAATCCATTTTTATGTCTGTGCTAGGGTTTAAGTGAGGTGAGCAGACAACTGTAGCCCTCCTGTAGCATAATACTGCTTTGCTACTTGTTATGACCTCCGAGGGTCTTCGGGGTCTGAATTACAACAGCAAAATTTCTCTCTGCTCCAACTAATGAAAGGGCCTATGTAAAGATAAGACAAGACTGGTGTTATGTGAACTTTTACAGAAGTTAGTTGTTTTAATATCATTCTCCATGGACAGCAGGCATTAAATATTTTGAGATCAAAGAGTCCTTTTTAATCTAGCAATTAATCATCTTCTCAGCATATTCAAAAATAACAAGCATAGTTAAAATCTTAATGCCAAGGTATTACAAAATAGGCCTGCACATATCCCTTACTGCTCTCGCAACACAATCTCAGTCTTTGAAATTGCTTGATCCAAAGACTTAGTGATACTGATACTGGTATTACTGTGATACATCCTCCAGCCTAATTAATGCAGATTTCTGGTCCACGATATTCTACCTTTTTCTTGACTATTCAGTACTTAACAGCAGCAGCAAAACCAGAATCTTATAATGCTATTAGCTGAAAGAAGACAAAAAGTCAGATCTTACCGGCTATTTATTTCATTGTTTGTGGCAGTAAAGCTTGCCTCCTCTTAAGGAGTTTCTTAACCTCAATAAAAGTTTAGACGACCCCTGAAAGCATTCAACAGAGAATGAATTGCCAAAGCCAAGCCCTGGGGTACAGTATGTCAAGAACCATCCAAGGCTGAGACAAAACTTTAGTCTTTTACTCCTGCCCATGTGCAGTAACAGAGTACTGCCAATTTGGAAGTGTGTTACAGAACAAGCTGCAGGACAGGTTAACATCTGGAGTTAATACCTGACCACATAGACGAATGCTGGTAGAAGGGGGCTTGGTGAAAGTAACACCATGAAGTGCAACACGAGATTTAGGAACAAAGAATTTACAAGCTTGTGTATAAACAGTAAGGACACCAAACAAACTGTATGAAAAGTGCAGTTCATTAGATGGGACTGAGGCAGTCAGTAGTGGCTTCTGTTCCAAGAGAATACGTTTCAGATTCATTCATACTTAGAAAGGGAACCATGCCGTAAGTGTTCGGTAGCTTGTATTTACCAGCTTGCTTTACCAAACATTAATGAAGATTCTCCTCCCTCAGAAGGCATGAAGCTTTTTGTGGATAGGATGGTACAAGAGAAGAATAAACATGATATGTTATCTGAACAACCACAGATGGAACTGTTACAGTTTCAGAGTAAAAATAATTGCTTTTAGTTATAAATAGCCAAGACGTCTTAATCCGCAGTGTTTGGTGAATACATATACATACCAACATGCAGAGAGTACTCATCGGTGAATGATCCTGCACATAAGACATGGACAGGGTGGCTGAGAGGGGAGAGAAAAAGAAAAGTACTATCTGTTCCAGGCATATTAGAAGAGGAAACCAGAAGAGGACTGCAAGAAATATATTGCTATATACACCTACAGGCAATTGTTCCAGTATATCATTTTAACACAGAAAATGTCAGCAACATCTGAGGTTTTCCAGATCACCGCAGAAAATTGCCTAAAAGATATCCTGATATACTGTAACGAAGAATGACAACATCTTCATTGCCGGCAGAAGTGGTGCTGAATATTTGTTATCTAGTTTTCAGTGGAGATATCAGAATCCCATTTTTCACCTGACCTTAATTTTTGCTGTTGTTAAAGTATTTTTTAATATACAAATAAAGAGATAATAAGAAAAATTTCCAGTCAGCATTATTTTTTAATTCTTTTGCTACGTACAATCTTGCCCAATGCATTTCACGGTGAGAAGGACATGAAGATTCTGAGGCAAGGGGTTCTCAAGTAAGACAAAGGCCATAATCTTCTGAGAGAAGAACTAGGCTATACCACAGGTAAAGCTGAGGTTCCTGCCATGGCAAACAAGCTTGCAGTAACTGAACTAGTTCTTCAACAATTCTCTAAATATGTCCATAATTCTATTAAATTATAATTGTAGGATTCACTAAAGGATTTTAAACTTTTTTAGAGTAACAACAACAACAAGATTTTCAGGACCTGTAAGAGTTATTTAACTTTTTGTAGCCTTTCAGTCATTTTTATCCCATCTGCTATCCACACACCGCTGTGCTGCTGGACACATGTATAAAAACACTACACTCCTGGGAATGGCTGCCACAGAAAAGGTTCCACACACATAGACCCAATGGCTACATGTATAGTATTAAATTTAACAGCACAAAGGAATAAACAGTTACTGGGACTGAAATTCAATTGCCTACACCATGAAATTGCTAAAATAGTTCTGGTAGAGTTATAAATAAATCCTATATCAGAATTTAGCTCAGACCATGGACTATTCCCTGTGGATATTCTGACTTTTTTGAATCTGTTCTGGAAGCTCAGTGAACTTGATATTGTGAACACAGTCTGTTCCATGCTTCTGATTTATTAGGATAGCCACAGCCGATCAGTCTATAAATTAGGGTAGCAGGGGTGGGGTAATCAATCATAATAAATGAACAGTCAGAATGCTAGACATGCATGTATACATTTTACTTTACTATGCACAGACTTGCTGAATGGGACACGGTATATTCAAAGTTAGCATGTACCAACCGTCAGTCGTCCCAGTCTGAAGAGTTGTTGTACAGTTGTACAAAGAAGCAGCAGAGTTGATTTAATGGAACAAGGAAACGTGAGGCTATCACAGAGGAACAATACCTTGCAACAGCAAGAGAGCTGGAAGACTGTACGCAGCCTTGGATGCATTGAAATGATCAGCATGGATAGGTCTGGTTAATGCAAACTATTAATAAAATGTAGTCATATGCCATCCTCCATTACTTTCTGCTTTTTAAGGGAAAAAAATCTTCCAGCTCTGGAATAAAGGGGTAATTTCCTGACTAGAAGTGTTAAGAATACAGAGCTCACTCTTGCTGAGCCAAGTAGTCTCTTTACAAAAGGAATCACATTTTAACTTTCTGCAGTACCTCTCCAGCATATTCTTCTAATCAACCTTCCATTGCAGTACACTCATCTTTTCTCAACCCCACACACAGAGAAATAACTACTGTGTACATTTTGGCTCAGCTTGCTTTTTCTTCCCACCTTCACCATTGTTTGCCAGGGTCAAACATAATTGGGTGAGGAAGAAGCCCTTGCAACCACAAATAGAGTAAGAAGTCAATAAGAAGCATTATTCCTATAGATACAGCATCTCTTATACTCCAGAAAAAAAAGCAGAAAACAGACTATCACATTTTTAGTTCAAAATGTATGTGAGGTAGGGGCATATGCTTGGAAACCTTTTGAAAAACTTAATTAAAACTGTCATATAAAAATATACTTGACAACTAAATCAACATTAAAATAGTTTCTAGGAGATAAATAATTTACAGATTTTCACAGTTAACAATCTGTTTTCTGGAAATAAACTTCACAGTTTACTATAAAATGATCAAAGAGGGATTAGGTAGCTATTCAATTTACTGGAAAAATGTTACACCATATCAATGAGATTGAGAAAATGACTAAGGAGCTGAATATGTTAGAGAAGACGTAATGAATCTAAACAGTGATAGAAATTCACTGGGTATGGAGTCATTAATGTTAATTTTATGAATATTAAAATCACCAAGGGGAACAAATTTGCTGGCACTAAAGCTGATAATGGCTAAACAGTCCAAAAGATTTCATTTCTAAAAAGTTTAACAGATTCATTTTCAACTCTGAATTTGGAGATTCTTTGCAACATATGATATAGAAAGCATAAAATACACAAGGTTCTTTCACTTCTACAGATTCGTCGACACACTAGAAATAACTTCAGTGGCCACCCACTATCCTGTGACAGCTCAGTAATACAATGACAAGAGGATAAAATATAGACTAACATCTTTCAACTGGATGGGCTACTGAGATCCCATGGCTTGGTGCTTGTTGAAAGCAAAGGGGGCTCCAAAACCTGCAGTGGAAAATTCATCTGTCAGTGGAAATGTCTTTCTGGCATTTTAGGATTTTTCTCTAATCCTGTGCCAGCTGCCAGCATTACAGATCTCCCTATTCTTAGGGCAGAGGACATGGTAGGATCATTTTATGAGATACTGGTCTTCATCTTTACACAGAATGTCTGAAATGTTGTGTAGGACACACAAATTAAAAAAACCCTACAAACTCTGAATAAAAGAAAGCCTTTGCAGTGGAAGTGAGGATACACAGAATAATAATGTTCAGTTTTACATGACTGTAGTTTACTACAAAAAATTCTGTGTGGTATCTAACGTTGCCTCAGGACATGATCTTATTACGAACCTTATTTGATCCCTCCTGGCTATTCCAGGAAGAAGTGAAACAGCAAAATGGTGTGTGTGAATACGCTACATGTACAGAAACACAAAATGGGATTTGAGACAGCACGGCTAACTCTGTCCTGAAACAGCTCAGTGAAGTTCACATTTGAAAGAATTAAGAATCTCTTTCCTTTTTATTCCAGAAAACTTAGTGTTACTCTCTGAAGCAACAAATAATAATTAGCAAATACGAATCCTCTTTCTCTTCTATCTGGTTTATTGTTCTCCATTTTCTGCATCTTGAAACATAATAACAGCAGGAGATTTTCTGTGCACACAGTTCGTAATAGGTCTTTTACGTCTTAGGTTTCAATACTACTTTGGAAGCTCTTTTTAATATGAGTCTTCTGTTCTTTTTCAATGTGGATCTCAACAATAATTGATCAGAGTTAAAATGTCTCACATTTGGAAAAGCATGTTTTTATCTCCAATTGTCTCTAGTTTCTTTAGGAAGAATGTAATTTCTAAGTGATCACCAAAATCTTGCTTGTCATGGTAAAGGAAATTTGCTTCTTGATTATGAAAGTAGAAAGGCAGCTATATCAAATTTATTAATATATATTCAAGGTGTACTTGGCAACGCACCTTACACTGAGAAAATGATTACTTTAGAATCTCAGAGGTCATAAAAAACAAATTTCCAACTCTAAGCTGCAAGCTGAAAATGAAATAAGCACAACCTAAAAATACAGAACCAGAAAATATTACATATCCACACCAATACATATTTAAGAATGCGTGAATTGTGAATCTTTTCTGCCTAACTTTGAAATGATGACTGGGAAACAACATGATTAGGACCAGCCTCAGCAACAGCAAATTTATACCTACTAATGAAAATGGACATTCCAAAAAATGCCACTCACCTCTCCCGCTATTTCATGCTGGACACTACAGTGACATTTCCAGGCA
The DNA here is from genome assembly GCF_034638445.1 of Ciconia boyciana. Classification (NCBI taxonomy): domain Eukaryota; kingdom Metazoa; phylum Chordata; class Aves; order Ciconiiformes; family Ciconiidae; genus Ciconia; species Ciconia boyciana. Next base: position 4,971,059 of record NC_132945.1, read on the forward strand.
ATTTACTTATTGCATTTTCTGTACAACAGCTGCCATCATCTGTGATCTGAAAATACTACAGGATTGACGAATCTGATGTCTCATCACAAGTCAAAACTTTTTAATACAGTTTGCAAATGAATGGTTGTGAACCAGTTCCCTAATATTTGCCTGACATTCTGATTTATGAACCTGATTCTCTGGAGAAATGTATTTCCAGTTTCCATAATCCATTTCTCCTCCTCAGCTCTAATCACCCTTTTTCTCTCTTCCCAAAGAATTCTTTCGTGTCTCCACTTACTATCATTAGCAAGCAAGAAAGAAAATTATTACTATTATTACTTCCTGAACTGAGATATTTGGAAATTGTTTTTGAAGTTCTATTGCATGCTTTTTTAAAGTTATCATCACTTAGAAACAGTAAGAAACATACTGAAATTGAAAAGAACACCCACTGAAGTATACTGTAACACCCTGAAAGTTTCTTGTTAAAACTTAAATATTCTAAATTTATGCCACTAAAGTGTCTGCCTGCTTTCATTTTCCCACATCTTCTATTTGAAGACAAATGTGGGAACAGAATAATTAGTTTCTATTGTAATGAACTGTAAAATTTATAGTAGATTATTAAATTGAGAAGCATAGAACAATATTATCATTAAGGATTTATAGGTTATAAAATTCAAATTATATATATTTCATAAATTCTCCTTGATCTTCATAGCTATTACGACTTTCCCAAATATCCTTCCTGTTTCTTATTTCCATCTGGCATGCTCTCACAGTTTAAGAGAATCTTAAAGAAGTTGCAGAGTTAATGAAATGAAGAGTTTTTTACATGGTTCACCAGGAAGGGGTATGGTCTCTTTGGTTAATCAGCATGTTTTCCTGAGGTGTTCTGTGTGGCTGCGTGTGAGAATTGCAACTCAGAAATAAACGCCTGTCCTGGCCACAGTCTGTGTTTAAACACCCTACTTAGAATATGCTCTTTACGGTAATCAAAAGAACAATAACCTTTCAGCACAGTACAGCGCATTATTTTATCCTAGAGGGAACTAAGCATGTCTTTTAGAGCACTGTTAGTTCATGCTCTCTGTCCTGGATCAGCTTGCTGACACGTACATTTTAGAAGTGGAATTTAGCTTAGTCCCCTTTTCAATCCTAACCCTTCCCTGCTTTTTGTCCTCTTGTAACATAAACAGCATAATGGTTCCTTCCCAAAAGCTTTGCAGCTGGCAGTGGTTCCTTCCCAAAAGCTTTGTAGCTGCAGCTTGCTGAGAGCAGGCAGCAAGTATCGTTATCCAGTGATCTTCCAAATTGCCATTTTTCTTTTTCAACTATCTCTACTATATATTTTCTTGATAGAAAACTACCATATGAAGTGCTTCTGAAGTAAAGAAATTAACTTCAGAGGTTTTGGAGATTTTTTCCCTATTTTTTCTTAAATTCATGGTTCTAAAAAACACTGACAGTTTTGATGGAAGAGGTTGCTGCCAGCAAGAAAACAGATGCAAAATTGAGGAAAACGTGTGAAATGATGAGAAGAGTAAATCAGCGCTTCAGTGTCAGAGTCACTATTTCATTATTCAGATGCAGCAGGCTGAGCAAAAAAGATGAAACATGTCAAAAGTAAGAATGAGGTTAGTATTGAAGTTCCCTGAGAAACCTTAGCATCCAAGGCTTCTGCTTTGTAATATTTATAATTACTCTCCAAAATCCTTGTGCTTCTCTGACTCATATCATTTTTGATCAACATACCTAAGCATATTACTGCAGTATTTGCTTCACTTCCCTGTAATATCACCAAACTCCAGAGGATTTCACCTCTGTAAAGCTAAAGCTATACTGTAATGAATCAAGCCCAACACAATTACTTACTTAAAAGTACAGAAAAGATAATACTGAGAGAATGTAACATGTGTGGGAAAGTTGGAGGAAATTAAATTCCTTTTAGAAAAACATCTAAAATTTCTCAACTGCAGCAGGACTGGATTTACTGCCTGTAATTTAGACCCCATAGGGCCAAATGTGGATATAGATGTCCGATTATCAGTTTTGGAGGACAGGACATGTATTCCTACATTTATTCCTGTTCATCTTTTTAAATTAACAGCATTATCATTAGTTCTGCCTCTCGACAGATACAATCTGCAGAAGAGCAAATAATGACTAACCTGAGGACCAAACCGCTACCAACAATACCGCCCTAGACGGCAAACTGAAGCCAAACCCTAATTCCGGGATACATCATTGTTGCCTGAACTCACCACCACCCCAATCACGCTGTATCAGAGCCAGGTTCATTTTAATCTAATTGATTTTAATCTAATATTCTTCACTTTACTGTTTCCAGCAAGTAATTCTTCAGAGGGAAAAACAGACAGAGTAAACCATAAATTACCCGATCCATTACATGGTCAGTTCATACACTAAAATGTTACCTTAGTTGTTTGTTGTCTTATTTTGTGCAACTCAGGCTTAAAGATGGACAAACCCCCATCACTGTGACCCCCTAAAGAAGGAGGTTCACTTTGTTTTGTGAGGATGGTAACCAAGTTACTTCAAAACACTTTGCAAGTGCACCTCAGTTTTTCTAAGTGTTTACCCTGGAATGCGAACACAAACTCTTTTTCAAAAATCATTTTAATCTTTTCAAATTACTTTGTTACTACATCTTATCCAAATCATCTTTTCCTGTCCATCTTCATTAAAAACCCTAAAAATAAAAATATTTAAAAAGCAAAATTGATTTGGTAACAAACTTCGATTTGATTTTTAACTTGCTAGAAAATAGAAAAAATAATAATTAGTTATTTACCTATTCAACACCCTTAACCTTTCTTATATGTTGTAGACTACTTGCAGAAACACCTCAATCAACTGAGTCTGTCCTGCATTTTCAAGAAAAGCCTCAGATTCACCACTTTGCTTTTACAGACCTGCTTGGAATTCTCAGAAATATTCATCGGTATCCAACCTCAGAGAAGAAGCAGACACTTAAAAAGGCAGTATTCTCTGTGCCTTGCTACTTCAGTTTTGTATAATCAAGAGGAACAACAGGATTATGAAGAGCTAGCCCGGAGATGATCTTGCTACTTACTAAACATAATAGCTGTTAATGACTGATTTCTACCCACACATTTTTCTTAAATAAGGCTTCTCATTAGTGTCAAGTACCATCATTTGTAATTTTTGTAACATTTTTATATGTTTTGCTTCTTATCCAACCAACACATTGAAGGAGAAAGCCTGTAGCACCGTTTTTGAATGATGTCTTCTCTAGGCCTTAGTGGCAAGTCTTCACTAATCAATAAATTTCATCTATAAAACTAAATGCATTTCCAAGTATCTGTCACGTGAAGAGTCGAGACAGCAACTAGAATGCACATTCTGAAAGTCCTTTTAACTACTTTTCCTTCCCAAATAAGCCTTGGTTATCCTGCAAGATTTTCAGCCTGATAGTAATCTCTCAATCTCACAGGGGAACATATTGCTTATTTCTTGTGAATTAATATTTTATAGCTTATATTGTGCGTTACGATTTTCCAGTCCTCACTCTAGACGAAAGAGGTACATTTATCATTTCCAAGAACAATAGTTTTTATTCAGATTGTGCAGGGAAGAACCAAAGCCATCTTAAAATGAGCAAATGACTAGTGCACAGAAGAAGGGAAGATGAAGGCAGGCTTACAAAAAATATAAAAAAGACATTTTTGTAACTTTTTTCTTTCCCCTTGATCAATTTCTTTTCTCAAGGTGCTTTTTAACAACGAGGCAGGGCAGTGTACTTGGCTCTGTCAAACCCAACATTCCCTCAACATTATTTGAAGAAATAACAATTTTCCACAGGAGAAAATCCTGTAGAAAGGATTCGACAGATAGCCCAGCAGATATATTTTTCAAATGGAACAGACAGTCCTGCAGTTTTATACCAATTTTTGGAAAGCAGCTTTATACCATGAAAACCAGAGATACTACAGTTCAGATTAAAATTCGACCTCTTGTCCTGCGCAGATGAAAGTAGCAAGGTTTTGGAAAGAAAAACAAAAAGCAAAAAAACCCTAGTAATGAGCAAATTCCAGGCTGGAAGGCTTTAGCAGAAATGATAACAACCAAAAAGATGTTAGAAAACCTTCATACACAGAATATATCCTTTTCTATTCAAAGCCTTTCTGCTGCCTAGGAGTCCCAGATGATGGCCCTTATTTCACCTGAAGCCCTTGCTAGCTCGGTGGAAGGAGGCAAGTGCTTTAACAGCAGTACCTGCCTCCCCAGAGCTCCCTACCAGGGAAGAAAACACCTCCCTTCCTCCTAACCCTCTGTGCAGCTCTCCTCCCGCAGCCTTTTCTTCCAAGGCATCATCACAAGAGAAGGCAGCCTGCCACCCCGCGCTCCCTCCTCGGCAGCTCTTGGAGGGCATGGGCGAATTTACTCAGGATGGAATTCAAAGGCAGGGAGTTTACTTTGTTAGTGCGACTAACCAAGGAAGTGGTTCAACAGCTTTAAATAGCAATATTCCCTTCTACTAAAATCAAAAGCACAAATGAATTAAACAGAATTTCTCACTCAAGCAAGGCAGATTGTCAACGCCAGAGTTCACATTACCCCTTTTAAGCCCCTCTTGTATCGGCTCTGGCTGTGCGAAACACAAGCTGGTCCCCACTGGTGAGGAGAGGCCGCCGTGCTGAGCAGCAGTGAAGGCCGGGCAAGTTTTTTACCCTGCCCGCAACGTGAAACCGTTCCCTGCCTGCAGGCAGAGCTCAGCCACCTCTCAGGCCAAGGGAGATGGAGGGAAATGAGGGCACATAACAAGCACACGTACCTGCAGAAAACACAAAAGGCTTAAGGAACATTTTTTGCTTTGACCAAGCAGTTCTGAAAGCTGTTCTAGAGGTCGTGTATCCCTACATTTGCATAAAGATGTTGACAAATCTGTCCTATATTTTAGTTTGTTCTTGGAGTGATTTTTCTTTAATATATGACCAGAATAAACATTGTGTGGAAAGCTGTAGTGTGTTTTGATTGCCTATAGATGCTGCAAACAATTTAACAAGCACCCTCATGATGTTTCTTGCTGTAGGCAAAACATTCATTTTCTTCTGCTTAAAAGTAATGATTTTTTTATTATTTCCTTTTTACAACAATTCAGGAAAATACTAAAAAGAATGCTTCTAGTATAATCTTTTATGAAACAGACAGTGCCACAAAATTCACTCCAGATCTCATTCTATTAAAATCAAGCTATGCCAGACCCTTGGCCACCATGGATTGCAAGTTCTAATAAACGATAAAAAAAATCTATTGAGATTTTGACTATTACAAAAGTCTTCAATGCGCAAAATTCCCTACGCAGAAATATGTAAAAGATTCCAATTTACACTATGCTGTCTTAATACTTAATTAATATTTTTGCTCTAATTAACAGTTACTAAGTACCCAATTTATGATTCTTTTCTTTCATCTGGTATCCCCTTTCCCTCCCTGTGTTTGCAGTATCAAACGCAGATTTGGAATATTAGCTTTCGGAACACTTTGATAAAAGAGTATTGTAAGCTATATTTTGCCCAACTTAACCCCCAAAAGTCACAGCTTCATAGTGAAATTACCCATCTGTATTTTCAATGTAATAAAGAGCTTCTTTGCTCCGAAGCTCTAAAGGAGTAGCAACCCAAAGAAGGCTGAAAGAGCCGCTTAGCTATGCAAACTCTGTATATACAGAACCTTGTTAAGGGACAACCTACATTATCCCCAAGCATTGTTTGTCTTCTTGGACACAACAAAATTAAAATATTTTTTGAAACATTGCTTTACACACACTCCTGTACTTATTAAAACAAACATATATTCACAGTATTGGGAACACTGTAATTGAAAGTCATGGTCTGACTGTTCCAGAGGTGTAAATCAGTAAACCCATTGAACTATTCAGTACTACAATAAAATCCTGACGGCAAATGTACCAATGTAAATCTGTGATAACAGTGATTTATATGGCTTGTATTTGTTCTTATTATTTTCACTTTAAAAATATATTTTGTTTTAATTGACATCTGTTTATATCTGTTTACATTCTTTTTATTGACAATTGATATCTAAAGCTTTGGAATCACCTAGAGCGGGGGGGGAATACTGGTTACACAGGGGGATGGAATTAACAGTTTGGACTTTGAGTTCTGCTCCAGATCCAGCATTTCTCCACGGCCTGTGCCCTGATTCCCATGCACGGTGTTTCTGAGGTCATATTCCTTCACTGGGGTCAGATTGTTTTCTAGACCAAGGGAATAGTAATTTGGTCCAAGACAAGTAGTTCCCAGTGACCCTCACCAGTACAGCATGAGCACATTAAAAGAAAGACAGTCCAAGTAAATGAATTCAGCTGGACCAGTGCCACCTTTGTGGAAGGACAGCATGACAGCAAGAACATTGCAGTCCAAGCAAACGGCCAATAATTTTGTTGTTAGTAGCAGAATAAAACTCAAACAAGGAGTTTTACTGTAGTTCTCAAGTTATTTGTGGCTGAAATGCACCTGAAAAGTTGGCAATTAGTAAGAAAATGTGCTCTTTACAAGGCTCTTAAAAGTCCCATTAAGTCTGTATTTACTTTGCATTTTCTCTAACTCCCTTATTGGAAACCAAGTAGCAGTAGTTTCAGAAAAAGTAGTAAGAGAATAAAGGCCTATTTTCTATTCTAGCGTAACAAGAAGAAGTGGCTGAATTCTGGAGTGCCCAAATTAAAACTGGACAAACCTAGTGATGTGCATTCTGGGTTCAACCACAGAATATATCTCCAGAATAAATTCATTCATTCCAAACAGAGATATTAACTGCAGACGGTACAATCTAGGAAGACTTGAATTGCTTCAAAATTTTCAGACTATGAAAGAACCAATAGATTTCAATGCCCCACTCTGTGCAGTTCACTACAGTGATGCAGAAGCAATGGATTTAAGCCTGTACAATTTCAAAAAGCATGCACAGATTCAGCCATACAGCTCTCATTGATGTAAAACCATAAAGTCACCTAGAAGTATTAAAAAAATGCAGGACTATAACTTCAGACCAAAGCAGAGTAATCCTGTTTTCAAAGTTCCCTGATAACAGCTGCAGTCTTTTGAATTTGCCTTGAGTTTCAGTTTGAAGATCTACAAAAAGATATCTATCTCTAAAGGACTCTGCTCAAGAAATGTCAAATGTAAACAGAGTTTGAAGGAGTTAAACAACTGTTTCCAGAGCAGCAATGATCAATTTTAAGCTTATTTGTTGTTTTAGTTTGATTTAACAACACAGAAAGGAGACCTCAACACAAAGCAATAACATGCAGTGATGTGGTAGGTTGCAGCGTGATTAGATATTGCTGGGTACCAATATTAATTCTGGGGTAATGTATGTACATACACCACTTTGCAGCTGCCTTCATTTTAATATTTATAGAGTGTATGTTCTGACAGCTGTGTGTCATAACAGGATCCCATCTCTGTCTGACATGATTGATGTGCAACCCTTGAGATTGCTATCTTTCACCACAAACAGGTATTATACAGGTAGTTAGTGTGAAAGAGGTATCTTCTGTTAGAGGGAACGAAATGGAAAAAAACAATAAACTGAAAAGAGTTGCTTTTATTTAAAAAGCAGCAGGACAGGGAAAAATAGTTCTTTAAAGAAGAACCTTTCATCTCACAGTGCAGGCTTAGAAGATAAAAATGCTTCCCAATTTTCATATATGAATATCTAAATTCAATCTACAGACAGAAATTGAAACAAGAGCGGCCTGGTTTCCAAATACACCAAACATTTTCAATTCTTATGGTCTCTCTTATTTTTTATATCATGCTGGCTTTTAAGGTATCTCTGTATTGCATATTGCAAGCTCATGCAAGTTTGTTGTACGCAATGTCCAAACCAGCCAAATGTCAGGCAGCTGCAGGCCGGATGCTGGCTAGCCAATGCTGCTACACCCGAAATCCTAAACAGGACTCAGTGTTGTACAACTGCACGGAGAACTGAATTGTCTCTTCCAGGTCGGCTAAGTCATACAATTCAGAATGGTGCCCAATATACCGCTGTATGCCGCTCACGTGCCTCACGGATTAAAGATGAGATTGTAGCATTTTATTTAAATAATGGATTTAGATGAAAAAAATCAGGAAACTACAATGGAAAATTGTTGTCCTTAAATGCAACCTAATGTGAAGTGATGGCTATTTAATAACCATTAATATTTTATGTTGACTTTTTGTAAAAAAGACAGAATACCTTCTACCCCACACGCACGTGTGTGTGCACGTGCACACACACACACACACACACTCTCAGATTCTGGTGTCTGAAGCATAATTTCATGGAAATTTTGAGCTCTTAACCCAAACACTGTGAAAGCCAAAAACCTTTGAACACAGTTAAATCATCCAGGAATTTTCTGAAATTGCCCATGTTCTGACCACGCTCACATCTGACATGTTGATAAGAAGACTCCACATACACTACAGGAAAAAACGCAGGAAAGGTTCTACCACTTCTTTCTCTATCCCTCCCGTTGAAACTGTTTCTTTTACTGAAAGGGGGAGAGACAGAAGGTGAGAGAATGGATAGAGGATGATTATACAGATATTCACGTAGGGAGGGAGTTATGGATCTGTGTGTTTAGCACAGCAGGACTTGGATAAAAAGTACCACCAAAGGGGGATCCAGGACTGGAGACTAGGACAACCCCTACCAAGCAAGTGCTCTAATCACACCACCATAAAAATACAGCTTCTGTACCTGGTAACCCCTGTGGGCACATGGCTACCAGATATCCAAAACCCCTTACTATGAGATGGCCTACCCCTGCTTTTGTTCACCAAAAAGTATGTCTGGGGAAATGAGATCCTGCTGCCTAAGTGGCATCACTGTTGTTCCCACTTCTCTTGGGTCCGGTGACCAACTGCCTATACAAGAGGAAGGCATCAGGGTGAAAACCCCTGCGGTGGGTAGCAGGTACCCCACAGGGAAAATAAATTTGAAGCACCTTTATCTTTTGCCTAGCAGGATTCATATCCTGGTGAAACTTCTAAATTACGAAGGTGTTGCAACTAAAGTGCAAGGGTAACAGTAAACACCAGGGGACACATTTTACGTACACTTCACAAATCCGGTTCAGAGGAAATAATGAACATTTACTTCATGAATCCCATTAAGTGTGAGATATGCTAAGCAACTTAGCACTGTCAGAGCAGAGATACTCTTAAGACTGTCCTGAAGCCAAGCTTTTAACCGTAGGATACATTAATTTAGAAAAATGATTTATTAACACACAGATTCTAGCCATCCAGTGGGTTAGGCTGAACGCAAACTGACTCAGAATGAGCGATTGCTGGGAAATACAGACTTTTTCTTTATTTTCCCATTTGAAGCAGCCATATGCCATCCTAAATGTTTCCCAAGCGTCCTGAAACCACTACGTTCTGCTAACAGGTTGACACCTATGAGCACTGCCAGAACTGCTCTCCTCCATCCCTCATTATTCCCACTTATAATCTACCAACCATAAGTACTTGTTCTCTAGGATAATCGGTTCACCGTAATTCACTATTAAGTGGGGCCACACCAGAATGAATGGACCTAATACTAAGAGAAATTAGAAAATAAAAACCCCAGAGTGGGTATGGAAGATCACTTGGAAATCTCTTATGCTTCAAACTCAAGTTAAGGAATCATGACTCAACCACTATCGCTCACATTGCTGCAAAAAAAAAAAGGTTAAAAACCCTCTGAACATCTATTTGCCAACTTCTATTTGGCACTGGCATCACTAGTGACCTAAGAAATGGAAATATCCATCTCCAACTGTTAGCACCTTTTTTCCCCCCGCAAAAAATCTGTCCTGAGGCTGAGCCTCAGATAATCAAGACAGTTAAACAATCAAGTTTGGTATTGATTGACAAGTCAACAATATTTCTATATTGTTAAGCTATCTCAAAATCAAGAATTAAGAAAATCTGCAGTATGGGCTGCTTACAAAAAGCTTAAAATGCTCCACATGATGACTGCTATAAAAAGAAAACAATTGTGTAGTAAATCAGAAATATTGTTACAGACTGTTCATCTAAATAGGAAGGAAAACCTTAAAAAAAAAAAATCTCATTTCCAAAACAAGATTTTTTTGTGCTTATATTACTTCATACAAGACAGACATCAATTCTCAGTCCCTTGTCTTCCACTAAAGTATGTCAAAGGGCTCTTCCTCTGGACTAATCCAATTCCTCCTTGCAAGCACATCTTCAAGAAGAAGAAAAAAACCACCAACCTTTTTTGTTTTTATTGTTGTCTTAAAAAAAATAAAGTACACTGACCTAAGGGTGAAGATCACTATTCAGCTGGGTATTTTGCAAGAAGCCCAGTGTGCAGAGGAGAATCTCCTGCTCCACTGCCTGAACTTGCTGTCTCCGAGATATTGCCTCCAAGCAGCCCCAGCAACACCCATCTCCTGTTCCAAATCCAGCCTGCAGCAAGCCAGGACCTCCTACTCACACAGATGTTTTCTGAACCCTTTATCAGCTCCTCTGTCATCACCCTTCCTTTCCACCCCAACACACTGTGTTAGGTACCACGTACTATTCCCATTCTCAACTAAACTGTAGTTCTGGGTCATATTAACACTAAAATCTATATCCAGCAGAGAGGGCTCAAGTGGCCACCAACAGGACTTTAACTTAGACCCAACGTCAGTAAAATTTACTAATATCCATCTCATCAAAAGGCTGACCAACACTCTTCCCAAGCATGAAAAATACAGTCAATGTCAGAAAACCTATCAAGTTCACTATATATTGACAAAGTCAGCTATGGTTATGATAGCATTACAATATTCTTTACACTGAATGAAGAACACCAAGTACAATTCTTTCAAATTAAATCTTCCAAGCTCATATAAAAGACTACTGCCAAACCAAAAAGCAGATTTGTTTTTCAGCTGACAAATGACTGATTATTATTAGACATTTTGTACTAGATCTATAGTATCAAACCTTCCCTTTGAGAAATTTTAAAGATATTTCCCAATGTTTCTGAGACACGTTTATGGATAGTATATGAGTTTTCAAAGAAATTGCACCTCAGAATTTTGTTTCTGTGACAGGAAATAAGATTTCAACTCTCTGTTTAGTTTCAGCAGACATATTGAAGGTCAATATGGTCTGCATATTTAGACCTCCAGAGTAGGCAAAAAGTGAAAAGGCAAGTAAATCGTCTTAAAAATACAAGAGCCCAGCCATAAAAATCCATTGTTTATCTTTTGCAGCGATGGTATTTTACTTCCCAAATAAAAAGCCCAGATCTCCAATGAACAGACTTATTGAAGGAACACTGTACTACACTGTTTTAATTTCAGGTATTTGAAACAATGATACCATAAAATTATCTGAAGTATTGTTGTCGCATAAATCTCCAAGCAATTTGCGTGTCCTTAATGTTCAAGCCTAGAATTGTTTCATTCTTTAGCTGACAGTGCACATTGTAAAAGTTGCAGTTTATCACTTTTCTTTCATTCTTCTCCAGCAGTTACATTACCACATCCTTTTTTACTACTATTGCAGGATGTCACTATATAAGTGACATCATAGGGGGAGAACAAGGATTTGCCAGGAATAGTCAGAATTGCTCTGCAGTGCTACAGAGCTCTGCATTTCAGAGAAAAGGGGACAGTCTTGCATTTTAGCATGCTGAACATGTGCGCTATCAAATCTATTGCCTGTCACCATAGTCCCTTGGACTGGATAAATTATATCCCACAGTTGGGTAGTACAAAGGTAATTCTGTTGCCATATGTTGTGCCAAAGAGCTCACGCTGTGACAGGGTGCATTATAGATTATGCTTTCCCATGTGAGGCCCATTTTCTCCTTCATCTGTGAGGGATAAACCTTGCCTCCTTTAAGATTTTAAACTATCCAAAATAAAACAGTACCTCCAGCAAGCTGGAGATGCAAATTCTGCTTAAGAAAAAGAAAAAGAAAGAAAAAGAGGCAGAAAAAACCCAATGATTTTTCAGAATTGGAAATTACTTGTGTTGTCCCCGTATAGACCCAGAATTCACTATGCATCAATCCCATGGGAATTCCAGCCCCAGCTCTAAGTTAATAAGTCAGAAAAAATGGTGTCAAGAACACTGCAATCAGCTTCACAAATTTTATTTATCAGATGCTCTGCAGTATTTTTGAGTTTCTTTGGTTGGCTGATTTAAAATGCTGGCATTGGCAGCAGCTCACACGTAAAGAAAAGAAATATCATGATAGTAGAAAGAAAATAGGTAGAGCCCCCAAGAGCATGTTTAAGAGATTTTGCTTGTCTGTTCAATTTATTACCGGATTTCATTATTTAGCAGAAGTGAATTGAAGTGGTTGATAATATGCCACAAATTATTTCAGCCAGCTCCGTTCAGGAATAATCAAAAGCCATTGCTATATGGCTAGAGTTGGGCATTGGAGAGAAAGGGGGTCTGTTTGAAGTCTTGTTCCTGGTAAGGAAATGACCACATCATGTAAGTCAACTCAGTGACTCAGTGTCAACCACATTTTAGGCATAACTAAAAAATATAATACGCAAGAAGAAAGAATGGACAGTACGTACCTAACATCTCACATGAGAAAAACTACTTCTGAAGGTAAAAGGCGAGGCAGAGAATGCACATACAATCAAACACTTCTCATATTCTTCAAGAGTTAAACAAGATACACTCCCTAATACATACAGTCATATGTGCTCATAGCTCATTTGCTTCAGTAATTTTTTTAAAAAAACTCTTGGAAGAGAAATAGACATTCAGAAGGGGTTTTGCATAACAACAGCCTATGGAATGCAAAGGCTTGCTATAGGAGAACATTTGGGGTCAAAGGGTAAGAAAAATCTTTCCTGGAAATCTGTTCAGGTATACAGAGTCATAGTCACATCAGTTCCTCTTCCACCCATACCTCAAGAAAGAGACTGAGATATGATTTCAAGGAATCATGCAGGAGTATGAACCCCAGCCCACACTACGATCATCAGAAATGCCACTTGCAGAGCCAGGAGTCAAGGAATACACACCTTCCCCATCACAAGCAAGCCTAGGCCTGATAGAACACTGACTCCCACGGTGAGTTTCTTCTCTTACTTTTTTAAACAATGAGTTTAGATATTTGTTATGCCAGTAGGCAGTCTGTAATCTTCACCCCAATTTCAAGGTTACTAGAACATACTCCTTTTGATTTAAGGCCTTTTGCCTTCAGCTAAAATAGAGCTTACTCTAATTATCTTCATTATAAGATCCATAATTCGGGGCTCCCATGGGCACTAAGGGTGTAACGAGGATGGCATAAATTTTTACATCCACTGACCTCTAAATTAGTGCGAGCTTATTTCACTGGAAAAGGGTACAAAGTGAAATAAATTCTTTGCTTTCCACTCACTTTACAAATGTGTGGATGAAACTTTGTGGGTAGGTATGTGAGTCTATGTCATCTGCATTCCTGCTTCTCAGTGCTACGTATAGCTCATGGTCCAGATGCTGCACACATTCAAGGCTGTTTTATGTGCTATATTTTCATGGCCAAGTTGCCATAAAGCCCAGAAAGGTTTATGGCCACATTAAAGAACATTCTCACATCAAGTCATCCAACTGCTTAGTCACTACATAACAGCTCCTGGACACCACCTCCCTCTGTAAACTTTATAGGAGATACTAATATAGTACCAGACAGACCAAAAGCATCAAGTGGTCTTTTGCCGTAAGAAAACATTGTGAAACTTTCCTCAGCTTTGTGGGTCTCCATTTGCCCTAGGGTTCCCAAGACAAAAGAGTAATGTGAGAATGGAAAGAGTATTCAAGGTGGGGGGAAGAGAGAAGAATTATTGTTTCTCTTCAGCTGTGAGAAATTTAAATGAAAAGAATAAACACTGTCCCTAGATGTGTGGTCTTTTCTCATAAAGACACCCCAAGTTGTATGGATTCAGTTACCATAGTGAACCGTGATGGCAGTACGGAGAATATCTCAAGATGAAAAAGAAGAACAACTCACACTACGTTCAGTGAACATTAAATCTATGATAGATCAGCATATACATATCAGCTAACCTCCTGTTCAGTTATTTAATAGGAATATTTACTATCTAGAACCTGGACAGAGGTTATTACATTTGCTTCACATATTCCATCAAGACCTGTCAGACCACCTAGTGTTAAGAAAATGCTATAAGTGAAATCTGATCGGATTTGTTATTTCAGTATTTCTCTTCTTCGTTTTAGCATGCCCCACTAGTTGGCAATTACTTCGTACTGTACAATCTATTAAATATTCATGTCAGATATTATTTGCATAGAGCAGCTTTTCTCTGATAAAAAATATGTTATTCGTTCACTGCTTAGAAGATTGACCTAAGGTCCCTACTTTAAACACACAGTTATATTGATTGTGAAAATACACTAGGAAAATTATGTAGTTTATATGCATGCATTATTTCTACTGAGTCATCCTGAAGCTTATAATTTAAGCCTCAGTGTTTCAGGTAAAATGAAATTGCTTCACTAAGAAAGGCTGCTTTGATTTCAGCTTTGCTCCAAGCTTTGCCAGGCAAGCAGAAAATCTTCATGGTATGAAAGGTCTCGTTCATATAGAATGTATAGTCATGCACTGATAAAATCATATGCATTCAAAACACACCATGCTTTTGTCCAAAGATTGTTTTACAAAACCCTTTTTTTATCTTATGTAAATAATCCCATATCCTATATTAATGGAAGATCATCATAAATGAACAATGAATTTAGACTTCCAAAGCACTGCTGTGACTATTGCATTATACATAGCATACAGAGGACAAAGAAAACTAAGGAGCTTCCTTCAAACAGGAATAAAATCCCCAAACCGAACCAAAAGAACCCCAAGCAACAACAGAAAGATAAGCTAACTGGATTTAAACTAAAAAAAAATTTACTTCTCATGAGTGTGTCCCCTTCAGGAAAAAACTCTGAAATACCCCACTTTTTAAAACCTTATCTGCATTTTACTTTTCTGCCCCTCTCACTAGACAGGTACAGTTTAACAGCATAAACAGGGTGGGGAAAAAAGAAAAGAAAAAGAGAGGAAAAAAAAAGAATGGACATATTCTTTGCCTTCCTTCTTCTTTTGTTGGCATTTTGCTATTTTCTTACATCCAGCCACCTGCTAGTCTTTCCCAGGTCCTCTCCACCCTTTATATCTTTTGCCTCCTTGCCTCTCACTCAAGTGTCTTCTATTTTCTCCCCATTTCAGTTCTCCGTTTCAAGAGAACATCATCTCTAGTATGGTTATTCATGATTAAAAAGTCAGACCAATGAAGAAAATTACAGTTCAACACTTAGAGGAATGACATTCTCCTGGCAGTGTTGCTTGCTATGACAGGAAATCCATGTCACCATGAAGCCTGTTCACCTTCTAAGTCCCACAATTCAAAGTAGATTTCAGGTTGTGTATGAGCCTTTTGTTGCTGTCTACGTGCAGATAAACTGCAATGATTCTGCAATGCCGTTTCATTTCAGGACTTACAGGTCATGCTATTGCAGATGCAATTAAAATGCTGAGCTAAGCAATGTGTTTGAAGAATGGACTCCCTTCTAAAACTTTGGAATAGGCCTAATAGGATTCATGCTTGTCCAGAATAAAAAGTCTGGGATATGGTATTCTCCTAAATCATAAAGCCAAGAAAAAAGTTCTCTGAAGACAGCTGAAGTTGGTATCCTGGGGCATACAATATTCTACACGTTAGCCTGATGAATACCCTTCTGTATTTTACCTGATGTCCTCATTTAGTTCTGTACAGAAAGTGAAAACTTTAACCTCAGTGGAAACACTGGCAAATTCCTGCTGAGTTCTATTACCTGAGAAACTCACCCACGGTACTGCAGGGTTAGGGAGGTTGCCTGGCTTACTTTGCTTTCATTTATCAACTGCAAAGGTTTTTTTGGCCAACAATAAAGTTCAGATGCAGATATTAAGTAGGTTTTTTTCCTCTCCAAATCCAACTCTTTTCAGTTCTAATACTGTGTTCCCATACATGCATATACCCTTGTTTTCCTTAACCCCTAGTGATTATTCCATTTCATTAAAAAGCCGAAAAATCTAGGGAATACACGGACAAATTTCAATCTATCTTTATAAATGCATGCAATACAGTAAAGATTTGCCATCATTTGTACTCACTGTGACATGGTAAAAAGCCAAGCACAATCAGCTGGGCTGGAAAACAGATGCAGAGGCTCTTAAAGGGCTGTATAACATACTGCATTTAAGAATAACAGGTAATAAGATCCTTTATCTATTGACATATTGCAGCATATGTGTTAAAAGCCTATAATGTTGGCTTTTAAATTCTGTTTCAAGACTTCCTTTCTTCTTAAAATGATAGGAGAGAGAATTAAACCAGCATTTACTTTCAGTTTGCAGAATGATGAAAATTACTAAAAAAATAAGGAGACCATATACAGCGACATGGTGAACTTAACAAGTCTGGGCTGTAGAGAGCTGTAATGCAGCAAACAGAAGGATGGTGTGGGACCACTTTGAAGACCTAAGCTACGTGCTCTGCATGCTACTATTTTTCTATAATTTCCTTATATTTCAACAGGAAGACAGATGTAGTGTCTCAAAGATGAAGGGTCTATCTAGTTTTACTAAATCTGTAGCAATAGGCAAGACACAAGTTCCTTATGTGGTACCTTACTCATTCGCAGATTTAGACTAACGTATTGTTTTTCAGTATATTTAACAGGATGAGTTTCTCATATATTAACTTTGGTGTCCCAACAAAGCAAAGTACACACTTTAGTGAATACTCCCCTAACGAATAAGATTCTTCTCAGTGTGAAAAAATCATCCTAACCTGTCCCATAACATGGGTATGACATTTTCAAGACATGAAGTATTCTATACAAACAAATCAATTTTGATTACACCTTTGTATTTTTTCCACAACACCCAGAAATAGTCAAGAGTGAAACTAATCTTTTGTTATTTTGTGTATAGATTTTTACTTTCAGCCAGTAAAAGCTCTTTTTCTTTATCAAATAGTTTATTAAAATGATTCAGTAGAAATGTTTCCTGAACGTGGCCATTCAACATAACACTACACTACACTAGAACTAGAATACTCTTTCTAAAATGCTTCTCCTAAATGGATCTGAGGCTTTTCCACTCACATTTTTATGCAAGCACATTTTATAGTGAGAATGGATGTTTCCTACACTGTTTTTGCAATATAGAAATGCATCCCAAGAATATATTTCTAGAAATAAATCTCTAAGAACAATTCACATCTCATGCCAGTGAAAATCTGGAATAATTCCACTGATGTTTCTGAAATTATCCTAGTGTAAAGAAGAATTAAGTAAAAGAAAATACAGAGCCTTTTGCCTCCAAGGTCTATTGCTATACAAATAATTAATTAGTATAGCTTGTGTGCTGTGGGCCTGCCTGTCTGACCACTGAGCAATTAAATAAAGTGATTCTAGGAGCTGTAAGTGGTTGCTTCTGGAAAACACACCATCCTTCAAAACGAGAGAAAAAGCATTCTTTACTAATTCAATTTTTACATAATTATAACCTAATCAATCTTATATAGACTTTTTGGCATCACTATTCTCTCATTGTTATAATAGTTCATAATTTAGTCTAGCAGTAACAATCTTAACAACAAAGTTTGGACACATTCCAGGCACAAGGGCAAGGGACAATTTCTACCAGAAACATTATACATACATTTTACCATTACTTAATATTGCATGTAAGAGACACACATATATAGAGAAATTTAGATTTTCCTTGAACAAAACCCGTAGGTACTATAATCATCAGCTAAATGTCCACCAACTGCATTAGGGAATACATCACCTTTTTGATTTCTCCAAAAAGCCAAAAAATCACAAAAACAGGAATACAGGAGTCTTATTTATGCCCTGCTAAGAGAATAAACTAGAATTGTAATACAACAGTTAGCAGCACACAAATAGAAAACATGACAACACAATATGGCATCAGCTATTTGGAGCCTTACCCCAAAAAATAATGGAATCGTTTGGGTTGGAAAAGACCTTTAAGATCAATGAGTCATCTTCAGAATTAGATGAGAAAACTCTAATCATAATAGTTGATGGGAGGTTACAGAAAACTGAATATAATTCAGACACCCGGAGGCCTCTCCAACCTTCTCTGGGGATTCAACATGGCAGAGATGACCCAAAGCTATCATTAGCACATCCTATTGATGATCTTCTCCTTGTATCCTTGTCTCAAGCACACAAACACAGTAACAGAGAATAAGTCTCAAGTGGGGGGAACAGAAAGGACTGTTTTCACAAAGTGTATGGTAGCAATTTAAAAAATAATAATAATAAAAATCTCAGGAGTTGAAAAGTCATTATATGTTTGCTTGAAACTGATGTCCAAAAGGATTTTTTTTTCCTACTTGAATTGAAAAATTATTTTTATGATTAAATGTGCTTATTGCAAATCCTATGACACTGTATAAAACAGGGACTTATTTAAATTTTCCAAAAGTAGTGATATTACTGACCAATGATCAATAATACAATAGCTTATACACTGATAGTTCAGAAAAGCTACAATTTATGAAGTTAAGATTCCATTACATATTGCCCTTTGATTCAATTTGATCTTGTAGCCACAATCCCCCGCAGTCAGTTCCACAGTAGAAACACACAGGTAGATAATAGGAGAGAGAATTTTTACCAAGGAGCATCATCAAAACTGCTCCTTTTGTACAGTCTTCATCTGCAAATATGTGAGGAGGGGCCTCATGTGAGGACTGCCGTGCTCTCAGAGAGTCCACATGATGAGATTTCTTGCCCACATCCACCAAAAGTGCCCTTCCAGTTAGTATCTGGGAACATTATTATCGTTAGGTCAAGGAAACATTATCATCTCTAGTAGCTGAAATACTGACTGGCAACAGGAACTCGCGTGCAGGCTTTGCAACGCTAGTGAAAAGTTGCATCTCTTCGTAAGGAGTTTTGGGGCTCGTCTGAGGTATAAAACCAACGTGATTGTTAATCATTGTGAAGGGTTTGTTTTGCAACCACTGTTCAAGCAGGGGTTCATCAATTTTGTGCATATTAGGTTCAGAAACTACCCTCCTCGCTGGGGAGTATTTAGTACAACTAGACAAACACAGATGTTTCCCAGAAATCCCTAAACGCTCTTGTGTTCAAAGATTCACAACATTTTTCAAATTGACTATGCTGATCATCACTGTCCAACAGGTTATAACTTGTCTTCGGCAGGATCGGTTACGTTTAGATGTAATTTAAAATTATGGTCATCTCTAATATTTTTCTCTGTTACTGAACTGGTCCAGTCACTGCTTCTAAATAAAAGGTTGAAAAAATTTAAAGGAGCAGTGTGGATTGAAAAAAATCTGAAAATATGACAAAGAGAGCCTATTTGTTCAGTTTTATAACTATTACCCAAATTGCTCCTGCTCTGTAATCTTTACAGGTTGTAATTATCATTCCTTGTCTTTCACTAAGGCATTTTGATCAAGATTTACAGTGTAAGTTCTACTCTCCTCCCTATGTGTGGCTAAGTTCCATTCTTCTCCCTGTTTGTGAGCTGGGGATTTTCAAAGGTGCTCGAGATGCCAAGGAAATAAAAACTTGTCCCATTATTTCCCTGACCAGCTGAAGCTCAGAATAAACTGTATGCCAGCATTAAGGAGTTGCCATTCTTTGCCTATGCAGACTCAAAAGACTCTGCTGAGATTTATTTTGTAGGTCAGATTTTTATAATCAAAATGTAATCATCTGAACTTAACATTAAGTATAAACAGGTGAAATGATTCTTAGGTCAGGTATCAAAAAAACCTCTTTCTTGATCAAAGTGTTATATTAGTTATTACCTATACCTTGAAGCGTACCTCGAGACTTCAAACTTAAGAGTTCATTCACAGCCATGCACTACCTGATATAATGTGGATGAAGGAGTCTGTAACCTATTTACCCCATCCTGTTAGAAGATATGAATTGTGTCTATACTGATTTTTCTCCCCTTTTAACAGCTCTGTCTTTTATCTGTTTACACTCTTGGTTTGAGTAAATCCGTTTAAGCAAGCTACTTGGAGCATGCCATAGCCATTGCACTGAGCAGCACGTCCCAGCTCATTCACTAGCAAAAGAACAGGAAGGCTAAGTACCCAATGCTACATACTGAAGAGAAGATGTGCAGGTATCACTGGAGGAGAGAGAATGATCTGGTAACAAAACTGTCTCCTGGAAGTATCCCAAAAGAGGAACTGGTGGCTACTATTTCAACTGGTGGAGCTTCTCTTCAGGAGCCAGGGCAGCTTGTTTCACTTCGCAGTGGAGCAGAGCCCATGAAGAGACTCACACAACTGTCACTGGTACAACCAAGTAAGCTGCAATTCATGGCAAGAGAGGAGCTTTACTAAGTGCAAGGTTCTGTTGTAATGTAAATACAATTAGATCATTAGAGGAAGCTCACCATGTTGATATCCAGACCAATACAAACTGAACTACTCTTGTTCTGTTTCATGATGGAGGCATGCTGAGAATTAATAGTACCGTCCTGGATCTGGGTGGGAGTGGAGCCTGGATAGTATTTCTCCAACTAGTACTGAATACTGAAAGAGGTGTAGAAATTCTGAATTGTTGAATACCCAGTACTTTGAATCCCAAAAAGCATAGTGTAGTGTGAAAGAATTTTGAGTAGGTCTAAAAAGAAGGCTGTGATCCTGGAAAAAACAGCAGAAGACTCGGTTATTACTGGCTGATTTATAATCATGCCTCGTATAAACAAAGAAATGGCCCAGTATTACTTGTAAGGATCACAGAATCCACCGTGATACGTTTTGGCTTGAGGCATGTGCTTGTGGTTTCAAGCTAATCCCTTAATCACTGATGTGAAAATTGCTAGGGATATATACAGACAGGATAGCAAGGATCCTCAATACAGCATCGTCGTCTTTTATTTCAAAGAACAAGCACAGTTTGAAGAATAAACAATTAAATTTTGATGTTATATACTTAATTTAATTTAGGACAACAGAGTGATATCTTTATAAAATACTTAATGAAAATGTAAAAAAAGAAGAATGAGAAACAGAACAGGATTTGTTCAACTTAGCACAGAAAACATAGCCACTATACAGAGGCTAAAAAGAGGATTCTTTAAAAGAAGCTGTAGAATGAATAGCAGAAGAGCCACTAACGGAAGGACCATAACAACTAGAAAGCAATCTGTTCTCCCATACTGCAGTGTAAATTAGGAGTACCTTCACAGAAGCTAATTATTTGGGCTGCGTCAGAATAATGTCAGAATGAATGAAATTAAAAATCAGGGTAAAATCGGAGAAAATAGCATATGCAGTCTAACAGGCGTACATAGAAGATGAAAATACCTTAACCTGGCAACAGAGAAGAACTATATAATGAATTTTTGGCAACATGCCATGCTGAGAATGGCACCAACCCAAACAATCCGCAAATTCCACAAATACTGGAATCCAGATAATTTAAAATGCAACTTGATAAAGAGAATTTCCATAAATCTCCTATCTAGCCAAATAAAACTGCTTTGATTGTATAGCGATTTGTGTTATAGAATATATACAATGTATAGTGCATTGATCTGCATTTATCTCTTCCTGGCACCTGCGGAACACTTTCACAGGTGTAGGGAGAAACCGTTTCATGTATGAAATCACCTATGTTCACAAGACAAAGAGAAAATGAAAAGTAGTATGTGTATCTTGACTCCTCTAGGAAGAAAGAGTGCTCAGTGCTCAAAACAGGGTCAGCTAGAGCAGATCGCCAGGACCATGTCTGGGCAGGTTTCGAGTATGTCCAAAGGATGGAGACTCCGCAGACTCTCTGGGCAACTTATTCTAGTGTCCCATCACACTCACAGTAAAAGAGTTTTTTTCTTATTTTTAAGTAACCACAGCTTCAGTAACCACAACACCACCTGGCTGATTAAATGCAGCTCACTTCTTAAGCTTAGTTTCTTTCTCTGAAAGCTTTCTTGCCTCCAAAACACTTAGTAAATGTGGAAACCATTTCAAAGCACCATACGCTGGTGTTTTCTAAACTATCGTTTTCTGCAAACTGCCATTTCATAGAAGTTTAGGTGAAAATGCTTTTTTTCTTATTTGGATGAAAACTCATTTAGAAAGATGAAGAAATTCCCTCCACATACAATTTCTGACTTTTGGCTATCTCTAGCATGAGATAAAACTAGGATGTCAAGCTACCCATTCTCTACTAACATACCACATGTACAGCATATTTTGGAACATCCATGCTTAAAAATTTAATGTACCTTTAAGATTCATCATTAATGTTATACCATAAACAAGATCTTTTGTTGGAAATGGTAATCTTCAGAATAGCTCTCCTAAGAAAATGAATTGTAAGCCAAATTCTCTGGAAAAAAATTTTTTTCACTGTGCTCCTGTCATAGGGCTTTTAGATCAAGCAGCCCCAGATTAATTAAACCAGTTCGTAATTTCTGGTACTCTGATTTCTGCATTGAATGAATTAATTGACTTAATCAAAGTCTTACAAGTTCTTTGAAATGCAAGCTTAAATTTTACAGTAATGTGTGACCAGTATTCAGAGCCTGATTTTCAGCTGGACCTATCCACCCTGTTTAAGCATCCCATTCACTGCGAGTGGATCTGCAAGGGCTCAGCACTTCAGAAAGCCAGGTCCATTCCGTATGAGCAACAGCAGGGCTGTAACTAAGCAGCAAGAAGGGAACAAGAAGAGTAGGAAAACAGTAAAAGGTAAGAGGATCAAAAAGGCACACCATGTGGAAGCCTCAAATAAGCCACGACAGCACTTGGCTAGAGATTCTGTAATGCATTTAATAAAATATGTCTATGAACACCAGACGCTGTTTTTTTCTCAAAGACAACGAAGTTCTGATTTACAAAGAAAGAGCATCTCCCAGGAGTTACTGCCTTTCTTAGTTTGTGCCAAGAAGATATTATATTGTTCTTTCCTTAATGTAGGATAATATTCTGGGCCACAGTGTTGTTATGCTAAAACTTTTTTCCCCCCAAAGTGCAGATTAATCCTTTAGCTCTCCTTCACATATATATCAGCAAAGAACAAAAAAGCATGAGGTAAATCATGTTCAAAAATCAGATGAAACCTGGTGAGACCATGCTATCACTGTTAAAACAGTCTGGCAAATCTATTTTCAGGTTTACTATTACCCTATAGCTTTAATTCCTAAAACTTTGCTGGATTTCAAACTATCCAGAAAAAGCATTTTTCATGAAGTGACTTCATACTCCAAACTAAATTAGAATTAATTAAATTAAAGCCAAATTGATCTCTAAAAAGACAGCTTTCAGAGGCAAAGAGATAAATTTTCTGTTGAATATTAGCTATGTAGGAAGAAGCCTGGGCTAACTTGGCTCCTGGGAAATCAAGGTTTCCTTTTTGCTCCTTGTCACAAGTCTGAGCAAACCTTTTTTTGCTCAGCCTTTTTCTAGTTGCTGAATAACTGTGATAGCATTTCCCTGCCTCACAGGGCTGTTGTGCTCATGATTGCACTAACCATTTTAAGGAGTTCAGTCCTACTGTGAGCGTAGGTGCAAGCATGTCAGATATTTAGATATGAAAGGCCATGCAAACACAAAGGTTCACAGGTGCATGAGGGCTATTAATATTTGTATTAATGTTATTCATGCGTTCAGATGAAAGATCAAGACTTAAATTGTTATATGATAGATAGATAGATAGGAAAAGTAGCAAAAAGCTACTTAAAATACCTAAAATAATTACTGCACCCTTTATTCCTTCAAAGTTCTAATGACAAATCAACCACTCAGGTGTCATATGGGGGAAAAAAAAACCAAAACCAAAAAACAACCCTGCCTTGAAAATGCCTTAAGTCTTATTGCATATTTTAGTTTCTTAAATTGACCTAGTAGGGGATTTTTTTCTGCTTATCCTTAGGATTTCATTTACTGTCTCTTGCCTTCTATAGTGATTTGTTTTCTATTGTTGCCTTTTCTTTAAATGCCATGAGAATACTATAAATTCTCCATCGGAATGTTAAATGCTCAGTTTCTAAAGTGCCTTTTCACACTCAAGCTCGCAAATATGTATTTTTTTCATTTTGGTCTTTAATTGCTGGATTAATCTATGTGGACATGCTTAAGTTTTTACCATGAAATGAATTAAAGTATTCTCAGTAGCAAAACCAAAGTTTTTCTCCTGTGGAGACCTGATTGCAGACAGGATAGCTGTTACTGATCCAGGAGGGACTGAAGGTTGTGGGTATGGGGAAGAGGAACTCCTAGCACAGCAATTTCCTTCTGTTTGTGCCTGTTTTACTCATGACACTTCCCCTAGTATTTTAGCATTCAAATACACATTTATGCGTAAGAGATTTATATCAAGGTGGAGGTTTTTTTTTTTTCTTTCATATAAAACCAATTCACTTTGATTAGATTAAGTTTGCTCTCTATACATAATTGAAATCTCTTCACAAGTAATGTTTTATCATTACATACTCCTACTTTTTCAGATTTACCCCTTTTCATCTTTTCTGGGTTTCTGTTATTGTTAGCCCTGATTCTTAAAATTCGCTGGAATTAATTTAAAGCTTCAATCTCTCAAGTATATTCTAGCAGCATAATTCTTTTGTCAATTTGTTTCTTTTCACTCAATAACCTCCATTCTTTTATATGTTTTTACTGACTCTGTTAAGAAAGATGGTAAGGTCTGAATAAAAAGAGAAAAATGGATCTTCAGAAGAGATGATCTAGACTTTTGTCTTAACTTTTACAGGACAACTGAAGCACACCTTCAGAAGCATTTTAAACCAGCATTTTGCTAGTCCTTCTCTATGAGTAAACACAATAATGTTTTGCTCCAACCCTGTATTAACATTTACACAACCTTCTTAATATTGCAAACAGGAGCAACCAGTTTTTCTTCAGTACATCTGGATGCAAGCACCAATTAACTGATCTCACTTTGTCATAGCCCATAGCAGCAACAGGCAATATTGCCAAGCAGTAGTAGACAAACCCAAAATCACTACTTTACTGAAACTACAACAGCTTATCATTTGTAACCATCACTTTTACCTGTATCTGTTAAAAAAATAAAGAAACTATCCAATCAGTGTTCACAGTTTGGGTTTGGGTTTTATTTTTC
Source organism: Ciconia boyciana (assembly GCF_034638445.1). NCBI lineage: Eukaryota > Metazoa > Chordata > Aves > Ciconiiformes > Ciconiidae > Ciconia > Ciconia boyciana. The sequence goes on from NC_132945.1 coordinate 4,996,234, forward strand.
TTATCTCATGTGTTTTCTGAGTAATATTAAAACATGAAAAAGCAATTGCTGCACTGAACTTTGGTTTGCAACTCAGCTAACTGTAGAGAAGACATCAAGGAGAAAAGAGGCTTGAACAGCAAGTAACTCTAATTCATCACTTACATGAATTCTGTTTCAGAGTTTTACCCCTTAATAAACCTCAAGAAAAGGACTTGGATACAAGGTCAAATACAGACTTAACAGTAATGTATTCTTGTAGTATTTCCTATACTTCTCTTAACATTTTATAGTTAGAAAATTATTAGAAATAAAACTAGGCAGTGTTTTACAAGCTCAGTTATATGTTACTTGTGTCAAATTGGCAATATATCATATAAGCACCACATCTGATATGACTAATAAATCCTAATATGATAAACTGATAATTTAATGTCAGAACTAATGTGGTCATATTTGTATTCATTAACTCATCGTTCTGAGCATTTGTCTTTCATTTGGTTGATATCTCAAGAGTTCGGAAGTTTCTTAAACAAACCCCTTTCATTCTTTCATGACAGAGGACTCTTCGGTAAGTGCTTGTCTTATTTTTATTTTACTTTTGCAGTTTTGGAAATGCAACTTGTTTTAACTTAATCCAATACTTTCATTCTAAATAATCCTCATAATTAATCTGCTCTACTCTTCTGTTACAGTCAGTAGCTATAAAAGCTTAACACAGTTTATATATTCATCTATGCAGAAGAGGTACTTGTGATCACTGGCTTCCATTTGTTCATCTCTTTGGGACACACTAATACTAAAGAATTGTCTCCTAAATAATCTGAAGAAATAATTTCTAGAACGTGTGTAAATTGGAGTACTATGAATCTACAGAACCTGATCACAGCTACACTGTGCTCATGAACAATAATTTCATTGATTTCAGTGCCCTTTGGATCAGGCCTCAAACCCTAACAACTGATTTGCTCCAAATATAGCCTGGGAAGTACTCAAATTGCAGCTGAGTACAGATTTTTAGAGAAACTTAGTTGTGCTCCAGTTTATTATTTAAACCTTTATTATTGACTACCTAACCTGTTTGAAAATCGAATCTAAACATGAAAATTCTACTGTGTGAAAATTCTACCTTTATGACCGATATTATGAAGAATTAAGCTGTTGTCCAGGATAAGACAATCAGTGATTCTGTGTGGCTACCGTAGCTGAGACAATGAAGCTCAGATCTACAACATAACAAGAAGAATATCCAGTGCTGCCTTTTGCCATATATCCTGATATTCCATAAATTTTGAGTCAGGCTCCATAATGGGTATATATATTCATCTCTAGTCGCCAGTTCTGAAGCTTCTTCCTTGAAAATCTAGCCTGAAGTATTTTCAGTTTACGGATAATATGAAGAACCACTAGAACGACTGTCCCTTTAACGATCTTCTGGTAAGTTACAATTTTTCAAGAAATGGCACTGTATAGAAAAATCTACTACAAAAGTCAACATAATAGGAGATACATTTAATTCAGAGAGACTGAATTATATGTTGAGACAACACCTGATAGTTTGAAACAACCCACTGATTTTCAGTTCTCTATTCTTAGCACATAGACTTAGAATTTGAGAATGGCTTCAGCTGAGAGGAGCCTTTGAAGACTAATTTAAACGTTTGGTGGGATGGTGATGCAATTTGATAGCAGAAGTTTTTGTTTGCTTTCTTAATCACTTTTTAATTGCACTGCATTCCTCTCTCTGATAGATAAATTTGCATTACGAACACAGTAGAACAAGAAACCTGAATGTTATTAGTTTTCTATGAATTAACATACTTTACTTCTAATTCCACTCAACTGCTCAGTTTCTCAAAAACTGTAGTCAGTTGCTGCTTACTCACCCTACTCATAGAAGTAGACCCAGTGAGGTAAGTAAGATGAACAGGATTCAGCCCTTGCACTAAAATACATGTTTATTAATTTTACTATTTAAACAGCTTGACATAATAGAAAGCATCCTTCATTGCTCTCAATTAATAAGAAAATTGCAGTACACACTTTTGTGTGTACTCTACCAGAGCATCAAACAGACATTAATTTCAATATTTGCTAGCTTCAGATTATTCCAGATTTTTCTCTTTAGTTGTTAGTCATTTACCAAACCCATAAAGTCAACAGTGATTTTAGATGGTAAGTATGGAATATTCAAAGTTTAAGGTTTTCATCACTGAGTCAGTTGTCTTAAGGCAAATATTTCTTCAACGAAAAAAATGTTCTTTTCTTCAAACTGTGATTGTTTCAAATACCTTGCTGTTTTTCATATAACAGGATTTCTTTAGTCTGAAGGAAAAGTACATGTGCAGGAAGTGCAATGCCCTTGAGAGGTTGAGTCATTAAGACTGTCAAGTATCTTACACATCCAAATCTCTGCAGACCTGGCACTAGAAGCATAACTTGCTTCATTCATTATAAAGAGATATATCTTGCCACTGTTGAGAAGTTCCCTCTACCCCCTTAGAGGAGACAACCCCATCAGGTAGCAGGGCAAATCAGCCTTGGTGACTTTTTTCTCAGCAGCTACCGTGGCTGTGCTAAGGGCCATGATGATGCCACTAAATTTCCGTGCTTCAGGCTACGTATATTCACCTTATGGAGGGATACCTGGGATATCACATGCAGAGTGTCTGAAATCACTCAAGGGTAGTCTCCTACAGAGTGTTCTGTATAGACCGGTCATATCCGCACTGCATAGCATTGGCCTAGTATTCCTTGTGCACTGCATCATCCCTAAGCCTCTAAGACACATCATCATTTTTTGTGATGTGGGTTTTTTTTTTTTCTGTTCAAAGTGAGGACTGGGTCATAATCTGCCACAATGGCATTTTATTGGATGATGCTGAGAAGATAGCCTCATCACAGATGACGGTTTTTGCAGGTGCAAAACTTGCTGGACTAGCATTGAAGGATCCTGCAGGACAGAGGCAGCCAATTCAGGCTCAGATAAACTATTGTCCAAAATTCATCTCAGATTCACATCTGAGGGAATCAGTCGTTTCATTCCAAGAGGAGCTCAGCAATATACTAATAAACACGCGGTATAGCTAAGCAGCAAAAGGAGACAGGGAACGAACCAGGCAGTTAAGGTAGACATGAACTCAATATTGACAGTTCTGTTTAGTTAGCACCTGAGAAAAGTTATCCAGGAAAATGGGACTTTTTTGCTAAATACCATTAAACTGGTAAACACTTTGCCTCTATATTAATGTGAAAAATGCTATTTCCATTGCAAATATGAACTCTGTTCCGTTGACTGTGCTCTTATAGAATGCTTTTTGTATCTGAGAATGCCTCATATCTCCTGGTAGAAGACTACAAAATGCCATCTATTGTGATTTCATGAATAATGAAAGCCTATATTACAAACTTTTGCTATAATATTTGCATTCACACAATTCTTTTGTTCTGAGGTATTGTCTTTTGATATTGTAAGAAGTCTTATTTTAACTCACCTGAATGTCTTTCAGAGCATAGACGAAGGTCGGTACTTTTATAAGCTTTCTTTCTCTCTAAGCCCGTAATACTCTTATGACATTAAGGTATGTACTTAAAGACTTGATTGTTGGCTTTCATTTACTTAATATCCTGGCAAGTTTGCAGTACTGCCACAAAATCTGTTTAGTAGCAAAGCACACAACTGTTCTGCTTTTTAAGATGCGCTTATTTATATAAATTTATTCCATAGCCTGCTCATCTTATTTTAATGGCCAGATGTTCATTTCTCTTCACTTCTTAATAAACAAATA